>NC_060144.1:202219258-203469258 GCF_021461385.2 Schistocerca piceifrons
CTTGAACGTCTTCAGATTGACAAGTTGTGCTAAAGTCATGACATAAATGGTCTGCTTGTCATACGTAATGTTAAAGACCAAATCAAAAAACACCGATCATAAACATTCTACTGACCTTCCAGTGGAAATACAGCAGTCAGACATGGTATGCTTTGTACAATAAACTGTCCCAGCCCTTAGTGACAAGTTTACTTTACACAGCATCCCGTGTCTGCCCACCATACTTCAGTCAGGTGGTTGGCAGAATGTTTTATGATCAGTGTTTTTGATTTGGTCTGTAACATTATGTACGACAACCAGACCATTTATGTCATGACTTTATCACTACTCAGCAACCTGAAAGTGTTCATCAAACAAGAGTGGTCGTTACACAATAAATTTGTAATAATTCAGTTGAGGTGGTTTTTAGTAATCTTTAACATTGTCAACATGATCAAGATAACCCATTAATATTAATTATTTATGGTTTACATTTCTGTAGTTTTGAGTGACATCTTCACAACTGACTGCAATAGTGAAGTACTTTTTTGCCATAATTCAGCAGCATACCTTGAGCACACTGTTTATTTCTTCCACATTTTGAGTTGCCTTTTCATAACACTGAGCCACAAAGCATGTAGGAAGAAGTTGATGTTTTATGAATTATTCTGTTGACACAAATATCTGTAATTTTTGTGGCAGCCACAGTGCATTTGTTTCCTTTCTATTTAATTGACATAATTTCATGTTTTTGCCATGTGACACTCAACATGAAAATGTTGCTGTTCTTGCTGCCTTTGCTGACCTGTTTCAAAAATTCTCTTGGGATCATGTCATAGAAGGCCTAATAGGGATCAGTAAACATAAAAATTGTCCAAGATGCACTACTACTAACAGTGCAAGCAATATAATATACTACTTGTTTGAAGAACAAGCTTTGTTTACAACCACACAGACATTTTTCTGATGCAAGTGCCAAGTTTTATTCTTCCCTTTGGCTATAAACATGCAGTCAAGAGTAAATAGTTAGTTGCTGCTGTTATATTTAAACTGGTCAAGACTTTGGGGTATGGAGGTAAGTCGTATTGATCATAAAGATTGAAAACTTTAAGTGATTGAGTCAGTTTGAGGGGCAAAATCACTTTCCCTCTGTAGCACAAAATGAATGTTATGTCAGTGTCAGAAACTGATAAGTTCGCAAATCCGTGATTCATTTTAAAAGCCACTGATAACATGTTGTGAAAGTACCTACCTCTCTGCCTTTAAGTATGTGTTTAAAAGCTGTTGCAAAGCATGGAAAGAAAGACACAAAAGTTTCATTCGTTTTGGTTGTCCACCGTAAATGTACTGTAGAGACCCTAGGTACCCTTTCATTAATATTCTTTTGATCTGTAGATTACTCCATGGTGTGTGTGAAAGTGAAAGATTTTGAAATCAGCTGACATCATACAGAGATTTGCAGTTTATGTTCTCATTATAAAAACTGTGTAATCTAATGGCCACTTTGTATGGCTTATATAGTTTAAAAGTACCTCATTTGAGAAAGCAATGTCTTGTGATAGTTATGTATATTATTTATAAACAAATTTTCTCACTAAATATGACATTGTTGTTAGAGTACTGATGATGAACCCAAAGAATACCTTTATGCCTGTTGCAACATTGTTACATTTGCCATATTATTAAAAATGTAAGACAGTAAGTACAAGTTTCTTCATTTTAATAGTTTTACACGTAACTTTCCCAGATACTCCCTTCAACTATAGTTACATGTTTCTGCTAATTGTATCACAAATTTACCACCTAGTCATCTCAAATGAAATGGTTTGGAGCGTATACCATAATATTTCTCAGTGTGACTTCAGCGCTGTGCTGTTGAGTACATTGCACATATGAATTACACTTCTTGAACAGAGCTGTGTATCAGGCATCTTTTGTTTATTAAATTATGGTTACTTCTGTTGACAGAATAAAAGTTTCATTTGAAATTTTGGCATGGCAGAGGATTAATTTTAAAACACAAGCAGAAATGTGAAAGAAAAGTAATACCATTTCCCAAAATGTTTATATTCATTCGCCATAATCGGTTTTTTCAGTTTGGATTCCGTAGAAATGTTGGAACACGTGAGGCAATACTAACCTTACGACTTATCTTAGAAGAAAGATTAAGAAAAGGCAAACCTACGTTTCTAGCGTTTGTAGACTTAGAGAAAGCTTTTGACAATGTTAACTGGAATACTCTCTTTCAAATTCTGAAGGTGGCAGGGGTAAAATACAGGGAGCGAAAGGCTATTTACAATTTGTACAGAAACCAGATGGCAGTTATAAGAGTCGAGGGGCATGAAAGGGAAGCAGTGATTGGGAAAGGAGTGAGACAGGGTTGTAGCCTCTCCCTGATGTTATTCAATCTTTATATTGAGCAAGCAGTAAAGGAAACAAAAGAAAAATTCGGAGTAGGTATTAAAATTCGTGGAAGGTATTAAAATTCGTGGAGAAGAAGTAAAAACTTTGAGGTTCGCCGATGACATTGTAATTTTGTCAGACTTGGAAGAGCAGTTGAACGGAATGGACAGTGTCTTGAAAGGAGGATATAAGATGAACATCAACAAAAGCAAAACGAGGATAATGGAATGTAGTCAAATTAAATCGGGTGATGCTGAGGGGATTAGATTAGGAAATGAGACACTTAAAGTAGTAAAGGAGTTTTGCTGTTTAGGGAGTAAAATAACTGATGATGGTCGAAGTAGAGAGGATATAAAATGTAGACTGGCAATGGCAAGGAAATCGTTTCTGAAGAAGAGAAATTTGTTAACATCGAGTACAGATTTAAGTGTCAGGAAGTCGTTTCTGAAAGCATTTGTATGGAGTGTAGCCATGTATGGAAGTGAAACATGGACGATAACCAGTTTGGACAAGAAGAGAATAGAAGCTTTCGAAATGTGGTGCTACAGAAGAATGCTGAAGATAAGGTGGGTAGATCACGTAACTAATGAGGAGGTATTGAATAGGATTGGGGAGAAGAGAAGTTTGTGGCACAACTTGACTAGAAGAAGGGATCGGTTGGTAGGACATGTTTTGAGGCATCAAGGGATCACAAATTTAGCATTGGAGGGCAGCGTGGAGGGTAAAAATCGTAGATGGAGACCAAGAGATGAATACACTAAGCAGATTCAGAAGGATGTAGGTTGCAGTAGGTACTGGGAGATGAAGAAGCTTGCACAGGATAGAGTAGCATGGAGAGCTGCATCAAACCAGTCTCAGGACTGAAGACCACAACAACAACAACAATCAGTTTTTGTAGGCCACCTTTAACAGCTGTGGATGAGTTAAGTCGTGGTGCTCTGCCTCTTCCCAGGTTTCGAGGACATGTTTAAATAAGAGCCCTGGGTTTCCCTGAAGTGCTATTAACGTGTTTGTGTCCCACTCCACCAACCTCTCACTGCTGTGAGTGAGTTACTGCCATACCTCGGAGAATAAAAAAGTTTTAGAATATTTATTGTGCAAAATATGTTCCTCGTTACAGGCTGTCATTTGCAAAAAACTTTGTTTTGATATCTCGAACCATTTATAAAACATTAGAACCACATGATTCCTTATCTACAGAGGCAGAAATGGGAATGGGACTTGCTGCTGTCCGCTAGATATAACTTGAGAACGAAATGAGATATCATTTTACTCTCAAATTCAAATAAAATTGCAAGATCTTGTCTACATTTCGTACATGACAAAGTATAAGGCAAAATCAACCACGCGCAAAGTTTATGCAGTGTGTCATTATTTCTGCAAACTCTTTAAAATTTTGTGCAGTGTTTTACTTAGTTTGATGCAGCACAGTAACTATGATGAATAACAAAAAGAAATTCAGTCTTTTATTGAGCGAAGATAAGGGGCTGTAATATGCGTGAAAATCAAATTTTTTCACCAAATAGTTTTCTTAAAAATGGATCATATGTATTTGAGAGTCGTCAGAATGCTGTCTCTCAGCACAAGTAGCAGCATTTGGTGAGCAGTACTATCACAAAAAGCCACACTCAGCATGGAATGCAGCGAGCACATCTGTAACAGTGAAAGGGTTAAGGGATTGATGTAGCTCTTCGTGTGTAGCCTAATTTTAATTAATTTATGCCAGACTTGTTAACATTTGGCTTTCACTTTCATGGTCTTCCCTCCTATTGGTAATCTGCAATTTAAATAGTTGTTACTTCAGTCATATATTTTGTTCCTTTCCTAAACAGTGACTCTCTCTAAATTTGGGGTGTAAAGCGACTTTTCTTTCTTTATCCTGCATTTTGTCTCGGCTTTCTAATTTTCCTCATTTCTTCCTAACAACAAACTGTGTTCCAAGAGTCAAGTTCTCTAATTTTTTGTGCAGGCAGGCCATCTACACAAGGGAACTGGCCATGACTATGACTTCCATGTGGCATTCATGTGATAATACTACTTAAAGAAAACATGAATTAGAATTGGATTTTAAGTTGGTGTATTCCAAATACAAACTTTTATGTAACCTAACAAATTGATGGAATGATTAATTTTATCTAAATATTAATGTGGCAAGACAGGAATACACCAAAGTGAAAAATCTGCTATTTATTGTCTCCTATGGAACAGAGTTTAAATTGTGTTTGCTTGGGAGAGATTAGAAGATAAGACTACAATTAGTGATACATTTTGTCCAGAGATGATGTGTACATTTCCGAAGCCTCTTAAAAATAATTGCTGATGAAGTTATGATGGCATATTGAGATTACATTCCTACTAAACTGCCATATACTTCAGCTGGTATGAGAGGATTTTGTTACTCGCAGAATAAGAGTAAAGTTTCGTGATTCCTAGTTCTAAAATTCACTCGGTGAGAGTGGATAGAGGAAAGATTACATTGCATTAACATATGAACCCACTACATCGTGTAATGATCTAAAACACTGGTTGTCGAACCATGGGCCGCAAGTGGCCCAAATCAAATATTTGTGTGACCTGCAGTTCTCATCTAGAATAGTGGGCACTAACAGCTTTCTTTGTTTGATATTACACAAAAATTCAACAGGCTTAATGTGGGATTGCAAGGGCCAAACAAGGTAATTGGACAAATAACTAATAGAATGTTTGCATTTGAAGCAAAACAGCAATTTTATAAAAATGAATGCGAAGAAATAGATTTGTCCAGCTATTGCTATGCTCCGATTAGATTTATCTATCGCTGAAAGTATTTACCGAGATGTGGCATCCTATTTCAAAGAATATTTGGAGGAAATAAAAAACATTCACTGAAGTGACAAAATTCATGGGATACCTCCTAATATTATGTTGGACTTTCTTTTTCCTGGCATAGTGCAGCAACTCAATGTGGCATGGAGCCAACAAGTCATTAGAAGTCCCTGGAAAAAGTATTGAGCCATGCTGCCTCTATAGCTGTCCATAATTGAGAAAGTGTTGCCATTGCAGGATTTTGTGCACTAACTGATCTCTCAATTATGTCCCATAAATGTTCAATGGAATGTGTTCCAGGTGAGCTGGGTGCCCAAACCGTTCTCTCGAATTGTCCAGAATGTTCTTGAAATCAACAATTGTGGCCTGGTGACATCATAAGTTGCTATTTATAAAAATTCCACCATTGTTTGGGAACATGAAGTCTATGAACAGCTGAAAATGGTCTCCAAGTAGCCAGTGGACTGGAGGACCCAGTCCATTCCATGTCAACACAGCCCACACCATTATGGAGCCTCACCAGTGTGCAGAGTACCTTTTTCACAATCTGGGCCTGTGGCTTTGTGTGGCACACTTGATCCCTACTAACTGAAATCAGGACTCATCTGACTGGGCCGCAGTTCTCCAGTCGTCTAGGGGCCAACCAACATAGTCATGAGCCCAGGAGAGGTGCTGCAGGGGATGTCGTGCTATTAACAAAGGCACTCACATTGGTCGTCTGCTTCAATAACCCATTAACGCCAAATTTTGTGACACTGTCCCAATGGATATGCTCGTCATATGTCCCACATTGATTTCTGCAGTTAGTTCACTCAGTGTTGCTTGTTTGTTAGCTCTGGCAACTCTGCGCAGACACTGCTGCTCTTGGTCACCAATTGAAGGATGTTGGCAACAATACTGTCCGCGGCGAGAGGTAATGCCTGGAATGTGGTAGCCTCGGCACGCTCTTGACATTGTGGATCACTGACTGTTGAATTCCATAATGATTCCTCTAATGGGATGTCCCATGCATCTAGCTGCAACTACCATTTTGTGTTCCTGTCGTGCAGCCATAATCACATTGAAAACCTTTTCACACGAATCACTTGAATAAAAATCACAGCTCCGCCAATGCACTGTGCTTTAATACCTTATATATGCAATACTACTGCCATCTGTAGATGTGCATAATGCTATCCTAGGACTTTTGTCACTTCAGTGTATTTGCAGACATTAGAAATATTTGAAGCTGTTTCATTCTCATAGAGAACCTGGGCATGTTGAACATAAAGATCTCAGGTTATCTTGCCAATATAGGCTTCATAAAACTCGTTTGATAAATGAAATAATTGGATTTCAACACATCACACACCTTAACACTTTCGCTGCGGCTGACGCATATAAGCGTCACAACAAGCCATGAGCCAGTGTGGCTGACGCTTATAAGCGTCTGCACTCACTGTTGGATTACTAGTCCAGTTTCAGCGTCTAAGCTAGCATCAAAGCGTGTAAACTTTTGTTTTATGTGGTCAGTTATCGAACGTATATTGTTTGTAATGGCGGCTAATGAACCGACACCTGGACCTTCCAATGTGAAAAGGAGCAGCAAAAGTGTTAAATTGACAGAGGAACAGTTACTTTGTGTAATAGATGACAGTGGTTTTCTGTGTAGTGAGGACGAGGCGAACCACAGAGATTGTCATTTAGAGGCTGCAGAAGAATTGCAGAGTGATGATAGCGTGGAGCACAGCTTTTGAATCTGTTTCGTGACAGTTCCGAATCTGACGATACGGATCACGACTGTGTGGAAATCGACGACGAAAAAGAGCCCGACCTGTCACATGGGGATAATCCAGGTGAGTCCTGGCATAAAGAACCACATAATATGCAATATCACCCATTTACGAAGGAAGAAGTTTTGGCCGGCCTCCGTGGCCTAGGGGTTCTAGGCGCTCAGTCCAGAATTGCGCAAGTGCTACGGTAGCAGGTTCGAATCCTGCTTCGGGCATGGATGTGTGTGATGTCCTTAGGTTAGTTAGGTTTAAGTAGTTCTAAGTTCTAGGGGACTGATGACCACAGATGTTAAGTCCCACAGTGCTCTGAGCCATTTGAACCATTTGAAGAAGTTTTGCAGATTAATCCTGCTGGCAATTCTCCTGTGGATTTCTTCAGATTATTGGTAACATACGAATTGTTGCAATTTGTAGTTGACAAAACGAATGATAACGCAGTCAACATATTTCTTAGCGAAAATACAAAAGAGGGATTTAGGATCTGTAAATGGAAACCTCTAAGCATAGGCATATTACTAGTTTTCCTGGTTGTTTCGTTACATATGGGTAACGATAAATATCGGCAATTACAAGACTACTGGAAGAAAGAACCGCTGTTAGAGGATAGAGGTATAGCAATCAGTATAAGCAGAGACCGATATTTGATCATATTACGCTCTCGGCATTTTACAAAAATCCACTTCCAGGAAACCTGAAACCAGACTACCATTTATATAAGATGCGACCTATATTGGATTATATTAACACGAGAATGTCTCAAGTGTTTTACCCGGGCTGAGTTTTATCAATGATTCTTTGGAGGGGAAGATTGTCATTTCTGCATGTTGGTCATCAAATTTACTTGAACAATTATTATAACAGTTTTCATTTAGCTACAACTCTGTTGGATCTAAAAACACTTTAGACAGGTACTCTGAAATTAAATAGGGAATGTACCCCCGAAGACGTTGTATCGGCAAACCTGGGAAAGGAGAGACAATTGCGCGGTATTCTAATGGAGTTACGATTGGAAAAAGGAAGGATCGACGAGAGGTTTCCTACATTTCCACAGAACATCTAAATGTTATGGAGCAAGTGACGAATGCGCACCAGCAAGTAGTCACGAAACCATTGCCTATTATTAGGTACAATGCATATATGAGCAGATAGAAGAGGTTGACAGTCTTAAATTCCTGGGATTACAACTTGATAATAAATTCAGTTGGAAGGAGCACACCACAGAACTGCAGAAATGCCTTAACAAATCTGTATTTGCAATTCGAGTGTTGGCAGACATAGGTGACATAAAAATGGAAAAGCTTGCATACTTTGCCTACTTTCATTCCATAATGTCATATGGTATAATATTTTGGGGTAACTCTTCAAGTCAAACAAAATTTTTCAGAGTCCAAAAGCGTGTAATACGTATTATTTGTGGAGTAAATTCACGTTCATCCTGTAGAAACCTCTTCAAAGAACTGGGTATACTAACTACTGCCTCTCAGTATATTTACTCCTTAATGAAATTTGTCCTAAATAATATATCTCTTTTTTCCAACAAACAGCTCAGTTCCTACATACAATACCAGGAACAAAAATGATCTGCACAAGGACTTAAAAGCACTTACTTTAGTTCAAAAAGGGGTCCACTACTCAGGAACACTCATCTTCAATAATTTGCCAGCAAACATAAAAAATTTAGTTACAAATAAAGATCAGTTCAAAAGGAGCCTGAGAGACTTACTAGTGGCCAACTCCTTCTTCTCCATTGATGAATTTTTTAATAGAAACAAGTGATGTACTGTATATATTCATACTATTAGTGTTGTTATTTCAGCCTTAAAAAAAATTTTGACATGTTCCACATCCACGAGGATCTCCTCAGCATGGATCTATGGAACAGAAAACTAATCTAATCTAATCTATGTCTGGGACTGATAAACAAGATCAGATGTTATCGTACAGTATGGTTTATGTGAACGAAAGACTATCCACTGGCCGAAAAAACTATTCTTTCATGTCAGTGACATGCTAGTTTTCAATTCTCTATATCTGTACAACAAATACTCAGGAAATAAAATGACATTGTACGATTACAGAATGAACATTATAAAGGGCTTCTTTCCGCCAATGGACGTTCCACGAAATGTGAGCAAGAAACATCACAAGAAACTCACGTTGTGCTAAAGCGGGAAGCTACTGCAGGGAAGAAGCAAGTTATGAGGAAGCAGTGTAAGAAGTGCGCGGAACAAGGCAAGTGCCCTGATACGCCATACTAGTGTACGATCTCCCCAGACAAACCTGGATACTGCTTGAACAGCTGTATAATTTCCCAGTTTTTTGGGAAAGAATGAGTTGTGCTAAATTTGTTTTAATAGCACTGCAGTTGAAGTGATGAGGAACACGAGAGAAGCCTCCACGTAGGGTGTGTTTTGCCTACTAGTTTCTACACATCCAGGTGTCTCCTGGATGTCTATGATAAATGTAGACAGCTAATTCTCTCATACCAGGAGCAAACATGCTACTAAACTGACGACCTCTGTCAGAGTCAATCTTAAAAATGTGCATTTGAAGTAAATATAATTTCAAATGAATCCAGTTTCCTTTTTTTCCTTCTTAAGAATTTGCGTTTTGGAATCCAAATTTTTCCTGAATGCAGTGGATTTGTTGCTCTTTTGAATTGTATTTTTGTTACATTATCAACAAATCAGAACATCTGAATGATGCCTATGACCCCTATAGGTGTCAGACAGCAAACAGACTTTAAAACATGACCACAATACAGTCGAAGCTTATTTGAAGTAATGGATCTAAGATGTCATCATTAAGTCAGTATAGAACATGATCCTACAGATCTTACAAGGTCTTTACGCCAGCCTGTAGCTCAGGTGTGCTTAGGAGTGTCGGCTCCGAGCGGTACCTGCCGTTTCAGTGTGTTACCGGCCCCCACTCACACGTTGCCGGGCTGCACTGGAGAGTAACACGCCTGCACTGATGCCGCAGCGAAAGTGTTAAAACTCAATTTATAGACCTTTGCAAAAGCAGGAATACATTGAATTTTGGGGATGTGTGCCTGTCAGTTATATAAAATTATGAGATTGTGCACTGTTTATTTTAAAACTATTTCCTTCAACTTATCTCCATGAGGCTTTGATTTAAAAAATGAACTACTTGAAACATAAATATCAAGATGCAGTAAGGACTCCATGTAGTCCAAATAAAGAGCTGCAAACAAGCACAACAAAAAAACTTACACATTTTAACTTTTGTGTTAAGCTACCTTCAGCAAAGAAAAACACACACATATTCACACAAGAAAGCATGCCTCATGCATGCGGTGTGTGTGTGTGTGTGTGTGTGTGTGTGTGTGTGTGTGTGTTTGTGTGTGTGTGTGTAATGCCGCATGGCTGTAACGGATCACGCAGCCACGTCTCGATCCCTGAGTCAACAGATGGGGACATTTGCAAGACAACAACCATCTGCACAAACAGTTCGACGACGTTTGCAGCAGTATGGACTAACAGCTCGGAGACCATGGCTGCGGTTACCCTTGATGCTGCATGACAAACAGGAGCGCCTGCGATGGTGTACTCAACGACGAACCTGGGTGTACGAATGGCAAAAAGCCATTTTTTCGGATGAATCCAGGTTCTGTTTAGAGCATCATGATGGTTGCATCCATGTTTGGTGACATCGCGGTGAACGCACATTGGAAGCGTGTATTCGTCATCGCCATACTGGCATATCACCCGGCGTGATGGTATGGGGTGCCGTTGGTTACAAGTCTCGGTCACTTCTTGTTCGCATTGACAGCAGTTTGAACAGTGGACGTTACACTTCAGATGTGTTACAACCCGTGGCTCTACCCTTCATTCGATCTCTGCGAAACCCTACATTTCAGCAGGATAATGCACGACCGCATGTTGCAGGTCCTGTACGGGCCTTTCTGGATACAAAAAATGGTAGACTGCTGACCTGGCCCGCACGTTCTCCTGATCTCTGACCAATTGAAAACGTCTGGTCAGTGGTGGCCGAGCAACTGGCTCGTCACAATACGCCAGTCACTACTCTTGATGAACTGTGGTATCGTGTTGAAGCTGCATGGGCAGCTGTACCTGTACATGCCATCCAAGATCTGTTTGACTCAATGCCCAGGCATATCAAGGCCGTTATTATGGCCAGAGGTGGTTGTTCTGGGTACTGATTTCTCAGGATCTATGCACCGAAATTGCATGAAAATGTAATCACATGTCAGTTTTAGTATAATATATTTGTCCAATGAATACCCATTTATCATCTGCATTTCTTCTTGGTGTAGCAATTTTGATGGCCAGTAGTATATAACCAGTAAAGAATAAATACTATTTGCAACTGTTGGTTATGGCTCATTCGTAGAATCAAAAATACTCTGGAGGAATTATAGTAGGTGCGAAAAGTAGGCCAGTCACCTCTGAGGGTAAAGCCACGTGTGGCAAAAGGTAGATTTGTCATTGCAGGGTGACAGGACATGAATGGGGAGTGTTCTCCTGTTTGTCTTCCAGGGCTGACAACTCGTGGGTGGGTGTGCGCATCATACTCATCAGCAGCTATGATATAAATTTCAAATGAAAGTAACATGGATTTGTGAATGCGCATTATAGAGACAGTCATCTTAAATGTGCTACATATTTGTTGTAGGGAACGTGAAATTAAATTAAGGCTGTTGCAGTACAACACAATGAGTAGAAGAAAAATTACATTCAAAACATTTAGTAAACAGTTTTGATCACATCTCGCACTGCATAAGTATAATTACAATTAATTTTATTAATCAGTTAATAATATGTTCACACATACAACTCATCGAAACTTCAACATGCAATTACAGTGTCACAACTTTTATGTTGCCGAGTGTTGCAAGAATCTGAAATGGAACAGTCGACACAGTGTTCTGAGTGGTGCCGGCTTTTGACGATCAGTACTTGGGGGCCGGCAGCAGACCTATCTGCACACCCGTACTATAGCTAGCCTATTGGGGGCTCACAAAGTAATAATTTGTGTAGTCTACCCATTAATAAGAAGGTTTGTACTTATCTGATTCAAGATGCTACCCCATGTCAGTATTGGTTCTTGAGGGGAGGAAAAAAAAAGTTTGATGACCACTGAACTAAAACATGTATGGGAGGGCGGAATTAACTGAACCTTGAGGTTAACTAGACCATCACAGTAATAAACACATTCAAGAGGGAAAATTATTTTTTCCTGCTACAAATTGATTTCCTTAGGTTGGCTGTACTGTCGGAGCTTATATGGCAGCTGTATGTTAGTTGAATTCACAGATACATGGTAACTAAAATAGGTGAAGAGTAAGGTAAGAGTGATGTTTTTCTCAACTAACAAATTTACTGAAAGTTTTAATAATTCATAGTACACAATTTTGTTTGAGTTTGAAATGCTTTACAAAACTTCATGAAATACAAGCTATACATGGAGCCATTTTCCCTCCATTTTGAAGATTATTCGTAAAGTAAGGTGGGATTAACTGGACGTCAAATTGCTGATGAAAGAAACTGATTTAATACAAGTTTGAAATAAATTATACATAGATAAACTTTGCACTTTCAAGCTGAAAACCATTTTTCTTAAAATATCTCTTCCTTTCTGTAGAAAATACACAGAAATCACGCAGAGACAACACAAAATTGGTTATAGCTTACAGTAGATCTGGAAAATGCTAAAACAAAAATCAAGTGGGGAGGTGGCACACTGGAAACCTATTGTTCACACTTGGTTTATTTCATATTACCGGAAATATCTCAAAATTGAACTTTTATCCACAAATTAAACATCTAAAAGTATTTGCCAGTGATGTAGAACTTTTGGTGGGAAACTGTTGAAAGTTGTTAAAGATTGACAAAATATTCATTGAAGCGCCTTGCTTATGAGTTTATGATCACAAATAAAATCGGGAGGAAATAAAAATTGTACGAAAAGACTGGCTCAGTAATAAGCATCATAATCTGACCATGCTGAAACAAACATCCTTGGACAGGTCGGAGTTTTATTTAAAACTAATGTGCTTGTTTCATGTGATGATTTATAGGATGGGAAGGGAAAATTTAAATTTGGTCCACAAAATTTACAACCTCTATGAAGCAGGAGTGTCAGCAGTTTACAGGCCTCTTAAATTTTGACCAAGTGGGAGGAATCTGGTAGGTCAAATGCCAGTTGATGAACAAGATGTTTTGGGGACTGTAACAGCAATGTGAAAAGTAGTGTCGTCACCCCTTAATTTTCCTAACAAAAAATTCTGAGCCCACATATCTGAAGGTGCCACAACTGGATGTGTTGGAGAAGACAGACGAAGTGGATGAATGACAGGTGAACTGTTCCTGTCTCTATTAACACACTTCCTAAAGCATAAATGTCCATCAAAGGATGAACCAAAGCATGAATCACACTGCAGAAGTGATTCCTAGAACTATGATAAAACAATGGTATTGGTTTGTTCATATTTCCTTCTCCTTGCAGCCACAAAATTCAACCCTTAGAATCAACTGCATTTGGACCTGTCAAGGCTAAATATGACACTGGCTACTATGTTTTCAAGAGTAATTTCACATGAACACCAGCCAGTCCACTGAGGATTACCATAAGTGACATTCTTGGTATTGTAGTTGTAGCATATGTGCCATTTACAACCTCCAACCTCTTAAAAGGCTTGATGTCAATGTTATGGAACTAGTCCACTCCCTTCTGAATATCACTTAAAGAGTAACTGTACCCATCCTCACTGTATTGTTAATAAGTTCTGTACTTATCACATGTATCATTGCCACTTGCATGTAATCCAAAGACAGCCAGTTGAAAACCTGTTGGTGAAAGAATTTTCTTAACACAAACATAGCAATAAGTTACACAAGTACTTACCAATTGTGCAATGAACACACAAGTACACAACAACAATACTTGATAGTATTTCCGTTTGTGTTTCAAATGCACATGAAAATGATCTCACTCTTCAGATTTGAACAAATTCCTAGTTCCAGTGGTCAAGACTTTGTTACAAAGTCTTACACATGTCCTAGTGGGATATTGTAAGTAGTGTCAGAATTGCTTCTGAGCTTCAAATATTTTTCGAGAGAAGAACCAACTCTCCACCTTCTGAAGAGGCTTCCAAATACATACACTGTCCATCTTAAAATTCCACAACTGATTATTATTCCTGACCTTTAAGTGACATCAACGCAGTAACTACAGTACCAGCTTGAACTAACTGTAAATAGCAGATGCTCATGTGATCACTCAGTTGTAGGCAGCCAGCATTAAATAATGGACATTTGCCCTTCCTTGTTTTAAAGTTTTTGAGTTACAAATTGCAGTGGAACAATCTCTCAAAATGAAACCTTCAAGACATTCTTCAGAAAGTTTTTGAAGAAGAGAAATGAGTGTGTTTAAAGTTGCTCCCACACACCTTGACTACCAAACAAAAAGAATAACATGCAGACACCTACTATGACTTGATTGAAATGCAAAATGCTGACAATTCTTTTCTGGAAAAAATCAACATGGATGATGAGACTTGGTGTTATCTATATGAACCTACCACAAAACAACAGTGTACAAATTCACATGAAGGATCAACACATTGATGACATAACTAACATTCAAGCTAATGTGATGTGTGAGTTGAACATCAATCTCAAAAAAGGACTTTGCTGGCATCTTCACATGGTTGTGTGAATGTCCTATTTGTTGTATTCAAATGGGTGGAGATGGGAGAGGGTGCTATATAGAACACCTGAAGCATTTTCTGTAGTTTTTAATATTTTGTGTTATTGTTACTCTAATCAGTGCAGTCTCAAAACTTTCTGGACTGGTGGGGTACATATTCCTCTTCTACACAGTAAACTACTTGAATCAGCACATCTGATTGATAGATCCTGTGCCTTTTTCTGGAGGTATACAGGGAAGAGTAGTGTGCATACCGTTTTTTTATTTGGACACCATTAAAGCTTAGATGGATTGATTGGATAAGTAATGAATAGGTACTGAACATAACTTGGAAGGGGGGAGGGGGGAGATCATGGTTCAACTTTACTAAAAGAAGGAATCTGATGATAAAACACTTCCTGAGGCATCAAGGAATTGTCAATTTGGTAATGGATTGGGGAGAGAGGGGGTGACTGTAGGAGAGACCAGGACTTGACTATTATAAGCAGACTCAGATGTAGGTTGTGGCAGCTGTGCAGAGATGAAGGGTCTTGCACATGACAGACTAATGTTCAGAGTTGCAGCAAACATATCTTTGGACTGAAGACCACAACAACAAGGAGTAACATTTTTCCTGCTTCTGCAGTATTTCTTATAAGGTAAGTATTAAATATGAGTTCAATGTTTATATTTGACTAACAGTTGCACAGATATTATCAATTAATGTGGATAAGACTGAGAATTGCTATTAAATGGTAGGTAATTTACTTACAGTGGTGTCTTCTTACCTGATGACAAAGCATATTCACTGTAAATTCACAGAGGGCATTTGTAGTGCTTTTTCTCTTTCTGGAAACTATATGGATTTTTAAAAAAACATTATTTGAAAAAACTTTTTCTATTTAATTTGTATTTACATTAATTTAGAGAAAACTGGAAGATGAGAAGTAGAACTAATTTCCTGTGTCCTTTTTGATCGATGACAGGGCTGGTAGCTCATACTCAATGAGCATGATGAGTGAAATTATGTCATATCTGGCCCAGAAATATTTTTTTTTTTTTTTTTTTTTTTTTTTTTTTAGTACAATATTTTACTGTCCAAGTGTTTCTGCATTTCTAAATTTGTTTATTTGCATTATCAAATATCACATTGCTTTGATTATCTCATGGCTGGCCACTACTTACCTTTTCTTAGTTGAGAGGGACTCACTTGAGAGGAGCAGCAGAAAAAGAGTAGGAGGGCAAAGGTAACCAAAGTATAGCTTAGTACAGAGGTGGCAGAATGGACAGTAAGAAGCAACAATGGATTAAAGATGATCAGAAAAATTCAAAGTGGTTGAATAATTCAGTAAGGAGCTGGTTGTGGAGGGGCAAAGAGGGGGAGAGAGAATAAAAAAAGTAATTGAAAAAATGAAATTCTTCCTTTGCTTGTTAATAGAGGTTAAAGCTACGTGGGTACTAAGATGTGATGATATTTTAGGGATTAAGTTTCCATCTCTGGACTTAAAGCAAACTAGTACAGGCTGGAAGAATCCAACTGATCCTTATGATGTAGAAAGCGGGCAGATCTTGTACTGCTGTAAGCATGCTGAGCAACTGGGCACTGGATGTCCAAAAGATGAACAGTTGTGTATCTGTTCATGTGCTCAGTTGGTCTTCACTCATATGTAAAAAGTTGTGCAGTGAATACATATTAGTTGATAAACAACAAGTGTGTTCACATGTTTTTCTGCCTTAGATGTTGCCAGGTGTATCAGTGGAGTAGGTTTTAGTGGATGGGGCAGATTTTACAACAGGAACTATTGTGCATGAAGATTGTAGTCTGTGCAAGTTACGGCGGTTAGAATGGTGACTGAAAGTTAAAGTGGGTGTTGTGGGAAGAATATCAGTGAGAGGAGATCTCATTTCATGGATAGACATATTCATAACGTTGACACAGTTTTTTAGAAGTGCCTGTTATCCTTAAGGGGCTCCGGAACGCCCTATACTTGCAATGTTAAAATAACGCTTATAAATTACATCTTTCCTCACAAAGTATTTGAGGTAGGAAGTTGAACTTTTTACAGATTATTTATTGGAATATGGGCTACAACTTAACACAGTGATTTTACAAAATTTTAGTTCAGTTATTAAAGATGGTTTTTTTTTCAATTGTAATGAAAATTCACAACATTTTTTTGCAATTTTTTATTTATATGTTAAAAAATATACAGTTTTTTTGGAAAAAGGCTGTGTTAAATTATGCAGAAGGTACTGTGTAACATTTACTGAAAGTTTGAAACAAATATGTTTGGAAGATCCTTAGAAAACATGTAATTAGTATGAGAAAATAAAAGTTTTGGGAATCGAGCGACAAAGATTGGATTAACTTTTTAATGCATTCCAGGTCCATAGGATGGATTATCTTCATCCTCTGCAAACTCCTCCTCCAGCTTCCTCTTGTTCCTCCTCCTGTTTACTCTTGCTTTTATTTCTAGACTCTTTACAGCCCTGTCTGCAGCCCGAAGGTGTTCCTTGTCTAAAGCAAGCATCGCTCGTACCATGTTAGAACCTATCTTCATTCCCATATTTCTAAATACGTTGCACCTTACAATGTTGCCATCATTGAAAGTCGCAACAGCATCATACACACCAAAGTGAAGTGTTTCTATTCCAACAAATACAGTCTTGGGGATTCTCGACCATATAACACTATTTACACTTTCATTGGGGTTTTGAGTTTTTCCGTGAATACACTTTTTCAACAGTTCAGGTGCTGCTAAGTCTCTGAAAATAGGTTTTATCACCTCCATTATTGCATGAGGCAGACTATGCTTATGAGTGTACACTTCACCAGTTAGCAATCCTTTGTTATATTTACACCAACTGTCTTCTTCTTTGGGACACAAGCTATGTTGGGGATTTTCATCGGTTGAAGAAGTATGAAAAAAAGAGCCCAAACAGCCTTCTTCATTTCGTCGACACTTTGTGTATTTTGCCTAATAGCCATTCCATAATAGTTCTGTATTTTGTCAATTACACTGTCAGTTAACCTTCCCTTCCCATCCAACCCTTTACCATCACTGAGTTTTTGTTTTTTGTACGAAGCTTTCAGTCGCCGAAGTCTTGTTCCCATTCGCTTCTGTACGTGTACAATACACTCAAATTTCTACACTACAACATTGTCACCATAGGGCTTCAGTCCTTGAACATGTTTGAAACTTTTAGAATCACCGTCACCAAGGTAATTAACATATCGCACTTTATCACACGCCTCAGAACGCTGGAATATACTGGCAACACCAGCCACTTCCATTCCTCCACTACTGCCACTATAATTAGCTTTGCAATTATTTTCATGTGTACCTTTATATTTTTGTGGGCATCTACAATACTTTGATATTACTGCTACATCTAAAACTTTCCCTGTATACATACTGGTGGCAGATACTACAGCATGAAGAGATGTGTGTCCCCATTTATGCCAGGTACCATCGAACGCTGCAGTCAAATCTCTGTTACCATTATTTTCCATTACTGCCTCTTCCACAGCGTTCTTCATAGATTCTATACAGACATCTTCTACTTTAGACCCTATTAATTTATTATAGGTCGTAAACTTGGTTGGGGGATTTGGAAGATCCATGATGCCACAGAAAATTGCACCTGCAGTAGCACCCTTACCAACTGAATGCAAGGAATAAACAAATCTAATGTTGTGTTCGTAGATTTTGCTACCATTTTCTTCAGTTGCAGTTACTGCAACACTGTTCCAAAAGGTGGTCATGTAGGAACACTTATCACATTTCAGTTGTATTTCACTAGCAAGTCCTACGTGCTTTATTATGGAGAGTTCCAGACCAACTTCACTACAATGAATACATCTTACACAGTTTGAAAAAATTCCTTTGAGAACCGACATATCAAATATTTCATTCACATCCGATTCGCCCATAAAACATTCATAGTTTTCACTCATTGAACCAAGCTTCTTCTGTGAAGTATTTTCTTTCCCACTTTGACTGCTATGGGCAGGTGTACTTGAGAGATTAGGTTCACTCACTTGGTTATCGTCTTTATTGTTTACAGTAATAACACATACCTTTGGCTTTCCAACATTTCTCCTTTTCTTAAAAGCCTCCAGAGGATTTCTAATAACTTTACTTTTACTCATTATTATACTTCAACAAAACAGAGACTCAAGAAACAGAATTAATTACGAATATTTTCGAGATAACGACAGAGTAAATAAACATGAAACAATCGACAATCACACCAGGGATATATATTGAACCATCACAGGTTAGCCACAACACATACTTTACCTCACATCACTAAAATGTACCTGATGAACACGGACGTTAATAATAACACCATTTGACAGCAGTTTAACAGCGCCACAGTGGGTCACGCCCATGTAGAACACATTTCAAAAAAAATTTAAAAATAGTTGTAGTCTTCGGAATTGAATAAATATATATCTATTAAAAGGTAATAGTCGATTCAGAAAACGCAAAAAAGTAAAAATTGAACTTTTCATGATTTTGAGCCTTTCCGGAGCCCCTTAATGGAGGTTGGTGACCACACAATGCATTTTTATTCTACGAACAGCAGTATATAGCCATTAGTGTGCACTTTATTGTCCACTGCTTTATGTTTTTCTAACCAAGATATTCTTCTTCACCCTTTTCTTCTTTTATCCTTGATCTTCCGTTCTATTGTTAACTGTAGATGTATATATATGGCATTCCATAAGATATGCCATATTTAATTAGCTTTTCTTCTTTTAAATAGTGGAAAATCCAGAATAGAATAATGACAATATGATGAAAAGGATATATTGCCACACACACACACACACACACACACACACACACACATTGTCTCTGGCTGCTGATGCCAGGCTGCGAGCAGCATTGCATGATGGGAGAAGTAATCTCAGTGGTGGATCTAAGGAGGAGGCTGGGGCAGGGAGGAGGAAGGACGACAGGGTACTGGTAGGTGACAGTAATGTGCTGCTTGTGGGAGCATACAGGAATAGTCTGGGGATAGTATAGGGAAGCTAGGTGCAGTTGCGAGGTGTGACGGATGGAGGGGGGAGTGGCAAAGGAGAGAAGCAAAAAGATTGGTGCATTGGTGGAATAGAGGGCTGTGTAGCACTGGAATGGGAACAGGGAAGGGAATAGGTGAGTGAAGGGACTAATGAAGGTTGAGGCCAAGGGGGTTACTGGAATGTAGGATATATTGCAGGGAGAGTTCCCACCTGCGCAGTTCAGAAAAGCTCGTGTTGGTAGGAAGGATGCATATAGCACAGGCTGTGAAGCAGTCATTGAGGTGAAGAACATTGTGGTGGCAGTGCGCTCAGCAACTGGATAGTCCAGCTGTTTCTTGGCCATAGTTTGTTGGTGGCCATCCATGTGAACAGACAGGTTGTTGGTTTTCCTGTCCATGTAGAATGCAGCGCAGTGGTTGTGGCTTAGCTTGGGATCACGTGATTGGTGTGATAGGTGATGCTTGCAACTGGACTGGAGTAGGTGGTGATAGTGGGAGGATGTATGGGACAGTTCTTACATCCTGGTCTATTACAGGAGTATGAGTCAAGGGGTTGGGAGCAGGGGTAGAGTAGAGATGGATGAGGATATTTTGTGGGTTTGGTGGGTGTCAAAATACCACTGTTTGAGAGTTGAGAAGGATAGTGGGTTGCACATTTTCATTTCGGGTCATGACAAAAAGTAGTCGAAACCCTGGTGGAGAATGTAATTCAGTTGCCCCAGTCCTGGGTGGTATTCAGTCATGAGGGGAATGGTCCACTGTAGCCAGAATGTAGGACTGTGGAAGGTGGTGGGTGACAGAAGAGATAAGGCACGGGAAATATGTTTTTGTACAAGATTGAGAGGATAACTTCAGTCTATGAAGACCTCACTGAGACACTTGGTATATTTCGAGAGGGACTGCTCATTGCCACAGGTGTGACAGCCACAGGTGGCTAGCCTGCATCAAAGGAACTTTTTGGGTTGGAATGGGTGGCAGCTGTCGAAGTGGAGGTATTGCAGGTGGTTGGTAGCTTTGTTATGGACAGAGGTACTAATATAGTCATCTTTGAGATGGAGGTCAACATCGAGGAAGGTGGCTTGTTGAGTTGAGGAGGACCAGGTGAATCAAATGGGAGAGAAGGTGTTGAGGTTCTGTAGGAATGTGGATAAGGTGTCCCCATTTTTGATCCATATCATGAAGATGTTTTCACTGAACCTGAACTAGGTCAGGGGATTGGGATTCTGGTGGTTAGGAAGGGTTCATCTAGATGGCCTATGACTAGGTTGGAATAGAATGGTGTAATGTGGGTGCCCATTGCTGTACTGTGGATTTTTTTTGTAGGTAATGCATTCAAAGGTGAAGTAACTGTGGGTGAGGATATTGTTGGTCATGGTGACCAGGAAGGACACTGTAGGTCTGGAATCTGTTGGGCATTGGGAAAGGTGGTGTTCAATAGTGGCATGGACATGGGTGTTAGGGATGTTTGTGTAAAGGGAGGTAGCATCAGTAGTGACAAGCAGGATTGCACGTGGTAAAGGAACAAGAACTGTGGAGAGTCAGTGGAGGAAATGGTTGTTATCTTTTATGTAGGAGGGTATGTTGTGGGTAAGAGACTGAAGGTGTTGGTTTATGAGAGCAGAGATTCTCTGATTGGGAGCACAGTACCTGGCTACAAGGGGTGTCCTGAGTAGTTGGGTTTATGGACATTGGGAAGCAAATAGAAAGTAGGAATGCAGGGAGTGATATGGGTGAAGAGAGAGATATATGCCATGGAGAGCTTCTGTGATGGGCCAAAGGATTTGAGGAGGGATGGAGATCCTGTTGGATTTCTGGAATGGGATCACTGTGGCAGGTTTCGTAGGTGGATGAATCTGACAGCTGGTGGATCCTTCCATCAGATAATCTTTGTGGTACAAAGCTACAGAGGTGGAGCCTTGGTCTGCTGGTAGGATTATAAGGTTGAGATCAGTTTTCAGATGGTGGATTGCAGTTCTTCCTGTGGATCTAATGTTAGCTTTCATGTGAAGGGATTCGGGGAAAGATGGTGGGGACAAGTTTCGAGTTTAAGAAATCCTGGAAAGTTTTAGGGGGTGATATGGAGGCAATGGGTATTTTCAAGAGTTGGATGCAGGTGTGAACTGAGTCAAGCAGGGTTCACCACTGGTTTTGGATTGAGTCTGATTAGTAAGGTTGGTTGAGAAAAGTATTTCCACTACAGGGACCAGGAGAAGGAGAGATGGTCTTTAACAAGTCCAGCATGGTTGAATTTGAGAATGGGGCAAAAAGTGAGGCTTTTGGAAAGGACTGATACTTCTGTGGGGCTAAGGCTTGTGGAGGAAATATTCATTACCGTATTTTGGACCTGTACAGGTTCCGGACTCTGTATGGTGCTGGGAAGGATTTTTTATGGTATAGTAAATATAGTAGATCTTCAAGGCAGGGTTTTTCAACTAAGAGGAGATGGGAAGGGGCAGGTTTGGTGGTTGTTGTAGAAATGGTAGATAGTGGTAATCCCAGATGGGAGTTCAAGGTGAACAGTTTGGAGCCTTTTTTGAGATGGTGTAGTGCATGCTGCTATAGTTCCTGGAGAGCGAGAAGTGGTGGGATACAGGAATTATGGGTTGCGCAACAGGAGACGTTTATGGATGGGGAGAACATGTGTCAAGGTTTGGGCCTGATTTACATGGTTTTGCAGGAAAAGGTTGGTGAGGGTTAATGACTGGTGCAATCTGAACACATGGAGGTTATTGTGGAAGGAGGGGTGACAGCAATACTTCAGTGTTAATTATTTTTGCTGTCCATGGTATTTTAAGCATTCTACAGTAAACCCACATTACAAAAGCCTCGATCTTTCTCAATGTTGGCATATTTAATGTCCATCCTTAAGAACTATATGTAAGTACAGACCAGATGTAGCAGCTTAGAAATTCGACTCAAAGATTTGGGTGTAATATGTATTTGTGAAAATATTCTTGAATTTTATAAAAGCATTATGGTACTTCTCTCTGTAACATTTTACCTCCATGTATGATCTCCAGTCTTCACAGAGTCACATTCCAAGGTACTTAAACAGGCCTACTCTTTGTTATTAATGAGCCACTGAATTGTAGATTTGCATTTGTAAAAGAGTCAGGCTGTTGTGTGCCAGTCATACATCTTTTTAGTCTCTCATCTCCCAATGAACCATGGACCTTGCCATTGGTGGGGTGCCTTGTGTACTTCAACAGTACAGATAGCAGTACCTAAAGTGCAATCACAACAGAGGGGTATCTGTTGAGAGCCAGACAAACCTTTGCTTCCTGAAGATGAGCAACAGCCTTTTCAGTAGCTGCAGGAACAACAGTCTGGATGATTGACTGATCTGGCCTTGTAAATCAACCTAAATGGCCTTGATGTGCTGGTACTGTGAAAGGCTGAAAGCAAGTGGAAACTGCAGCTGTAATTTTTCCCAGGGGCATGCAGCTCTACTGTGTGGTTAAATGATGATGGAGTCCTCTTGAGTAAAATGTTCAAGAGGTAAAATAGTCCCCAGTCCAAATCTCTGGGTGGGGACTACTCATGGATATCAGGAGAAACAGAACTGGCATTGTACAGGTTGGAGTGTGGAACGTTAGATCCTTTAATTGAGTGGCTATGTTAGAAAATTTAAAAAGAGAAATGGATAGGTTGAATTTACATATTTTGGAAATTAGTAAAGTTCAGTGGCAGGATGAACAGGATTTCTAGTCAGGTGAATACAGGGTTATAAATATAAAATGAAGTATGGGCAGTGCAGGAGCAGGTTTAATAATGAATAAGAAAATAGGAAAGCAGGTAAGATACCATGAACAGCATAGTGACTGCATTATTGTAGCCAAGACCGACATGAAGCCCACATTTACCAAAGTCGTACAAGTTTATATTCCAACTAGCTCTGCAGATGATGAAGAGATTGAAGAAATGTACGATGAAATAAAAGAAATTATTCAGATAGGCAAGGCAGATGAAAACTCAATTGTGATGGAGAACTGAAAGTCGATGGAAGGGAAAGAAAGAGAAGGAAAAACAGTAGGTGAATATGGACTGAGGCCAAAGGAATCAAAGAGGAAATTGCCTGCTAGAATTTTGCACAAAGCATAATTTAATCATTGTCAATTCTTGGTTTAAGAACTGTGAAAGAAGGGTGTTTATGTGAAAGAGATCTGGAGATCTAGGAAGGTTTCAGATTGGTTATATAACAGTAAGACAGGGATTTCAGAACCATATTCTAATTTGTAAGACATTTCCAGGGGCAAATGTGACCATAATTTACTTGTTAAGAACTGCAGATTAAAATTGAAGAAACTGCAAAAAGTTAGGAATTTGAGGAGATCAACCTGGAAAAATTGAAAGAACACGAGATTGGTTTGTTGGTTTGGGGAGGGGACCAAACAGTGAGGTCATCAGTCCCATTGGGTTGGGGAAAGGAAGTCAGTCATGTCCTTTCACAGGAACCATCCCAGCATTTGCCTGAAAAGATTTAGGGAAATCATGGAAAACCTAAATCAGGATAGCTGGATGCAGGTTTGAACCATCATCCTCGCGAATGCAAGTGCTAATCACTAAGCCACCTCACTCAGGAAAAAACGCAAGGTTGTGAGAATTTCAGAGGGAGCATTAGGCAACAGTTGACTAGAAAGGGGAAGGGAATACAATAGAAGATGAAAAGGTAGCTTTGAGAGATGAAATAGTGAAGGCAGCAGAGAATCAAACAGGTAAAACAACAATGCCTTTTAGAAATCTTGGGTAATACAGGAGATACTGAATTTAATTGATAAGAGGAGAAAACATCGAAAGGCAATAAATGAAGCAAGCAAAATGGAATAAAAATGAGGAAATGCAAAACAACTAAAGCAGGAATGGCTAGAGGACAAATGTAAGGATTTAGAAGTATATTTCACTAGGGTAAAGATAGATACTCCCTACAGGAAAATTAAAGAAGCCTTTGGAGAAAAGAGAAGCAGCTGTATGATTATCAAGCGCTCAGGTGGAGAACCAGTACTAAGCAATGACATTCCATCAGAGCTGCTGATAGTCTTGGCAGAGACAGTCATGACAAAACTATTTCATCTGGTGTGCAAGATGTATGAGACAGGCCAAATACCCTCAAACATCAAGAAGAATTTAAGAATTTCAGTTGCAAAGAAAGCAGGTGCTGACAGATGTGAATATTACCAAACTACCAGTTTAATGAGTCAAGGTTGCAAAATACTGACAGAAATTCTTTACAGGAGAATGGAGAAACTGGTAGAAGCTGACCTTGGGGAAGATCAGTTTGTATTTTGGAGAAATGTAAGAACACATGACGCAATACTGAGCTTACTAATTCTCTTAGAAGATAGGTTAAGTAAAGGCAAAACTAGGATTATATCATTTATAAACTTAGAGAAAGCTTCTGACAATGCTGTGAGTACTCTGTTTGAAATTCTGAAGGTAGCAGGGGTAAAATACAGGGAGTGAAATGCTATTTACAACTTGTACAGAAACCAGATGGAAGTAAAGAGAGTCAAGGGCCTTGACAAAGAAGTAGTGGTTGTGAGAAGGGAATGAGCCAGGGTTGTAGCTTATCCTTGATGACTCAGTCTGTACATTGAGCAAGCAGTAAAGTAAACCAAAGAAAAATTTGGTGTAGTAATTAAAGTTCAGTGAGAAGAAATTAAAATTTTGAGATGTGCTGATGACGTAATTCTGTCTTGGAAAAGCAGTTGAATGGAATGGACACCATCTTCAACGGGAATAAGCAAAACAAGGATAATGGAATGTAATCAAATTAAATCAGGTGGTGCTGAGGCTATTAGATTAGGAAACAAGACATTTAAAGTAGTAGATGAGTTTTGCTATTTGGGCAGCAAAATAAGTGATGATGGCTGAAGTAGAGAGAATATAAAATGTAGACTGGCAATGGTAAGAAAAATGTTTCAGAAATTGAGAAGCCTGTTACCATCAAATATAGATTTAAGTGTTAGAAAGTCTATTGTGTAGGTATATGTGAGGACTGTAGACAAGTATGGAAGTGAAACATGGATAATAAACAGTTTAGAAAGGCAGAAATAGAGGCTACAGAAAAATGCTGAAGGTCAGATGGGTAGATCACACAAATGAGGAGGCACTGAATAGAATTGAGGAGACTTGAAATTTGTAGCACAAAACCTGGCTAAAAAGAGGGACTGGTTGATAGGACACATTCTGAGACATCAAGGGATCACCAGTTTAGTGTTGGAAGGAAGTGGAGGGGATAAAATCTACATTTACATCTACATTTATACTCAGCAAGCCACCCAACGGTGTGTGGCGGAGGGCACTTTACGTGTCACTGTCATTACCTCCCTTTTCTGTTCCAGTCGTGTATGGTTCGCGGGAAGAACGACTGTCTGAAAGCCTCCGCGCATGCTCGAATCTCTCTAATTTTACATTCATGATCTCCTCGGGAGGTATAAGTAGGGGGAAGCAATATATTCGATACCTCATCCAGAAACGCACCCTCTCGAAACCTGGCGAGCAAGCTACACTGCAATGCAGAGCGCCTCTCTTGCAGAGTCTGCCACATGAGTTTGCTAAACATCTCCATAACGCTATCATGGTTACCAAATAACCCTGTGACAAAACGCGCCACTCTTCTTTGGATCTTCTCTATCTCCTCCGTCAACCCGATCTGGTACGGATCCCACACTGATGAGCAATATTCAAGTATAGGTGGAACGAGTGTTTTGTAAGCCACCTCCTTTGTTGATGGACTACATTTTCTAAGGACTCTCCCAATGAATCTCAACTTGGTACCCGCCTTACCAACAATTAATTTTATATGATCATTCCAGTTCAAATCGTTCTGCACGCATACTGCCAGATATTTTACAGAAGTAACTGCTACCAGTGTTTGTTCTGCTATCATATAATCATACAATAAAAGATACTTCTTTCTATGTATTCGCATTACATTACATTTGTCTATGTTAAGGGTCAGTTGCCACTCCCTGCACCAAGTGCCTATCCGCTGCAGATCTTCCTGCATTTCGCTACAATTTTCTAATGCTGCAACTTCTCTGTATACTACAGCATCATCCGCGAAAAGCCGCATGGAACTTCCGACACTATCTACTAGGTCATTTATATATATTGTGAAAAGCAATCGTCCCATAACACTCCCCTGTGGCACGCCAGAGGTTTCTTTAATGTCTGTAGATGTCTCTCCATTGATAACAACATACTGTGTTCTGTTTGCTGAAAACTCTTCAATCCAGCCACACAGCTGGTCTGATATTCCGTAGGCTCTTACTTTGTTTATCAGGCGACAGTGCAGAACTGTATCAAACGCCTTCCGGAAGTCAAGGAAAATAGCATCTACCTGGGAGCTTGTATCTAATATTTTCTGGGTCTCATGAACAAATAAAGCGAGTTGGGTCTCACATGATCGCTGTTTCTGGAATCCATGTCAGTTCCTACAGAGTAGATTCTGGGTTTCCAAAAATGACATGATACTCGAGCAAAAACATGTTCTAAAATTCTACAACAGATTGACGTCAGAGATATAGGTCTATAGTTTTGCGCATCTGCTCGATGACCCTTCTTGAAGACTGGGACTACCTGTGCTCTTTTCCAATCATTTGGAACCTTCCATTCCTCTAGAGATTTGCGGTACACGGCTGTTAGAAGGGGGACAAGTTCTTTCGAGTACTCTGTGTAGAATTGAATTGGTATCCCATCAGGTCCAATGGACTTTCATCTGTTGAGTGATTCCAGTTGCTTTTCTATTCCTTGGACACTTATTTCGATGTCAGCCATTTTTTCGTTTGTGCGAGGATTTAGAGAAGGAACTGCAGTGCGGTCTTCCTCTGTGAAACAGCTTTGGAAAAAGGTGTTTAGTATTTCAGCTTTATGCGTGTCATCCTCTGTTTCAATGCCATCATCATCCCGGAGTGCCTGGATATGCTGTTTCGAGCCACTTACTGATTTAACTTAAGACCAGAACTTCCTAGGATTTTCTATCAAGTCGGTACATAGAATTTTACTTTCGAATTCACTGAACGCTTCACACATAGCCCTCCTTACGCTAACTTTGACATTATTTAACTTCTGTTTGTCTGAGAGGTTTTGGCTGCGTTTAAACTTGGAGTGAAGCTCTCTTTGCTTTCACAGTAGTTTCCTTACTTTGTTGTTGAACCACGGTGGGTTTTTCCCGTCCCTTACAGTTTTACTCGGCACGTACCTGTCTAAAATGCATTTTACGATTGCCTTAAACTTTTTCCATAAACACTCAACATTGTCAGTGTCGGAACAGAAATTTTCATTTTGATATGTTAGGTAGTCTGAAATCGGCTTTCTATTACTCTTGCTAAACAGATAAACCTTCCTCCCTTTTTTTACATTCCTATTAACTTCCATATTCAGGGATGCTGCAACGGCCTTATGATCACTGATTCCCTGTTCTGCACTTACAGAGTCGAAAAGTTCGGGTCTGTTTGTTATCAGTAGGTCCAAGATGTTATCTCCACGAGTCGGTTCTCTGTTTAATTGCTCGAGGTAATTTTCGGATAGTGCACTCAGTATAATTTCACTCGATGCTCTGTCCCTACCACCCGTCCTAAACATCTGAGTGTCCCAGTCTATATCTGGTAAATTGAAATCTCCACCTAAGACTATAACATGCTGAGAAAATTTATGTGAAATATATTCCAAATTTTCTCTCAGTTGTTCTGCCACTAATGCTGCTGAGTCGGGAGGTCAGTAAAAGGAGCCAATTATTAACCTAGCTTGGTTGTTGAGTGTAACTTCCACCCATAATAATTCACAGGAACTATCCACTTCTACCTCAATACAGGATAAACTACTACTAACAGTGACAAACACACCACCACCAGTTGCACGCAATCTATCCCTTCTAAACACTGTCTGTGCTACCCATGTAGCCACTTGCTGCGTGTAGTGGACTCCTGACCTATCCAGCGGAACCCGAAACCCCACCACCCTATGCTGCAAGTCAAGGACTCTGCAGCCCACATGTTCGCAGAACCGTCTCAGCCTCTGATTCAGACCCTCCACTCGGCTCTGTACCAAAGGTCTGCAGTCAGTCCTGTCGACGATGCTGCAGATGGTGAGCTCTGCTTTCATCTCGCTAGTGAGACTGGCAGTCTTCACCAAATCAGATAGGAAAGCCAGAGAGGATTTCCTCCGATCCATAGCGACACACATCATTGGTGCCGACATGAGCGACCACCTGCAGATGGGTGCACCCTGTACCCTTCATGGCATCCGGAAGGACCCTTTCCACATCTGGAATGACTCCCCCTGGTATGCACATGGAGTGCACATTGGTTTTCTTCCCCTCTCTTGCTGCCATATCCCTAAGGGGCCCCATTAAGCACCTGACGTTGGAGCTCCCAACTACCAGTAAACCCACCCTCTGCGACCGCCCGGATCTTGCAGACTGAGGGGCAATCATAGAGTGAGATAAAGATATGAATACAGTAAACTGATTCAGAAGAATCTAAGTTGCAGTAGTTATTCAGAGATGAAGAGGCTTGCACAGGACAGAGTGGCATCGAGGGCTGCATCAAAACCGTTTTTAGACTGAAGACCACAACAACAACAACAATAACAGCAGGTTACTGTTGTAATTTGCTATTACAAGGACTGTTGACTAAAGAATGATCATACTTATTACATGATCATAATTTCATGCACTATAATTTAATCTTATGATATCCTGTTAGTTTAATGAGTATCAAACACACAGCACTAGTTTCATTGCTCCCACCTGTGAGAGGTGGGCAAGGTGAGACAGGTTCAGTATTGCCTACTGCAACAATGGTGGTGAAATGTAATGAACAATATGTGGCTTTGAAGTTCTATTTTTGTCTCAAAAAATCTTCAGCTGTCCTATGCAATATTACAGGAGGCCTGTGGAGAGTCTTCTCTTCCCTACAGCACTGCTCGGAGATGGTTTAATTTGTTTAAAGAGGGGAGACAATTAGTTTCAAAGGAAGATGGGCCTTGCTCTCCAGTTACTGCTTACAGAAAAAAACGAAACACAAACACTGATGCTGTCATTGTGAGAAAGGATTGACAGATAACTTTATGAATGCTTTCCAAAGTATTGAAAAATTTCATTGGGTTCCCCCATAAGTTAGTGATAGAAAATTTACACATGGCATGTGATTGTGTGCAGTGGGTTCCAAGTCTGCCAATTTGTGAACAAAAGGACATGCGCCTGCATGACTGCATACAGTTGAAGCTAATGTTAGAGAAAGTTTCTTTCAAAGGTAATAATAACTGGTGATGAAACTTGGTTACATCATTTTTGAACCTGAGAGCAAACAGAAAAGTTGCCTTCATCACCAACCTCCAAAAAAGCAAAATGGTTGCTTCTGCTATGAAAGTTATGGCCATCAGTTTTTTTTTTTTTTTTTTTTTGACATTAATGGAATGGTTTATCAGCATGCTGTACCTGCACTCACATAAATAACTGGACAGTCCTACAGGGATGTCATGAAAACTTTTCAAGTCCAAATCAGGTGCAAAAGATCACATAAGCACAAAACCAGCTGAATGCTGCACCAAAGTAACACACAGCTGCAATTACAAATGTTTTTACTGAATATCTTGCATAAATTAATGTGAAGTGGAGGTCTCACTGCCCCTAGAGTCTGGATTTTGCCCTGGCTAGTTTTTTCTATTTCCTAACCTAGAGAAACACCTTTGCGGGAGACATTTTCCATCATCAGAAGTAGTAGTGAAGGCTGCAGAAGTGATTCTCAAGGTCCACTCAAAAAATGGTTTCCAGCATGTGTTTGCAGACTGGCAGAAACACTGGGATGAATGCTCTACATATGCAGGAGACTATTTTGGGAACTATCAAAATTATGAGTAAAAGTAAAGGTATGTCATCAAAAAAATTCTTTATTGAACAGCCCTTGTATGTTGATGAGTTGTTGATTGTCTTTATTATCATAAATTAGTACTGTATCATCAGCATAGGGTCTGTTGTTGATGGAGACTCCTTTATGCCTTTTCTACACCACCAAACCCTGACAGACACTCTCTGAGTAAAAATTGAATAATATGTGCAACAGAAAGCATCCTTGTCTGAATAAAATGTGTGACAGAACACATCCTTGTCAGACTCCTCTACAGATGTGATCTCATTATCAAATTTAACCTGTGCTGTCTGATTCAAACATAAATTCTCTATACACTGGATGTCTTTCTGATCTGTATTGATTCTTCTGAGAATTTCTATAAGTTTACAATGATGTGCTTTATCAGACACTTTTTATAATCAATAAAACAAATGCCTACATTTTTATCCTGATCATAGCAGTTTTGCACAAGAAATTGTAGCGCAAATATTGCTTCTCTATGATCTTCACATTTTGATGCATTCTTCCATTTTGGTAATGGAATGAAAGTTGATAACAGCCATCGGGCAGGGTAATGACTTTTACTGTAATTTTTTTAAAAGTTTGTGTTAGACTGATACCTTCTTCATCAAAAACGTTAATGAGTTCCAACAGAATTTTGTCGAGATCTATTGTTATAATGGTTTTTAAGTTTCATGCCACTGTCTCAATTTCTTCTTTCACAATTGGAGGTCCTGTTAGATTATCATTTCTAGAAATGTCAATATTTGGTCTCTCATCTGAAAAGAGATTGTTAGTGTAGTCTTCCCATCTCTCTTTCTTATCTATGACACAAAGAACTATATTATGTTTATTTACTGTCAGAAGACATTTTTCTTCTATACATCCCAGCAGTTTCTTTTAGCTTTCTATGTGTTAACATTATCATGCAAAGCTGGCAAGCTTTCAATTTCTTCAAATTTGCTTTGTAACCGTTCATTTTTTACTGCTCTAATCTCTGACATTATAAATCTCTGAATATTATTGTAATTACTTACATCTGTGTGGGATTTATGCTTCTGGCACTCACACATCAGTGAAAGAATTTCCTAATTCATAAATTTTATTTTTTGATCTCTTCTACATCTGCAGCTATATGATAAGTTCCTGGCGGAGAGTTCTTTGAGCCACCTTCAAACTGTTTCTCTACTGTTCCACTCTCGAACAGAGGGCAGGAAAAATGAACACATAAAACTTTCAAAGAGGTGTTTAATTTAACACCTTTCAGCTGTCAGTTTTCAACTTTATTTTATTCGGCAACCAGTTTCAGCACTTTAGTACAGAACCTTCAGGCCCCTGACCAATGTGTAGGAGTGATCTTCCTCACTTGTGGTTGAAACAGGGGCCAGAAATACTGGTATTAGTAGATATTTGCACAGTGACCAGACATCACACGCCAACTGGGTGCCTAATAAAATAAGGTTGAAAACTGACGGCTGTAAGGGGTTTAATTTGAACAGCCAAGTCCCATGACCTTCACTAAAATGATGGACATACAGAGACTTAAATCTTTCTGTGCAAACTCTGACTGCTTTTATTTTATTATGATGGTCATTTCTACCTATGTAGGTGGGTGCCAACAAAATATTTTCTTATATGCAGGAGAAAGTTAATGATTGAAATTTCATGAAGAGATCCTGCCACAGTGAGAAACACCTTTGTTTTAATGAGTGCCACTCTAATCTGTGTGTCATATCTGTGATACTCTCTGCTCTGTTTCGTGATAATGCAGAATGAGCTCACTTTCTTTGAACTTTTTCAGTGCCCTCCATCAACCCTATCTGACGCAGAGCCCACACCATGCAGCAGTACTCCAGTTGAACAAGGCAGATATAGTGTAGGCAGCATCTTTAGTAGACCTGTTGCATTTCCTAAGTGTTCTGCCAGTAAATGACAGTCTTTGGTTTGCTTTCCCCACAATGTTGTCTATGTGATCATTCAAATTTAAGTTATTTGTAATTGTAACCACTATGCTCTTAGCTGTATCCACAACCTTTAGCTTTCTCTTGTAACTAAAATTTAGCATATTCCCTTTAGTACTCTTATGGAAGTCTTAATACCTTTCATTATTTAGAGTCAATTGCCACTTTTTGCACCATACATATATCTTGTCTGAATTATTTTACATCTGGTTTTGGTGATCTTACAACATGGTAAATGTCAGTAACATCTACAAACAATCTAAGAGGGCTGCTCAGATTGCGTCCTATATCATTTATATAGTTCAGGAACAGCAGAGGGCCTATAACACTTACTTCTGTTTATGTGATGAGTTTCCATCAATTACTACGTACTGTGAACTTTTGTAAAAGGAAACCACAAATCCAGCTGAACAGCTGAGATGATACTCTGTAGATATACAGTTCAATTAGAATTTGCTTGTGAGGAACAGTGTCAAAATCCTTCTGGAAATAAAAAAATATGGTTTCAATTTGACATCCTCTGTTGATAACACTCTTTACTTTGTGAGAATAAAGAGCTAGTTGTGTTTCACAAAAACAATAGTTTCTGAATCTGTTTTGACTCTTTGTTAATAGATCATTTTCCTTTTTTCATTGCTTCTGCAGCAATGTTCTGACCAGTTTTGTGCAGAGTATGATTACCATCTCTCATTAATTTATTTGGTATCTTGTTAATTGCACTCAATACTATTTCTTTGATTTTAAACCACATCTGGTCTATGCTTATGTGGTCACACTAAAAGGAGTGGAGACTGCTTCTTGGGAAGGTGTTATGCAAATTTTTATCTGCTTTTTTAAACAAATTTATTTTGTATTTATTTTTGGCGGATTTGGATGTCTGGTTTTCAGTCTTGCTACAACATCCTTATCGTCACTAATCCCAGTATCTGTCATGATGTTTATTTGTTGCTAGGAGGTCAAGTATGTTTTCACAACCATTTACAATCTGAGTGGGTTCCTGAACTAATTGTACAAAATAATTTGCTAAGAAAGCGTTCAGTATGATTTCATATGACAATTTTTGACTACCATCAAATTTAAACATGTATTTTCACCAACATATCGTGGGCAGACTGAAGTCACTGCCAACTGTAGATATGTGAGTGAGGTACCTATTTGAAATGAGACTCAAGTTTTCGTTGAACTGTTCAGCAGCTGTATCATCTGAGTCAAGGGGTCAGTAAAAATAACCAAATATTAATTTATTCTAGTTGTCAAGTATAACCTGTACCCATACTAACTCATAGGAACAGTTTCACTACAAGGTACATTGACAACAATAAAAAGCCCATCACCAATTGTTCATGGTACACTGACAACAATAAACAGTCCACCACCAACTGTATTTAAACTATCCTTTCTGAACATGGCTAGGAACTTTGTAAAAATTTTGGCTAGAGTCATATCTGGCTCTAGCCAACTTTCCATACATATAACGATTTGAGCTTCAGTGGTTTCTGTTAGCTCTTGGAGCTCTGGTTCTTTCCCAGCACAGCTACTCTCTAACCTTTCATTTAAAAAAAATCCAGTCCTCTCCACACAGCACCTGCTACCCATGTAGCCACTTGTTGTGGATCCCTGGCCTATTAAGCAGAACTTGAAAACCCACCACCCTGTGACTCAAGTCAAGGAATCTGCAACCTATTGTTAGTACCAACATGAGCCACTGTCTGCAATTGGCTTCATCCTGTGCTCTTCATGGTATCCGGAAACACCCATTCCACATCTGGAATGACTCCTCTTTGTTAGTACCAACATGAGCCACTGTCTGCAATTGGCTTCATCCTGTGCTCTTCATGGTATCCGGAAACACCCATTCCACATCTGGAATGACTCCTCTTGGTATACACACAGAGTGCACACTGGCTTTGTTCCCCTCCTTGGTAGCCATATCCCTAAGGGGCCCCAATATGCACCTAACAGAGCTCCTAACTACCTGTAATCCTACTCTCTGTGACTGTCCATATCTTGCGGGCCAAGAGGCCATCTCTGGAACAGAGCAAGGGACTGCATCTGCCTCAGGATGTTTATCAGATGCAGACAGAACCTGAAACCTGTCTGTTGGATGAACTAAGGTGGCCCTCCAATCAGCCCCCCCCCCCTCCCCAGAAAGTCTTTCACAGCCTGCCAGTCCTTGGAGGTGTCATCCTCAGTGCAGCCAGTACCTGGGGTGGCCATGGTAGTGGACCAATTGGGGGGACACATGGGATGTGCTGGAGATCCCTTGGATCCCCATGTCTGGCCACCCAGAGTGATGCCCACTACCAATAACCTCAAGCTGTGTGACCAAAGCCAGCACCGCCTGGAGCTGTGAGTTAAGGGTCATGAACTCAGCTCACATCTGAACACAGAAGCACAGTTCCTATCCATACTAAAGAAGGTGGAAGTATACACTAGATGTTTATTAAAATACAGAACTGTGCCTGAAAGTTTAGAAGTTTAAACTAAAGAGTAGAGAGCAAAGTCAAAATAAGTCACTTCTTATGAGATGCTGTGTCATACCACAAATGAAACATTGTACTTAATGGTGTACTTCAATGCACTACTCCTGTAATGAAAGCTCCATAAACTTGTTTTATATCCTATTTTATCTTGAGCACTGATTATCATAATGTTTTTCATCTCTTCCCATACTTTGGTCCACTTTTATTAATCAATGAGAGGTGTCATTCAGGTCTTTAGTTTACTGTTGATATCCATGACTACGTCACTTCTCAATTCTGAATGATTGAGTTTTTGATAAGCCAGCCTCGTTTGTTGAGGTGGTTTTTTTATGTTTTATGAGTTTTGTTTTTAGACAAACTACAAGGCTTGTACATGATCAGGTTGTGCATCTGCTCCAGGATAAGTGGACGCTATTGTGACTGGAGTTCCAAAACTCTAATTGATTAGAATATAGTCTATATACTTATAAACTATATTGTCTTCTTTGTTGGCTGGAGATTTCCATGTATGCAGTCACTGGGGTGTAATTTGAACCTAGTATTAGTGGTTTTCTTATTGGCAGAATCATAGTGGGTTATCACGTCTCTCGTTCCATGCTCCAAAATCAGACGGCCTTACCAAATCTTCACATTTGCCATTTCCCAGTTTGACACTGAAGTCTTCCATTATTATATTAACCTCGAGATATTTTGTGAGGTTAAGAATTTTCTTGATTTGCTTATACAAAGAGTCCACTTCTTGCACATATGTAGCTGCAATTGGTGCATACACTTAAATGATACTGATGTTTTACTGGCTCAAAACTCAGCTTTAAATAAGCAAATTTATTAAGATAGAGGATATGGGACAAAATCTGCAACACACTTGGATACACTCTAACACTGTAATTCCCACTCTTCTATGATTTCCATCCAAGTTCTCAAAATAAAAGAGTGTACTTGCTATAAATAGTATACCAATACTCAAACATGCCATTTCTTGGATCATATTTGCTGTTTCCTGCAGTATCCAACATTGATTTTCTTCCTTACTTTCCTCTTTAATATGGATCCGCTCAAAACTACTTATATTGCAGAAGAAATTTATTGGAAATGTGTGTGGCCTAGCAAGACACACATTATTTAAAAATACAAACTGTTTAGTGGTTTTACACTTCACAGCAAAAAAAGTGGAGCCAATATAGACAGAATCACTGGAAGTTTGGACAATTTCACAATAACGGCACAAGAACCTGTCCAGGGTATGACGTCAGAGAGAGGATGTGAGGTACTGATTCAGGAATATCTGATGTCACTCTGTAACTGCTTATGCCCTATGTGCTAGGACTGCTTATTTGACTTGATGGAAGATGGTACTCCTAAATGCCTCCTGGCTACAAGACAGGTTCTGGACCTGACAATGTTCAAAAAGCAGTAACAGCAATTGGATGCCAACATATGAGGCATGGAAGCAATAAAACTGTTAAGAATGGGTTTGTGAGTGTGCACTATCTATCACTCAGGCTTAATCGTTTAGTTGGAAATAACTAAAAATGAAAGTCTTATTATACATGTGTGTCTGTTGCTAAAATTGCCTATCTTCATTTTTTGAAAACTGAAATTATAGCTCTGGCTGTATTGGAATGCAGCTCAATGCCAAAATATTGCTTACCATGAGTGTTATGTGATTGTGAATAACACTCTTTCATGTCAATTTTCTCATGATGTAGTGGTTTGTGGGATGGGGTGGTGATCTAAAAATGCGTAGTCTCTTTGGTCATGTCAATGAATGAGTTTACTAGAAAGAAAACAACCACAAAATTTAGGAGAATGTTTACCACACTGTTTAATCAAGTACATGAGTTACTAGTTCTTGACTTTACTGCATATAGGGTATACTGTAATTCACTTCAGATTTACGAGGTACTGAATCAGTTTTGTGAGGAGAATTACAATGTAGAGGTTTTCCTAAATTTCCCTGCTGATTTTTTGTCTGACAGTTTCAAGAAGAGTAAAAAGGCAGCTGTAATAAACTAGTCCTCCAGACAGATTTGACCTACAGCTAATACAGTCATTTCTTCTGAAGTCACTCACATTACCATTGAGCCAGTGAGCTACTATTGTGATCTCTGTTCTGTCACTGCCATAGCGATGGCTAGGAAAGATAAAATGCAACACTGATGATGAGATCAGTTATATTTTCTATGTGGAATGACCTTCCTCGACTCAAAGCTATAAATTTTATAGTCCAATGTCACACCTTTTGTAAAAATTGCTCAGATAACAAGAAAACATTAAGTGAATTTACCAGGGTAATTCTATATGTCTAGGAAGTAACTTGGTGATTATAGAGTTGTCAAACATGTTCTGCAATGTTGTCAGCTATACTAGTCAGAGGCAAAATACCTCTGCACTGCTGATAGTTTTTCTGAGCATTCTTGGAAGTGAGGATTGTAGCTCTTTCTTCAGAGACGCGAGCACCTAATTGACCCTGGGTCAAAACACTGAACACATTTCTGTAACTAGGCTTGGGAGCTAGAGTGCAGATGATGATGATGATGATGATGACGTGATGTGATGATGATGATGATGATGACGTGATGTGATGATGATGATGATGATGATGATAATAAATAACAATAAAACCAAAGTACAAGCTGAACCTCATAAATCAATGGCTGCTGCAATTATTATTGTTTTCCTTTCTTAAGCATACTGGAGACTGAAAAGTTCAGTCATCAGGTGTGGTTCACTGTTTTGGAGTATCTGTAGTGGTTATAGTGTAAGCATTAAGTGTAGGTAACATCTTTTGATCATTAAAGACTTCTACTAAACAATGCTGTCATTGGCATTATCCCCCCCCCCCCTCACTCCCCAACCCCCCCCCCCCTCCCACCCCACAGAAGAACGTAAAAAGGACAACAACAGAGCATTTACACTGAAGACCCAAAGAAACTGGTACACCTGCCTAATATTGTGTAGGGCCTCCATGAGCATGTAGCAGTGCCGTAACATTATGTGGCATGGACTCGACTTATGTCTGAAGTAGTGGGACAGAATTGACACCGTGAATCCAGCAGGGCTGTCCGTAAATCTGTAAGAGTATGAGCTGGTGGAGATCTCTTCTGAACATCACGTTGCAAGGCATCCCAAATATGCTCAATAATGTTCATGTCAGGGGAGTCAGTTGGCTAGTGGAAGTGTTTAAACTCAGAAGAGTGTTCCTGGAGACACCATGTAACAATTCTGGACATGTGAGGTGTCACATTGTCCTGCTGGAATTGCTCAAGTTCATTGGAGTGCACAATGGACATGAATGGATGCAGGTGATTGGACAGGATGCTTACATACTTCTCACCTGTTAGAGTCGTATCTTGATGTATCAGGGGTCCCATATCACTCCAACTGCACACGCCCCACACCGTTACAGAGCCTCCACCAGCTTGAACAGTATCCTGCTGACGTATATTATTCATGGATTCATGAGATTGTCTTCGTACCCGTACATGTCCAGCTGATCGATACAATTTGAAACGAGACTCATCCGACCAGGCAACATGTTTCTGGTCATCAGCAGTACAATGTCGGTGTTGACAGGATCAGGCGAGGCATAAAGCTTTGTGTCATACAGTCATCAAAGGTACAAAAGTGGGCCTTCAGCTCCAAAAGCCCATATCGATGATGTTTTGTTGAATGGTTCGCTTGCTGAGACTTGTTGATGGCTCAGCACTGAAATATGCAGCAGTCTGTGTAAGGGTTGCAGTTCTGTCACATGTAACGATTCTCTTGTCATTGGTCCCATTCTTGCAGAATCTTTTTCCGGCCTCACCGATGTCGGAGATTTGATATTTTACTGGATTCCTGATATTCACGGTTCACTCGTGGAATGGTCATATGGGAAAATATACACTTCATCGCTACCTCAGAGATGCTGCGTCCAATCGCTCATGCACCATCTATAACACCACATTCAAACTCACTTAAATCTTGATGACCTGCCATTACAGCAGCAGTAACCAATCTAACGGCGCCAGACACTTGTGTTGTATAGGCATTGCCAACTGCAATGCCATATTCTACATGTTTATATATCTCTGTATTTGAATACACGTGCCTATACCAGTTTCCTTAGCAATTCAGTGTAGTATGAAATGCAAACTTTCACAGAGAAATTCAGTAAGGTGCAAGTAATATAAACCTGTTATCATTCAACTGAACTGTGCAGTGAAACAATGCACAGTCACTGGAAATTGCACTGCAAAGGCATAAAGAATGAAAGCATGGAATGTAAAATTAAACACAATATGCTGACAGTAAAGTCTTTAATACATCATTCTTAAGTAAAACTGTCATTCAGTCTATAATAATCAGAAAAAAGAAAAATAACTTCTGCCAAATGACAACAAAAAAGCTATTGTTGATGCTTTGTTCACATATGGAAAAACCTTCTGATGAGTAAGCTGTTCAGTTTGCAGAATGCATATGATAGGAGAGATGGAAAGCGTAAGAGTTTCACCTAGCTGAGCATGCGGCACATTTGCAATGCAATGCTTCGCAGCCAGTGCTGTTTTTTCTTAATGTCTTACCTGATAGTTTCATGTTAATGACACATCTAGGCCATCATAATAATTATATGAAAATCATTGAGGAGTGATTGCTAGAATAGACTGAAATAAGGTAGTGCTCATCGCCTTCAAGTTCATTTCCGTGTATAGCCCTTCTACATATTTCTTCAAACATTTTCTTCTTTGCTTAGTTGGCTTACTGGTTTGCCATCTGAGCTCTTGATAGTCATTTTGGTGCTTTTCTTTTCTCCAAAGGTCTCTCTAATTTTCCTAGAGGTGGTGTTGATCTTTCTCCTAGTTATGCATACCTGTACAGAATTGTATTTGTCCTCTAGCCAATTTACATTGTCTATCAATGTCATTTTTGGATGTCTGTATTTGCTTTTGTCACCTGTGTTTTGTTTTCTTTGTCATCAGTTACATTTAATTTCTCCTGTGTTAACAAGGATTTCTACTAGCCTTGCATTTCTGCCTATTTATTCTCTGTTGCCTTCAATAATTCATCCCTGAAGCCTTTCCATTCACCTTAAATTGTATTCCTTTCCCATTTCAGATGATTGTTGACTAATGCTCTCACTGAAACTCTGCAGAGTCTCAGGATCTTTTACTTTATGCGGGCCCCATATCCTTAATTTAATATCTTCTTGCAGCCTCTTCAGTTTTACTCTGCTGTTTCTAACCAATAAATCATTGTCAGATTCTACAACTGCTCCTGCAAATGTTTTACAACTCATAATCAGGTTCTGAAAACTTTGTGTTGCCATTATATAATCTATCTAAAACCATGCAGCTGTGACATCATATGAGAGGTGAGTCTGCTGTGCAAGGCATTTAAAAATTTCAGAGTTTGGCTGAGAATCATATAGTTGGCAAGTTTCCATGAACTGACTGGATCAAGTAGGCAAGCAAGCACTGAGGAGTGCTCAAAGTCACTGCAATAAGCCTTGGAAGGCAATGGGAGTTGCTGTCCAGCAGGTCACTGTGTGGGAAATCCCATGATGGTTGGGGCAAACTGTACTGCCACGTGCTTGTGAATGCTGAGTAGTATGGTCAGGCTCTGACTGTTCGAAAGCTAAAAGTTTTGAATATTCATTAAAAACACAAATACCACTTCCAGACATACAACAGAAAGTCTGATGAAAGTGATGAAATCTCATAAGATTAATTCACTGAAGTTATTACCATCCTTACAAAGTATGAGTAAATATGAACAAAGTTATTGGCATTTATATGCAAAATTGTTTATTAAAGTGATAATGAGCTGCAGATACACTACATGTGTGTAAGGCATGTGGCTGGATAGGTATTGATGCAAGCTATAAAATGGCAATATTTATTTTAATGTTGAGGAGATACAGCTGTTATAAATAAAGTAATTTATTATTTCAGAAAGTAGTGCCAAAACCCACAGTTCTCCACAGATACACTGTAGATTGGCATCAGCATGAATAATTAATCCTTTTACTACAGTTTTTTTATACCTGCTTAACAAGAATTTAGTAAGTTAATATGGCTACAAAGTTCTTCATGGCAGACTCCTTTCATAAAAAAACAAAGAGGAATACTTACTGCAGTTCAACACCTGATGCGATGGATGGCACTGCATGCAATGCTAGATAGAGCGCGCAAGCAAAATCTATGAACATAGAGTGCACCACTTCTGCATGTGCACTCGTGACATAATCCAGTCAATTGGATGCCATTCTGGGGGTATAAAAGAGGGAACCTTGCCAGCTCATGAGTTCAGTGTTAGTCCTTGACAAAGATGATGCTGGATATCATCAAAAGCTTGGAATTCTATCTGAATGTAGTATGTTAATGTTTGTAAGATGACTATTTCAATAGTGTAATATGGCAGTGGCAAGCTGAATAAAGACATGAGTTTGACTAGCTTTTGTTGTTCCTTTTGTGATGTATATAATGCAAATCAAAGTTAACTGTTCTGTGATGCTTAGTATGTTATATTGTATCAGTCTTCAAATTATTGAAAGTGTATATAGTGAAATATGTCAAGATCATAAAATACACACTCTTTAGTACAGTGGTTAGATACAAGTTGCTTACTTGACTTTAGTGGTGGGTCATGTGATGAAAGTTTTAAATAGGCAGGATGATAATGATGCATGCTCTTTTGATGTTCTGCCTTGGTGGGTAAGATTGTTTGTAAAGTTTGAGTAGCCAGTTATCTGTGTGACAAAGTATTAGTTGGAACACAATTATTTTGATGTGTATTTATTTGTCGGGACTTAGAAAATATTTGAACAATGAGTGCTAGTACAATTATCAGTAATTGAACATTTGTGAAACTGAATTGGTTATTGTATTTGTCTTAACTCCCCCCCCCCCCCCCTCTCCCCCAATGAACCATATAAATGTTACTGTCAGTGGGGAGGCTTGTGTATCTCAGCTATACAGAGGAGGAGGAGGAGTTCACTGTTCAATGTCCCGTCGACAACGAGGTCGTTAGAGACGGAGCACAAGCTCGGATTAGGGAAGGATGGGGAAGGAAATCGGCCGTGACCTTTCTAAGGAACCATCCCGGCATTTGCCTGAAGCGATTTAGGGAAATCACGGAAAACCTAAATCAGGATGGCCGGACGCGGGATTGAACCGTCGTCCTCCCGAATGCGAGTCCAGTGTGCTAACCACTGCGCCACCTCGCTCGGTAGCTATACAGATAGCCCTACCATAGGTGCAACCACAACGGAGGGGTGTCTGTTGAGAAGCCAGTCAAATGTGTGGTTTCTCAAGAGGGGCAGCAGCCTTTTCAGTAGTTGCAGGGGCAACAGTCTGGATGATTGACTGATCTGGCCTTCTAACATTAACCAAAACAGCTTGCTGTGCTGGTTCTGCGAACGGCTGAAAGAAAAGTGAAACTACAGCAGTAATTTTTCCATAGGGCATGCAGCTTTACTGTATGGTTAAATTATGATGGTTCCCTCTTGGATAAAATATTCTGGAGGTAAAATAGTCCTCCATTTGGATCTCTGGGCAGTGACTACTCAGGAAGACGTCATCATCAGAAGAAAGGAAACTGGCATTCTATGGATTGGAGTGTGAAATGTCAGATTCCTTAATCAGGCAGGTAGGTTAGAAAATTTAAAATGGGAAATAGATAGGTTAAAGTTAGACATAGTGGGAACTAGTGAAGTTTGGTGGCAGGAGGAACAAGACTTCTGGTCAGGTGAATACAGGGTTATAAATACAAAATCAAATAGGGGTAATGCAGGAGTAGGTTTAATAATCAATAAAGAAATTGGAATGTGGATAAGGTACTATGAATAGCATAGTGAACACATTATTGTAGCCAAGATGGACACAGAGTCCACACTGATCACAGTAGTACAAGTTTATATGCCAAATAGCTCTGCAGAAGAGGAGATTGAAGAAATGTATGATGAGATAAAAGAAAGTATTCAGATAGTTAAGGGAGACAATTATTTAACAGTCCTGGGGGAATGGAATTCGATAGTAGTAAAAAGAAGAGAAGGAAAACTAGTTGGTGAATATGGACTGGGGGGAGGGGGGGGGGGGGGGGATGAAAGAGGAAGCCACCTTGTAGAATTTTGCACAGAGCATAATTTAATCATAACTAACACTGGTTTAAGAATCATGGAAGAAGTATATGTGGAAGAGACCTGGAGCCACCAGAAGGCTTTAGATTGATTACCTAATGGTAAGACAGAGATTTCAGAACCAGGTTTTAAATTGTTAGATATTTTCAGGGACAGATGTGGACTCTGACCACTATTTATTGCTTATGAACTGCAGATTAAAACTGAAGAAACTGCAAAAAGGCAGGAATTTAAGGAGATGGGACCTGAATGAACTGAAAGAACCAGAGGTCATAGAGAGTTTCAGCGGGAGCATTAGGGAATGACTGAGAAGAACGGGAGAGTGAAATACAGTAGAAGGAAAGATGAAATAGTGAAGGCAGCAGAAGATCAGTAGGTAAAAAGATGAGGGCTAGTAGAAATCCTTGGTTAACACAAGAGATACCAAATTTAATCAATGAGAGGATAAAACATAAAATTGCAGTAAATGAAGCAGGCAAAAAGGAATACAAACGTCTAAAAAATGAGATCAACATGAAGTGCACAATGGCTTACAAGAAATGTTTACAGGACAAACATAAGGATATAGAAACATATATCACTAGGGGTAAGATAGATGCTGCCTACAGGAAAATTAAAGAGACTTTTGGAGAAAAGAGAACAACTTGTATGAATACAAGAGCTCAGATGGAAAACCAGTCCTAAGCAAAGAAGGGAAAGCAGAAAAGTGGAAGGAGTAATAGAGGGCCTATACATGGGTGATGTACTTGAGGGCAATATTTTGGAAATGGAAGAGGGTGTAGGTAAAGATGAGATGGGAGCTATGATATTGCACGAAAAATTTGACAAATCACAGAACGACTTAAGTAAAAAAAAAAAAAAAACCAGGTGTAGACAACATTTCATTAGAGCTACCAATAGCCTTGGGAGGGCCAGCCATGACAAAACTCTTCCATCTGGTGAGCAAGATATATGAGACAGGCAAAATGCCCTCAGACTTCAAGAAGAACACAATAATTCCAATTCCAAAGAAAGCAGGTGCTGACAAATGTGAAAATTACCAAACTATTAGTGTAATAGGTCACAGTTGCAAAATACTAATACAAAGCCTTAACAGAAGGCTGGAGAAACTGGTAGAAGAGGACCTCGGAGAAGATCAGTTTGGCTTCTGGAGAAATGTAAGAACATGAGAGGCAACTTCTCATAGAAGATGGGCTAAGAAAAGGCAAACCTACATTTACAGGATTTTTAGACTTAAAGAAAGGTTTTGACAATGTTGACTGCAATACTCTCTTTCAAATTCTAAAATTGGCAGGGGTAAAACACAGGGAGTGAAAGGCTATTTTACAATTTTTTGAGAAACCAGCGGCAGTTATAAGAGTTGAATGGCACAAAAGGGAAGCAGTGTTTGAGAAGGAAGTGAGACAGGGTTGTAGCCTATCCCTGATGTTATTCAATCTGTATATTGAGCAAGCAGTCAAGGAAACAAAATAAAAATTTGGAGTATGAATTAAAGTCCAGGGAGAAGAAATAAAAACTTTGAAGTTTGCTCATGACATTGTAATTCTGTCAGAGACAGCACAGGACTTGGAAGAGCAGTTAAACAGAATGAACAGTGTCTTAAAAGCAGGATATAAGATGAACATCAACAAAAGCAAAACAAGGATAATGGAATGTAGCTGAAATAAATCAGGTGATGCAGAGGGAAATACATTAGGAATGAGGCACTTAAAGTAGTGGATGAGTTTAGGTATTTGGGCAGCAATGTAACTGCTGATGGTCAAACTAGGGTGGCTATAAAATGTAGACTGGTAATGGCAAGAAAAGGATTTCTGAAGAAGAGAAATTTGTTAACAACAAATTCAGATTGAAGTGTTAGGAAGCCTTTTCCCAAGGTATTTGTATGAAGTGTATCCTTGTATGAAAGTGAAACATGGATGATAAACAGTTTAAACAAGAAAAGAATAGAAGCTTTTGAAATATGTTGCTAGAAAAGTATGCTGAAGATTAGATGGGTATTTCATGTAACTAGTGAGGAAGTACATTACTGAATAGAATTGGGGAGAAATGAAATTTGTGGTACAGCCTGACTAGAAGAAGGGACTGCTTGGTAGGACACATTCTGAGGCATCAAGGGATCACCAATTTAATACTGGAGGGAAGTGTGTGCAGGGGGGGGGGGGGGGGGGTAAAAATCATAGAGGGAGACCAATAGATGAATACAGTAAGCAGATATAGAAGGATGTAGATTGCAGTAGTTACTCAGAGATGAAGAGGCTTGTACAGGACAGAGTAGCATGGAGAGCTGCATCAAACCAGTCTTTGGACTGAAGACCGCAACAACAACAACATTTGTCCTGAATGGGCTTGCTTACTTTTCAGAATTTAATTAAATTTGAGGTCTTTGGGTGCATTGCACAGTGCCTTTGGTTTACATTCATTATTGCTTGTGAATACTCTGCTAGGTTAGTCAGTTGATCTTTTATTGCTGTTCTGTCTTAGGTATATGAAAGTAACCTTCAATTGTAAAAAGAGTGTATAACTTACAGGAAATTTGGATATAGCACTGAATGCAATAAATTTTCAAGTTTTATTTCGGCCTGACACTGTCAATTCCCAATGTTCCCACTAGGTGGCATGCACAAATGAGTTATTCCAACAATCATAATGGAGTAGCATAATGGGACAGAGCATCTGCAGTTTCTGTATAGTTTTGTGAGTTCAAATCTGCTGCTACAATTTAGAGACAATTCAGAACTAAATATTGCAAGCCACGACCTCAAAGACAAACTGTTATTAATTAGAACAATCATTTGACTGAAACTGGCTGTGTATCACATAGGATGCAGGGTCAGTGTCAGTCAGCAGTCTCTGATGCGGAAATTGCACAAGTTCCCCATATCATACCTAGACATGCTACAACATTATCTAATATCTCAATTACAATAGGATAAGGGCACAGAATTTATTTTCCAGCAAAATGGTGTGTCACCACATTACCATCATAAAGTTGTCATGTATCTCCACAGGAATGTGCTGTCTTAGGTTGGACACGGTGGAACAATATTCTGACCACCATGATCACCTGATTTAACCCCAGTGGACTTCTGTATATACAGTTACATGAAAGAAAGAGTGTTTGTTCCTCTACTTTCGGGAAATGTTGATGAACTGCAACAGTGGATAACACAAGCAGTTGCCTCAGTACATCAAAAAACTGATTACAGATCAGACATTTTTCATGCTATATAACGCATGCACATTGAACAGTTTAAATAAAAGTTGAAGATGTATTGTATTCAGAGCTCTATCACATATTTCTGTAAGTTATTTACCTTTTTCACAATCAAAGGTCACTTTCATGTAACTAATTTATGAACACCCTGTACTAGCCTTTTGAAGTAACTTTGAGATTGATATGAACAACCTGAGAGTGAAATTTAATCCTGTGACTCAGCTACATCATCATCCCAAGGGATCAGTCCTCTAATATCTCCTCTATTTGTTAATCCATTCATTTGCTTATATTATTATATAAAATTTTAACTAATTGTCCGCTAACTGTGCCTTATGAAAGATTGATGTTTCTGGGAGCGCTTAAAGGAACAGCACATGACCAAACCACTAATTTGTAGGTGAGCCATTACAAATTGAAGGATGTGTATTTACGCTTGGTGGCTATGCAGCAACAAACTGATAACAACTGGTGATTAATTGCACATTATTTTATAAGTTACCAAATTCCCAGTGAAGCTGTAGTTAAGTTAGCTATTCCAGGAAAGGACTGTAGTTGCAATTCATTTCAAGATTATTTTGGGATTTGGTGTCCCAATAAAAGTTTTGAGGTCTTACCAATAGTTAGTTTATGTGTGGACTTTGAGCTATAAACACTGTAGTAGTAGCAGTGAAATCATTGTGTGTGGGAGCACATTTGGTGTGGCAGTAGACAGCAGTATTCACAATGCTGTAGCATGTCTACACTGTCTACGTCACCTCATTTTTGTATCACGATGTCTGCATCCCAAGTTTCATGTCATTGCATGTTCATGCCACAGCCTTCACAGGGCTGCCACATCCAAGCCACTGCCTGTCCATGCTGCAGCTGTTGCAGGGCAACATTTTAATGTTGCCTCCATGCCACAGCATCTCAGTGCCAAGGTGCTTATCCACACCATTGCCTGACCACACTGTGCTGCTGCCTCTGTGCCACAGCATCTCTGTGCCACTGCCCCATGCTGCCACCTCCCATACCATCTCTGCACTGCAGACAGCAATCCAAGGAATCACCCTCAGCAGCACATTGCACTATAGCAGTAAATTACAGGGTTAAATACAGCAGCAATTGCATTTTTTCCAATTAAATTAAAAAAAAAATCACTGAGTAATTGTGAATTAGAAGGGTCAGGGAGTAATGCACGCAGTCCTAGAATACAAAGGGAAGAAGCAGAAATGTGTATTAGAAAACCAACTAACAGTAATCATGAACATGTTAATTGAATATGGTAATAATTTTAGGAAAATGGGATCTACTTTTGGGATTATGAATTCAAAATAAGGAGCATTAAATCTGAATTAGTGGTGAAAAACAGGTAAGTAAGTGAAAAAATGTGATCAGTTGGAAGCCAGATTCACAGAGCCTGAGAGTGAATTTGAGATTAGTTTAGATTTTTAGAGAAAGTTAAGCAGAGGATTGGGGGGGGGGGGGGTAGAGAAAGGTTTAGTACTAAGGTGGAAGCTGCACAAAATAATCTTGTGAGGCAGGTTTAGGTGCAAGAACAAAAGTAAAATGCATAAAAGGTAAATAGATGCAGAATTCAAGTCAGTCAAGGTAGAGATTTCCGAACACCACAAAGGAATAAATAGTACTAAGACCAAATTAGAAGGGGAAATAAATATATTGACAGAAACTGTTAATAATGTAGCAGCAGGACACAGTAATTTAATGTTAGGCTACCCTGTGGGAAAAAGGTTCCAGACCACATCTTTTAGTGGAGAGAATAGGTATCATGTGGTAGGTTTCTTGGTTGCATGTAAGGATAATTCTGTAGATTTCATGAATGAAATTACTAAAATTAAATTTGTAAAAAGGCAGTTATAGGGGGAGCTCAGACATGGGCTAATCAGAATTATGAACAGCTTGCGGGTTACAAAACATTTGAGTATTGTTAAATAAGTATTGAATGCAGGTAAAGCAACTGAGACTGCAGAATGATTTTTTGAATGGGTGGATGTATGAACAGAAAAGTCAACTTTGAAAAGAAAGCTTCCAGAGTCTTTGAATGTGAATTCATCCACAATTGTAATGACTCTGAGAAAGAATTTCTCAACTCTGTTGAAAATATGGATAGGGCATTATGTTATAGAACAAGATTTGTTGAATAGAAAGAGAATGGTAGGAATCAAGATAGAGGAAATAACAGTAATAACAATTTTAATAGGCACAGTCATCATAAGTGGAGGTATGAGAGGTGCAGACACAATAATCAGGATAGGGACTGGAGAAATAGGCAGCAAGGATAAAACATAAATTTTTGGGGAAGAAGGAAAACTTTTGTGCCAACAAGAAATAATGATAGGCAAGTGGCAAGGCATAACTGACTACTGGATGACAATTTTCAGGAGACAGTCATGAAACTACCTAGTGCTTCATTTAGGGCCCACAGGTGACTTATAATTATGCAATGAATAGGGATAGACAGGCATACAGTAAGAAAAGAAATGATCGTAACAGGGAGAGGACAGAGAGGGGAGTATGTCACATGGATACTATTGTAGGTAATGAACATTTTAGGGGATATAGTAAAAGAGTAAATGGAATATAAGAAATCACTATGATTAATGGAATAAAACTAAGTTTAATTATGATCAAGTTGATTTAATTTTCTTATTGGAAAAATGTTTGACAGAAATTGGGTGGCTGAGCCATAAGATGTTAAAATCAGCATGGGTTTAGTTTCAGCTAAAATTTCTGAAATATCTGAAACAGATACATTAGTTTCATCAGAAGGGAAAGTAGAGGTGATGTGAACTCAAGGGGCAAAAGAATTAGTAACAATAAATGTAACTGTGAGGAGGGAGCAAGTGCAAGTGCACTTATAAATAATGAACATTGCACAAATAATATTGATAAGCCTATCCAAAGTGAATTAAGTACTATTATTAATAACAACTGCAGCCATGATTGTAGATAGTGAAATATTCATTGATTATATGCATGTGCCAATGAGTGTAAATGGTAAATAATCGGGATGAATTGATTAATGAAGTAAGGATGAGTGGCCATCTGTGGGGGACACTGACTTGTCATAGCACTGATGGTGCAGGTGGAGAGGACTGCATGTTTGTGTGAAGTTTAGGGCTATGCCAGTTGTAGTGCAGTTACTGGCATGGTCTCCTATGCCAAAAAAGTCTCACTGGATGAGCCAGAAGATGTATGTTCCACAATGCCCCAGCTCTCTCACATCCATTCCCCATAGTCTTTCCCCAATTCCCCAGATACCAGCCCTGGCATGATGAGATCCATACCAAAGGGTGCATGGCACATGGGAAGATGTGTTGTGAACAGGGTCTCATGAAAGCTGGGTGACCTCCATGAATAATTAGCCTTTCACTGCATGCAACTCTGTTGCGAAATACCCTTAATTCTGGTGGGATCAAAATGGAGAACACAGAAAATAAATCAAAAACTGAGGGATTTGATGAGATCTCAAACACCTCAGCATCAGGGATGAAAACAAATAAGTCACCAGGTCCAGATGGAATCTCAGTTCAGTTTTACAGAGAGTACTCTGCAGCATCGGCTGTTACTTTATTGTGCATCTCTTGCCCAGCACTGGAAAAAAAGCAGGTGACTTGTGTATGTAAGAGGGGTAAAAGAATGAACCCACAAAATTAAAGACCAGTTTCCTTAACAGTGATTTGCTGCTGAATTCTTCAACATATTATCACTTTGAATATAAAAAATTTCCTTGAGACAGAAAAGGTTCTGCCCACAAATCAGCACTGATTTAGAAAGCACTGCTTATGTAAAACTCAGATAACTATTCACTCACACTATATCCTGTGAACCATGGATGAAGGGCAACAGGCAGGTTCCATATTCCTAGATTTCCGGAAACTGTTTCCACAACTGAATCAGGTAACAGACCAGTCCAAGAAGTGGAAATCGTTACTGAGAATTTGAACCAAGTCCAAATCAAATCTACTTCTCTATACATATGCTGCAAGGCCTTGTTTGGTGCATGGTTTCTTTTACCACTGCTAGACATTTCCCTTCCTGTTCTACTTGCAATTAGAGCTAGGGAAAAATGACTGTCAGTAAGCCTCCATACGAGCCCTAATAACTCTTATCTTATGTTATGGTCCTGACGTGAACTGTACACTGGTGGCAGCAGGATCATTGCATTCACTCTCAAATGCCATTTCGCTACATTTTCTCAATAGTGTTCCACAAAAAAATGTCATCTTCTCTCCAGGGATTCCCATTTGAGCTCACGAAGCATCTCTGCAACACTCAATTGTTGACTGAACATACAGGTAAGAAATCTAGCAGCCTTTTTCTGAATTCCTTCAATATCTCCTTTTAATCTGGCTTGGTGAGGATCCCAGACACTCAACAGTACTCAAGAATGGTTCACACTAGTGTTCTATATGTGGTCTCCTCACATATGGACTACACTTTCCTAACATTCTCCCATTAAATGGAAGTTGACAATCTATCTTCCCTACTACCATATTTATGTGCTTGTTTCATTTCATTCATCTTGTTTCTTCCAACAGTCATTCAATGACATCTTCCCATACACCTCAGCATCATCAATAAACAACTGCGGATGGCTGCTAACCCTGTCCGGTCATTTATGTGTATAGAGAATAAGAGGGGTCCTGTCACACATCCCTGGGGCACTCCTGATGATATCATTGTCTCTGATGAACACTTGCCATTGAGGACAACAGACTTGTTTCTATTACTTTAAGAAGTCGAGCCACTCACCTAACTGAGAAACTAATCTGCATGCTTTTACCATCATTAATGGTCCGCAACATACTGGGAGAGTAGCGTGCACAAGTAAACACCTGTCGTGCCTACTGAACTCCAATAACAGGAATCAATGCTACCTTTCTACTGAAGGGGTAAGTGAACAACCTACAAATGGTTTATTTACTTAGGGGATTGGTTGTCCATCATTGCATTTACTGCATGTTAATTTTAGTTTTTACCAAGTGGCCAATGCATCGTAGTCAGCAAATTATGAAAATAAACACATCAGCACTTTTGTAACACTTGATTTATTGACAATAGCTCACATTTGAGTGCTAGGTCAACAGGAGATCCATCAATACAATATTATTCCAAGAATAAATTGAACTGGTCATGTGTCTACAAGTTTGCAGGCAAATTATGTATATGTGAATGAATAAAAAAAAAAAAAAAGTTACATTGTGTACAAAAGACAACCAGCTACTGGTATTTCAGAAACATTGAATGAATCACTCAAACATATTTTTAACTGAATGTTAAAAATGGACTCCCAAAACGCATTATTCAGCTCACATGCAAAACAACACTTTGGCATGTAAACAAACTTACCACTTCGGCATCCACCAGCAAAAGATTGTGAAAACAACTCTGCATGCTCTCAGCTCAGCAAGTCACATGACCAACTACTCCAGTCAAAAGTATCTGCAGCCAACCACATTTGGCTGCAAAGAGCCATACATGTTTCTCATTCAAATTATATTCATTGAAAATTATTTATCACAAACATTAAAATATTTTTTATTCATAATTGTTATAAAATCCACCTTTTTGTTATTAGGTCATTACATTGCTGGAATCCACACACACTGGTCAAGTGAGTTACTATGTTTATACCTTCCATTTCCACACTGTGCTACTCAAATATTTTTTGCTTTTAATACCAAATTCCAACTATACATTCAATAAACATACAGTCAAATCTTAAATAGATTAATGTATAACTTTAACTGTTTCATTGTGGATGATTTGCCTTGGCTCTTATTTTTCCCAATCAGTTCTCTCTCTCTCTCTCTCTCTCGTTGGAAAACTCTTTGCAAAGTTCCCCACACCACACATGTTCAGCTGACAACATTGCCACAGCTGTGATGTGTGTTATTATGCAACACTGATACATGTTGTCTTACAGGTCTGCAGTTGGACACCGTATCGTATGCTCGCTGGAAATATAGGAGTGTGGAATCTGCCTGTTGCCTTTCATCCATGGTTTGCAGGACAGAAGATTTTCCATCTTAAGGAAATTTATTATATTCAAACTGAGAATATGTTCAAGAATTATGTAGCAAATCTTTGTTAAAGGTATTGGTCTTTAATTTTGAGGGTTTGATCTTTTACCTTCTTATATACAAGAGCCAACTGCACTTTTTTTCCATTTGCTTGGGACTTTGTGCTGGGTGAGAGATACACAATAAATGCAAGCAAAGTAAGGGGTCAGTGCCATAGAGTATCCCTCTGTCAAACTGAACTGGGATCCCACCTAGACCTGGTGACTTATTTGTCTTCCAATTTTTCAGCTGCTGCTCTATGCCATGGATGCCTATTATTCATGTGTTTCTGTGATGGTTAGACAATAGAATGTTTGAACAATCTTCCAGTGTGAATGATTTCTTAAATGTAAAATTTCAAACTAAAACTATATTTTTTGCTGTCTTCTGTTACCACATCAGACTGATCAGTGAATGACTGCACAGAAACCTTCAATCCACTTAACAATTTTATGTAAGAACAAAATTTTATCAGTTTCTTGGCAAGATCTTTTGATAGGCTATGATAGTGGTAACTGTTGACTGCTTCATGCTTCAATCTTTTTACATATGCATGAACTTTACTAACATTTTTCTGTCATCAGCTGCATATTCTTTTTTGAACCAGGAGTCCAACAGTCTATGCCTCCTCAACAATTTCCAAATTTTGTTATTAAGCCATGGTCAGTACTTATCTGGGGGCTCTGAGGAGAAACATTCTCAGAGAACAAAATGAAAAGAAAGGCAAAGAGTGGCCCCCTAAACGTAAATGGAGGGAATTCAAAGGTCTTGTCCCAAGGCAGGGAACAATTCTTTTGCTATAAGCTGAGGTGCTGCACAAACTGCTCACAGCACACCCATAGCTTCTGCAAATGCTGCTGACCTATTATTGTTCACAAATTAAGGATTGCTGAATGAGGGATGCCTTCAGTGGAGTTCATTCAAATCCCTAGTCAGTGAGGGTGTGAGAGAGGATCAGATGGTGCCCAGACATGGGCATGCACAGGATGGAGTGCGGTTGCTTTGGTCTCTTGCGTGCCGGTACCTGATCAGCTAACAGATGCTTCTTCCACTCTCATGTGCTATTCTAAGGACTTTGGTCATAATGGCCACCTTTCCAAGCAATTAGTTGCTTTCTTATGTCTCATATGTGCATCCTGTTTCATGTGTAAGCCCTCCAAAATTCTTTTTGGAATCTGTTATTTTATCATTTCAGTTGACCATTCTGATCCAGATCCTCACAACAGAACCTGCCCCTGCTGTGCTGGACCTTGTATGAAAGAGGTATATCAGGACTCAGAGCAATTAGAGATAATCTGATTTATTCCAGAAACCTAAAAAAATTCCAGTTCAACTATTTTTATCAAGAATGAAATTTCATTCATGCTGATGGTGGACTTCTGTTCTTGAACTTAGTGACTATCAGGATGAAACAGTGTAACATAGGAAATATGGGAAATTATATTGGCCTCAGCTTACATCCCTTACAAGCTCCTTGCTGCTCATTCCCAGGAAGCGAGGAAACTGGTAGACAGCTGCTCACAGCTGAATGAACAACTCTTGGTTGGTTGTGATGCCAATGCCCACAATCTGGTGTGGGAAAGCAATGAGTCTGGTGCACATCAGACCGAAGATGGAACACCCAGTGTCGCGTCTGATGGGTGTGGACCACAGAGGCAACATCTAGAACTGCAGTGGACCAAAACTGGAATGGCAACACTCCAGCAGATCACAGTGAGCGGGAGAGGACCACAGGGGGAATGCCTAGTACCACAGACGGGATTCCAAACGCACCAGACCGAAGATGGAACACCCAGGAGCGTGTTGGCGGGCGCGGACCGCAAAGAGGACACCCAGGACCGCAGCAGATGGAAAAGGGAACGGCAATGCTCCAGAAGATCGCAGCAAGCAGGCGCAGACCGCGGAGGGAACGTGTGGTGAAGAGGGAGGGGGGCCTACAGGCACAAATACTGCACCAGGTCCACTCGAGGAGTAGTGTCAGGTCATACTTGACGAAGGTAACAAGCTGTGCTACCGAAATATCGTGCAAGTACAACACTGATATCTGGCAGAACACCCGACAACCCAAGTAATGAAATGTTGGTTACCATTTCTGTCAAGTTTAATGTTGTCTCCTTCAAAGTAGTTCCCTTCTGATTGCACACACTTTTTCCAGCACTTCTGTCATTGATGGTAACATTTCTGGAACTCATCTTCTGTAATATCCTCCAAGGCCCTCGTCAGAGCTTTTTGGATATCTTGTGTGGTTTGAAAATGGTGTCCCTTGACCGCCGTTTTGACTCTTGGAAATAGAAAAAAGTCGCATGGAGCGATATCTGGTGAATAAGGTAGCTGTGGTAGTACTGAAATTTGTTTTGAGGCTAAAAATTGCTGCACTGACAGGGCAGTATGGGATGGAGCATTATCGTGATGCAGAATCCAATTATCAGCAATGTTGGCACGGACACGAAGAACTCTTTTACGAAGTCTTTCTAAGATTTCTTTGCAGTAATATTGATTAACTGTTTGTCCAGGAGGCACCCACTGTTAATGAACAATTACCTTGGAATCAAAGAGGTTGATGGTTGTCCACTGCGGTCCTCATCTTCAACATTCGTTCTGCCTTCACTAAACATTTTATGCCAACAAAAAACTTGAGCTCTTGACATAACCTCCTCTCCAAAAGCCTTCTGAAGCTTACTGTAAGTTGTTTTCCCATTTTCACCTAATGTAATGCAAAAAGAAATGGCATACCATTGCGCAATATTATGCAGCTCCATTTCCGTGATGAGACACACAAACACGTGTTAACTTTTTACAGCACAACTCATGACTGAGCAGTTGCATCGATGTGCCGCTTGGAATAGATGCAGCTTATAGACGAAGGTTAAAGATATTGTGCCTACGCAAGCCTGCAGGGTTGCCACATCTTGCAAAGAAAATCAGTCTCATTACTTTATTGCCACACCCTGTATAAGCATAAGCAGAAAAATATTAATATTGGTCATGAACGGAAACTGTTTCACACCACTGTTACATTAAACTGACTATAACACTATTTAAATAATTTTTATATTTCAAGTCAGATTGATAATATTAGAAATTTATCTGGTTGATTTATTTGTGTTGGGCATTTTTTTCCCCGGACACCTCTAGGAAAATCATAAGACTTGGCTTATCAGATTTATGAAGCATTTCAATGTATCATTATCACAATGCGCAATTATAGTTCGACATATGGAAATACACTATGTGACCAGAAGTATCTGGACACCCCCAAAAACATATATTTTTCATATTAGGTGCATTGTTCTGCCAGGTACTCCATATCAGCGACCTCAGTAGTCATTAGACATCATGAGAGAGCAGAATGGGGAGCTCTGTGGAAGTCATGGACTTCGAACGTGGTCAAGTGATTGGGTGTCACTTGTGTCATAGGTCTGTATGCAAGATTCCCACACTCCTAAACATCTCTAGTCCACTGTTTTTTGATGCGATAGTGAAGTGGAGAGGTGAAGGGACACATACCTGACCCCATCTGTTGACTGACAGAGACCAGCGACAATTGAAGAGGGTCATAATGTGTAATAGGCAGACACCTATACAGACCATCACTCAGGAATTCCAAACTGCATCAGGATCCACTGCAAGTACTATGACAGTTAGGCAGGAGGTGAGAGAACAGATTTCATGGTCAAGTGGCTGCCCATAAAGCACACATCACGTTGGTAAATGCCAAACGATCCCTCACTTGGTGTAAGTAGCGTAAACATTGGACGATTGAACAATGGAAAAAATGTTGTGTGGAGTGACGAACCATGGTACAAAATGTTGTGATCCAATGGCAGGGTGTGGATATGGCGAATGCCCGGTGATCGTCATCTGCCAGCGTGTTAGTGCCAACAGTAAAATTCGGTGGCAGAGGCGTTATCGTGTGGTTGTGTTTTTCATGGATGGCGCTTGCACCCCTTGTTTTTTGCATGGCACTAACACAGCGCAGGCCTACAATGACATTTTACACACCTTCTTACTTCCCACTGTTGAAGAGTAATTTGGGTATGACGATTCCATCTTTCAACATGATCAAGCACCTGTTCATAATGTACGGTCTGTGGTGGATTGGTTACACGACAATAACATCCCTGCAATGGACTGGCCTGCACAGAGTCCTGACCTGACTCCTATAGAACACCTTTGGGATGTTTTGGAACGCCAACTACATGACAGGCCTCACTGACTGACATCGATACCTCTCCTCAGGGCAGCACTCTGTGAAGAATGGGCTCCCATTCCCCAATAAACCTTCCAGCACTTGATTGAACATACCCTTGCGAGAGTGGAAGCTCTCATCAAGGAGGCTAAGAGTGGGCCAACACCATACTGAATTCCAGCATTACCGATGGAGGGCGCCACAAACTTGTAAGTCATTTTCAGCCAGGTGTCCAGATATTTTTGATCACATGGTGTATATATGGCAGTGAAATCTTTATGGGAGCATTGCAAATGTAAACCACATTTAAATTAGGTAAGGGAGGAAAGGTGAAATATACCTCAGAATTTGGACATATTTAAGGAGAACATCGTACTGGCACAGCAATTTTTTGTGTTCTTTTAATAAGGATTCAGTAAGTTAATGTTTGTAAGATGACTATTTGATTAGTATAGCACAACAGCGGCAAGCTAAATAAAGACATAAGTTCAATTAGCTTTTGACATTCCTTTTATGCTGTATAAAGTGTAAATCAAAGTTTATTGTTATGCAATGTTTAGTATATTATAATGTAATATAAATCTACTAATCACTGTAAGTGCACATAATGAAATATGTTAAGGTCATAAAATGAGTACTTAGTGTGATGGTCCAGATATAAGATGCTAACTTGACTTTAGTAGTTCTGCATGTGACAAAAGTTTTAAATAGGCAAGGTGAACTGGGTTCATGGTCTTTTGATGTTCGTGTCTTGGTATGTAAGGTTATTTGGTAAGGTTTGTGTGACCAGTAAGCAACATGACAAAGTGTTAGAGCATAGAATTACTGCGATGTGTACCTACCTAGGACTTTTGTAGTGGTGAATTGGTTATTGTATGTTGTCTTGAATAGACTTGCCAAGATTTCAGAATTTAATTCAGTTCGAGCTATTTGGGTACACTGCACAACACTTTGGCTTACATTCATTATAGCCTGGGAACACACTGCTAGGTCAGTCAACTGATCTTGTAGTGCTTTTCTGTTTTAATGACTGTCTGCTTTTAAGGCCACTATTTGGGGTAACTTTGTGACTGATCTGAATAAACTGTCAGTGAACTTTAATCCCGTAATGCAGCTACATTATTCCAAAGGACCATCCCTGCAATATTACCTTAATTTATCAATTCACCCATTTACTTGCATTCAAACTAATGTTATAAATGCAAAAGTAGCTCCGTTGTACATTTTCACGACTAAACCGATTTCTATCGCATTTGGTACAGAAGGAGCTTTGAAGCCTGAAGAAGAGTACAGGCTACTTTAGAAAGTAGAAAAATAAAAATCGACCCTTAAGAAGGTAAAGTAGGCATGTAAGCTTTTTCCACCGTAGAACATGAACAATGATGCAAAATTATTATATTTGTTGCATACTGTAATATAACACATAGCTACTTCAAAATAGGATGATACACAGATGCACGTTCCTGTCCACATGTGCCCCATTTGCCAATGATGCTGCACAATATGTGTTTGGGCAATTTGGGAGAGCACACCACCAGCTATGCTTCTTGAACAGGCACACACTAGGACTACTGACATTATTGCACATATAATCTTTAACTTATTCACCATCATTCCTCTTAAGAAAACTACTGACATCCAAGCATGGCTGTGAGGGACAGCTAGTTACATAAAAATGTTCACTGACTGACTGCTAAATGTGACTCATGAAAGACTGACGTTTCTATGCTTCTGTAAGGGCTTAAAGCAACAGTGTGTGACAAACCCAATTTATAGATGAGCCATATACAAATTTAAGCTTGTGTATTTGCCCCTGCCCCCCCCCCCCCCAAATCTGGTGGCAATGTAACAACAAATTGATCCCAACTGGCAATTCATTTCATATTTCATCAGTTACCAAAGCACCCTCCCCTCCGCTCTCCCAGTGAAGTTACTCCCTCTCTCTCTTAACTTCCTTAAATGATTCTTAAACCAAGTGCTAGCAATGATTAAATTATGCTCTGTATACAATTTGATCTCCCCTCCCCTCCCGCACTGTCCCTTCTTTCCCACCAATTTTCCTTATCCTTTTCTTACTACTTTATTCCAGTCACTCTATCACAAATTTCTCTCTCTGATCTGTGTAAGATTTTTCTTATCTTATATCTCACTATACATACTTTGAATCTCTCCCTATCTTCTTATTAGATCTACACCACTGCACTATTTTTGTGTGTTTATAACCATGTAGACATCAAGTCAAGGTCCTATTTTCCTGCCATTGCATTTCACAATTCCTAAAATATGTAACTTCAATGTATCCACTTCCCCTTTTAAGTTTTGTCGCCTACCCATCCAATAACAGGATAAAACATTCTACAATCTGACCTGCACAATGCCAGTTTCAATCTTTTCCAGTTGAGTACCGTTACAAGGCTAAACCGGAGTAATCGAGACTATTGCCCCTGCAACTAATGAAAAAGCTGCTGCCACTCTTCAGGAACAATATCTTAGCCTTGCCTCTCCAGATAACCCCCCAATTACGGTGCACCAACAATGTAGCTATCTATGTAACTGAGGCACACAAGCCACCCTGTCTCAACATACTTTCCATACCTGAGTAAGTAATGCACTTGTAAACGAATGAGTTTCATGTACATGGAGAAGTTTGGAATGTGAATCCTTGTTTTCTGATTAAGCTAACTAGTTACAATGAAGCTAGGCTGCAGGCTACCTGTGAATGTCACCACTATGAAGATTACATTTTGACAGTCACTGGATTTGGCAACTCTCCAATTATCGCTGCTTAATCTAGTTTATTGCTCAAATGACTAAACATGCAAGTCTTTAGTCACATGACTTCATATTCCAAATTATCAGCTGCACAGAGGCCTTTTAAATATTAGGTTTTCTTTCACTACTACAAGATTCAGGTCTATCAAGTTGTAAGCCACCAACCTGATATTCTGTAGCCTCCCCGTCACCATCTCTACCTTTTATTGAAGCTGAAAATCTTATTCAGTAATTGATGGTGTTTGCTCAAATAAACATACTTAACATCACATTTCTAGCTGCAAATTTTTACACATATAATAGCCTCTAAGTCATTACTGGACAGTTTTCCCTATTTCACAAAATGATTTGCACTTACAGTCTGGTCAGTGTTTAAATGACCACAAGTCCAATGCTAGAATTATTCAGATAAATTGTAAGGTCACTGAAGCACTCTGTCCAACAATTAATCAAGAGGAGTTCTAACAACTCACTGAACAAAATATTTAAGTGAGGCACAGAACATCCTTTTTACACTAAACACAGTAATTCACCTACTTTCTTGTAAAAACCCACCAGATACAAATACAATAGTTCACTTACTAAAGTCATATAGTCACAACACACAACAATAATTGGTTCGAATGGCAATGAACGTCTAAGCCTCCTACCAACCATGACTCATTTCAATCAAAATATTGAATACCTTGAAATCACATCGTTTTTAAACATTCATATTTCCGAGTTTTTGAAGACATGCATATTCTTGCGAACTATTTGTGCATAGCTCTTGTATAGGAAAATGCTGAGAGCATCCTGACACTGATATTATATGCTTGTTAGCTCGATCAGGACTGGAAACAAACGGTCCACTTTGAATGACGTCCAACTATTTGAAGACTAACATGTGTGTCTTTCCTTCTCATTCCCTCCAGCAACTCTCTTTCGTTCCAAGGTTCAGGACTTCTAACTCTTCTCATTGCCTCGGCCACACCCGTATCATTCCTTTGCCCCTCTTCCTTCCCCTTCAACCCTTTTGCCAGAAAGTGCCACTGGCTCCATTAGCTTGCAAATTTCAATACTTTTATGTGTGTGTGTTGTTCGGCTGCCACTTGAGTTTTTTTTATCTAGCCAATTACATAATGTATGGACAAACTGTTACTTTGAAAACTTCTAAATCTCTTGAAAAATGGCTAGGTTCAATTTTGCTACTCAGAACTGTCTGATTTTGGGTTAGGAGAATGTGGTAATCTAGAAATTTAGAAAAAAATTATGGAATGACTTTATGCATCTGTATTAGAAGTATCTTACTTGTGAATAAAAGCACCATACTGAAAATTTTTGTGAATTTTGCAAAAATCTTAATGGCTCAATCAGTTAATGATACACGTCATCTAGCACATAGAATTTAGGTTTACAAAAGTACAATGGCAAAGGTCAGGATCTAACAACCCCGAGGCAAAATCTGATGAAAAATTCTGTTACTTCTAAAATTAAATGTTGATTAATCTTGTAAATTAGTTTTACAAAATGTGGTAAACGTTATCCAAAAATTGAAGTACCAGTCTTTGTAAGTAGTGGTGCTACTATGGGGCATAATTACATATTAACCCATTATGTTTTCTTATTGCATCATGTACTACAATCTTCAAATAGGTATACCAGGTGCACACGTATGAAATGCGGATTTCAGACAACAGATGTAGCACCAATGCAGTTTGTGCTACAAATATTTTACACTGTACCATTTTGTTGTATCATCAACAAGTGTCAAATGTGCACAAGTGATAAATTGGAAAAGTGTGCGTAGTAGTGTGTTCAATACGTCTAAGTTTACACTGATAAAAGAGCATTCACAAACAGCATTTGAAGAAAACTGCTGCTGAATTGTACTGATTACTTCGAGAAACTTATGATGAAAATGCTCCACTGCAAGATATGTGCGAATAATGGGTTTGGCATTTCAAAAAGGGTGACTTTCGACGCTGTAGACAAGGAATGTGAAATCCCACCAAAAAATTTATGAAGATGTGGAATTGGAAGCTTTGTATATTGAAGATGATTCACAAATATAAAAACTTCCTGGGCAATTGGGCATTAGTCAACAACCTGTTTCCAATCCGCTACAAGAGATGGGAAATATTCAGAAGACCGGTAAATGGGTACTACGAGGTGATAGACAGGCAATGCAAAAACGCATGAGGGATTTTGCTTGCTTAGTACAAAATGAAGTCTTTTTGCACTGTATAATTACAGGGAATGAAAAGTGGATTTATTTTGAGAAACCCAAGTGCAAAAGCTCATGGGTTGACCCACGGCACACCATCCACATCGACTGAAAGACTGAATCACTTTGGCAGAGAGAAGATGCTCTGTGTTTGGTGGCATCAGAGGGTGTGATCTATTACGAGCTGTTAAAACCTGGGGAAACAGTTAATACTAAACGTTGCAAACACCAATGGACTGATTTGGACCATTTGCTGCTTGTAAAAAGGCTACAATACTGAAAGAGACAGCAAAAAGTCATTTTTCTTCATGACAAAGCTCCTTCATATATGACAAAACCATTTTGAGACTAGTTAGAAGCACTCGGCTACGAAGTTCTACCCCATGCGGCTTACTCGACAGACTTGGCTTTTTCAATTACCACTTGTTTGTATCGATGGATCACACACTTACTGAGTAGCGCTTTGGTTCATACAAAGATGTAAAAAAAACGGCTCGAAGCAGAAGGGGAAAATTTTTACTGGCATGCTTTTCATTAATTACCTGAAAAATGAGAAATATGCATAACAAATGATGGAGAATACTTTGAATAAAGCACTATCACTCTTCTGAATTTAACTTTTTTTTAGAAAAAAAATTCACATTTCGTACTTTTACACCTGGTAATTTCTAATTAACTGAGAATCAGCACATCGAAATCATTACCTTGAATAATGAATCCATGCGGAAACAGTTTGAAATATTTGAATGTGCACTACTTAGGAAATGTACAAGATTTCAGTAAACTGAAAGAAAAATGGGTATTAACAAGTTTTCAGTCTTAACAAATGGAACAGTACTACTAACTTAATATGACACAATATGAGTGGCAATTTGTACTGGAAAAAGCTTCTTATTGAATGTGCTGTCTTTGTGATATCATGAATGTCAATTTATCTGCAATGCTATCAGTCTCTTGGGAGATGAATGTGTCTTAACTTATGGTGTGAGGGACCTGCCTGTTTCTCTTTCTAATCTCATTCAACCATTCCTTCCCACCTCCAAGAATGGGAAATGACTGTTACAAGAGCACTGTATTGGTTTCAATTGGCAGTTAATGTATACTGATAATATGGAATTCTAAATAATGTAGTGGCCATATTCTGATACCAAAACTACGTTGTTGATAAAATTGGCAAAGTCAATTGTTTAATAAATGCAACTATGTAGTACACACTGTGACACTATGTGCCAGATTTCTTTCAAGAATAAAAATGTCACAAACAGTTGGACCTATTTTGGTAGTACTATTTACAACATGTGCCACATGCCTATTATCTGTTTTTGATTTACAACCAACATCCTCAGTGCTTAAGCAAGGAAACGAATTTCTCAGTAATAACAGAATATCATAACGATTTGTATTTCTAGAGAACAAAATTTTGCAATATGAGTGCTAAAGCTGAGTGAGTGTTTCAAGCAGACCACATGTCTCCTCTTCACACCCACTACCCTCAAGGACTGATGCAATGTGGCCAATCTGTCTGTATACAGAGTAAATTCTGTACACAAGTGTGCGAAAGTGTTCTAAACATTTGTATAGGATGTATCTGAGGTGGTGCAAGGTAACCAGCCCAGTATACACCTAGTGCAATGTGTGAAACTGGCTAGAAAACCACATCCATGCTAGTCAGCACACCAATCCCCTGTTGTTAATCCATTGGTCCAATCCAATCTGGAGCAAGCATACTTCCCATACCAGAAGCTGTCATGTTAACATGCGTGGCTACCTGGGCAGGTGCAATATGAGTAAGGAAATTATAAACGAAACATACAATAAATTATTTATATTTTCTTGCATGTATTCACACTTTTTTAAAATGAAGTCCTCCAGCTTTAGGCTGTTCAAATCTTTATTGCGACTGCAATTTAATCCACAATAACATAAAGGTGACACATGCTCAAACACAGCTTCCAGCAGTGCAGAAGAAAACGCATGTGCCCATTTCCATTCATCCACTGTTCCATACACCATGCGAGCACACGTTAGAAAGTTGGTGAAAGATGTAATAGCAGATACGATAAACATTTTAATCCTTCTAAACAAGATTTTGACTGGAGTGTTACACCTGCTGCTATCTTGCAAACTTTCTAATATTTGTTGTACAGTGTATAGAACAGCGGCAAAACATTCACCACCACATACACTGTTGGGAACTACGTTCCAGCATGTTACAGCTTTATGTTATGGATTGGGTTACAATATTATGGAATGCTTGACAATGACCATGTGTCAATATTGCAACTGTATTAAAATCGAATGATTCACTTAAAAATTTCATGAAGGATTTGGCCCAGTGCACATCAAAATTCTTGTTTATATCTATGACAATCTGAATACCTGAAGTTGAAAAGAACAAGTTGTCATATAAAATGCTTGTTACACCTAAAGGCCTTAGACTAGTCATGTCCAGTGCTGGCCTGGCCAGCGAGCTGAGCGCAGAGTGCTGGCCAGAGCTGCCGAGCTGAAATGGCCCGGTGGCCCACTGCCTCCACAGAATGCTCGGCTGTGCATTGCATCTAATTGTAGTGCAGCCTGTTTCTTAATAATTCTGCTGTGTTCCACTCTAAGACAGCATGCACAACCACATGGAATGACAAGCAATGTGCTGCTTGTAGTAAAGGGAATAACCAAATGAAAATTCTGTCAGTTACTGGAAAACAGTGGACTCTTTCAGTTATACATTCAGAGGTTGAATGAAATCTTTTATTCTTTTGGCTGAAATCAGTCTGTCACAGCAATTTAATGATACCATCAACATGCCCATTATTGTTTCTAATATTGACAGAATTAATAATTCCTTCTTTTCAAGTGAAACAGGTCTGTAGTTCTTATGTTGTTCAGAACATGTTTCGGTTCTTTCAACTTATTTGACTGGTCATTCATTATTCGGAGTAAAACCAGACTTTACTACTTTCATTACAGACATGCATGTACTATTCCATGATATCTGCACCGAATTTAATGAACTGATGATGGCCGTAAGCAAACACCAGTAATGAGTTTTATAATGTATGTGATCAACATGGAAATCTGACTAAAGATCTGCATTAAACTGCACCCTTTGTTTCGGGGAAAGAATCTGACTAGCTGAGCATCAAAATACAGCTCTACATTTCCAGTTCTTGTTACAGTACTGAAAACCAGTGTCCGATTTTCATTGGTCATCCATTTAATTGAATGACATCTCACAAGGGGTGGTCACAATGCTGGGTCACAGATTTACTTCAATCTTTGTACACCTTTAGTAGGCCATTGAAACAACAATTTGCAAGTAGCAAGGTGAACTAATCTGGTAATTACGAGAAAATCGCAAGAGAAGTTTTACTCATCTGTTATGTCACTTATGTCTATGCGTACGCACGGGGTATTAAGAGTTCAAGGTGATCAAGTGGTTAGCATTCGAGCTTTGTAAGACGAACATGTAAGAGATGATGGTCCAACTCCCCCTCAAATATGATTTTTAACTTTATATTTGTTTTCATCACTGGTCACATTTAATTCCTATGATATTTGAGAGGTTATATAATTAAAAATAACACCATGTTTATTTGCATGAAGTTTCAGTGATTTTCTTGTTTGACTACTTACTATTTTTAATTAAATGTAATTATTAAACATATTCATAAGTACCGACAAGTAAACGAAAACAGTTTTCCTGAAAATGTATGCCTGTCGTGACTTGTGAAATCCCTTATACATGCAATGTGTCAAGCTACCTAGAACTACTTTGCACTTCGACACTTCGAGCTGCAGACACAGAGGCAGGACTAATTTGGCTGTTAGCCTATTTAGTAGTGAGATTTTGCTAATTTTACAAGAATGAATAGTGTAGGTGCAAGTTTAAATATCACAGAATTTGCACTTGTATTACAAAAATGAAGATTTGAGCGGGAGTCGAACTGCCGCCTCTTACACTTTCATCTTATGAAACTAAAACTAACCACTTGACCATCATGAACTAACACCCGGTACCTACAAACAAATACATAACAGACGTGTAAAACTTCTCTTGTGATTTTCTCGGTACTGACAATAGTGCACCTTACTACTAGCACGTTATGTTGTTTTAATGGACTACTAGAAGTGTAAAAAATTGGAAGTAGATTAGTGAGCCCAACATCATGGCCTCCCCTTGTTCGATTATAGCATTTTATGAGTAAAAATTGTGAAAGAACGAGCTTTCATTACAAGGCCTACATATATTGAAAAATGAGAAGACACAAGGAACCGCATATTTCCTTATGCTCCCAGCTTTTATTTAATTTCAGTCTGTTGGAGAGTAAACAAGTTATTAGAATGCTTGAGACCTATTAGCAGTTGCTAATATATTTATCGTATATAGATTCTTGCAATTATTGTGTCTTAATTTTCAAACAGCGCGAATTAAACATACATTGGCGGACTTAAAAGCATTGATTTCTCATAGAGGAATCCTCTATCACAGTTATTGTAATGATCAAATGATTCTTTGTAGGAATTTCGCAGCAAAAAATGTGACAGTCATTCTCTCTCCGTGTATCTTAAGACTTTGTGAACAGATGGAAGACACTGCAACACAAGCAGAGGGCTGCAGCAGTGAACAGGGTGCATGCACAGCAGGGTGGTCAGTCAACAGGCCTAGCCTGTCAGCTCACTGGTCTGCACTCTGTGCACCAGCCCAGCCTACGGCCCGTACGAGTCAGGCTGCAAAATACAGGCTGGGTGGGCTGAAACCAGCAATGTGCTTGACTAAATTAGATGTCTTCAGATACCAAAACCATTTAATAAATAAATGTTCTGATTTGAAGTAAGTTTTTTTGGCATAGAATTTGACAAATTACTTGGACTTTTCAATGACAAGTAAGTCAAATTAAGTTTAATCAGTTCATATAGCATACAACTAATTTCATTTTGACATCAACCACTTTTAAAACTGCTTATGTAATCAAGTGGAACACATCCTAAATTGACAAATTTCAGTGTTGGAAATTGTGTGGAATAACATGTCCATTCAGTTTTCATAATAAATTTATTATTTATTGATACATTTTCTTATGCAACAAGAGCAGATGCTGTGCTTGATTCATATTTCCAGTTTGGTGGAAGAATAGTCTTCTTCTTGTAGTACCGAGCAAGCCGGTGGATTCTTGACTCCACAAGAATCAGGCGAAACTTTGAATCCTTGTCCTTCCTGTGAAACGTGAAAATGTTTGATTAAATTTCAGGAAATTTACATAAAATTCATGTGTACTCGCACGAAATAAATATTGCAACCAAGGTAATAGCCTGGAATATGTTTGGGTTATGACAAAGGAACTATTCACATTACTGATTAATTATTTACTAAAGCAAGTTTATGATGATAGATTTCACACAGCTACCATGAAAATTACAAGCAAAAATGTTTTAAGCCAAGTTTGTGCTGACTTAATCTACTCTAATTCGAAGGTAGTAACCTAAAATTTTCTTATTGAACATCTGGGGGACCTGAGACTTTTTGTCTTAAAGAAGTGATCCATTAGCTGAATTTTAGGCTTTTACACGTGGTAATTACTCTATCACAAACTCGTGCCAGAAACTAAAATGTATTCTAATGTGACTAAGTCCATTACAAACTAGTATCTCACACCTCAACAAACTTTCAATGCAACTATGTCAATATTCTTAAATGTAAAAGAGTTGCTTGTCTTCTCTGGCAGCCTAGTGCACTGACAGAATTAGTGGCCCTACTTGGCTGATGCTGGCAACGAACAATTTCTATCAGCCATTAATTCCTATTTAAGTCATGTGTAGTGTAGTGACTATTCACCCCCATCAATACTGACATAAAATGATGCCACAAGGCACTTTTCTTCTGCATTACAATGAAACCCCCCCCCCTTCCAAACTGTGTTTTTACCAGGACTTAACTATATGACAGCCTAGTTTCGTATTCACTTAAATTCCTGGGATTAGTGGTAGAATAGTATTTTTGCTAGCACAGTCACCCTCACTACCTAAATTTTGGTGTGAGGGGTGGTTATGTACGTCACTTTTATTAAAACAAACCAACCAACCATTCACTGCATTGAAACTTATCTCTAGGTTGATTTTTTGAGAATTCTCACACAGTATATTTTTACACATTGGAATTCTTTGAAGCCATTAAAAAATTTCCAAATCTCTAAGTTGAGACACGGATGTTGTTAAAACCAGAAGGGGATCTTGGGCTTCTGGATTCATAAGGGCTACTTTTATTCTACAGTATTCCACACAGAGATGGAGCTGAATCATACTTCTTACTAAGTGAAATGCCACTAATGGCTTTGACATAATGAATAACTGTCAGCTTATGCACATGTAAGTATACTTTTACAGGCTACGCTGATGTACCAACACACACACACACACACACACACACACACACACACACACACACACACCCCCCGAGTCAGAGAGAGAGAGAGAGAGAGAGAGAGAGAGAGAGAGAGAGAGAGAGAGAGAGAGAGAGAGAGAGAGAGAGAGAGAGAGAGACTCCATCAAAACCATTTTTATTTGTACAATCTTTCACACTGATATACTTTTTAAAAACAAGTATGATGAAAAATGAGTAACATAGGTTTCACTGGGACCTACAAATAATGTATTTGTCCAAACTGGTTTTTTTTTTAATACACAGAAGTGTACTATGTTTATTAAAAAAAAATTAAGCATTTTTTGTAAACCATTACATCTATAGTCAACTGCTTGCCACAAACATACAGAAATGGACACTGAAAAACATTTATGCAATAACACGCAGTGACAAATAGTTCCTCAATAATACTACCGAGCTGTTTCATTTCATACGAAGTGGTTTAGTCTCTCCCACCTTAGCATTTAAACTTTTATTGGAATTTATCATACAGATTCAAGACTTATGACACATTATTTCACAAATTTTTAGCTTTTGATATGCAGTGCTTGAGGTGATGCACCACTTCACATGAGGGAGGTCAAAATATGGCATGCAACATTCCAAATTGCTCTTTTATGACCAACATTCACGTGGTAGTTAAAAGTAGTCCCCAAATGAAACTTGCTGCATCAACTCACTAAGTTACAAATTGTAGGACTCAAGGACTTTGCTATACTGACATTCAGGCAGTGTGAAACATGTACAGAGCTTGAGAATCCATGGTCGATAACCAAGATTCTCTAGGTTGGCAAGCACATCAAATGTATTGCCAATCGATTAAAGAACATTACAACATTATAGCTCCATTCCAACCAATTCCGAAACAGGATCTCAAAGTAACTTGTAAAACATGATGGAACATATCTTTTTATCAACTAACAGTTTACCTTCCCCTAGTCTCACAATACCCTGAACTACCCAGTAAATTCAATTTACCTAATTACTATCAAGTTTTACAGAAAAGTTGCCACAATGACTGAGCTGATTTTTATTTTCAAATTTCAGTAGCTATAATAACCAGTCTACCCAACCTTGATTTCTACATTTTCATTCATTCATTCCATTGTTGCCCTTATGGACAGTGTTTGAACTCGAAAATCACATGATGACAATTTTCACTTCTTTCCTTTCTTCCTCTTCTCTTCCCAAAATCTCTTCATCCTTTGGCTGTGCTCCTGTTTCCTTTGCTCTGTCCATAATGTTCCTTTCTTCTTTCTCTCCTTTACAATAAATTTTGCACCCCTAACTTTGTTTCTGAAGTATTTCCTGTCTCCTATCATTTGCCTGTTGATCCCTATCTGCCTTAAGTCTTCGTCTATTTCATGATACCAATTTGTTTTCTTGCTTGAGCTGTTTACTACATCAAAAATTTTCTTTGTAAGTCGGTTGTTGTCCATTCTCTGTATGTGCCCATAGAAAGTTAATCTGCGTTTTCTGATCGCGTCTGTTAGTCTGTCAGTGTGCTGGTACAGCTCTTTGGTACGTCACTTCATCCATATGCCATCTCTGTGAATTGGTCCAAATATTTTTCTGAGAATTTTGCGTTCTATTTTTTCTGTGTCTATGATGCCTGATGCTCCAATTGTGGTTGTTTCTGACGCGTACAATGCTTCTGGTAATACAACTGTTTTGTAGTGCCTAAGTTTGGCCTGCCTCGATATGCTTTTCTTATTATAATGTGACCATGTGAGTTTGTATGCCTTCTGGAGTTTCTTCGTTCGTTCCATGTTAGCCGCCTTGTTTGATCCTCCCATTTGTATGTACTCCCCTAAATACTTAAATTTTTCGACTCTTTCTACGGATCCATATACCGTATGCATGGTGTGTACATTGTTGGTCTGTCGTTCCATATATTGTGTCTTCTCGTAAGATACCTGCAGACCTGTTTTGGCAGCTATTTCATGCAAGCATTCCAGTGCTTCCTTTGCCTCCTGTGTATTATTGCTGAGTATGGCTATATCATCTGCAAATGCCAGACATTTTATGATTGTTTTGGTTTCACGTGTTCTTCCCAGCTGTATTCCTTTAACTTGTTCCTCCCACTGCTTGATAATTTTGTCTAACACCATGTTGAACAGGATTGGTGAGAGCCCGTCTCCTTGTCGGACACCTGTGTGTATGTGGAAGGGTTCCGAAATTTCTCCCATGAACTTAATCTTGGAGGTAGTGTCTGTAAGCGTCTGTTGTATAAGTGCCCTGGTTTTTCTGTCGATACCATATTCTTCTAGTACGTCAAAGAGTGTGTCTGTCTATGGAATCATATGCTTTTTTAAAGTCCACAAAGGTAACTACAGTGTTTCTTGCCTGTCTGACTTTCAAAAGTGTTCTCAAGTTCCAGATCTGTTCGATGCATGATCTCCCTTTTCTGAAGCCTGCCTGGTATTCCCCAATTTGCAGATCTGCTTGTGGTTCTAGTCTGTTTAATAGCACCTTAGAGAAAATTTTGTATGTAACTGGTACTAGCGAAATGCCTCTGTAATTGTTTGGATCTGACTTATCACCCTTTTTATGTAACAGATGGATCAATGCACATTTCCATTCCTCTGGCACTTTCTCTGTGATCCAAATTTCGGAGATAATCTTATGGATTTTTTTGGTGATGTTTTCATCTTGGAGTTTCCAGATCTCGGCGATAATACCATCTTCTCCGGCAGCTCTGTTATTTTTCATTTGTTTTATGATTTCCTCTATCTCTTCTATTGTGGGTGGATCAGAATCGGCATTAGATGTGGTCTTTTGGAATGTTAATTTTCCTGTAGGTTTTTTGCAATTAAGAAGTTTATCAAAGTAATGTTTGAGAATTTTACAGTTTTCTTTTGTGTTTGTTTCCAGGGATCCATCTGTTCTTCGGAAGCAGAGGCTAGGGGGTTGATAGCCCTTAATATTTTCTTTGAAAGTTCTGTAAAAATTTCTTGTGTTATTTCTTTTGAAATCTTCCTCAATTTCTTTTAGTCTGTTATTGTCATATGCTCGTTTTTCCCTTCTGATTTCCTTCGATGCTAGTTTCTGAACTTCGTGAAATTCTTTCCATGTTTCTGAATTTCTGTAGCTACTGAACTTGTCCCATGCTTGCTTTCTTCTCTCAATGGCTTCATCACACTTTGCGTTCCACCACCTATGTTTGCGTTTTCTAGGTGGTTGTCCCCAGCACATAGTCTTCTGAACTGCCTTCGCCAGATCTGTCCATGTGTCTATTGAGTGCCTATTAATTTCTTCAACGATTTTATCCCTGTTTATCTTCAAGTTTCTACATTTTATCAATTGGTTACTACACTTAGTGAATCGGCACACCAAGTTTTGTAACGTTAAGTGCAATATACAGTGAAACGCTTACTTTACGTTTTCTTGGAGTCAAGACTTAAAAAAAAAACACACACACAAAACTGAGGAAAATGCAGAATCGAGGAAAACGCTAAAATCCCAAAATATGAGCAAAAACACATGTACTTGGCATGTTGTTGTTGTGGTCTTCAGTCCTGAGACTGGTTTGATGCAGCTCACCATGCTACTCTATCCTGTGCAAGCTTCTTCATCTCCCAGTATCTACTGCAGCCTACATCATTCTGAAACTGCTTAGTGTATTCATCTCTTGGTCTCCCTCTACGATTTTTACCCTCCACGCTGCCTTCCAATACTAAATTGGTGATCCCTCGATGTCTCAGAACATGTCCTACCAACCGATCCCTTCTTCTAGTCAAGTTGTGCTATAAACTCCTCTTCTCCCCAATTCTATTCAATGCCTCCTCATTAGTTATGTGATCTACCCATCTAATCTTCAGCATTCTTCTGTAGCATCACATTTCGAAAACTTCTATTTTCTTCTTGTCTACACTATTTATCGTCCATGTTTCACTTCCATACATGGCTACACTCCATACAAATACTTTCAGAAAAGACTTCCTGACATTTAAATCTATACTCAATGTTAACAAATTTTTCTTCTTCAGAAATGCTTTCCTTGCCATTGCCAGTCTACATTTTATATCCTCTCTACTTCGACCATCATCAGTTATTTTGCTCCCCAAATAGCAAAACTCCTTTACTACTTTAAGTGTCTCATTTCCTAATCTAATTCCCTCAGCATCACCCGACTTAATTCGACTACATTCCATTATCCTCGTTTTGCTTTTGTTGATGTTCATCTTATATCCTCCCTTCAAGACACTATCCATTCCGTTCTTCTGCTCTTCCAAGTCCTTTGCTGTCTCTGACAGAATTACAATGTCATCGGCGAAACTCAAAGTTTTTATTTCTTCTCCATGGATATGTGATTAAAAATCATAATCCTCACCAATACACTGTATAAAATCTGTATAAGCAAAGGAATTAAATGTATAATAAGATGTTCGTGCAATAATTTGTGGTAATTAATTTCATTAGTTCTTAAAAGTCACAGATATTAACAGCAAATTAAAATTCTTCAAAAAATTGAAATTGGTATATGGGTACAAGGTAATTTAGCTATTTCACAACATGCTACGACTGAAAATTATACATAAAAACACACATTTTTGAGAAATATTTCCTTTGTGCTCACCCAGCAAAAAAAAAGCACTAATTGATGAACAGGGTGAGTTAAATCAAAAACTGAAGTACAGTAAAAGGTGTCGGAATCTAACAAGTGCAGGTGTGTTTTCCTTCTGTAGTCAATGGGAGTTTAATTGGGCCAATGGTCTTACGTCGACATAAGTACCATAACCACTTAACCTCACATTTATTTACGCTGTATTTCATCGTTTGGAGGTTAGTTATTTTCACATATGGCGCTTCTGACACTTTTCTACCGTAGGGCAACAACACACCAAAAATACTGTGCCACAGTGGAATATCAGAAATCAAAAACGGACGATAATGTAAAGTGTATCTTTAATATCATGTGAACATCCGTCTGATGATGAACTTGCCAGTTCAAAATCTGTAACAGCGCTTTTTACCTAAATAAATAGCAGTATTAATGGCGGCTGGTTGCTGTTTTCTTCTTTGTAAGAATTAACCTGCATTAATTGTACACAGCCACAGTCTCACCATGTCAGTTTTAGACAAGATAGCTTGAAGAAGCCTGCTAGTGCGGCACATTCTTGAGTATTGCCGGAGTGTTTGAGATCCCACCGGGTGAGATTAAATGAAGACATCAAAGCAATTCAGAGGCACGCTGCTCGGTTTGTTGCCTGTACGTTCAATCAGCAAGCATTTATTAACGAAATGCTTAGTGAACTCCAATGCATATTCCTGGAGGAGAGATGACGCTCTTTTCATGAGACACTACTGAAGAAATTTAAAGAAACCGCATTGTGGCTGACTGCAGATTGATTCTACTGCCACCAACGCAGGTTTTGCGTAAGGAACATGACAGTTGTTTTTCCCCTTCACACTATTTGAGTGTGAAATAGTGAGAAAATGACCATAGTCGATTCGGTGTAAATTGATCTCCAACAGCTGCAGTTTTCTAGCCATAGTTTCATGTGTCTACCTCAACCTGTCACATAACATTATCTTGTAAATGGCAATGCCTCTGTTACCACAGCCCTGTACACAGCTATCTTTTCTCCTGCCCCGTTTGCACTTCACTTTGAAAGCTGGCAACAGTGCTGCGAGTTGTCAAGGATCATCTTACGCTGTCTTACTACAGTAGTGGTACGTGGTACCCTTCACCACACATCACACAGGGCTTGCAGAGTACGCTCTTAGATGTTCTTGGCACTAAAAGCAACAAGCTTTTTCTGAAGACATTTTACTAAAGCTGACTGCAAAATTATTGCACTGTGATTACAGAAAACAACAATCATTCTCTTTAAAAAGTAACTTACTTGTATTTTACCAAATATCAACGCGCATTTAAAAGAACTTAACATTACATTCTCCTGAATAAAACATCAATTAAGCACATATGGTGTTGTTTCCCATTCAGTGGATTACCATTTCAAACAAGATGTGATAATACTATTCCATGTCACAAATTAACACAAAAATCAAACAAAAGCCATTTTGTTAGTGATTACAGGCCTGGTTAGTGATAACGCCATTTCAAAATCTCTCATTCATGACTATGCATCTCTGTGCAATAGCCCCCCCCCCCAAGCTGGTGAGCACAAATGACCCCCACCCCCTTCCATACACACTAATGAATGTTTTGAACAACCGGAAGTATCAAACACTTAGCTTGCTGTAATGGATGTGCAATAAGAACGGTCAACATGTGAAATGTGAGCTTAGGGGCTAATTAATTATCTCAAACACAATATTGCCTGAAGCCAAGATGGTCCAGACGAAACAATGAAGTTCATAATCCTTGGAACAAAACACAAAAAAGAAGTCAAAAAATTAGGTTATCTAACCTGTTTCTTTCCAAATGCTTTCTGATTGCTACAGCTTTCTTAATAAGGTAATACAGGTCCTCTGGTAGATCTGGAGCCAAGGACATAGCTTTCATAATGCGCAGGATTTTATTTTGTGACACAAATCTCACTTGCGCAACACCATGTGAATCCCTGAGAATTACACCTGAAAATTACAAATACAAAGATAAATGTCAATATATTGCTTCTAACGAACAAGAAAAATTTCTTCCAATACACACAAGTTTTTAACATTATGTAACATACTTGTGTAAAAGTTATGTGATTAGTCCAAATTATCATTTTGAAACTAAAATCTGAATGGTGGAAAATGCTATGAACAGAATTCTGAGGCTAGTTGCAACCCCAAATCAGCTTGCAAGTATTCAAGTCCATCCCACCACAAATATGACAGCCCCTTCACCTACTTATCTGGTTCATACTGATTTTGCAGAAGTAATGGAAAAGATACCCTATGCATACTGTCTTATCCAGTGCCCAAAATCAGAAGGAATTCACGAGCAACAAAGAAAATGATTATGACAGCCACAATATCATGAAACCACGCTTTGTTTTTTACATATAGTGTTCCTTTGGGTAGCACTCATTAACTATTTTAACTATGAGATTGTACAGTATATCAATATGCGACCCAAAATTTGGTAATTCAAAGAAATATTAATCCTACAAAACAAGTCCAGATAGTTAAATGTAAAACACAATGCAGCCAGTCATCCTTTGTAACAAGGCACTCTAACATGGCAGCACTTATGAATAAAATAGATTACCCTTTTCTGCTTTAACCATAGTAGCACCAAAGCTTATACATATTATTATTCATTTAGTCTTTAGGTGTTTTGCTACTTCACTCTGTATCTGTGAAGTATCAAAAATACTGACTGGTGAAGTCACTGACTGAAGCAGTTCCAGGTTATTCATGGGCACACCAGGAAGGGAGGGTTGATATCCTTAGTTCCATAGCTGCTGTGTAAAAGTGAAGCAGTCGCCAACCAGAAAGTTGGTTTGAACACCACAGTTCTTTACTAGCCACAGTTTTGCTGGAGGTGGTACAATTGCATTCCTCCATCCTGATAGTAAAAAATAAATAAATCTGGAAGTCTACTAGTAGTGGAGGACTAATAGACGAAAAATCTGGATGTCTGCTTTTAACTCTCTCTGCCTGCTGTTCAGCACCTTCTTTAAGTGGTGAAAAGCAATACATGCTAATTCATATTAATATACCAACATAATAAGCAGCAATATACTCTTGAGACGTCTCCATTTTCTAATACAGGGTGGGTAAAACAAAACTGGCCTAGAAAATATAAGACTAGCATCTAAATGATCCATCTTAAGGAACAGAAGTGCCATCACAGAAAGTGCCAGAAACTATGATTTCAATACACCAATCTGTTTATGTCACATTTGTACATGCATATCTCCCGTATGTCCCTAGTACAGTAGAACCCCTCTAATTCGACCTTGGATGGTACGTCACTCCAGTTAGCCCGACCATGCTCAGGCTCGCAAGCCTGTGCCGACTTGTCACTGACTGGATGCCTGTCGGGGCCATTGCTGTGGTGTCTATCGCTGTGCATAATGTTATACTGTACATTATCGTGCAGTTTTATCATTTGTTGGGATTAAAGAAACGTCATTATTTGCTTTATTCCATGTTCTCTACAGTACTTGTTACTGAGATTCATTGTGTGTACAGTTGCCTGTTTTTAAACATATCTGGGTTCAAACGTAAACACGTAACTCTTTCACTAAATGAAAAATTAGCAGTGCTACAAAGATTGGACGAAATCTGTCGATGCCAGAGCTGCTAAGGAGTTTTCCGTTAAGCTTCAAGAAATTGTAGAAGAAAATTAACTGTTACCCTGCCACGTGTATATAACATCGACAAGACAGGGCTGAACTTTAAATGTTGCCAACAAAAACGCTCCCAGTTTAAAATGAATCTGTAGTAGGAACGAAACTTGTAAAACACAGAATAACTGTCATTCCTTGTAGCAACGGAGATGGTACCCACAAGCTCCCCTTGTTTGTCATTGGCAAATCTGAGAAGCCAAGAGCATTCACAAATATAAACTTACATTCCTTGCCAGTTTATTACTGCAATCAAAAATCTGCTTTGATGGACTGCAACCTTTTTAAATCTTGGTTTTTGATGAGTTTGTGCCACAGGCCGAAAAAGACTTGAAGCAAAAAAATCTGCCTGTTTGTGCTCTACTGCTGTTGGATAACACACCATCACATGCATCTGAAGATGATTTGGTGAAAGGGGACATAAAAGTTCTCTTTCTGCCTGCTAATGTGACCTCACTCATCCAACCAATGGATCAGGGCATTATCAAATGGTTAACAAGGTGATATCGCAGAAAGTATATCAGTTCAATTTTGGAAAAATCTGAGGACGTCATAACTTATTTGAGGTAATGAAATCCCTGAACATCAAAGATGCTATCTACACAATCGCTGCATCATGGGATGAACTGAAGCCTGACACACTGCGGAAATAGTGGCGTAAGCTTTGCCACAAGTTATGACTGAAAATGAGCATACCAAAGATGAGCAAAACAAGGTCGTACTGGAAATCGTTAAAGATCTACAAACTCTGGAGCCAAACATCCCCGCCAATGAAGTTGAAGGGCGGATCAATGAATGTGACGATTGGGAGACCTTTGAAGAGCCCAAAGACAACCAGATTGTTGCTGCTGTTAGCCTGGAAACTGAATGAGGACTCGGAAGGCGAAGACGAATCCCCCACCCAGATTTCACACGATGATGCAAAAAATGCTTTTGACATCGCCCTTCAATACATCGAGCAGTATCAAACTTCCAACTCCAATGAACATCTTGTGGATAAAAATATGGACGGACACTGCAGCTAATTATAGAAAAACATCTGCTAAACAAAAACGCATCACTGACTTTTTTCCAAGTAATTTGTTTTCATTCTTACTGTAAAAACAATGCACACAGTATAATCATTTTTAGTTTATACATACAGTGGTTTATTTCTTTGTAAGAAATTTCTTTTATATAAAGTGCTCTAAACATTTTTTAGTTTACAATATATATCGTTTATATGTTATGAAGTACAGTACAGTACTGTAATTTGTTTGTTGTTTTCCCTTTCAAAACCAATACGCATTATAGTGAGCGTAGAAGTTTTTTAGTTAGGCCTAATATATTGGTTAACACTGTGTAAAAAAACATCTTTTTATATTACTGTAGACATCTTTTAGTTCTTAAATTGTTTAATTTTTTGTACTAAATGTCTCTTACATTTTTGCAATAAATATTAGACTTTTCGGATAATCCGACCTTTTCTTCGTTCCGACCATGGTCCCGGTCGTGCCGGATTAGAAGGGTTCTACTGTACTTTTTAAGAGAAGCGCAGAAGTGTTCAACGAGCAGTTGAATGCAACACAGAAAAGCACTCAATAAAACAGTGGTTGTTCACTGTTGATTATCATACAAAGCATAATTTGTACAAAACATGTGAGGAACTGTTTACACAAGAATCCAAAGTTAGAAGTGTTAATCACCTTTCAGCAAAGACTAATGCGAAACTTAGTGGCAAAGTAGTGTGAAACAAGCACTGTAGCAAATAAAACCCTAACTATCCAAAAGCAGTTGTTTGAACACTACAAACCAATGAGTGAATGAAAGCTTGGAACAAAGTCTGAAGAAATCTCAATACTGTTTGTGCAAGTGTCAATTATGAGATCATGTTGGAACACCTAAAAGGGATCTACACTGGTATCCTTACAAATTTACTGTGGTGCACTACGCCAATGTGAGAGGAGAGGAGTGGAGCCTCCTTTCTCCACTACCAGCTTTAATAACAGCATATGTGAACACACAGTAGACTGCATCAGTATCTCTAACAATGTAACACCCAACGCTTTTTGACAACAGCTATGCCACATGCACAAGATGCTATGCACTAAAACATCTGAACACACGCCCTTAAGTAAATATTCTCAGCTGGACAGATGGGCCAAACAAGCCCATTTTAAATTCATGAGAAAACCATAATACAACTTGACAAGTGTGAGCCCGTGTATCTATCTTCTTGATCATATCCAAAAAGTCATGATTTTACAGCAAAAACAAACTATAAGCAGCCTACAAAAAGTTACATCATATATGAAAACAAGAAAGATTGATGGAAGCCTGCCAGGAAACAAAGGTAAGAATGAATACCACAGACACACATAAAATAAATTCACACACTGAAGAAGTCCCACAGCTTACAAATAGGTGGTCTGTTTAATGTAAAATGAAAAGATTTTACATATAAATAGGCATGACCTAAATGTTGTGCACATGCAGTCGTCTGTGTGCACTTACACATGCCTTGACTTAAGTGATAAAATGTGCAGGGATCAGAAACTCATCACGTGTCATTTGCTTGTGACAACTCTTTCAAAAAATCCTTATAGGCTCTTACAAGTTTCAGCCTGCCAGTAGTCATCAACAGGCTATCACAATTAACACAGTGCACGCAATGTCAAAGTTTCCATTGCATTGTCAACACCAAGCACACACTCTTGAGTTGAGTTCACTGCCATATCTGCCTGATGGGTTAAATACTGTACACGAACTTGTTTATAAAGATGTTGGGACAGAACATACTTATCAATATTCAAGAAACAAAACATCTAAACTTGTGTAGCATAAAATTGGATCACTTTGCACAAACTCTGGAAAAGGAGTCTATCCTTCTAAGCACCTATGGTCAAATACTTCACAACAATTTTCATTATGCCCAATAGTTGACAGCACATTTTGGATAAAACCAATTACTCACACACCCATAATCAATGACACTGATTGCTAACCAACTCTGTGCTGTTGCTTTTTCGGGCAATTGTACAAAAAATACACTTTAAAAATTAACTATTGTCTAAATCATACCTTCAAAATACAAAATCAATGTCAGAGTACAACCTAAAGCAGCCACAAGGCTGTGTTCTGGAAAAACTGGGGCAACTTCGCATTGCTCAGATGAAGGAAAGTAATGAAAGTGCAACTGTAAACATTATGAAGCCATCTGTCAAGAGCTGGAAAGACCTATAAAGAAAGATTTAATTTTCTGCAAATGGGACTATATATTATGCAGACAGTAAATAGTGGCAGTTGACATGATCATAAACAAACGAGAACTTAGGCTGCCCAAAAGGAGAATAGTGGTGCGTGGAAATAAGCCCTGCTGCCATCCTAAATCCGTGTTCTGTGCTACTTCCCAGGAATGCAGAACTGACAATGGTCACAGGGATCTCAATTCCTGTTATGGTGAGAGTTGCATTGGAATCCCTTTATGCACCATGTCTCTTCACTCATTTCGAAAAAAGGAAGAACAATTTCCAACACAAGGCAAATTCAAGTAACAAAGTTTTTAGTAGTGGCTACAGCACAATTGTTTGCTGCAGTTGCCAGTGGTAGTTCACACCTGACCTCTATTAATATCTTACACAACCATAGTTCAAAACACTCCCCACCTAAAAGTGTATGTATAATGGTTGGACACACATCGCCCTCAAACTTCAGAGCAAAAGCCATTTTCTTGGTACCAGAACTGGCTGATGGTGATGAATTGTGTGTGTGTGTGTGTGTGTGTGTGTGTGTGTGTGTGTGTCAAGTATTTTCCTGACATTGTCACTGACATTAACAAATACCAATAGGGAAACATCGGCCTTCCTTTCGCTGACGAAACTACTTTAGCTGATGTTTCTTGCGCCACCTGCATAAAGTTCTACTGATGCTTTTAATTAACATTTACATTTCATTCCTAAACATAAACCTATGTTAATTTACTATACTCCTCTATGATTACACAATAACCTGTAAAGAGAATAACATTGCCACAAAATATCCTTTCTTATGCTAAGTGATGCAGAATACGCCACGCCTATGTAACATTTAAAACAAAAATGGTGCAACGTACCCTGCTGCATCAATGCAAGAACCATGTTAATTAACTATTATATACACCACGCAATCCATACTTCCCAGCTACCTCGTTCGACAGGTCAAATATTTAGCATCTTATTCACACCACATAGGCTACTTTCTCTTAAGATATTAAACCGTACAGTACAGTAGCCGTGGCATCTTCTGCTTACCTATTTGAGAAGGAGTAAGACCCTTGCGGGCCAATTTGCTGATTTGCTCCCTAACGTCTTCATCCTTCAATTTCAACCAGTTGGGGACACTTCTTCTGTATGGTAATGCTGACTGGGATATACCCTTACTGCAATAGAATTGTTACAATAAACATGGTTACCACGTTGCAGCCAATTCCCGTACAAGGGAATATCCAATGAGATAAAGCAACTTCTACTAAAGAACTTATCGTTAATACGGCTATAAAATAAACAAAGCAACATTTCAACTAACCCAGGCGCGTGCATACGACCCATTTTGCCAAAATATTATTTAACACGTGGTAAACCTAACCACACCAAACGCACTCTTTTCCGAGCTGCTTCCAAAGAAATGCTTTGAACGGAAGAACTATCGGGCCACTATTCCAAAGATGATGCCTTCCGTCAGAATCAAGATCGATTCACACAGAAAGTCGATTCATACTTGATAGATCCATATTTCGATGTGATAGTAAGGAACAGGACACCGAAAGGAAAACATCCCACAAAACATTTAAAGCATTTACATAGAATGTTCACGAACGAGACGTCAAGATCAAGGTTTTTCTGGGAGAAAGGTTTTTGATGTTTATGTTGATGGAGTCGGCGGTGTCGTTGTCTGTTAACATCGACAGTCAATCTAGGGCCGCTTGTAAAGACTCAGGTTAGCAGTCGATTAAACTGTATTCTTGGAATTGCACGCGATACACGCTGGGACCAACAGGGAATAACACCTAATTCGGGATAACTTAACAGGCAATTTCGGGCCTGATTCACCTGGAGAATAAGATTAGATGATTGCAGGAATAGCTATGGAACCAGAGAGTGATGACGAGATTTTGGGATAACTGTCTGACATAATGAGAAAGGAGAAGAAAACGAAACGTCACCCCAATTACGGTATCTTGAAGTGTATGATGATTCGTAATTTATATCTAGATTTCGTCTGACAAAGGAAACAGTATTTCGTCTTTATGGTCTCATAAGAGAGAAACTTGAGGATGTGACTGACAATGAGACTGTTCCTGTGTTTCCTAACACATGTTGTTTATTTATGGTAATATGCATATGATATCCATATTTAGTGATGCGATACTGTCGTTTTATATGTATAACTAAGCGGAAAAATGATAATTCGTGCCAAAATAGTCTAGTTTATCTGGCATGTGTAACAACTGCTGCAGCATTAGAAAGAACTCCTTCTTTTTATTTAACAGACAGAGTCAAAATAGACTTACACAGATTGAAAATCAAACCAGTCTGGGGTGCTATTTGCATTATGTAACACTTTTAGATTCTAGATAAAACATTATGATTTTTCAAGTAATATAATATTTCGTAGAACACTGATCTCCAGAGTTCACTCAGTCACATTACATCTACAGCGGAAAATACCGTTCATTGGGACAACAATTTCCAATCTTTTAGAGAAAATATTAGGACCACAGTTCCATTAACACTTCATAGTGACAAAATAGTCTCCCACCTATCATTATTATCATAAGCAAGTGACATATTTGTGCTTACCAAAGCTAAATTTAAATCAGTATCATTAATAGGAAAGTCAGTACTTTTTCTTTCATTATTTAAAAAAGAGAAAAGATAATGTTCCTCAACTATAGAATATATAGAATTACATCTACAGCGGAAAATACCGTCCATTGGGACAACAATTTCCAATCTTTTAGTGAAATTATTAGGACCACAGATCCATTAACACTTCATAGTGACAAAATAGTCTCCCATCTAGCATTATTATCATAAACAAGTGACATATTTGTGCTTACCAAAGCTAAATTTAAATCAGTAACATTAATAGGAAAGTCAATATTTTTTCTTTCTTTATTTAAAAAAGAAAAAAGATAATGCTTCCTCAACTATAGAATATAGCTGTTTTGTTTCGCAGTTATTAGTATTACCGACAAAAACACATCTTCATTTGTCGAAAAACTATAGTCACCTGTATGTTATAAAAGCACTGGTGCTTCTCATCCAGCTCACAGAAATCGTCATTTACTGAGCTACATGATCATAACACGTAGGATAAGTGACTGGCAAGCTAAGTTTTGAAATTTCTCTTGAATTGTCGCACAATTTGGCTCACATAATTCTCTTCTTTCTTTCAGAAATGACTCAGTTCCACCAATGACCCAGCTACTATGGACATTCATATACTGTGACTCAGGTGATTTGCTTCTTCCTGTGGAGACTTCTTTTGCATTGATAAGGGAACGGTCAGCAGGGTTACAATAAGGATGGGTATGTCAATGAACAACATGGATAAGAGACAGTTGTGTTAAATATTTCAGTTCTCTGTTGTAGTTTGTAACATAACAGCCTATTGTAAAGGGAAGAGGCATTGTATTCAATCTCAAACAACACACAGGTGGCAGTTAAGACAGGGTTATATTCGTGTTGACAGCTGAAATCAGCTTGACACAAGCATATGGAGGGCCAGTTTCACACTATACTCCACAGATTGGATTGTCTCTGGACTTCCACTGGCTGGCAAGCTGACTACATCACTGGGAAAACCCCTTCATTGGCCAGCACAGTGGCTGCTCGTTTCTTATGACCACTTTTTGTGTTCAGTTCAGAATTAAACCTTACAATTATTGAGCCATATGTGTCACTGGAAAGGCATTGGGCTCATCTGAAGCAGAAATGATGGACAATTACACTTCTGGAGACATGCCTTCAATATCAGCTTTCTTTATAAGTTATTGTAAGTTAAATGTTATAAATAATTCCTGAATTGTAAAAGTGAGAATCGTGGCAATGCATTATGCGAATATTACAAACGAGGAGTCTATAAATACATCCTGTGGAACTGTATCAGACTGTGATAATAGATCTACTGAAATGTTCACATGAGATGCCGAAAAGTGGATTTTTCACAATGAAAAACAGCACTTCTTACTAAATAAACAAATAAACATTAGACATAGCGGCAGTACTGTAGACTTTAGATGTGTAGGAAATTATTCGATATGTAATTTAAATTCTTTGTTAATATTTACACTTAAAAATCCGGGAACAGAGGTAAATCATAGAAATAATTGTTTACACATAAACTACGACAATGAAAAGAAAACTGACAACAGCATAATATTCTCAGAAAATTCCCATGTGATGCGATGTATTATATTTGAACAAAAGGTTAAAATTTAGAATTTCAGCAATTTTCATTTCAGTAGTTTAACTGACTTCAGTGGTGCTCGACCAAGGTTTCCTGGTTGAACAGTGGCATTTTGGATGGGAGCCAGGGATGGGCTAAACCGCGATTTTCCTATATCAGTGATTTCTGTGAACATTATTTTTTGGCAACTGCAGTTCTTAACTGTGGTTTGTTGCAGTTAACAAATTCACGACTTGTATCCCTTCGATGTTTCTGCAACTCCTACCATTTTTGCTACTCCTGCGATATCTGCGTCTTATGTGATTTCTGTGACTGATGCGATTTCTGTGCTTTACGCCATTTCTGCGATTTATCATCACAGATGTTACACTGTAATTAGTAGCAAACATGAATTGAACTGTGTCAATGTAACCGAGAAATATGTTCTCGCCTGTATAGGCGATTATTTGTGAGAGCCTAATGTACCATTTCAGAAATCCAACCGACATAAAATTACCTGAAATGGTATTATTAGTATTTCCAACGATTCTTCCTCATTTGTTACATGATATATGAAAGATACGCTTGCCCACAGACAAAATTTCATCTCACAAAACAGTCAGCATTAAGTATATTTTACTTATGTTCTTCCTTTCACTTTAGTTTTATATTAACAGAACAAGTGTGAAAATATTGATAGTGTGATGTTGAGAATCATGACACAAATTACTACACAGTACCTTAGGAATTCATGTTTAGAATACAGATTCTAACCACATTGTTACGGTCACAAGTATCTGAACCACATTATCAGCCACTTGACATGGGAATAATTCAAAGAATCTGTGACAGCAGGACAGGAAAAGTTGCCACAGTGTCTTTACAACGTAAAGTAATGTTAGTTTCTAAGTTTGTGAATGAACATAAGAGCATCATTTACGCCAAGTGCGAAACCTTTTCCCCCACTAAACTGCTTTCATTACCATAAATATTAGCAGTTATATTATGTGAATTATGTTGTTAATAATTAGTAGCAGTATATAAGTTTAATAATCCTGGTGATTTTCTGGATGCAGTTCCCATTTCGATTACTGGCTGCTCTTTGTACCTATCTACATCTAAAAGATATAATTGTGGAGATTCAAAACAACTATTGAAGAACTTGCAGCATAAAAGGGCCATAGTTGAATATCTAATTCTGCAAAATGACTATTGGTACAATGAATCGTTGAAATCGTTGTGTGATATGAAAGGGATTATAAATTAATGTGAACGACACTGTGAGTGAATTATGAAAATTCTATTATGACCTTTCATCCCATATCCCAAAAGTTTCTGCCATGTATTTAGTGATAAAGATTGATCCATCCACACCTCCCACCTTGAATGTCAGTTGTGATGAGAGATTGACATATAGCATAACACAAGGTGTAGGTTAGGTTGGAAGATTACATGTTTTAAGGGTGATGATGCGCAAGTGAAAATAGAGGAAAACACTGATCTTACAATTACAAGTTAACATTGGGAATGGCGCTAATGAAATATTTGAAAATATAGATGAAAGTTTAACTGTGTATTGTTCTGTCGGAAACGACATCCATCTTGTGAATACAGTTGTTAAACGTTTGGAAAAAGTTACATAGTAGACACCAGACTGCACTTTTAGTAATTTATATACGAGATGTGTGTGTAATATGCATCAAGATACTCATCAGAGCCTTATTCATCATCTGCTTTTAAAATTACCCTGTGGTCTTAATTTTTATGATGAAGAGTGTGTTTAAATATGCCATGAAACTTCCAGACTACGCTGTAGGTCTGTGTATTAGCACATCCTTTATTCAACCTTCACATTCCTTGGCTGTGCCAGTTCTCAACCGAGCATAAAATATTTCTCAGAGCGAATTAGCTTCTTGGTTCAATTCCTCAACCATAAGTGTGTAATATGTCCATATCTTGAGACCCAAGGTTCTTAGAACGGTACAGACATAGGACAACAAATGGCATATGGCATCTAATGTTAACTGCACTTTTTAGTTGCTACTTGCGACTTCTAAGCATTGAATGTTAAAGGCTACTTGCGATTCTTAATTGTGACTGAAATCGCAGCCAGATTCTGTAAAGTTGTTATTGTGATATCTGTGACATCTCAATCGCTGTGATTTATAACAGATATGCGAATGTTTGCTCACCCCTGATGGGAGTCTATTTTTGGACACAATTGGAGGTGGTCAGGCTGTGTTAGTATGTGTTTTGAGAAAGTTTTATCAGATGAGCGGTGAAGTGCTCAACATTTAGCATGTGTGAACTATTCAGGACTCCTACTTTTGGACACACAAATTTTTCAGTATCTGATGGACTTATTTTTTTGGGGGTTGTATGTGATACAAGCTGCACTTAGAAGGTTTCAGTGTGTAACTGATGTAGAATTTAAAGTAATTGTAAATATAGTCCGTAGTAGGCTGAAATGCGATGTTTATTTAAATGTGCAGTTAGCTAATTTAGAGTATGCATCATTGTCAAACACATTTGTAACATATGTATTCACACCATTTTCAAATCACTCTTAATTGCAAGTAAAAACTTGCCATGTTTACGTTTATTAAGAATCTGGAGGCTCTGGATTCCCACAAATAAAAAAATTTAGTGGAATTCGTAGTTTGAGGTAGCGTGGAAGTTCACTGTTTGCTCGAGATAACTCACACAATTAATTGTGGTTTATTCAGTGACCTCCAAGATCTTAAGAAACTCGGTTAGGCTCTGAAATTAATTTATTATGATCTGTGACTTCCGATTTTTCTACGTTCTTGTGGGAAACACTGGTGAACTCGAATTTGTGAAACTTAAAAAATGTATGTGTGTACATGATTTTTGCATAGAAAATCCTACCTGTATTTATATTAAAAACATTTGTGAAACATTTGGTATGTTGCGACGACTGTGAGTCGGCACTCGTAGACGAAACATAGCCAAACTTGTTGTCCAACCACATTTACAAGGATCCCTTGAAGTGTTTGTGCTATGTAATGGGTGAGTAAATCTTTTCATGCAGTAGCCCATGGGCTCTCCAAGCTGATGTCGAACTTGTGAACAATTTACAACTTTGATTTTTGGTGAGTCGATGAGAGTGATTGTATTTTATTTCATAATCCACATCACATGCACATTTCCATACAACCCATAGAGTCGTAAATTAAGTGAAAATAAAATAAATAAAGTTATATGGAACAATATACATTTATTCTGAAAAAAAATTTAAAAATGTTTCCTTTCAAATCCTAATTTTGAGCTTTATTGTCTTTTTTAATTGATACAATTTTTCCTCCATTTTCTGGTTTTAGTCATACTATTTTTGAAGCACCACCATCTGCAACTGCAGTGGGTATTTCATTCTGAAAATAAAGTTGACAGCTTTAAGCTGAGATTATTCTAGAATACAAAGAAGAACACAGTGAAGATGTCACATCTCCAATTATTTCCCCCTCCCTGCCAGCCTACTAACAGATGTCAGAAATTATTGCACAATCCAAAATTATGTGTGAAATAGTTACTGTTCCTCAACATGTAGGAAAATGTAAATGAACGTTTGGCGTCACTTGCGGGGCCCCTTGCAGGTCCAGCCACCTTGGTGCAGGTCTTATTACATTCGACACCAAATTCGGCAACGTGCATGTGGATGGAGATGAAATGATGGTGATGACAGCACAACACCCAGTCCGTGAGTGGACAAAATCCGTGACCCAAGCAGGAATCAAACCCGTGCCCATAGGATGGCAATCCTACACACTGACCACTCAGCTATTGGTGTGGACAACATTTAGGAGAAATGCAATAACGAAAGCCTCGAGTTTGGATATGTGACATAGGCACATCTCTACGCCAGCAATGTAGAAAAGGTTACAGTGGTTCGTTGCAAATTTTGCCATCTTATTTTTTTATATATTGCATCAATATAATTATTAATAACCATCACATCATAGAAACAGGATTTGTATATGCCCAATAACTGAAGAGGAAGATGCAAAAATAGTGTTCAGTAACGCAACAGAGGTATTTTCTATAGAACATCCATTGCTACTGTAATGAATTGATCATTCTGAGACATAAATATAATAGCAAGTTAGCCAGAGAGTAACTCCTGTCAGAATTGTCAGTCAAATCAATACCCATGGTGCCTGTGCTGTCACAGTTTGTTGGAGACTCTGAGGATACCAACAATTTCACAAAGCAGGCTACATTTCACAACTGCTACTATATTAGGTACCTATGAATGATCATCAATCATCATTTGATGGAAAATGATCATGCCTAGAACTGTTGCATTTGAACTGAATGAACTGAACTGACTGTTGTGTCCTTATGTTAACAACATTAAATCGTGTATTTTAGTGGACACAATTTAGAACTTATATTCCACATTTGGGCCAACACCAGTCTATGTCCTCTCCTAACATGTCTGGGAATAATATTTTTCTCTTTAAAGAATCTTACTTCTATTGTAGCTTGTGAGGTATCCCTTATTTTCAGTCCACAATTTTTCCCTTATTTTCCGAGATTTAAATTTTATATCTCATCTTCAGGTATTGTCAGCACTCAATGAGCTCAGCCACTGCTGCAGAATGCATATCTGGTAGTAAGAATTTCAGTCCACACACTGGTTAAAGTAGCCACTGAACCAAGTAGCATTGCCAACGAGGCAAAGTGGCTAACTTTGAGAGAGACAGTTACATTAGTGCACAATACATAGAGAAACCACAGACATTCTGGAACAAAGCAAGTAATTTTATTTACTAAATATTTACTAATAAAGCCACTTTTCCATCACAGATATTATGAGAAGCCTACTAGTCACAAGCACTTCCTTAGAACACTGCAACAGAGCAGTCGCTTCACTAAACAAATGAACAATGTTTAAGATAATGAAGTTGTATGAACAGCTATGAACAAGATCTAGAGTTTGTACTGTAGTCACTGAACATCAACAGGATACCTTCCAAACTAGTTCTGTTGTAAGACCACATTCTCAAGAAATTGCTAATTATGAGTTACAACTGACATGGCCAGAGTGTGAGAATGAATGAACACTGGCATGAAGTACTCAAGGACTCATCTCATTATACCTGTTAGTACACAAACAAGGTGAATGGTATTGGCGTCAAGGAATGAGGATAATGAGCTTCACAAAAATAATTATTTATCATTGAATGATCAGTTAAACAATAATATATAATGGAATAATTAGATAATGTATTTATAATTAGAAAATCATTTGTATGGGATAGTGCAAATATTGGGTTAGTGCTTGAGTTCGTAGAGTTTTTCATTATTTTAATAAACGCAACAGATAGACATAACAGAGAATTTAGTTATCAATAATACATCCTTCTTCGCTATTTACAACATTCTGCAAACATTGGAATAATATTTCGATTCTGCAACTATAGGAAACATGTGGATTTGAGGCAAAGAAATCGCATTTTCGACCAGAAACGAAGTTCTTGAAGGTTGTTCAGTGCAAGAGAAAAAGAAAGATCTCAGGGCACAAGATCAGGTGAATAACGTGGATGCAGAATGACTTCCTAGGCGAACTCCTGTATTGTGTTTTTGTCAGTCTAGCAATATGCGGGCTGGTGTTATCCTGGAATAGCATGACATCACGTAGACTTACTGGTCATTGTTCTTCGAGTGTATCTGCTAGACGTTTGTGGTGTTGACAATAAATATCAGCAGTAATGTTGTTCATGAGCCAACTGATGACAATGAAGCAGAGGTGGATGTATGGCCATCCGCTGATTTTTGTGATTTCGGCCTAGGACGTGCCGACCTGTAGACCCGATTTTTGAAGCTACCCCACTGCATGCAAATGTAGCGCGATAGTGGAATGATCACAGTTCAACACATTTGCCAGCTCTCAAGAACACTGGATCACTGTAGATTAACACGTTTAAATGATCTTCATCAAATCCTGCAGAACTTCCTGAATGTGGAGAGTTACTGTCAAAACGATTATCCTTAAAACGAGAAAACCGTTTTCTTCCTGTGCTTTGTAGAAAAGCATTATCCCCATTCACAGCATAAATTTTTCTGGCTGCCACAAAGCATAACTTAATCACAGCTAACACTTGGTTCAAGAATCATGAAAGAAGGTTGTATACATGGAAGAAGCCTGGAGATACTGGAAGGTCTCAGATAGATTATATAATGGTAAGACAGAGATTTAGGAACCAGGTTTTAAATTGTAAGACGTTTCCAGGGCAGATGTGGACTCTGACCACGATCTACTGGTTATGAATTGTAGATTAAAACTGAAGAAAAGGTAGGAATTTAAGGAGATGGAACCTGAACAAACTGACAGAACCATAGGTTGTAGAGAGTTTCAGGGAGAGCTAGGGAACGATTGACAAGAATGGGCGAAAGAAATACAGTAGAAGAAGACTGGATAGCTTTGAGAGATGAAATAGTGAAGGCAGCAGAGGATCAAGTAGGTAAAAAGACGAGGGCTGATAGAAATCCTTGGGTAACAGAAGAGGTATTGAACTTAATTGATGAAAGAAGAAAATACAAAAATGCAGTAAATGAAGGAGGCAAAAAGGAATACAAACGTCTCAAAAATGAGATCGATAGGAAATGCAAAATGGCTAAGCAGGTATGGCTAGAGGAGAAATGTAAGGATGCAGAAGCATAGATCACTAGGGGTAAGATAGATACTGCCTACAGGAAAACCTTTGGAGAAAAGAGAACCACTTGCATGAACATAAAGAGCTCAGATGGAAACCCAATTCTAAGCAAAGTTGGGAAAGCAGAAAGGTGGAAGGAATATAAAGATGGTCTATACAAGGGCGATGTTCTTGAGGACAATATTATGGAAATGGAAGAGAATGTAGATGAAGATGAAATGGGAGATATGATACTGTGTGAAGAGTTTGGGAGAGTACTGAAAGACCTAAGTCGAAATAAGGCCCCGGGAGTAGACTACATTCCACTAGAACTACTGAAAGCCTTAGGATAGCCAGTCCTGACAAAATTCTACCATCTGGTGAGCAAGATGTATGAGACAGGCGAAATACCCTCAGACTTCAAGAAGAATATAATAATTCATATCCCAAAGAAACCAGGTGTTGACAGGTGTAAAAATTACCGAACTATCAGTTTAATAAGCCACGGCTCCAAAATACTATACGAATTATTTATGGACAAATGGGAAAACCCGTAGGAGCTGACCTCGAGGAAGATCAGTGTGGATTCTGTAGAAATGTTGGAGGCAATATTGACCCTACGACTCATCTTATAAAATAGATTAAAGAAAGGTAAACCTGAATTTCTAGCATTTGTAGACTTAGAGAAAGCTTTTGACAATGTTGACTGGAATACTCTATTTCAAATTCTGATGGTGGCAGGGATAAAATACAAGGAGCAAAAAGCTGTTTACAATTTGTACAGAAACCAGATGGCAGTTATAAGAGTCGAGGGACATGAAAGGGAAGCAGTGGTTGGGAAGGGAGTAAGACAGGGTTGCATCATATCCCTGATGTTATTCAATCTGTATATTGAGCAAGCAGTGAAGGAAACAAAAGAAAAATTCGGAGTAGGTATTAAAATCCATGGAGAAGAAACAAAAACTTTGAGGTTCGCCGATGACATTGTAATTCTGTCAGACTTGGAAGAGCAGTTGAACGGAATGGACAGTGCCTTGAAAGGAGGGTATAAGATGAACATCAACAAAAGCAAAACGAGGATAATGGAAAGTAGTCAGATTAAGTCGGGTGATGCTGAGGGAATTAGATTGGGAAATGAGACACTTAAAGTAGTAAAGGAGTTTTGCTATTTGGGGAGCAAAATAACTGATGATGGTTGAAGTAGAGAGGATATAAAATATAGACAGTTTTTCCATGGCAACAAATTTAAGAGATGATGAAATGTTGCTATCATGTATTGATTCACAAATTTGTTTATAACGTTACTATACAATCACTTATATCACAGAAATTTCATAATCTGTTTCCTCAGTGCAAACAGGAAGATGTAGTGAGATTTTGGGTATGACAAACAACACTCTTCTGATGAGCTATTTTTGCAGATTCAGTCAATGTGTTCGAATATCCAGAACCAGTCACTCAAAGGAAATCTTCAAGTAACGGAACACAGGAAAACATACAGTCTTAACATAACTTCTACTGAAATAACTGTTTTAACGTTTTGTGGTAGAATACGATTTTGAATGGTGTTGTCTGAAATTCACATATTCTGCACTTTATACTGTTTTGTCACCACAGCTTCTTAACTGAAAATAACATGAGGTAAAAATTAAAGTCGTATGTATGAGAAAAGATATCAGCTTAATTGAATACATGTGTATTTGACTTATTTTCAGCTGAACTGTCTAAGAAAATAATAATTTTACAACTATCAATCTCCAAACTAGTTAGAATTTTTTTAATTCCCTGCTCTAGTAACCTGTGGAAGCGTAATGGTTCGTTTATTAGCATATGGTACAACTTCTCACTCCCTACAATCATATATACATCTACCCACACACTGTTTAATAAAATTGTCTGCAATCCACACATCATTTCTCTTATGAAAATCTTATTCCCATTCCAGTATACTTCCATTAGAATGTTCTCCAGAATCAGATTGTTTCTGGTTTCATTAAAAACTGTGGTAGATTGAAAAAAATTCTTGGAACCAGACCTTCACGTAATGTGGTCTAGTTTTTGGGCACTTTCTTTGATTTACTTGCAAATCTTGTAAAGTGTTAGTTTTTAATAATGCCATCTTCTTTACAATAGCTCACACAGGGCACAGATCTCTTGGATATTATCCAATGTTACCTTGGAATCACGCTGCAGTTGTCTGTATCTGTCAAGAACTGGAGTACCATGGTGCAGTTCTTATCAGCCCTGTAACAACAGTTCACACATCTTGGGAATAAGTATCTGTACAGCATTTGAAAACTTATTTTACTAATAATAATAAATATTTAGTGTAAGTAACACATACCATTTCAGTAACATGTTACATCAATGCAGTTTATGCTGTTTCCTCAAATGCTCATGTTATCTTTGTATATAACCTTTCTGTAATAACAAATTAGTAACAAAACTCGCCATTATAAGTAGATCAGTCATCTGTGGACGGCTAGGAGAAACATTTACTATACTATGCATTACTGTCTGTATATTAGACCTACATCGCCGAACTCTAGGTTATCTTTGCACTCTATATGTATCTGGTTGAAGCAGGCATGGTAATTTATACTCATGTTAGTGATACATAGTTATAACTTGTTTTTGTGCAGCAGTATGAGAGATATATTTTGTTTATAGTATATTTTCTGTCTTTTTTTAGTCCCTTATTGTAGGAGGTATTAACGTTTTTTTCTTTTGCTTCTACTGTAGATTTTGAAGATGGCTATTATATAGCTGAAACTAGTACTTGTTTCCAAAAAAATTGTAATCAAAATAATTTAAGAAAAACCTATGTAAATTGTATGATCACTATCCAAATTGTCATATTACAGTAAATTATGTTCAATTGATACCCAGTCAGTTGGCCAGAGAATTAAAAAGAACTGTGCAGAATAAAATTTAAAATTGATTAAACCATTCAATAATTTTTAATAAGAAGCATATAGCATTAGAAACTGTACCTAAATATGTCAAACTTGAAATAAATAATTGCTCCCAAATAGTATAAGTAATAGAAATAAGATCAGGGATTCATATAAAACGAAAGATTCACTCAAAACAGAAGATGTACTTCTAGTCACAGAAAAACGTCAGAAATTAAATATTTGTCGATACTAAATTCCTCTACCAAGGAGTTAATAATCAGGTTGTTGACGACATTATAAGGATAAAAACTAGACATGGGAAGCAAATTTAAAGTCTTTTCAAAGATCACAACAGTAGTTTGAAAAGTACCTAACATATTTAAAAAAGTATATGACTTTCACAAGAGAGTAGTTAATCTGGCTAACACCAAATTTAATAGTCATGAACAAAAATTGTTACAAAAAGGTTTGCAATATAATGTGAATTCGATAATTAACACAAACTCAAATATACCATAGCCAAAACAAAACACATAACTGATATAGGTAAAACACAGTGAACACAGCTGTTAAACTTAAGCAAGCATTAACAATACAACGAAATTCCAAGGTGTTAAACAACCAACATTAGAATATTTTATATAACCTTCACGAAAAGTTTGAGAGAGAAAGGACAATTACAACAAAAGCTGATAAAGGGAACATTGTAGCTGTCACTTGTTACAACACTTATAAGAAGAAAAACAAAGAGATCGCACTAAGAATTTTCAAAAGACTTAAAATAAAAAATAGACAAGATAGAATGGTCACATTCCAGAATGATGGTCACAAGTGAAGATGCATAAAGAAGAAAGATCTATTTGTCTTGTTGTTAGTAATTTTATGTGTCTAAATTATAAACTCAATAAATAGCAAAACTACAAATTAAGGGCATTATAGTTTTCAAAAATCTTTTATCATAAACAACAGGTATGACCTTGTGAAAAAGAGTGAAAACACATGTTCACCGGAGGAATCGGTATTAGCCTCTCTTGACATTACAAACATATACAGAAATGTTCCTGTTAATGAGATCATACAGATAATTAAAGCAAATCTACTCAAATGAAGATATGTGCTGCAGGAATCATTGACTATGTTGAGCCCCTTCAAATTATTTTACATGTGAACTACTTTATTTTCAGTACAAAAATATAACAACAAAAAGAGAGCTTGGCCATTGAAACATATTGGTTGGACCTATAGCAGACATTTTTATTAATAACATGGCAAATAAGGTTTCTTTTAATTCGTGTTTTTAAACAAACCAGTGCCTATTTTAAGAGATATGTGGATGATGTAATTTTTCGATGGAAAAGCCATGGAAAGTAGAGTAAGAATTTTGTCAAACAAGAACTACTGTGCAAATATTAATTTCACAGAGTAAACAGAAAAAGAGAACAGTATAATTTTCCTATGTCCAAAATAACAAAAAACAACAAAATGAAATGATTCATGCCAATCTACACCATCCTCTATGAGATAATAACGCGTTTTTAATTTGATGATCCATCATATGACACTGTTCGTTTGTCATAAGAAGAAATAGATAAAGAACTCAGCATCCTTGAACAAATAAGCTGTGCTAATGGACTTAAAAGCAAATAGATAATAAACATTCATTACAACAACAAAACTTTTATGATAGTACATGGAAACAAATGTTAGAATAATGACAGCAAGAAAATAAAGTTTGTGGTGATAGAATATCAGGACACAGCGTCCCAAAAAATTTCTACTTATATTTGTAAATCCAATACAAAATTAAGTTTCCAAAGTAACACCAGTTTGCAAACGTGTCTTCGCCATAAAATTAGAAAGAAGCACAGTATATTTTCAAATTCTAGCGCTTTTAAAATTACATGTGACGATTGCAGCTGCTTTTATTTGGGCAGATGGGATATACTTTTGAAATAAGGTGCAGAGAACACATATGCCTGCAATAAAACATCATTTGCTTATCACTTTAAAAAACTGAGTAATGGATATCGCACACAATATGAAAATTTAGCACACTACCCCTAAAAATAGGTACCTGAGTACTTTGGAGGCAGTTGCAATTTTTGCCTGTAAGAGATAGTACTTGGATTGTATTTTTAAGAAGCAAAGTGATATCAACAAAAACTTTTATTTTTTGAAACTTTGAAGAATTTATTTCCTGACGCTTTAGCTCCATATGAGAAGTATCATCAAAGGCATACAGGTGTCAAAAGTGCAGCTGTCATCTAAAGAATTGTCGCACAGCGGTCAGGGCAGTGTGCTGCTCCCTGGAGGAACCTCTGCTGCCCTGAATGGCATGATGAGAGCCGTAGCCAAGACAAACTAACATAAAACGGTGAGTAGCCCAGGGCATCTAGTGAAGACCATTCAAGTTTGCTACCTTCCCGCTACAGATTAGGCTATATCTCATTTATTTACTTGAAATGTTATTATAACTCGTTTTTCTGTTACCTCAAATTCGTTTGCTTATCATTTCAATTTTTATTACTTATTATTCTAACCACAACATATATTGCAATATGAGAGACAGATCAATATTCATATTCCCTAAGTTTATTCTATTTTCTTCCCTTATAATGCTGATTATAGAGCCATCACAATGTACTCAAATTTATAATAATTTTTGTAATAAATTTTTCAGTGTTTTTTTTTTTAAGTTGTGACCAGCTTTAAACAGTAAGAACACAGATTCTTCAGAATTTTTTAATACATAAGTTTTTGTTTATTTAAACATAAATGAGAATACTGTGAAAACTGTAATTTTAAATGAACATACTCTTAATTACATTTATGCACTGTGTATGCATCAGTGACCTCTAAGATAGATTTGTAGCCTGTAATACCCAATTGAAGATTAAATAACAGTTTGGACCCACATTATATTTACTTTATTATGACTTATTGCTGTGTAGCAGAATGAAAGGAATATGGTGTTTATATTATATTTCTGTCCTTTCTCTTTAATCTCTTATTACAGTAGAAATTAATGTTTTTTCTTTTAATTCTGTTGTAGATTCTGTTCAAAACACTTTGTGACCAAATCAGTTAAATAAAAAAAATAAAAATATGTTTTACAAAACATTGCATATCTTACAACAAGTGAAGTAAAAACTATCACAATCCGATATTTCTCTGAATATAGTACTGCATCAGTAACAGGCCATCCTCACAGATATGCCATCGTCATGATTCAAGTGTGTGTTAAGTCAGATGTGGTTCTGTCATTAGAAAGACCAGATATCTAAAAGCAAAGAAATTATATAAGTTTTACAGTAGCTGAATAGAACAGTTGTCTACACTGTGCATCTATAAGAACATAAACTGGGGAAGAAATTTTCAAGAAATAACCTTTGCTTAAGTGAAAAAGTCAGCTTTATTGCAGAAGAAAAATACAGTTCTTTTTGACATTATTTGGTGTGTAGGAAAGAGAAATACGACAAATAAGATAAGCTGTCTCTGTTTATTTCCTTATAAATATCCTTTGGTGTGTTTGTATGCATATATGTTTTAGTCAGCAAATAAATGTTAATGGTTTAAAATAGTTTTAACTTCTCAACACTTTACTCAACTGACCAAGAATATCCGAAATGAAGTTTGCTTTGCCCACTAATAAACTCTGTCATTGATAAGTCCTTCATTATGATTCCATATTCAGTCTTTTTATATAGTCGACAATAACTCATAACTTTGGTTTCATTGTTACATACTAGTTTAAGTGAATTAATGTTGGTTGATGTTTCATCTAGTGTGAGCAGTCCACCATTTGACAGTGATTCACATGATGTGCCATATTGTTCTGCAGATATTTGGTGTGGCTACCAATTAACAGTATACATCAACAGAATGAAATGGACTGGATCAGGGGCTGTCATCATCAAATGGTGGAGGGTTTACACTAGACGAATCGTCAAGACTATCCAGTTTGTTTAGTTGAATACCAAACACTGCAAGTTTATTATGAGATACCATCCTTTATACAAAAAGAAGGTGTATAGCGTCGGGAATAAGGAACTAAAAACGCTCAAGTTTAATAATGACCAAAGCAAATTCCATGGTGGATGTTCTTGATCAATTTTGTGTGGTAAATTGCTGGGAAGTGAAACCACATTTCAAAACATCGACATTTATTTGTTGGTGTATAGACACATGAAACAATATTTGTAAGGGTATACATAGCGCCTGTTGACTTAATCTATTATGTTTTCCTACATAGCAAATAAAGTCATTAACAATTGTATTTTTTTCTTCAATAGAAATGACTTTTCCACTCAATGAAAACTTATTAAATGAAAATCGTATCAGTTACTGTCCTTTTTATATATAGCGTAGGCATCAGCTCTGTTTAGTTGCCATAAAACATAATTCATTTTTCGCTTTTAGATATGAGGTCTATCTTATGGAAGAATACTGAATGGAAAAAACCCAAATCATCACAAAACAATTGCAGTGTGTTACGAAAACAAAGAAAATTATTAAAATAAAGACTACGACAAAGCAGGAGCGCAAAATCCTTAGTTATAACGTGATTGAGCATGGCGAAAGTAAGTTGACTTCCAATGTTAGTATACAACGATGCAGCTCTCCTTCCAATGTCAATGTCAAAGCTTTCTTCCTGAGAAGCTTTGATGGTATCATCCAGTTCCGTTCTGCCCCATTCCTTGATGTCAACTGCCTGTATAAATGACACCATTTGAAACACATTGTGGAATGTTTCGATGTGACGTTCTGTTCAATTCTATCAAATATGAATTGGCCTATAGTTGAAGTAGAAAGACATCAGTAATGTAAATTCAAGCTCAGTGAAATGGATCATCAAAACATTCAACAAAATTTTTAGAATGCTGATATTCACAAAGGCTGCCGATGGAATGAAATGGAAAGCGATAGAGAGAGATGTTAACGCCAAGGTGTTTTGGGAAGAAAGTTCTGACGCTGACGTTGGTGGAGCGAATGGTGTCATCATTTGCTAACTTCAGAAGTTAACCTATTTTTACTGCACTTACCTGTGCTATGGTCTTGGATCTCGTGCTTTTGCGTTTTATTAGCTTTCATTTTACTATTTTTCCGTGTTTTGAGTCAGATTGCGAATGTTTTATGACATGAACATCGTTTTATATTGGGTTTCCTTTTAAAACAGAGGCCCAATATCTAACTGAACAGAGATGACGCCTATATTGTGTATAAACAAGAAAATTAGTCGTTGAAACAATTTTCATTAAGTGACCTTTTTTAACTGATATAGTTAGCTTTATTTATGGAGAAAAATACAGGTGTTTCTGACGTTATTCGCTAAATGAAGGAAAAACACAAAAACACAATTGATAAGACAAATCGTCTTTATGAAATTCCTTACATTTTTGTTTGATGTGTTTGCACTCATACACACTGTCCCACTTGGAAATCATCAGTTGCATTTTTCTCTGGTGTTTGGACAGATGTTTACAGTTTCGTTTTAGCAATGAATACCTGGAGTCATCAAAATAAATGCAGTTCATCACATGTTTCACACGGCATCCTGTGTCGATGGAATGTGATGCTTTGTTACCTATTTCAAACAAACCGATTTTTAAAGCGGAATTTTACATGTCAATTCGTTAGAATGCTCTCAGATTAGTCTCATCCAATATTCGTTTTATCGGTATGTATAAACAAGGACAGGGAAACACGAAGAAAACCTGTACTCCAGCAGTGACAGCGCCATCAAGGAACATGCTGAGTGCTACAACAATGCAGCTGCGTTGCTCGGTCTCTTCTGGGGTACTGATTATTCTATGTTAATACATTTCGTAAAACAAATATCGCAATAGACTATCAAATGGGCGTGTAAAATTCTGCTTTAAGAATAGATCTGTTTCCAATGGGAAACAAATCGACGATTTCTGTTGGCATTGGCCATTGCATGAAAGACCTGATGAGCAGTATTTCTTTCGAATGACTGCAGATACACGTTTCAAAAACGAAACTACAAATATCTTCTGAAACATAAGAGACAGTGTGCCTGAGGTCTTCCAAAAGGTACATTTGGACATTTTACTAACAAATTAATATGAATGTTTTGAAGTGTTTGAACAGTACTTTTCTTATAGTTTCACTTTTCATAAATTTACAATGCAACTGCTATCAGGAATATCTGTTATGAAGTTTGCTTTCACTGTTAATAAACTGTATCACTGCAACTTGATTAGTCCTCACACTTCTTTTAACTTTTAGTATCACACACGGTATTTCACAACTTCTGTTTCATAGTTGTGGATTGTTAGTGATCTCTACTGTAATACGTCCAACCCCAGCCACTTTCGCCAACTTGCCGCGAGCAGCCGAGAAGAAGGAGGGAACTGGACACTGGGGCGAGCCCCCAAGGAGAGTACACTGCAGTCATTATGCAAGCCACAGTTGGAAGCTGGGCGGACGTCCTCACCCCCCCCCCCCCCCCCAAAGAGGGACATGTTACAAAGGGCCTGTCTGACAACGAGAAGTGTGCCGAGAACTGATGGACACCTGCAGCCATTAGGACAGCATGCCAAGAATGTATGCATGAAAGCATGTTATTTCTTCTGGCCTGGTGGCAGTCATTTTACCTGCCTTAGAAAGCAGGGATGTGCTGACAATTCCAGCATCTGTAATGTCAACGCCAATATTGTGGGTTGCCAGTATATGAGACTGTGCTCGAGACTTATGAATTAATGAGTGTTTCTACAGAAATGACTTTTAAGCATATATATGAGAACTGAGAAAGACTTTTAATTATATTGTGACTTATTATTATATTGTGAAATGTCCAACAACAGTAAGTTTTATTACTTTTGTTATCAGTTTTCTACAAGGAATAATCATATAACAAAAGATAATACGACTAAAAGAATGTATTGGCATTGTATTGTCTGTGAAATCTTCCTTCTTCTATTCTTCTTCCCTATGATGTATGAAGCAGATGAGATCGAAGATAAGCTGAGGTCTGTTCTTTTAAATATCGAAAAAGGTAGTCGTAAGTGATCAAAAGAAAAATATAACGTACAATTTACTGAATGGAATCTGTGATTGTCTTAGGTTTTGTGTCCGCAGCAATCCAGACTGTGCTTTGCTGCCGCCATTACATGAGCATATGGAGTGGCAATTTTAAACTGCATAAATAATCAGACAATAATTCTTATGATCTTTTGTACAATATTTGAACTCCGAGGCCAAAAACCCAAATAATTTTATTAATTTTCTATTGTAAAAGTGAAAATAACATTCAGCAGAACAATCTTAGACGGAAATGAAATAATTTTATGACTTATGTGTAAGATTAATTTTTCTCAGACTAATTTATCAGTGACTTCACATAAAAATATTTACGATACCAGTGTTACGGGTAGAGGTTATGGTGTGATATACTACTTATTTGGTGCATACATTTTAATGTCAAATAAAGAATTACTGAACCTCGTTGTAGTCGGCTGAGCAGCACACAAATAGGAATTATCAGAGATTATTTCTTTCTTCCAAATAATACTGTTATTCTTGCTGCTACATTTTCAAACGTTTTACAATGACATATACACACCTCCACAACAACATTCAATAGAATCCCATTACCCATTACACACCCCATAGGGAACAGGGAGGAGCTTACACAAAGGGCAGGGAATTGATGCAGGGAGGTGTGTGAAAGAAGTCAGCGTTCTTAAGAAGATATTTTCCTAGATGGTAAGGACATTCCTTATAAATCATGGGTGCCGGCAGGTTTTGAGACGAAACCCAGACATGAGTCTGTCCAGGCGTCACACAAAGAGAGCCGTCATAAAGAAGCGTTGTGCAGCTGCTCTCACAACAGCCTCGGAATGCAGGAAAGCGTCGTGAGAATGTGAAATTGTGAGAAAGATGCCAATTCACGAGGCAGACGCCCGCCCACGCCAGACAGGAAATTTCTTTCCCGCATGGAGATGCGTGGTTATGAAATTTTGTTCGCCAATGACAATGCTGAAAGGAAGAATATTTCGAAGAGGAACTGAGAGATGGAGGAGAACCTAGAAGGGGGTTGTGGAGACAACGCGGTAGCGAGAGGACATGGGTGTTCTTCCACCCATCACCAACATCCACCTTCCGACAACGTGACAGCACAGCTTCGGCCACGCGACCGACAACAGTCAGACAACGCAGAGATCGTACCTGGGCCCCTCTGTGAAGCTGCAATTGCTAATGAGGGCAGCTGAGTAGCGCTGCACGGCTCCGAGGCGACGCGCCGACCAGATGCAGCGTATGCTGCCGACAGCAGTACACGACGAACTATAACGAATACAGGTGAGACGATTCGTCCCTTCCTCCTTCCCCTTAATAACTGAGTCGTGTCCACACCCAGTCAAATCAGCCCTGAGATTTATAATTTTGCCTTGTTTTGTGTAAAGAGCATGAAGATAAATACATTTCTTTCATGTTTTGATCATATAAGCAATGTTTTATATTCATGCATGAACCCCTTAATTACGAACTACCTATGTTTGATTTCATTTCATTAGTAATATCATGCAATTGTTGGCTCCTAATGTGAGGCAGTCTCATCAGTCATCTGTTCATCATTTCATGTCCGACAGTAGAGAGAAGAAATCATAGTTCTCAACACTGTCTAAACTGGATATTGAACTACTGCTTTCTGTATGTGCCAGTGAAAGATCATCATTGCTTGTTTCTTGCTTAACTACAACATGATGGCCATAGTGTCTCACTAGAACGCGTTGGACCTGTGACACTGGATGTTTCAGTGTTCTAGATAAGAACAAAATGGACTGCTTCAAAACAAAAGCAAAATGAAAAGTAAAAATCGATGACTCTTATGCTGTATAATTTCAAAACTCTAGATAATGAGACACCATTCAGAAAATGGAATTTTGTTTTTGTGTCTTACACTTTCACTGTCCTCACTAACCTTTTACATACAGTGTTTGTAATTCGTAAAATCATGTGTCATATCTATATTTTTGCTTCTTGAATAAAGTTGACATTGTTTGCTCAGCCATTTGACTGCTGATGATAAAAGACACAAATGAAGTAAGAAAGTTCTCATTAATCATTCCTAATATTAAACTGTGCAGAGGCATTTAATTTAGAGCAAAGTAAATTTTTATTTACCTTACATTTGAAGCGATGCTTTTTCTATCAGTGTTTATGTTGTCATTCCATGTTATAGAGACATGTACTGCAAATGTTCCAATGTATTTCTCTCAATAGGACATTAAATGTTGCATATTCAGGAAAATTGTCAGCAGTGAAAAGTACATATGGTCTATTTTGTGAATAGATATATAGCCAAGGTGACACACAGCATATTTTGCCAATAATGTTGCAGGTTGTTGTCAAGTTTCTGCTGGATATGTACTGCAAAGATGCAAAACATATAAAATATTTGTGGAGAACTAAATTTCATATCATCCTCTGCAGCAATAAATCCACAAGAATGTTGCCTATTTCAGACCATGTTATAGTAAATGTCATGAGATTCATATTCAGAAATAAATAAATAATCCCTTATCACTTGCAGACTGATGGGAAGTGTTTTCGTAACTACATCATAGCATACAACACAAATATGGAGGTACAATGCAGTCTGTACACAGACATCAGAATTCAACTTCCATGTATTATAGAGATCACTAGGTGTTGGGCTGAGCAAGATGGCACTGAGTTCGCATTCCATCTAGTGTGGGCATGCCACCATTTGAGTGTGAGGTCACCCACTTTTCTGCTCTGTTACACTGAAGTATAGTGCGAATCTGCTTTAGCTACCAAATGGTAGTTTGTTCACACTAGATGGAGTGTCTCTTTGTCTAGACCAGGATCGAATACTGAAAGTAGGTTTATGAGATTAGGATTATCTGTGCTACAAAATTTTGGAATATAGTGACAGAACTGTTGAAGAAAAATTTATAACAGATGTTCTTGATGGAGGCTGTGTTATTGCTGAATGGGACAAAGTGCTGGTAGAAGTGAAGCTGCGAGGACGTGTCGTGAGTCGTTCTTGGGCAGCTCAGTTAGTAGAGCACTTGCCCACATAAGGTGAAGATCCCTAGCTCGAGTCTCGGTCTGGCACACAGTTTAAATCTGCCAGGAAGTTTCATTGTGTTATTTGTTTTCCATAGTGCTGAAAAGTGAATGTATAGGGAAAGTTACATTGAAACATTTCAAAAAAATCAACATTTATTTAATCAGCAAGACATCAAGGCCCATTCACACTTGACAGAACAGAAAAAGCCAGAACATCAAAATATTCCAAAGTGCATTTAGAACAGTGTAATTCTCACAGGCTTTCACAGAACTGATTGGGATGGAATGGAACTGGATGATAATGTTGAGGTTTTACTCATGTTATAGTAGTGCAATACGCACCTTTGCGTATTCTTAGTTTTTATTTTTGTAATTTGCTTTCTTTTTGTGAGTTGACTTGCATATTTTTCCATAAGTGTTCTTCCACAAATGAACAGATATCTGAAAGTCAGAAATGATATACGTTTTGCACCAACTGGATGCAGTAAAGGTCTGTATTGTGCATAAACGACATAAATTGATGAAATAATGTACATAATTTTCTTAACATAGAGAGAGTGAGAGCTACTGAAGAAGAAAAATAATTTTTTTGATGTTAATGGATGTATAGGAAAAAAAAGTTGAATAAGGTAATAAGGCTCTGCGTATTGCCTTATAAATAATATTTGTGTGTGTATAGATTTTCTAACAAATAACTTTCTATTTTTTAAAATGATTGGAAGACACTTTTATTATTGCTTTAATTCTCAGCAGTTTATCACACAAACCTCTTCAAAGACAACTGTTATGAAATTTGCTTTAGCCATTAATAAATTTTATCTTAGTTACTTCATGAATTCTGATAGTATAATTCGAATTTATACATCTCAGATCCTCTTTTTCGTCGTTTGGTACTGGGCTAAGCAAAGAGACATTGTGTTGGTGTTGCATCTATTGTGAACAGACCACAATTTTGGGGATGGCACCTGCCATACTATTAAATTCTTTTGATGTCTAGTGTGAATTACATTCATACGCAACACACACTGGTAGCGTATTTTAAATTACCCACTGTGTTTTGTTTTCTTTCTAAGTACAAAATAAAGACAAAACAAATCTATTTCTCTTTGTTCAATAGATCTGACTTCTTTACTGTTAAAAAATAATTTTTGAAAAATTAAAATTGTTACATCAATTTCTGTTCTTATTTATCCAAGGTCTTGGCTTGTTCTTTGTCCAGATGTTCTTTAAGCTAGTTCCTCTTTTCTGTGGAAGAATACTAACGGGAAAAGTATCCATGTTCTAATGGAACCTCTGTAAAGTGTTGTGAAAATGAAGCAAGCAGGAAGCAACAATTAAGAAGACACGGTATGCACAACTACAAGAGCTAGTCTGGATCCTGCAATTTGTCTGTGTACATGTCTGTTCATAGAGTAAATCATTGTATATCTCAAGTTTCCACATGACACAGCTTTAGTTAAGTAACATCTCGCCAAATGTCTGTATAAGAAAGTACTGTAAGAAACAATTGACTACACACTTGCACAAGGCATTTTGAATTCATTTCAAGACATCAGTCAATAAATGAGGAAGATTTTCTACTGTCAGTATTTGTAATTTGTTAAGCAAATGAAACTTGGACGTAGCATCAGAGGTGCAAAGAACAGTCTTAAAAGTGGTTCGTTAAACAAAGGCAGTTTCCTTGTTCATGTATCTGATGAGTTACGCTGTGAACCCGTAAACTGGTGGAATTATTTGAGCATGGAGATGAAAAGTGTATTCTTTATTTAGCAAGATGTTTGTACAGTAGTGTAGGTGGTGACACGAAGGAGTGTTGACCCAAGCAGCAGCGTTTACCTCAGCAAAGAACAAGGCAGAATGTTTGGCTGTGATGGCACATGGTCGCCAACCAAGCAAGTAGCCATGGTGAAGAATATAGCGTCTGTGGCCTTATGGATGCAAGTCTGGAACCCGGAATTCTTGCAACAGCACAGAGCTAATCCCCTCGTCAGGATGGCTGCTCTGGAAGTGGGTCAGGTGCAAGCATGCTGGAGTGCAGGCTATGAACCTAAGACCCCTTGTAGGTGGCCCTCTCTTTGTGGCTCAAGCTGGAGCCCCAGAATCATCAGATCTAGCAGTGGCTCACAGACCAGTAGCTACCAGATGAAGCTGCTAGATGTAGTTGAAAGGTGACTGGGCCACATCAGACCATCGGCTGGCATGGAGGAGGGCTCGGCTGCGGTATTGGTCAAAGACAAGAATACTGTGAGGTCATGGTGGAGAGTAAATAGAGTTGTTACAACAGAACTTCACCTTTGGTAAAGGAGGGGCTGACATGTGCAGCTTCAGGTCATACCATGAGATAATTCAGCTCCTAGTGTGACAGACTGACACTACACAGCATGATACTTCATCAGAATTCAAGCTCTGGCAGGAGGATTACATAGGTGGTTAGCTTGCCCATGTCACCATGGCTTGTGAAATCACCTCAGAGGGACGTTATCACAGCGCCCCTCCCCATTTACAAGATTTGGACCATCAAATCTAAGGTTGCTGCTGAGTCTGTGGATCACTTAACATAATTCAGTATTATTAAGATTTAGATTTTCTTACACCGCTATCTGCTGATACTGCACTTGGCTGTATCTTCTTCTATGATACACACTACCACACTGAGTACAGAGGTTGTGTACACTTAAATTTTACTTAAATTTTAGGCATGACACACTGTTTGTATGAGGTGGATTGGGAATTTTGATGGGTGTACAGTTCTCTGTTGTAAATAGAGATAGGTTGCCCAATTAAGATGGTATCCAAATATGAAATTCCTATTACTATGTCTCTGTGCTGGTATCTGGTGTGATAAGTAGTTTTTAGTACCACTAAATGTATAAAACTCGGTTCTATAGCATTGAAATACACACGTGAGAACAACTGCATATCTAACATTCAGTTTAAAGTGCATTTGTCGATGAGAATTACCAAAGCCAACAATTCAAAACTGGAGAAATGGCAGCATCAGTTGTAAATTTTTAATCTGTTTAATATAGATCGATATCAGTTTCTGCATAGCTATCTTCAGTGCAGCTATATCCAAGTCATGACGACTCATTGTCAGTAAAATCGCACATAGTACCATGTTGCCATTACAAATAACAAACACTTCAACTGTGTGTGTTTCGTCGTGAAAATAGCATTGGGGAACTTAATTTGAAAGTGTGCAACCATGTTTTAATGTATTAGAAACTACTTTGAAAGTACGTATGTGGTTGGCAAATATCATTATGTCAGTGTCGGTAAACTTCTCACTGTAGTACTGCTAACATTTTTGTAGACCTCTAAGAGATTGAATGAATATTGTGGCAGTTGACGAGTCTTGTAGAATCAATGAGATGTGGAAATTAATTAATTTGGCGGTCTGTTGCGTCTTACACTGTGTACGGGGCTGAGATCGAACTTTCCACATTCACTAGCGTTACTTACCCTGTAAGTTCATGGCGTATACACTCTGTTGGTGTGTGTTGATAACGTATATTAGATGTGGAAGACTGCATGCTATACCCCTTATAATTCTTTTTTTCGCTTCTCAATATGACACAGAAATTCAGATTGTTTGGATACTTCTGCTCTGCCAAATGGTAAGACGACGACTCGCGATAAGCAGGAAATCCGGATTCGTGTCTTGGTCCAGCACACATTTTCATTGTCGTAATTCCATTATACAGCTGATGGTTGTCCACATTCGCAGCTGCGAATACATTTCATGTCTTTCACAGGAGCTGTAGTCGCTGGAGTGCCTGTTTCTTGCATCCATGACCGAAGAAACATTGCAAACGCAATCCGGAATAACACAGGCACTGCACTATCGTGTAGATGACAGGTGTAAAAGACGGCTGTTTAGATGTGAACAGACGAATAGACGTGCAACTGTTGCGCAACTGACCGCTCAAATGAACCAAGAGGGTGTTTATTTACTTATTTATTGCCAAATTATAGACCTGTTACCCGATATTTTAAAACAGGTTGTACATTTAACAATTTTCGTTTTTCATTTTTTTATAGTTTTCTTTTCTTTTGTTTTATTTACAACATTTATAAAGAATAATACTTTTCAAAATAACAGTAATTGTAATAATTGAAATATAAATAAATTCTGTTGTTTTTTAAGAAGAATATAAAAAGATGGTAGGATAGAGGAGAGATTGAAACTTCCTGGGAGATTAAAACTGTGTGCCGGACCGAGACTCGAACTCGGGACCTTTGTCTTTCGCGGGCAAGTGCTCTGCCAATCTGCCAGTATCTCGTCTCCTACCTTCCAAACTTTACAGAAAGTCTCCTGCGAACTTTGCAGAACTAGCACTCCTGAAAGAGAGTTGGTAGAGCACTTGCCTGCGAGAGGCAAAGGTCGCGAGTTTGAGTCTCGGTCCGGTACACAGTTTTAATCTGCCAGGAAGATTCATATCAGCGCACACTCCACTGCAGAGTGAAAATCTCATTCTAGAGGAGAGATTTGTTAGTACTATCACCAAATGTGACTGACGGTGAATACCTCAGAATGGTTTCTTCGAGCTGTTGACCACCAGTCACACACACACAGAAACACACACACACACACACACACACACACACAGTTATTAGTAGAGAAATAATATTGCTTACCCTATTTATTACTAATCCTATGTATTAACTTTAGGTGCCCATCTGTGTACCAAGAGGGTACCAACAGTGTCTTCTCAACGACCGTTCAGTGAACGTTGCTGTGTATGGGCCTCTACAGCAGGCGCCTGGTGCACCCATACTGACGGCTGTTGATTGGCGACGAAGGCTGGAATTTGAACTCCAATACCGCAACTTGACGTCCACAGAGTGGTGACAGGTGGTCTCTTCAGATGACAGATGCCCATTGGCATTTACGGTGTGAAATATCTGAAAGCAAACAACCAGCATCAATCGTCAGACGTGTCCAGGACGGAGGAGCGTGCTTTATAGTCCGGGGAATGTTTTCATGGCATTCCCTGAGTGATCTCGTCATTCTAAAAGGCACAGTGGATCAACAAGGGTATGCATCTGTCCGTGGGGACCAAGTTCACTCCTACAAGCAGTTTGTTTTTCTTGAGCACAATGATATCTACCATTAGGACTATGCAACATGGCATGCAGCCCACCATATACATGCGTAGTTCTAAGAGCACCGGAACGAGTTTACTATATTCACCTAGCCACTGAGCTCCTTGGATTTAAACCAAGTCAAGATTCTGTGGGCTCACCTCGATCAGTCTCTTTGAAACATAGCTCCTCAACCAAGAAACCTCGGGCAGCTGGCCATGGAACAAGAGTCGGCATGGCTCTACATCCCTGTCGGTACCTTTTAGAACCTCATTGACACTCTTTCTGCACGTCTCGCCGTGGTACGCACTGCAAGAGACGATTATTCAAGCTTTTAACAGGTGGTGTCGTCAATGTGACTGAAAAGTGTAGTACTGTTTACGTTCTCTTACACTTCTATTTACAGTTATGACACTTGATCGTGTCTTCTGCTTTGGTAAACTCTACCCATGGCATACAGATATTGATAAACTCACAAGAACTCTTCACAAAAGAATGCACATGGTAAAATCCAAAAACATCAATAATACATTATCCTTTTTACATCAAGCTAACAATGGATTTTAATGTTTATAATAACTAGGATTTTAATAGATTATTTGTCCTTAATTATGAGGCAAAAAAAGAGCAGGATGCCAGATTAAAAGGCTTCATAATATCGCCGTATTCGTGACAGTAAGTTAATTCAAGAGAATATCAAGATATTCAAATTCTGTAACACGCAATAAGTTCTGGCAGACAATAAACTTTTCTATTGGACGAGTTTTCACTGGTGTCATTAGGAGTAAAATCCATGCTTCGATCTGGAAAAGCAGTTTTCAATAGTAGTGGTCGCGAAGGTTGAGAAATGAAATGGGAGACTATCCTGAGAAGAACGAAACAACCGTTTGCCATGTTGTTCGGTAACTGATCTTCACATATAAACAAATTCTACTAAAAGTTTGTGCTGATGGAAAATTAACCAATGGCAGGAACAGCATACAAGCATCTACGGGAAATTAAAAACAGTGATGAAATATTGGAGAGACTATTTATTACACTGGGCTTGGTGTGATGTAAATCATGGCAGGAGGTTTGGACGGCGGAAGCAAAAAATTATCTCATGTATAAAAATGGATATGATTATCACAGAGAGAGTATTCAAAAGTAGAATGGCTGGAAAAGAAAAGTGGAATTCAGACACCACCTGGCTATGTAAAGTGAATTGTTATGTGCCACTTTGGAAACAAAGATGGGCTCGTGCATAATGATGACTTATGTTTGGCTGGATAAAATGATGGTGCAGGTTAGCATTTTGAGAGCAATGTTAGACACCAAAGGTCAAGGAGCGTTCTTGAAGTGTTGCCCAACAGATCTGTGATTGTTAAAGATCCGGCTCTATGTCACAAATGATGACTCTGATATCAATAAATCTATCTGCGAAACTGAAGGAGGATTCTGTTATTGAATTATTGGGAAACACTAACTTACGAGGTGTGACAATAAAGTAATGAGACTGATTTTCTTTGCGAGATGTGGCAACCCTGCAGGCTTGCATAGGCACAATATCTTTGACCTTGGTCTATAAGCTGCTTCTAGTCCAAGCAGCACATCGATGCAACTGCTCAGCCGTGATTTGTGCTATAATAAGTTAACATGTGTTTGTGTCTCTCGTCATGGAAATGGAACCACATAATATTGCGCAACGGTATGCCGTTTCTTTTAGCGTTAAATTGGGTGAAAACGCGACGACAGCTTACAGTAAGCTTCAAAAGGCTTTTGGAGAGGAGGTTATGTCAAGAGCTCAAGTTTTTCGTTGGCAAAAAATGTTTAGTGAAGGCAGAACGAATGTTGAAGATAAAGACCGATGTCAACTTGGCCAGGGTCCCATCAACCAGACCTGTCGAGCCGTTCTTAACTGATGATATTTCGTACATGCGGCAGTTGTTTTTATTTATATAGATTGGTTAACCACGACAAAATGTGCAAGAGTAGGAAATTGTTAGGCTTGTTTATTAAATTGTCGTTGGTCGGAACTTGCAAAGTCTGTTGCAGTTGGCCGGCGAGATTCTAACAGTGACAAAACCAGCTAAGTTAGACGACACTTGATTCAGGGGAATCAAAGAAGACACTTTTCCCGAGGCCATCCCAGATGAGACATGTTCCAGAGCTTGAGGCAGTACGCTGCGTCTTTGGGCTACAGAGCGAGATATTTTCCGATTTAGAGCAGAATGCCAAGGCTGATATGGAATTATCATATACCGGTGCAGCCGTCATCTGCCCTAGCATATCTTAAGAGTGATAAGCATGTGCCGTCGTTGCAGCCATCGAGATGAGACGAGGGTGGAGTCAGTTAATATGCGTAAGGATTTCATTTTGCAGATCTAATTTTCACAGTCAGCTAGTTGCACCCATCATGCAACATTGACACTGTACCACACAAGCGGCTCATAGTGAAATTGCGTGCTTATGGAATATCGTCTCAGTTATGTGACTGGATTTGTGATTTCCTGTCAGAGAGGTCACAGTTCGTAGTAATTGACGGAAAATCGTCGAGTAAAACAGAAGTGATTTATGGCGTTCCCCAAAGTAGTGTTATAGGCCCTTTGCTGTTCATTGTCTATATAAACGATTTTGGAGACAATCTGAGCAGCCGTCTTCGGTTGTTTGCAGATGACGCTGTCGTTTATCGACTAATAAAGTCATCAGAAGACCAAAACAAACTGCAAAACGATTTAGAAAAGATATGTGAATGGCGCGAAAAGTGGCAGTTGACCCTAAATAACTAAAAGTGTGAGGTCATCCACATGGGTGCTAAAAGGAACTCAAACTTCGGTTTCACGATAAATCAGTCTAATCTAAAAGCCGTAAATTCAGCTAAATACCTAGGTATTACAATAACGAACAACTTAAATTGGAAGAAACATGCAGAAAATATTGTCGGGAAGGCTAACCAAAGACTGCAGGAGACTTAGAAATTTGTAACAGACCTACTACGAAGACTGCCTACAGTACGCTCGTCCGTCATCTTTTAGAATCCTGCTGCGCGGTGTGGGATCCTTACCGGATAGGACTAACGGAGTACATCGAAAAAGTTCATAGAGAGGAAGCACGTTTTCTAAATATGGGAGAGAGTGTCACAGAAATGATACAGGATTTGGGCTGGAAATCATTAAAAGAAAGGCGTTTTTCGTTGCGACGGAATCTTTTCACGAAATTCCAATCACCAGCTTTCTCCTCCGAATGCGAAAATATTTTGTTGACACCGTCCTACACAGGGAGGAACTATCACCACGATACAATAAGGGAAATCAGAGCTCATACGGAAAGATATAGATGTCCATTCTTTCCGCGCGCTTACGAGATTGGAATAATAGAGAATTGTGAAGGTGGTTCCGATGAACCCTCTGCCAGGCACTTAAATGTGATTTGCAGAATATCCATGTAGATGTAGATGTAGATGCACTTAGGCGAGAGTATTGGTGTTCATTCATGAATTTCAAAAACAGTTTTTAAATTCATTAACCTGGCAGTATTTGTAGCATGGTTTAATATCGTTTTGTTATGTACCCAGCCATCTGTGCCAAGGCTATATAGTTAACATTCGCAATCTCTTTTCCACTTGTTAAATGTTTGTCTTAGTGATTCCGTAAGTAAATCATTTCTGATGTCTCTTGGTGATAAACGGAAATGAAGGAAGGAAGATTGAGTTTGAGACCTTAACTTTTCCCGGCGAATGGAACGTTCAAATAACTTACGGGTTTGTTGCCGGGTGACGTTGTCGACCACCGCCGATATTTCGACAGGAGCACAGCCTGCCATTCTCAAGGCACAAATGCAAGCAGGAAGCAATGTGCAAGGAAATTTAATACCTCGGTTCACAGAGGAGAAACAAGGAAGATACCACATACAGAACAAGTGTCAACACAAAGATAACCAACATCAGAATTATCGATAATGACTATTAATCAACAGGTGAAGTAGCACTAATTCTGTCCCTCTGTTTTTTGATGAGAGACAGAGCCGGATTCCAAGCAGCATTTAAACAAAACCCACCATCTCTGTTTATAAGGTTGCTTGATAGTTTGGTTTCAACAGCTTCCTTAACAACACTATCCCAATAGCTGGACGTGCAAGCCAGAATCTCCGTGTTGTATTCCATAGGATGACCGGTGTCAAGGCAATGTTCTGCAATAGCGGATTTGCTCGGCTGTTGTAAGCGTGTGTGACGCTTATGTTCAATATAACTGTCTTCCACAGTCCTGATTATCTGACCAATATATGACATGCCACAACTGCAAGGAATACGATAGACGCCAGCCTTACGCAAACCAAGATCATCTTTTACGGACGCCAACAGGGCCTTAATCTTAGAAGGTGGTCGAAAAACACATTTCACATCATATTTCCGCAAAATAAGGCCAATCCTGTTGGAAATGCTTCCTGGGAAGGCAAAAAGGCCGTAGACTTAGGTGCCACTTCGTTGTTATCGTCACTCACCCGTTGCACAGAAGGTTGATAGCGCAACGCACGTTTGATCTGCCTCTCACTATAACCATTCTGACGAAAGGTGACTTCGAGATGTGATAGCTCAGCCACCAAACTTTCAGGGTCTGAGATAACATGGGGTCTGTGAACCAAGGTACGAAGTATTCCTTTGCCCTGAGCTGGATGGTGACAACTATCAGCTCGCAGATACAAGTCAGTGTGAGCAGGCTTCCTATAAACAGAATGTCCCAACGTACCATCAGTCTTCCTTCTGACCAACACATCAAGGAAGGGAAGGCATCCATTCTTTTCCACCTCCATAGTGAACTGAATATTCGAGTGGATTGAATTCAGGTGTTCCAAAAACCGGTTTAAATTCTCGCTACCATGAGGCCAAACAACAAAAATATCGTCTACATATTTGAAAAAAACACGCAGGTTTCAAGGTCGCTAACTCAAATGTACGTTCCTCAAAGTCCTCCATAAACAAATTGGCCGCAATAGGTGACGACGGGCTTCCCATTGCAACTCCATCAGTCTCTTCGTAGTACTGACCATTGAATAAAAAGTAAGTGGAAGTCAGCACATGTCGAAACAAATTTGTTAACTCAACACCAAACTTAACCTCAATTAGCTGCAACGAATCAGAGAGGAAGGCGAGTGAAAAGCGAAACCACATAAAACTGGCTAAAATATCAGAGTCATTCAAACGCAATCCCTACAATCGACGTACGAAGTCTGCAGAGTTCTTAATGTGGGCTCAAGAAACTAGCAAGGTGTTTAGCTACACGATACGTCGGAGCACCAATATTAGAAACAATGTGCCTCAACGGGACAGCCTCTTATGAACCTTAGGGAGGCCATATAATCTAGGTGGTACAGCACAATAAGAATTAGGACTCTTGATTGTCTCCTGCGACAAAGAACTTTTCTTCAGGAGGTTATTAGTCTTTCTCTCAACTCTCTTAGTAGGGTCAGCACCGATTTTGCGATACGCCGAATCAGAAAGTAGACACTCCATCTTTTGAATGTAATCGTGCTTGTTCAACAAAACCGCGGCATTTTCCTTGTTCACAGGTAAAATAACAATATCAGGATCCATTCTGAGTGAACGTAAAGCAGCCGCCTCAGCTGCTGTAATATTATACTTGGGTGGACGGACCCCAGTCAACACACAAGCTTCCCTCCTAACCTCTTCCGCAGCCTCGGAAGGTAGTTTGTAAACAGCCTGCTCAATAGAACTAATAAAATCAACGACTGGAAAACTCTTAGGAGTCGGTGCGAAATTCAAACCTTTCCCCAGCACAGACAAAGCTGAGTCGTCAAACGTTTTCTCCGTGAGATTGATCACAGAACGTCGAGAATTAGAATTTGAATTAGACACTGAGCCAAGGAAACGGTCAAACTTTGTCGAATGACGGGCAGTTACAGATTGAAATTCCGTCAGAGGCACCGTCCACCCAATCCCAAGAAAATTCAGAAACATTAGACGCCATGATTAAATGAAGCTGAAATAATTCCTTGGAAACAAAATCTAATTGGCGGCGAGTATAGTGGATCCTTTCACGAACAAGAGCTAAACCAGCCCGTTGCTTGATGCTATTGGCGGCACCGGTCATCCTATGGAATACAACACGGAGATTCTGGCTTGTACGTCCAGCTATTGGGATAGTGTTATTAAGAAAGCTGTTGAAATCAAACTATCAAGCAACCTTCTAAACAGAGATGGTGGATTTTACTTCGGCTTAGGTCTTTCAGAGATTATCTCATCTTCATCTGCATCTTCTTTTCCTTCAATCACATTTTCAAATTTATTTCCCTTTTATACGTCCTCTACAAACTCCTTTTAACTTTCGGCCTTCCCTGCTTTGCTTAGCATGAGCTTAACAGCAGCTACTCTTTTTCTTCAAAGGTTTCTTTAATTTTCTAATACGCTGTATTTATCTTGTGCACACTCATAGATGCTTGCACTGCTCGTCTAGCTGTTCCTACTTTGCTGATATACACTTCCTGTCAGTTTCACTTTTCAGTCGTTTATATTCCATCTTGCCTGCTTAATTTGATGCATTTTTATATTTTCTCTTCTCGTCAATTACTTTAATAGCTCGTGTGTTATCCAAGTATCTCTAATAGGTCTTGTCTTTTTGCCTGTTTAATCCTCTGCTGTCTTTACTAGTCCATCTCTCAAGGCTATTGGTTCTTCTATTGCGTTCCTTACCCCTCTTTCAGTCAAACGTAGCCAAATGCTCCCTTTGAAACTCTCAATCTCTGGCTCCTTCAACTTATCCACGTTCCATCTCACTAATGCCCAACCACCCTGCAATATATTCATTATTAATCTGCTCGTGGAAAAAATTGCGTTTCAAAATCTGGCTTCGAAACCTTGGTCTCATCGTTACGGAATCTATTTGAAACCTTCAGGTCTCCTCCTCGCATACATTCTGCCTTCAGGATTTTTAAACCAAGTACTAGCAATGATTGAATTGTCCCCGGTGCAAAATTCTAATAGGCTGCTTCCTCTTTCATTGTCAACAATTTTCTGATGATGAATAGTAATGACTCTACTGAAATTAAATTTACTTAACGGGAGTTGGAATAAATTTTCCACAGAGGTACTAACAACATGCTGACAGCCTCGTTATATGCTCGACATCATCGCAACCTTGTCGAGGGCGACGGTTTTCTGCTTCACGTCGTGAAATGCGTAATTAATTGAGAGCATCAGTTCAGCTCTGGTGGCAATTAGGATAACGAACTCCACGCTCCTGACACGCTGTAAGGAAAAACTTCGAGGACGTTAATCGACGCGACCGTACTGGATGTGCTAGAAGTCATGCTAGGACCTCTCCGGTGTCCCCTGAAGTCGATATATGTTAATAAGTACCGATACTGAAACGTATTGAGGTACTAACCAGGTCTTGCTGCAAGCGATACTCTCCCTGGAAATTCCCTCAGTATGCTATTCAGAAACAATAGTTAATCAACTGAAAAATGTGTCTTAGGATGTAAGAGTATGATGCGAGAAAGTAACCAAATATTCTAGTTTCAGTGTGGATATTAGGAGTATTATGAAGATGGTGGTACTCGTTTACTGCTGAAGATCCAGAATGTGACTATCACCTACCTTCAGTCTGTAAGTTAAGCTGCTCGGTTTCGCTGATTATTCGATCTTGTGACAGCGAGACATCGATTGCACAAGTGTAGTGTGTCAGAAGCTGTACGAATATTTTTTTAAAAATAATTCCTTCAAAGTCGTGTCCACAGTATGTACACTGTTATTATGTGTAGTTATTTTCCCTTACTTGCTTAGACAAAAGTCCAAACTTTTGCTCTGTCAGTTGGTGCCATCCGCTATGGCCCTTTTCGAGTTATCAGTACGAACGTATAACCCAGAAATGTGTGCTTAATGCAGAAATTACATCTGCATCTGCACACAAACGAATGAACTGCCAGCACACATTCTGAATTAGATTTCGCAGCGGATAGTAAATTTCCACATTCAAACACTAACACAAATGATGGCGAGGCAGCATTCAAATTAACGGCCGTGCGCTGTTTATTGCAGTTAAGCGACAATCTGTTTCCGTGAGCTAACCATTACCATATTTCATAGACCATTTGAGTGAGATTCCTCATATAACAGAATCACAATTGTGTAAACTGTAAATAAAATGTTTGAATCATCTGTAAATATTTGCGGTATACCTCTATAATAGGCCGCGCGGAGTAGCCGAGCGGTCTACGGCACCTTGACACGGTCCGCGCGGCTCCCCCCGTCGGAGGTTCGAGTCCTCCCTTGGGCATGGGTGTATGTGTTGTCCTTAGCGTAAGTTAGTTTAAATTAGATTAAGTAGTGCGTAAGGTTAGGGACCGATAACCTCAGCAGCTTGGACCCATAAGACCTTACAACAAATTTCCAAATATTCCTCTACAATATATTAAAGGAAATGTCCTGACTGAATGATGCATCATCTCTAAGCCCAAACTGCTAAGAACAGAAATTCGAATTTGAGGAATGTTGTTGATCGTATAATATGGGCATCGTTTAAGAAGAGATTTTTAGGAATTCAACTCCTAAGGGGGTGAAATAGGGGATCATAGGCTTTTTGAAAATATGTCGCTATTAATGCAATTTTGAAGCTAGAACCACGAAAATTGCTGTTTTGTTTCTCGATCAGACATAAAGAAATACGTGTTTCAGCATTCTTGGAAATTTAACTCCTATGGGGATGAAATAGTGGGTGAAATATGTTTGAGAATAAATCATTATTGAAGCACTACTAAAGCATTTTAAAGCTATACTTATGAAAGTTGGTGTTTGATTCCTTGGTTAGAAATTAAAAAAAAAGTTACGTAGTTCATTGTTTTAGGAAATTCAACTCCTAACGGGATGAAACAGGTGTTGAAAAGCTTTACGAAAGTATTTCATTGTGAAAGCATTTTTAAATTTAAGTCTATGAACATTGGTTTTTGGCTTCGCTGTTGGAAGTAAAAAAAGTACGTCTTTCACTCTTTTTCGAAGTTCAACCCCTAGTGGGAGAAATGGCACCTGATTGATTCTCCGGCTCATCACTGCCCAGCTCAAACCGCAAAGGATAGAAACTTGAAATTTGGGAAGCCTGTTGATCTTATATTGTAGACATCGTTTAAGAAAGGATTGTTCGAAATTATACTCCTAAGGGGGTGAAAGAGGGGGATGAAAAGCTTTCTGAAAATACGTTGCATTTAAGGCAACTTTGAAGCCAGAACTACGAAAATTGGCACCTGGTTTCTCAGTCAGAAATAAAAAATACTCGTTCCACCGTTTTTGGAAATTCAACCTCTAAGGGGCTTAGATAGGGATAAATGTGTTTTTGGTTATCTTTCATTATGTAAGCAGTTTTTGAAGCTAAATCTACGAAAATTGGTATTTTGTTTATTCCTTAGAAGTAAAAAGGACGTGGTTTTTTTTTTTTTTTTTAAATTCGTATCTTATTGGGGTGAAATGGATGATAATTTTTAAGAAAATATTTCATCAAATTAAAACATTTATAAAGCTAAATCTATAAAAACTGGTATTTCACTTTAGTTAGAAATGAAGAAATGTATGTTAGGAAATGCAAATTTCTAGGGAAATATCACCAAATGAACTCAAAAGATAGGATTAACAAAAACCTCAGATTCCAGAATGACTTTTTGGTCAGATGCACATTTGGAAAAGACTATACTTCCACGGATTTAATTAGCGTGAGAAATTTAGAAATTGTGACAATTTGTGAGCAACATAAAAATTCGATTAAAAAAAAAAAAACGGGCAGACCATACGGTGTACGTGAGCGAAGCAGTGGGTGCTAAGCTAGTTTCTTAAGCACGTCAAGAAAAGCAGCAGACCTAGAATGTAACCCTGCAGCACGATAAGCAACATTGTCGTATTCACATTCGTCCACTGTATCTGTGCACTGGAGAATAACCTTAAGCTTCCTGTTTCGCAGATACGGAAAGAGCCATCGGTGACGCTATTTTTAATTCTATAAAACTCAAACTTAATAAAAACTGTTGTACGGTAAACACTTCCAAATACTATTGTTAAACCAAGGAATATATCTACTGCTCACCAAATCATTGAGGTCTACAAACATCTCGTCGACAAATTTATATGCGTTTTCTGATGGTGCTCACTTCCACAAGTCACATTGTGAATCTGGCAACAAATTATGTAAGATGTGTTATATTTTACACATGGCGCCTTCAGAAACCTTAGGAAAACTAGGCATAAGTAAACTGGCCAGTAACTGCCTACACTTTCTTCTGTTTCTCCTTATAAAAGATTTTAAAAACGAATGATTTAACCTCTCCAGAAATCGATGACACTTGAGAAGCATGTCGCACGCATGAGTGAGTACATCGTTATATAATGTGCTCACATCTTCACAAGCCTACTTAACAATTCATCATACCCATATTAATCTTTCCTCTTTCATGATTTAGTGATGGCTTGTTACTCAGCAGCTCAATGTGATACAACTCTTTTGGAGCTCCAGGTAGTAATAGGTCTGTATTTCTGTTTGTGTCATTAAAAACTGGAGGTTTTAGGTTAGGCTTTACCGTGACTGTTATTGATATCGAATGAAACAACAAGTTTACTGATACCAGTCAGCATTTATTTATCGCCACGATGCGTTTCGAAGGTTTAAACCTCCATCCTCACGTCGATTTACATTTGTTAATATCACATGTGTGTGTGTTGTGTTACGATTTTTTGGCGGGAACTTGTGACGCTGTCTCCAGCGGTCACAGGTTCCTTTCACCGTCGTCACACATCACAGGTAAACTGTCATATTTTGTAAATCTTTACAAGCGTGTAAATCCTTGTTTACAAAATGTGGTGGTTCACATGTGTTACGCCAGTGAAAGGAACCTGTGATAACGGGAGACAGTGCTACAAGTTCCCCCCAAAAATCGTAACACAACAAACACATATGTCATACTAACAAATGTGAATCCACCTGATGATGGAGACTTGTAGTTTCATTCGAAAAACTGGAGAGCTTTTGAGAGAAAGTTTTTATAACATGCATTTACACTGTCTGACAAAAAAAGAGAAGCGCCCGGAAGCGGACGAGGTAACTAAATGGAACTTCACGGGTTGAGAGGGCAAGTGATGTTATTTCAGCGGCTGCTATGTCGAGTCAAACTTACAAAGAATTTGACAGAATGAGTCCAGTTACCAGTATGACGATGCACCCTCTCTGGGGTGGATGTATGCACTGATTCGGTTGGGAAGGGTGTCACAAAGACGTTGTATCATCTCCCTAGGCAAGCTAGTCCACAATACTTTTGTAACAGTTACTTGATACCCCGGCTACTGGCACAGTTCGAAGTTCGAGATGGTTCACACAAGCTCTGTCGGGGAGAGGTTTGTGAGTCTTGCTGGCCGCAGTAGTACGTCAACATCACGCAGACATTTCATAGGGACATGCGCCGGTGTGTGGATGAGCATTGTTCTGTTGAAATACGGCACTAGGATACTGTCACATGAGAGGTAACACATGTGTACGCAATGACGTACCGTTATGCGATCAGATTCCTCAGTCACGGCCAGCCATAACTTGAAGTCCTACTCCACGTCACTGTGCTTCCCCAAACAATGGGAGAATGGGACCTCTACACATGTCGCCATCAAATTTGACGACAGTGGTCATCTGGGGTAGTACAGAATAGCGATTCATAACTGAACACATTGTGACTTCACTGAACAGCAGTCCATGCTTCCCAGTCATGGCATCATTGCAGTCGCACCTGCTGTCGTCTGACTCGTGAGTACGAATGTGAAATGATACACTACTCCTGTCAAGTTGAATGTCTGATAAACCCGCGCGAAGGTCTAAAAACCGCGTCTAAAGTAACGACTTTGACCCGGTGACATTCAGTTTAAAGTCTGGCATTTAGTACGAATTACTCCTGCTCCTGTCCGCCCGGACAGCTGATTGGTCAGCGTGACGGATTGCCGTCCTATAGGCCCGGGTTCGATCCCCGGCTGGGTCGTGGATTTTCTCTGCTCAGGGACTGGGTGTTGTGTTGCCTTCATCATCATTTCATCCCCATCCGGCGCGCAGGTCGCCCAATGTGGCGTCGAATGTAATAAGACCTGCACCAAGGCGGCCGGACCTCCCGGCCAATGACGCCAAACGCTCATTTCCATTACTCCTGCTCCTAACTACACTGAAGAGCCAAAGAAACTGGTACACCTACCTAATATCACGCAGGGCCCTCGCGAGCACGCAGAAGTGTCGCAACACCACGTGTCAAGGCTTCGACTAATGTCTGAAGTAGTGTAGGAAGGAAGTGGCGACATGAATCCTGCAGAGCTGTCCATAAATCCGTAAGAAGGTGTGGACATCTGTTCTGAACAGCACGTTGCAAGGCATCACAGATATGCTCAATAAGGTATATGTCTGGGGGATTTGGTGATCAGAGCAAGTGTTTAAACTGGGAAGAGTGTTCCTGGAGCCACTCTGCAGCAACTGTGGTCGTGTGGGGTGTCGCATTGTCCTACTGGAACTGCCCAGGTCCGTCGGAATGCACAGTGGACATGAATGGATGCAGGTGATCAGACAGGATGCCTACGTGCGTGTCACTTGTCAGAGTCGTATCTAGACGTGTCAGGAGTCCCATATCACTCCAGCTGCATACGTTCCACGCCATTACAGGGCTTTCACCAGCTTGAACAGTCCGCTGCTGACATTCAGGGTTCATGGATTCATGAGGTTGTCTCCTTACCCGTACAGTCCATCCACTCGATACAATTTGAAGCGAAACTCGTCTGACCGGGCAATATGTGACCAGGAAATATGTTTCTAGTCATGAACAGTCCAATGTCGGTGCTGACAGGCCCTGGCGAGGCGTACAGCCTTATGTCGTGCAGGCATTAAGGGTACACGAGTGGGCCTTTGACTCTGAAAGCCCATATCGATAACACAGATCTCCGATATAAAAATTGTTTCATATTTATTAAGTAGTTTTTATAGTGTTTTCAACGCTGATTTCGGGAAAAATAGCGAAATAATTCCATCACGTAATTTCACGAACTGCTTGTCTAGTTTTAGCTTTTTTCGATATTTCAGCACTCTAGTGAGTTTGAATTTTGGTTTTTAGGATCTCCATAAACTGTTATTTAGCCGTTTTTATACTAGATATACATAAAATAAACAGTAATTAGGAGAAACCAGGAGTATTTTCATGTCAATGCCTGTCACTCGCGCTGCCCCTTCCCCCGCCATCAATAAGCAGTGGGCTTCTGGTATTGTCCGTAAGTTCACAGTAGCTCTTCACTCTGTGCTGTTCATGTGTTGTTGTTACTAGTGCTTTAAAGTAGTCACTGTTTTCTTGTGTTGTGAAGTTGTTTTATGGACAATGGCTACCAGAGGATGTATAAACTCAAAAATGGTTCAAATGGCTCTGAGCACTATGAGACTGAACATCTGAGGTCATCAGTCCCCTAGAACTTAGAACTACTTAAACCTAACTAACCTAAGGACATCACACACATCCATGCCCGAGGCAGGATTCGAACCTGCGACCGTAGCGGTCTCGCGGTTCCAGACTGTAGCGCCTAGAACCGCTCGGCCACACCGGCCGGCTGTATAAACTCGCCAGATTGCTTCTGCTACATTTGTGGTAACTATTTCGTTAAAAAGCAACAAAGAAACATTTCCGATTTTATTGAAAAAGTATATTTCGCCTATTTTGGTATAAAGTTAGGCGATCAAGATAAGCTTTGGGTCCCACACAAAATTTGTTAAGTGTGCGTTGAAGAACTGGGGTAATGGTTTCAACGTAAAAAGCAGTCCTTACGTTTTGGAATACCAATGGTTTGGAGGGAGCCCAAAAATCATAATGATGACTGCTAGTTTTGTTCTTTCAACGTACGAGGTTTCAATTTGAAAAACAAAAAGGATATTTCTTACCCTAACATTCAATCAGTCATTCACCCTGTTCCTCATGGACCTGAAGTACCAATACCCTCTCCTCCAGATTCTTTGGATGATATAGATGATCACGAGTCATTGGCTCAGCAAGGCGATAGTGAAGGAGACAGAGATTGCTGCTATCCTGGCACAACCGATCCCATTCCATTCTCACAATGTGAACTGAACGATTTAGTTAGAGACCTAGGCCTTTCTAAGAGTCGGCAGAGGTTTTAGGATCTAGATTGAAAGATAAACATATGTTGCCCCGGGTACATCCTTTTCTTGGTATCGATCGAGAGAAAAGGAGTTTGTATCTTTATTCTCTCAAGAAGGTGACCTGGTGTTTTGCAGTGATGTTTCTGTACTTATGGCATGTTTCAAAACCGAATATGCTGTTGATGAGTGGAGACTTTTTATTGATTCTTCAAAAAGAAGCCTTAAAGAAGTACTTCTACACAATGGCAGTAAATATGCTTCTATACCAGTCGGACACTCGGTTCACTTAAAAGATTGTTACGAAAACTTTGAACTACTTTTAAGCAAACTCTGCTATTCAGACCACAAATGGACACTATGTGGTGATTTAAAAGTGATTTCAATGCTGCTTGGTCAACAAAGTGGCTATACAAAGTTCCCTTGCTTTCTCTGTGAATAGGACAGTAGAGACAGAAAACAACACTACATAAAAAAAAGCTTGGCCTTTGAGAAAAACCTTACAGGTAGGGGTTAAAAATGTTGAGAAGAAAAGCCTTGTGGATCCCAAAAAGGTGTTACTTCCACCACTTCACACTAAGTTGGGGCTGAGGAAACAATTTGTTAAGGCATGGCCAAAAGAAGGGGAGCGTTTCAGATATCTTTGTGGACAGTTTCCTGGTTTATTCGAGGCAAAACTAAAGTAAGGAATCTTTGTCGGACCAGACAAAAAAAAGTAATGACAGATCCCAACTTTGTGGACAAAATGGAAACAAAAGAAAAGGCAGCATGGACATCTTTTAAATTAGTTGTTACCGATTTCTTAGGAAACAAAAGAGATCCAAACTACAAGAAAATCGTCGCAGACACGCTCGATCACTTGAAGAACCTGGGCTGTAACATGAGCATTAAAGTTCATTTTCTCCACTCACATCTTGACTACTTCCCTGCAAACCTTGGTGATGTAAGTGAAGAGCAGGGCGAAAGATTCCACCAAGACATCTAAAAAATGGAAAGAAGATATCAAAGAAGATGAAACGTCAACATGATAGCGGACTACTGCTAGATGATAAAAAGAGATGATCCTCAGCGAGTCCACAGCCGGAAAAGCAATAAAAGAAACTTCGACAGAAATCGAAAGCGTTTTATAAGGACTTATGAGCTTCAAGAGAAATGGAAGTGTACTGGAAATGTAGTTAAGAACATGATTTATAAATAAAATAAAATTTTATAACGTTGGAAAAATGTGATAAATTGAAACTTCCTGGCAGATTAAAACCGTTTGCCCGACCGAGACTCGAACTCGAGACCTTTGCCTTTCGCGGGCAAGTGCTCTACCAACTGAGCTACCGAAGCATGACTCACACCCTGTACTGTGGCTAAGCCGTGTCTCCGCAGTATCCTTTCTTTCAGGAGTACTAGTTCTGCAAGGTTTGCAGGAGAGCTTCTGTAAAGTTTGGAAGGTAGGAGACGAGATACTGGCAGAAGTAAAGCTGTGAGTACCGGGCGTGAGTCGTGCTTTGGTAGCTCAGTTGGTCAGTCGGCTCTCAGCCGTGGCAGCGTGCGGACGACCCCGCGCGCCGGCCAGTGCTCCGCTGCAGGGGTTTTGTTTCCTTCCGCGTCGTAGCTTTAAGGCTTGTGTCCGTTCATCGTGAACAACATGTCGAGCGCTTAACGCCGTGCGACCCTTAAAGTTTCCTTCCCAGCTGAACATGCGCGACCTCGTGCAAATGAAATTGAAACGTTCATACGTGAAGAAGTTCGTTTAGATCCTAACCACGTTATCGGAATCCATATTTCGATCACGAGTAGTGTCGTTCATATTAAAATGAAAAACACCGAGGTGTGTGAAGATGTTATTCGCCGCCATGCCAATGGACTTAAGTTCAAATACTCTGATGGTCACGTCGGAGCTGTAACACTTGAACTCGCAGAGTACGGTCAACGCACGATTAGGGTGTTTGAACTACCTTTTGAAGTGCCGAAGGACGAAGTTGTCTCTGCGTTACAACCATACGGTAACGTCATGGGTTACGTAGAGGAAAAATGGCAAACCTTCACGGCCTACCATGTCCTTAATGGTGTGCGTCAGGTCAAAATTGATCTGAAAAAACATATACAATCATACCTGACAATTGGCGGGGGTGCGAGCCATTGTCATGTATGACGGCCAACCCCGAACATGTGCGGGATGTGGACAAGAAGGCCACGTCAGATCCGCCTGCATGCGACGCCGCCTGATCCAGACGCCGGTCGGCGAGGAAGCATCCCCAGCGGTGATCACTCAGATCCCTGTCACATATGCCAAGGTTGCCCAGGAAGGTAGCACCTCTACACAGGGACTTGCTGCTCCGTTGACGTCGTCTGATCAGGTAGACGCAACCGCTCCTGAAATTCCTTCTGAGGTGGCACAGATACCAGATCCTGACCTGCCGAATCATCGCAGCACTGTGACTGAAAATCCTACTGAGATGGACGTTGATCCGGGAGTGGTACCTACTTCTGCTTTCCTTCAGACTGGTCCGGAGTCAGACGAAAACCACCCGCAATCGGACTCTGAACGACCTGTTCGAAAACAAGGGTCAACACGAAAGAGAAAGAAACGTAGCCGTACACCCCCTGATGAATCCATTCTACGGATGGATACCAGGGATACAGACCTGAAGATGGACGACAAACCGCTCTTTGATGACCAAAAGTCTGATGCGAAAGACCCGCCACAGGCGACCACTGGCAACGAACACCCCTCCTTACTGGCGCCGTCGCCCCCACAGGTCGACGTTGAAGAGAGCCTATCGGATGAGACGAAAACTACGTCTCCTCTCCACGTGGATGATGCGCACAGCCGATGCCCTACCGCAGTATCAGTCTCCTGGGCAGACGACGTGGAGATCGAAGGGACTGGGGTGGACGCTGCTGATGATGGGGCACCCCCATCGGTTGCGCCCGCTCCCGCAAACTCTCCACAATAGCAGCCTCTTCGGCGGACCGGCAAGATCAACGACCTCTCGCTCCTGAAGAAGGAGCCCCACCTGTGCCTGTGGGACTCCAACACCAGCATTATCGTGTCGCAACGATTAACCTCGCGACCATTCGTGCGCCCCACAAACTAGCGCTGCTCCGCGATATGATTTATGATGCGGACATAGATATTGCGCTTTTTCAGGAAGTGCATGTCGCCGATTTTTCACAACCACATGGCTTCACGGCGCATCTTCCTCCCGCATCGGACACCGGTAGTGGTGTTGCCATCACCTTACGCGAAGGTCTTCCTGCCGAAGATGTCCTATACCTCCCCAACGGCAGAGGTATGGCCCTTACTCTCTTTGGTGTACGCATCGTCAACATTTATGCGCCGTCGGGCTCTAGCTACCGTCGTGAACGCAATGCCTTCTTCGCGAATGAAGTTACACCCCTTTTTATGGGACCACACGATGACTGGGTCATGGGTGGAGACTTCAACTGCACCCAGCGACCTCAGGATCAATTGCCGCGTCACTCACCATGCGCAGCTCTGGAAACAGTAGTCACGCGGCTACAATTTGTCGACACGTGGAGACATGTTCACGGTGATCATTTAGGCTTTACGTACTACACTGCGCACTCCTCTAGCCGACTGGATCGCATCTACATCTCGCGATCCCTAATTCAACACACTCGACAGGCTGAAATCTGGCTTGTTGCTTTCTCAGATCATGAGGCTTACTTCTGTGATGTTGTTCTCACAAGACAGGCAGCATGGCACGGACGTGGTTTATGGAAACTGAACACGGCACTTCTTAATTCACCTGACTGTCGACTTCTAATAGAAGACACTTGGATCACATGTAATAGACGCCGTCCCACGTATCCGTCTACCATATCCTGGTGGATCCAGTGTGCAAAACCTGCTCTTCGAAAAACTTTGATCTGGTATGGCAAAGATGTTGTAGCCTGGAGGAAGAGCACTATGGACTTTTACTACAGGATCCTACGAGAATGCTCCACGATGCCAGCCTCCCCTGAGCGCCATACAAGGATGAACCATGCTAAGGCCCAAATCTCCAATCTCATGCGAAGGCATTTGGAAGGAGCGATAGTACGATCTCGTACTGCTGATCGCATGCCTCATGAACATCCGTCGATGTACCATATCATCCAAGAACGCCAAAATCGACGCCGAAAATTGATTCACATCCTAACAGTTCAAGATGGGCGTCGCTACGTAACCCAATCTGCAATAGGGAATGTGCTTTACGCCCACTACCAGCAGCTATACGCCGCAATTCCACATTCCCCAGAGTTGATCGAGGAAGTCACACAGCTCAACTTCAGTGGTATCCCAGGAGATGCGGCGATTGACTTGATGTCAGAGGTGACTGATGAGGAAGTTCGCGATGCGATCCGAGCAGGAACCATCAATCGCTCCCCAAGACCCGACGGTCTTCCCCTCGAATGTTATCGGACCTTCCGTGATTTGTTAGAGTCCACCTTCACCTCCATCTGTCGGGAACTGATGTCTCCGGAAGTACCTGTGCGGCACGGCTTTATGCCGCTACAGGGATATGATCGCCGTTACCCAGGCACAATGCCTCTCTGGGGCACTTGCGTCTTTGGACTTTAGTCAAGATTTTGATAGGGTTGACCATTTTTTCCTTACGGCCGTTCTCTACCATATGGGTTTCCCAGTCGCCGTTATCACGGTAGTGATGCGCCTTCTGCGGGGTGCCTCATCCAGGCAGACTCACTCCACCGATAATGATAGGTCGATCCGTACGTCAAGGTTGCCCTCTATCAGCAATTTTGTACGCCTTTTCCTTGGAATCCTTGCTATGTGGACTAAGACAACGTTTGGTAGGGTTGTCCATAGAACGCTACCAATTCTGTTGCACGGCCTATGCTGACGATGTAGTCATCTGTTTACGTAATGCCGACGACGTTCGAGCTGTTTTGACGCGGGTAGCGACTTATGGTGAGGCGTCTGGTAGCTCTTTAAACGTACGTAAGTCACAAGTTATGTTCACTGGCACGGGACTTCCCGTGGAGTGCGTTACACCTCTCACCACCGTTGATGCCATCCGTTGTTTAGGAATAGATTTTTCATCTGAGCTCCGGCGTTCAGCCACCATCAACTGCCGACGCCTCCTTTTAATGATCAGAGCAGGTCTTATGGACCATCGCCTTCGATCCCTAGATATTCTCCAACGATCTCGATATGTAAATATATATATCGCATCCCGAGTTCCCCATGTAGCACAAGTTCTACCTTTCCCGCTTACTGTGGCATGTCGCATGTTGGCAGCGATGGCATCTTTCGTCAGCTCTGGGCTGTTGCTCAAAGTTAACTATGCAACCCTTACTCTTCCCCGTGAACGAGGTGGGATAGGTCTGTTTCACGTGCCGGATAGAGCTCGCGCCCTATTTGTCAGCTCCCAGATGACGGCATGGACACGTTGCCCAACGAGCCTCACTGGTCTCCTCCTGTCGGCATATTCGCCGGTCTCACTGTCAGCCCCAGTGATAATCTCGGATGTTCCGGCCCAGTTCCATTATATACGATACTTCTTTCTGGAACTCAGTTATCTACGCCTCACCTTACCAAGACAGCTTTTACTCAAGACAAAGGCTGTATACAATGTCCTCCAATTAGGTCGTCCACCTAACCCGATTGAACAAAAGTTCCCCCAGGTTGACTGGCGTCATGTATGGCGCGCGGTGTTCGCCTGTTACCTTGACACGAATGTTCAATCTGTCTGGTAACTAACTGTCAATGGTAAGCAAATCAACCAATTTCGCCTTCATCGTATCCACCTCGCCCAATCACCTCTATGTTCCACGTGTGGAGTGCCAGACAATGATGAACATCGGTCTGTTTGCGGACCGGCGGCGGAGGTTTGGCACTTTTGTTCGACGTATTGTGGCTTTTCTAACGCGGGACATTCCGGATCGGATTACTCCCCTTTCATTATTATTTCCGGAACGTGACTATTTTCCTCGGACAAAGACCACTGCTGTGAATTGGATTCGCGGACATGCCATTCACTACCTATTTGGACAAACTGTAAACTCTGTAATCGATTTTTGGACATACCTCAATGACCGTCATTATGTCGTTGTCCGTCACCTAAAATACAGACAATTTTTCTCGAACTTCCTTGGGAGTGCTTTTCACAAGCCGCCTCGCAGCTGGAATGTGTTATGCCAAGAGAGAAGAAGGTTTCCTGTTTGAACCAATGATCGTTTCTGAACAATTGAACGGAACACATCAATTTCGAGAAGACGTGACTCAACATATTACCAGCGGGGCGCAGAAGGCCTCTGATAAATTACACAACAAACCTAAACAAAACAAAATAAAATAAAATAAAATAAAATAAAATAAAATAAAAACAATAAAAATAAAATTCAGAAAAAGGAAGATTTTGTTTTGTTTGTAAGGATAGCCCTAACCTTGTTTTTCCATATTTCCCCTGGTATATAGGCAGCTCTCTGGGGTAGGTTTAGTCAGGAGCCAACGCCTGAAGTGGACCAGATTTTTTTTATTATAGGATGAAAAGTGGCGGTGGCACTTGGTTTTTTTATAAAAAAAACAAAAGAAAAAAAATGAAAAAATAGAAAAAAAAGAGGGTTAGCTGCCCTCTGTAATAAAAAACTGAAAAAAAGAAAAAAAAGAAAAAATAAAAAAACAAAAATAAAAAAGAATAGTGTAGAGAGTAATGCCCTCAGTGGTGGATGAGGAGATGGAATTGCAAATTTTTGGTTCGCGTCCTGGCATCTGCAAAAATTTTATTATTCACCTTCATGTTTCAGAGAAGTTCTGGGACTTGCCATTGTCAATACTTTACAAATTAAGCATGGAACACGGAAATACGAGTGAATATTCAAAACATGTTGATTATCTGGTAAAAACAAACTGCCACTCACCATCAGAACAGGAAACATAAAAAGGACTGACACATGTAAGAAAGAATTTAACGTAAATTAATCTCATTCTCAGAGTATAATAGAAAATTTACAGACTAGTTGTTTTAAGAGACGTCCTTTTCAAATAAGAACGTCTTCAAATTAAGCACTTACGCAGACAAAATATATTCTGATACTGGTACAGGCATATTTCTGCTGGTGTTTTTCTAGTTATTTAAGTTACTTTCAAGAGCAAAGGAAGAAGTTTTCTTTCCTGGCGGTGAATTGTAGTTTTTCGCGCATATTAAAACATACTTCACACAGCCAGCACATTTGTTTGGCAGTGTGTAGCGATGCAAAGGGCACCAAATTTGTTATAAAAGTCAGTAAATTACTCAATGGCCAATATTTTCCAGTAAAGGCATTTCGTTCATTCGAAGCAAGTGTCGATTCGTGACGTTATCGTCCCGACACGAGTTGACTGTAATCTGCATTCGTGTTAAAAAAAATAAAAAAATAAAATTAAAAAAAAGTTGGTAGAGCACTTGCCCGCGAAAGGCAAAGGTCCCAACTTCGAGTCTCGGTCGGGCACATAGTTTTAATCTGCCAGGAAGTTTCATATCAGCGTAAACTCCGCTGCAGAGTGAAAATCTCATTCTGATGTGATAAATTGCTAAAATTTTGTTATTATACCCAAAAATACCCCCTTTTTTGTGAGAAAACCTGACGTGATAGAAAAAATGGATTGCATTTTTTAAATCAGCGCTGAAAAGTACATAAAAGTCAGTCATCAAATTTCAAACAACTTTCAAAAAATACTTTTTCACATACCTGTGTGTGTGTGTTTCGTTGATTCGTTCGCACGCTGACACTTGTTGATGGCCCAGCATTGAAATCTGCAGCAATCTGCCGAAGGGTTGCACTTCCGTCACGTTGAACTATTCTCTTCTGTTGTCTCTGGTCCCGTTTTTGCAAGATCTTTTCCGTCCACAGCGAAGTCGGATATTTGTTGTTTTACCGGATTCCTGTTATTCACGGTACACTCATGAAATGGTCTTACGGAAAATCCCCACTGCATCGGGTCCCAGAATATGCTGTGTCCCATCGCTCGTGCGCCGACTATAACACCACTTTAAAACTCACTTAAACCTTGATAACCTGCCATTGTAGTAGCAGTACCCGGTCTAACAACTGCGTCAGACAGTTGTCTTATATAGGCACTTCAGTGTATTTGTAATAATGCATATTACTTACATGATTTTGATTTGGCACTTCTTAATAAATGCATCTGACTTGCATGAATTCAAAGGTAATACTACTTCATAAGGCATCTGACTTACGTGAACTGGAATTGGTACCACTTTGAATTTGCATTCATAAGTTACTAGTTTCAAGGATGAATGTGTTACTACTTGAGACAAGCTGTTACGTTCAATGAATACCATTTACTGTTGCTATATGAAAATGGGCCCCGAAAATGATTTCCAGACTTCTGATTACATTACAAGCCCCAAGTATCAAATAGATGGTTCTGAGCACTATGGGAGTTAACATCTGAGGTCATCAGTCTCCTAGAACTTACACTACTGGCCATTAAAATTGCTACACCACGAAGATAACGTGCTACAGACGCGAAATTTAACCGACAGGAAGAAGATGCTGTGATATGCAAATCATTAGCTTTACAGAGCATTCACACAAGGCTGGCGCCGGTGGCGACACCTACAACGTGCTGACATGAGGAAAGTTTCCAACCGATTTCTGATACACAAACAGCAGTTGACCGGCGTTGTCTCGTGAAACGTTGTTGTGATGCCTCGTGTAAGGAGGAGAAATGCGTACCATCACGTTTCCGATTTTGATAAAGGTCGGATTGTAGCTTATCGCGATTGCGGTTTATCGTATCGCGACATTGCTGCTCGTGTTGGTCGAGCTCCAATGACTGTTAGCAGAATATCGAATCGGTGGGTTCAGGAGGGTAATACGGAACGCCGAGCTAGATCCCAACGGCCTCGTATCACTAGCAGTCGAGATGACAGGCATCTTATCCGCATAGCTGTAAAGGATCGTGCAGCCACGTCTCGATCCCTGAGTCAACAGATGGGGACGTTTGCAAGACAACAACCATCTACACGAATAGCCCGACGACGTTTGCAGCAGCATGGACTATCAGCTCGGAGACTATGGCTGCGGTTACCCTTGACGCTGCATCACAGACAGGAGCGCCTGCGATGGTGTACTCAACGACGAACCTGGGTGCACGAATGGCAAAACGTCATTTTTTCGGATGAATCCAGGTTCTGCTTACAGCATCATGATGGTCGCATCCGTGTTTGGCGACATCGCGGTGAATGCACATTGGAAGCGTGTATTCGTCATTGCCATACTGGCGTATCACCCGGCGTGATGGTATAGGGTACCATTGGTTACACGTCTCGGTCACCTCCTGTTCGCTTTGACGGCACTTTGAACAGTGGACGTTACATTTAAGATGTGTTACGACCCGTGGCTCTACCCTTCATTCGATCCCTCGAAACCCTACATTTCAGCAGGATAATGCACGACCGCATGTTGCAGGACCTGTACGGGTCTTTCTGGATACAGAAAATGTTCGACTGCTGCCCTGGCCAGCACATTCTCCATATCTCTCACCAATTGAAAACGTCTGGTCAATGGTGGCCGAGCAACTGGCTCGTGACAATACGCCATTCACTACTCTTGATGAACTGTTGTATAGTGTTGAAGCCTCATGGGCAGCTGTACTTGTACACGTCATCCAAGCTCTGTTTGACTCGATGCCCAGACGTATCAAGACAGTTATTACGGCCGGAGGTGGTTGTTCTGGGTACTGATTTCTCAGGATCTATGCACCTAAATTGCGTCAAAATGTAATCACATGTCAGCTCTAGTATAATATATTTGTCCAATGAATACCCGTTTATCATCTGTATTTCTTCTTGGTGTAGCAATTTTAATGGCCAGTAGTGTAGAACTACTTAAACCTTACTAATCTAAGTGCAAGACACACATCCATGCCCGAGGCAGCATTCGAACCTGCGACCGTGGTACCTTACCATACAGTGACTGACTGCACTGAAGCGTCGTAGCCACAGCTGGTTCTGGTCGGCGTTTGTTGAGTGTTTAGAGTCCATGCTTACAGACTCGCCTGATGATGGTTGAATCACGACTAAACCTACCATGCGCTGAAACAATTTTACGAAACAATCCTATCTCAATTTGCAGTAAGAAGTGGTCGTGCATTGCTTGCTGAAAAATGGTGTCTGGGGTGCGGTGCTTAAAGGGTATGGCTATGTGACCGAAGATGTCATTCACATAGGTTACACTTGTCACAGTGCCCTGGACATGCACCTGCTGTGATTTTTCGCTGTACCCAATAGCACCCCACACCATAAAGCCATGAATTTGCGCCGTATGTCTTGTGTAAAAGCAGTCATTGTGATGCCGCTCCCGCTGTCTGTGGCGATCCAAACGCGACCATCGTTTTCAAACTTATAGAACTTGGATTCGTCCGAAAAGATTATCTGATGCCATTCCTGGCCCAGAGAAAGATAGCCGGAGAAGTGGACGACGTGCATGTAACCTCTGCCGTACTAAACGGTGACGGGCTGTCACCCCTTATAGTTTACGATGTGTTACACTGTTCCATTGTTGCGCCAGAGTGGAGGAGGACGCAGATCTGTCCTGCGATACCATGCGGATGAGTGTCGACCTTCTCTGGAGGTGGTCTGGGTGGCGCGACCTGACCCTTTTCGTCATGTTCTACGGCTTTCCGTGAATCATTCTGTGCACACCCTTTTGCACAGCCGAAACACTTCGTCCCACACTAGGAGCAATTTCTAGGATGGGTGACTCACTTCCTCTCATGCCAATAATGCGCCCTCTTTCAAACTCACTGATTTGACGGTAGGGTTCGCTTATACATCTGCGAGGCATCCTGCACGTCTTCTCAAGTCACAATGATCCTTTACCTTCGGTTTATAGCGACAACGAGAACAGCAGGCTCATTTTACCGGTTGGTGGTGTTGCACCGCGGTGTCGATGGTTCAAATGCTAATCATTTCTGCACAACATACTAATGCACATGTCCTGTGAATATGAACGTCCTATCTCTAGTCATTCAAGGTGATCCATTTTTTTACGAACATGAGTGCATCTAGAAGCCGATGGCTTGCCGCTGGTGGCTGTCTCGTGTGAAACCTGCCTCATCTCTCAGGCCCTGGCGAAGTCTGCTCTCATCATGATGATCATTAGTGTTCTCCAAAAAGACAGGTTTTCAAATGGTAGTTCTCCAGGCTGTCCGGTCTTCTGCCATCCACCTCAGGTCCGCAAATTTCCTCTTCCCTTTATGTCGTCTATCATCTTGTATCTTCTTCTTCCTCTTAGTCTTATCCCACAAACCAGTCCTTCCAAAGCATCTGTTAGCAAGCACTCCCTTCTCAATCAATATCCCAACCAGTTCTTTTTCCTATCTCTTATAACCTTCAGCAGACATCTTCTCTCCCCAACCCTTTCCAATACTCTTTCATTACTCACTCTTTCCATCCAGTTTGTCCTCTCCATTCTCCTCCACATCCACATCTCAGATGCTTCTGACCTTTTTTCATTCTCTCGTCTCAACGTCCATGTTTCTGCCCCACATAGTGCCACACTCCAGACAAAGCATTTGCCAAGCCTTTTCCTTAGACCTTCATCTAATTAGCCACTTAACAGTCTCTTCTTTCTGTTGAACGCCTCCTTCGCTATGGCATTTCGAGTTTTCACCTCCTGGTGATACCTCAAGTTTTCAGTTATTGTGTTTCCAAGATATTTAAATGCACTTACTTGGCTAATGGTAGATTGTCCTATTTTAATATTGGACACTCTGCCTCTTGTGTTGATGACCATACTCTTTGTTTTTGCTGTGTTTATTTGCATCCCATATTCCCACAAGCTTCATTCAGATCTTTCAGTATGTTATTCACTGTGTGCTCACTTTCTGCACTAATACCATGTCATCGGCAAATCTTTCTATTCTCTTTCCACCAATACATATTTCTCTATTCCCATCTAAGCCTTTCGCAATAATCTCTTCAAGGTATGCGTTAAACAACAGTGGGGAAAGCCAACAACCTTGTCTAACACCTCGTCCAGTGCTGCTTCGTTCTGATATTTCATTTCCAATCCTCATCCTTACTTTCTGGTGTAAATATAGATTCTGTATCAGTCGTCTCGCTTTCCAATCGACTCCTTTCCTCTTCAAAATATCCATCAGCTTGTTCCACTGAACTCTGCCCTCCTACGATCTAACTTATTGCAACAGAAAGTTGAACTACAGTTGTCATAAAAAGTAGGTTTTTGAATTAAGCCATAAAGAGAGTAAATAGGAAAACTGTTTGCACACTCGTAAACTACCCACACTAGTAACGTAACAAATTTGCATAACCTTTCGATTTAATAGTATGTAAGGCAGCCAGAAAAGTAGATTTGAATGAATAAGAATATGCAAACTGGCTCGTGCATTCGCGACGTCTTTCAGTGTTGTGGCAGGGGACGGTAGCTCCCTAATGTTAGCTAGCTGCTACCAGTCTTCAACCAATGGTGTGGGGTACCACGTAATGTTGCAAGGAGAACGTAACTGCTTTCGGAGGCAGGGGCAACTGCGAAGGGGTTACAGTACACTCTATAGTGATCCTATCTTTTGGTGGTTAGATGTGGCCGACCGGGATCTTGATTTCGAGGATGTCTTCTTCGTTTTCCCATGCAGTCCAACTTAGAGACAGTATGGCATCCGTTGCCCCATAATTCTGTCTGTTGCACGAGTCGACCAGCCGGCCAAATGGAGACCCCGATAAAGCTCCTTTGAAAGTATGCCAGGTACTGATGACGCTTTCTCACATGAGTCTTTGTCCTTCAGAGTGATTACGTCTGACGCTGTTCACGCCCCTCATACACCCAATCAGGCTTGGCAACAACGCTAAACATGAAAAAGACAAATGCGCTCAGGAGCTATGACACCCGTCACAGCGAATTGTAACTCCAGTCACTTACATATGCGCCGATGGTGTGCACGTGTACGAAGTTACATTAACGCTTGACCATTTCCTTTGGTTGTTTCACTTTATTTGACAGGCAGTGTAGTTTAAGTGCCATCGCTTCAACAGAGATGAATAGCACTAAAATTTTAAAATTCTGTCAGAGTACACAGGGTGTAACAAAACTATACTGCCAATCTCGCTGTGGAAACGTCATCCGACGACGTAGCAGTGAGTCCAAGTTACAAGAGCCAACGCTTGTCACTAGGCATCTCCTAGATCTGCAAACGTGCTCTTGCGCGATGGCGGAACGTAATACGTAAAATGAACATGGCAGCTTTCAGTACGTTACATGGCGTGGAGTACATCCACGCCTGTCACGTCAATACGTGATAGGCGTACTACTTGTAAGAACTGGCCCCTATAACTTTACTCCTCCGCAGCGTCATCGGTTAACGTTTCCGGGCATCGATCACTTACCTGATTTGTTTTTCATAAGGTCCTTCACGATCTCTAAGTTTATCGGTCCCATTATTTTAAACCCTGTATATCGCAATGAACATCTAGTACCCGCGAGAGGCGTGTTTATTGCCGTAAGGTATCTGCAGCATCTAGAAAGATTATTACAGATTTTGAATGGAAAATATCTAGGTGACAGTAAAGGTCAAAGGAGGATTGAACACGGTAATCCGATACTTCCGCAGTCTTCCTGTTCCAGCAGCTGTAGTGGCAGAACGGTTCAGAGAAAACCTAAAGCAGATGGTAATTGAAATTACTGAGTATGCTATTGTAACCATAAATATCGAAAAGTGTAAGGTCATCCACATGAGTGCTAAAAGGAATTCGTTAAACTTTGGTTACACGATAAATCAGTCTAACCTAAAAGCTGTAAATTCAACTAAATACCTAGGTATTACAATTATGAACAACTTAAATTGGAAGGAACACATAGAAAATGTCGTGGGGAAGTATAACCAAAGGCTGCCTTTTATTGGCAGGACGCTTAGAAAATGTAACAGATCTACTAAGAAGAGTGCCTACACTACGCTTGTCCGTCCTCTTTTAGAATACTGCTGCGCGGTGTGGGATCCTTACCAGACAGGACTGACGGAGTACATCGAAAAAGTTCAAAGAAGGGCAGCGAGTTTTGTATTATCGCTAACTATGGGAGAGAGTGTCACAGAAATGATACAGGATTTGGGCTGGTCATCTGTAAAAGAAAGGCGTTTTTCGTTGAGACGTAATCTTCTCACGAAATTCCAATCACCAACTTTCTCCTTCGAATGCGAAAATATTTTGTTGACACCGACCTACATATGGAGAAACGGTCACCACGATAAAATAAGGGATATCAGAGCTCGTACCGAAAGATATAGGTGTTCGTTCTTTCCGCGCGCTATACGAGATTGGAATAATAGAGAATTGTGAAGGTGGTTCGATGAACCCTTTGCCGGGCACTTAAATGTGATTTGCAGAGTATCCATGTAGATGTAGATATAGACGTAACAGCGGAACGTTTCAACACCCAGCATTAAAAAAAGAAGAGTCCCAAGATTACAACAGTTGCCACGGCTAGTGTGAGATTTTCTTAGCGTCTTTTCAAAAAAGACCCTTGAGCATTTGGTGAGAAAAACGACGTCTCTCACAGTAACTACACTGCTGGTGTAACATCTCCAAGCAATCTGACGAGCAAAACAACGTCTCTCCCTGTGCAGGAAACGTACGATTTGTATGTGAGCACTATGGGACGTGGTGACTAGGACATACAAAAGTTTGCTTCGATCCGCTGCAGAATGCGTACTCGGATGGCCGCAGCAGTTAAGGCGACCGCTCGCGTAAAGCAGGAGGTCTGGTTTCGAGTCCTGGTGGGGTACAAATTTTCATATGTTACTAGTAAATCGTATAGGCGTTGTGAAATCGTATGCATTTAATAATTTAATGCGGCTGTCAATTGCCAGCAGTGAGTGTTTCTCTGAACATGCATGCATGCATGCATGCATATCTGAAGGAACACGGATGGAGACACAGACTGCCGTAATGTACAAATTGTAATGTTTGTTTTGCATAATATTCACTGCTCGTCGATTGAACGCAGTTGAATTTGAATTCTACGTATACAGGGAGGCAATTATTGAATTATATGAAAAATGCAAATTAGTTACAAACTACGGCGTTTACAGATGGCTCTGAGCACTATGGGACTTAACATCTATGGTCATCAGTCCCCTAGAACTTAGAACTACTTAAACCTAACTAACCTAAAGACATCACACAACACCCAGCCATCACGAGGCAGAGAAAATCCCTGACCCCGCCGGGAATCGAACCCGGGAACCCGAGCGTGGGAAGCGAGAACGCTACCGCACGACCACGAGATGCGGGCGGCGTTTACACACTTCATTCAATATGTATACGTCACTGCAGATATTCGGACGTTTTCGATATGCCTTCCGTCATTGGCTATGATGTGGCGTAGATGAATAGCGAAATTCTACATGACCCGCTGAAGTGTCGGAACATCGATGCTGCCAATGACAACCTGAACGGCTGTTTTCAGCTCAGCAATGGGTTTGGGCTTATTTCTGTACACCTTGCCTTTAATATGGCCTCACAAAAAGGAGTCGCATGTGTTCAAATCCGGGGAACATGGCGGCCAATCGAGGCCCACACGACAGCGGTCACTAGGTACCCCAGAGCCAGAATACGGTCCCCAAAGTGCTCCTCCAGGACATCAAAAACTCTCCTGCTTCGATGGGTTGCGCTCCGTCTTGTATGAACCATATCTGGTCGAAATATGGATCACTTTTGATAATACCGTTCGGTAGTCACCGTGCCATCAAGGAATATCGCACCAATTAGTCAGCGACTGGACATTGCACACCACAGTCACCTGTTGAAGGTGAAGAGACTTCACGGTATCGAAATGCGGGTTCTCAGTCCCCCAAATATGTCTCAGTTTTGCTTCTACATCTACAGCTACATTTATACTCCGCAAGCCACCCAACGGAGTGTGGCGGAGGGCACTTTACGTGCCACTGTCACTACCTCCCTTTCCTATCCAGTAGCGTATGGTTCGCGGGAAGAACGACTGCCGGAAAGCCTCCCTGCGCGCTTGAATCTCTCTAATTTTACATTCGTGATCTCCTCGGGAGGTATAAGTAGGGGGAAGCAATATATTCGATACCTCATCCAGAAACGCACCCTCTCGAAACCTGGCGAGCAAGCTACACCGCGATGCAGAGCGCCTCTCTTGCAGAGTCTGCCACTTGAGTTTGCTAAACATCTCCGTAACGCTATCACGCTTACCAAATAACCCTGTGACGAAACGCGCCGCTCTTCTTCGGATCCTCTATATCTCCTCCGCCAACCCGACCTGGCACGGATCCCACAGTGACGAGCAATACTCAAGTATAGGTCGAACGAGTCTTTTGTAAGCCATCTTCTTTGTTGATGGACTACATTTTCTAAGGACTCTCCCAATGAATCTCAACCTGGTACCCGCCTTACCAACAATTAATTTTATAATATCATTCCACTTCAAATCGTTCCGTACGCATACTCCCAGCTATTTTACAGAAGTAACTGCTACCAGTGTTTGTTCTGCTATCATATATTCATACAATAAAGGATCCTTCTTTCTATGTATTCGCAATAAATTACATTTGTCTATGTTAAGGGTCAGTTGCCAATCCCTGCACCAAGTGCCTATCCGCTGCAGATCTTCCTGCATTTCGCTGCAATTTTCTAATCCTGCAACTTCTCTGTATACCACAGCACCATCCGCGAAAAGCCGCATGGTACTTCCGACACTATCTACTAGGTCATTTATATATATTGTGAAAACTAATGGTCCCATAACACTCCCCTATGGCACGCCAGAGGTTACTTTAACATCTGTAGACGTCTCTCCATTGAGAACAACATGCTGTGTTCTGTTTGATAAAAATTCTTCAATCCAGCCACACAGCTGGTCTGGTATTTCGTAGGCTCTTACTTTGTTTATCAGGCGACAGTGCGTAACTGAATCGAACGCCTTCCAGAAGTCAAGGAAAATAGCATCTACCTGGGAGCCTGTGAGACATCCCCTTAGAAAAATTTATAAATGACAGTGCTGGAAAACCTCTACGTTATTTGATTTTCAAACAGTTGAGCAACACTGAACGTACTCAGACATTTCTCTGTTTACTTATTCTGATCAACACTAAACTGACACACAATATTTTAAGCGCAACGCAATTTGACTTTCAATAATCCCTACAAAAGAATGGGCCTGACTAACAATAACCTTTCATGAATCACTTACCTCACAAAAATCTTCATTACTCGTACTACTGCAATACAGGGAGCGCCAATACTGCCAGCTAAATAAAATAAAAGATTCTAACTACTTCAGGCACTAACTACTGATAGGCATAGTTAGTAAATGAAAGATTTTGGTAGAGAACAAACAATGTTTTTACCTTAATGATATGCCGGCCGAAGTGGCCGTGCGGTTAAAGGCGCTGAAGTCTGGAACCGCAATACCGCTACGGTCGCAGGTTCGAATCCTGCCTCGGGCATGGATGTTTGTGATGTCCTTAGGTTAGTTAGGTTTAACTAGTTCTAAGTTCTAGGGGACTAATGACCTCAGCAGTTGAGTCCCATAGTGCTCAGAGCCATTTGAACCATTTGAACCTTAATGATATATAATCACTTTCATACAGAGCACTACGAGGTGTTACACAACACAGAAACCTAAACAGCCTTACACCTGTATCTAATATTTTCTGGGTCTCATGAACAAATAAAGCGAGGTGGGTCTCACACGATCGCTGTTTCCGGAATCCGTGTTGATTCCTACAGCGTAGATTCTGGGTTTCCAGAAATGACATGATACGCGAGGAAAAAACATGTTCTAAAATTCTACAAAAGATCGATGTCAGGGATATAGGCCATTGGTTTTGCGCATCTGCTCGACGACCCTTCTTGAAAACTGGGACTACCTGTGCTCTTTTCCAATCATTTGGAACCTTCCATTCCTCTAGAGACTTGTGGTACACGGCTGTTAGAAGGGGGGCAAGTTCTTTCGCGTACTCTGTGTGGAATCGAATTGGTATCCCATCAGGGCCAGTGGACTTTCCTCTATTGAGTGATTTCAGCTGCTTTTCGATTCCTTGGACACTTATTTCGATGTCAGCCATTTTTTCGTTCGTGCGGTGATCAGAGAAGGAAATGCAGTGCGGTCTTCCTCTGTGAAACAGCTTTGAAAAAAGGTGTTTAGTATTTCAGCTTTACGCGTGTCATCCTCTGTTTCAATGCCATCATCATCCCAGAGTGTCTGGATATGCTGTTTCGATCCACTTACTGATTTAACGTAAGACCAGAACTTCCTAGGATTTTCTGTCAAGTCGGTATATTATAAAATAGAATTTTACTTTCGAATTCACTGAACGCTTCACGCATAGCCCTCCTTACGCTAACTTTGACATCGTTTAGCTTCTGTTTGTCTGTGAGGTTTTGGCTGCGTTTAAACTTGCAGTGAAGCTCTCTTTGCTTTCGCAGTAGTTTCCTAACTTTGTTGTTGAATGACGGTGGGTTTTTCCCGTCCCTCACAGTTTTACTCGGCACGTACCTGTCTAAAACGCATTTTAAGATTGCCTTGAACTTTTTCCATAAACACTCAACATTGTCAGCTTCGGAACAGAAATTTTCGTATTGATCTGTTAGGTAGTCTGAAATCTGCCTCCTATTACTCTTGCTAAACAGATTAACCTTCCTCCCTTTTTTTATAATCCTATTTACTTCCATTTTCAGGGATGCTGCAACGGCCTTATGATCACTGATTCCCTGTTCTGCGCTTACAGAGTCGAAAAGTTCGGGTCTGTTTGTTATCAGCAGGTCCAAGATGTTATCTCCACGAGTCGGTTCTCTGTTTAATTGCTCGAGGTAATTTTCGGATAGTGCACTCAATATAAAGTCACTCGATGCTTTGTCCCTACCACTCGTCCTAAACATCTGAGTGTCCCAGTCTATATCTGATAAATTGAAATCTCCACCTAAGACGATAACATGCTGAGGAAATTTATCTGAAATGTGTTCCAGATTAGCCGGCCGAAGTGGCCGTGCGGTTAAAGGCGCTGCAGTCTGGAACCGCAAGACCGCTACGGTCGCAGGTTCGAATCCTGCCTCGGGCATGGATGTTTGTGATGTCCTTAGGTTAGTTAGGTTTAACTAGTTCTAAGTTCTAGGGGACTAATGACCTCAGCAGTTGAGTCCCATAGTGCTCAGAGCCATTTGAACCATTTTTGTGTTCCAGATTTTCTCTCAGTTGTTCTGCCACTAACGCTTCAACTGCACCCAGCGACCTCAGGATCAATTGCCGCGTCACTCACCATGCGCAGCTCTGGAAACAGTAGTCACGCGGCTACAATTTGTCGACACGTGGAGACATGTTCACGGTGATCATTTAGGCTTTACGTACTACACTGCGCACTCCTCTAGCCGACTGGATCGCATCTACATCTCGCGATCCCTAATTCAACACACTCGACAGGCTGAAATCTGGCTTGTTGCTTTCTCAGATCATGAGGCTTACTTCTGTGATGTTGTTCTCACAAGACAGGCAGCATGGCACGGACGTGGTTTATGGAAACTGAACACGGCACTTCTTAATTCACCTGACTGTCGACTTCTAATAGAAGACACTTGGATCACATGTAATAGACGCCGTCCCACGTATCCGTCTACCATATCCTGGTGGATCCAGTGTGCAAAACCTGCTCTTCGAAAAACTTTGATCTGGTATGGCAAAGATGTTGTAGCCTGGAGGAAGAGCACTATGGACTTTTACTACAGGATCCTACGAGAATGCTCCACGATGCCAGCCTCCCCTGAGCGCCATACAAGGATGAACCATGCTAAGGCCCAAATCTCCAATCTCATGCGAAGGCATTTGGAAGGAGCGATAGTACGATCTCGTACTGCTGATCGCATGCCTCATGAACATCCGTCGATGTACCATATCATCCAAGAACGCCAAAATCGACGCCGAAAATTGATTCACATCCTAACAGTTCAAGATGGGCGTCGCTACGTAACCCAATCTGCAATAGGGAATGTGCTTTACGCCCACTACCAGCAGCTATACGCCGCAATTCCACATTCCCCAGAGTTGATCGAGGAAGTCACACAGCTCAACTTCAGTGGTATCCCAGGAGATGCGGCGATTGACTTGATGTCAGAGGTGACTGATGAGGAAGTTCGCGATGCGATCCGAGCAGGAACCATCAATCGCTCCCCAAGACCCGACGGTCTTCCCCTCGAATGTTATCGGACCTTCCGTGATTTGTTAGAGTCCACCTTCACCTCCATCTGTCGGGAACTGATGTCTCCGGAAGTACCTGTGCGGCACGGCTTTATGCCGCTACAGGGATATGATCGCCGTTACCCAGGCACAATGCCTCTCTGGGGCACTTGCGTCTTTGGACTTTAGTCAAGATTTTGATAGGGTTGACCATTTTTTCCTTACGGCCGTTCTCTACCATATGGGTTTCCCAGTCGCCGTTATCACGGTAGTGATGCGCCTTCTGCGGGGTGCCTCATCCAGGCAGACTCACTCCACCGATAATGATAGGTCGATCCGTACGTCAAGGTTGCCCTCTATCAGCAATTTTGTACGCCTTTTCCTTGGAATCCTTGCTATGTGGACTAAGACAACGTTTGGTAGGGTTGTCCATAGAACGCTACCAATTCTGTTGCACGGCCTATGCTGACGATGTAGTCATCTGTTTACGTAATGCCGACGACGTTCGAGCTGTTTTGACGCGGGTAGCGACTTATGGTGAGGCGTCTGGTAGCTCTTTAAACGTACGTAAGTCACAAGTTATGTTCACTGGCACGGGACTTCCCGTGGAGTGCGTTACACCTCTCACCACCGTTGATGCCATCCGTTGTTTAGGAATAGATTTTTCATCTGAGCTCCGGCGTTCAGCCACCATCAACTGCCGACGCCTCCTTTTAATGATCAGAGCAGGTCTTATGGACCATCGCCTTCGATCCCTAGATATTCTCCAACGATCTCGATATGTAAATATATATATCGCATCCCGAGTTCCCCATGTAGCACAAGTTCTACCTTTCCCGCTTACTGTGGCATGTCGCATGTTGGCAGCGATGGCATCTTTCGTCAGCTCTGGGCTGTTGCTCAAAGTTAACTATGCAACCCTTACTCTTCCCCGTGAACGAGGTGGGATAGGTCTGTTTCACGTGCCGGATAGAGCTCGCGCCCTATTTGTCAGCTCCCAGATGACGGCATGGACACGTTGCCCAACGAGCCTCACTGGTCTCCTCCTGTCGGCATATTCGCCGGTCTCACTGTCAGCCCCAGTGATAATCTCGGATGTTCCGGCCCAGTTCCATTATATACGATACTTCTTTCTGGAACTCAGTTATCTACGCCTCACCTTACCAAGACAGCTTTTACTCAAGACAAAGGCTGTATACAATGTCCTCCAATTAGGTCGTCCACCTAACCCGATTGAACAAAAGTTCCCCCAGGTTGACTGGCGTCATGTATGGCGCGCGGTGTTCGCCTGTTACCTTGACACGAATGTTCAATCTGTCTGGTAACTAACTGTCAATGGTAAGCAAATCAACCAATTTCGCCTTCATCGTATCCACCTCGCCCAATCACCTCTATGTTCCACGTGTGGAGTGCCAGACAATGATGAACATCGGTCTGTTTGCGGACCGGCGGCGGAGGTTTGGCACTTTTGTTCGACGTATTGTGGCTTTTCTAATGCGGGACATTCCGGATCGGATTACTCCCCTTTCATTATTATTTCCGGAACGTGACTATTTTCCTCGGACAAAGACCACTGCTGTGAATTGGATTCGCGGACATGCCATTCACTACTTATTTGGACAAACTGTAAACTCTGTAATTGATTTTTGGACATACCTCAATGACCGTCATTATGTCGTTGTCCGTCACCTAAAATACAGACAATTTTTCTCGAACTTCCTTGGGAGTGCTTTTCACAAGCCGCCTCGCAGCTGGAATGTGTTATGCCAAGAGAGAAGAAGGTTTCCTGTTTGAACCAATGATCGTTTCTGAACAATTGAACGGAACACATCAATTTCGAGAAGACGTGACTCAACATATTACCAGCGGGGCGCAGAAGGCCTCTGATAAATTACACAACAAACCTAAACAAAACAAAATAAAATAAAATAAAATAAAATAAAATAACATAAAAACAATAAAAATAAAATTCAGAAAAAGGAAGATTTTGTTTTGTTTGTAAGGATAGCCCTAACCTTGTTTTTCCATATTTCCCCTGGTATATAGGCAGCTCTCTGGGGTAGGTTTAGTCAGGAGCCAACGCCTGAAGTGGACCAGATTTTTTTTATTATAGGATGAAAAGTGGCGGTGGCACTTGGTTTTTTTATAAAAAAAACAAAAGAAAAAAAATGAAAAAATAGAAAAAAAAGAGGGTTAGCTGCCCTCTGTAATAAAAAACTGAAAAAAAGAAAAAAAAGAAAAAATAAAAAAACAAAAATAAAAAAGAATAGTGTAGAGAGTAATGCCCTCAGTGGTGGATGAGGAGATGGAATTGCAAATTTTTGGTTCGCGTCCTGGCATCTGCAAAAATTTTATTATTCACCTTCATGTTTCAGAGAAGTTCTGGGACTTGCCATTGTCAATACTTTACAAATTAAGCATGGAACACGGAAATACGAGTGAATATTCAAAACATGTTGATTATCTGGTAAAAACAAACTGCCACTCACCATCAGAACAGGAAACATAAAAAGGACTGACACATGTAAGAAAGAATTTAACGTAAATTAATCTCATTCTCAGAGTATAATAGAAAATTTACAGACTAGTTGTTTTAAGAGACGTCCTTTTCAAATAAGAACGTCTTCAAATTAAGCACTTACGCAGACAAAATATATTCTGATACTGGTACAGGCATATTTCTGCTGGTGTTTTTCTAGTTATTTAAGTTACTTTCAAGAGCAAAGGAAGAAGTTTTCTTTCCTGGCGGTGAATTGTAGTTTTTCGCGCATATTAAAACATACTTCACACAGCCAGCACATTTGTTTGGCAGTGTGTAGCGATGCAAAGGGCACCAAATTTGTTATAAAAGTCAGTAAATTACTCAATGGCCAATATTTTCCAGTAAAGGCATTTCGTTCATTCGAAGCAAGTGTCGATTCGTGACGTTATCGTCCCGACACGAGTTGACTGTAATCTGCATTCGTGTTAAAAAAAATAAAAAAATAAAATTAAAAAAAAGTTGGTAGAGCACTTGCCCGCGAAAGGCAAAGGTCCCAACTTCGAGTCTCGGTCGGGCACATAGTTTTAATCTGCCAGGAAGTTTCATATCAGCGTAAACTCCGCTGCAGAGTGAAAATCTCATTCTGATGTGATAAATTGCTAAAATTTTGTTATTGTACCCAAAAATACCCCCTTTTTTGTGAGAAAACCTGACGTGATAGAAAAAATGGATTGCATTTTTTAAATCAGCGCTGAAAAGTACATAAAAGTCAGTCATCAAATTTCAAACAACTTTCAAAAAATACTTTTTCACATACCTGTGTGTGTGTGTTTCGTTGATTCGTTCGCACGCTGACACTTGTTGATGGCCCAGCATTGAAATCTGCAGCAATCTGCCGAAGGGTTGCACTTCCGTCACGTTGAACTATTCTCTTCTGTTGTCTCTGGTCCCGTTTTTGCAAGATCTTTTCCGTCCACAGCGAAGTCGGATATTTGTTGTTTTACCGGATTCCTGTTATTCACGGTACACTCATGAAATGGTCTTACGGAAAATCCCCACTGCATCGGGTCCCAGAATATGCTGTGTCCCATCGCTCGTGCGCCGACTATAACACCACTTTAAAACTCACTTAAACCTTGATAACCTGCCATTGTAGTAGCAGTACCCGGTCTAACAACTGCGTCAGACAGTTGTCTTATATAGGCACTTCAGTGTATTTGTAATAATGCATATTACTTACATGATTTTGATTTGGCACTTCTTAATAAATGCATCTGACTTGCATGAATTCAAAGGTAATACTACTTCATAAGGCATCTGACTTACGTGAACTGGAATTGGTACCACTTTGAATTTGCATTCATAAGTTACTAGTTTCAAGGATGAATGTGTTACTACTTGAGACAAGCTGTTACGTTCAATGAATACCATTTACTGTTGCTATATGAAAATGGGCCCCGAAAATGATTTCCAGACTTCTGATTACATTACAAGCCCCAAGTATCAAATAGATGGTTCTGAGCACTATGGGAGTTAACATCTGAGGTCATCAGTCTCCTAGAACTTACACTACTGGCCATTAAAATTGCTACACCACGAAGATAACGTGCTACAGACGCGAAATTTAACCGACAGGAAGAAGATGCTGTGATATGCAAATCATTAGCTTTACAGAGCATTCACACAAGGCTGGCGCCGGTGGCGACACCTACAACGTGCTGACATGAGGAAAGTTTCCAACCGATTTCTGATACACAAACAGCAGTTGACCGGCGTTGTCTCGTGAAACGTTGTTGTGATGCCTCGTGTAAGGAGGAGAAATGCGTACCATCACGTTTCCGATTTTGATAAAGGTCGGATTGTAGCTTATCGCGATTGCGGTTTATCGTATCGCGACATTGCTGCTCGTGTTGGTCGAGCTCCAATGACTGTTAGCAGAATATCGAATCGGTGGGTTCAGGAGGGTAATACGGAACGCCGAGCTAGATCCCAACGGCCTCGTATCACTAGCAGTCGAGATGACAGGCATCTTATCCGCATAGCTGTAAAGGATCGTGCAGCCACGTCTCGATCCCTGAGTCAACAGATGGGGACGTTTGCAAGACAACAACCATCTACACGAATAGCCCGACGACGTTTGCAGCAGCATGGACTATCAGCTCGGAGACTATGGCTGCGGTTACCCTTGACGCTGCATCACAGACAGGAGCGCCTGCGATGGTGTACTCAACGACGAACCTGGGTGCACGAATGGCAAAACGTCATTTTTTCGGATGAATCCAGGTTCTGCTTACAGCATCATGATGGTCGCATCCGTGTTTGGCGACATCGCGGTGAATGCACATTGGAAGCGTGTATTCGTCATTGCCATACTGGCGTATCACCCGGCGTGATGGTATAGGGTACCATTGGTTACACGTCTCGGTCACCTCCTGTTCGCTTTGACGGCACTTTGAACAGTGGACGTTACATTTAAGATGTGTTACGACCCGTGGCTCTACCCTTCATTCGATCCCTCGAAACCCTACATTTCAGCAGGATAATGCACGACCGCATGTTGCAGGACCTGTACGGGTCTTTCTGGATACAGAAAATGTTCGACTGCTGCCCTGGCCAGCACATTCTCCATATCTCTCACCAATTGAAAACGTCTGGTCAATGGTGGCCGAGCAACTGGCTCGTGACAATACGCCATTCACTACTCTTGATGAACTGTTGTATAGTGTTGAAGCCTCATGGGCAGCTGTACTTGTACACGTCATCCAAGCTCTGTTTGACTCGATGCCCAGACGTATCAAGACAGTTATTACGGCCGGAGGTGGTTGTTCTGGGTACTGATTTCTCAGGATCTATGCACCTAAATTGCGTCAAAATGTAATCACATGTCAGCTCTAGTATAATATATTTGTCCAATGAATACCCGTTTATCATCTGTATTTCTTCTTGGTGTAGCAATTTTAATGGCCAGTAGTGTAGAACTACTTAAACCTTACTAATCTAAGTGCAAGACACACATCCATGCCCGAGGCAGCATTCGAACCTGCGACCGTGGTACCTTACCATACAGTGACTGACTGCACTGAAGCGTCGTAGCCACAGCTGGTTCTGGTCGGCGTTTGTTGAGTGTTTAGAGTCCATGCTTACAGACTCGCCTGATGATGGTTGAATCACGACTAAACCTACCATGCGCTGAAACAATTTTACGAAACAATCCTATCTCAATTTGCAGTAAGAAGTGGTCGTGCATTGCTTGCTGAAAAATGGTGTCTGGGGTGCGGTGCTTAAAGGGTATGGCTATGTGACCGAAGATGTCATTCACATAGGTTACACTTGTCACAGTGCCCTGGACATGCACCTGCTGTGATTTTTCGCTGTACCCAATAGCACCCCACACCATAAAGCCATGAATTTGCGCCGTATGTCTTGTGTAAAAGCAGTCATTGTGATGCCGCTCCCGCTGTCTGTGGCGATCCAAACGCGACCATCGTTTTCAAACTTATAGAACTTGGATTCGTCCGAAAAGATTATCTGATGCCATTCCTGGCCCAGAGAAAGATAGCCGGAGAAGTGGACGACGTGCATGTAACCTCTGCCGTACTAAACGGTGACGAACTGTCACCCCTTATAGTTTACGATGTGTTACACTGTTCCATTGTTGCGCCAGAGTGGAGGAGGACGCAGATCTGTCCTGCGATACCATGCGGATGAGTGTCGACCTTCTCTGGAGGTGGTCTGGGTGGCGCGACCTGACCCTTTTCGTCATGTTCTACGGCTTTCCGTGAATCATTCTGTGCACACCCTTTTGCACAGCCGAAACACTTCGTCCCACACTAGGAGCAATTTCTAGGATGGGTGACTCACTTCCTCTCATGCCAATAATGCGCCCTCTTTCAAACTCACTGATTTGACGGTAGGGTTCGCTTATACATCTGCGAGGCATCCTGCACGTCTTCTCAAGTCACAATGATCCTTTACCTTCGGTTTATAGCGACAACGAGAACAGCAGGCTCATTTTACCGGTTGGTGGTGTTGCACTGCGGTGTCGATGGTTCAAATGCTAATCATTTCTGCACAACATACTAATGCACATGTCCTGTGAATATGAACGTCCTATCTCTAGTCATTCAAGGTGATCCATTTTTTTACGAACATGAGTGCATCTAGAAGCCGATGGCTTGCCGCTGGTGGCTGTCTCGTGTGAAACCTGCCTCATCTCTCAGGCCCTGGCGAAGTCTGCTCTCATCATGATGATCATTAGTGTTCTCCAAAAAGACAGGTTTTCAAATGGTAGTTCTCCAGGCTGTCCAGTCTTCTGCCATCCACTTCAGGTCCGCAAATTTCCTCTTCCCTTTATGTCGTCTATCATCTTGTATCTTCTTCTTCCTCTTAGTCTTATCCCACAAACCAGTCCTTCCAAAGCATCTGTTAGCAAGCACTCCCTTCTCAATCAATATCCCAACCAGTTCTTTTTCCTATCTCTTATAACCTTCAGCAGACATCTTCTCTCCCCAACCCTTTCCAATACTCTTTCATTACTCACTCTTTCCATCCAGTTTGTCCTCTCCATTCTCCTCCACATCCACATCTCAGATGCTTCTGACCTTTTTTCATTCTCTCGTCTCAACGTCCATGTTTCTGCCCCACATAGTGCCACACTCCAGACAAAGCATTTGCCAAGCCTTTTCCTTAGACCTTCATCTAATTAGCCACTTAACAGTCTCTTCTTTCTGTTGAACGCCTCCTTCGCTATGGCATTTCGAGTTTTCACCTCCTGGTGATACCTCAAGTTTTCAGTTATTGTGTTTCCAAGATATTTAAATGCACTTACTTGGCTAATGGTAGATTGTCCTATTTTAATATTGGACACTCTGCCTCTTGTGTTGATGACCATACTCTTTGTTTTTGCTGTGTTTATTTGCATCCCATATTCCCACAAGCTTCATTCAGATCTTTCAGTATGTTATTCACTGTGTGCTCACTTTCTGCACTAATACCATGTCATCGGCAAATCTTTCTATTCTCTTTCCACCAATACATATTTCTCTATTCCCATCTAAGCCTTTCGCAATAATCTCTTCAAGGTATGCGTTAAACAACAGTGGGGAAAGCCAACAACCTTGTCTAACACCTCGTCCAGTGCTGCTTCGTTCTGATATTTCATTTCCAATCCTCATCCTTACTTTCTGGTGTAAATATAGATTCTGTATCAGTCGTCTCGCTTTCCAATCGACTCCTTTCCTCTTCAAAATATCCATCAGCTTGTTCCACTGAACTCTGCCCTCCTACGATCTAACTTATTGCAACAGAAAGTTGAACTACAGTTGTCATAAAAAGTAGGTTTTTGAATTAAGCCATAAAGAGAGTAAATAGGAAAACTGTTTGCACACTCGTAAACTACCCACACTAGTAACGTAACAAATTTGCATAACCTTTCGATTTAATAGTATGTAAGGCAGCCAGAAAAGTAGATTTGAATGAATAAGAATATGCAAACTGGCTCGTGCATTCGCGACGTCTTTCAGTGTTGTGGCAGGGAACGGTAGCTCCCTAATGTTAGCTAGCTGCTACCAGTCTTCAACCAATGGTGTGGGGTACCACGTAATGTTGCAAGGAGAACGTAACTGCTTTCGGAGGCAGGGGCAACTGCGAAGGGGTTACAGTACACTCTATAGTGATCCTATCTTTTGGTGGTTAGATGTGGCCGACCGGGATCTTGATTTCGAGGATGTCTTCTTCGTTTTCCCATGCAGTCCGACTTAGAGACAGTATGGCATCCGTTGCCCCATAATTCTGTCTGTTGCACGAGTCGACCAGCCGGCCAAATGGAGACCCCGATAAAGCTCCTTTGAAAGTATGCCAGGTACTGATGACGCTTTCTCACATGAGTCTTTGTCCTTCAGAGTGATTACGTCTGACGCTGTTCACGCCCCTCATACACCCAATCAGGCTTGGCAACAACGCTAAACATGAAAAAGACAAACGCGCTCAGGAGCTATGACACCCGTCACAGCGAATTGTAACTCCAGTCACTTACATATGCGCCGATGGTGTGCACGTGTACGAAGTTACATTAACGCTTGACCATTTCCTTTGGTTGTTTCACTTTATTTGACAGGCAGTGTAGTTTAAGTGCCATCGCTTCAACAGAGATGAATAGCACTAAAATTTTAAAATTCTGTCAGAGTACACAGGGTGTAACAAAACTATACTGCCAATCTCGCTGTGGAAACGTCATCCGACGACGTAGCAGTGAGTCCAAGTTACAAGAGCCAACGCTTGTCACTAGGCATCTCCTAGATCTGCAAACGTGCTCTTGCGCGATGGCGGAACGTAATACGTAAAATGAACATGGCAGCTTTCAGTACGTTACATGGCGTGGAGTACATCCACGCCTGTCACGTCAATACGTGATAGGCGTACTACTTGTAAGAACTGGCCCCTATAACTTTACTCCTCCGCAGCGTCATCGGTTAACGTTTCCGGGCATCGATCACTTACCTGATTTGTTTTTCATAAGGTCCTTCACGATCTCTAAGTTTATCGGTCCCATTATTTTAAACCCTGTATATCGCAATGAACATCTAGTACCCGCGAGAGGCGTGTTTATTGCCGTAAGGTATCTGCAGCATCTAGAAAGATTATTACAGATTTTGAATGGAAAATATCTAGGTGACAGTAAAGGTCAAAGGAGGATTGAACACGGTAATCCGATACTTCCGCAGTCTTCCTGTTCCAGCAGCTGTAGTGGCAGAACGGTTCAGAGAAAACCTAAAGCAGATGGTAATTGAAATTACTGAGTATGCTATTGTAACCATAAATATCGAAAAGTGTAAGGTCATCCACATGAGTGCTAAAAGGAATTCGTTAAACTTTGGTTACACGATAAATCAGTCTAACCTAAAAGCTGTAAATTCAACTAAATACCTAGGTATTACAATTATGAACAACTTAAATTGGAAGGAACACATAGAAAATGTCGTGGGGAAGTATAACCAAAGGCTGCCTTTTATTGGCAGGACGCTTAGAAAATGTAACAGATCTACTAAGAAGAGTGCCTACACTACGCTTGTCCGTCCTCTTTTAGAATACTGCTGCGCGGTGTGGGATCCTTACCAGACAGGACTGACGGAGTACATCGAAAAAGTTCAAAGAAGGGCAGCGAGTTTTGTATTATCGCTAACTATGGGAGAGAGTGTCACAGAAATGATACAGGATTTGGGCTGGTCATCTGTAAAAGAAAGGCGTTTTTCGTTGAGACGTAATCTTCTCACGAAATTCCAATCACCAACTTTCTCCTTCGAATGCGAAAATATTTTGTTGACACCGACCTACATATGGAGAAACGGTCACCACGATAAAATAAGGGATATCAGAGCTCGTACCGAAAGATATAGGTGTTCGTTCTTTCCGCGCGCTATACGAGATTGGAATAATAGAGAATTGTGAAGGTGGTTCGATGAACCCTTTGCCGGGCACTTAAATGTGATTTGCAGAGTATCCATGTAGATGTAGATATAGACGTAACAGCGGAACGTTTCAACACCCAGCATTAAAAAAAGAAGAGTCCCAAGATTACAACAGTTGCCACGGCTAGTGTGAGATTTTCTTAGCGTCTTTTCAAAAAAGACCCTTGAGCATTTGGTGAGAAAAACGACGTCTCTCACAGTAACTACACTGCTGGTGTAACATCTCCAAGCAATCTGACGAGCAAAACAACGTCTCTCCCTGTGCAGGAAACGTACGATTTGTATGTGAGCACTATGGGACGTGGTGACTAGGACATACAAAAGTTTGCTTCGATCCGCTGCAGAATGCGTACTCGGATGGCCGCAGCAGTTAAGGCGACCGCTCGCGTAAAGCAGGAGGTCTGGTTTCGAGTCCTGGTGGGGTACAAATTTTCATATGTTACTAGTAAATCGTATAGGCGTTGTGAAATCGTATGCATTTAATAATTTAATGCGGCTGTCAATTGCCAGCAGTGAGTGTTTCTCTGAACATGCATGCATGCATGCATGCATATCTGAAGGAACACGGATGGAGACACAGACTGCCGTAATGTACAAATTGTAATGTTTGTTTTGCATAATATTCACTGCTCGTCGATTGAACGCAGTTGAATTTGAATTCTACGTATACAGGGAGGCAATTATTGAATTATATGAAAAATGCAAATTAGTTACAAACTACGGCGTTTACAGATGGCTCTGAGCACTATGGGACTTAACATCTATGGTCATCAGTCCCCTAGAACTTAGAACTACTTAAACCTAACTAACCTAAAGACATCACACAACACCCAGCCATCACGAGGCAGAGAAAATCCCTGACCCCGCCGGGAATCGAACCCGGGAACCCGAGCGTGGGAAGCGAGAACGCTACCGCACGACCACGAGATGCGGGCGGCGTTTACACACTTCATTCAATATGTATACGTCACTGCAGATATTCGGACGTTTTCGATATGCCTTCCGTCATTGGCTATGATGTGGCGTAGATGAATAGCGAAATTCTACATGACCCGCTGAAGTGTCGGAACATCGATGCTGCCAATGACAACCTGAACGGCTGTTTTCAGCTCAGCAATGGGTTTGGGCTTATTTCTGTACACCTTGCCTTTAATATGGCCTCACAAAAAGGAGTCGCATGTGTTCAAATCCGGGGAACATGGCGGCCAATCGAGGCCCACACGACAGCGGTCACTAGGTACCCCAGAGCCAGAATACGGTCCCCAAAGTGCTCCTCCAGGACATCAAAAACTCTCCTGCTTCGATGGGTTGCGCTCCGTCTTGTATGAACCATATCTGGTCGAAATATGGATCACTTTTGATAATACCGTTCGGTAGTCACCGTGCCATCAAGGAATATCGCACCAATTAGTCAGCGACTGGACATTGCACACCACAGTCACCTGTTGAAGGTGAAGAGACTTCACGGTATCGAAATGCGGGTTCTCAGTCCCCCAAATATGTCTCAGTTTTGCTTCTACATCTACAGCTACATTTATACTCCGCAAGCCACCCAACGGAGTGTGGCGGAGGGCACTTTACGTGCCACTGTCACTACCTCCCTTTCCTATCCAGTAGCGTATGGTTCGCGGGAAGAACGACTGCCGGAAAGCCTCCCTGCGCGCTTGAATCTCTCTAATTTTACATTCGTGATCTCCTCGGGAGGTATAAGTAGGGGGAAGCAATATATTCGATACCTCATCCAGAAACGCACCCTCTCGAAACCTGGCGAGCAAGCTACACCGCGATGCAGAGCGCCTCTCTTGCAGAGTCTGCCACTTGAGTTTGCTAAACATCTCCGTAACGCTATCACGCTTACCAAATAACCCTGTGACGAAACGCGCCGCTCTTCTTCGGATCCTCTATATCTCCTCCGCCAACCCGACCTGGCACGGATCCCACAGTGACGAGCAATACTCAAGTATAGGTCGAACGAGTCTTTTGTAAGCCATCTTCTTTGTTGATGGACTACATTTTCTAAGGACTCTCCCAATGAATCTCAACCTGGTACCCGCCTTACCAACAATTAATTTTATAATATCATTCCACTTCAAATCGTTCCGTACGCATACTCCCAGCTATTTTACAGAAGTAACTGCTACCAGTGTTTGTTCTGCTATCATATATTCATACAATAAAGGATCCTTCTTTCTATGTATTCGCAATAAATTACATTTGTCTATGTTAAGGGTCAGTTGCCAATCCCTGCACCAAGTGCCTATCCGCTGCAGATCTTCCTGCATTTCGCTGCAATTTTCTAATCCTGCAACTTCTCTGTATACCACAGCACCATCCGCGAAAAGCCGCATGGTACTTCCGACACTATCTACTAGGTCATTTATATATATTGTGAAAACTAATGGTCCCATAACACTCCCCTATGGCACGCCAGAGGTTACTTTAACATCTGTAGACGTCTCTCCATTGAGAACAACATGCTGTGTTCTGTTTGATAAAAACTCTTCAATCCAGCCACACAGCTGGTCTGGTATTTCGTAGGCTCTTACTTTGTTTATCAGGCGACAGTGCGTAACTGAATCGAACGCCTTCCAGAAGTCAAGGAAAATAGCATCTACCTGGGATCCTGTGAGACATCCCCTTAGAAAAATTTATAAATGACAGTGCTGGAAAACCTCTACGTTATTTGATTTTCAAACAGTTGAGCAACACTGAACGTACTCAGACATTTCTCTATTTACTTATTCTGATCAACACTAAACTGACACACAATATTTTAAGCGCAACGCAATTTGACTTTCAATAATCCCTACAAAAGAATGGGCCTGACTAACAATAACCTTTCATGAATCACTTACCTCACAAAAATCTTCATTACTCGTACTACTGCAATACAGGGAGCGCCAATACTGCCAGCTAAATAAAATAAAAGATTCTAACTACTTCAGGCACTAACTACTGATAGGCATAGTTAGTAAATGAAAGATTTTGGTAGAGAACAAACAATGTTTTTACCTTAATGATATGCCGGCCGAAGTGGCCGTGCGGTTAAAGGCGCTGAAGTCTGGAACCGCAATACCGCTACGGTCGCAGGTTCGAATCCTGCCTCGGGCATGGATGTTTGTGATGTCCTTAGGTTAGTTAGGTTTAACTAGTTCTAAGTTCTAGGGGACTAATGACCTCAGCAGTTGAGTCCCATAGTGCTCAGAGCCATTTGAACCATTTGAACCTTAATGATATATAATCACTTTCATACAGAGCACTACGAGGTGTTACACAACACAGAAACCTAAACAGCCTTACACCTGTATCTAATATTTTCTGGGTCTCATGAACAAATAAAGCGAGGTGGGTCTCACACGATCGCTGTTTCCGGAATCCGTGTTGATTCCTACAGCGTAGATTCTGGGTTTCCAGAAATGACATGATACGCGAGGAAAAAACATGTTCTAAAATTCTACAAAAGATCGATGTCAGGGATATAGGCCATTGGTTTTGCGCATCTGCTCGACGACCCTTCTTGAAAACTGGGACTACCTGTGCTCTTTTCCAATCATTTGGAACCTTCCATTCCTCTAGAGACTTGTGGTACACGGCTGTTAGAAGGGGGGCAAGTTCTTTCGCGTACTCTGTGTGGAATCGAATTGGTATCCCATCAGGGCCAGTGGACTTTCCTCTATTGAGTGATTTCAGCTGCTTTTCGATTCCTTGGACACTTATTTCGATGTCAGCCATTTTTTCGTTCGTGCGGTGATCAGAGAAGGAAATGCAGTGCGGTCTTCCTCTGTGAAACAGCTTTGAAAAAAGGTGTTTAGTATTTCAGCTTTACGCGTGTCATCCTCTGTTTCAATGCCATCATCATCCCAGAGTGTCTGGATATGCTGTTTCGATCCACTTACTGATTTAACGTAAGACCAGAACTTCCTAGGATTTTCTGTCAAGTCGGTATATTATAAAATAGAATTTTACTTTCGAATTCACTGAACGCTTCACGCATAGCCCTCCTTACGCTAACTTTGACATCGTTTAGCTTCTGTTTGTCTGTGAGGTTTTGGCTGCGTTTAAACTTGCAGTGAAGCTCTCTTTGCTTTCGCAGTAGTTTCCTAACTTTGTTGTTGAATGACGGTGGGTTTTTCCCGTCCCTCACAGTTTTACTCGGCACGTACCTGTCTAAAACGCATTTTAAGATTGCCTTGAACTTTTTCCATAAACACTCAACATTGTCAGCTTCGGAACAGAAATTTTCGTATTGATCTGTTAGGTAGTCTGAAATCTGCCTCCTATTACTCTTGCTAAACAGATTAACCTTCCTCCCTTTTTTTATAATCCTATTTACTTCCATTTTCAGGGATGCTGCAACGGCCTTATGATCACTGATTCCCTGTTCTGCGCTTACAGAGTCGAAAAGTTCGGGTCTGTTTGTTATCAGCAGGTCCAAGATGTTATCTCCACGAGTCGGTTCTCTGTTTAATTGCTCGAGGTAATTTTCGGATAGTGCACTCAATATAAAGTCACTCGATGCTTTGTCCCTACCACTCGTCCTAAACATCTGAGTGTCCCAGTCTATATCTGATAAATTGAAATCTCCACCTAAGACGATAACATGCTGAGGAAATTTATCTGAAATGTGTTCCAGATTAGCCGGCCGAAGTGGCCGTGCGGTTAAAGGCGCTGCAGTCTGGAACCGCAAGACCGCTACGGTCGCAGGTTCGAATCCTGCCTCGGGCATGGATGTTTGTGATGTCCTTAGGTTAGTTAGGTTTAACTAGTTCTAAGTTCTAGGGGACTAATGACCTCAGCAGTTGAGTCCCATAGTGCTCAGAGCCATTTGAACCATTTTTGTGTTCCAGATTTTCTCTCAGTTGTTCTGCCACTAACGCTTCAACTGCACCCAGCGACCTCAGGATCAATTGCCGCGTCACTCACCATGCGCAGCTCTGGAAACAGTAGTCACGCGGCTACAATTTGTCGACACGTGGAGACATGTTCACGGTGATCATTTAGGCTTTACGTACTACACTGCGCACTCCTCTAGCCGACTGGATCGCATCTACATCTCGCGATCCCTAATTCAACACACTCGACAGGCTGAAATCTGGCTTGTTGCTTTCTCAGATCATGAGGCTTACTTCTGTGATGTTGTTCTCACAAGACAGGCAGCATGGCACGGACGTGGTTTATGGAAACTGAACACGGCACTTCTTAATTCACCTGACTGTCGACTTCTAATAGAAGACACTTGGATCACATGTAATAGACGCCGTCCCACGTATCCGTCTACCATATCCTGGTGGATCCAGTGTGCAAAACCTGCTCTTCGAAAAACTTTGATCTGGTATGGCAAAGATGTTGTAGCCTGGAGGAAGAGCACTATGGACTTTTACTACAGGATCCTACGAGAATGCTCCACGATGCCAGCCTCCCCTGAGCGCCATACAAGGATGAACCATGCTAAGGCCCAAATCTCCAATCTCATGCGAAGGCATTTGGAAGGAGCGATAGTACGATCTCGTACTGCTGATCGCATGCCTCATGAACATCCGTCGATGTACCATATCATCCAAGAACGCCAAAATCGACGCCGAAAATTGATTCACATCCTAACAGTTCAAGATGGGCGTCGCTACGTAACCCAATCTGCAATAGGGAATGTGCTTTACGCCCACTACCAGCAGCTATACGCCGCAATTCCACATTCCCCAGAGTTGATCGAGGAAGTCACACAGCTCAACTTCAGTGGTATCCCAGGAGATGCGGCGATTGACTTGATGTCAGAGGTGACTGATGAGGAAGTTCGCGATGCGATCCGAGCAGGAACCATCAATCGCTCCCCAAGACCCGACGGTCTTCCCCTCGAATGTTATCGGACCTTCCGTGATTTGTTAGAGTCCACCTTCACCTCCATCTGTCGGGAACTGATGTCTCCGGAAGTACCTGTGCGGCACGGCTTTATGCCGCTACAGGGATATGATCGCCGTTACCCAGGCACAATGCCTCTCTGGGGCACTTGCGTCTTTGGACTTTAGTCAAGATTTTGATAGGGTTGACCATTTTTTCCTTACGGCCGTTCTCTACCATATGGGTTTCCCAGTCGCCGTTATCACGGTAGTGATGCGCCTTCTGCGGGGTGCCTCATCCAGGCAGACTCACTCCACCGATAATGATAGGTCGATCCGTACGTCAAGGTTGCCCTCTATCAGCAATTTTGTACGCCTTTTCCTTGGAATCCTTGCTATGTGGACTAAGACAACGTTTGGTAGGGTTGTCCATAGAACGCTACCAATTCTGTTGCACGGCCTATGCTGACGATGTAGTCATCTGTTTACGTAATGCCGACGACGTTCGAGCTGTTTTGACGCGGGTAGCGACTTATGGTGAGGCGTCTGGTAGCTCTTTAAACGTACGTAAGTCACAAGTTATGTTCACTGGCACGGGACTTCCCGTGGAGTGCGTTACACCTCTCACCACCGTTGATGCCATCCGTTGTTTAGGAATAGATTTTTCATCTGAGCTCCGGCGTTCAGCCACCATCAACTGCCGACGCCTCCTTTTAATGATCAGAGCAGGTCTTATGGACCATCGCCTTCGATCCCTAGATATTCTCCAACGATCTCGATATGTAAATATATATATCGCATCCCGAGTTCCCCATGTAGCACAAGTTCTACCTTTCCCGCTTACTGTGGCATGTCGCATGTTGGCAGCGATGGCATCTTTCGTCAGCTCTGGGCTGTTGCTCAAAGTTAACTATGCAACCCTTACTCTTCCCCGTGAACGAGGTGGGATAGGTCTGTTTCACGTGCCGGATAGAGCTCGCGCCCTATTTGTCAGCTCCCAGATGACGGCATGGACACGTTGCCCAACGAGCCTCACTGGTCTCCTCCTGTCGGCATATTCGCCGGTCTCACTGTCAGCCCCAGTGATAATCTCGGATGTTCCGGCCCAGTTCCATTATATACGATACTTCTTTCTGGAACTCAGTTATCTACGCCTCACCTTACCAAGACAGCTTTTACTCAAGACAAAGGCTGTATACAATGTCCTCCAATTAGGTCGTCCACCTAACCCGATTGAACAAAAGTTCCCCCAGGTTGACTGGCGTCATGTATGGCGCGCGGTGTTCGCCTGTTACCTTGACACGAATGTTCAATCTGTCTGGTAACTAACTGTCAATGGTAAGCAAATCAACCAATTTCGCCTTCATCGTATCCACCTCGCCCAATCACCTCTATGTTCCACGTGTGGAGTGCCAGACAATGATGAACATCGGTCTGTTTGCGGACCGGCGGCGGAGGTTTGGCACTTTTGTTCGACGTATTGTGGCTTTTCTAACGCGGGACATTCCGGATCGGATTACTCCCCTTTCATTATTATTTCCGGAACGTGACTATTTTCCTCGGACAAAGACCACTGCTGTGAATTGGATTCGCGGACATGCCATTCACTACTTATTTGGACAAACTGTAAACTCTGTAATCGATTTTTGGACATACCTCAATGACCGTCATTATGTCGTTGTCCGTCACCTAAAATACAGACAATTTTTCTCGAACTTCCTTGGGAGTGCTTTTCACAAGCCGCCTCGCAGCTGGAATGTGTTATGCCAAGAGAGAAGAAGGTTTCCTGTTTGAACCAATGATCGTTTCTGAACAATTGAACGGAACACATCAATTTCGAGAAGACGTGACTCAACATATTACCAGCGGGGCGCAGAAGGCCTCTGATAAATTACACAACAAACCTAAACAAAACAAAATAAAATAAAATAAAATAAAATAAAATAAAATAACATAAAAACAATAAAAATAAAATTCAGAAAAAGGAAGATTTTGTTTTGTTTGTAAGGATAGCCCTAACCTTGTTTTTCCATATTTCCCCTGGTATATAGGCAGCTCTCTGGGGTAGGTTTAGTCAGGAGCCAACGCCTGAAGTGGACCAGATTTTTTTTATTATAGGATGAAAAGTGGCGGTGGCACTTGGTTTTTTTATAAAAAAAACAAAAGAAAAAAAATGAAAAAATAGAAAAAAAAAAGAGGGTTAGCTGCCCTCTGTAATAAAAAACTGAAAAAAAGAAAAAAAAGAAAAAATAAAAAAACAAAAATAAAAAAGAATAGTGTAGAGAGTAATGCCCTCAGTGGTGGATGAGGAGATGGAATTGCAAATTTTTGGTTCGCGTCCTGGCATCTGCAAAAATTTTATTATTCACCTTCATGTTTCAGAGAAGTTCTGGGACTTGCCATTGTCAATACTTTACAAATTAAGCATGGAACACGGAAATACGAGTGAATATTCAAAACATGTTGATTATCTGGTAAAAACAAACTGCCACTCACCATCAGAACAGGAAACATAAAAAGGACTGACACATGTAAGAAAGAATTTAACGTAAATTAATCTCATTCTCAGAGTATAATAGAAAATTTACAGACTAGTTGTTTTAAGAGACGTCCTTTTCAAATAAGAACGTCTTCAAATTAAGCACTTACGCAGACAAAATATATTCTGATACTGGTACAGGCATATTTCTGCTGGTGTTTTTCTAGTTATTTAAGTTACTTTCAAGAGCAAAGGAAGAAGTTTTCTTTCCTGGCGGTGAATTGTAGTTTTTCGCGCATATTAAAACATACTTCACACAGCCAGCACATTTGTTTGGCAGTGTGTAGCGATGCAAAGGGCACCAAATTTGTTATAAAAGTCAGTAAATTACTCAATGGCCAATATTTTCCAGTAAAGGCATTTCGTTCATTCGAAGCAAGTGTCGATTCGTGACGTTATCGTCCCGACACGAGTTGACTGTAATCTGCATTCGTGTTAAAAAAAATAAAAAAATAAAATTAAAAAAAAGTTGGTAGAGCACTTGCCCGCGAAAGGCAAAGGTCCCAACTTCGAGTCTCGGTCGGGCACATAGTTTTAATCTGCCAGGAAGTTTCATATCAGCGTAAACTCCGCTGCAGAGTGAAAATCTCATTCTGATGTGATAAATTGCTAAAATTTTGTTATTATACCCAAAAATACCCCCTTTTTTGTGAGAAAACCTGACGTGATAGAAAAAATGGATTGCATTTTTTAAATCAGCGCTGAAAAGTACATAAAAGTCAGTCATCAAATTTCAAACAACTTTCAAAAAATACTTTTTCACATACCTGTGTGTGTGTGTTTCGTTGATTCGTTCGCACGCTGACACTTGTTGATGGCCCAGCATTGAAATCTGCAGCAATCTGCCGAAGGGTTGCACTTCCGTCACGTTGAACTATTCTCTTCTGTTGTCTCTGGTCCCGTTTTTGCAAGATCTTTTCCGTCCACAGCGAAGTCGGATATTTGTTGTTTTACCGGATTCCTGTTATTCACGGTACACTCATGAAATGGTCTTACGGAAAATCCCCACTGCATCGGGTCCCAGAATATGCTGTGTCCCATCGCTCGTGCGCCGACTATAACACCACTTTAAAACTCACTTAAACCTTGATAACCTGCCATTGTAGTAGCAGTACCCGGTCTAACAACTGCGTCAGACAGTTGTCTTATATAGGCACTTCAGTGTATTTGTAATAATGCATATTACTTACATGATTTTGATTTGGCACTTCTTAATAAATGCATCTGACTTGCATGAATTCAAAGGTAATACTACTTCATAAGGCATCTGACTTACGTGAACTGGAATTGGTACCACTTTGAATTTGCATTCATAAGTTACTAGTTTCAAGGATGAATGTGTTACTACTTGAGACAAGCTGTTACGTTCAATGAATACCATTTACTGTTGCTATATGAAAATGGGCCCCGAAAATGATTTCCAGACTTCTGATTACATTACAAGCCCCAAGTATCAAATAGATGGTTCTGAGCACTATGGGAGTTAACATCTGAGGTCATCAGTCTCCTAGAACTTACACTACTGGCCATTAAAATTGCTACACCACGAAGATAACGTGCTACAGACGCGAAATTTAACCGACAGGAAGAAGATGCTGTGATATGCAAATCATTAGCTTTACAGAGCATTCACACAAGGCTGGCGCCGGTGGCGACACCTACAACGTGCTGACATGAGGAAAGTTTCCAACCGATTTCTGATACACAAACAGCAGTTGACCGGCGTTGTCTCGTGAAACGTTGTTGTGATGCCTCGTGTAAGGAGGAGAAATGCGTACCATCACGTTTCCGATTTTGATAAAGGTCGGATTGTAGCTTATCGCGATTGCGGTTTATCGTATCGCGACATTGCTGCTCGTGTTGGTCGAGCTCCAATGACTGTTAGCAGAATATCGAATCGGTGGGTTCAGGAGGGTAATACGGAACGCCGAGCTAGATCCCAACGGCCTCGTATCACTAGCAGTCGAGATGACAGGCATCTTATCCGCATAGCTGTAAAGGATCGTGCAGCCACGTCTCGATCCCTGAGTCAACAGATGGGGACGTTTGCAAGACAACAACCATCTACACGAATAGCCCGACGACGTTTGCAGCAGCATGGACTATCAGCTCGGAGACTATGGCTGCGGTTACCCTTGACGCTGCATCACAGACAGGAGCGCCTGCGATGGTGTACTCAACGACGAACCTGGGTGCACGAATGGCAAAACGTCATTTTTTCGGATGAATCCAGGTTCTGCTTACAGCATCATGATGGTCGCATCCGTGTTTGGCGACATCGCGGTGAATGCACATTGGAAGCGTGTATTCGTCATTGCCATACTGGCGTATCACCCGGCGTGATGGTATAGGGTACCATTGGTTACACGTCTCGGTCACCTCCTGTTCGCTTTGACGGCACTTTGAACAGTGGACGTTACATTTAAGATGTGTTACGACCCGTGGCTCTACCCTTCATTCGATCCCTCGAAACCCTACATTTCAGCAGGATAATGCACGACCGCATGTTGCAGGACCTGTACGGGTCTTTCTGGATACAGAAAATGTTCGACTGCTGCCCTGGCCAGCACATTCTCCATATCTCTCACCAATTGAAAACGTCTGGTCAATGGTGGCCGAGCAACTGGCTCGTGACAATACGCCATTCACTACTCTTGATGAACTGTTGTATAGTGTTGAAGCCTCATGGGCAGCTGTACTTGTACACGTCATCCAAGCTCTGTTTGACTCGATGCCCAGACGTATCAAGACAGTTATTACGGCCGGAGGTGGTTGTTCTGGGTACTGATTTCTCAGGATCTATGCACCTAAATTGCGTCAAAATGTAATCACATGTCAGCTCTAGTATAATATATTTGTCCAATGAATACCCGTTTATCATCTGTATTTCTTCTTGGTGTAGCAATTTTAATGGCCAGTAGTGTAGAACTACTTAAACCTTACTAATCTAAGTGCAAGACACACATCCATGCCCGAGGCAGCATTCGAACCTGCGACCGTGGTACCTTACCATACAGTGACTGACTGCACTGAAGCGTCGTAGCCACAGCTGGTTCTGGTCGGCGTTTGTTGAGTGTTTAGAGTCCATGCTTACAGACTCGCCTGATGATGGTTGAATCACGACTAAACCTACCATGCGCTGAAACAATTTTACGAAACAATCCTATCTCAATTTGCAGTAAGAAGTGGTCGTGCATTGCTTGCTGAAAAATGGTGTCTGGGGTGCGGTGCTTAAAGGGTATGGCTATGTGACCGAAGATGTCATTCACATAGGTTACACTTGTCACAGTGCCCTGGACATGCACCTGCTGTGATTTTTCGCTGTACCCAATAGCACCCCACACCATAAAGCCATGAATTTGCGCCGTATGTCTTGTGTAAAAGCAGTCATTGTGATGCCGCTCCCGCTGTCTGTGGCGATCCAAACGCGACCATCGTTTTCAAACTTATAGAACTTGGATTCGTCCGAAAAGATTATCTGATGCCATTCCTGGCCCAGAGAAAGATAGCCGGAGAAGTGGACGACGTGCATGTAACCTCTGCCGTACTAAACGGTGACGGACTGTCACCCCTTATAGTTTACGATGTGTTACACTGTTCCATTGTTGCGCCAGAGTGGAGGAGGACGCAGATCTGTCCTGCGATACCATGCGGATGAGTGTCGACCTTCTCTGGAGGTGGTCTGGGTGGCGCGACCTGACCCTTTTCGTCATGTTCTACGGCTTTCCGTGAATCATTCTGTGCACACCCTTTTGCACAGCCGAAACACTTCGTCCCACACTAGGAGCAATTTCTAGGATGGGTGACTCACTTCCTCTCATGCCAATAATGCGCCCTCTTTCAAACTCACTGATTTGACGGTAGGGTTCGCTTATACATCTGCGAGGCATCCTGCACGTCTTCTCAAGTCACAATGATCCTTTACCTTCGGTTTATAGCGACAACGAGAACAGCAGGCTCATTTTACCGGTTGGTGGTGTTGCACCGCGGTGTCGATGGTTCAAATGCTAATCATTTCTGCACAACATACTAATGCACATGTCCTGTGAATATGAACGTCCTATCTCTAGTCATTCAAGGTGATCCATTTTTTTACGAACATGAGTGCATCTAGAAGCCGATGGCTTGCCGCTGGTGGCTGTCTCGTGTGAAACCTGCCTCATCTCTCAGGCCCTGGCGAAGTCTGCTCTCATCATGATGATCATTAGTGTTCTCCAAAAAGACAGGTTTTCAAATGGTAGTTCTCCAGGCTGTCCGGTCTTCTGCCATCCACTTCAGGTCCGCAAATTTCCTCTTCCCTTTATGTCGTCTATCATCTTGTATCTTCTTCTTCCTCTTAGTCTTATCCCACAAACCAGTCCTTCCAAAGCATCTGTTAGCAAGCACTCCCTTCTCAATCAATATCCCAACCAGTTCTTTTTCCTATCTCTTATAACCTTCAGCAGACATCTTCTCTCCCCAACCCTTTCCAATACTCTTTCATTACTCACTCTTTCCATCCAGTTTGTCCTCTCCATTCTCCTCCACATCCACATCTCAGATGCTTCTGACCTTTTTTCATTCTCTCGTCTCAACGTCCATGTTTCTGCCCCACATAGTGCCACACTCCAGACAAAGCATTTGCCAAGCCTTTTCCTTAGACCTTCATCTAATTAGCCACTTAACAGTCTCTTCTTTCTGTTGAACGCCTCCTTCGCTATGGCATTTCGAGTTTTCACCTCCTGGTGATACCTCAAGTTTTCAGTTATTGTGTTTCCAAGATATTTAAATGCACTTACTTGGCTAATGGTAGATTGTCCTATTTTAATATTGGACACTCTGCCTCTTGTGTTGATGACCATACTCTTTGTTTTTGCTGTGTTTATTTGCATCCCATATTCCCACAAGCTTCATTCAGATCTTTCAGTATGTTATTCACTGTGTGCTCACTTTCTGCACTAATACCATGTCATCGGCAAATCTTTCTATTCTCTTTCCACCAATACATATTTCTCTATTCCCATCTAAGCCTTTCGCAATAATCTCTTCAAGGTATGCGTTAAACAACAGTGGGGAAAGCCAACAACCTTGTCTAACACCTCGTCCAGTGCTGCTTCGTTCTGATATTTCATTTCCAATCCTCATCCTTACTTTCTGGTGTAAATATAGATTCTGTATCAGTCGTCTCGCTTTCCAATCGACTCCTTTCCTCTTCAAAATATCCATCAGCTTGTTCCACTGAACTCTGCCCTCCTACGATCTAACTTATTGCAACAGAAAGTTGAACTACAGTTGTCATAAAAAGTAGGTTTTTGAATTAAGCCATAAAGAGAGTAAATAGGAAAACTGTTTGCACACTCGTAAACTACCCACACTAGTAACGTAACAAATTTGCATAACCTTTCGATTTAATAGTATGTAAGGCAGCCAGAAAAGTAGATTTGAATGAATAAGAATATGCAAACTGGCTCGTGCATTCGCGACGTCTTTCAGTGTTGTGGCAGGGGACGGTAGCTCCCTAATGTTAGCTAGCTGCTACCAGTCTTCAACCAATGGTGTGGGGTACCACGTAATGTTGCAAGGAGAACGTAACTGCTTTCGGAGGCAGGGGCAACTGCGAAGGGGTTACAGTACACTCTATAGTGATCCTATCTTTTGGTGGTTAGATGTGGCCGACCGGGATCTTGATTTCGAGGATGTCTTCTTCGTTTTCCCATGCAGTCCAACTTAGAGACAGTATGGCATCCGTTGCCCCATAATTCTGTCTGTTGCACGAGTCGACCAGCCGGCCAAATGGAGACCCCGATAAAGCTCCTTTGAAAGTATGCCAGGTACTGATGACGCTTTCTCACATGAGTCTTTGTCCTTCAGAGTGATTACGTCTGACGCTGTTCACGCCCCTCATACACCCAATCAGGCTTGGCAACAACGCTAAACATGAAAAAGACAAATGCGCTCAGGAGCTATGACACCCGTCACAGCGAATTGTAACTCCAGTCACTTACATATGCGCCGATGGTGTGCACGTGTACGAAGTTACATTAACGCTTGACCATTTCCTTTGGTTGTTTCACTTTATTTGACAGGCAGTGTAGTTTAAGTGCCATCGCTTCAACAGAGATGAATAGCACTAAAATTTTAAAATTCTGTCAGAGTACACAGGGTGTAACAAAACTATACTGCCAATCTCGCTGTGGAAACGTCATCCGACGACGTAGCAGTGAGTCCAAGTTACAAGAGCCAACGCTTGTCACTAGGCATCTCCTAGATCTGCAAACGTGCTCTTGCGCGATGGCGGAACGTAATACGTAAAATGAACATGGCAGCTTTCAGTACGTTACATGGCGTGGAGTACATCCACGCCTGTCACGTCAATACGTGATAGGCGTACTACTTGTAAGAACTGGCCCCTATAACTTTACTCCTCCGCAGCGTCATCGGTTAACGTTTCCGGGCATCGATCACTTACCTGATTTGTTTTTCATAAGGTCCTTCACGATCTCTAAGTTTATCGGTCCCATTATTTTAAACCCTGTATATCGCAATGAACATCTAGTACCCGCGAGAGGCGTGTTTATTGCCGTAAGGTATCTGCAGCATCTAGAAAGATTATTACAGATTTTGAATGGAAAATATCTAGGTGACAGTAAAGGTCAAAGGAGGATTGAACACGGTAATCCGATACTTCCGCAGTCTTCCTGTTCCAGCAGCTGTAGTGGCAGAACGGTTCAGAGAAAACCTAAAGCAGATGGTAATTGAAATTACTGAGTATGCTATTGTAACCATAAATATCGAAAAGTGTAAGGTCATCCACATGAGTGCTAAAAGGAATTCGTTAAACTTTGGTTACACGATAAATCAGTCTAACCTAAAAGCTGTAAATTCAACTAAATACCTAGGTATTACAATTATGAACAACTTAAATTGGAAGGAACACATAGAAAATGTCGTGGGGAAGTATAACCAAAGGCTGCCTTTTATTGGCAGGACGCTTAGAAAATGTAACAGATCTACTAAGAAGAGTGCCTACACTACGCTTGTCCGTCCTCTTTTAGAATACTGCTGCGCGGTGTGGGATCCTTACCAGACAGGACTGACGGAGTACATCGAAAAAGTTCAAAGAAGGGCAGCGAGTTTTGTATTATCGCTAACTATGGGAGAGAGTGTCACAGAAATGATACAGGATTTGGGCTGGTCATCTGTAAAAGAAAGGCGTTTTTCGTTGAGACGTAATCTTCTCACGAAATTCCAATCACCAACTTTCTCCTTCGAATGCGAAAATATTTTGTTGACACCGACCTACATATGGAGAAACGGTCACCACGATAAAATAAGGGATATCAGAGCTCGTACCGAAAGATATAGGTGTTCGTTCTTTCCGCGCGCTATACGAGATTGGAATAATAGAGAATTGTGAAGGTGGTTCGATGAACCCTTTGCCGGGCACTTAAATGTGATTTGCAGAGTATCCATGTAGATGTAGATATAGACGTAACAGCGGAACGTTTCAACACCCAGCATTAAAAAAAGAAGAGTCCCAAGATTACAACAGTTGCCACGGCTAGTGTGAGATTTTCTTAGCGTCTTTTCAAAAAAGACCCTTGAGCATTTGGTGAGAAAAACGACGTCTCTCACAGTAACTACACTGCTGGTGTAACATCTCCAAGCAATCTGACGAGCAAAACAACGTCTCTCCCTGTGCAGGAAACGTACGATTTGTATGTGAGCACTATGGGACGTGGTGACTAGGACATACAAAAGTTTGCTTCGATCCGCTGCAGAATGCGTACTCGGATGGCCGCAGCAGTTAAGGCGACCGCTCGCGTAAAGCAGGAGGTCTGGTTTCGAGTCCTGGTGGGGTACAAATTTTCATATGTTACTAGTAAATCGTATAGGCGTTGTGAAATCGTATGCATTTAATAATTTAATGCGGCTGTCAATTGCCAGCAGTGAGTGTTTCTCTGAACATGCATGCATGCATGCATGCATATCTGAAGGAACACGGATGGAGACACAGACTGCCGTAATGTACAAATTGTAATGTTTGTTTTGCATAATATTCACTGCTCGTCGATTGAACGCAGTTGAATTTGAATTCTACGTATACAGGGAGGCAATTATTGAATTATATGAAAAATGCAAATTAGTTACAAACTACGGCGTTTACAGATGGCTCTGAGCACTATGGGACTTAACATCTATGGTCATCAGTCCCCTAGAACTTAGAACTACTTAAACCTAACTAACCTAAAGACATCACACAACACCCAGCCATCACGAGGCAGAGAAAATCCCTGACCCCGCCGGGAATCGAACCCGGGAACCCGAGCGTGGGAAGCGAGAACGCTACCGCACGACCACGAGATGCGGGCGGCGTTTACACACTTCATTCAATATGTATACGTCACTGCAGATATTCGGACGTTTTCGATATGCCTTCCGTCATTGGCTATGATGTGGCGTAGATGAATAGCGAAATTCTACATGACCCGCTGAAGTGTCGGAACATCGATGCTGCCAATGACAACCTGAACGGCTGTTTTCAGCTCAGCAATGGGTTTGGGCTTATTTCTGTACACCTTGCCTTTAATATGGCCTCACAAAAAGGAGTCGCATGTGTTCAAATCCGGGGAACATGGCGGCCAATCGAGGCCCACACGACAGCGGTCACTAGGTACCCCAGAGCCAGAATACGGTCCCCAAAGTGCTCCTCCAGGACATCAAAAACTCTCCTGCTTCGATGGGTTGCGCTCCGTCTTGTATGAACCATATCTGGTCGAAATATGGATCACTTTTGATAATACCGTTCGGTAGTCACCGTGCCATCAAGGAATATCGCACCAATTAGTCAGCGACTGGACATTGCACACCACAGTCACCTGTTGAAGGTGAAGAGACTTCACGGTATCGAAATGCGGGTTCTCAGTCCCCCAAATATGTCTCAGTTTTGCTTCTACATCTACAGCTACATTTATACTCCGCAAGCCACCCAACGGAGTGTGGCGGAGGGCACTTTACGTGCCACTGTCACTACCTCCCTTTCCTATCCAGTAGCGTATGGTTCGCGGGAAGAACGACTGCCGGAAAGCCTCCCTGCGCGCTTGAATCTCTCTAATTTTACATTCGTGATCTCCTCGGGAGGTATAAGTAGGGGGAAGCAATATATTCGATACCTCATCCAGAAACGCACCCTCTCGAAACCTGGCGAGCAAGCTACACCGCGATGCAGAGCGCCTCTCTTGCAGAGTCTGCCACTTGAGTTTGCTAAACATCTCCGTAACGCTATCACGCTTACCAAATAACCCTGTGACGAAACGCGCCGCTCTTCTTCGGATCCTCTATATCTCCTCCGCCAACCCGACCTGGCACGGATCCCACAGTGACGAGCAATACTCAAGTATAGGTCGAACGAGTCTTTTGTAAGCCATCTTCTTTGTTGATGGACTACATTTTCTAAGGACTCTCCCAATGAATCTCAACCTGGTACCCGCCTTACCAACAATTAATTTTATAATATCATTCCACTTCAAATCGTTCCGTACGCATACTCCCAGCTATTTTACAGAAGTAACTGCTACCAGTGTTTGTTCTGCTATCATATATTCATACAATAAAGGATCCTTCTTTCTATGTATTCGCAATAAATTACATTTGTCTATGTTAAGGGTCAGTTGCCAATCCCTGCACCAAGTGCCTATCCGCTGCAGATCTTCCTGCATTTCGCTGCAATTTTCTAATCCTGCAACTTCTCTGTATACCACAGCACCATCCGCGAAAAGCCGCATGGTACTTCCGACACTATCTACTAGGTCATTTATATATATTGTGAAAACTAATGGTCCCATAACACTCCCCTATGGCACGCCAGAGGTTACTTTAACATCTGTAGACGTCTCTCCATTGAGAACAACATGCTGTGTTCTGTTTGATAAAAACTCTTCAATCCAGCCACACAGCTGGTCTGGTATTTCGTAGGCTCTTACTTTGTTTATCAGGCGACAGTGCGTAACTGAATCGAACGCCTTCCAGAAGTCAAGGAAAATAGCATCTACCTGGGATCCTGTGAGACATCCCCTTAGAAAAATTTATAAATGACAGTGCTGGAAAACCTCTACGTTATTTGATTTTCAAACAGTTGAGCAACACTGAACGTACTCAGACATTTCTCTATTTACTTATTCTGATCAACACTAAACTGACACACAATATTTTAAGCGCAACGCAATTTGACTTTCAATAATCCCTACAAAAGAATGGGCCTGACTAACAATAACCTTTCATGAATCACTTACCTCACAAAAATCTTCATTACTCGTACTACTGCAATACAGGGAGCGCCAATACTGCCAGCTAAATAAAATAAAAGATTCTAACTACTTCAGGCACTAACTACTGATAGGCATAGTTAGTAAATGAAAGATTTTGGTAGAGAACAAACAATGTTTTTACCTTAATGATATGCCGGCCGAAGTGGCCGTGCGGTTAAAGGCGCTGAAGTCTGGAACCGCAATACCGCTACGGTCGCAGGTTCGAATCCTGCCTCGGGCATGGATGTTTGTGATGTCCTTAGGTTAGTTAGGTTTAACTAGTTCTAAGTTCTAGGGGACTAATGACCTCAGCAGTTGAGTCCCATAGTGCTCAGAGCCATTTGAACCATTTGAACCTTAATGATATATAATCACTTTCATACAGAGCACTACGAGGTGTTACACAACACAGAAACCTAAACAGCCTTACACCTGTATCTAATATTTTCTGGGTCTCATGAACAAATAAAGCGAGGTGGGTCTCACACGATCGCTGTTTCCGGAATCCGTGTTGATTCCTACAGCGTAGATTCTGGGTTTCCAGAAATGACATGATACGCGAGGAAAAAACATGTTCTAAAATTCTACAAAAGATCGATGTCAGGGATATAGGCCATTGGTTTTGCGCATCTGCTCGACGACCCTTCTTGAAAACTGGGACTACCTGTGCTCTTTTCCAATCATTTGGAACCTTCCATTCCTCTAGAGACTTGTGGTACACGGCTGTTAGAAGGGGGGCAAGTTCTTTCGCGTACTCTGTGTGGAATCGAATTGGTATCCCATCAGGGCCAGTGGACTTTCCTCTATTGAGTGATTTCAGCTGCTTTTCGATTCCTTGGACACTTATTTCGATGTCAGCCATTTTTTCGTTCGTGCGGTGATCAGAGAAGGAAATGCAGTGCGGTCTTCCTCTGTGAAACAGCTTTGAAAAAAGGTGTTTAGTATTTCAGCTTTACGCGTGTCATCCTCTGTTTCAATGCCATCATCATCCCAGAGTGTCTGGATATGCTGTTTCGATCCACTTACTGATTTAACGTAAGACCAGAACTTCCTAGGATTTTCTGTCAAGTCGGTATATTATAAAATAGAATTTTACTTTCGAATTCACTGAACGCTTCACGCATAGCCCTCCTTACGCTAACTTTGACATCGTTTAGCTTCTGTTTGTCTGTGAGGTTTTGGCTGCGTTTAAACTTGCAGTGAAGCTCTCTTTGCTTTCGCAGTAGTTTCCTAACTTTGTTGTTGAATGACGGTGGGTTTTTCCCGTCCCTCACAGTTTTACTCGGCACGTACCTGTCTAAAACGCATTTTAAGATTGCCTTGAACTTTTTCCATAAACACTCAACATTGTCAGCTTCGGAACAGAAATTTTCGTATTGATCTGTTAGGTAGTCTGAAATCTGCCTCCTATTACTCTTGCTAAACAGATTAACCTTCCTCCCTTTTTTTATAATCCTATTTACTTCCATTTTCAGGGATGCTGCAACGGCCTTATGATCACTGATTCCCTGTTCTGCGCTTACAGAGTCGAAAAGTTCGGGTCTGTTTGTTATCAGCAGGTCCAAGATGTTATCTCCACGAGTCGGTTCTCTGTTTAATTGCTCGAGGTAATTTTCGGATAGTGCACTCAATATAAAGTCACTCGATGCTTTGTCCCTACCACTCGTCCTAAACATCTGAGTGTCCCAGTCTATATCTGATAAATTGAAATCTCCACCTAAGACGATAACATGCTGAGGAAATTTATCTGAAATGTGTTCCAGATTAGCCGGCCGAAGTGGCCGTGCGGTTAAAGGCGCTGCAGTCTGGAACCGCAAGACCGCTACGGTCGCAGGTTCGAATCCTGCCTCGGGCATGGATGTTTGTGATGTCCTTAGGTTAGTTAGGTTTAACTAGTTCTAAGTTCTAGGGGACTAATGACCTCAGCAGTTGAGTCCCATAGTGCTCAGAGCCATTTGAACCATTTTTGTGTTCCAGATTTTCTCTCAGTTGTTCTGCCACTAACGCTGCTGAGTCGGGAGGTGGGTAAAAGGAGCCAATTATTAACCTAGCTCAGTAGTTGAGTATAACCTCCACCCATAATAATTCACAGTGACTACCTACTCCTATTTCACTACAGGATAAACTACTACTAACAGCGACAAACACGCCACCATCGGTTGCATGCAATCTATCCTTTCTAAACACCGTCCGTGTCTTTGTAAAAATTTAGGCAGAATTTATCTCTGGCTTCAGCCAGCTTTCCGTACCTACAACGATTTCAGCTTCGGTGCTTTCTATCAGCGCTTGAAGTTCCGGTACTTTACCAACGCAGGTTCGACATTTTACAATTACAATACCGACTGCTGCTTTGTCCCCGCATGTCCTGACTTTGCCCCACACTCTTTGAGGCTGTTGCCCTTTCTGTACTTGCCCGAGGTCATCTAACCTAAAAAACCGCCCAGTCCACGCCACACAACCCCTGCTACCCGTGTAGCCGCCTGTTGGGTGTAGTGGACTCCTGACCTATCCAGTGGAACCCGAAACCCCACCACCCTATGGCGCAAGTCGAGGAATCTGCAGCCCACACGGTCGCAGAACCGTCTCAGTCTCCGATTCAGGCCCTCCACTAGGCTCTGTACCAAAGGTCCGCAGTCAGTCCTGTCGACGATGCTGCAGATGGTGAGCTCTGCTTTCATCCCTCTAGCGAGACTGGCAGTCTTCACCAAATCAGATAGCCGCCGGAAGCCAGAGAGGATTTCCTCCGATCCATAGCGACACACATCATTGGTGCCGACATGAACGACCACCTGCAGATTGGTGCACGCTGCTTGCTGACGAACCCATACAAGTGAAAATGGGCTTTGTCGCTAAGCCATACCATGCAGCGGATACTAATTCCCATCATGCCCCGCGGCCAGCCGTGCAGTTTGAACGTCCTAACGCAAACCGTTCAGAAGTTATGACGATTTTATTTCATATAGTTCACTAATTGTCACCCCGTACATCTACATACATACTCCGCAGGTCACCGTATTGTATGTAGCGGAGGGTACCTTGTACCACTACTTGTCATTTCCTTTCCTGTTTCACTCGCAAATAGAGTGAGAGAAAAGCGATTGAGTATATGCCTGCGTATGAGCTCTAATTTCTCTTATCTTCATGTCTTTACGCGAAGTGTGCACTAGTGACAGTGGAACTGCTCTGCATTTAGCTTCAAATGCCGGTACTCCAAATTTTCTGAATAGCGTTCTACGAAAAGAATGTCGTCTTCCTTCCAGGGATCCTCATTTGTATCTCCGAAGCATCTCTGTAATACCTGAGTGTTTTCGAACCTACTGGTAACAAATCTAGCAGCTCGAATCTCGAACGCTTCCATGTCTTCCTTCAATGAGACCTAGCCACGGTCCAAAACACTCGAGCTGCACTCAAAAATGGGTCGCATTTGTGTGCTATATGCGGTCTCCTTAACAGATGAATCACATTCTCCTAGAATTCTCCCAATAAACCAAAGTTGATCATTCGCATTTCCTACAACAGTCCTTACGTGATTGCTCCATTTCGTAATGTGAAGCGGTATAATTACTCATGTAGGGCCATGCTGCATACTTTGTTCATATTTTTATGCTCTAATAGTACTTCTCGGTCTGTTAACACAAGAATGGGTAACTGAGATGTTCTTGTCATAACTCGTATTGCTACCTGAAAAATGCGTATGTAATTTCACATGTTGCCTACGGTCAAGCTAGGAAGTGAATTGGCTGTTCGCTTCGGCCTGTGAGAAGCCGTATTTTTGCGTTTATTTGACGCAGTAGCCAAGCGTAGACATATGGCGGAGGCACATAAGCATTCGATCTTCACCAGAGCCATAAACGTGTAGCTTTAAATGGTCTTCGGGGCCGATGAAGTCTCCATTACTTGCGCTTCCCCCAACTCGGGGCTGCACAGGTTAACTCGACGAGATGTAACGCGCCGGGTAGCTAGAAAGCACTTGTGCCAAGTCGCGATTTCTACGTGGAGGAATGTCACCTTAAAATAAAAAAAAGCGGTGTTTGGAAGTTTTCCGCGGGAACCGCAAGAACAGCGTCTCATCGGCTGCTCTGGAATGTGGGTAGAAAGATGGTTAGCTTCTGCCCGTTCCTCATCCATGGAGTGAACAAAAAGTTTCACTCTTGCTGGTGCTCTGTCGATATCTTGAAATTTCATTGGGGCGATGGTCGCAATCTCGGCGAAACTTGGGTAGAGATTGGACGGCCAGTCCCTTGGGACTTTGCACTAGGTGAGAGATTCACGACAAATGCAAGCTGAGTAAGGGGCCAATGCTGTAGAGTACTCTTTGCAAAACCGAACTGGGATTCTATCTGAACCTGGTGACTTATTTGCTTTCAACTGTATCAGTTTTTTCTCTACCCCAGGTATGCCTATTGCTATGTCCCGCGCACAGGAGTCTGTTGGATGGTTCAACGACAGTACGTTTGTACCATTGTCCTGCGAGAACGATGTCTTAAACATGAAACTTAAAATTTCCGCTTTTCCACTCTTGCTATCTTCAACTGCCACACCAGAGTGGCCAACGAGTGACTGGATATAAGCCTTCGACCCGCTTTGCTATTTTACATAGGAACAGAATTTTCTCGGGTTCTCGGCAATATATTTTGCTAATGTATGATGGTGGTAGATGTTGTATGCTTCACGCATCGATGATTTTACAGACGCACGAATCTCTACCGACTTTTGCCTGTTGTTATTTGCGCGTTGTCATTTGGACCGAAGTGCAACAGTCTTTGCATCCTCAGCATTTTCCGAATGTTGTTAAATCACGATGGTTCTTTTCCGTCCACAATCCGCTTAGTCGGCACCTACTTCTCCAGAGCACGGTTTACAGTCAGTTTACACTTTGAACACAATTCCTCTACCTTTATCGTAATGGTTGATTTAAGTTCATTGTCCAAGTGGGATGCTAACAATTGCTAATTTGCTTCTTCCACTAAAAGTACGCTCCCAGCCTTCTTGATTGATTTATTAACTCTAGTAACTATCGTCGCTATGATGATCACTGATCCTGTCTCTCTGCTGACACCATCGATAAGAACAGGGCTTATTTGTATCTACAAGGTCTAAGATATTTCTCTTGTGTGTGGGCAGTCGAACAAATTGCTAAAAACGGTTTTCGGAAAACCTGTTCAAAACTACTTAGCAAGACTGACTGTTCGTACCACCTGCAGTTAATCCACACATGTCCCCGTCTATACTCGGTAGGTTAAAGTCGCATCCATAACATATTGTATTATCTGCGTATATCCGCGCTACTAACCATACACATTCTTCAACAGATGGGGGAAAACAAACAAGTCATTATGTTCAACTGCGTAAATTTTATAAAACTTACTTTAATTGCAGTGGAAATTGAATGCTCGAAACAATAATATTCTGCAGTTACGATGTGTCGTAACTTCGAATGATTGTGTTGCAAGTGATACCGTTCCATTTTGGAGTGTGCATCTTCCGAGTGGGGCTCCGTAGCTTCACTCACGACACAGAAGCTGCTAGTGCTACAGAATGCAGTCCTGTGGAGAGCGTTACACGCCTCGTACTTCATCACGGCTGCTTATTTTGTCGCGAAGCAGTCGTCCCAAAGTATTCCTCCAGCGATACTAGACGCTGGCAAGCAATTATTATTCATCCTGTCGTACGTCTCGAAACCAACTCATTCGGAACCTCGGGACCCATGACAGGAACGAAGCATGGAAACACAGATGATCCTTGTTGCTGCTAAGGCATTGAGACCTGTCCCATCCAAGCCATCATCTCGCTGATCTTCAGTAACTAATCAGTTATCGTCATATCGTATCGATCAAAGTCGATATAGTTAACAATGTACCCTGACGTGCAATATCAAGTAAACGCAAGTTAGCAATAATCATTTGAAGTGTATGATGTGCGCGGCTAGTGACGTAGTAAGCGGGAGGGTGGCCTTTTCGTTCCCTTGGAATAGGCCTGCCATCACTAGGCCACTAAGCCACATGCCTAAGTCGAAACAAGGCCCCGGGAGTAGACAACATTCCATTAGAACTATTGGCAGCCCTGGGAGAGCCAGGCCTGACAAAACTCTACCATCTAGTGAGCAAGATGGCGTGAGATAACTGAAAACTTACTGTGAACTGTACAACAGCTGTAATGTGACGCGTACATGTTTACAAGTGTAAAGCTGGCAATTTATTGAATAACACAGAAAATAAATAAAAATGCTCATTAAATGTGTTATATCACGGAAATCATTGGAATAGTACATACTTTCACATGAAGCATTGTGCTTCAAATGGTCGTTCCTGCTACATGCCTGAATACTGTCCGTTCCTCCGGGGAGACCCTGTAAAAAATGTAAATTTAATTTTGCGTTTTTTGTCTCATAGGTACTGTACTGTATTTAATTTTTAAAGAATGATGTCTTTTTAATACTTTATTCAATTCTTTTAAATGTTTGTGTTTAACATCCGTTCATGACACTACTGTTCACTCTTTTAATGTAGACAAGAACGAGAAATGCATTTGTCTCTAGGGAAATCCCAACAATGTTGCTTCATGTTGAAAATAAATTGATGGTTCATCTGCTTGTTATTGTTTTTGCGTCACTTATTGTTGTTGACTTGTACCACGTATGGATACTGAAACAAAAATTCCTGTATTATACCGAACATAATGTCCATTGGTGAAATATCGATATTCGTGAGTTAAATGTTTGGCCTTATTTTGGAAACTAAAGCGAAGCTTTGAAGTGCGCGCTCTAGTGTTTTCAACAAATCTTGTAAGATTTTCTAACTACTAGCATGTATTGTCCGGCAACAGACGTTCCCACACTTTCGAAAACCTTTCCATCCTGACTCTCATAGACCGTAAAGCTCTATGACAGTTATACCACAAGTTCCATACATCTTCAAACAATTATACTACTTAAATAAAAACATTGCAATTTTAAATTAATTATTCTTTTTGAAATTTAAGTTCAAACGTCCTCTAAAGTTTTTAATTAGTCTGTTCATTTCATAACTGATTTTACATTATTCTTACGTAATTTTGTAGATATCTGAAAGTCAGTTTAGTGGTAATTTGCCAGGTATGTGAGATGATAAAAATATGGGCCAAAGTTTACACCTCGCTTTTCACATTTTAAATTAAATAAATCCTCTCTAGGGTCATCTGCCGCCCGCCCCCCCCCCCCCCCCCCCCATTATCTGTTCCCACGGGCGCCCCAGCATTCCACCTTCCGAGGTGGCTATAAAACACGTCACAGATTTTTAATAAAATGTTAAAGTAGTAATTCTATAAGTAACCTCGATCTGAGATTACGAAAAGCCATAGTTACAGATCAAATGTACATCTCTGCCTAAATTCTTATGTATTTCTTTTCCCTTTCGTAGAGGAAAATATTGCCAACGGCCTTGCCGCAGTGGTGATACCGGTTACCGTCAGATAACCGAAGTTAGGCGCTGTCGTTCTTGGCTAGCTCTTGGATGGGAGACCGTCCGGTCTGCCGAGCGCTGTTGGCAGTTGGGGTGCACTCAGCCCTAGTGAGGCAAATTGAGAAGGTACTTGACTGAGAAGTGGCGGCTCTGGTCACGATAGCTGAGAACTCCCTAGAGAGCGGTGTGCTGCCTTCACTCCCGTCCATATCCGCATCCAGTGACGACTATAGTCTGAGCATAACACGGCTGTCAGTCAGTACCATCAGAGTCTTACGAGACCTGTTCGGACGGAGTTGACAGAGGAAGTTAGTTTGTATCATTTTTGGAGGGGGATTTCGATTCCGTCATTGGAGAGAAGAGCAAAAAATGGTCTATAGTCGCTATTGTATTGAGGTGCAATATCAGGATTACGTAACTAATATTAAATAACAACGATTAAGCTCTGAAGTGTTGGTAGGTTAGAGGTCGCATATTTAAACGATATTGTGCGAATTCCGCAAAAAGTATGAACGGAAAAAGGTACAAAAATATTTTATTATTATTTTACAACGACATTGATCCTATTTAAAATTGTGTTCTCAGTTCCTGTTTCAACTCTGCAGTCCAGATTCTTTTTATAAGATTTTCTCCACGTTGACTGTTTACTGTTAACAACAGAACTTTATTACTGACAGAGAGTAGATCCTAACGTTAGGTTCTGAATAGCGACTGAACAGCTTCTGAATGAATGAAACTGAAAGATCGTCTTGATCTGATGAGAAGCGGGACTAGTCAACAACAGTTATTGAAGGAACAATTGAGTACACAGTCTACCAAAGTCCGTATCTGCTACACTATTGATGTTTTGGTTCCGATTGGCGTGCAAGTAGGTCGGTTAGGTCGAACTCGCGAACTTAAATCGGAGCTCACGCGCCCTCAGAGTGACTAACGAGCCGCTGGGCGGCGTCTTACAAAGCTGTCCGGCGGAAGCCTACTGAGAAGTCGTGCTTGTATCATGTGGCCAGTGGAGCAGAGCTAGTGCCGGAAACCGGCGCTGTGGTTAAGTTGCGGACGCCTTGACGTGCCGGCAACCCGCGGCACACCGTTGTGTGGCTGGTAGCGGCATCCTAAGGTGCTAGCCAAGACCCCAACGAGAGCTTTGACACAACTTCAAGCGAAGTCAACCCATCCACCAAAAATCACTCATCCACCAACCAACGCCCATCCTCAACACAAAATGCATTTAAAATTAAGTCTCTTACTCCTCCGAAATAAACAAAAATAAAACAAAATCAAGCAGTAAATTTAGCCAACCTGATGTTCTCTCCACACGCACGGCGCTATAGAAATTAGGCCAGCAAGCCGTGCAGTTCCAAACAATGGCTCTGGCTGTATCATCGCCCATAGCAACATTTAACAAGCGACTGTTGAATTTCTCTGTCATTTCCATGAAAACTATTAACGATTCCGAAACACAAAAGAAAGCACTCGCAACTATCTACATCCGATTGAAACCACTCACTATTAATACAAAGAACAAGTTTCAAAACATCGAAATTCAAAACTAGAGAGCGCCAACGTATATAAGAAAAAACGCTCGTTAAATATGCCATCCGGACATGAGGCCGCACAATTCAACATACGTCACGAGTCAAAGCTGCGGCCCAGTACCGTACGTTTCTGCAGACCCTAGAAATGAGAGTACAAGTTACGTAGTGCCGCCCCTCCCCCCACCCCTCCCACTCGCCGCGTTTTTAGTACTTCACGTACTATACAGGGTGGTCCATTGATCGTGACCGGACCAAATATCTCACGAAATAAGCGTCAAACGAAGAAACTACAAAGTACGAAACTTGTCTAGCTTGAAGGGGGAAACCAGATGGCGCTATGGTTGGCCCGCTAGATGGCGTAGCCATAAGTCAAATGGATATCAACTGTGTTTTTTTTTTGAAATAGGAACCCCCATTTTTTTATTACATATTCGTGTAGTACGTAAAGAAACATGAATGTTTTAGTTCGACCATTTATTTCGCTTTGTAATAGATGCCGCTGTAATAGTCACAAACATATGGCTCTCAATTTTAGACGAACAATTGGTAACAGGTAGGTTTTTTAAATTAAAATGCAGAACGTAGGTACGTTTGAACATTTTATTTCGGTTGTTCCAATGTGATACATGAGCCTTTGTGAACTTATCATTTCTGAGAATGCATGCTGTTACAGCGTGATTAGCTGTAAATACTACATTAATGCAATATACGCTCAACATGATGTCCGTCAACCTCAATGCATTTGGCAATACGTGTAACGACATTCCTCTCAACAGCGAGCAGTTCGCCTTCCGCAATGTTCGCACATGCATTGACAATGCGCTGTCGCATTTTGTCAGGCGTTGTCGGTGGATCACGATAGCAAATATCCTTCAACTTTCCCCACAGAAAGAAATCCGGGGACGTCATATCCGGTGAACGTGCGGGCCATGGTATGGTGCTTCGACGACCAGTCCACCTGTCATGAAATATGCTATTCAATACCGCTTCAACCGCACGCGAACTATGTGCCGGACATCCATCGTGTTGGAAGTACATTGCCATTCTGTCATGCCGTGAAACATCTTGTAGTAACACCGATTGAGAAATAAGTATACATTCCACCATTTAGATTGCCATCTATAAAATGGGGGCCAATTATCCTTCCTCCATAATGCTGCACCATACATTAACCCGCCAAGGTCGCTGATGTTCCACTTGTCGCAGCCATCGTGGATTTTCCGTTGCCCAATAGTGCATTTTATGCCGGTTAACGTTACCGCTGTTGGTGAATGACGCTTCGTCGCTAAATAGAACGCGTGCATAAAATCTATCATCGTCCCACGATTTCTCTTGTGCCCAGGGGCAGAACTGTACACGACGTTCAAAGTCGTCGCCATGTAATTCCTGGTGCATAGAAATATGGTACAGGTGCAATCGATGTTAATGTAGCATTCTCAACACCGACGTTTTTGAGATTCCCGATTCTCGCGCAATTTGTCTGCTGCTGATGTGCGGATTAGCCGCGACAGTAGCTCAAACACCTGCTTGGGCATCATCATTTGTTGCAGGTCATGATTGACGTTTCACATGTGGCTGAACACTTCCAGTTTCCATAAATAACATAACTATCCGGTGAACGGTCAGGACACTTGGATGATGTCGTCCAGGATACCGAGCAGCATACATAGCACACGTCCGTTGGGCATTTTTATCACAATTGCCATACATTAACACGATATCGACCTTTTCTGCAATTGGTAAACGGTCCATTTTAACACGGGTAAAGTATCACGAAGCAAATACCGTCCGCACTGGCAGAATTTTACGTGATACCACGTACTTATACGTTTGTGACTATTACAGCGCCATCTATCACAAAGCGGAAAAGTGGTCCAACTAAAACATTGATATTTCTTTACGTACTACACAAGTATGTAATAAAAAATGGGGGTTCCTATTTAAAAAACCGCAGTTGATTTCCGTTTGACATATGGCAGCGCCATCTAGCTGGCCAACCATAGCGCCATCTGGTTTCCCCCTTCAAGCTACACATTATGAAACTTCCCCTTTGAACAATTTATACACGACTGTGCTTAACCTGACACACAATATTATTTAGCGCAACGCAATCTGACTTTCAAAACTCCCTACAAAAGAATGGCCCTGACTAACATTAAACTATACCTTTCACAAATCACTTACCTCACAAAAATCTTCGTTACTGGAACTACTGCAATACAGCGAGCGCCACTGCTGCCAGCTAAATAAAAGATTCAAACTACGGAAGTCACTAACTACTGATAGGGATAGTTAGCAAATGAAATATTTTAATAGAGAACAAACACTGTATTTACCTTAATATCATCACAAGTCATAATATATGTAATTTCAAAACTCCGCCATCTCTCTCCTCACATCCACCACTGCTGGCGGCTCACCTCTAACTGCGCAACGCTACGCGCTGTTAACATCCAGCTGCTGCTGACCAACACTACAATGGCGAGTATTACAACAATGCAAAGCAGCCACAGACTGCACACAGCACAGCCAGTGATTTTCATACAGAGGTGGCGTTACCAATAAAAGAACCTAAACAGCCTACTTACATAAAGAAAACATAAACAGCCTACTTACATAGCCCCCATGCTCCCCACAAAAAATTTTTACAAATGGTGTTGGGCACTGGCCAATACAGATTTGACAAAAATTTTTCACAATTACAGTAACAAAGATATAAAATGCACACACTTATTGATACAATGTTGGTCAAAAGCTAAAATTTTCTCACAGTCCATAAAGACAGTCCAGATTGTTCATCACAGTAAAAATGCAGAGTTTTTCTCAAAGTCTGAGCAGTAAAAGAAAATGCACACATGGTGTTGGGCACTGGCCAATACAGATTTGACAAAAATTTTTCACAATTACAGTAACAAAGATATAAAATGCACACACTTATTGATACAATGTTGGTCAAAAGCTAAAATTTTCTCACAGTCCATAAAGACAGTCCAGATTGTTCATCACAGTAAAAATGCAGAGTTTTTCTCAAAGTCTGAACAGTAAAAGAAAATGCACACAGAAGTAGTGGATTTCCATGCAGTCTTGAAGAAGTAGTGTTGTCCTTCCAACGGAAAGACAGTGCTGACTCGACATGCAGACAGGTAATGGGCCACAACAGAGTAAACCCACAGCAGAGTCAGTCGACGTTTTGAAGAATATTGGTGGGTAGGTCATCACAGAGCAGACCCACTGTAGTCCTGGTAGAGATTACGGTATTGGTGGGCCACCAGAGGTGCAGATCCACTTTAGTCCTTGTAGAGATGGCCAGCAGCCAGCTGTTGTGACTGTGCAGGTGCACAATCACCATTGAAGAGTCTTGCGGATAATATAGCAAGTCCATAACCACCACTTGTGCACTCACAAAGTTTTTGGAATTGTCTTTAGAACCAGCAATGCTGTCATCCAGTCCCTTGCTGAATTATTAACACACGTGCAAACATTAACAGTCCCAACTTCTCACATATTGTCCATATACTATGACCAACAGAAACGTGTGCAGTGAAATGTAACTCACAAGTTACTTAATTTGATGAACTGGTGTCAAGTACAATTTTATAACATCAGAATACAATTACAAAGATACAGAAAACATCATTGAAACATAATAATACAGATAACATTTGTAGATAATAGGGGCTTTACAAAAGAATAGAAATAAACATATACATCAATGTTACAGGAATTATGACATGAGTACATACATAAAAGATCGGAATAACTTTCGAAACATCAACTTCACACATGAGCATTAACACAAAACAGAATAAATAATGTCTAACATCTTTACAAAGTAAATAAGATATTATTAATGCCAATTATATTCGAGGATAACAGTATTCCTCATCATAGTGAATGTAGCTTAGTATTAGAAAAATTCTACAATATAAGTCTTATCAGATAAACATATAAATACAGGAAAAACGTAAATACCCAAGGATACACAAACATATAGCGGAATAATACAAGGAAAGGACAGGGTTTGTTTTACTGCAGTATTTTGCAAACAAAACTTTCTTTACTTCTCAGAGATCTCCCTTCGTTCTTCATTATTTCCAAAAGTCCTATCTATACCTGCTTTCTGTACTTTTCTCGTATAGCCTCTCAGTGCATTTCTTCAAATTCATCGCAACTCATTCTCTTATAGGCTACCCCCTCTTAAGCTAACTTAAATCTACTGAGCTCAGATGCTAAACTAAGGGACGAGGCAATGCAGCATCACATAAAACAATTAATATAAACAGCAATGAAAAAAATGGAAAATCGCAAAGCAAGCTACACTAAATCTAAATTACCAAGCAATTCAACATTACAACTAATATGAGGCAATGCGCAGCAAACAAAAAAAAATAAATCTGGCTTAGCAGAGTAACACAAATTAAAGTTCAGTAGCACTATGCCTGGCAAACAGCAGCTTATATCTAAACATGACATAGCTCAAGCAGAAAAAATAGTACACTAAAGATAACAATGCAGATAAGGGAAATGTATAATCACATCTTAATGTCTATGTAATTAAAGTGGTGCACCACAACAACTTTTGTAAAAAAGATATTACCATGTACTTGAAAAGAAAATTATGTGTCCAGTTACTGTTACTAGTCCCTTCTTATTGTTCTTTCCTTTCCAAGTGCTCCTTTTTTTAAAGAATGTGGATTACAAAATTATCATTTAATAGATCTGTTGACAGAAAGTGTTCACATTAGCAAATGCATTTTATTTTATAAAAGCAATGCTGCAACACAGCTGGAAACTAGATATCAGATGAAATAAGCAACTATGAAAAGCAAAGCATAAAAATATCATTCAATAGTCATGTGACATTTCATAAGTTAGTAGAAATTCTCTCAACTCTCGTAGAAAGACACTTGTCATTATCAGGTTTGCAGATGTAAGAATAGATAATGGCCTCCCCTTTTTTTTCTACCTGTGCCGCTGAAAGGCTAATGGCTTTTTTTTGGGCGGCTGTCGCCCAGGTGGGTGCCCGCGACGCATTACGTGCAGGTGGTCACTTAAATTTGTTACGGAAATATTTACGACAGCAGTTTCCGCTACAGTGACAGTCTCACATAAAAATATTTCACAGGTCAAGAATTAGCGTTGCAAATCTGTAGAAAGAAAATCCTATAAATATAAGTGTCCAAATAAAATATTCGCCAGCATTGTGATACAGTCACGCATTTACGCACATTTCATAACTCTTAAAGTACGATTCTTGGTTTCCAACATACTTCTTATTCCTCATATGCGGTAGCATCATCTTATTGATCATAAACATATCTCAACAGCATAGTACACATCGTCGTCATAATAATAACATCATAACACCTCAGTCAAATCTCAAAAACGTCGTAGCTTTCTGCAATAATTTCAAAACCTAAAAAAAATTCTCTGCTCATTTCAATAGTGTCATCTACCTCAAACGTACTTTAAAAATCATGATCCCATAACAAATACGACATTCAAAGCTCTCATAGTATCACAATGGTTCCGAAAAAATATGAACATTTCACAAAGTACTGACAAAATACAATTTCATACGTGTGAAGTTATCCAACTGTGTAATTACTTAAACATCTGTCACTGATGTAGTAAAAAAATGTTTATCTCTCAGTTAAATGATCAGATAGCTGTGTAATTTGTGTGTTAGAGAAATATGGTACCGATGTGTAAAGTTGTATAAGCAAATACCATAATAGCTAGGGTTCCTTGTCGTTGCCACACACATGGTACACAAAGTAAGCGTGTACCCCCCTGAGGATTAATGTAATTATACCCTCAGGTGTTACAGATTACAAGAATGGAATGAAATGTATTACGGAAAACCTTTGTATCATTGTACTTCAAATATCTTTAAAAATAAATGATTTAAGTACAAAATTAATCACTCAAATACATGTCCTGTAGCGCTAAATGTGCGTCTTGCTGTAAGATAATCTCTGTGGAAGTGTCGTAGTTATCGTCCTCCAAAAGCTAAGTTCTGCAGAAGCCAATGTACTTACCTCATGATAAACAAAAGTGAAATGCTTTGCGTATAGATATCGTAGTTACTACGCTTATTGGCGTGATGAAGAGAGTACTGTACAGTAACGTATTGTTGTGCCACGAAAAAGGCTGTCTCATTGTTGCTATACCACAAAAGTTACTACTAAAACCTGTTTTACTTTCCAGAAGAATTCAGAAAACTGTGCAGATATAAAACAGATACACTTCAAAAGCAACATTGTAAATTGTCACTCATTAGTAGCGTCATGATAACATCGTGTAGCTGTCACATAAACTAACCACTGTGTCCTCTGGTATCTCACAGAAAGTACTTTAAACCCAGAATGTATTTTCAAGTAAACCAAAATGTTGCCTTAATATCTCATTAGCAGTACCAGTATGTGTCCTAAGTATGTAAGCCTGATAGTCGTTACGTAATCGTGCAACTAACAAGCAAGAATGTACAAATACAACACTGTGTCGTCTGTTCACTATAACAATGCATTCGTAATTTCTGTTTAAAAATGTTCCCTAGGTTCTAGACTGGATATTTAACTTCAAACATTGTTGCATGTTAACAGTTTCTTAATCTGACAATGCATACTAGAAATGTGAAGTGAAAAGTTTTATGGCAAAGACAAAGTTAAAAAGCAGATTATCTTTCAATAAACGGTTTTACATGTGAAATGTGGTGTAAACCTTTACTCTTCATAGTACTCAGACTTTCAACTGAAAAGCAATTGTCATGTTTTATACTTCGGTAAGGATTCCAAAGTTTTTCTCAAGGCTAGCGTCTTAATGTTATTTTTCTCGGAGCCACCGGCCGCACGTGGTTGCCTGTGGTGCGAGTCATTGTCTGTTTCTTTGTTGGCGCGCGTCGTTATTGGGATTTGGAGACCTAACTTCCACAAATTCACTCTGACGAGAAGGCCCTGCCATGTTTGAATCCCGCCAGTTCTGATGCAATTCAGGTCTGTCGTTACGAATATATCGTCTGTCGTCATGTCGGTAGATTCCGTAGTTTCTTCCTTGTCCGTCACGTGGTGGAGAATTTCTCCCTGAATCGTAACTGTGCGCCGAACTGTTACGTCTGAAGTTATTCTGCCTCCCTTGATAATAATTGTTTTGGTTCCCATATTGTCTGTTACTCTGATTGTCTCTGTGATAGTCATTACTACGGAAATGCGATCTTTCTCTGTAACTATTATTACTCTGCCAGTGGTTGTCATATGGGTGGTGTCTGTTTTGGTCACGATTTGCGTTGTAAGAACAGACCTGTCGTGTCCAGTTATTGTTTCTGTCGTCACGGAATTGTGACGGATGTGACCTTTAGTGATTGTTGTGCTCCTGCGTTCCGCGATCGTCAGTGTCAATTTCCAGTTCTTGTAACAGTCCCTGAAAAGCTTCCATGTCGTCTTTGCAACGTCCTGTCAAAATAATATGTCGTAAATGTTCAGGTAATTTGATTAAGCAAATGCGGATGAGTTCTGAGGGGCTGTATGGGTTTGAAAGATACTGATTCTTATGCAACATGTCTTCAAAATATTTGACAAGACTGGAAAATTCAGATTGTTCAAAGTGTTTCATCATCATGATGCTATGTTTTACTCGGTCTTGTGTAGCTTGAGACCAATATGCTGAGAGGAAGGCATGGTAAAATTCTCCTTCACTGTGACAATCGTGAATGACTGATCGCATTCTTACAGTTGGTTCATTCTCTAATTAGCCACACATAAATTCTAATCTGTGTTCTAACGACCAGTTGGGAGGAAAACAATGAGAGAATTGATGGACCCATGCTTGTGGATGAATGTCGTTGCCAGCATTCTTAAATGTTTTGAATTTACGTGTAGTAATGAACAGCTTATAGTCAAAATCATCATGTCGGCAAGTCGCATGTCGGTCATTGTTACGTCGTTTCGGCGGTTCCATCTCAAAATTCGGCGTACCTTGCCAACTTCTTTCACAATTTCCGAAGTGCCCTGTGTTATTATTTTGTGTCTGTTCCGTATTTCTATGTCCCTCTTCCCGTATTGGGGCGCGAGTGTCCTCTGAAACACGTAATTCTTGTACTACTTGTGCCAACTGGTCTTGCACTTCCCGGATTTCTCTTTTGTACTGTGTATTGATTTGATTTTGATTTTGTTTGAATTTTCTAATTTGTTCATACTCTTCAGTGCCCGTGAAGGCTACAGGTGTTGTGTCATTCAGATCATCATCTACCTTTGTAGATAAATTAGTGAACTGATCCGAAAGTTCGGCTACTTTCTCCGATAGTGTACTTATTTCCTCAGTGTGTTTTTCTGAACCAAGTTTCAGAGTATCTACTGTGTCCTTTAAGTTTTCCTGAGTTTTTGCAAGTTGCGTAACTGAATCGATAGATGCAACTGAGTCAAATTTTGCTTGCAAGGCCTCATGATTTTCATGAACAATAATTTGCAGTTTTTTTATGGCTGCTTCGTGATTCTGTAATGCATTTTCATGCCGCAAAAAAATAGGTTGAAAATGCTCACAAATTTGTGTTTTTACGTCATTACAGACTTTTTGACATTTCGATTCAATGTTATGTAACTCAGTAGTTAAATCTTCACGTGTTTGTTCAAGAGTTTGTTCCAATGAGTCTAACTTTTTAAGATTTTGTTCCATTGTGTCTAACTTTTGAAGCTTTTGCTGTGTTTGTCCCATTTGTTGTATTAATTGTAATAACAATGCGTTGGTGTCTGAAACATGTTCCTCAGTGCTTTTCGGCAGTGAATTTGCACCGGAAACATTCACATTTTGACAAGCAGAAAATGTGTCTTGACTTATTTGAGAAAACGGTGAGGATCCAAAACCTGAATCTACAGTATTTGCGAGATCGTGTCGTGTCATTTCGGCTTCCTGAGGCGAGCTATTGCCGACCGATCGATCGATAATGCTTCCCTCTTCACTAATTGTTTCACTGTCCACGCCATTGTTTGACGCCCGCTCCATTTCCCTGTGCACAGTTACCAAATTACTACTTTGAACATTAGTAAATTCATTACTCGGCGGCGCTGATAAGCTACGCTCGTCGTCACTATTATTTCTCAGTTTAGTTTGGAGCCTAGTGTTACGTTTTTCACACGCCATAATTGTCACAATATTTCACACGATAACACAGAAAAGCACAATTTGAAGTGCAAAAATAGGAGAACACATTAACATAGCACTGAAAATAATATCTATTTAATTGCAAGCGTAGCTGCGAAATACTTGGTGCAAATCTATATGCATGCCACAACTGTTTTACTGTACAACAATGAAAGGCTACAACTACAAAGGAGATTCTCTCTACAATTACGCGCTAGCAATAAACAAAATCTACACTAATTACACAAACTACAAGAAAAATCAGAAGATTCCAGTGAGGTATCCTAGGCTAAGGGTCGACATATGAAACTTCCCCTTTGAACAATTTATACACGACTGTGCTTAACCTGACACACAATATTATTTAGCGCAACGCAATCTGACTTTCAAAACTCCCTACAAAAGAATGGCCCTGACTAACATTAAACTATACCTTTCACAAATCACTTACCTCACAAAAATCTTCGTTACTGGAACTACTGCAATACAGCGAGCGCCACTGCTGCCAGCTAAATAAAAGATTCAAACTACGGAAGTCACTAACTACTGATAGGGATAGTTAGCAAATGAAATATTTTAATAGAGAACAAACACTGTATTTACCTTAATATCATCACAAGTCATAATATATGTAATTTCAAAACTCCGCCATCTCTCTCCTCACACCCACCACCGCTGGCGGCTCACCTCTAACTGCGCAACGCTACGCGCTGTTAACATCCAGCTGCCGCTGCCCAACACTACAATGGCGAGTATTACAACAATGCAAAGCAGCCACAGACTGCACACAGCACAGCCAGTGATTTTCATACAGAGGTGGCGTTACCAATAAAAGAACCTAAACAGCCTACTTACATAAAGAAAACATAAACAGCCTACTTACAACATGTTTCGTTCTTTGTAGTTTTTTCGTTTGATGATTATTTCGTTAGATATTTGGCCCGGTCACTATCAATGGACCACCCTGTATATGCACCAAAATACTCGGACACTTGTCCTTTACCTGATACATGCCTATGATTTCTCAATTTAGCTAGCAGTTTTACTTTTCATGACGAAAAATGCCGTGAATGTAGCAAAGTCCTTTTAAACATGGCATGAACGTAAACATTAGGCTGTTTGCTCAATCTGTTACCAAAACCTTTATTTGGCATACACCTTCGTTGACTGCGCCAACTCAGAACAAAATTATCATCTTCAAACCTAATCCAGACCTCGGGCTATGCTACAGGCCAATCTGTCACCACAACCAGGATTGCAGGAGGAGGGGGTGAGAGAGGGGATCCGGTATCAAACCCAGGCCCTGAAAGTATCTACTACAGATTCACAACACGGCAGAATTTAACGTCAGTCTCAATCTCGATACCAGCCTGCTATTATACTACTCATTGCCTTAGAGCATTATCAATGCAAATCAATCAGATCACTTTCTCTGGAACAAGCAACATCAACTTTTCTAATAACGATGTTTCAGCAAGGAATCTGACACATTTTAAAAAAATCTTACGTATCCGATTGTAAGGACACCGCGATTTTTTTACTTAATATATCACTTATTTAATGCATTTAAACCCCATTATCTCTTTTTAGCATAAGCTCCTTGCTTTGACTGTGAACTGGGTTAACAGGTTTCTCAGAAGAAATTCTGAAATATTAAGGTTGTATTTACACGAAGAGAACTGAACAGATGGAAAAACCTCTCTTCACCCTTTGATATCATATCACAACTTTGATAGACAAGATGTGTGTTTAATATTGACGCTTGGCATAAGTATTTAATTCTGAAAGCAGACCCAATGATTTTGACTTACTCATTTCTGAACAAATCGTTATGCTTCTAACAATAATTGAAATACAATAATACGGAAAAACAGCTGAATCAGCAACCACCTTGACGAGACTGCTGCATTTCAATCAATAAGTGAGATTTCGATTACCAAAATATTGGACACAAATCGCCATACTTGTCGATTGCATTGACTTTGAAGCTTCTATTTTGTACACAACGAAGGGACCGGTTACCTTAGTACGTGACACAAAGTTCCACTCAATAGCTGTACCCAGCCTTGAGAGGAAGGCGTCCTATGTAATGGTCGAACCTTAGGATAGACGATAAATAACAAAGAAGTAAATTTTTAGCATTATTTTTATTACTAATTAACGCTTTCCTCGTTTGTCGTATATATCACTGGTAAAGCTCGTCTCTTGCCAAACGTTACTGTGGGAGGCACCTACATTGGTCGATAAGTGAGTTTTCGATTACCAAAATATCTGACATAAATCGCCTTAGTCGTCGACTGCTTTGACCTACACGCCAGAGTGAGTCGGCGACAGCAGTGAAGCGGATGCCCCCTAGTACAGACGTGTGACCGCGACCCATCATGCACAACATTACTGCATCTCGACTGTACTGCCAAAATGTTAGTACACACAGAACAATACCACATGCCTGGTGCACTCGCATGCATGCTTTCAATCACTGAAATCTACACTTCGAAAGACCGCCTTTAAGAGGGTATACCTTTTTCGCAACGCATTTCTGGCCAAATGTCCATATTATCTCTTTTTCTCTCCGATCTCTCATGAATCTTTTCCTGGACTGGAATTTAAGCTCTGCTAATGCTAAACATACAACAGGAAACACATGAAAGCTAATTTGCTACAGAAAAAAATGCGATGCAGAATTATATAGAAGCTTCAGACACAGTGAATAAAACGCAGCGTTCAGTATCGCAAAATATATGACTACATCTACACTAAATTCAAGATAGAACACTGTGTGTACAGTGTTTTAATACATTAGGAGCCCGTTCTAGATCTCTGAACAAATTCAACACTTCATGCAATTCATTACATGCAATGTGCTGACTTATACATATCTCGGTGTACACAAAATGCCAATAATAACAGCAGACAGTACACCTCCTAGTTCCTACTTATGCGCTGCAAAAATATGCCCACTCGCTTCTCCTCGTCTGAAATCAATAACTGATCTTTGATTCAGTTCCGCTAACCTACCACCCCCACTAATAATGTGTCTAGTATCCCAAATTTCCCAAATATGCCATCGAAAATTTTACTAGCAAAGGTTACAAGGTGGCGTGAGAAGAAGTAATTCTTGCAGACAGTATTATCTTAATGGATATCTTTGGTTCAAGACGTGAGTGCTCCACTTATGAACAAGGAATTGCAGCAATCCACCACCAAGTCGCGCTATCTATTCGCAGACTGCACGTATTATAATAGTATTGTGCTGCTCGTATTGCGAAAGAGCTGATATTACTCTGATCCGCCCTATCTCATGGCACACAGTTAATCAGGAATTTAATTCTTTGGAATATTATTACAATAAAAAATGAGCTTTAAATTTAACCGAATACGGCAGCAGGTTCTTCCTTGGCCGTATTTATATGTGCACTGAATTCTTGTCTCACGTAACTTCCGATCCAGAAAAGGTCTAATTCGATAATACAATGTTATTTCTTAACTTATTCAGAAGTTTCATTAATGATCGTAATTATTTATATTATCTGAATGGGGAGGAATGGATAAGAACGAGGTACAATATTTCTCATTTTAACAGTTAATAGCCTTTATTATATCATATAACAACCGTTTTATTAAGACGACTCTACCGTTCCAAAATCTAAGAGTGTATGGGGTTGTAAATGGCCATAATTACACTACTGGACATTAGAACTGCTACACCAAGAAGAAATGCAGATGATAAACGGGTATTCATTGGACAAATATATTATACTGGAACTGACATGTGATTACATTTTCACGCAATTTGGGTGCATAGATCCTGAGAAATCAGTACCCAGAGCAACCACTTCTGGCCATAATAACGGCCTTGATATGCCTGGGCATTGAGTCAAACAGAGCTTGGATGGCGTGTACAGGTTCAGCTGCCCATGCACCTTCAACACAATACCACAGTTCATCAAGAGTAGTGACTGGCGTATTGTGAGGAGCCAGTTGCTCGGCCACCATTGACCAGACGTTTTCAATTGGTGAAAGATTTGGAGAATGTGCTGGCCAGGGCAGCAGTCGAACATTTTCTGTATACAGAAAGGCCCGTACAGGTCCTGCAACATGCAGTCGTGCATTATCCTCCTGTAATGTAGGGTTTCGCAGGGATCGAATGAAGGGTAGAGCCACAGGTCGTAACACATCTGAAATGTAACGTCCACTGTTCAAAGTGCCGTCAGAGCGAACAAGTGGTGACCGATACTTGTAACCAATGGCCCCCATACCATCACGCCGGGTGATACGCCAGTATGGCGATAACGAATACACGCTTCCAATGTGCGTTCACCGCGAAGCCGCCAAACACGGATGCGACCATCATGATGCTGTAAACAGAACCTCGATTCATCCGAAAAAATGACGTTTTGCCATTCGTGCACCCGGGTTCGTCGTTGAGTACACCATCGCAGGCGCTCCTGTCTGTGATGCAGCGTCAAGGGTAACCGCAGCCATGGTCTCCGAGCTGATAGTCCATGCTGCTGCAAACGTCGTCGAACTGTTCGTGCAGATGGTTGTTGTCTTGCAAACGTCCCCATCTGTTGAGTCAGGGATCGAGACGTGGCTGCACAGTCCGTTACAGCTATGCGGATAAGTCGCCTGTCATCTCGACTGCTAGTGATACGAGGCCGTTGGGATCCAGCACGGCGTTCTGTATTATCGCGATAGGCTACAATCCAACCTTTATCAAAGTCGGAACCCTTACACGAGGCATCACAACAACGTTTCACCAGGCAACGCCGGTCAACTGCTGTGTGTGTATGAGAAATCGGTTGGAAACTTTCCTCATGTCAGCACGTTGTAGGTGTCGCCACCGGCGCCAACATTGTGTGAATGCTCTGAAAAGCTAATCATTTGCATATCACAGCATCTTCTTCCTGTCGGTTAAATTTCGCGTCTGTAGCACGTCATCTTCGTGGTGTAGCAATTTTAATGGCCAGTAGTGTAACTTCATATTATTCTTTAGTGACCACACAGTCATGTCAGTATTGACAAGGACTCATTACACGTCACCAATTTCTCTGAATCGTTGCGTAATCTAAGACCAGTATCAGAGGCAATAAGAATTTCCTAATATTTCGTATATTATATGAGGGCTTTCGGAAAGTAAGGACCGAAGAGGTCGTGAAACGGAAATGACAGTGAAAATACGATGAAGCTTTGCACACATGTGGTGGGCAACGTCTCTAGCTTGGCTGTCGATCGCGTCAAGTCGCTCTTCAGTTCTGAGCACACAGTGGGGATTTAAAGATCCGAAGAACAATAGTGTCTCCCGCCAGGAGTGGGTGCCCGCTGCAAGGTTTTACCCGATTTCATGAAACCCCACATAAGGTACCAGTAATGCATTTCGTTCTTGATGACAGTTCTCGACCGCATACTGCAGGGGCAACGAGGACGTTCCTGCAGCGTTTTCGAAGGAAAGTGTTTGATCGCTCACCATGCAAGATGGACTGGCTCCCTTTGATGTTCGTCTCCGCTCACATGATTCACTGGCTATGAAGACAACATTTTGGCACAGACAACGAACTGCAAACCAGCACAGAGAAAAGGCGAAAAGCAACGGCGGCTGCCTTCTATGACGAGGATGTTGGAAAGCTGGTACAACGCTACGACAAATGTCTAAGTCGGAGCGGCGACTATACAGAGAAGTAGCTGGAAGGTGTAGCAAACTGTTGCAAATAAAACATATTTGGTTTTCACTGTGGTTTCCGTTTCGCGATAGATAGGACCTTACTTTCCGAACACCTCTCGTGCTTTATATAGGCCCCAATGGCGTAATATATTATTTATGAAATTAGCAAGGCTGACGCCATTCTGACATAACTCTTTGGTTTTTGAAAGGATCATTGTCATGGCCAATTTTTAGCAGTTATTTTCTTTATGGGGAACTCTGATTATTTTCATTTTCCGTGACATGAAGACATGATTAGTAAGTTTTCTTTCAGGTGTACATTTTCTTTCGATTACATTGAATTTTACAATTTGCAACGGTTTTCTTAATCTTTCTTACAGTAGTTCTGTTTATTTAGATATTGCTTTATGAGTTGTCGATCTTCATCAACGAATTTATACATCGTAAGGTCGCATTTCTTGTTCGTCCTGGATAAATTTTAATTTCGCCTCACCATTCGGTTTACGTTAGAAAGAAAAGCCAGGAAAAACCACTAACGAGACGTTCTATCTTACGTTACAATGATTTCAGTTACACTAAACATTTTTCATTACTTTTGAGAACAGTAAAAAATGAGTGTTTTATGATTGCAGGAAATACATTACTCTCTGTTAAGCACATTACATCGAACAGTTTCTCATAAGCGTTTTTTCCTTCTTATGTTTCCATTGCAGATTCACAGGGATTAATTTAAAAGTGTTTAAATGCATATACAAGCACGTCCTATAGTAAGTCTTCTTTTTCTTCCATTGGCACCACATCGCAGGATGGGACTTGGCCTCCTCGATAATTTTCCGTCATTCCTCTCTGGACTTCGCTGTAGACCTCTAGTTACGGCAACCAACTCGGGCAGCGTCTTCTCCTATCCCATCACTCCATTTCAACCTTGGTCGTCCTCTTGTTCTTCTTCCTCCACGTTCACTGCAGCAGGTTTTCCCTGCAGGATCTGTCTCATCGAGTCATTTTACTTCTCGAGCTCATCTCAATCTATGCAACTTTATGAACTCGACTACGCCATCCTCCTTATAGTAGTCATAGAACTCGTCACTCTCCCGCCTTCTCCAACTCCCATTTTCCTACACGGGTCCAAAAGTTCTTCTCAGTACACTTCTTTCGTGTGATGTCAGTCTACTTTAACCCTGCTTTGTAATAGTCCATGTTCCTGAACCATAAGTAAGTATTGGGCGTATCAGCGTTTTACATAGTCGGCACTTAGTCTCTCGTGATATAAGGATTTAAAATGTCGCATCATTCCAAAATAAAATCGATTAGAAGCGCTTATGCGGGCAATAACTTCAGCCTAAATGCTGCCATTTGCTTCTGTCTTTGAGCCCAGATAAGCGAAATATTTCACTCGGTCAAAAGTCATTCCACCAAGGGCTACTCCGGGATGTAAAGTTGATTTGTACCATTATACATACACTTGGGCTTTCCTTCATTAATTTTCAGGCCCATCTTTTCTGCCCTCAGTTTTAGAGCTGAGAAGGTACTTTGTAGCTCTCTAAAAGTTCTGCTGATTAGGTCCAAATCATCTGCATGCCACAACACTGGCATACAGCAGATAGCACCTCTTCTCTGGATACCCGATTCGCGCACCACTTCTTCGAGTGTCAAACTGAAGAGTAGGCAGGAAATCCCATCCCTTTGTCTTAGCCTAATTCGTGTGGGAAACAGGGGTGAGAGTTTAGGCTGCACTCGAACAGTACACTGGGGATACCTTGGTGTAACGTTTATCAATCGCACCAATTTCTCAGGCATCCGAAATTCCCGCACTGTCTCATAAATAAATGGTTCAAATGGCTCTAAGCACTATGGGACTTAACATCTGGGGTCATCAGTCCCCTAGACTTAGAACTACTTCAACCTAAGCACATCAGACACATCCATGTCCGAGGCAGGATTCGAACCTGTGACCGTAGCAGCCGCGTGGTTCCGGGCTGAAGCGCCTAGAACCCCTCGGCTACCGCGGCCGGTGCCTCATAAAGTTTAGCCCGATTTATTCCGTCATATGCAGATTTGAAATCAATGGTTCAAATGGCTCTGAGCACTACGGGACTTAACATCTGTGCTCATCAGTCCCCTAGAACTTAGAACTAATTTAACCTAAGGACATCACACACATCCATGCCCGAGGCAGGATTCGAACCTGCGACCGGAGCGTCACGCGGTTCCAGACTGAAGCGCCTAGACCGCACGGCCACACCGGCCGGCTTGAAATCGATGAAAAGGTGGTGCACACCAACATTAAATTCGTTGGTCGTTTCTACTAGTTGCCGGAGAGTAAACAACTGGTTCACGGTTTACTTTCCTGGTCTGAATCCACATTGATAACTTCCAATAATGTTTTCAGTTATGGCTGAGAGTCTACGAAACAACATATTTGACAATACTTTATATGCAATATTTAGGAGTATTATGACTCTGTAATTGCCGCATTTAAATACACTGAAGCGCCAAAGAAAATGGTACAGGCATGCGTATTCAAATACAGTGGTATGCAAACAGGCAGAACACGGCGCTGCAGTCGGCAACGCCTATATAAAGCAAGTGTCTGGCACAGTTGTTAGACCGGGTCCTGCTGCTACAATGGTGGGTTATCAAGATTTATGTAAATTTGAACGTGGTGTTATAGTCGGCACACGAGTGATGGGACACAGCATCTCCGTGGTAGAGATGAATTGGGGATTTTCCCGTACGACCATTTCACGAGTGTACCGTGAATTTCAGGGAACCGGTAAAACATCAAATCTCTGACATCACTGGCCCGCAAAACCATCCTGCAAGAACGGGACCAACGACGACTGAAGAGAATCGTTCTACGTGACAGAAGTGCAACCCGTAAATTGCCGCAGATTTCAATGCTGGGCCATCAACAAGTGTCGGCGTGCGAACCATTTAATGGAACATCATCCATATGGGCTTTTGGAGCCGAGGGTCCAGACGCGTACCCTTGACTACTGCCCGACACAAAGCTTTACACCTCGCCTGGTCCCGTCAACACCGACAGTGGACTGTTGATGACTGGAAACATATTGCCTGGTCTGACGAGTCTCGTTTCAAATTTTATCGAGTGGATGGACGTGTACGGGTATGGAGACAATCTCATGCATCCCTGGACCCTCGTGTGAGCATGGGATTGTTCAAGCTGGTGGAGGCTCTGTAAAGGTGTGGGGCGTGTGCAGTTGGAGTGATATGGGACCCCTGATACGATTGTGATAGGTGACACGTACGTAAGCGTCCTGTCTGATCACTTGCCTCCATTCATGTCCGTTTTGCATTCCGATGGACTTGGGCAACTCCAGCAGGACAATACGACAAGTCGCACATCCAGAATTGCTACAGAGTGGCTCCGCTGGCCACCAAACTCCTCAGACATGTACTGTTACGGATTTATGGACAGTCCTGTAGGATTCATGCTATCATTTCCCTCCAGCACTACTTCAGACATTAGTCGAGTCCATGCCAACTGGCGTTGCGACACTTCTGCGTACCCGCTTGGGGCCCTCCACGATTTTAGGCAGGTGTACCAGTTTCTTTGGCTCTTCGGTGTGTATCTCCTTGCTTGTGCATCAAACACACTATCCCTACATTCCATTCTTCTCGCAACTCTTCCTTTTCCCAGATATGGTACAAAATCTTATATATCCTGCGATTTAACTCGTCTCCTACGGCTTTGAATAGTTCTGATGTCAGATTATCAGTCCTTGGTGCTTTATTGTTTTTCAGTCGGGCTATTACTTTGTCCACTTCTCCTTGAGAGAGAGAGAAAGGGGCGGGGGGACTATAGCCTCATCATCTGCTTCTGCGTGGATTATGATCTCTTCAATAGCTGGCTCTGGAGCATTCAACAGTTCACTAAAATATTCTATCCAACGTTCCAATATCTCTTCGTCATCAATCAGTAGCTCCCTAGTTTTTCTTTTACATATATTATTACGTTGCGTAAATATTCTTCTTTCACTATTAATTTTCTGATAGAATTTTCTAACATCATTTGTTTTTCAAATTGTCTCCAATTCCTCAATCTGATTTCTTTCCCAGTCTCTTTTCTTCTTCTGACGCAGTTTCTTCCCTTCTTTCCTTTTATCTTGATAATTTCTTGCCGCTGAACGTGCATTTTTCTATTAGCGAAGTTTTCGCGTGACTTATTCTCTTGCAATCTTTATCAAAGTAGGAATTCTTTCCCTAAAACTTCTTCTGCTGCTTTAATGACTGCGTCTCTACAAGGATTCCATTCCTGATACAGAATATCACATACACTAGGAGTGTGTAGTGCAAGATTTTCAGTAACCTTGTTAGAGTTTGTTTTAGCAGTCTCTTCGTTTTTTAGCTTTGATGACGTATACTTTCTTTGAGATGTTCCCTTCGCTTTCCTTGCGTTAGGTAATCGAACTCAGTTTCACAGTTACAAGGTGATACGTACCTCGGTAGGTATGTGCATCTAGTAAGTTTGTGAAATGCCAAGAATTACATGATCGTTTTGGATGAAGGTGTGGTGATCAGGGCTACACCAAGCTGCTTTATGGATCATTTTGTGTGGGAACATAGTGCTATCTACAGCCATATCATGTGATAGTAGAAACTGAACAACACTGTCCATTATAATTTTTGTATTCATGGAGGCTATGCTTTCCTATGGCTCGACGATAATGATCTTTTCCAGTCTGTGCACTGAGGTCTACAATAATTATTTGAACATCGTGCCCAGGGCATCCGTCATAGGCTCTCTCAAGGTTCTCATAGAAGTCGTCTTTATCCTGGTTATCTGCTAGTTTTGTAGGTGCATGTACATTGATCAAAGAATAGTTTGCAATCGGGTCTTCAATATCATTTTTGAGATGCTAGATGTATTCCAGCAAATACACCTACTATATATTTAAATTTTTGGTTTACTGCGAACCATGTACCAAATTCATGCTTGCTCTCTGGTTCATAGAAGAAAATTACCCAACTTCCCGTATAAAGCAATCCGCGTCCTTTCCATGACATATCCTGTAGTGCAACTATGCCTGCCTTGGTTTTATCGAGCTGTTCTAGCAGTGACCTCAGTGTCCGTCACCCTGTATAATGATCTTACATTCCAGGTTCCAATAAACACATCATTTTTCCTCTTTCGTTTGGTTCAAATGGCTCTGAGCACTATGGGACTTAGCTGCTGAGGTCATCAGTCCCCTATAACTTAGACCTACTTAAACCTAACCAACCTAAGGACATCACACACATCCATGCCCGAGGCAGGATTTGAACCTGCGACAGTAGCGCTCGCGCGGTTCCAGACTGTAGCGCCTAGAATCGCTCGGCCACCTCGGCCGGCCCTCTTTCGTTTGCATTTGCCTTTTCGTTTAACAGTGCTGTGTCGTTGCCATGTATCAGTCCGATTTTTTTACTTTGAGGTTTCTGAACAGTTTTTTTTTTTTTTTTTTTCCCAGGAAGGGGCTATTAGCCGCTTCACCAACCCTTAACTTGGAGGATCAGGATTTGTATCTTTAGAGAAGTTGGCTTCGCTACGCCTCTAGGGCCCTCCCTGTTCTATGTTATGGAACGCACTTTGAGTCCTCCGTCAAGACCGCTCCGGCTTGGGTGACTAACAGTAGGTACGCTACTGCCGGTACAGCTTTTTACTTCGACAGAACACGCAAGCCCTCCTGCCTGGCAGTGAAGTGACCTCCGTCAAGGCGGCGTCCCGTGGGAGAGCTCACAGGAAGCCTCTTCGACATATATTTTCTGTCAACATTATTGTGCACGTAATCACATCTTACATAATTTGACTTTCTCAGGCTTTCATGGATTTTACAAGTTGGATTTATTGACATTACAATAAATACATAACACATACAAATTGTTGTTGGTTTTTTGGTTCGTCGATGTGCAGCCTGCTACTCCACTCAAGGGCGTGTGGTTTGAAGCATCAAAAGGGGGGATCCTCATGAGGACAACAAAAGGCACGGCTTGTAGGAACACCATCCATCAGATGGTGGCAGCATCTTGTGAAACAATTTCACGCAAGTATCAGGAACAAATAAAAAACTGTAGCTTCCTAGGGAGAAAAAAAGACGTGAACCTGAGGTGTACTGTCTTTTTAAAAACATTTTAATTCATACTGATTTATAATGCTGTGGTTTAGGGAAGGACAGTCCATAGGACAGTTCTCTATAGCAGACGTTGTCCTTTTGCGCCGGCCGGGGTGGCCGGGCGGTTCTAGGCGCTACAGTCTGGAACCGCGCGACCGCTACGGTTGCAGGTTCGAATCCTGCCTTGGGCATGGATGTGTGTGATGTCCTTAGGTTAGTTAGGTTTAAGTAGTTCTAAGTTCTAGGGGACTGATGACCTCAGAAGTTAAGTCCCATAGTGCTCAGAGACATTTGAACCATTTTTGTTCTTTTGCTACACAATCACCGTCTGGCACTGTTTAAACTGAATGTGGTCTGTAACTACAGCATAGCATTACTGTTCATGACTGCAGCATCCGCTTACGTAGGACATAAATGTAGCTATCCACTCGCAGTTCTATTATCATTTACACAAATGACACAGTTTTCTTACAATGAAATAAATACCCTTAGCTGCATACAGGTGTTGATATAAGTCAATGGAGACAGTTGAGAATGTGTCCCCCGACCGGGACTCGAACCCGGGATCTCCTGCTTACATGGCAGACGCTCTATCCATCTGAGCCACCGAGAACACAGAGGATTTTGCGGATGCAGGGACTTATCTCTGGCACCCCTCCCGTGAGACCCACATTCGCAACTTATTGTTCCCTGCCCATTATACTCATTACTCGCGGCTTTACTGCTGATTCCCGTAAGTTGATTCCCGTAAGAGTTCGGGCACTGTTTGTGCATCTGCACAGAAGAAGATGGGCACATGGCCGGTGAGCCTTAACTATATATGTATGAAGATGGTATCTGTTCTTTTTGGGACATTTCCGAAAGAACAGATACCATCTTCACATATATACAGTTTTCTTAAGTGACCGAAGCACACAATTTATTTATTAACAATGCCACCACGTAGCCTGAATGTCGCCCCACGACAGTTACTTGGTGATAATGACACCAAACGTAAGTTCACATGCGTCATGAAAAACGTCTCTCCTCGTCACACATGATGTGTGCTGAATGATTGCATTACTTCCTTCACTTGTAAATCGGTCATAATATTGCTACATTTCTTAGTCTATTCCTGCCACTTAACGCTTCAAGATCTGAAGCCTGTCGCTCCCAGGATCTTGAAATTACACGAAAGTGGGGTACGTGCATTCTTTCACAAATTCTCTTACGTAGGTTTGTGGATACAGTGTCCACGGCAGCACCCGTGACCAGCACTAGAGTATTTAATACTTCGCATACATACGTAGTAATTGCTGGCTGTGGCACGATATTGCGCTGACTATCGCATTTTTCACCACTAGACTAACGCTCATCCCTGATGTCATGACGGTCCTCGTATCCAATCAGCTGAACTGAGTAGTTTTCGCCCCTACTCCATTCGTCCACCGCCGTTTCGGGGCTTAATACGGTCGAGATGATTTCCCAAAACAGACATAGATGGACGATTTCTATCGTCTTCCATCTCTCGTATTTGAGCTGAGTGAAGCCAGTTCGGGTTATTTTTACTACTTTGTGACGGCTTTTGACACAGGCTGTGGTTACTGTTGTTTGCATATCCCAGATTGTACGGGTTATCATGCTTTCTTTGTTTCCTTCTGTTAATGCCATTATCCTAGTTTTGCGCATAATTCGCATTCCCATTCCGCCGGTTGCGCGGAGTATTATTTCGTCCGTTGTTGTGACTTTATCAGTTTTCTATTTTTTTATAGTATCTTTGCATGTGGATGGATTCTGACCTAATCTTTCTGTTTTGTTTCTAGTTCACTGTCTACGGGATCGCCGAAACTTCTTATTTCACCTGAAATCTCTTCCGCGGCCTTTTGGACTCTGGTACTTAACAGCTATACAAGTTGAATATCCTTTGCGGATATCTAGGCCTTGAGTTGTTGTGCGAAATGCTTGATCTGCATTTCAAGGTGCTCGTGCATGGTTTGCTCTTGTTGTTACCCAGAATTAACCATCCTATTCGAAAGCAGTTGGACGTTTTGGCAGTGTGTAGACTGCGGCTGTTTCATCTCATTAACCTCTTCGGTTCAAGTCTGTTCCGCCTCCGGTATACCTTAACGCGCTCTCTTTAGTCCCGATATCTCGGCAGTTATTTCGTCAATTTAGTTTGTCTTTCAGAAAGTGCCGTAATCACGGTCGCAAGCTCGTCCTGCTTCTGCGCAATCTTTGCAGCGATCTTGGTAGCCATACCCTCCTGGTTTTTCGCAATAGCATCCTGCATTTCAGAATCCTCTACAGTGTCATTACTCATAGCGTCCTGCTTTTCAGAATATTATAAATTTCATAGCCTTCTGGTCCGTCACTATTGCGCTCACAGCCGAAAACGTTGATTCGACTTTTTTTAACAAATCAGTCATTGGATCTACCGGTCGTAATTCGTGTGCATTCGTTTTTCCTGTTTGGAATTCCAATGCAGCATCACAATCATGTTCACAATCTATGATTAACTGCCTTTACTACGACATGGATTTATTAAAAGAATATTAAAATGGAAAAAATAATGCCAAGATATTTAATATGGCATTCTTATTATTTTAGAAATACTAATTACGTCACAAACAGGTGACAAGAAAAAACAAGTTAGCAGTGCTTCTTCTTACTGTGGTGTTAGCCGCTAATTTCACTTGCAGATTACATTCAATTCGTAATCGTACCACGGAAATAACTTTATTATCTACATAATCAATGGTAATTGCACTTTGAGCTATTCTAACCCCTCAAAACGTAACGCAAGAAGATTAATGAAAAATACATGAAATTTTTAACTTGGTTTTTTGCTGCTCCACCGACGATCATTTCTATATTTCTCAACTTTTTTTGTGTTGGTTATCTTTTATAGCATCTCTCCGCTCGGAGGAACATGAAATATAACAGACACAAATTTTCTATCATTTTTCGGCTGTGCATCCGGATATTTTTAATTCATGTTTCCTATTTCGGCTCATAACCTTCAGCAATTGTTAAGGTGAGTCGCTTGCAAGTTGTTAAATCATTTTACACACTGTGGAATAATCGCGCATGCATCAGAGAAAACACTATTGGTAACAAGAGCGTCAGTCATAGATTAAACGTGATGCATCTAAGAATAAAACAAAGCAAGCCCAGAATCAGTGAATGCATAGTACTTACGAACTGTATTGCCGATAGTGGCTAAAGGGTTGTCAGCCGAAATAACAGAACATGAATAAAAAATATCCGGACGCATGCCCGAAAAATGATGGTATAGTAATAACTTCAACATCACATTAACATTTAGGAAATTTCGTTAGAAATGTCCTGTCAACACGAGCGAATATATAATCGAATTCTGTGTGGCTGAGAAGAGAGTTATGAAAAACTGAAGTTTGCTTATGCTTTGGGATAATTTTCAGATAGCATTTTTAATTGGTTTCTAGCAAGAAGTGTCAGCTGCTGTAAAAATGCTACGAAGATGTATCAAGAAAGGTAAAACATATTCGGACCATCAGTTACTAAGAGCGACTACAGAGAGTGTTTGGAAATCCCACTGACAGCATCAGAAGTATTGCCAGGAAATATGAGCTAAAGAGCGACTTACATCTCTTCTCAACGGACAAGTAGGTGGTATGGATGGAAGAAAGCCAGTTATTCTTGAAAATGAAGTGGTACTAGCAAAGTTACTGAAATATGTTGTCACATGGGGGAAATAGACTAATAAAAGAATAAGTGACAGACACAATAAAAAGATGTGTGACTGAGCGTAACATTAATATGGCTGTTACCAATAAAGACCAGGAGAAAACTGGTTCGAAAACTTTCAGCAACTCCCTGATTTGCAAGCCAGGAGAGACGTCACAAATGATCCATTCATAATTTGCAGCTTTTCTTATTTGGTGAAACACGAAATGGAGTGACTTGGTATAAAAGATAATCCAAGATCTATTTACAAGCTTGACGAGACCAGTTTCTGCCCAGATATATTTAAAACAAAAGAAAAATCAGATGGAAGTTGAAATGATGATTTTAAAGTAGTTAGAAGATAGAGTCTGGTGGCCATTGAAAGAACAAGTGGAAGTTGTGTAGAAATCCGTCGTGGATTTTGGACGAGTAAAGACATGTGGTAGACCCCTACCACGTGAAGGCCATTGATGTTGTGAAAGAACTGTGCAGTGATGTGAAACAGTATCAGAAAGATCTCTTTAAAATTAAGAAAAATTAGTACGTGATAACCGAAACGCTATGTCTGATTTAAAGGTCCATTACTTTTAATGATTATTGTTTCACAGCTACCTAATAAATATAACAACCTAGTGTTTTTGCAGTATACATTTTGTGTTGCAATTGCCGCAGTTGGTACTCACAACAGTTCTCTAAATAACACAGGAAGTAGCTCTCTGAAAATTATCTCGCGAATGTTTAAGATTCACTCGATTTCTTGGGGTAATTTCCAGACACCTTTTTATTTTTTATTTAGTATCTAACGTGAGATAACAATGTGAAATTTGTTCCAGATGATAATTAGTCGGTTGGAGATGCCACATAAAGAAAGTATAAAAAATTATAGCAAAAATTAAATTTTTGTCTGTAAATTACAACAGTATCATATTTACATTACTCAGCTAGACTGATCGATTTGTATAATTGAACTCTTGCTCATATAATTTACACCAGGAGTTATTGAAGCTAGGAATGCTACTATTAATAACATTTCTATAAGCACATCAAGATTGCAAAGCCATTGTGTAAATACTTGTAATTGAAATACAAGACTAATAATTGAAAAAGGAATTGAGTTGATGAATTTTGAAAGCTTAGTGAGCGCATTTGAAGTTTAAGATTTGTAATCAACCTTCAAAGGACGGAAAATGACAGAACATTCCTTAGAGGTCAAAGCAAAACACGGGTGAAAAACCACAAGATAGAGCTGATAAGAGAAGAAGGCTGAGGATCAGTTTTGTTTTACACGGAATGCAGGTGCAAAAACGCAATACGACTCTTGCGAATGTTGGGAGAGAGATTAACTGAAAAGGTAAGAAAAGTGTGTTTATGTTTTACAGATCTGGCAAAGATGTTTATAAATGTGGCTCGGAATAAGCTTATATCTATACTGTCCAGTCACATTAGAATGACTGTCAAAAGCCTGAATAACCATCTTTTGCAGTGGGGACCACTGCGACACCTGCAGGTGGAGAGTCAGTGAGGTTCTGGAAGGTGCCGACAGGGATCTGGAGCCATGCCAACTCCAGGGCCGTCGCAAGCTGCTCTAGGTTTCTTGGTTGAGGAACTCTGGCGCGAACGATGCGATCGAGGTGGCCCCACAGCTTCTCGATTGGATTTAAATCCAGGGAGTTTGGTGGTAAGGAGAGTTCATTCTGGTGCCCTTCGAATCACGTACGTAAATTGCAACCTGTGTGAGATGCTGCATTGTCCTCCTGGTATATGCCCAAGAGCTAAAGAAAATCAAAGTGCATATAGGGGTGGAAATGGTCCCCAAGGATACATGCACACAAGTGTTGATCCATTGTACGTCCAAGAATGACGAGATCGCCCAGAGAATGCCATGAAAACATTCCCAAGACCATAACGCTCGTTTCTCTGACCTGACCCTTCCGACGATTGTCACAGTTTGCTTTTAGCAGTCAGCATGGGTGCGTGCACCAGGCGCCTGCTGCGGAGGCCCATACGCTGCCATGTTCGCTGAACGTCGTTGAGAAGACGCTGTCGGTTGTCCCTTCTTCCATCTGGGATTTCGGGTGCACAGCAGTTGCGTGTATTCGCCCGTTCACATTCCTGCAGCTGTCGTTCACCCCTGTCGTTCTATGGCCCATGGTCATCACAGTAGCCTCGACGACAGTTTTGTATAGCACCATTTTGCCATCCACGGTATGCTTTAACCACAGCCCAACGCGAATAGTTTAGAAACTTAGCCGTTTCGAACTTGACCCGAAGTCAATGATCATGCCCCTTTGGACGCCAGAAAAATCTCTGTTTCTGCATTACGACAATGAATGTACTGTGTTCCGTGTCCTCCCTGACACAATTTAGGAGCCTTACACTGCTAGTATTGTCCGCTCCAGGTAGCTGAGTGGTCAGCGCTACAGAATGTCAGTCCTAAGAGCCCGGGTTCGATTCCCGACTGGGTCGGAGATTTTCTCTGCTCAGTGACTGGGTGTTGTGTAGTCCTAATCATCATCATTTCAACCCCATCGACGCGCTAGTCGCCGAAGTGGCGTCAAATCAAAAGACTTGCACCCGGCGAACGGTATACCCGGCGGGAGGCCTTAGTCACTCGACATTTTTGTCTACTGCTAGTACTGCAGTATACCGCCTTTGAGAGGTTATTACACGTTGACGTCGAACATAGGCGGTCGTGACACTAATGTAACTGGATTGTATATAAGGGAACAAGAGTGATCTGGGAAACCAGATGACTTATGAATTCATAGTATTTGAATCAAAAAGTGTCAGTGAAAGTGATAGGAGATAGTAGCAACTGCACAGAACTAAGAAAATGAGTTAGCCAAATCTACTGTCTGGCTCTTACAATTTTGAGTCTCTACATAAAAAATACGATTTGCCACTGCCCACTAGTCGGCAAGGGAGTAAAAACTGTAAAAAGAAGGACATGGTGTTCGAGATTTGCAGACGACACACAGCAACAGATGAAAATGTACTACAGGATATAGTGGATACATCTGAAGCTAAATGAAACATTTACGAAACGAAAATCGGTACAAATAGAATAAAATTAATGACACAAGAAGGAAATAAAATTGTTAAGATAAAATGCTAAATAGAGAAATATTAGAACATGTGCAAAGCTTTAAATATCTAGGAAACAGGATAAAAAGCGACTGGAAAAGTAGCATAGAAATTAAAATCAGGATAGCAATATCGAAAGAGGCATTTTGCAAGAAACCCTGCAACAACATGGATAAAGATTTCATGAAAAGACTGATGAGTATGGAGTGTGCTCCTGTACGGTGCTGAAACGTGAGCAATGCGGAAGACAGACACAGCAAGGCTGGAGGCTTTTGAGACGTGGACATGGCGGAGGGTGGAGAGAATAAGTAGGACGGATAGGGTTTTTGTCGTGTGACGAGGGCCTCCCGTCGGGTAGACCGTTCGCCTGGTGCAAGTCTTTCGATTTGACGCCACTTCGGCGACACAACACCCAGTCCCTGAGAGAAGAAAATCTCCGACCCAGCTGGCAATCGAACCCGGGCCCTTAGGATTGACAGTCCGCCGCGCTGACCACTCAGCCACCGGGGGAGGACGACGGATAGGGTGAAAAATGAAGAGGAACTGAGAAGAGTGTGAGAACAAAGACAATTACTGCATGTGATTTCAAAATGGTTCAAATGGCTCTGTGCACTATGGGACTTAACATCTGAGGTCATCAGTCCCCTACAACTTAGAACTACTTAAACCTTACTAACCTAAGGACACCACACACATCCATGCCCGAGGCAGGATTCGAAACTGCGACCTTAGCGGTCGCGCGGTTCCAGACTGAAGCGCCTAGAACCGCTTGGCCACACCGGCACTGCATGTGATAAAAAGAAGGAAAAGAAACTGGATTAGGCATTTAATGAGAAATAAGGAGGGGATGAGACGCTGGACGGCAGCACATAGAGCAACATTAAGAAGGAAGCGGTGGATCGGAGAAAATGGACATGCAAAAGATATACTAAGAAAGCACAAAACTAATGGTGCTGATGACTTTTGGACCCAAGTTGGACGAGCGCTGCTGGGTGACATAGTGAGCAGGGTCTGGCTGTGTGAGACGGGGTGTGGGCTACGTGAGTTGGGTGGGGGGTGGGGTAGGGGTGTAGCAGGTTGACTGTCAACTTTAGATGCTTGACCCGGGACCCTCATGACTGTGGTTACGACTTCGCGTGATCTATACAGTGGCTTGCTGAGTGTTTATTCGTAGATATGTTTACAGATGAGGAATACGGGACAGCTATGAACACTACGCAGGGAGACCGTTGCTGAGATGCGCTCAGAGCAACACCAGTTTGTTGCTGGTGGCGAATAATATCAAGAAGCAGGGGACCATGGACTCTGGAAGTACCTCGCCATTTACGTCACTTGCCAAAATAAACACTCTGCAAGTTACTGCAGACGCTTCTTGGTAGCGCAGAGAGGTGCTCCACCCCAATTACACTAACGGCCAAGGTAAACACTCGGACAGACGCTTTGCGAAACGCAGTTGGTAGACGCAGAGCGCTGGTGGAGCCGTGCCAGTACCTCTCTAGTAACCGAAAAGTAAAAAGCGCATGTCGCCAATGGTTTTTCGTTAATTTCAAACTTTTTCATCTGCGAGGAACGTTGTGTAAATCCTCCTCAGTACTTCTAACCTTTATCCGCACAATTTCTGCTGCTCATCATGCACACCGTGGAAACAGGCATCAGAAAAAAGATTATTCATTTATTCTGTCTAATACGTTCTTACTGCAAGGTCTGAACGACAAGCCTTGACAATATGCATTTTTTCATGAAATCAGAATTTGTTGTGAACAATGACCTTTCAACATCTTTTTAGTAGGACCTGATGATGAACCAATGAAATCGTTTCTCGCATTGCGAAGTACCCCTATTGCGTTATTAATGGGAACGTCATTAACTTTGTGATCTATAGAAATCAACTGGAAAAAATTTATGGATTCATGTAACATACATTTTTTTCTGTGAGGTTCACTTGCAGCTGCTCAATCGTTGGAAGCCGGTCTCACACTCGATTCGCAGTCCTCGACCTATGTGCAAATGCACGACATTATTAGGAGGATCGTTCATAGGTGACAAACCAGCAGGTGAGGATAAAAGTGCAATGAAATACACTACTGGCCATTAAAATTGCTACACCAAGAAGAAATGCAGATGATAAAAGGGTATTCATTGGACAAATATATTATACTAGAACTGACATGTGATTACATTTTCACGCAGTTTGGTTGCATAGATCCTGAGAAATCAGTACCCAGAACAACCACCTCTGGCCGTAATAACGGTCTTGATACACGTGGGCATTGAGTCAAACAGAGCATGGATGGCGTGTACAGGTACAGTTGCCCATGCAGCTTCAACACGATACCACAGTTCATCAAGAGTAGTGACTGGCATATTGTGACGAACCAGTTGCTCGACCACCATTGACCAGACGTTTTCAATTAGTGAGAGATCAGAAGAATGTGCTGGCCAGGGCAGCAGTCGAACATTTTCTGTATCCAGAAAGGCCGGTACAGGACCTGCAATATGCGGTCGTGCATTATCCTGCTGAAATGTAGGGTTTCGCAGGGATCGAATGAAGGGTAGAGCTACGGGTCGTAACAAATCTGAAATATAACGTCCACTGTTCAAAGTGCCGTCAATGCGAACAAGAGGTGACCGATACGTGTAACCAGTGGCACCCCATACCATCACGCCGGGCGATACGCCAGTATGGCGCTGACGAATACACGCTTCCAATGTGCGTTCACCGCGATGTCGCCAAACACGGATGCGACCATCATGATGTTGTAAACAGAACGTGGATTCATCCGAAAAAATGACGTTTTGCCATTCGTGCACCCAGGTTCGTCGCTGAGTACAGCATCGCAGGCGCTCCTGTCTGTGATGCAGCGTCAAGGGTAACCGCAGGCATGGTCTCCGAGCTGATAGTCCATGCTGCTGCAAACGTCGTCGAACTGTTGGTGCAGATGGTTATTGTCTTGCAAACGTCCCCATCTGTTGACTCAGGGATCGAGACGTGGCTGCACGATCCGTTACAGCCATGAGGATAAGATGCCTGTCATCTCGATTGCTAGTGATACGAGACCGTTGGGATCCAGCACGGCGTTCCGTATTACCCTCCTGAACCCACCGGTTCCATATTCTGCTAACAGTCATTGGATCTCGACCAACGCGAGCAGCAATGTCGCGATACGATAAACCGCAATCGCGATAGGCTACAATCCGACCTTTATCAAAGTCGGAAACGTGATGGTACGCGTTTCTCCTCCTTGCACGAGGCATCACAACAACGTTTCACCAGACAGCGCCGGTCAACTGCTGTTTGTGTATGAAAAATCGGATGGAAACTTTCCTCATGTCAGCACGTTGTAGGTGTCACCACCGGCGCCAGCCTTGTGTGAATGCTCTGAAAAGCTAATAATTTGCATATCACAGCATCTTCTTCCTGTCGCTTAAATTTCGCGTCTGTAGCACGTCATCTTCGTGTTGTAACAATTTTAATGGCCAGTATTGTACACTGACAGAAAAAATCGCAACACTAAAAAACAATGTTGGTTACGAAATTTTGGAGACACATTGGTCTAGGTGACATATTTCAGTGATTAACACTGCAAGATCACAAGTTAATGCCAGTCCAAGACAGGTCATTACACATGTGAAATGCTGGCACATCAGCAACCGGTGTAACCACAGGAATGTTGAATGCAAGCATGCAAACGCGCATGCATTGCGTTGTGAAGGAGCCGGATGTCAATTTGTGGGATAGAGTTTCATGCCTCTTTCACTTGGTCGGTCAATACGGGACGGTAAATGCTGCTTTTGAATCACGCTGGAGTTGTCGTCCGATGATATACGTGTTCGACTGGAGACAGATCTGGTGACCGAGCAGGCCAAAGCAACGTTTCAACACGCTGTAGAGCATTTGGGTTACAACAGCGGTGTGTGGGCGAGCGTTATCCTGTTGGAAAACACCCCCTGCAAAGCTGATCATGAATGGCAGCACAACATGTCGAATCACTAAACGACATACAAATTTGCAGTCAGTGTGCGTGGGCCAACCGAGAGAGTGCTCCTGCTGTCATACAAAATCGCACTCTGGGTAATAACACCAGGTGCAGGTCTAGTGTGTTTAGCACGCAGACAGGTTGGTTTCAGGGACTCAGCTGACGTGCTTCTAACCAACATACGTCCATCACTAGCACCGAGGAAGAAACAGGATTCATGAGAAAACAACAAAACTTCTCTTTGCCCTCCAATGAGCTCTCGCTTGGCTCCACTGAAGTCGCAAATGGCGGTGGTTTGGGACCAGTGGAATGCACGGTACAAGCCGTCTGTCTCGGAACTGTCCTCGAACTAACCAATTTGTAACAGTTCGTTCTGTCACTGTGGTGCCAACTGCTGCTCAGATTGCTCCTGCAGATGCAGTACGATGTTCCGGAATCTGGTCTTCTTGGGAACGTACGTTCCTGTGATCACTGCTTTCAGCAATCATTTACAGTGGCTACATTCCTGCCAATTCTCTCTGCAATATCGCAGAAGTAACATCCAGCTTTTCGAAGCCCTATTACATGACCTCGTTCAAACAGAGTGAGATATTGATTATGGCGTCTTTGTCGCTTTGGAGGCATTCTTGACTCTGGTCACCACACCAAATCTCAAAGATAACTAACCCTCATGATAGTTACAGCGTGAATTTAAAGCAAACCTGATCTGCATCGTCTCAGTGGTGCTACTAACGCCACTCATACGCGACTGTTGCGAAATAGACATCACTTTTCAGATATAGAAACACGCCTACCATCTTCCGATTATGTTGCACAACCCCTTCTTGGTGTTGCTTTTTTCCGTTAGTGTAGATGAAAAGTAAACTTTTTATGGTTCGCAGAACTGTATGCTCTCTACATGTGGCGTGAAGAGCAAAAGTGGTGGAAAGATGATTTGAAGAAAAACAGCAAACTAAATAAAAGAAAAAGAGATTATTTTCGAAGTACACAGTTTTTTTTTGTTCGGTAGTTGGTTACGACAGTAAGAAACATGTATTTCAATATTGGAAGTACAGAATTCTGGATTATATTGCTATGCAGTTATTACAAAACATTACAATTAAGTGGACTTACAATGGTTCTGCACCGAAGATTACAACCCTTCCAAGTTGGATATCGCACTTCTATTAGAAATGAGAATACATCGCTTCAATGTGAAATGTCATACAGTCGCCTTGCAAGAACGTAACTACATCTTTTGCATGGGGGAGGGGGGGGGGGGTCCAACACTATCATTTAGGAAGGTAAACCTATCTTCGCCAACCACATAAAAAGGTTTTACTGTTAACGCCAATAGAGTCAATCAAGCAGAAATAAAAAAATCCACAAATACGTTAGCATCCACATTACATGCGGGTAAAACTGTAGAGAAACACTAATTGATCCAAGCGTCTTTAAATCAAACAAATGTATTGTAGCTGTTGAGATATTTATTTATGAAAAAGCAACTAATTGTAAGCTAACATTTGAGGTAATTATATATTTTTGAATATCATTATTAATCATTTATATTAAGCAATAATGTTATTATATTAGTCTTTGTATTTAAATTGTGACACTTTGGCATTTTGCCGGCCGGGTTGGCCAAGCGATTCTAGGCGCTACAGTCTGGAACCGAGCGACCGCTACGGTCGCAGGTTCGAATCCTGCTTGGGGCATGGATGTGTATGGTGTCCTTAGGTTAGTTCTAAGTTCTAGGGGACTGATGACCTCAGAAGTTAAGTCCCATAGTGCTCAGAACCATTTGAACTTTGGAATTTTGCTGTAACTTCAGGTCGTAAGTCAATTTAAAAATAAACATTAATTACTTAAATTTAAAGTATTATATTTAGCCTTTTAAGTGTTGCTGCTAACTTACTAATAATTTCTTCACAATCTGGTTGCACCGCCAGGGGTGCAAAATTTTTTTATGCGCCACTGTTTGTCACATTTACTTTTCACCCAATGAACAGTCAGCACTTTTGCTGGCAAAAAAAAGCTACTTCAACATGGACAAAGTTGCAACCATTATTCAATATTAAACTTCATAAAATTATGTCACACTGTACGGTCTCTGATCGTAGTTTCAAGATTAGGTACCACAAAAAGATAGCAACAAAACAATCACATTCTTTCTATGTTTGTATTGGCCATGGAAAACTTATTTTAGAAAAATTATAAGAAACTTTCAATAAGTGATTGAATAATTCTGTAAGGTGAGATTTACACTGCCAATACATGTGCCTTTAACCACATGAAATTTCATTAACGTCAGACTAACACCTTTCCAGTGTTTTGAAGTGAGTAGTTCCTAGGGAAAACGCCCATAATCCAGGCAATTGCTACTATAAATATAAATAGAAAATAGTTATTAAACATTATAACTAAATTCTCTCATATAATAGCCTAACGCAGAATTAAGATAGAAAATATTTGTGTAACGTATTTTGCGATAGGCTCATTTGTACACTTGTAATTAAATGTCAAACTAGAAGGTTCTTCTTTATTTTTTACAAAACTGCGGCTCAAAATCATATAACCCTTTTTATAATGGTAAATAGGAGACTCACCCTTCTTTGCTTCATCCTCAGTTTTCCTGGATGGTCCTGCTTCTTCATGCTGGGATTCCGCATCACGTGGTGACGTGCCACTCTCTTTCTAAACAAGTGCATCAGAATTCTGTGTCTTTTTTGGAAAAAAAACCAGAAGGGATTTCTGTCTCGTCCGTTTCATAGTTTTTTTTCAAATACGACTCTTAACAACTAGACACACGCACGCACAGTTTAAGCTGGCTTAACACACAACGCCCGAACCTTCATCACTCTAATTGTGACTGCCCAAGGGGAAGCGACAGAACACACTGGACTGGTTCCGTTGAGTGTTGTCAGCCAAAAATAAGTTAATTCCGCTACGAGCACATCCAAATTCCACTACAGTTTCGAATGTAATTTATGATGTAGTCTACATAATTCCTGACGATATACAGGCTAAATAAATAATTTAAGCTATAAACAAATATATTCCATATCTTTCCAGCTGGGGCATTTAACGATCAGCGACAGCTAGGACGACAGTGTCCAGTGACGGACCTGAATATCGTGCTTCATTCAAATAGTTTCTGTTAATATAGTAATTGTAGTTTGATGCGACAGGTAATTTTCCTCTTTATGTGGAATCTGAACTGGCTAAGGCGTAAGGAGTTAATTTACAAGGTTTTTTTTAGCATTTGTGTGTGTGAAACGTATCAATGTTTATTAAAATCACAGTGAAATGTATGAATTTGTTGATGCAGCAGTATTTTGATCACCTTCAGTTCTCAGAAAATAACTGATACGTTTTTCAAACTTACGGAAATGTTCCTCCGTAATTGTGTACGAAATATAATAATGATCAATAACGGTTCTTGTTTTCGATGTCTAGTCAAACTTTCAACAAGTCACTTAACTAGGGTGACCAGATGCAATTGTTTAAAAAGGAGGACAAACAGTTTCAAAAAGGAAGACGAAGGAAGAAAAAAAGAGGACACATCAAACGGGTCAACTGCAGATGAGGATACCACCCATCAGCTTTGGACAAGTCACGTGACTGCCGGGAATTCCAGGTAAAACAAGTAGTTAATTGTTACTGATGGTCAGTAAAAATTAAAAACATTGATTGTGGTGACAGTGTGGCGTCAATTGTTTTGTTATGTCAACAACACGGAATTGTTTACAAAGCGAAAAACGTAAGACCATTCACCTCCCTTCATTCGAAGCACCGCTACCAACATCTACAATTCTAGAAACAGCTGACGACATGTAAACTGTACTTTAACCTTCCGAATAGAATAAACTGAATGACTATGAAACAATGAAATAAAACCATGACAGTTAATCTGTCGAGTTATTTCTTACCTTTATTGGCCACTGAGACGTACGTTCCAGCTCCACATATCTTACATTCCGCTTCAAATTCATTTCTCCCTTTCTTGAAAGCAGGATATTTGCAGGAAAAGACATTAAAAAATGTACACTTTCGTTTATGAATAGCCAAATATTTTACGTAACTCACTCGGTTAAAAATTACACTCACAAATCACACCTGCACTACAAGAAGCCAAGCCAATACAAAGCGAAGTTACGAAACGAAAATTTTAAATAATCGATATTTGCACTCGCTTATACACTCCTGGAAATGGAAAAAAGAACACATTGACACCGGTGTGTCAGATCCACCATACTTGCTCCGGACACTGCGAGAGGGCTGTACAAGCAATGATCACACGCACGGCACAGCGGACACACCAGGAACCGCGGTGTTGGCCGTCGAATGGCGCTAGCTGCGCAGCATTTGTGCACCGCCGCCGTCAGTGTCAGCCAGTTTGCCGTGGCATACGGAGCTCCATCGCAGTCTTTAACACTGGTAGCATGCCGCGACAGCGTGGACGTGAACCGTATGTGCAGTTGACGGACTTTGAGCGAGGGCGTATAGTGGGCATGCGGGAGGCCGGGTGGACGTACCGCCGAATTGCTCAACACGTGGGGCGTGAGGTCTCCACAGTACATCGATGTTATCGCCAGTGGTCGGCGGAAGGTGCACGTGCCCGTCGACCTGGGACCGGACCGCAGCGACGCACGGATGCACGCCAAGACCGTGGGATCCTACGCAGTGCCGTAGGGGACCGCACCGCCACTTCCCAGCAAATTAGGGACACTGTTGCTCCTGGGGTATCAGCGAGGACCATTCGCAACCGTCTCCATGAAGCTGGGCTACGGTCCCGCACACCGTTAGGCCGTCTTCCGCTCACGCCCCAACATCGTGCAGCCCGCCTCCAGTGGTGTCGCGACAGGCGTGAATGGAGGGACGAATGGAGACGTGTCGTCTTCAGCGATGAGAGTCGCTTCTGCCTTGGTGCCAATGATGGTCGTATGCGTGTTTGGCGCCGTGCAGGTGAGCGCCACAATCAGGACTGCATACGACCGAGGCACACAGGGCCAACACCCGGCATCATGGTGTGGGGAGCGATCTCCTACACTGGCCGTACACCACTGGTGATCGTCGAGGAGACACTGAATAGTGCACGGTACATCCAAACCGTCATCGAACCCATCGTTCTACCATTCCTAGACCGGCAAGGGAACTTGCTGTTCCAACAGGACAATGCACGTCCGCATGTATCCCGTGCCACCCAACGTGCTCTAGAAGGTGTAAGTCAACTACCCTGGCCAGCAAGATCTCCGGATCTGTCCCCCATTGAGCATGTTTGGGACTGGATGAAGCGTCGTCTCACGCGGTCTGCACGTCCAGCACGAACGCTGGTCCAACTGAGGCGCCAGGTGGAAATGGCATGGCAAGCCGTTGCACAGGACTACATCCAGCATCTCTACGATCGTCTCCATGGGAGAATAGCAGCCTGCATTGCTGCGAAAGGTGGATATACACTGTACTAGTGCCGACATTGTGCATGCTCTGTTGCCTGTGTCTATGTGCCTGTGGTTCTGTCAGTGTGATCATGTGATATATCTGACCCCAGGAATGTGTCAATAAAGTTTCCCCTTCCTGGGACAATGAATTCACGGTGTTCTTATTTCAATTTCCAGGAGTGTAGGTCGATCAACGATAACATCGACGATCCTGGTGCCACATACTAACACCGCCTTCGTGCGTGTTTATCACGAAGGCTGTGTCAATAGTTAAAGTATTAAAGAAAAGAGCAATAGAACGGGACGAATTGTAAATTTAACTGTATTACGCTCAGCTTTGCGGAAAAACCGGACACTGTAAAAATCCGCCCGGACCCCGGACAAAGAGCTAAAAAGGAGGATATGTCCGGATTAATCCGGACGTATGGTCACCCTACACTTAACGTTTCTTCGAGTAGCTTAATAAGTCTTTTAGTTTTAATGTCTGTCATCATGGAGAAAGACTGTTCGGTATCTGCATTCCAGAGCATATATTACATGTTTTATACTTGGCAGTGAAAATTTACGAGGGTTCTACATTTCGCCAAAGAAAGTTGAATTCCGCTACATTTTTAACAATTTCAGAATTTCGCCGCTACGCCACGAAGGCCAAAAAACTCCAATACGCGTAGAGGAATTCCGCTACGGTTGGCAAGACTGCACTTACGTAGTGAGTGTGGAGGTAGACACCTCGCCGCCGCAGGGCACAGCTATTTTTTGCAGCCTCATTCCTCCATGGCTTGTCACTACGTCAACCAAGCGCAGCGCGCGACTATTTTGTGGCACGGGGTTTCAACAGCGGGTATTCTTCTAATATTGGCGCTTATTGTGTAAACTAAGGAAGGGGGGGGGGGGTGTCCGGACCCCTGGACCCCCCTCCCCGCTTATATACGTCCGTGGCTTGCTCATTGTTGCTGGCACGGCCTCTTTCTTTCTTAATCTGGTGTTTAAAATGACATACACGTTTTTGACGAAAGCATGTCGACTTGCAGAAATAAAAGGTAATAAATCCATCACATTCTTTTTTCCGCTCCGCTAGTGGTTTTCACTTTTCACACAGTTCGTCTTTCTCAAAAATTTCAGGAGAGATCAATGAACGACACAGCTTTTTTGAGAATTATCAAGTAGAGATTAGTGTCGGAATTGTTTCTTTAAATTTAATGGATAATATCAAATCTCTCAAATCGCAACCACTTTATTTTCAGCCTAATTATATTCGTTGCACCAAACGTTTTTTTCCATTTCTTCAAGTGACTGAGTAAATAAGAGATCTTCAAGATGAATCGAAGTCATGCAGACTTAAATCACTTCTGTTGCATACCCCTCATATGAACTACGTCGTGTCACAGTTCTTCAGACGTCACTGTTGTAATCAGAATGTGTATTCACGGAGGTCGTGTGTATTTCAAGTTACACAACGTGCGGAATTCATTTTGGACGTAATTTCCTCGAGAGAAGAGGAGCTAGCGCTACAGTCATACGCCGTATGTTGCTTACAAGGGAACCTCCCCATCGCACCCCCCTCAGATTTAGTTATAAGTTGGCACAGGGATAGGCCTTGAAAAACTGAACACAGATCAATCGAGAAAACAGGAAGAAGTTGTGTGGAACTATGAAAAAATAAGCAAAATATACAAACTGAGTAGTCCATGCGCAAGCTAGGTAACATCAAGAAACGTGTCAGCTTACGAGCGCCGTGGTCCCGTGGTTAGCCTGAGCAGGTGCGGAGCGAGAGGTCCTTCGTTCAAATTTTCCCTCAGGTGAAAAGTTTAATTTTTTATTTTCAGATAATTATCAAAGTTCAGGCACTCACACGTAATCAACTTCGCTCTCCAAAATTCAAGGACATGTTCAGATTTGCTTGGACATATGCAGGATTTGACGGTCTACGCACGGAAACATTTGAAAACGTAAAAAACATATGTTTTGACAGAGCACAGGGAAAACTGTGCGACTGTGAAACTGTTGCATTCATTTGTTGCAGTTTATGTGACAAACTCTTATGTTTTCATCACTTTTTTGGGAGTGATTATCACATCCACAAGAAAACCTAAATCGGGCAAGGTAGAAGAATCTTTTTACCCATTCGCCAAGTGTGCAAGTTAGGTGGGTCGACGACATATTCCTGTCATGTGACGCACATGCCGTCACCAGTGTCGTAAAGGATATATCAGACGTGTTTTCCTGTGGAGGAATCGGTTGACCTATGACCTTGCGATCAAATGTTTTCGGTTCCTATTGGAGAGGCACGTCCTTTCGTCTACTAATCGCACGGTTTTGCGGTGCGGTCGCAAAACACTGACACCAAACTTATTACAGTGAACAGAGACGTCAATGAATGAACGGACAGATCGTAACTTTGCGAAAATAAAGAAAGTAAAATTCTCACACGAGGGAGGACTCGAACCAAGGACCTCTCGGCCCGCAGGTGATCACTCTAACCACGGGACCACGGCGCTCCTCAGCTGAGACCCTCCTAGATGTTGCATATCACATGGACTACTCAGTTTGTATATTTTGCTTATTTTTTGATAGTTCCACACAACTTCTTCCGGTTTTCTCGATTGATCTGTGTTTAGTTTTTCAAGGCCTATCCACTGTGTCAATTTATAACTAAATTTGAGAGGGGTGCCATGGGGAGGTTCCCTTGTTAGAAGTTGGCGCCGCCATATTGGATTCCCCAAAGCATTAGCAGACCACTGTCTACGATAGCTTCTTAATTTCTGTCACGTGCACGCGACAGCTGTTTTGAATATTATATATTGCAGTGCTTTAATGAATAACACAATGTCAACAATGCATTTTCATGCGTATTTAATCCAGTAATACGAATCATTTCACCTATTTAACGTAAATTTGTTTTTTTATATTTGCTTTTATTATACGTTTCGAATAAAAAAGTATGTAATGTGACCAGACTGCTTTCATAATCCGGAATTTTCCTTACTGCGAACTAACGACACTGATGTTCGGTCTATTGCCTCTTCCCCAAAAGACTGAGAACATATTTTGCAGTCTTTCCTTTCCACAGCTTTCACCCAGAGTGCTTTTGGAGTTGGACTGAAAGGAAGTCGAAGAACAATGGCAGCAAAAAAAAAAAAAAAAAAAAAAAAAAAAAACACTACAGTAAAAGTAATCAGCATAACCAAAATTCATGTATAGAAAACAAAATATAAAAAAAAAGAGTCGAATTACATACGATTCCTTTACACTTTAAATTATAATCAGAGCGGTTAGTATACCTATAAATGATACAAGCTGGCATATTTTGATCAGATCACTTCCATCAGAAGTTAATATTTGAGGTAACTGACACGGTGGACGTCGCCTTCAAGTGTGTGACGTCATGACAACTCCCATCATTATACCTCCATAGCTGTCGATAATGAATCTTGAGTGCCTCATTCCACACCTCACAATAAACAGTAAACAAAAGAGTGTCTCCTTGTACTGTGGTCTTTCAGTAAAAATATAAAATAAACCCAAACGTTCGGTAAAGAATGATGGGAACCATTTTTCGGAACAGAAAATTTATTTGTTCTATGGTATATATTATTACTAAAGTCCACCTTGAAACTTTAGAGAAAACTGCGTTGGATTTTCATACAAACGTTGAATGTAGTGGAGAATATGATAATAGCACGAGAATGCCATCGTGCATGGAGTGAGTCGCTAATTTAAAACGTTTGCAACTCTTGGGGTGAGAAGCTTTGGTATATTCATTAACCATTCTAACTGCCACACACTGTAACTAACTAATTACTGTAATCCTTTAATTTGTTCTGCAAATACAGCTGCTACTACAGCATAAAAAATCAAAGGGCGAGCAAGCAGCGATATGGATGAGGAGCCTGTGGTAGCCTGATTCAGACTCTTGTAGAGATATCTCTAAGACTTCGGAATAAAATCACTCAAATGCACTGCCCAGCGCGAGACTGGAACTCAGTTGGAGTTGCGGGCACACGACGTGGTGAGGGAAACGCACCGCCTGTCTCCTATGATGAAGGAAATGTATTTGCAGTTGCGAGTATGGGCAATCTCCAAATGTACGGGGTGTTCAAAAAGTCTCTCCGCAGTGCCGTATGATTGACGGCCGCGCGTGCCGTATGATTGTTCGCCTGCCTGGGTTTTTCAACGAAACAATAAACGCACAACGATACTTCAGTGATATTCTGTACCCATTCACAGGAGAACTTGTGTTAAGTGAAATACTGAACGATTATTTTCAACAAGATGGTACAACTGTGCATACAGCTCGCCTTTCGATATCACTGCTTGCTGATGTTTATGGTGGTCGCATAATTTCACAGGGACTTTGGCCTCCACGATCGCCTGACCTAACACCACCTGACTTTTCTTCTGGGGTGCAGGAAAGCAACTGTCTATAAAAACCGACGAAAATCCATCGATGACTTGAAAACCGCAAAATCCATTTTCACTGCTTCTGTTACAGAAGAAATGTTACAGCTTGTGTCTGGAAACATGATTAGACGAATTGAATTGTGTATTCAACAACAGGGGGGACACTTTCAACATTTAATGTGAAATTTGTAAGTAAAAACTAATACTCAATAAATTAATAACTTGTATTTCACGGAGCTTCATTTCGGTATATTCACTGCGGCATACGGCACGCGCGGCTAACAATCATACGGCACTGCGGAGAGACTTTTTGAACACCCCGTACAATGGTATGGCGACATTGAAAATTTGTGCCGGACCGGGACTCTTTAACACGGATTTCCCGCTTGTCGCGAGTGGTAACATTAACCATTTAGGCTACCCAAGCACGCTTCACCCTGATACCCAGATTTCTAAATGTCGTCGTCCATGTGCCATTAACCTGTGCGTGTACACTTACTGTAATCCCCGTACAGGGGAGACATTTAATCGAATGTCGCTAGCCTGATACCGGCAGTTAAATGCGTTGTTTTAGTGCCTGTGTTTGTAAGAAGTACGATGCAATATTCCTTCTGACATGCATGCATGCGTGTACTTCTTACAACCACAGGCATTGCAATATCGTACCTCTCCCAAGAGTTGTCAGGCACATTTTCTCTGGTGTTTTTTTGGGAGACATTTGCAATTCTGTTTTTGCAGTATGTAGCTACAGTCAGCCCAAACAAATACAGCTCATCACGTCTTTAACGCGACGGTCAGTCTTACTGGAAAGCGTTGGTTTGATTCTCGTTACAAATAGAATGATTTTTTAAAGCGGAATTTTACGTGTCCATTCGATAGAGAGGTCCCAAATTACTCCTAATGAAAACGTTCATTACATCGAAATGTATTAACAGTGGCAGTAAAACATAAAGAATGGCAACTCTAGTGCGGCCCTTTCCCGCGCTGTCTACCGCCATACAGCAGTGCTGCTCAGTCGCTTGTGGAGTACTGGTTATTCTTACTGTTTTACTGCCCCCGTTGATAAGTATCGATAGAACGAATGTCGCAATAGGTTAATGTGGGACCATTCTACCGAATGGGCAGGTAAACATTTTGCTTTAAAAATTGTTTTGTGTGTGTGTGTGTGTGTGTGTGTGTGTGTGTGCGTGCGCGCAGTTGGATCCAAACCGATGATTTCTACCAACACTGAGCGTCACATTAAAGACGCGATGAGCAACATCTGTTTGGAGTGATTCCATCTACGCACTGATGAAATCGAAGTGCCAATAACTGCCGTAACCCAAGAGAAAATGAACCTGCTCACTCTTAGGAGAGGCATCCTGCGTATTTGGAGAAGAAACGTAGGGGTAATCGTTCTAGCGACAATTCGGGCTGCGAATGGGGAAATGCACTGATATAACTGATTTTGACAAAGGGCAGATTTTTAATGCTTCGGCGCCTGAGCATGTAGGTAGACGGGTTGAAGGACGATGAAACATGGTTAGGCAACAAGGTGTTGAACATGCGCACGCTGAAGCGATGAATGAAAATTTGTACCAAAGGCGGTTCAAAATGGTTCAAAAATGGTTCAAATGGCTCTGAGCACTATGGGACTCAACTGCTGAGGTCATTAGTCCCCTAGAACTTAGAACTAGTTAAACCTAACTAACCTAAGGACATCACAAACATCCACGCCTGAGGCAGGATTCGAACCTGCGACCGTAGCGGTCTTGCGGTTCCAGACTGCAGCGCCTTTAACCGCACGGCCACTTCGGCCGGCACCAAAGGCGGAACTCGAACACAGGACGCCTGCTCACTAGGCTGGTGTGGTAACCACTACCCACCCTGGCAAAGTGGCACTGCATGACTGCGAGGACTACCATAGCACTCACACTCCTCAATCCAAATTCCTATTCACGTTTCAGGCCAGCTACAGATCCAGTTTCAGTCCCGGCCTTGGTACAAATTTTCATTTGTCGCTTCAGTCTGCACATACAGGGTGTTCAAAAAAGTGTCGAATACTTTAAAAAGTGGTAGTAATCATCGAAACAAGAAAAAACAGTCAAATAAACACGGGTCCGGAAACGCGTACTTTTCGTGTTTATGGAAAGGGCTGCATGACGCTTGGTTGCGGATATTAGCACAGTCGTTGCACTGGCGCTCCGTCAAATGTGTCGGCAGGCTATTATGATTTCTTACTCACAATACTCTTCCAGCCATTAGGTAGTCTGCAGTCAGTTCTGTGGTTCGAATCGTGTTGTAGGTTACGTTAGTTTTCGTCCTGTTTGTGTGCCTTATTGTACAGCACTGTCAGCCTGGCTACATATTATGGTGTTTTACCTTCTTCCAAAGGCTGATTCACTTACTTGGTTATTGTTATTGCGCTGTTTTGTACGTACAAATGGTATAGTGCATTTACATTTTCTGTTCCAAATTGCTAATTGGTCAAAACTAGGTACAAATTTACGAAAATAATTGGCGATTTCAACAAATCTAGCAATCTCTTATTACGTGGCGGGCGAAAACGTCTTAAGCTGACAGTACGCTCCTGATCGATCCTAACGCCATCAGCCGAGACCAAGTGCCCAAGAAAGGAAATCTCTCCGCGACATAATTTAATTTTATCGGATTTGACATTCAACCCCGCCTCACTCAAGCGATCTAAAACCAACGCCAGATGTTGTAAGTATTGATCAAAGCTACGACTCTAGATTACAACGTCGTTAAAATAATTATAAACACAATTAAATTTTAGATTACCCAACACATTATCCAAAAGACGGGAGAGCACTGCTGCCCCAGTAGCAAGTCCAAAGGGAACGCGATTGAACTCAAAGAGATTCCAACCCGTTGCAAATACGGTAACAGGCTTAGAATCCTGAGTAAGTGGTATCTGGTAATAAGAAAAAGCATTCAGTTTTCAGGCTACAAGTGGCCCATCTGGACCATCCGATCGCCGTGTCATCCTGAATGAGAATACAGTTAGAAACAAGAAAAAACAGTCAAATAAACACGGGTCCGGAAACGCGTACTTTTCGTGTTTATGGAAAGGGCTGCATGACGCTTGGTTGCGGATATTAGCACAGTCGTTGCACTGGCGCTCCGTCAAATGTGTCGGCAGGCTATTATGATTTCTTACTCACAATACTCTTCCAGCCATTAGGTAGTCTGCAGTCAGTTCTGTGGTTCGAATCGTGTTGTAGGTTACGTTAGTTTTCGTCCTGTTTGTGTGCCTTATTGTACAGCACTGTCAGCCTGGCTACATATTATGGTGTTTTACCTTCTTCCAAAGGCTGATTGCCCGCAGCTCGTGGTCGTGCGGTAGCGTTCTCGCTTTCCGCGCCCGGGTTCCCGGGTTCGATTCCCGGCGGGGTCAGGGATTTTCTCTGCCTCGTGATGGCTGGGTGTTGTGTGATGTCCTTAGGTTAGTTAGGTTTAAGTAGTTCTAAGTTCTAGGGGACTGATGACCATAGATGTTAAGTCCCATAGTGCTTAGAGCCATTTTTGAACCAAAGGCTGATTCACTTACTTGGTTATTGTTATTGCGCTGTTTTGTACGTACAAATGGTATAGTGCATTTACATTTTCTGTTCCAAATTGCTAATTGGGCAAAACTAGGTACAAATTTACGAAAATAATTGGCGATTTCAACAAATCTAGCAATCTCTTATTACGTGGCGGGCGAAAACGTCTTAAGCTGACAGTACGCTCCTGATCGATCCTAACGCCATCAGCCGAGACCAAGTGCCCAAAAAAGGAAATCTCTCCGCGACATAATTTAATTTTATCGGATTTGACATTCAACCCCGCCTCACTCAAGCGATCTAAAACCAACGCCAGATGTTGTAAGTATTGATCAAAGCTACGACTCTAGACTACAACGTCGTTAAAATAATTATAAACACAATTAAATTTTAGATTACCCAACACATTATCCAAAAGACGGGAGAGCACTGCTGCCCCAGTAGCAAGTCCAAAGGGAACGCGATTGAACTCAAAGAGATTCCAACCCGTTGCAAATACGGTAACAGGCTTAGAATCCTGAGTAAGTGGTATCTGGTAATAAGAAAAAGCATTCAGTTTTCAGGCTACAAGTGGCCCATCTGGACCATCCGATCGCCGTGTCATCCTGAATGAGAATACAGTTAGGAGGGGGGTGTGGTCAGCACACCGCTCTCCCGGTCGTTATGATGGTTTTCTGTGACCGAAGCCGCTACTATTCGGTCGTGTAGCTCCTCAATTGGCATCACGAGGCTGAGTGCAACCCGAAAAACGGCAACAGCATATGGCGGCTCCGATGGTCACCCATCTATGTGCCGGCCGCACCCGAGAGCGCTTAATTTCGGTGATCTGTCGAGAACCGGTGTATCCACTGCGGCAAGGCCGTTGCCCTTCTGTTAATAGGCCTGATTTAAATCCAGAACGGAAAAACAGAGTGCTCCAGTGAACCAAGTGAAACAATTGTGAAAACCAGGCATCGGTACCGACTCCAATATGACCTTCTGGTTAAGGCGGCGGTAATCGACGACTGGTCGATAACCTTTACTATGCTGCTTAGAGACCAAGAATATAGGCGAAGCATTTGGGGAAGTAGACGGTCTGATAACCCCATTATTCAACATCTCATCGATTTTACGACGTAATATCCGCATCTTGGGAGGTGACAGGCGGTAAGGGGCCTGCCGCACCCGAACATCATCCATCAAACGAATTTTGTCACAAATACGATCCGTAACCCCCAATCAAGACCTGAGGATAACGTTGTAATAATTGGAGCAAACGAGATGTCTGTACGTCAGACAGATGACCAACATCAAACTGCGAAACGATATTATTAACGGCCTTAAGTGGAACAGATTTACGACAAGTACAGAATCCAAATTTCTCTGCAGGACGAAAAGCAAAGCTAAAGGTATTACTCGCAAAATCGAGCACCAAACCCACCTTGCGAACAAAATCACAGCCCAACAACAAACTAACTGAAAGCTTCTTAGTTACAAGCAAACGAATAGACCAAGAAAAACTTCCTACCACAATGTTCCCCCACCAGAGGTAACTTCTGTTCACTGCCCGACATCCCTGCATGGAAGGAGACATAGGAGGAAACCTGCATAGGGCACGGTATTCAAGATATCAGTCATAATGAAGCAAGGAAACGGCGCTGCCGGAATCAAACAGGGCACAAACGGGCTCATGATTAAGCGCGGCACACAAGCGGGGAAGCCATGACCCCGATACAGCTCTAATATGGGCCATCCTTGCAACCGTTGTCCCTTCTCTTCTGACGTCATTTACTAGAACGAGCTGCTCGCTGATGTGGACAGTCACAAACCAAATGATCGGTAGCACCACACCTAAAACATCGACGCTGGGCTCCATTACTACAGATGTTGATCTTTCATCCGATGAGCTTGCACAACAGTGTTCATCGGCAAAACCAAGCGCCTCAGTAGAACTAAGAAGTTGACTCAATTCTGTATATGAGATCGACTCACGAGCGAACTGAGTCCGTGATCGATCCTCGGGTCTCATCCCTTGGACTGACTAGAAAGGAGTCACGGTCAGTAACCTTCATATCAAGAGCCCTTACCGCCATTTGAACCCTTTCTACATATTCTGAGAGTTTCTCATCGAACCCCTGCACTCGCCAATAATATTGGCTCTCTAAATGCTGCCGAACCCTTGGTGAAAGTTTACGCTTAATGATCAAGTCTCTTAATTCACCTAAGGTAGCCCGTCCGCGCAAGACCTCAGAAAGAATTTCACTAAGAAGCCCCTTGCATAGCGGATACAAAAGACGTATCACGACCACCTGGGAAAACTGCTGGGCACTAGTATGTATTTCGAGACTAACAGTAAGCCACAAAACCATTTGAATTTGACTTAAGTCATCAATAATTAACTCCTAAATCCCTTCCACTAAATATATAATAGGATTGGCCAATTTGGCAAACACCTCCGATCCCTGATCCTCAAACACTTGGCTACTAAAACCCTGATTATTGTTACCCAGGGAAGCCAAACTCTCAACTTCATCATGAACATCTTCCAATCCTAATACATTGGCCTTAAACTGCAGTTCCTTTACTCTTTGGGTAAGTTGGCTAACCGGTCCCTGCAGTTCTTCATTCAAAGACAACAATTGTAAGTCCTGTAAACGAGAGTGCCTGGGCCTGCACCCGTTCCCCCTGTCTCGAGGTAACACGAGTTCCACGAAGAAAGGTAATATTCTGATTTAATTCATCGACAGCACTACTAATGACATGTAGGGCGACGCTGACCTGCCCGATGAGTTCACTGGAAACGGTTACTAGATTGTTCAATTCACCACGCGACTTAATGACCAAGTCCGTATGCTGGTGACGAATGAGTAATTCTTAAACTAATTGATCCTTCTTTAAGAAGGTCAGACATACTCAAATACCTTTGTTTACCACAAACCTTAATTAGTTAACAGGTTAGGCTCTGTTATCGAAGCCACGCAAATGAGATAGCAAGTTAAGGTCCACAATACCACCTTTCCATTTAACACGCGTCGTGACGAGGAAAAGGAAGAATCAAATGGTTCAAATGGCTCTAAGCATTATGGTACTTAACATCCGAGGTCATCAGTCCCATCTACTTAGAACTACTTAAACCTAACTAACCTAAGGACACCACACACATCCATGCCCGAGGCAGGACTCGGACATGCGACCGTGGCAGCAGCGCGGTTCCGAACTGAAGCCCCTAGAACCGCTCGACCACAGCGGAAGAGTCCACCTAATTAATTGAAAGTCACTACTTGGATCCAGTATTTGACGATGCGCTCAAAATCAACAGACATAGGTGAGAGTCAAGTTTGCACTCGCAAACAGCACACGCAGAACACGAGCACAAGTCATTTACGCACCTACGAAACAAATAACCTTTGTGGTATCGATAGCTACGATGCCACGGTGTAGGTGCAAGTTCGTAGGCTGACACTGCGAAACCGACACAGACCACAGCGCCCTCTAGCCGGCGCTGTGCAGCTCTACGAGCGCCGCTCAGATTCCGCCAATTTGATTCCGAGTACACGACCAAGCAACATTGTTTCTATTTCATAGTGGGAGAGCCACTACAGATTTTGCCTTTGTAACTTCTATCCGATGTCAGGTTGATGCACAGCTTCGCACCTACGTGCTCATCTCTGCCAAAGTTAAGTATTAGCAGTTGTACATGTTCATACACCAGCAAAAGAGCTATGACCGATACGCAGTACCGAAGCATTTTACATTTTCCTGCTCCTACTCATCTCCTACCTTCGGCCTACCCTTCAGTTTACAGGAGCAGACCCACGCACTGCCTTCCAGGCGGGATACAAAAATCTTCGCCGAATTACTGTAGACGCCGGAACGCCCAGTTTCTTGCAAATATCGCAAACTAATGGTCAAAACGCCTTACTTTAAGTCCGACGACATCCGTAGGATAGGAGTTTCAATGGACAACCAGGCGTCATCCCCGTTGATCCATATGCGACCAAGACAGTAACATTGGCTGCTACACAGCCTTAACGATGCATCACACCTGACACGAGTCACGCCAAACATCAACAAAACGGCGTGGCCTCCTGTACGCTCCCAGACGTCCGCAATTAGAATTTTGTTAGAATCCCTCCTCCAGATCGACGCTCTCTCGCAAACACGGCAGGCAGCCGGCCGCAGCAACGCCACAGCGCCCTCTGGCTAGGGTAAAAAAACAGCAGAGCGCGAAGCGGGAATTTCAAAAGGAACGCGCTACAGACAAGGAGGAAACGCAGACAACCAACCGCGACATTTCCTCACGGTTCACACCACTTGTTAGCAAAAGACTACTACTCCTCTAGTGAAATGGCGGATATTATATTCTGCTACGGTTTAGCGAGTGGACGTAGCCTGCCTGCCCGTCTCCTGTACGCTGAAAAATTTCCACAGTGCAGAGTGCCCTCTGATAAGCTGTTCGGAAGACTTTTGCAGCGTCTAAGGGACACAGGTACCCTTACACCTCGGAAAACTGTGAGTGGAATGCCGCACACTGTCCGCATGCCTGACACGGAGGAACATGTGCTACGTTTGAGTGAAGGAACCCCTGGGATCAGTGTCCGATGATTAGCAGCAGCACATAACGTACCTCATTCTCTAACCTGGGAGGTACTTCATGAACAATTGCTGTAACTATAGCACCTACAGAGCGTTGAGGTCCTAAGGCCACAGCCTCATCATGGCAGACGGCGGTTCTGTCAATGGCTGTTGCAGAAGTGTGCCGCAGATCTATCTTTCACGTCCGAGATTTTATTTACCGATGCGGCAGAGTTCATAAGAGATTGTGTTGTGAATTTCCTTAACTAGCTTGTATGGGCAGATGTGAATCCCCAAGAAATTCAGGAAAGAGAGCATAACGCCGATTCTCAATCAACGTATGGGCAGGCGTACTTGGCGATAGATTAACAGAGCCATACGTGCTATCACAAAGGTTAACTGGGGCTCATTATCTGAGCTTCTCATTAATGTATTGTCTATCTTGTCAGAAGCTGCGCCTCTGTAGCAAAGATTAAAAATGTGGTTCGCGTATGATGGCGAACCAGCACACTTTCGTCACAGTGTCCACGAATATCTGACGCAGACATTTCAGGAGCGCTGGATTGGTCGGGGGGCGCCACGCTTTGGCCTGTTCGTTCCCCAGATTACAAACCCCTAGACTTTGGTTATGGGGACACTTGAAGGAATTGCTCACGTCACGCCAACCAACTATATGCGGGCACTACAGGGTCGCGTCTTCAATGCGAGCCAGCAGGTACAACAACAACCGGGTACACTTCGAAGAGTGCGTCATTCCTTACGCCGGAGGTCAGAGGGGTGCATTTTTATGAATGGATGTCACGTTGAACAACTGTAAACGTGTTTATCGCAGAAAGTATGCATTTCAGGACCCATATTTACTGGACTTATTTTTCTTGTTTCAATAAGTACTACCACCTGTCAAAGTGTTCGACACCTTTTTTCAACTACCTGTATACGTCGTAGATGTCTGAGACGTGGAAAGGTGACTGGAAATTTTTCTTGTTTCAATAAGTATTACCTCCTGTCAAAGTATTCGACACTTTTTTGAACATCCTATATACATCGTAGATGTCTGAGACGTGGAAAGGTGACTGGAACCATATAAACTACTGGCCATTAAAATTGCTACACCAAGAAGAAATGCAGATGATAAGCGGGTATTCATTGGACAAATATATTACACTAGAACTGACATGTGATTACGTTTTCACGTAATTTGGGTGCACAGATCTTGAGAAATCAGTACCGAGAACAACCACCTCTGGCCGTAATAACGGCCTTGATACGCCTGGGCATTGAGTTAAACAGAGCTTGGATGGCGTGTACAGGTACAGCTGCCCATGTAGCTTCAACACCATACCACACTTCATCAAGAGTAGTGACTGGCGTATTGTGACGAGCCAGTTGCTCGCCCACCATTGACCAGACGTTTTCAATTGGTGAGGGATCTGGAGAATGTTCTGGACAGGGCAGCAGTCGAACATTTTCTGTATCCAGAAAGGCCCGTATAGGACCCAACATGCGGTCGTGCATTATCCTGCTGAAATGTAGGGGCCGGCCGAAGTGGCCGTGCGGTTAAAGGCGCTGCAGTCTGGAACCGCAAGACCGCTACGGTCGCAGGTTCGAATCCTGCCTCGGGCATGGATGTTTGTGATGTCCTTAGGTTAGTTAGGTTTAACTAGTTCTAAGTTCTAGGGGACTAATGACCTCAGCAGTTGAGTCCCATAGTGCTCAGAGCCATTTGAACCATTTTTGAAATGTAGGGTTTCGCAGGGATCGAATGAGGGGTAGAGCCATGTGTCATAATACATCTGAAATGTAGCGTCCACTGTTCAAAGTGCCGTCAGTGCGAACAAGAGGTGACCGAGACGTGTAACCAAAGGCACCCCATACCATCACGCCAGGTGATACGCCAGTATGGCGATGACGAATACACACTGAAAGGTGGCTACACTGAGCCACTGCGCCAGAGATTGCGCCAAAGAGTATTATTAAGCCGCCTCCACAGTGCTTGGAGAGAACTCGTAGTAGTCAGTGCGTGGGCAGAGCTCGTAGTAGTCAGTGCCTGTTAAGAGCTCGTAGAAGTCAGTGCCTGTTAAGAACTCGTGGTAGTCAGTGCCTGTCGAGGTCTCGTGGCAGTCAGTGTTGAGATGTGCGAGTGGGCAAGGCTTGTCGAGAGGTTGTAGTAAGGAGTGTTTGTTCCATGTTTTATCCAGTTATTTGATGGGAGAGATAGCAGATGTTATTCTAATGAAGATATTGTAATGATCAGAGTGCATTTCGTCAATGTATATGAAGGTAAAAACCACTATGTTCTTTTATTATTTGTGTGTCTCAAATAATGCATCATTACAGGTTCAGTCAACAAAGCGTCTGGCTTGTGTTCTTGTATTAGAGTGTAATTCTGGTTTTCTTGAGTAATTATGGTATTTTTATTTCCTTTAGTTACTTCAGTATAAATGGTATTTAAAAATTCTTGTCTTGTTGAAGAAGAACCGTGCCAGATGTGCGTTGAGTCATACTTCCACGTACAGAACAGTGATACTTGTGCTTGGTTTAGTAGGTTTTATAGTTGCTGGGGACTTAATTAATTATTTGTGTTAACGAAAATTTTCTTTCATTGTTTGTTGCAGTCAGATTGCGTAATAATTCTAGTCAGGGCCAACCGATTACGAGACACAGCGTAATCGGACTTACAGCTACGAAAAATAAAAAAATAATTTCAATCATATTTAATTAAGCCCCCATGCACGTGGCGACCGCTGCTTCGGATCGTCCCTTGGAATCTTCTGATGTAAAAATAGTAGATGGTAGTATTGTTGTAGTAATTTGTAGTTAGTAATTGTAGTCTATTTGGCATGTGTAGATTTGGTAATTGGCATTCTTCTAATGGTATTTTTTCTCAGAATTTGATTTGTTGTCTTGTATACGCTTTTGACAATTTAGTGCAATTATTTCAATTGTTCGATTAATCGTGTTTGAGGGAAACATTTCATGTGAACGATATTGTTGATGATAAAGTGTCATTGTGTGTAATTTTCGTACAGTGACGAATTTTTTGTATGCTTTGTAAATGATAACGCGGTCGATGAAAAAGGCGAAAATGATGAATAGTGAGGATGACGAAATTGTTGACATGGCGAACTCGCCAACACAGGACAACAGTATGATGAATAATGGAGTTGAAAACAATGTAATAAGTCGGGAAAATAGTCCGGAACCATTTCAAAATTTTTCTCAATCAGAAAATTCACAGAACACGAGATTAACGATAGAAGATTCTGGAATAGTATCGAACACAGATAGCTTTACAGTTATGACGAAGGAAGCTGGTTTTGCGGGAAATGTTAGGGGCGAAAAGAATTTTGAAACAGTTAACATGGAGCAGTTGATGAGTGCAATATTAAATTTGGGATCACAAATGGGAACAATTAAAACAGAGATGGGAACTTTACGATCTGAATTAAAATATGGGAACAATGGAAACACGGATGGGAACAATGGAAACTCGGTTAGGATCTGAATTTAAAACAGAGATGGGAACTTTGGAAACACGGTTAGACTTACGAATAGGGACATGTTTCAAAAATATGAAAGATAAGCTAAAGAAAGAAATCAGAGAAGAAGTACAACCGATTTTGAATTCTCACAATAATAGATTAATTGCAGTAGAGATTAGACAAAGGGAACAGTATAGAGAACAGGAAGAAAGAGACCGCGTGATAGTACAGAAATTTTCAGAGTTAAATTTACAATGTGCAAAGGATAAGGAAGAAATATTTGAGAGAATCGAGGAATCCGTACCAAATGACAGATTAAATAACCTAACACAACAATATGAACAGCTAACTACCAAATGTGTTAATACTGAAACCCGAGTCGCGACACTTACGGAAGTCGTAAATAAACAGAAAGAACAAATAGGTGATTTATCGGAGAGAGTTGAGGAGATTTCAGACAAATTGACAAATAATAGTTTACATGGGGACAGAGATTCGCATGATACAGCTCCATTACCATTTGCAGAAACCGAAGAGTATCAGAACATAAATAAACATGTTGAAAATCAGGGAAAATTTAATGAACGCGTGAAAAGGGAATTTGAGGCATTACGAAAGCAAGTCAAACAAATTGAAGGCGAAATAGTAGGAAAGGACAGTAGAAGAAATTTAGAATCACAGATAGCAGAGGGGTTTGAAGAAAATAATTTGTTTCATTTACGGGATGCAACAAGAGAGCGCCAGGCGCGCGAACTTTACAATAATCGACAGTCGGACTGGGACAGACGCGGCAGGTCTTTGTCGCCACGAGGCGAAAACTTTGACTATAAACACTTTTTGACTGTTCGGAAATTTAAGATCTTCCGCAATTCTAAGAATGACATACATCCATGTGCATGGTTAGATCAATTTATGTACGCACTTCCGCCAAAGTTACCACTAAGTCACAAACTGGAAATTATGTGCGGCTATTAATGTCCTCAGGGGATTCACTACTCTAAGTGAATATGTGCCGTAGCGAGCATAGGGCCCCCAACTGTAGTGGTGCTATTTCTCTTTTAGTTTTCTGTACCGCTGCCTACTCTTTTACTATTCTTTGCATCTGTCAAAAGCAACTCTTCGACTATCAATCTATCTAGACAGTAGATAAACAATAACCGTATTTGACTATTTACCTAAATGAGATTTCGAAAATTACTGTTTGAACTTATTAATGTCCTCAGGGGATTCACTACACTAAGTCAATATGTGCCGTAGCGAGCATAGGGCCCCGAGCTGTAGTGGTGCTATTTCTCTTTTAGTTTTCTGTACCGCTGCCTACTCTTTTACTATTCTTTGCATCTGTCAAAAACAACTCTTCGACTATCAATCTATCTAGAGAGTAAGTAAACAATAACCTGATATGACTAATTTACCCAAAAGTGACTTTGGAATTTACCGTTTGGACTTACTATATTTTCTGCAGCATTCATTTGTAGTTAAAACGAAATTTTATCTGTTTATCTTCGTGACAATATTACTTCATATGTTGACAATATTCTTATTGCTAAACATTCTTGGAGTGAGCACAACAAAATTTTGGATTCATTATTACGTATTTTTGCAAGAGTTGGTATTACAGTGAACTTGGAAAAATCTGAATTTGGTCGTTCTCAGGTGAAATTTCTCGGTCACATTATTTCTACAGAAGGTATTCTTCCTGATCCAGAGAAATTAGACGCTATTCGTAATTATGCTGTTCCTACCACAAAACGTGAGGTCCGTAGTTTCCAAAATTTTTGTGGAATGATATACTTTTAAAAAAATTTTTTGTGGAATGACATACTTTAGAGAAACTAACAGCTACATGTAAACATGCGGAGAGTACAAGGATACCGCGCTGTGTTTTGGCGGCGGCACATACTCAAAGCAACAGTCAAGTCTGCGCGCCGCACAAGGCAGTCGTTGACCGCGAACAATTGCTTCCTACGTCACGCGCCTACAGCTGATCGAGCGCTCAGTGCGAATGCACTGACAGCCGTAAACAAATACACAGTTTAATTTCTCCGACTAAATTCAGTATAAAGCTATAGTGACTTGATGAATTATGTTATTAACATTCAGTATTTTTCAGGATACGGTTCTATAAAATATTTAAGAACTTCAGGTAAATTCTGTGTGTCTCCGACGTTAAGAGGACTTGCTATCGAGAAATTTTCAGGAAGAATGTAATTTCCAAGAAGAAACTAATAAACTAAAAAGGGTAACTATTAATTGAGTTCATTTTTCAGGTAACATATTTCCACTTAGGTACGTACTTTAGACGTAATTTGCTGCTCGCGATTACGTGATTCATACTTTGTGCTAAATTTCATGTTCTATGAATTTACGTGTGAAGCGACATGCTTGCGTACATTTGCTGATTTTGTCAATGTTTTATTAATGAACAGGATTGTTATTTGTATATATTATGCATCGCTTGGCTGCACTGCTTTTTCACTGCTGTCATATTTTTTAATTATGTGCCTGCTGTGCTTATTTATTTAAATTATAATTGTAACCTGATTAATTGTGCTGATGTGGTTAGGTATGTAAGTTAAACTTCGTGATTTATCTGCTTGCGCCTTCATGTTTACTTATTAAGATGACATATGAACATTTATTTGCTTATGCTGATATGATGCTAATGACCTGTTTATTACGTAAGAGATGTTTACTGCTATGCGTATGGATTGCATATTTATACATTTCTGTTTGTCATCACAACTACTCTTTAATTTAGTATATAGAAATGCTGATATACTGTGTATAAACATAGAGTTTAGGTCACACTATGGTATTAATTATAGATTGTTCGCTTGGCAGAGCCTCGTTGTAAGAATTGAGCTGCATACACTTGTTGACATTCTGTTCACTACTGGTATATTTACTCGCTATTGCTTGTTTTGCTTACGTTCAGTGCCTTATATTTTAAGATAAGAAAATGAACTGCTATAATTCGACGAACGACATTGGTACAAAGAATTTCGTTGAGGTCACATGAGCTGGAGGTTTTATGGAAGCTGTATAAATTTATGCTAATAGGAAGGAAGCTAACGACATGACATACCAACACTAGGTTTAGACCATTGACAGTCATTACACTGCATTTTTCGCGAGCAATGGAAATAGTAAGTGACACTTGACACAAGAAATACTCCACATGTTTGCTTCTGTTTGCCATAATTCTTGAAGTGGTGTACACACTGTGAAATATTATGATCATTCACACTCTGTAATCGTACTTAATTACTGAGAGTTATTCGAACGAAGTCTGTTAGAGGTCATGTATGCATTTCTTTGTTTATAATTCATAATGAGTAGAAGATTTGGCTCAGATGGATTACACAGAGGTTGTGTGTTGACAATGTGTCTTCGGATTGTATGGGATGATGAGGTTTGCATTAGGATTTTATCTGTACTTGTTCGAGGAGACTGACTAGAGGAAAGAGTTGTTATGGAAGTGAAATGATATTGGTAATAAGGTTTATATGTATAGACGCATTGAAGAGGTATTATTGAGGTATTATTGAGATTGTGTGAAGTTGATGATTATTGGAGTTTTGGTATATAAGATGTAAAGTAAGTGAGGAGCATATATTGGCAATAAGGTTCATATGTATCGACGTATTGAAGAGGTATTATTGAGGTATTATTGAGATTATGTGAAGTTGATGATTATTGGAGTTTTGGTGGATAAGAGGTAAAGTAAGTGAGGTGCATTTTTTTTTTTGTTGGTCTATATGGAACAAGGAGGATGAAGATAGCAGACTAGAACACTAAAGTAGAAGGAAGATAGTCTATACACACACTTTGTTAAATCACTAAGCAGTATATACTTTTTTTTTTTTGGAGAGAGGAAGTATTTGCATATCTTGGCTCACTGACAGTTGTTCAGCAACAGTACATTTGATTTGGATTGGCAAACATTGGTCTTGACATGATGACTATGACGTTGACTTAACTATTATTGACTGTTATACATTGCTGCCACTACTACTTGATACACATGATGAACATCAAATTTTGACAGAATTGCATTTACACAGTTAACACTATTCAATTACACAGAAGTATTTAATGTGGACGAAAGATGAATGAGTGTGTTTTGTGTGTTTTCCTTTCCTAATCCTACCCACCTATCTCGTAAATATTATTTTATTTGTTTGTAGTGGCTTGCACTGACATCCATAAATATATAGGTTTACTGATATTTGAGTATTTGTAATAGTTAATATGAAAATTATCTGACATCATTTGTGTGTTTGTTATGATTTGTATGTTTAGTGTAAAAGCATTTGTATGTGCATTCAAACTATTGTTCATGCCTGAACTGTCTGATTAGTGAGGGTAAATATTATGAACTGTTACCTGCACTTTTTCAACATAATGTGTGACACTAGGACATGTTTAATTTCTGCTGATGAACAGTATGATCAGTGATAGTGAATATCATGGACTGCTCTCTGGACCTGCTCAACATTGCTGGGTGCAACTAATGGACTGCTTCTGCTGAAATGATGTCACTTGTTGGTATCTGCACCTGCTCAACATTGCTGGGTGCAACTGATGGACTGCTTCTACTGAAATGAAGTCACTTGTTGGTGTCAGCACCTACTCAACATTGCTGGGTGCCACTGTTAGAACTGTTTCTACTGAAATGATGTTACTTCTTGCTGTCTGCACCTGCTCAACATTGCTGGGTGCAACTGATGGACTGCTTCTGCTGAAATGATGTCACTTGTTGGTGTCTGCACCTGCTCAACATTGCTGGGTGCAACTGATGGACTGCTTCTACTGAAATGAAGTCACTTGTTGGTGTCTGCACCTACTCAACATTGATGGGTGCCACTGTTAGAACTGTTTCTACTGAAATGATGTTACTTCTTGCTGTCTGCACCTGCTCAACATTGCTGGGTGCAACTGATGGACTGCTTCTACTGAAATGATGTCACTTGTTGGTGTCTGCATCTGCTCAACATTGCTGGGTGCAAGTGATGAACTGTTTCTACTGAAATGAAGTCACTTGTTGCTGTCTGCACCTACTCAACATTGTTGGGTGCTTCTGATGGATTGCTTCTACTGAACTAATGTGACTTGTTGCTGGGTGTACCTGCTAAACTTTACTGGGTGCCACTGATGGACTGCTTCTACTGAAAAGATGTCACCTGTTGGTGTCTTTTTTTGTATAAACTAATCATTGAAAGCATTTTATGTGAACATTTGTATAAACTGATTTTTTGTGTATTGTGTAAACTATTATGTAAAGCCACATGTATGAAAGGAAGTTGTATTGCTTACTGTATTTCATATATTAGGTTATTGAAAGGTCAGTGCAAAGCCAAAATTTTAACTAATTATGTGATATTTAGGTATTAATATTACCTTTTATTTTTGTCTGTATTTTTCTGGACGAATTTGGTGGTATTTTCACCACCAATGCTGGCAAAAATACCATCAAATTCTGGCCTGTGGAGGAGGGGCATATGAAAGGTGGCTACACTGAGCCACTGCGCCAGAGATTGCGCCAAAGAGTATTATTAAGCCGCCTCCACAGTGCTTGGAGAGAACTCGTAGTAGTCAGTGCGTGGGCAGAGCTCGTAGTAGTCAGTGCCTGTTAAGAGCTCGTAGAAGTCAGTGCCTGTTAAGAACTCGTGGTAGTCAGTGCCTGTCGAGGTCTCGTGGCAGTCAGTGTTGAGATGTGCGAGTGGGCAAGGCTTGTCGAGAGGTTGTAGTAAGGAGTGTTTGTTCCATGTTTTATCCAGTTATTTGATGGGAGAGATAGCAGATGTTATTCTAATGAAGATATTGTAATGATCAGAGTGCATTTCGTCAATATATATGAAGGTAAAAACCACTATGTTCTTTTATTATTTGTGTGTCTCAAATAATGCATCATTACAGGTTCAGTCAACAAAGCGTCTGGCTTGTGTTCTTGTATTAGAGTGTAATTCTGGTTTTCTTGAGTAATTATGGTATTTTTATTTCCTTTAGTTACTTCAGTATAAATGGTATTTAAAAATTCTTGTCTTGTTGAAGAAGAACCGTGCCAGATGTGCGTTGAGTCATACTTCCACATACAGAACAGTGATACTTGTGCTTGGTTTAGTAGGTTTTATAGTTGCTGGGGACTTAATTAATTATTTGTGTTAACGAAAATTTTCTTTCATTGTTTGTTGCAGTCAGATTGCGTAATAATTCTAGTCAGGGCCAACCGATTACGAGACACAGCGTAATCGGACTTACAGCTACGAAAAATAAAAAAATAATTTCAATCATATTTAATTAAGCCCCCATGCAACACTTCCAATTTGCGTTCACCGTGATGTCGCCAAACACGGATGCGACCATCATGATGCTGTAAACAGAACCTGGATTCATCCGAAAAAATGACGTTTTGCCATTCGTGCACCCAGGTTCGTCATTGAGTACACCATCGCAGGCGCTCCTCTCTGTGATGCAGCGTCAAGGGTAACCGCAGCCATGGTCTCCGAGCTGATAGTCCATGCTGCTGCAAACGTCTTCGAACCGTGCAGATGGTTATTGTCTTGCAGACGTCCCCATCTGTTGACTCAGGGATCGAGACGTGGCTGCATCAGGATAAAATGACTGTCATCTCGACTGCTAATGTTACGAGACCGTTGGGATCCAGTACGGAGTTCCGTATTAACTTCCTGAACCCACCGATTCCATATTCTGCTACTAGTCATTGGATCTCGACCAACGCGAGCAGCAATGTCGCGATACGATAAACCGCAATAGCGATAGGCTACAATCCGACCTTTATCAAAGTCGGAAACGTGATGGTACGCATTTCTCCTCCTTACACGAGGCATCACAACATCGTTTCATCAGGCAACGCCGGTAAACTGCTGTTTGTGTATGAGAAATCTGTCGGAAACTTTCCTCATGTCAGCACTTTGTAGGTGTCGCCAATGGCGCCAACCTTGTGTGAATGCTCTGAAAAGCTAATCATTTGCATATCACAGCATCTTCTTCCTGTCGGTTAAATTTCGTTCCTGTAGCGCGTCATCTTCGTGGTGTAGCAATTTTAACGGCCAGTAGTGCAGTTGCATTTCATTAAAATGTGTTGGACCTTCATGCGTTATTACAGTACACGGAGGTCAGGGACAATACCCCGCTTTGAAATGAGGTTGAGTGGCGGTTTGTGGCAGAAGACGGGCACAGTGCTGGTGCGGCCACAAGTGTTTCGCATCATTCCGTTCAGCGTACATTGTTGAACATGAGGCTCCGAAACAGATGACCTCCACGCGTGTGCTGGTTGATCCAACGACACCGCCAATTACGATTGCAGTGGGTAGGGGTTCATCAATATTGGATCGTGGATGGATGGAAATGCGTGCCATAGTCGGACGAATCACGATTCTCGTTACACCAAGTCGATGGCCGTGTCATCCAGACGAACGGCTGATCATAACATGAACCGCAACGGGAGTGCAGAGGGATATGGAGTTCAAATGGGTTTCCACTGCACTTATGATAGTAATCTAAGCCATCAAGACAGGTATGGGACTACATGAACAGGAGAACTTTCCGCATTGCAAGCCCAGATCTGTGCCACAGTGGTTTGAGGATTCTTAACTGTGAACCCATGCTGATGTCTCGGACACCAAATTAGCCAACCCGATGGAACATGACGCCAGCTACGCTCCTACAAAATACCAGATCGTAATTTAAGGGAATTACATGACCTGTGCGAAAACATCTGATGCTGCTTACCTCCGGAAACCTACTATGGACTTGTAGAGTACATGCTACGCTAAATCGCTCCTGTATTGCGTTTCAAATATGGATCAAAACGTTATTACCCAGGTGGTCACAATGTTTTGGCTCATTCTGTGAACTGTACATTCTATACTTAACGGGGAGCCGTTGTTTATATTGAAGTAATATAGAAAAGACTTTCATTTTTTGTCTTTATTAGACCTTGCTCAACCGTCTGACACTTGTTAAACAGGAATGCGTCCCCACCGCATAAAGGTCTTTCATGAGAACGAAATCGATCTTAGTTTACAGTTTCGGATCAGTTAGTCACTTCTCCCATAGATTATCATCCTATGCGATACGATTAAGCCATCTTCAATCATTTCCACTCTCCCAGGACTGTTCCTTATTTTCGCTGATCCACCTAAATATGTCTGTCCCACTAAATGCGTTAAATAAATAAAACGACGAAATAAATCATGTACATCATTTTGTAACACGTCGCTGCTGGCGGCTCGTCCTAACGCAGAAAATGAAAACAAAAGAAAAACTTCAAGATACTACGGTACAGACCGAAAAAAATGTCGTTTAGCAGGAGAAATAAGTGATCTTAGGTTTCAACTGTAAAGCTATCTAAACTTACCTTTGGATCATATAAAGCAACGTTTGCATAAGAATTAAGGTGGCAAATTTTGCCAGCGGGAAGACTGTCGCTGTATCTAGTAAAGACGTAAATCGCTGCGCCTCTCTTCTGTTTGAATCTGCAACTTTGTAAATGGGAAAAACATTCACTCAGTTTGCTGATCATTTAACAAACAAGAAACTTAAAACATATGGGCCGCGCGGAATTAGCAGAGCGGTCTAAGGCGCTGCAGTCATAGACTGTGCGGCTGGTCCCGGCGAAGGTTCGAGTCCTCCCTCGGGCATGGGTGTGTGTGTTTGTCCTTAGGATAATTTAGGTTAGGTAGTGTGTAAGCTTGGGGACTGATCACCTTAGCAGTTAAGTCCCATAAGATTTCACACACTGAAAGGTGGCTACACTGAGCCACAGCGCCAGAGATTGCGCCAAAGAGTTTTATTCCGCCGCTTCCACTGGCAGTGCTTGTCGAGATGTGGCAGTAGTCAGTGCTTGTTGAGAAGTAGTAGGAGTCAGTCGTTGTTGAGATGTCGTCGTAGTGAGTGGTTGTGCAGATCTTGCTGAGAGGATATTGATAGCTGTACTATTTGAGGCCATGTTTTATGCAGTTGTTTGATGGGCTAGACAGCAGATGTTGTTCGAATGGAGATATTGTAATGATCAGAGTGCCTTTCGTCAATATATATGAAGGTAAAAAAAATTCCCTTTTTTTTCATTATTTCAATGTCTTAAATAATGCGTCATTACAGGTTCAGTCAACAAAGCATCTGGCTTGTGTTCTTGTATTAGAGTATAATTCTGGTTTCCGTACGCAATTATAGTATTTATATTTTTTTAATTGCTTCAATATAAATGGTATTTAAAATTTCTTGTCTTATTGAAGAAGAACCGTGCCAGATGTGTACGTTGAATCACACTTCCACACACAGAACAGTTACACTTGTGCTTTGGTTTCGTACGTTTTATAGTTGCTGGAGACTTAATTAATTAATTGTGTTAACGGAAATTTTCTTTCATTCTTTGTTGTTATTCTATGCAGTCAGATTGCGTACTAAAACTAGTCAGGGCCAACCGTTTACGAGACTTCGTAATCGGACAGACGACTACTAAAAATTAAAAGTATTTGCATTTCATATTCATATAATTAAGCCCCCATGCACGTGGCGACCTCTGCTTCGGATCGTCCCTTGGAATTCTTCTGATTGTAAAAATAGCAGACAGTAGTATTGTTGTAGTAATTTGTAGTTTATTAATTGTAGTCTATATTGCATGTGTAGATTTGGTAATTGTCATTCTTCTAATGGTATTTTTTTTTTTTTGCAGAATTTAATTTTTGCTGTCTTGTCTACGGGTTTGACAATTTAGTGCAATTATTTCAATTGTTCGTTAATCGTGTTTGAGGGAAACATTTCGTGTGAATGGTATTGTTGGAGATAAAGAGTCATTGTGTGTAATTTTCGTATAGTGACGAGTTTTGTATGTTTTGTAAATGATTACGCGATCGATGAAAAAGGCAAAAATGATGAATAGTGAGAATGACGAAACTGTTAACATGGCGAACTCGCCAACACAGGAGAACAGGATGATGAAAACAATTTAATAAGCCAGGAAAATAGTCCGGAACCAATGCAAAATTTTTCACAATCAAAAAATTTTCAGAATACGAGATTAACGACAGAAGATTCTGGAATAGTATAGAACAAAGATAGCTTTACAGCTATGACGAAAGAAGTCGATTTTGCGGGAAATGTTAGGGGTGAAAAGAGTTTCGAACCAGTTACTATGGAGCAGTTGATGAGTGCTATATTAAATTTTGGATCACAAATAGGAACAATTGAAACAGATATAGGAACAATTAAAACCAACATGAAAGCAATGACAACACGGTTAGACTCACGAATAGGGACATGTTTCAAAAACATGAAAGATGAATCAAAGAAAGAAATTAGAGAAGAAGTACAACCGATTTTGAATGCTCACAATAATAGTTTAATTTCAATAGAAATTAGACAATAGGAACAGCACAGAAAACTGGAAGAAAGAGATCGCGCGATAGTACAAAAATTTTCAGAGTTAAATTTACAACGTGCACACGATAAGGAAAAAATATTTGAAAGAATCGAGGAATCCGTACCAAATGACAGAATAAATAACTTAACACAACAGTATGAACAATTAACTACTAAATGTGTCAATACTGAAACCCGAGTCGCGACACTTACAGAAGACGTAAATAAACAGAAATAACAAATAGGTGATTTATCGGAAAGAGTGGAGGAGATTTCAGATAAATTGACAAATCTTAGTTTACATGGGGACAGAGATTCAGATGATACAGCTCCATTACCATTTGCAGAAACCGAAGAGTACCAGAACATAAATAAGCATGTTGAAAATCAGGGAAAATTTAATGAACGCGTTAAAAGGGAATTTGAGGCATTACAAAAGCAAGTCAAACAAATTGAAGGCGAAATCGTGGGAAAAGACAGCAAAAGAAATTTGGAATCACAGATAGCAGAGCGGTTTGAAGAAAGTAATTTGTTTCATTTACGAGATGCAACAAGAGAGCGCCAGGCGCGCGAACTTGACAATAATCGACATTCGGACTGGGACAGACGCGGTAGGTCTTTGTCGCCACGAGGAGAAAACTTTGACTATAAACACTTCTTAACTGTTCGGAAATTTAAGATCTTTCGCAATTCTAAGAACGACATACATCCATGTTCATGGTTAGATCAATTTATGTACGCACTTCCACCAAATTTGCCACTAAGTCACAAACTGAAATTTATGTGCAGCTATAAAAGTCCTCAGGGGATTCACTACACTAAGTGAATATGTGCCGTAGCGTGCATAGGGCCCCGAGCTGTAGTGGTGCTATTTCCCTTTTAGTTTTCTGCACCGCTGCCTACTCTTTTACTATTCTTTGCATCTATCAAAACAACTCTTCGACTATCAGTCTATCTATAGAGTCGGTAAAGATTAACCGGATATGACGATTTTACCCAAAAGGGATTTCGCAAATTACCGTTTGGACTTACTGTATCTTCAGCAGCATTCATTCGTAGTTTAAACGAAATTTTACCTGTTTATCTTCGTGACAATATTACTTCATATGTTGACAATATTCTTATTGCTAAACGTTCTTGGAGTGAGCACAACAAAATTTTCGATTCATTATTACGTATTTTTGCGAGAGTTGGAATTACAGTGAACTTGGAAAAATCTGAATTTGGTCGTTCTCAGGTGAAATTTCTCGGTCACATTATTTCTACAGAAGGTATTCTTTCTGATCCAGAGAAACTAGACGCTATTCGTAATTATGCTGTTCCTACCACAAAACGTGATGTTCGTAGTTTCCTTGGTGTCTGTGATTTTCGTAGACGCTGTGTTAGATTGGACAATATGGCCACACCTCGTTTATGTGAACTATCTGGAAAGAATTCTAATTGGTGTTGGGATGAGGAAGCTCAGTCAGAATTTGAACAACTTCGTGATGCTTTAGTTGCTGCTCCACTTCTTTCACATCCGGATTTATCTAAAGATTTTTGTTTGGCGACGGACTCATCATACAAAGGCCTAGGTGCACACTTATTTCAAGAGACAGAAGAAGACGGCGTTGTAGTACAGAAAACTATTGCTTTTGGAAGTCGTGTTCTCTCTAAATCAGAAAAGTATTATTCGATTACGGAACTTGAAGCCTTGGCTGTTGTTTGGGATTTCACAAAATTTCGGACATTTTTGTATGGGAGACTTACTAAGGTTTACACCGATCATCCAGCTCTGGAATTTCTTATGTCAACAAAATTAACTCATGGACGATTGTCACGATGGGCGGTGTATCTACAGGAATTTGATTTTAGCATTGTTTACATACAGGGTTCTTCAAATATTGTTGCTGATGCTTTATCACGTGCACCTATGGGTTTGAAACAAAGTGCTGAGGAGGACTGCAAAGAAAACAATTATTGTTTGATGTATATTCAAGGTGTTGCGTTTGAGAATTTTATTTCGTCTTCGCTCCAGGACATCGCTAAGGAGCAAAACAAGGATCCAGTCTGGAAGGACATTAAGGAGAAGTGGAGGAGAAAGGAAAGCGTAGCGATCAGACAGTATTATTTAGTGCGCAATGATATTATTTTTAAACGAAAATCGGTCGACAACTCTGTTTGGTTAGTTTGTATTCCTGATGAGTGGATCAATAAATTGATTTGGTACACACATTTCAGGTATGCACACTTTGGTCCCAGAAAATGCTTTCATAAATTACGGGAAAATTGCTACTTCAGTAATATGGAAAAACGTATTCGATCTGTTCTTGCCAAATGCAAATTATGTCAAAAGGCTAAGCCGCCAACTATTTCTCACAGAGCACCGATGTTTCCTATCATTCCAGCGAAATTAAAGGAGATGGCTGCAGTCGATTTGTTCGGTCCAGTGGTTCGTTCTACTAATGGTTTTGCATACATTTTGGTAGCAGTGGAATTGACATCAAAATATGTGTGTTTTACCCCTTTACGCAAAGCAACAGCTCGTTCAGTATCTAACGCTTTCATCAAACATTTTCTTAAAGAAGTGGGTCATGTTGATAAGGTTATATCAGATAATGGATCACAGTTTCGCTCTAAAGTTTGGCTTCATACTCTATTGCGTCGTAAGATTAAACCAATATTCATTTCACTTTTTCACCCTCAATCTAACGCTTCAGAGAGATGGATGAAGGAAATCAATAAATTGTGTCGACTTTATTGTCATCAGAATCACAGAATGTGGGATCAGTATCTTCTTAAAGAAGTGGGTCATGTTGATAAGGTTATATCAGATAATGGATCACAGTTTCGCTCTAAAATTTGGCTTCATACTCTATTGCGTCGTAAGATTAAACCAATATTCATTTCACTTTTTCACCCTCAATCTAACGCTTCAGAGAGATGGATGAAGGAAATCAATAAATTGTGTCGACTTTATTGTCATCAGAATCACAGAATGTGGGATCAGTATCTTCATATTTTTCAAAACATTCTGAATGAACTTCCTAATGACTCAACTTCTTTACCGCCTGTACTGATATGAAAAAACAAAGCACCGACAAATCACATTCCTGAAATCGTTCCTTTTCCGCCATCACGGAAACTGTGGCATTCTGAAGTTGTCAACCTGGCTCTGCAAAATATTGCATCTGCGGCTGCTATAATAGAGAGATCAGCTAAACGTCCTGGTCGCTTAAAAATCTTGTCAGTTGGTCAGAAGGTGTTAATTAAGTCTCATCGTTTGTCTCACAAAGGAAAAGGCTTGTGTCGCAAATGTTTTCTGCTTTATAACGGTCCATATAGAGTTCGCAAAATTATTCATGATAACACTGTCGAAGTAGAAACTCTTAAATCTCGACGCTCTAAGGGAATACATCATATATCTAACGTTAAAATTTTTGTGGAATGACATACTTTTGAGAGACTAACAGTTACATGTAAACACACGGAGAGTACAAGGATACCGCGCCGTGTTCCGGCGGCGGCACATACTCAAAGCAACAGTCAAGTCTGCGCGCCGCACAAGGCAGTCGTGGACCGCAAACAATTACTTCCTATGTCACGCGTACCTACAGCTGATCGAGCGCTCAGTGAGAATGCACTGACGGCCGTAAACAAATACACAGTCTAAAGTCTCCGATTAAATTCAGTATAAAGCTATAGTGACTTGATAAATTGTGTTATTAACGTGCAGTATTTTTCAGGATACGGTTGTATGAAATATTTAAGAACTTCAGGTTAATTCTGTGTGTGTCCGACGTTAAGAGGACTTGCTATCGAGAAATTTTCAGGAAGAATGTAATTTCGAAGAAGAAACTAATAAACTAAAAAGGTAACTATTAATTGAGTTTATTTTTCAGGTAACATATTTCCACTTGGTACGTACTTTAGACGTAATTTGCTGCTCGCGATTACGTGATTCATACTTTGTGCTAAATTTCATGTTCTATGAATTTACTTGTGAAGCGACGTGCTTGCATACATTAACTGATTTGACAATGATTGATTGATGAACAGGGTTGTTACTTATGTATATTATGCATCGCTTGGCTGCACTGCTTTTTCACTGATGTCATATTTTTCTATTATGTGCCTGCTGTGCTTATTTATTTAAATTATAATTGTCACCTGATTAATTGTGCTGATATGGTTGTGTATGTAAGTTATACTTCGTGATTTATCTGCTTGCGCCTTCATGTTTACTTATTAAGATTACGTATGAACATTTATTTGCTTATGCTGATATGATGCTAATGAGCTGTTTATTATGTAAGATACATATTTGCTGCTTTGCGTATGGACTGCATATTTACACATTTCTGTTTTGTTGTCATAACTACTCTTCAATTTAGAATACAGCAATGCTGATGTACAGTGTACAAACATAGAGTTTAGGTTACACTATGGTATTAATTATTGTTCGCTTGGCAGAGCCTCGTTGTAGGGATTGTGCTGCATCCACTTGTTGACATTCTGTTCTCTACTGGTATATTTACTCGCTATTGCATGTTTTGCTTACGCTCAGTGCTTTATATTTTAAGATAAGAAACTGAACTACTATAATTCTACGAACGACGTTGGTACAAGAAAATTCATTGAAGTCACACGAGCTGGAGGTTTTATGGAAGCTGTATAAATTTACGCTAATAGGAAGGAAGCCAACGACATGAAATACCAACACTAGGTTTAGACCATTGACAGCTATTACACTGCATTCTTTGTGAGCAATTGAAATAGCATGTGACACTTGACACAAGAAATTGCTTATGTTTTGCCGTGATTCTTGAAGTGGTGTACACACTGTGAAATATTTTGATCATTCACACTCCGTACTCGTACTTACTTGCTGAAAGTTATTCAAGCTAAAGGCTGTTAGAGGTCATGTATGCATTTCTTTTGTATAATGATGGACAAGGTAACCAAAATGTATCTTATAATTCATAATGAGTAGAAGATTTGGGTCAGATAGATTACACAGAGGTTGTGTGTGGACATTGTGTCTACGGATTGTATGGGATGATAAAGTTTGCACTAGGATTTTATCTGTACTTGTTCGAGGAGACTGACTAGAGGAAAGAGTTGTTATGGAAGTGAAATGATATTGGTAATAAGATTTATATGTATCGGCATAAGAGGTATTATTGAAGTATTAAGATTATGTGATGCTGATGATTATTGGAGTTTTGATGGATAAAAGGCAAAGTAAGTAAGGAGCATATTTTTTTTGTTGGTTTATATGGAACAAGGAGGATGAAGATAGCAGACTAGAACACTCAAGTGGAAAGAAGATTGTCTACACACACACTTTGTTAAATCAATAAGCAGTATAAAATTTTTTTTTTGAGAGAGGAAGCATTTGCATATCTTGGCTCACTGACAGTTGTTCAGCAACCGTACATTTGATTTGGCTTGGCAAACATTGGTCTTGACATGATGACTATGTCGTTGACTAACTATTATTGACTGTTATACACTGTGCCACTACTATTTGATACACATGATGAACATCAAATTTTGACAGAATTGCATCTACACAGTTAACACTATTCAATTACACAGTAGCACTAATGTGGATGAAAGACGAGTAAGTGTGTTTTGTGTGTTTTCCTTTCCTAATCCCAGATAATTGGTACCGACCTATCTCCTAAATATTATTTTACTTGTTTGTTGTGGCTTGCACTGACACCCATAAATATTATAGGTTTACTGATATTTGTGTATTTGTAATAGTTAATATGACAATTATCTGATATCATTTGTGTGTTTATTATAATTTGTATGTTTAGTGTAAGAGCATTGATAATAATTTTGTAAAAGCAATTGTGTGTGCATTCAAACTGTTGTTCACACCTGCACCAGTTCAACATTGATGTGTGACACTTGGAAATGTTTAATTTCTGCTGATGAACTGTGTGATTAGTGATAGTGAATAATATGGACTGTTACTTGCACTTTTTCTACATGATTGGTGCCACAAGGACATGTTTAATTTCTGCTGATAAACTCTGATGAACAGTGTGATTAGTGATAGTGAATATTATGGACTGCTGTCTGCACCTGTTCAACATTGCTGGGTGCCACTAGTGGAACAGCTTATACTGAAATGATGTCACTTGTTGCTGTCTGCACCTACTCAACATTGCTGGGTGCAACTGATGGAACTGCTTCTACTGAAATGTCACTTGTTGGTGTCTGCACCTGTCAACATTGCTGGGTGCCACTAATGGAACTGCTTCTACTGAAATGATGTCACTTGTTGGTGTCTGCACCTGTTCAACATTACTGGGTGCCACTGATGGACTGCACCTATTGAAATAATGTCACTTGTTGGTGTCTGCACCTGTTCAACATTGCTGGGTGCCACTAATGGAACTGCTTCTACTGAAATGATGTCACTTGTTGGTGTCTGCACCTGTCCAACATTGCTGGGTGCCACTAATGGAACTGTTTCTACTGAAATGATGTCACTTGTTGGTGTCTGCACCTGTTCAACAATGCTGGGTGCCACTGATGGAACTGTTTCTACTGAAATGATGTCACTTGTTGGTGTCTGCACCTGTTCAACATTGCTGGGTGCCACTGATGGACTGCTTATACTGAAATGATGTCACTTGTTGGTGTCTGCACTTGTTCAACATTGCTGGGTGCCACTAATGGAATTGCTTCTACTGAAATAATGTCACTTGTTGGTGTCTGCACCTGTTCAACATTGCTGGGTGCCACTGATGGAACTGCTTCTACTGACATAATGTCACTTGTTGGTATTTGCACCTGTTGACCATTGCTGGGTGCTACTGCTGGAACTATCAACTACTTGTTTTTTTTGAATCATTGAAAGCATTTTATGTGAACATTTGTATAAACTGATTTTTTGTGTATTGTGTAAACTATTATGTAAAGTCACATGTATGAAAGAATTTGTATTGCTTATTGTATTTTATATATTAGGTTATTGAAAGGTCAGTGCAAAGCCAAAATTTTATCTAATTATGTGATATTTAAGTATTGATATTATCTTTTATTGTTGTCTGTATTTTTGTGGACGAATTTGGTGGTATTTTCACCACCAATGCTGGCAAAAATACCATCAAATTCTGGCCCGTGGAGGAAGGGCATATGAAAGGTGGCTACACTGAGCCACAGCGCCAGAGATTACGCCAAAGAGTTTTATTCCGCCGCCTCCACTGGCAGTGCTTGTCGAGATGTGGCAGTAGTCAGTGCTTGTTGAGAAGTAGTAGAGTCAGTCGTTGTTGAGATGTCGTCGTAGTGAGTGGTTGTGCAGATCTTGCTGAGAGGATATTGATAGCTGTACTATTTGAGGCCATGTTTTATGCAGTTGTTTGATGGGCTAGACAGCAGATGTTGTTCGAATGGAGATATTGTAATGATCAGAGTGCCTTTCGTCAATATATATGAAGGTAAAAAAAATTCCCTTTTTTTTCATTATTTCAATGTCTTAAATAATGCGTCATTACAGGTTCAGTCAACAAAGCATCTGGCTTGTGTTCTTGTATTAGAGTATAATTCTGGTTTACTTACGCAATTATAGTATTTATATTTTTTTAAATGCTTCAGTATAAATGGTATTTAAAATTTCTTGTCTTATTGAAGAAGAACCGTGCCAGATGTGTACGTTGAATCACACTTCCACACACAGAACAGTTACACTTGTGCTTTGGTTTCGTACGTTTTATAGTTGCTGGAGACTTAATTAATTAATTGTGTTAACGGAAATTTTCTTTCATTCTTTGTTGTTATTCTATGCAGTCAGATTGCGTACTAAAACTAGTCAGGGCCAACCGTTTACGAGACTTCGTAATCGGACAGACGACTACTAAAAATTAAAAGTATTTGCATTTCATATTTATATAATTAGGCCCCCATGCAACACATTTAAAACATATGGACACTTCGGGACAATACTATTATGTATCAGCGAGCATTAAACTTACTGTTTTGATGATCTAATAATTACTTATTGTTTGTGGCCCCTTATGTTGCTTTGGATGGCACATGAGATACAGAATTTAATTGACGAGTCGAGACTGTATGAAACTGCAGCAAATAAAGCATGTAAAAGAGAATACAGACATCATAAAATGAAATTCACAAAAAGTGCTTCATGATTAAGCAAATGTGTAGAAAACGAATATAACGCCATAGAGGCGTAAGTGAGCAGGGGAAATATAGATGCCGTCTATAAGAAGATTAAAGTCGCCATTGGAGAAAGGAGAAGCAGCTGTATTAATATCAAGAGCTCGGACGGCAAGCCGTTACTAAGTAAGTAGAAGCTGAAATTCGAGGAATAAGAGCTGTATAAGGGAAATGAACTTAGAGTGAATGTTATAGACAGGGAACAGGCAGTAAAGGTGAGATGGTAGATGCGGTACTGCAAAAAGAACTTGACAGAGTACTGAAACATCTAATACAAGCAAGGCCCGTGGAGTAGACGACATTACCTCACTATTGCTGAAATCCGTGGGAGACCCACCCATTACTGAACTTATTCACCTGCTGTGCAAGGTACATGAGATAGGTAAATACACCCGAACATCAAAAAGAATGTAGTAATTCCACTTCCTAAAAAAGCAGGTGCTCATAGGTATGAATATTACCGAACCATCAGTTTAATAAGCCGCGAATCATTTACAGAAGAGTGAAAAAAGTCGAAGAATACTACTTCGGGGAAGATGAGTTTGGGTTCCGGAGAAATGTAGGTACACGCGAATTATCTTAGGAGACAGGTTAAATAAAGGTAAACATTGTTTAATAGCATTTTCAAATCTTAGAGAAAGCTTTTGACAATATTGACTAGACTACACTTCTTGAAATTCTGAAAGTAGCGGGGATAAAATACAGGGAACTAAAGATTATCTACAACTTGTTCAGAAATCAGACTACAGCTATAAGAGACGAAGGACGTGAAATGAAAGCAAAAGCTGACAAGAGTATCAGACGTGGTTGTATTCTGTCCCCGACTTTATTCGACCTGTACATTGAGGAAGCTGTGAAACAAACCAAAGAGAAATTTGCAAAGAAAATGAAAGTTCAGAGAGCAGAAATAAAATCTGAAGTTGTAATTATGTCAGAGACGGCAAAGAATTTGGAAAAGTGGAACAAAATGGATAGTGTCTTGAAAAGAACCTGTAAGATGAATACAAAAAAATAAATCTCAGGTAATGAAATATAGTCGAATGAAACCAGGCGATTCTGTGGGAATTAGATTAGGAAATGAGACACTACAATTAATAGGCTAAATAAGTTTTACCATTTTGGCAGAAAAATAGCTAGTAGTAAGATACGAAAACCAGACTGATACTATCAAGAAAAGTACTTCTGAAACAAGAGAAATCTCGTAACATTGAATATATATTTGAATTAGCAGTATTATCTGAAGTTATTTCTCTGGAGTGTAGCCTTGTAGGTAAATGAAACGTGTACGATAAACAGTTGAGATAAGGAGAGAACAGAAGCTTTCGAAATGTGATATAACAGAAGAACGCAGAAAATTAGATGTGTAGATTAGATAACTGATGAAGAAATAATGGAACGAATGGGGGAGAAAAGACATTTATGGCACCACCTGACTAAAATAAAGAATATGTTCGTGGGGCACATCGTGTAACATCAAGGAATCTTCAGCTTACTAATGGACGGAAGTATGGGATGTAAAAAGCGTAGAGGAAGACGTACGCTCGAATACTGTAAGCAGGTTCAAATGAATGTAGGACGGATATTAAGTTATGCGGAGATGGAGAGGCTTACACAGCATGGACTAGCTTGAGGAGATGCATTTGCAGTTTTTGGACTGAAGATCACAACGACAACCTGTGGACGACCTGCGCGATGGAATATGACAAAAATTAATATAATTACTGAGAATGAACGGTAGGAAGTTTCAGATATGTTCTTGAGTGATGTATAACATGCGATGTAGCATGAGGAGGACATTTTCATTAGTTCTTGCGGAGATGGATTAGGTCTTGAAATACAGTGTCAGAAAAAATCTCAGAACCAAGAAGGAGTTGTGCGACATAAATGAAAGTTGATAGTCCTGTTCCACATCTGAAAGATGATGTCTATTCAGATTTCACACGAGATTCAATACAATGGAGCTAGTAGCGCCACTTTCTTTCTTTCTTTCTCGGGGCCTTTCTCCCACTCCAACACGGGGACGGATTTGTTATTACGGATTTGGCGATGTCAGAGGGTGGCCGGATGCCCTTCCTGACGCCACCCCGAACCCCCCGGGACGAAAATAGTGTACCCCAGCTGTCTACGTCTAGTGTAAGACATTAAATAGTGCGAACGTTTTCAAATGTCTGGGAGTCGTGTAACTGAGGCGGAACGTGGGGACCACCCCGGTGTTCACCTAGGAGGATGTGGAAAACCGCCTAAAAACCACATCCAGGTTGGTCCTCGTCGTTAATCCGCCGGGCGGATTCGATCCGGGGCCGGCGCGCCTACCAGAGTCCAGGAAGCAGCGCATTAGAGCTCTCCGCTACCCTGGCGGGTCAACTAGCAGCGCCACTATGAGGACGGAAATCACGTTTGCTTTAAACACACGCTACGGTAGTGAACGTTAGTTACCTTTGAGACTGGACGTGGTGAGTTAGTCAAGAATGCATTTAAGGCGACAAAGACGCCGTTATCAACACCTCACTGTGTTTGAACGAGGTCGTGTAATAGGGCTACGAGAAGCTGGATGTTCCCTCTGTGATACTGCAGAAAGACTTGGCAGGAATGTAAATGAATCTGGCAGCGGTGGCCACAGAAATGTATCGATCACCAGATCTGTCTCCAATCGAGCAGATATGAGGCATCATCAGGTGACAACTCTAGTGTCATCCTGAAACAGCACTAACCAGCACTGTATTGACCGACCAAATGCAACGGACATGGAATTCCATTCCACAAAGTGATATTCGCCACCTGTACAACACAATACATGCACATTTGTATGTTTGCGTTTAACATCCTGGTGGTGATACCAGTTATTCATGTATCAGCATTTCACATTTGCAATAGCTTATCTTGCGGTCACAACAACCTGTGATATTGGAATGTTAATCACTTTGTAAGGTGGCAACGGTCTTGCCCCTTACATGAGTCCACTTAACGTGACTATAATCACTTTGCGAGCACTTTAGGCCAATAAAAACGACTGACAGCGGCGCAATCACTTTGTAGATAATTAGTTGCTGTTTGTTGGAGTAATACTCTCGATTACGGTGTATGAAATGTCCGTGGAAACGCACCGGCACGCTGGCTATGTAATACAGGGAGAACTACGCGATTGTGTAATTATCAGATTTTGCGTTAATGCATTATATGCGAGGCACCGGGGACAGCGCTCGGCCAGCAGCCTGACAGCGCGTCTCCAGGTCTGTAACCTCAAGTGTTTACAAAACAGAGCAGTGGTTTGCTGGGCGTGCTCTCGTCAAAGTTCCACTAAATTTAAACCCTCGAGGAATTGAAGTGGGGCAGGCTAGGAGTCCCTTAGGAACTAAAAATTTCGAAAAAATTGTTGTTGCCCGCAGCTGTGGATCCTCACAGGTGGCTTGGGCGGAGTTTAGTAGTGAAATTTGGTAGAAAGCGAAAATTGTGGAAAATACACTACTGGCCATTAAAATTGCTACCCCACGAAGATGACGTGCTACAGACGCGAAATTTAACCGACAGGAAGAAGATGCTGTGATATGCAAATGATTAGCTTTTCAGAACATTCACACAAGGTTGGCGCCGATGACGACACCTACAACGTGCTGATACGAGGAAAGTTTACAACCGATTTCCCTCACACAAACAGCAGTTAACCGGCTTTGCCTGGTGAAACGTTGATGTGATGCTTCGTGTAAGGAGGAGAAATGAGTACCATCACGTTTACGACTTTGATAAAGATCGGATTGTAGCCTATCGCGGTAGCGGTTTATCGTATCGCTACATTGCTGCTCGCGTTGGTCGAGATCCAATGACTGTTAGCAGAATATGGAATCGGTGGGTTCAGGAGGGTAATACGCAACGCCGTGCTGGATCCCAACGGCCTCGTATCACTAGCAGTCGAGATGACAGGCATCTCATCCACATGGCTGTAACGGATCGTGCAGCCACGTCTCGATCCCTGAGTCAACAGATGGGGACGTCTGCAAGACAACCATCAGCACGAACAGTTCGACGATGTTTACAGCAGCACGGACTATCAGCTCGGAGACCATGGCTGCGGTTACCATTGACGCTGCATCACTATGGTGTACTCAAGGACGAACCTGGGTGCACGAATGCCAAAACGTCATTTTTTCGGATGAATCCAGGTTCTGTTTACAGCATCATGATGGTCGCATCCGTGTTTGGCGACATCGCACTGAACGCACGTTGGAAGCGTGTATTTGTCATCCGGCGTAATGGTACGGGGTGCCACTGGTTACACGTCTCGGTCACCTCTTGTTCGCGTTGACAGCACTTTGAACAGTGGACGTTACATTTCAGATGTGTTACGTCACATGGCTCTACGTTTCATGCGATCCCTGCGAAATCCTACATTTCAGCAGGATAATGCACTACCGCATGTTCCAGGTCCCGTACGAGCCTTTCTGGATACAGAAAATGTTCGACTGCTGCCCTGGCCAGCACATTCTCCAGGTCTCTCACCAATTGAAAACGTCTGGTCAATGGTGGCCGAACAACTGGCTCGTCACAATACACCAGTCACTACTCTTGATGAAGTGTGGTATCGTGTTGAAGCTGCATGGGCAGCTTTACCTGTACACGCCATCCAAGCTCTGTTTGACTCAATGCCCAGGCGTATCAGGGCCGTTATTACTGCCAGAGGTGGTTGTTCTCGGTACTGATTTCTCCGTATCTATGCACCCAAACTGCATGAAAATGTAATCACATGTCAGTTCTAGTATAATATATTTGTCCAATGAATACCCGTTTACCATCTGCATTTCTTCTTGGTGTAGCAATTTTAATGGCCAGTAGTGTAGTTCGATTCCCAGGCTGTACATTGGTCGGCACTGGGAAACTGGATATTTTGAGTGTTTATAGGGATGTGATGCACACGGTAAAGTTTTGGTGGGGAAAACAGAGGCGAAGAGCGATCTTGCTCGACTCTCTGTTGAGGTCTTCCGTCCTGGGCTTTCGTTCTGAGAGGTCGTAAGTCGTGTCAGCTCTTTGCTCATGGGAAGATTGTCGCAATTTGAGAAGTCTATTGTCCAAGTATTGTAGAAGTGTAATTTCCGAGGTGCCGCACCGGGATCCACGGCCTCGCCGTCGCCCGTCGGAGACCCGCAGCCACGGCAGAAGTAGTACGGTGAGATCGCTCCCGCTTCGACCTGCGTTTGGAGTAGCATTAAATAGCTGGATCACGTGCAATTTCTGTTTCCACTGAGGTTTCACGATACTTTGGGGTGTAGTGATTCTTCTTAATTTTCGTTCTGTGTCGATGTCAGTCGGCCAGCCAATTTATAAGAGATCACGTTTTGTAATTCATTGCCAATCCCAGTTACCATAGTAAGTTGTAAACGGTTCATTTGTGTTTTTATTCAGCATTGGTCTGAAGTTGTTAATAAATTTATTGATGAAGTAGAGCTTTTACTTTCAGTAATTTGATCCTGAATTTACCCTTTGCTTTAATTTATTTCTGTGTAATTGTCTGATATCATTGAACCCCCGAAGCGTTCGTTATGGTTCATGTTTGGAATTAAAAATAGGTGTGATTTATCGCCAACACTACCACCGCAGATTAATTAGGAGTGACAGGGCGACATTTAAATCTGCGTTATCCATTCTTGCGTACATTTCTACTCCCAATTTCTCTGTAAGTTGTTTCACAGGGGCGAACACATGCAAAATCCAGACAAGCAACAGGTGGGGTGTTACAACTTACTTAAGTTATCTAGACAAATGTTTTATCGAAATTTCATTACTCTAATTAATTTCTGGTGTTGGGAGTTTTTTTCCATCTGTGTAGAAGGAAAGTACTAAAGAACTGGTATCTAAAGTCTAGCTGAATCAGTTAAATACGAGTGCGGATGTTTGCCTTGGATCATACAGTATGCTTTATTATGGGCTTGGAGGAAGATTTGGTACTGGTCGGTAAACTGTCAGTTGGGTCTTAGGGCTACTAGGTTCGTCGCACAGTGAATGCAGTGTATTAGATCTTGCATGGGGGCTTAATTATATAAATGAAAATGCTATAATTTTAGTAGCTGTGTGTCCGGTTACGAAGTCTCGTAACCGGCTGGCCCTGACTAGTATTAGTACGCAATCTGACTGCATAAAATAACAATAAAGAATGAAAGGAAATTTCCGTTAACATAATTGATTAATTAAGTGTCCTGCAACTATAAAAGCTACGAAACAACAAAGCACAAGTGTAACTGTTCTGTGTGTGGTATTGTGGTTCAACGTACATGTATGTGGCACAGTTCTTCCTCAATACCACAAGAAATTTTAAACACCATTTACAATGAACTAATTGAAAAACCACAAAGACTACAATTGCACAAAGAAACCAGAATTACAAGTCTAATACATGAACATGAGCCAGATGCTTTGTTGACTGAACCTGTGACCAAGATGCATTATTATTAAGGAGATACGAAATAAAAAAAAAATTTTGTTACTTCCATATATATTGACGAAAAATACACTATGATCATTGCAACATCTTCCATATACACATTACACCAACAGAACAGCATCAACTCTCGCCCAACTGAACAATAACTGCACACGACATGGTCTCAACTAGTACTGCTCTCGACATCCTCTCAACAAGCACTGCCCACGGCAACCTCTGAACTACAACTGCCCACGGGACCTCTGCACTACAACTGCCCCAATGGAGGCGCCGGAATAATACTCTTTGGCGCAATCTCTGGCGCTGTGACTCAGTGTAGCCACCTTTCATATGCCCCTTCTCCACGGGCTAGAATTTGATGGTATTTTTGCCAGCATTGGTGGTGAAAATATCACCAAATTCGTACAAAAAAATACAGACAAAAATAAAAGATAATATTAGTAAGTAAATATCACATAACTAAATAAATTTTGGCTTTGCACTGACCCTTCAATAACCTAATATATAAAATACAGTAAGGAATACAAATGCTTGCATACATGTGATTTCAAATAAGAGTTTACACAAGTATCATTCAATCAATGGCACCAGCAATGACGAATAGGTGCAAGTAAGAGTCTCATAACATTTCATAAATAGTAAATACACAAAAAAATCAGTTTATGCAAATATTCACATAAAATCTTTTCAATAGTTCAATAAACAGGTAGCACTCCTCAGAGTGGTTGACAGTTCCAACAGTAGCACCCAGCAATGGTCAGCAGGTGCAAATAGCAGTCTCATAACATTTCATCAGCAGTATTTAAACAGCTCCAACAGTGGCACCCAGCAATGGCGAGCATGCGCCGACACCAACAAGTGACATCATCTCAGTAGAAGCAGTTCCATCAGTGGCACCCAGCAATGTTGAGCAGGTGCAGACACCAACAAGTGACATCATTTCAGTAGAAGCAGTTACAACAGTGGCACCCAGTAATGTTGAACAGGTGCATACAGCAACAAGTAACATTATTTCAGTAGAAACAGTTCCATCAGTGGCATCCAGCAATGTTGAGCAGGTGCAGACACCAACAAGTGACATCATTTCAGTAGAAGCAGTTCCAACAGTGGCACCCAGCAATGTTGAACAGGTGCAGACACCAACAAGTGACATCATTTCAGTAGAAGAAGTTCCATCAGTGGCACCCAGCAATGTTGAACAGGTGCAGACAGCAACAAGCAACATTATTTCAGTAGAAGCAGTTCCAACAGTGGCACCCAGTAATGTTGAACAGGTGCAGATAACGGTTTATAATATTCACTATCACTAATTAAACAGTTCATCAGAGTTCATCAGGAGAAACTAAACATTTCCAAGTGCATCCACCAATGTTAATACGTGTTAAGTACGAACAACAGTTTGAATGCACACACAATTGCTTTTACAAAATTATTATCAATGCTCTTACACTAAACATTGAAACACGTATGTTATGTAGCAGCGATGGCGAGGCATGACAGAATCTCTGACCGGAGAGTTATTTTTCGTGGCTAGTCTGCGCTTGACCGCGCGAGAGTGCAGCAGTTGCATGTAGGGAGTCGGCAGTTGTAGTTGCGGTCGAGTTGCGAGAGAGTTCAGTTGTACGTAGCGAGTCGCGAGAGCATGTAGTTGCTTGTTGCACTCAGTCAGTGCTAGTAGCGCGCGAGAGACAGTCGCAGTTGTGTGTGAGGAGTCGGCGGGCGTCGACATGGTCCTCTGGTCAAGATTCAGGACGAGGTATATTTTTTAAATAAGGTAATGAAGCAGCATTGCGCACATCTGAGAATGTAATGTATCTTAACTGTAATTAATTTGTCCAAGAAATGCCCCAATAATAATTTTATTTTCAAAAGCAAATTTTTAAGAAAACAATCATTTGAATTGAAAGAAAGTTTCCCATGCATTTCTTTAAAGAAAAGTTTCACTTAAATTCAAAGTTGCACAGGGCCTAAGATCGACATTTCAGTCTATTTGCGTTTTCATTGTCACTGAGATTTCATTATCATTGAATTGTCTTGCATTTTTGTGGGGAGCTTACACTTGGGTCAGATAGCTAGTTCTCATTTATTGTCATTGTCCATTAAATTATTAATTTGCTGGGAGGTAACACTTGGCACTATGTCCATTAACATTTATTGCGGGGAGGTTACACTTGGTTCTATTCCCATTAACATTTAAATATTGTCTTTTCAAATTTCTCTGGGGAGGTTACACTTGGCGACATCCAGTCCAAGATAGTATTTCGTTGAGAATCTTCTGAGAAGTAGTCAGATATTTGCTTTTATTTACTTAATATAATTAGCATTTGGCGCAACGCTTTTACTAATTTTATGACTTTCTTTCCTCAGATCATCAGCAATTCGTTGCTCTGTTGTATTTGTGTTTGTTGCCTTTTGCATTGTGCTTATTTCTTTTGTGAATAATTGTGACTATTGTAAAAATGCCGCGAAAGACTGAATAGTGTATCGCGAGGTATAATGAATGAAATTACCGATTTAAACAACTTTACTGATAGTACTTGTGACACGCAGTGTAATGATGACAATCCTGCGTTCACTGACAATCAGTGCGTTCCAATCACTAATGATGAGTTTTATCTTAATGATGATCAAACGAACTCAATTGTCTCCTCTGTTAATTTGACAATTGATGACGCGGGGCGCCCTATTGTAATGAGCGGTGCCCAGCTTAACACACCCGGTTTGGAAAATTCAAGTAAAGTACAGACAAATTTTTCTAATGAAAATGGACAGTGTACTGAAAGTACGACGGATCCATTTAATTCCGAAATAGTGACCGACAGTGTACATTCGACTGGCAAACCACAGAACGTGACAATGGCAGATACATCATCAAACAGTACAGAGAATAGAATAGGTAATGTTACCTTGGAGCAAATTATGGCAATATTGATACAACGGGGTGAAAAATTAGACAAACTCAGTGAAGAACTAAATAAAATGTTCAAACAACATTTTGATGAACATTTTAAACAACAGAACGAAATTTTCGACAACCATTTCAAACAACTTGATGAAAGTTTCGACAACCATTTCAAACAACTTGATGAAAGTTTCGACAACCATTTCGAACAACTTAGCGAAACAATTGATGAAAGTTTCGAACTGACGAACGAAAAACAAGACATCCTTAACGAACAGAACAAACACGTTAGTGAACAGATTACAGGTGTTACCGTGCAATGTCATGACACTATAGTACAATTACGTGAGGATACTAAAGCTTGCGCTAATAACAGTAATGAAGAAGTTGGCACTGTTGCACAAGAATTAAGCAGTACACGTGTAGGCACAACAGAATCACATAAAGACGAAATTAATGCAGTCACTGAACAATGCCCTAAAAACACAGTAGAGATTCGCGACGAGTTTAATTTAAAGTTACCAGAAATTTCACACAGTATGAATACGGAAGTCGATAATAAAAGTGAACGACAGAACAACCAAATTGACGAGAGTATTAAAGTAACAGAATCGAAAACTATTTCAGTCACCAATACGTCACAGAATACGCCACTTTGCGAACATTTGTCAGACTTACGGAGCGTGTATAATTTGAGCTATTTACAGAGACTGCGCGACTTAAAATCCGAAAAGCTACACGACTTAAAATCTGAAAAGCTACGCAGACAAACTGAAGCTAAACGATGTCAAAGTTAGCGTAAGGAGGGCTATGCGTGAAGCGTTCATTGAATTCGAAAGTAAAATTCTATGTACCGACTTGACAGAAAATCCTAGGAAGTTGTGGTCTTACGTTAAATCAGTAAGTGGCTCGAAACAGCATATCCAGACACTACGGGATGATGATGGCATTGAAACAGAGGATGACACGCGTAAAGCTGAAATACTAAACACCTTTTTCCAAAGCTGTTTCACAGAGGAAGACCGCACTGCAGTTCCTTCTCTAAATCCTCGCACAAACGAAAAAATGGCTGACATCGAAATAAGTGTCCAAGGAATAGAAAAGCAACTGGAATCACTCAATAGAGGAAAGTCCACTGGACCTGACGGGATACCAATTCGATTCTACACAGAGTACGCGAAAGAACTTGCCCCCCTTCTAACAGCCGTGTACCGCAAGTCTCTAGAGGAACGGAGGGTTCCAAATGATTGGAAAAGAGCACAGATAGTCCCAGTCTTCAAGAAGGGTCGTCGAGCAGATGCGCAAAACTATAGACCTATATCTCTTACGTCGATCTCTTGTAGAATTTTAGAACATGTTTTTTGCTCGCGTATCATGTCATTTCTGGAAACCCAGAATCTACTATGTAGGAATCAACATGGATTCCGGAAACAGCGATCGTGTGAGACCCAACTCGCCTTATTTGTTCATGAGACCCAGAAAATATTAGATACAGGCTCCCAGGTAGATGCTATTTTTCTTGACTTCCGGAAGGCGTTCGATACAGTTCCGCACTGTCGCCTGATAAACAAAGTAAGAGCCTACGGAATATCAGACCAGCTGTGTGGCTGGATTGAAGAGTTTTTAGCAAACAGAACACAGCATGTTGTTATCAATGGAGAGACGTCTACAGACGTTAAAGTAACCTCTGGCGTGCCACAGGGGAGTGTTATGGGACCATTGCTTTTCACAATATATATAAATGACTTAGTAGATAGTGTCGGAAGTTCCATGCGGCTTTTCGCGGATGATGCTGTAGTATACAGAGAAGTTGCTGCATTAGAAAATTGTAGCGAAATACAGGAAGATCTGCAGCGGATAGGCACTTGGTGCAGGGAGTGGCAACTGACCCTTAACATAGACAAATGTAATATATTGCGAATACATAGAAAGAAGGATCCTTTATTGTATGATTATATGATAGCGGAACAAACACTGGTAGCAGTTACTTCTGTAAAATATCTGGGAGTATGCGTACGGAACGATTTGAAGTGGAATGATCATATAAAACTAATTGTTGGTAAGGCGGGTACCAGGTTGAGATTCATTGGGAGAGTGCTTAGAAAATGTAGTCCATCAACAAAGGAGGTGGCTTACAAAACACTCGTTCGACCTATACTTGAGTGTTGCTCATCAGTGTGGGATCCGTACCAGGTCGGGTTGACAGAGGAGATAGAGAAGATCCAAAGAAGAGCGGCGCGTTTCGTCACTGGGTTATTTGGTAACCGTGATAGCGTTACGGAGATGTTTAATAAACTCAAGTGGCAGACTCTGCAAGAGAGGCGCTCTGCATCGCGGTGTAGCTTGCTCGCCAGGTTTCGAGAGGGTGCGTTTCTGGATGAGGTATCGAATATATTGCTTCCCCCTACTTATACTTCCCGAGGAGATCACGAATGTAAAATTAGAGAGATTAGAGCGCGCACGGAGGCTTTCAGACAGTCGTTCTTCCCGCGAACCATACGCGACTGGAACAGGAAAGGGAGGTAATGACAGTGGCACGTAAAGTGCCCTCCGCCACACACCGTTGGGTGGCTTGCGGAGTATCAATGTAGATGTAGATGTAGATGAAGTTGAAGTACGAAATCACACAGACAAACAGATTTTCACACAAACCTGAACGTGTTCTCAAATTCGGTAACGAGAACGTTGATTATAAGCAATTTGCATTTGTAAGAAAATCTAAGGAATTTAATAATGACAGAGCATAGATACACGTTTTGCACTGTATAAGACAATTTATTTTTGTATTTTCACCGCTATTACCTGTAATGCAGAAACTAGCTTTGAACTCGATGCGACAATTTGCTATAGTATTTTCATCAGCATTGCCTATAATGCAGAAACTGGAATTAGCAAGGATACAACAATTTGCTTTTGGATTTTTACCGCCATTGCCTGCAACGCAAAAGCTAAAATTTATTTGCAGTGCGTAATTGACCTCAGGGGATTCATTACGCTTTAATAAATATGTGCCGTAGCGTGCATAGGGCCCCGAGCTGTAGTAGTGCTGTTTCATCTTTAGTTTTCTGCACTGCTGCCTTTTCTTCTACTATCCTTTATATCTATCAAAACAGCTCTTTAACTATTGCTCTACCTAGAATTAAGAAAAATGTAATGAAAACCGGATATGACAAATTTTTACCGAAAGTGACAATTTTCATTAGGACTGCAGAACTACCGCCGTAATTTTAATATCAGATAAAATTTTAATCATCAGTATGTACAAAATTTTCAGCAACAGCGAACGCATTTTAGTAACAATAGACGTTTTTCACCACAACAGCATGAAAGTCAGTCGCTTAGCATACCTAACCAACAATGCAGTCTACAAGGTCAACCAGGCTTTAATGTTTCGCCGCGTGCACGTATAGTCCCTGGTACAACAAATAGTAACGCACGGCAGCAAAGGAACAACTACGTACAGAAAACACAGTATTTCAATTCCTAGCGCAATGCACCGTATAGGAATGACTATTACGACAGACGTAAAAATGATGAGCACAATTTTCAGCGTACATTTAATAACAGTCGATCTTATAAGCAGTAACAACATCAGCAACAACATATTATCATGAATGAGCCAGACAATAGGCGTCATCCATAGCGTAATACGTCAGGAAGAAATAATACTACAGTTCAAATAGTCGAAATGCCACAGAATCCTGCTGAAAATAATAACACGTACGATAGAATTTAAACAGATACAGCACAGACTGCATATTCCAGTAACGTAAGCAATAATTTTGATACGCAGAATCTTGTTCACGAAAATGTTATTAATTTTGACGCCATCCGACACACGTTTGCATGAAAGACAGAATCACGACGTAAGTAGATGACATTCTTATCGCAGAAGCTAACTGGTCTGAACACAATGTGATTTTAGAACGACTGTTGCAAACTTTTCATGCACAAGGACTCACAGCTAACCTCAGTAAATCGCACTTTGGCAAAACTTCTATAAAATTTCTTGGACATGTAATTTCAGCAGAAGGCATTGCGCCTGATCCGGAAAAAACTTCAAGCTCTACGTGACATTACTGTTCCTACGACAAAGAAACAATAACGCAGCTTTTTGTGCTTAATTAACTTTTTTCGCAAATTTATTCATCACTCTGCTTTAGACACACCTAGATTATGCCAATTAACAGGTAAAAACACTATTTGGCCATGGGATAAGCAAGCACCTTCTGAATTTATGAACCTGAAACAGGCTTTGTTGAATGCACCACTTTTATCGCACCCAGATCTTACCAGAAAATTTTCCATTGCCACCGACAGTTCTAACACCGCTTTAGGCGTACATATTTTCCAGGAAATCGAAGAAGATGGCTCTACAGTAACTAAAAACATCGCATTTGCATGCCGCATTCTGTCACCTGCTGAACGAAATTATTCCGTTACAGAATTGGAAACATTATGTGCTGTATGGGCTTTTACGAGATTTCGGCACTTTCTTTATGGCAGACACACCACCGTTTACACAGACCATAGAGCTATACAATTTTTACTTTCGGCTAAATTCACTCACGACAGATTAAGCAGATGGAAGTTGTATTTGCAGGAATTTAATTTTACAATAGTTCACATTCCAGGCACACAAAATGTTATAGCAGACGCATTATCCCGTTCTCTCAGCAACAATCAGCAAGACGTCGCAACCAACTTCTGCAAAGCAAATTTCAGCGTTATGTACATTCAGCAAGTTGCATTTGAAAATTTTATTTCATCGTCATTACAGGACATAGCAAAAGAACAAAGTAAAGACAATGTGTGGAAAGAAATTAAACACCTTTGGCAAGATAAGAATAATGTTACGATTAGAAACCACTCCACTGTACGCAATGACATTCTATTTCGCCGCTCTCATCCTGACAGCAACAATTGGTTATTATGCATTCCTGACGAACTGGTTAACAAATTAATATGGTATACTCATTTAAGTTACGCACATTACGGAGCCAGAAAATGTTTTCTTATACTGAGACAGAACTGTTATTTTGCCAACATGGAGAAACGTATACGACGAGTTTTAGCGTCATGTAAAATTTGCCAGAAAGCTAAGTCAGACACCACTTCACATATTCCTCCATTATATCCCATTATACCTGTTAAATTAAGACATATGGCCGCAGTAGACATTTTTGGTCCAATTCCGAGAACTAATAGAGGTTTTTGCTACATCTTTGTCGCTGTTGAACTTACTTCAAAATTTGTTACTTTCACTCTGTTACGCAAAGCTACTGCTACAACTGTTTCGAAAGCATTTGTAAAACATTTTCTATTTCATGTAGGGCATGTGATGAGAGTAATTTCTGATAATGGATCACAATTTCGTTCTGCTATATGGACACGCATGTTACGAGCTAGAAACATTTCTCCGATCTATATATTCAGGTACCTTGCTTCTTCGAACCCTTGTGAACGATTAATGAAAGAAATTGGTAAACTGTGTAGAATATACTGCCACAAAAGACATATTGATTGGGATACACACATATTCTCCTTCCAAGATGTAATTAATTCCATACCAAATGAATCCACTATGCTATCTCCGTCTGTTATACTGAAAAATGTTGAACCACCTAACAAAATTAAAGAATTAGTAAACTTTCCTACATGTCGTCGATTACGACACCACGAAATAATTAACATTGCGCTGAACAACATCAAACGTGCCGCAGAGCGCCGGAGAAGACAGCAAAAACAGGTTTGTACACGCCGTGACTTTCACATTGGACATAAGGTATTAGTACGTACACACTATTTATCCAGCAGAATAAAAGGTAAGTGTAGTAAATTTGAACTTCTATACGCAGGTCCATATCGGATTCGCAGCATTCCTCACCCCAATGTTGTACACGTCGAAACTTTGAGAGCCAGGAAAAGTAAGGGCAACCACCATGTGTCGAATATTAAACCCTTTATTGAATGAAACGACTTTATGATTTAACGTGCTATGATGCCACTTATGACCACTTATACAATTATATTCACGTGATTGATTATTGATGACTATCGTATTTTTTCTTGCCAAGTGCCCGGCAAGGTAAGGTTAGGCGGTCGCTCTTCTTGTCGTTGCACATCAGACCGTGCATATTTTTCCAGACAAACTTACGTATTTTATGAATAATTATGCAATTCTATGTAGTGACGTATTAATTTTATCAGATTCTCTCTCCATTAAAGTCTTTAATTCACGCCTCTATTAAGTACACTACATACAAGCTGAACACAACGAACGTCACATTTTGTCTTTCTTATGTATGTGCGATTGTTTTCATGTTTTGTTTGTATGCACTGTGAAATAGTTAAGGTATAACACACACCAGTTGACTTTGACATTTTTTGCCCTATGATATCTCAACATCGTGACTGTTTTACATTTTTCTATTTTTGCTGCTGCATTGTGATATTCTCTGTACTTTTTTGCCTTTGAACACTGTCTATGCTTTTGACATATTACGTTTTCTGTCATGTTATGCTGTATGCTTAATTATGTCACCATAAACCAGTCATTATTTAGTGGGTATATGATTTAAATGCAAGACATTAATCTTTGTTCATCAATTTCAGAAAGAAATAACGTGTAAAGGAAATAAATTAAACAGAAATGGGAATTTCAACTACGAAATAGACGAAAGAAGATACAAAAACCTTATGAGGAAGAGTAAATGGATCAGAATTAACAAGCATTAACAAGAATATACTATACCATCGTAGAATAGCAGTCTTAACTAATTTTTTCTTTCAGAATACAAGGCGATTGATGCAGGCTGTCAGACAGAACTACACATCTTAGTTTTAGTGATGAAATATGCTAGAGATAAGGAATAGTTGTGTAATGAGTAATGAAGTGATTTTTTTTGCAGATGGTAATGAATGCTGATGAAGAGTAATGATGAAGAATATGCTACTATGAATAATGAAGTTTTTCTTTACAGGTGATGATAATAATGAAGTTATGATAATATGGATAATGAAGTGATGGATAATGAATTTTTTTATTTACAGACGAGGATGATGTTGAAGTTTATGTATTTATGCTATGTAGTTATTTAAGTATTTGATGCAGTTTGTTTTGACAGTATGTTTTATATCGTATAGTATGATGACTGAAAGTTTTGGAAAGGACAGCTATGGAACACATTTTTTATACACATTTCACTACCTGTTGATTCGAAGTTCACTACTTTTCAGCATAGTACGCGTTTCTTCTTTCAGCTCAATAATCCATTTTGTATTTTTTCAGGAGAAGCTTTTCATGATACTTACTAAACCTGTTACTTATTAAACCTATACTAGTACTTGCATTTTTTTACCCAGTTGTGTCTATCATTTATAAATGTGATCACATATACTTCCTTGTTTCATAACCTTGCTACAGTTGACTCATGACGAATGATGTTACACATTTTTCATTTACAGGAACAACCCAGAAGCAATTTTTTTTTCTTTTTCTCTTCTTGCTTTCCCTTATAATTACCCAAAGCAACGCATTGCTAACAAAAAAAAATGTATCACCAGTTCCAAATAATGCTACCCATTTAAGAGAGTTCTGAATAATACTGAATGATGAACAATGTTTTGTACTGTTCAATACTTGCTGGCCAATGAGTGCCAATAATTAGTGTAACTAAATGAATTATGTTAATACTATGCCATTCATTAGCTCCTGTTTTTAATGATGACTTTTGATGTTTTGTAACTGGCCACTGAGTGCCAATAATTAGTATAACTAAATGAATTATGTTAATACTATGCCATTCATTAGTTCCTGTTTTCAATGATGACTTTTGATGTTTTGTAACTGGCGAATGAGTGCCAATAATTAGTATAACTAAATGAATTATGTTAACACTATGCCATTCATTAGCTCCTGTTTTCAATGATGACTTTTGATGCTTTGTAACAGGCCAATGACTGCCAATAATTAAAAATGTTTTGTACTATTCAATACTTGCTGGCCAATGAGTGCCAATAATTAGTATAACTAAATGAATTATGTTAATGCTATGCCATTAATTGACTCTCATTTTCAATGATGACATATTCACTATAATCAGATGATTTATGAACATTATTCTGTACATTATTCTGTAATACTTCATACATGGTACAGAAATGTTCAGTAACTAGGCGATGAGTTCCACCAATTACTTAAATCAGCTGTTAGACTAATGTAATTTTCAATGAAGACTAGTATGTGACTTAATGTCCTTCACCTACTGACCTAACTACCCTGAATTACTGAATATCCATTTGTTCTGTCCATCCTCATGATCATGGAGCACTGTATTTGGTTTTTGCACTAATTCTACGTTGGTGTGCCTTGTAAGAGCGTTGTGTTGACACGACATGCTGTCCACCACAGTGAGCGATGGAGACGTTATTATGGTCCCACTGTTTAGTGTACCTAATGTACTGCCAAAGTGAAAACATGGAATATTACTACGACATTTCAGTGTCTTGGCTAGGCTGATAAATACTTCTGGGAAAAGAACTTCAAATTGTCTCACTTGGTGTTGTACTTCTGTGGAAAGATATGGACTTTCAGTGCAGCTGCGTGCAGCCTAAAGTGCTACAACCATGATGCAATACTTCCTTTCCTATCCTAATTCTTGTAACATAGTGACAATTATTTTTTTGCTAACATCATTTGTATTCATGACCTATACATTTTTTTTTGATTTGATGATATGTTCTAAACTACAGTACAGTACATGTGCACTTTTCTCATTTTTCAATATGATTTGTACTCATTCTGTATACATTTTGTGGTTTTCTGATATGTTCAACACTTCAGTGCGTGTGCACTTATGTCATTTGTTACTCATTGTATATACATTTCCTCATTTGCTGATATGTTCTGAACTGCAGTGCATGTGCACTCATGTCACTTGTCAACATGATTTTTTGCCATTCGGTTTATTTGTTCTGAAAATGCTAAAGAGTTTTTCAGTGCGTGTGCACTTTTGTTATCTATCAAATTATTTGTATACACATTTTTCTGATTTGCTAATATGTATTGTACTCACATTTTGTCATTGTCTAATATGTTTTGTACTTGATGCATGTGCACCATATTTCCTTCATGTTCTATATCTGTATATATGCTGTAATTGTAAAGTTAATTAGTTGAGAAAAAATTTGTTGCTCATGGCAAGTCCAAATGACTCACCATCGCTGCCAAATTTTTGGCCCCCCCCCCCCCCCCCCCCCCAGTGGAGGGTTATGAAACACGTATGTTATGTAGCAGCGATGGCGAGGCATGACAGAATCTCTGACCAGAGAGTTATTTTTCGTGGCTAGTCTGCGCTTGACCGCGCGAGAGTGCAGCAGTTGCATGTAGGGAGTCGGCAGTTGTAGTTGCGGTCGAGTTGCGAGAGAGTTCAGTTGTACGTAGCGAGTCGCGAGAGCATGTAGTTGCTTGTTGCACTCAGTCAGTGCTAGTAGCGCGCGAGAGACAGTCGCAGTTGTGTGTGAGGAGTCGGCGGGCGTCGACATGGTCCTCTGGTCAAGATTCAGGACGAGGTATATTTTTTAAATAAGGTAATGAAGCAGCATTGCGCACATCTGAGAATGTAATGTATCTTAACTGTAATTAATTTGTCCAAGAAATGCCCCAATAATAATTTTATTTTCAAAAGCAAATTTTTAAGAAAACAATCATTTGAATTGAAAGAAAGTTTCCCATGCATTTCCTTAAAGAAAAGTTTCACTTAAATTCAAAGTTGCACAGGGCCTAAGATCGACATTTCAGTCTATTTGCGTTTTCATTGTCACTGAGATTTCATTATCATTGAATTGTCTTGCATTTTTGTGGGGAGCTTACACTTGGGTCAGATAGCTAGTTCTCATTTATTGTCATTGTCCATTAAATTATTAATTTGCTGGGAGGTAACACTTGGCACTATGTCCATTAACATTTATTGTGGGGAGGTTACACTTGGTTCTATTCCCGTTAACATTTAAATATTGTCTTTTCAAATTTCTCTGGGGAGGTTACAACATACAAATTATAATAGACACATGATATAAGATAATTGTCGTATTAACTATCTAACATTGTGTGTGGTGTCTGTTCGTTCTATATCGTGTCTCCCTACCACTTTCGAGCAACGACGCTCTGAGCGTGTTTTTTAGGGAATTGACTAGTTTGAACCTGGGACCTGTTGCTGGTAAGGAGACGTCAGACCACACATGACATGTAGAGTTCAGAAGAGTTCATTGAGACTAGCGATGATATAACCAAATACTTAATGATTTCAGCGTCTGCTCCACTGCACTCCCTGTAAAAGAATCTTAATACTAACTAAATTTAGTGGAAGGGGTTCAAGGCTTTCCTATTTTTAGTTAGCTGGTAAAATAACGTCGAAAAAGCAGTTAAGTTTACCATTGGAAATTTTATTCTACTCACAAAACATCGTTTATAAATTGTACTATTGATAAAAGGAAATGTTTTAATACAGGATGGTAAAAACCAACTGCATTCAACAAAAATGTGAACGAATATTCCCTGAATGGGTTTCCAAGTTCTACAATGGATCGAAGGATGGCCTATGCCATATCACATCTATAATCTAGGTTTAAATTAAGTTTCACAAAAGAGAAAACAATCAAAATGGTCTACAGTGACCCTCAATTATCTTTAATTACTTATCTAACTTGTCGTAAATTACAGTGGCTGATGTGGCTTCTCAGTAACTATATAACAGAAAAATCATCGCGTTTCAGATTTTTACTGCAAGTGGCAAATGTGAACACCATGAGCTTTAATTGACGATCGACACTAGTATTACGCAAAAAGGGGGTGTAACAGATGAGACTTCTGCAGTTCTGAGTGAAGCTTTATGCGCTGTTATGCGGCATCGCGTGCGTTCATTACTCTGTCGGTGTTCGTCAGGGGGCGCTGGCAGCACAGCTCCGCTCACCTCGCCGTCTCGGAAGCAACTCTCTCCTAACTTCTCCTTACTACAATTTACCGAAGTTGGTTTAAAAAAAACTATCTTGCTGTGTTTTCATCTGACCAATCAGGGTCTCAATGTTAACCTTAAGCTCCGCCTACAAAAATTCTGTCTATCCAATGAGAAACGTTATACTTTTCGTGATGGGGCAATGTTTTTGAAGTTTGCAACGTAACAGAGACGCGAAAAAGTCTCACGCTAAAACTTGCGGCTGGGGGTGGCCCTTTTTGTGTTATCGTAGGATCTATACGGTTCTTCTGTAGGGCTCTAGCTTTTAACATGGGCTGGGGGGTGGTCCTGACGTAACAGAGACGCGAAAAAGTCTCACACTAAAACTTGCGGCTGGGGTGGTCCTAGCGGTTTGCTGGCGACGTGGGTGTCCGTCGCTTATCGTAGGGCCTTCAGCTTAACACGGTTTTGCTCTCGGCTTCTGTTCTCGTTTCTCCCCTCAGAACTGCGTCTGTCTCATGGTGGGAAGGTATGACATGCATTTAGGCATCCTTGTGTTAGTCTGTGGTATTCCATTTGCTCACTCGTTACTCGTATTACTTTGGTTAATTTAATGTCACGATTTATTCGGAGCTATGTGACATATTACTGGATTTGCTTATCATGTCAGGGTTTTCATGGAAGGTGTTGGATTTGTCTGACACCTTACAACTATTACAAATACACAAGTATCAGTAAACCTGTAATATTTATGCATGTCAGTGCAAGCCACAACAAACAAGTAAAATAATATTTAGGTGATAGGTCGGTACAATTATTTGGGATTAGGAAAGAAAACACGCAAAACACACTTACTCATCTTTCATCCACATTTAAGTACTACTGTGTAAATGAATAGTGTTAACTGTTTAAATGTAATTCTGTCGAAGTTTGATGTTCAATATGTGTATCAAGTAGTAGTGGTAACAGTGTATAACAGTCAATAGTAGTTAGTCAACGTCATAGTCATCATGTCAAGACCAATGTTTGCCAAGCCAAATCAAAATGTACGGCTGCTGAACAAGTATCAGCGTGCCAAGATATGCAATTACTTTCTCTCCAAAAAAAGTATGTACTGCTTATTGATTTAACAAAGTGTGTGTGTAGACACTTCCTTCCACTTGAGTGTTCTAGTCTGCCATCTTCATCCTCCTTGTTCCATATAAACCAACAAAAGAAAGTATGCTCCTCACTTACTTTACCTCTTATCCACCAAAACTCCAATAATCATCAACTTCACACAATCTCAATACCTCAATAATACCTCTTCAATACGTCGATACATATAAACCTTATTACTTCCATAACAACTCTTTCCTCTAGTCAGTCTCCTCGAACAAGTACGGATAAAATCCTAGTGCAAACTTCAATTCATCATCCCATACAACCCGAAGAAACAATGTCCACACACAACCTCTGTGTAATCCACCTGACCCAAATCTTCTACTCATTATGAATTATAAAATACATTTTGGTTACCTTGTCCATCATTAAATAAAAGAAATGCATACATGACCTCTAACAGCCTTTAGTTTGAATAACTTACAGTAAGTGAGTACGAGTACGGAGTGTGAATGATCGTAATATTTCACAGTGTGTACACCACTTCAAGAATCATGGCAAAACAGAAGCAAACATGTGGAGTATTTCTTGTGTGAAGTGTCACTTGCTATTTCAATTGCTCACGAAGAATGCAGTGTAATAACTGCCAATGGTCTAAACCTAGTGTTGGTATTTCATGTCGTTAGCTTCCTCTCTATTGGCACAAATGTATACAGCTTCCATAAAACCTCCAGCTCATGTGACTTCAATGAAGTTTCTTGTACTAATGTCGTTCGTAGAATTATATCAGTTCATTTTCTTATCTTAAAATATAAAGCACTGAGCGTAAGCAAAACATGAAATAGCGAGTAAATATACCAGTAGAGAATAGAATGTTAACAAATGGATGTAGCACAATCCCTACAACGAGGCTCTGCCAATCGATCAATCTATAATTAATACCATAGTATAACCTAAACTCCATGTTCGTACACCGTATATCAGCATTTCTATATACCAGATTAAAGAGTAGTTATGACAACAAAACAAAAATGTGTAAATATGCAATCCATACGCAAAGCAGCAAATATATATCTTACATAATAAACATGTCATTAGCATCATATCGGCATAAGCAAATAAATGTTCATATGTAATCTTAATAAGTAAGCATGAAGGCGCAAGCAGATAAATCACAAAGTATGACTTACATACATAACCATATCAGCACGACTAATCAGGTGACAATTATAATTTAAATAAATAAGCACAGCAGGAACGTAATAAAAAAATGACATCAGTGAAAAAGCACAGCAGCCAAGCGATGCATAATATACATAAGTAGCAACCCTGTTCATTAATCAGTCATTGTCAAAATCAATTAACACAAAGTATAAATCACGTAATCGCGAGCAGCAAATTACTTCTAAAGTACATACCTAAGTGGAAATATGTTACCTGACAAATAAACTCAATTAATAGTTACCTTTTTAGTTTATTATTATTTCGAAATTACATTCTTCCTGAAATTTTCTCGATAGCAAGTCCTCTTAACGTCGGACACACACAGAATTTACCTGAAGTTCTTAAATATTTTATACAACTGTATCCTGAAAAAAACTGAACGTTAATAACATAATTTATCAAGTCACTATAGCTTTATACTGAATTTAATCGGAGAAATTAGACTGTGTATTTGTTTACGGCTGTCAGTGCATTCGCACTGAGCGCTCGATCAGCTGTAGTTACGCGTGACGTAGGAAGTAATTGTTTGCGGTCAACGACTGCCTTGTGCGGCGCGCAGACTTGACTGTTGCTTTGAGTATGTGCCGCCGCCAGAACGCGGCGCGGTATACTTAATATTCCCTGCGTGTTTACATGTAACTGTTAGTTTCTCAAAAGCATGCCATTCCACAAAAATTTTAACGTTCGATATATCGTGTATTCCCTTAGAGTGCCGAGATTTAAGAGTTTCTACTTCGACAGTGTTATCATGTATAATTTTGCGAACTCTATATGGACCATTATAAAGCAGAAAACACTTGTGACACAAGCCTTTTCCTTTGTGAGACAAACGGTGAGACATAATTAACACCTTTTGACCAACTGACAGTCCGCCCCGGTAGCTGAGTGGTCAGCGTGACAGGCTGTCAATCCTAAGGGCCCGGGTTGGATCCCAGCTGGGTCGGAGATTTTCTCCGCTCAGGGACTGGGTGTTGTGTTGTCCTAATCATCATCATTTCATCCCCATCGACGCGCAGGTCGCCGAAGTGGCGTCAAATCGAAAGACCTGCACCAGGCGAACGGTCTACCCGACGGGAGGCCCTAGCCACACGACATTTCCGTTTATACCAACTGACAAAGTTTTTAGACGACCAGGACGATTAGCTGATTTCTCTCTCCTAGCAGCCGCGGATGCAATATTTTGTAGAGCCAGGTTGACAACTTCATAATGCCGCAGTTTCCGTGTAGACGGAAAAGGAACGATTTCAGAAATGCGATTTGTCGGTGCTTTATCTTTTAATATCAATATAGGCGGTAAAGAAGTTGAACCATTAGGGAGTTCATTCAGAATGATTTGAAAAATATGAAGATACTGATCCCACGTTCTGTGATTCTGATGACTATAAAGTCGACACAATTCATTGATTTCCTTCATCCGTCTCTCTGAAGCGTTAGATTGAGGGTGAAAAAGTGAAATGAAAATTGGTTTAATCTTACGACACTGTAGAGTACGAAGCCAAATTTTAGAGCGAAACTGTGATCCATTATCTGATATAACCTTATCAACATGACCCACTTCTTTAAGAAAATGTTTGACGAAAGCATTAAATACTGAACGAGCTATTGCTTTGCGTAAAGGTGTAAAACACACATATTTTGATGTCAATTCCACTGATACCAAAATGTACACAAAACCATTAGTAGAACGAACCACTGGACCGAACAAATCGACTGCAGCCATCTCCTTTAATTTCGCTGGAATGATAGGCAATAACGGTGCTCTGTGAGAAATAGTTGGCGACTTAGCCTTTTGAGATAGTTTGCATTTGGCAATAACAAATCGAATACGTTTTTCCATATTATTGAAGTAGCAATTTTCTCGTAATTTATGAAAGCATTTTCTGGGACCAAAGTGTGCATAACTGAAATGTGTATACCAAATCAATTTATTAACCCACTCATCAGGAATGCAAACTAACCAAACAGAGTTGTCAACCGATTTTCGTTTAAAAAGAATATAATTGCAAACTAAATAATACTGTCTAATCTCTATGCTTTCCTTTCTCTTCCACTTCTCCTTAATGTCCTTCCAGATTGGATCGTTGTTTTGCTCCGTAGCGATGTCCTGGAGCGAAGACGAAATAAAATTCTCAAACCCAACACCTTGAATATACATCAAACAATAATTGTTTTCTTTGCAGTCTTCCTCAGCACTTTGTTTCAAACCCATAGGTGCACGTGATAAAGCACCAGCAATAATATTAGAAGAACCATGGATGCAAACAATACCAAAATCAAATTCCTGTAGATACAGTGCCCATCGTGATAATCTTCCATGTGTTAATTTTGTTGACATAATAAATTCCAGAGCTCCATGATCGGTGTAAACCTTAGTATCTCTGCCATACAAAAATATGCGAAATTTTGTGAAAGCCCATACAACAGCCAAAGCTTCAAGTTCCGTAATCGAATAATTCTTTTCTGATTTAGAGAGAACACGACTTCCAAATGCAATAGTTTTCTGTACTACAACGCCGTTTTCTTCTATCTCTTGAAATAAGTGTGCACCTAGGCCTTTGTATGATGAGTCGGTCGCCAAACAAAAATCTTTAGAAAAATCCGGATGTGAAAGAAGTGGAGCAGCATCTAAAGCATCACGAAGTTGTTCAAATTCTGATTGAGCTTCCTCATCCCAACACCAATTAGAATTCTTTCCAGATAGTTCACATAAACGAGGTGTGGCCAAATTGTCCAATCTAACAAAGCGTCTAAGAAAATTACAGACACGAAGGAAACTACGAACATCACGTTTTGTGGTAGGAACAGCATAATTACAAATAGCATCTAGTTTCTCTGGATCAGGAAGAATACCTTCTGTAGAAATAATATGACCAAGAAATTTCACCTGAGAACGACCAAATTCAGATTTTTCCAAGTTCACTGTAATACCAACTCTTGCAGAAATACGTAATAATGAATCCAAAATTTTGTTATGCTCACTCCAAGAACGTTTAGCAATAAGAATATCGTCAAGATATGAAGTGATATTGTCACGAAGATAAACAGGTAAAATTTCGTTTAAACCACAAATGAATGCTGCTGAAGATACAGTAAGTCCAAACGATAATTTCCGAAATCACTTTTGGGTAAAATAGTCATATCCGGTTGTTCTTTACCGACTCCTTTTCTAGATCGATTGATAGTTGAAGAGTTGTTTTGATAGAGTAGGCAGCAGTGCAGAAAACTAAAAAGGAAATAGCACCACTACAGCTCGGAGCCCTGTCCACGCTACAGCACATATTCACTTTGTGTAGCGAATCTCCTGTGGACATAAATAGCCACACATAAATTCCAGTTTGTGACTTAGTGGCCAATTTGGTGGAAGTGCGTACATAAATTGATCTAAGCATGAACATGGATGTATGTCATTCTTAGAATTGCGAAAGATCTTAAATTTCCGAACAGTTAAAAAGTGTTTATAGTCAGAAGTTTTCGCCTCATAGCGACAAAGACCTACCGCGTCTGTCCCAGTCCGAATGTCGATTATTGACAAGTTCGCGCGCCTGGCGCACTCTTGTTGCATCTCGTAAATGAAATAAATTATATTCTTCAAAACCCACTGCTATCTGTGATTCTAAATTTCTTCTACTGTCTTTTCCTACGATTTCGTTTTCAATTTGTTTGACTTGTTTTCGTAACGCCTCAAATTCCCTTTTAATGCGTTCATTAAATTTTCCCTGATTTTCAACATGTTTATTTATATTCTGGTACTCTTCTGCTTCTGCAAATGGCAATGGAGCAGTATCATCTGAATCTCTGTCCCCATTTAAACTAAGACTTGTCAATTTATCTGAAATCTCCTCAACTTTTTCCGATAAGTCATCTATTTGTTCTTTCTGTTTATTTACGTCTCCCGTAAGTGTCGCGACTCGGGTTTCAGTATTGACACATTTTGTAGTTAACTGTTCATATTGTTGTGTTAGGTAATTTATTCTTTCATTTGGTACGGATTCTTCGATTCTTTCAAATATTTCTTCCTTATTGTGTGCACGTTGTAAATTTAACTATGAAAATTTTTGTAATATCACACGATCTCTTTCTTCCTGTTCTCTATCCTGTTCCTTTTGTCTAATTTCTATTGAAATTAATCTATTATTGTGAGAGTTCAAAATCGGGTGTACTTCTTCTCTAATTTCTTTCTTTAATTCATCTTCCATGTTTTCGAAGCATGTCCCTATTCGTGAGTCTAACCGTGTTGCCATTGTTCCCATATCAGTTTTAATTGTTCCTATTTCTGAGTCTAACAGTGTTGCTAATGTTCCCATCTCTGTTTTTAATTCAGATCTTAACTGTGTTTCCATTGTTCCCATACCAGTTTTAATTGTTCCTATTTGTGATCCCAAATTTAATATTGCACTCATCAACTGCTCCGTATTAACTGGTTCGAAATTCTTTTCGCCCCTAACATTTCCCGTAAAACTAACTTCCTTCAGCATAGCCGTAAAGCTATCTGTGTTCGATACTATTTAAGAATCTTCTATCGTTAATCTCATATTCTGAAATTTTCCGATTGTGAAAAATTTTGAACTGGTTCCGGACTATTTTCCCGGGTTATTAAATTGTTTTCTACTTCATTATTCATCCCACTGTTCTCCTGTGTTGTCGAGTTCGCCATATTAACAATTTCGTTATTCTGACTATCAGTCATTTTTGCCTTTTTCATCGATCGCGTAATCATTTACAAAACAAACAAAACTCGTCACTATACGAAAATTACACACAATATAATACTTTATCACCAACAATACCATTCACACGAAATGCCTCCGGACAAACACGATTAACGAACAATTAAAACTTTCACAATTGCACAAAATTGTCAAACCCGTATACGAGACATCAAAAATTAAATTCTGCAAGAATACCATTAGAAGAATGACAAGACAACTACAAATGTTCAATTACCAAAACTACACACGCAATATAGACTACAATTACTAAACTACAAATGACTACAACAATACTACTGTCTACTATTTTTACTGTCAAAAGAATTCCAAGGGACGATCCGAAGCAGCGGTCGCCACGTGCATGGGAACTTAATTATATAAATGAAATTGCAATAATTATAGTAGCTGTGTGCCCGGTTACGAAATCTGGTAACCGGTTCGCCCTGACTAGTATTAGTACGCAATCTGACTGCATAATATAACAATAAAGAATGAAAGGAAATTTCCGTTAACACAATTGATTAATTAAGTGCCCTGCAACTATAAAAGCTACAAAACAACACTGTTCTGTGTGTGGTAGTGTGGTTCAATGTACATGTATGTGGCACAGTTCTTCCTCAATACGACAAGTAATTTTAAACACCATTTACAATGAACTAATTGAAAAACCACAAATTCTACAATTGCACATAGAAACCAGAATTACAAGTCTAATACATGAACATGGGCCAGATGCTTTGTTGACTGAACCTGTGACCAAGATGCATTATTATTAAGGAGATACGAAATAAAAAAAAATTTTTGTTACTTCCATATATATTGACGAAAAATACACTATGATGATTGCAACATCTCCCACATATACATTACACCAACCGAACAGCATCAACTCTCTCGCCAATAGAACAATAACTGCACACGACTTGGTCTCAACTAGTACTGCTCTCGACATCCTCTCAACAAGCACTGCCCACGGCAACCTCTGAACTACAACTGCCCACGGGACCTCTGCACTACAACTGCCCCAGTGGAGGCGGCGGAATAATACTCTTTGGCGCAATCTCTGGCGCTGTGACTCAGTGTAGCCACCTTTCAATCTATCTGAAACATATGAACGCTAGAGTTCAAGAGTCCCATCGCAACCGCAGACATTCAACATATAACAATGAATTCCCCGTGAACAGCGTGACTCTGGGTGTGATGGGCATGTGGCTAGCACACACGTCTCCTACATTCCCTCTGTGGGCACTGCACCCCGTTCAGGAAGCGCTTCTGTAGTGTTTTCATAAGACTGAGTGCACCAAATTGCAATATGGGAGTAGAAAGGCTGTAGCGGTTGGCAGACAGTCGCTCTGACCTGGAATTGAGGGCACAACAGATGAAGAGATTAGAGACTGTATTGTAATATGGGCATCCTGTTAACTGGAATATGAATAACGCCGTTGTACTGCGTCGTAAAAGTACCGAGCTGTCGATCTTGAGGGTGCTGGGTAAAGCAGAAGTGCAGTCAGAGGCTGTGTCGACAGTTTGGCTGTGGCACAGCAACCTGACTAAGAAATGAATTCTATATTTTTTGGCAGAAAATCCGAAAAGATTCTGGTCGTATGTAAAGTACACCAGAGGAAAGACAGAATCCATGCCTTCACTGAGCTATAGCAATAGTTATGTTACTGCCAATATAGCGTCACGAAAGAAGAAGTAAATAGTCCAGAATTCGAATCAAGAACAACTGCCGACATGAGTAGTTTAGAAATATGCATCCTCGGTGTTGCACAGCAGCTTAAATCACTTAATAAGGGCAAGGCCTCCGGTACAGATTGTATACCAGTCAGTTTCCTTTCAGAGTATGCTGATACAATAGCTCCATATTTTCCAGTCATATACAACAGCTCGCCCATTGAAAGATCCATGCCTGAAGACTGGACAACTGCACAAAATACACAAGTACCCAAGAAATGAAATAAAGAGTAATCCGATGAACTACAGCCCCTTTGTCGCTAACGTAGATTTGCAGTAGGATTTTGGAACATACTCTGTGTTCGAAAATTATGAATGATCTCGAAGAAAACGATTTATTGATAATCCTCACGAAGTAATGAGTGTTATCAACAGGGGATGACAAACTGATTCCATAATTTTTACGTTTCCAGAAGGCTTTCGACTCCGTGCCTCAGAAGCGACTTCTAATCAAATTGCGTGCCTATGGAGTGTCGACTCAGTTGTGAGGCTGGATTCGTGATATCTTGCCAGAAAGATCACAGTTCGAAGAAACTGACAAAGTCATCGAAATAAAAGTGATATCTGGCGTTCACCAAGGTGTTATAGGTCTCTGCTGTTCGTGATCTACATAAACGATTTAGGAGACAATTTGAGTAGTCCTCTCACATTATTTGCACATGATGCTGTCATTTACCGCCTCATAAAGTCATCATTTGATCAAAACTAATTGCAAAATGATTTATAAAAGATACCTTTCTAGTGGTAAAATTGGAAGTTGACTCAACGAAAAGTGTGAAGTCGTCCACATGAACACTAAAAGGAATCCGCTAAACTTACACGACAAATCACAAAAATCTAAAGGTTGTAATTTCAACTAAATACACTACTGGTCATTAAAATTGCTACACCACGAAGATGACGTGCCACAGACGCGAAATTTAACCAACAGGAAGAAGATGCTGTGATATGAAAGTGATTAGCTTTTCACAGCATTCACACAAGGTTGGCACCGGTGGTAACACCTACAACGTGCTACTACGAGGAATGTTCCCAACCGATTTCTCTTACACAAACAGCAGTTGACCGGCGTTGCCTGGTGAAACGTTGTTGTGCTGCCTCTTGTAAGGAGGAGAAATGCACACCATCACGTTTCCGACAATGACAAAGGTCGGATTGTAGCCTATCGCAATTGCGGTTTATCGTATCGCGACATTGCTGCACGCGTTGGTCGATATCCAATGACTGTTAGCAGAACATGGAATCGGTGAGTTCAGGAGGGTAATACGGAACGCCGTACTGGATCCAAACGGCCTCGTATCACTAACAGTCGAGATGACAGGCATCTGATCCGCATGGCTGTAACGGATCGTGCAGCCACGTCTCAACCCATGAGCCAACAGATGGGGACGTTTGCAAGACAACAACCATCTGCAAGAACAGTTCGACGACATTTGCAGCAGCACGGACTATCAGCTCGGAGACCATGGCTGCGGTTACCCTTGACGCTGCATCACAGACAGTAGCGCCTGCAATGGTGTACTCAACGACGAACCTGGGTGCATGACTGTCAAAACGTCATTTTTTCGGATGAATCCAGGTTCTGTTTATAGCATCATGATGGTCGCATCTGTTTTTTGCGACGTACATTGAAAGAGTGTATTCGTCTTCGCCATACTGGCGTATCACCCTGCGTGATGGTATGGGGTGCCACTGGTTACACGTCTCGGTTACCTCTTGTTCGCATTGACGGCACTTTGAACAGTGGACGTTACATTTCAGATGTGTTACGTCACATGGCTCTACGTTTCATGCGATCCCTGCGAAATCCTACATTTCAGCAGGATAATGCACTACCGCATGTTCCAGGTCCCGTACGAGCCTTTCTGGATACAGAAAATGTTCGACTGCTGCCCTGGCCAGCACATTCTCCAGATCCCTGACCAACTGAAAACGTGTGGTCAATGGTGGCCGAGCAACTGGCTCGTCACAATATGCCAGCCACTACTCTTGATGAACTGTGGTATCGTGTTGAAGCTGCATGGGCAGCTGTACCTGTACACGCCATCCAAGCTCTGACTCAATTCCTAGGCGTATGAAGGCCGTTATTACGGCCAGAGGTGGTTGTTCTGGGTACTGAGTTCTCAGGATCTATGCACCCAAATTGGGTGAAAATGGAATCACATGTCAGTTCTAGTATAATATATTTGTCCACTGAATACCCGTTATCATCTGCATTTCTTCTTGGTATAGCAATTTTAATGGCCAGTAGTGTACTTATGGATTACAATTATGACTAAGTTGGAACGATGACATAGATAATGTTATCCGGAAAGCAACCAAAGACTACTATTTATTAGCAGAACACTTAGAAAATGTAACAGGTCTACTAAAGAGACTACTTATACTACTCTTGTCCGTCCACTTGTGGAGAGTGCTTCTGTGCTGTGTGGGATCCGTATCAGAGAGAATTGACGAAGGACAAAAGTTCAAAGAAGGGCAACTTGTTTTGTATTATCGCGAAATAAGGAAGAGAATGCCACGTACATGATATGCGAATTGGGGTGGCAATCATTAAAAGAAGGTGTTCTTAGTTGCGGCGGGATCTTCTCATGAAATTTCAATCACCAACTTTCTTCTCAGAGCGAAAATATTTTGTTGGCACACACATAAATTGAGAGGATGATGGTAATAATAAAATGAGAGAAATCAGAGCTCACACGATAGATTAAGTGTTCGTTTTTCCCGGGTACTTTTCGAGAGTGGAACGGTAGAGAAATAGCTTGAAGGTAGTTCGATGAACTCGCTTCCAGACTGTTGCTTGCGAATTGCAGAGTAATCATGTAGATGTAAATGTAAATGTCGATATCTACATCTACGGTCCGCAAGGAATTTTACTGTGTGTGGTGGAGATTACCTCATACTATAGCCATTTCCCGCGTTTCCTGTTCTAGCGACTGATGGTGCATGGGAGAACCGATTGTTGGCAGCCTCTGTACGAGCCCAAGTCTCTCTAATTCTACCTGTCGGTCTTTACACGAGACGTAGCCTATGTACGAGGAAGCAATATATTGGGTGATTTCCCTAGCAATGTGAGCTCTCAGGGATTAAACTACAAACCACAGGGTGAAGTAAAGCTTCTCTCCTACAACGTCTGTTATTCGAGTTGGACGAGCAAGTCTGCGACACTTCTGCACTTAATAAAAGTATCCGTGACGACATGTGCTGCTCTTCCATTAACCTGCTCTAGTTTTCTATGTCAGTAATACCTAGCACAAAGCCCACCCGTTTAGCCGTCCGGTCTAACGCACGGCTTTCCGGATTGGGATGGAGCGCCTGGTCCCCTTCACGAATTCGCCCGGCGGACTTGTGTCGAGGTCCGGTGAGCCGGCCAGTCTGTGGATGGTGCATGGGGGCTTAATTAAATAATTTGGATTGAAAATATTTTTTTTTTTTTTTTGCTTTAGTATGTCCGATTACGTAAGTCTCGTAAACGGTTGGCCCTGACTAGTATTATTACGCTATCTGACTGCAACAAACAATGTAAGAAGATTTTCGTAAACACAGTTAATTAATTAAGTCCCCAGCAACTATAAAACCTACAAAATCCAAGCACAAATGTAACTGTTCTGTATGTGGAGTGTGACTCAACGTACGCATCTGGCACGGTTCTTTTCCAACAAGACAAGAATTTTTTTAAATACCAACTATGCTGACGTGACAAAAGAAATTTAGAAAAACTGTAATTGCGTAAGAAAACCAGAATTCACTCTAATATAAGAACACAAGCCAGATGCTTTGTTGACTGAACCTGTAGTGACACATTATTTCAGATACACAAATAATAAAAAGACATTGTAAGTTTTACCTTCATATATATTGACGAAATGCACACAATAACATCTGCTATCTCTCCCATCAAATAACTGCATAAAACATGGAACAACACTCTTTACTACAACATCTTACTCCAACTTCACGACAACCACGAGCTCTTAACACACACTGTCTTCAACGATCTCCTAACAAGCACTGACTTCTACGAACTCTCGACAACCACTGACTTCTACAATCTCATAACAAGCACTGACATCCACGAGCTCTCTCTAAGCACTGACTTCTATGAACTCCCGACAACCACTGTCCTCTACGAGCTCTCTACTAGCACTGTCATCCACGAGCTCTCTCTAAGCACTGACTGCTACGAACTCTCAACAACCACTGTCCTCTACGATCTCTCGACAAGCACTGACTTTCACGAACTCTCAACAAGCACTGTCCTCTACGATCTCTCCACAAGCACAGACTGCTACGAACTCTTAACAAGCACTGACTTCTACGATCTCTTCACAAGCACTGAGTGCTACGAACTCTCGACAACCACTGTGGAGGCGGCTTAATAGTACTCTTTGGCGCAATCTCTGGCGCAGTGGCACAGTGTAGCCACCTTTCATATGCCCCTCCTCCACAGGCCAGAATTTGATGGTATTTTTGCCAGCATTGGTGGTGAAAATACCACCAAATTCGTCCAGAAAAATACAGACAAAAATAAAAGATAATATTAATACCTAAGTATCACATAATTAGTTAAAAATTTTGGCTTTGCACTGACCTTTTACTAACCTAATATATGAAATACAGTAAGCAATACAACTTCTTTTCATGCATGTGGCTTTACATAATAGTTTACACAATATACAAAAAATCAGTTTATACAAATGTTCACATAAAATGCTTTCAATGATTAGTTTATACAAAAAAGAACACCAACAGGTAACATCTTTTCAGTAAAAGCAGTCCATCAGTTGCACCCAGTAAAGTTTAGCAGGTACACCCAGCAACAAGTCACATTAGTTCAGTAGAAGCAATCCATCAGATGCACCCAGCAATGTTAAGCAGGTGCAGACGCCAACAAGTGACTTCATTTCAGTAAAAGCAGTTCACCAGTTGCACCCAGCAATGTTGAGAGCAGGTGCAGACACCAACAAGTGATACCATTTCAGTAGGAGTAGTCCATCAGTTGCACCCAGCAATGTTGAGAGCAGGTGCAGACACCAACAAGTGACATCATTTCAGTAGGAGCAGTCCATCAGTTGCACCCAGCAATGTTGAGCAGGTGCAGACACCAACAAGTGACATCATTTCAGTAGGAGCAGTCCATCAGAGGCACCCAGCAATGTTGAGTAGGTGCAGACAGCAACAAGTGACTACATTTCAGTAAAAACAGTTCATCAGTTGCACCCAGCAATGTTGAGCAGGTGCAAACAGCAACAAGTGACTTCAGAGGCACCCAGCAATGTTGAGTAGGTGCAGACACCAACAAGTGACTTCATTTCAGTAAAAGCAGTCCATCAGAGGCACCCAGCAATGTTGAGTAGGTGCAGACAGCAACAAGTGACATCATTTCAGTAGAAGCAGTCCATCAGTTGCACCCAGCAATGTTGAGCAGGTGCAGACACCAACAAGTGACATCATTTCAGTAGAAGCAGTCCATCAGTTGCACCCAGCAATGTTGAGTAGGTGCAAACACCAACAAGTGACGCCATTTCAGTAAAAACAGTCCATTAGTGGCATCAGCAATGTTGATCACGTGCACACAGCAACAGGGGACATCTTTTCAGTAGAAGCAGTCCATCAGTTGCACCCAGCAATGTTGAGCAGGTGCAGACAGCAAAAAGTCACATCTCTCAGCAGAAGCAGTTCGATAAAATTCACTAGCACTGATCACACTGTTCATCAGCAGAAATTAAACACGACCAAATGTCACATATCATATTGAAAAGTGCAGGTAACAGTTCAGAATATTTATCTTCACTAATCAGACAGTCCAGGCATGAACAATAGTTTGAATACACATACAAATGCTTTTACAGTAACATACAAATCATAACAAACACACAAATGATGTCAGATAATTGTCCTATTAACTATTACAATACACAAATACCAGTAAACCTATAATATTTATGGGTGTCAGTGCAAGCCACTATAAACAAATAAATAATATTTACGAGATAGGTGGGTAGGATTAGTAAAGGAAAACACACAGAACACACTCACTCATCTCTCATCCACATTAAGTACTACTGTGTAACTGAATAGTGTTAACTGTGTAAATGCAATTCTGTCAAAATTTAATGTTCATCATGTGTATCAAGTAGTACTGGCAGCAATGTATAACAGTCAATAATAGTTAGTCAACGTCATAGTCATCATGTCAAGACCAATGTTTGCCAAGCCAGATTAAAATGTACTGTTGCTGAACAACTGTCAGTGAGCCAAGATATGCAATTACTTCCTCTCTTCAAAAAAAAAGTATATACTGCTTAGTTATTTAACAAGGTGTGTGTATAGACTATCTTCCTTCTATTTTAATGTTCTAGTCTGCTATCTTCATCCTCCTTGTTCCATAAGACCAACCAAAAAAAAATATGCTCCTCACTTACTTTACCTCTTATACACCAAAACTCCAATAATCATCAGCTTCACATAATCTCAATACGTCACTAATACTTCTTCAATACGTCGATACATATACACCAAAACTCCAATAATCATCAACTTAACCTCAATACTACACTAATACCTCTTCAATACGTCTTATCAACAATATCATTTACCTTACCTCTTGTCCACGAAAACTCCAATAATCATCAACTTCATATAATCTCTATACCTCAATAATACGTCGATAAATGTAAACCTTATTGCCAATATCATCTCACTTCCAACACAACTCTTTCCTCTAGTCAGTCTCCTCGAACAAGTACAGATAAAATCCTAATGCAACTTCAATTCAGCATCCCATACAATCCGAAGACACAGTGTCCACACACAACCTCTGTGTAATCCATCTGACCCAAATTTTCTACTCATTATAAATTATAAACAAAGAAATGCATACATGACCTCTAACAGACTTAGTTCGAATAACTCTCAGTAATTAAGTACTATTACGGAATGTGAATGATCATAATATTTCACAGTGTGTACACCACTTCAAGAATCATTGCAGAAGCAAACATGTGGAGTATTTTTTGTGTCAAGTGTCACTTCCTATTTCAGTTGCTCACGAAAAATGCAGTGTAATAACTATTAATGGTCTAAACCTAGTATTGGTATGTCATGTCGTTAGCTTCCTTCCTATTAGCATAAATGTATACAGCTTCCATAAAACCTCAGCTCATGTGACTTCTATGACTCTCTTGTACTAATGTCGTTCGTCGAATTATAGCAGTTAATTTTCTTATCTTAAAAATGTAAGGCACTGAGCGTAAGCAAAACTTGCAATAGCGAGTAAATATACCAGTAAAGAACAGAATGTCAACAAGTGGATGCAGCACAATTCCTACAACGAGGCTCTGCCAAGCGAACAATCTATAATTAATCCAGTATTGTGACCTAAACTCTATGTTCATACACAGTATATCAGCATTTCTATACACCAAATTAAAGAGTAGTTATGGCAACAAAACAGAAATGTGTAAATATGCAATCCATACGCATAGCAGTAAACATATATCCTACGTAATAAACAAGTCATTAGCATCATATCAGCCTAAGCAAATAAATGTTCATATGTCATCTTAGCAAGTAAGCATGGAGGCGCAAGCAGATAAATCACAAAGTATAACTTACATACCTAATCACATCAGCACAATTAATCAGGTTACAATTATAATTTAAATAAATAAGCACAGCAGGCACATAATTAAAAAAAATATGACATCAGTGAAAAAGCATAGCAGCCAAGCGATGCCTAATATATACAAGTCACAACCCAGTTCATTAATAATCATTGTCAAAATCAGTAAATGTATACAAGCACGTCGCTTCACACGTAAATTCATAGAACATGAAATTTAGCACAAAGTATGAATCACGTAATCGCGAGCAGCAAATTACGTCTAAAGTACGTACCTAAGTGGAAATATGTTACCTGAAAAATGAACTCAATTAATAGTTACCTTTTTTAGTTAATTAGTTTCTTCTTCGAAATTACATTCTTCCTGAAAATTTCTCGATAGCAGGTCGTCTTAACGTCGGACACGCACAGAATTTACCTGAAGTTCTTAAATACTTTATACAACCGTATCCTGCAAAATACTGAATGTTAATAACACAATTCAACAAGTCCTTATAGCTTTATACAGAATTTAGTCGGAGAAATTAGACTGTGTATTTGTTTACGGCTGTCAGTGCATTCGCACTGAGCGCTCGATCAGCTGTGGGCGCGTGACGTAGGAAGCTATTGTTTGCGGTCAACGACTGCCTCGTGCGGCGCGCAGACTTCACTGTTGCTTTGAGTATGTGCCGCCGCCAAAACACAGCGCGGTATCCTTGTACTCTCTGCATGTTTACATCTAGCTGTTAGTTTCTCACAAGTATGTCATTCCACAAAAATTTTAACGTTTGATATATGATGTATTCCTTTAGAGCGTCGAGATTTAAGAGTTTCTACTTCGACAGTGTTATCATGAATAATTTTGCGAATTCTATATGGACCGTTATAAAGCAGAAAAAATTTGCGACACAAGCCTTTTCCTTTGTGAGACAAACGGTGGGACTTAATTAATACCTTTTGACCAACTGACAAGATTTTTAAACGACCAGGACGTTTCGCTGATTTCTCTCTTCTAGCAGCCGCAGATGCAATATTTTGTAGAGCCAGGTTGACAACTTCAGAATGCCGCAGTTTCCGTGAAGGCGGAAAAGGAACGATTTCAGAAATGCGATTTGTTGGTACTTTATTTTTTAATATCAATAGAGGCGGTAAAGAAGTTGAGTCATTAGGAAGTTCATTCAGAATGTTTTGAAAAATATGAAGATACTGATCCCAAGTTCTGTGATTCTGATGACAATAAAGACGGCACAATTTATTGATTTCCTTCATCCATCTCTCTGAAGCGTTAGATTGAGGGTGAAAAAGTGAAATAAAAATTGGTTTAATTTTACGACGCTGTAGAGTACGAAGCCAAATTTTAGAACGAAACTGTGATCCATTATCTGATATAACCTTGTCAACATGACCAACTTCTTTAAGAAAATGTTTGATGAAAGCGTTAGATACTGAACGAGCTGTTGCTTTGCGTAAAGGTGTAAAACACACATATTTTGACGTCAACTCCACTGCTACGAAAATGTACGCAAAACCATTAGTAGAACGAACCACTGGACCAAACAAATCGACTGCAGCCATCTCCTTTAATTTCGCTGGAATGACAGGAAACAACGGTGCTCTGTGAGAAATCGTTGGAGGCTTAGCCATTTGACACAATTTGCATTTGGCAAGAACAGATCGAATACGTTTTTCCATATTACTGAAGTAGCAATTTTCTCGTAATTTGTGAAAGCATTTTCTGGGACCAAAGTGCGCATAACTGAAATGCGTATACCAAATCAATTTATTGACCCACTCATCAGGAATACAAACTAACCAAACGGAGTTGTCGACCGATTTTCGTTTACAAAGAACTTTCCAGATAGATCGCAAAAACGAGGTGTGGCCAAATCGTCCAAACTAACAAAGCGTCTAGGAAATTAGAGACACCAAGGAAACTACGAACATCACGTTTTGCGGTAGGTACAGCATAATTACGAATCCCGTCTAATTTCTCTGGATCAGGAAGAATACCTTCTGTAGAAATAATGTGACCGAGAAATTTCACCTGAGAACGACCAAATTCAGATTTTTCCAAGTTCACTGTCATGCCAACTTTTGCAAAAATACGTAATAATGAATCCAAAATTTTGTTGTGCTCACTCCAAGAGCGTTTAGCAATAAGAATGTCGTCAACATAAAAAGTAATGTTGTCACGAAGATAAACAGGTAACATTTCGTTTAAACTACGAATGAATGCTGCTGAAGGTACAGTAAGTCCAAACGGTAATTTCCAAAGTCACTTTTAGGTACAACAGTCATATCCGGTTATTGTTCACTTACTCACTAGATAGATTGATAGTCGAAGAGTTGGTTTGACAGATGCAAAGAATAGTAAAAGAGTAGGCAGCGGTACAGAAAACTAAAAGAGAAATAGCACCACTACAGCTCGGGGCCCTATGCTCGCTACGGCACATATTCACTTAGAGTAGTGAATCCCCTGAGGACATTAATAGGTTAGAACAGTAATTTTCGAAATCTCATTTAGGTAAATAGTCAAATCCGGTTATTGTTTATCTACTGTCTAGATAGACTGATAGTCGAAGAGTTCGTTTGACAGATGCAAAGAATAGTAAAAGAGTAGGCAGCGGTACACAAAACTAAAAGAGAAACAGCACCACTACAGCTCGGGGCCCTATGCTCGCTACGGCACATATTCACTTAGAGTAGTGAATCCCCTGAGGACTTTAATAGCTGCACATAATTTCAAGTTTGTGACTTAATGGCAACTTTGGCGGAAGTGCGTACGTAAATTGATCTAACCATGCGCATGCATGTATGTCATTCTTAGAATTACGAAAGATCTTAAATTTCCGAACAGTCAAAAAATGTTTATAGTCAAAGTTTTCGCCTCGTGGCGACAAAGACCTACCGCGTCTGTCCCAGTCCGAATGTCGATTATTGTAAAGTTCGCGCGCCTGGCGCTCTCTTGTTGCATCCCGTAAATGAAACAAATTATTTTCTTCAAACCCCTCTGCTACCTGTGATTCCAAATTTCTTCTGCTATCTTTTCCTACAATTTCGCCCTCAATCTGTTTGACTTGCTTTTTTAAAGCCTCAAATTCCCTTTTCACGCGTTCATTAAATTTTCCCTGATTCTCAACATGCTTATTTATGTTCTGATACTCTTCGGTTTCTGCAAATGGTAATGGAGCTGTATCATCCGAATCTCTGTCCCCATGTAAACTAAGATTTGTCAATTTGTCTGAAATCTCCTCAACTCTTTCCGATAAGTCATCTAATTGTTCTTTCTGTTTATTTACGTCTTCTGTAAGTGTCGCGACTCGGGATTCGGTATTGTCACATTTAGTAGTTAACTGTTCACACTGTTGCGTTAAGTTATTTATTCTGTCATTTGGTACGGATTCCTCGATTCTTTCAATTATTTCTTTCTTATCGTTTGCACGTTGTAAATTTAAATCTGAAAATTTTTGTACTATCACGCGATCTCTTTCTTCCTGTTCTCTATCCTGTTCCCTTTGTCTGATTTCTACTGCAATTAATCTATTATTGTGAGCATTCAAAATCGGTTGCACTTCTTCTCTGATTTCTTTCTTTAATTCATCTTTCATATTTTTGAAACATGTCCCTATTCGTGAATCTATCCGTGTTTCCAAAGTTCCCATCTCTGTTTTAATTGTTCCAATCTCTGTTTTTAATTCAGATCCCATCCGTGTTTCCATTGTTCCCATACCAGTTTTAATTGTTCCTATCTCAGTTTTAATTGTTCCCATCTCAGTTTTAATTGTTTCCATTTGTGATCCCAGATTTAATATTGCACCCATCAACTGCTCCATATTAAATTGTTCAGAATTCTTTTCGCCCCTAACATTTCCCGCAAAACCAGTTTCCTTCGTCATAGCTGTAAAGCTATCTGTGTTCGATACTATTCCAGAATCTTCTATCGTTAATCTCGGATTCTGTGGATTTTCTGATTGAGAAAAATTTTGAAATGGTTCTGGACTATTTTCCCGACTTATTACATTGTTTTCCACTACATTACTCATGACACTGTTTTCCTCTGTTGGCGAGTTCGCCATGTTAACAATTTCGTTATTCTGACTATTCAACATTTTTGCCTGTTTCATTGACCGCGTAATCATTTACAAAATATACGAAAGATTCGTCACTGTACGAAAATTACACACAATGCCTCCTTATCTCCAACAATACTACTCACATGAAATGTCTCCCTCAGACACGATCAATCGAACAATTGAAATAATTGCACTCATTTGTCAAACGCGTGTACAAGGCAATAAAAATTAAATTTTGAAAAATACGATTAGAAGAATGCCAATTACCAAATCTACACACTCAATACAGACTACAATTACTGAACTACAAATTACTACAACAATACTACAGTCTACAATTTTCACAATCAGAAGAATCCAAGGGACGATCCGAAGCAGCGGTCGCCACGTGCATGGGGGCTTAATTAAATAATTTGGATTGAAAATATTTTTTTTTTTTTTTTGCTTTAGTATGTCCGATTACGTAAGTCTCGTAAACGGTTGGCCCTGACTAGTATTATTACGCTATCTGACTGCAACAAACAATGTAAGAAGATTTTCGTAAACACAGTTAATTAATTAAGTCCCCAGCAACTATAAAACCTACAAAATCCAAGCACAAATGTAACTGTTCTGTATGTGGAGTGTGACTCAACGTACGCATCTGGCACGGTTCTTTTCCAACAAGACAAGAATTTTTTTAAATACCAACTATGCTGACGTGACAAAAGAAATTTAGAAAAACTGTAATTGCGTAAGAAAACCAGAATTCACTCTAATATAAGAACACAAGCCAGATGCTTTGTTGACTGAACCTGTAGTGACACATTATTTCAGATACACAAATAATAAAAAGACATTGTAAGTTTTACCTTCATATATATTGACGAAATGCACACAATAACATCTGCTATCTCTCCCATCAAATAACTGCATAAAACATGGAACAACACTCTTTACTACAACATCTTACTCCAACTTCACGACAACCACGAGCTCTTAACACACACTGTCTTCAACGATCTCCTAACAAGCACTGACTTCTACGAACTCTCGACAACCACTGACTTCTACAATCTCATAACAAGCACTGACATCCACGAGCTCTCTCTAAGCACTGACTTCTATGAACTCCCGACAACCACTGTCCTCTACGAGCTCTCTACTAGCACTGTCATCCACGAGCTCTCTCTAAGCACTGACTGCTACGAACTCTCAACAACCACTGTCCTCTACGATCTCTCGACAAGCACTGACTTTCACGAACTCTCAACAAGCACTGTCCTCTACGATCTCTCCACAAGCACAGACTGCTACGAACTCTTAACAAGCACTGACTTCTACGATCTCTTCACAAGCACTGAGTGCTACGAACTCTCGACAACCACTGTGGAGGCGGCTTAATAGTACTCTTTGGCGCAATCTCTGGCGCAGTGGCACAGTGTAGCCACCTTTCAATGGTTTTTAGGCGTTTTCCATCTGCCTTGGCGAATGCGGGCTGATTCCCCTTATTCCGCCTCAGCTAACAAGTTCTCCACCTACGGGTAAACCACCATTATTCTACCACGCAAATATAGGCTTTACACTCGTCTGGTGTGAGACGTTTCCTTGGGGGGTCCACTGGGGGCGGAACCGCACAATAACCCTGAAAGAGTGGTTCGGTGTGGGGCGGCGGAGGGGTGAAGTGGAGTCGTCTTGGGGTTGTGGACCCCGGTAGTCGTCGTGGGGATGGAGCCTCTCCGTCGTTTCTAGGCCCCCAGTTAACTTACAATACAATATAGTACAATACCTACTATTGATCCCACACTTCACACATAGGGGTAATACGAGGATTTTGTAAGCTACCTCCTTCGTGATTAGACTACTCTCTCCGAAAGATTCTTCCGATGAATGTGTCTGTCATTTGCCTTTACAACGACCTGCATTACGTGGTCATTCCATTTCAGATCCCTCCAGACGCGTTCTCTCAGATACTTAATGAATATGAGTGTTTCCAGTGAGTGTTCATCAAGTGAACAATCATACGGTAATGAGTGTTTGCGTATATTTATGGGCAAAAAGTTTAATTTGTTCACATAGAGGGTCACCTCCGAATCCATCCTACAAGTGTCGATCCTCTGCAGTTTTTTTAATAATATAAAAAGTATTAAACATAATAACATTAGTGAAAAATAGGCGAATAAAGTACAGAAGCCAATGAATGGCAGTTAACAATGTAGCAAGTGCCAGTGATAATATAAAAAAGTACTAAATTTAACAATATGAGTGGAAAAACTCATATTGTTGTACAAAGTAATTTTTAAATTATTACTGGCACTTGTTAAGTGCGATTCAACGCAAAGATGATGATTCACAATGCTGCATCCAAACGTAATCACATTTGGTCAGATGACACCTAACACTTGTAAGCTTATATCTACGATACTTCTATATTTACTACATATTCTAGAATCTACATTTTTGACAGTTCCATCTGAAAGGCATGTGTTAGTTTTGTCGGCTTTGGGCTGCATTAACAGATATAATGTATTAATGGTCTAAGAAGTAAGTGAATATCTCGTAATTTTAAATCATTGTGCATGTATTACTTTTTTTAAATATTCAATTTTTTTACTATGTGTCTTACTATCTGCACGTTTCAGTTTTTAGCATTGTACTCGATAATAGCATAAAAGCCGAAACGTAGATAGTGCAGAAGATAAATACAGTAACACGCAGTCAAAGAAATATTGCATGACTGTGGCTCAGCACAGTCGGAAGAAAGTGACATTTGTTTCAACTCGATTTTTTTAGGGCTTCATATTTTTGGATTATCCTTTGTATACTGATATAAAATACATTGAAAATGAATTAAACAAAATTATTTTGTTACAGGTCCAACAGGAGGGCTTTTGGGAATTCCCGCCAATGACCAATGTTCCGGGTGCAAGGGGTCCCTCCACCTAGTGCTGCAGTTACAGGGAGCGTCTGATGAGGACAAAAAATGACCTCTTAAAGAGAAAACTGTAAAGAATAAAATTACATTGTCAGATTTTATTTCATTTGAAAATAGCCACAAAAATCGGCTACTTTCCAATGCTTTCAAAGACTATACTCTTAACAGGCATGTCAGATGATTTGCTCACAATCACATCTAAAACCAGGTTGGTAGCCATTACTATTTTAAACGCAATTTTATGTGAATTTGTAGCTGAATTATTAATCTGACAAATTAGCGGTGTACAGATAATATTAGAGCCCCTAGTATTTGCGTCACGACGCAGGTTTCTTTCACTTCTCTGTAGACATTTACTTTTTCAGTGTCAATTTTTGTGCTGCAGACTCTCGTGTCACCCGAAAGTGATGTCGAAATGACGTGTCACTCGGTGCGATCACACAGCTCGATAGCAGTCGACCCAGTAAGCCGAGTGGGTGAGCGGACCCTTGGAAATCGCATAATATTCGCTGAAAAAGCAGCTAAATATTCGTGAGAAGCCAGAATATTAATGTTTTGCTGCTCGCTTCATTGCAAACAATTTAAGTTGTCCACTCAGTTCCAGCCTCTGTTCTCTACACTACGCTGGATTCTTGGGACCTTGGGCATTAACCTACATCTTACATTGTCTTGACGGCTGAGCAGTCCATTTGTCATTAACTGACATTTATAAGAAATCGTACCAAGAGTTTCTTTTTTGTGTTAAATCTTCAATTCACCATCATCTTGAAACGGGAAACTGTCGTACACGCAACTCCTATTCGGCGCCTCCGAAGCTCATTTGTCGCCTGCTATCAAGTGTCGAGATCGCATCGAGTTGCGCGCCACTCTGACGTCACCTCCCAGCAATCCGGTTGTGGCACGAACTTCCTCTCACTCTTTGTGCGAGCAGGAAGCAAATTTCAACTGGTCCCGAATTTGCAGTTATTCGCTGAAAAGTGTGTTGAAGGGCGCATCTCAGGGAAACGTCATTACTGTACTTCGATGTCTTGACCGAGAACTAATAAGGTAAACAGTTTAGCTCTCATGTAGTTAATTGTAGTTGACCTGATTATCACTAATATTCTATGTGTTTGAGTTGATTTAGAGACCGAAAGAAGAGTTTTAATGTTGGCTTCCCCGTGATATTTTCAATGAAAATCACTGCGAGATTGTAATTTCCATAATCGAAAAATAGCTTACATTGTTGTGTGCTAAACAGAGCCTGCTAGAGACAGACACACACACACACACACACACACACACACACACACACACACAGAGAGAGAGAGAGAGAGAGAGAGAGACAAGTTTTTGACATTATTACCACTAAGTGTTTCTGTGAAATATTATATGTACACAGTGACTTGTTGCACAGGGTGTACAAACTCTAGGAATTGATCGATGAGAGGATATGAAACAAAAAAGTCTAATGAACTTTTGTCGGGAAATGCAGGGTTGCCATGCTAGAGATAATTTATTCAACCATACTTTGTTACAGAGACTGCAGTCTAATACGCTTTGTACCATGCAGCCACAGTTGCGGTATGCATGGTTTCCTCCTAGAGGGTGGTACTGTCCCTCATAAGTCATGCCCTATAGCCCTCTCCTGCCATGGTAATTGATAATGATGGTCTGATTCACTTCTCTTGCTTGTAGTGGATGTGATACTGCATTGTACACAGTGATTCTGTATACGAGTCGAGGAGACCTATCCCCGCCGACAACAACCACAGCATTCAATGTTTGGAACAATGTTTCGCCGCTTTTTGTCTGAGGCAGGGTCGTTTCAGGAAGCAGGGAATTATGAAGGACGTATCCAAAATGCTCGGACACCAAACTTGGAGGAAAATGTGATTAGCCGGCCGGTGTGGCCGCTTCAGTCTGGAACCGCGCGACCTCTACGGTCGCAGGTTCGAATCCTGCCTCGGGCATGGACGTGTGTGTTGTCCTTAGGTTAGTTAGGTTTAAGTCGCTCTAAGTTCTAGGGGACTGCTGACCTCAGATGTTAAGTCCCATAGTGCTCAGAACCATTTGAACCAAAATGTGATTAACACTGTAGAAGGCGACCGCCGTGTCAGTACCATGCAGTTGGCCTGCCAATACAGGGCAAGACAGACGATCGAGTGCAACATTATCTATGACAATTGTTACTACCCTTATCGTTCACAGCGTGTGCAGGGCTTACTAACGACAGACGTTCCACATCGGGAGTTGTTTTGTCACTGGTTTCTTCACCAAGCAACCACGATTCTGGAATTTGTGTCACCCATCCTATTCACGGATGAGGATACCTTTTCGCAGAGTGGTATATTCAACTTTTATGACTATCATCTATGGGATAGTATGCAGAACACCCATGGTATGGTGACAGCGAATCATCAGCATCGGTGCAGCCGTAACGTGTGGGTCGGGATAATTGGCGACCATATTTTGGGACCAGTCTTCCTTCCACATCGCCTAACAGGCCGTAACAATCGGCGTTTCTTGAGGATGACTTTGCCTCCTCTGTTGGAATAAGTGCCATTGATAATTCGAAGGGTTATGTCGCTACTACGTGATGGTACTTCAGCCCACTTCGCCGTTAACTTCCGGACGCATCTCAGTCGTGTCGATTTGTATGGCCTGCTCGTTCACCGGATCTCAACCCGTGCGATTTCTGGTTATCGGGCCATCTCAAAAGTATCGAGTATGTAGAGACCATTCCAGATGTGGAGACAATGGAGCAGCGTGTTCACATTGCCTCTGACACTTTTCGGATGCAGCCTGGCCGATGTGAACGTGAGAGACAAACATGCTACAGCGCGGACACGCATGCGTTGAGGCACATGGAAACCATTTTCAACACATTCCGTGACTGTGGCTGATTGGCAGAGCGCATATTAGACGGCAGTCTTTGTAACAATGCATGATTGAGTAAATGATCTGTAGCACGGAAATCATACATTTCCGGACATAAGTTCGTTAGGTCTTTTTTGTTCCGTATCCTCTCATCTTTCAGTCCCTAGAGTTTGTACACGGTGGAAAAATCACCCACACCAGCTAGGATTAACGTGCAAGTCATAAACGAGTCGTATCTTTAACTCACCCGAACAGTTCCGCGCTTCAGGCTTCAGGGAGGCGCGCCGGCTGCTGATCAAAATATCGAGAACTGGTGTGCTGGCCAGCCTGGATGTGGTTTTTTGCGGTTTCCCACATACGACTAGGAGAATACGGGCTGATACCCGTACCTCACCTCAGTTACATGATTCACAAACATTTAGAACACATTTCCACGATTTCACAACGCTAACTCTAGGCGCAAAACGTTACCAAATCCCGATCAACATACTGACCTCATGAAGTACAGGATAAAGTCAGAAAAAATAAAAAGAAGCAGAAAGATTGGTAACATCTTTCTCCTCCATGGGGTTATTTCTGTGCGGTTTTATGACCTAGAGTATAGCTAGTGGGAAATGGTAGATCTACTGCTAAATGCACCTTTAAATTACCGACCTCCTCTCCCTGGCTGCAGGATGGTGACGTGCACAGTACCACTGACGTTGCCCACAACGCTTCATGTGAGGCGACTGCGTCTCTAAAAGGCCCGGACTCGTATACATGCAGTTGTTAGGAAGGAAGAAGGGGGTTTAACGTACCGACGACGATGAGGTCCGAGGTCATCAGGGGCGGAGTATAGGTTCGTATCAGGAAAAGAAGGGGAAGGAAATCATGTGTATCATTTCAGAGAAACCATACCGTTATTCATCTTAAGCTCTTTCGGGGAACGAGAGAAAACATAAATCTCGATGGCAGGATGGATATTGGAACTGCTGTCCCACGTCTTACAATTGCGCTACTTTGCTCGATGCACGCAGCAATCGAGTGCGTGATTGCGATTGTGTGTCTCTGTGTGTTCGAGAGCGATGGCGGAGAGGGGAGGGGAGGGGAGCAGAGCCGGGGGGAGAGGGAGGGGGGGCATGAGGCGGGGGGGGAGGGAGAGAGATCTCTGAATTTCAAGTGAAATTGTGCTAAATAATGAAAGCAACTTCTGAAACAACACGATTTTCTCGTTTACGATGCCATGGATCCCACATCCCGTAACTCTGGAAGATTATTAATATTTTAATTTTCTATGGAGAACTTAGATGGAGTCGACGGTCTCCACAACGGGGCTGCTGGACAATACAGCTGCGTGATCGTGTTCATCTCTTTCCCTTCGTGGCCGCCAATGTCAATTTCAGTATGTAGGTCATATTTGCTGCGACATTCAGAAACTGCAATCTTTCTTTTCATTTATTTACTAAATCCGTTTATTTTCTTTCTCGGATGAATAAATGCATTTTAATCACATTTATTTTTACCCAGGCCACGCAGAATGATGCTACTTAGAACATACGTGCCTCTATCCCGATCATACGTTCGCATACAATTGAGTGTGTACCGGCGTAACTATACTTATGACCCATTTCCCTTACAGTATTAATTCTTATTTTCAGCCACTCACTCGAGAATGTATGTGCCCTCTTATTTTTTGTAGTCAGTCGGATGTAGTTCTTCATAACGTTACTTTTATATTTAGTGGCTTAGTTTCCATAATTGACCTTTGCCTGTGTCGTAACGGCGCTCCACGCGAAATATTTACTATGCGACATTCATACTCTCATTTCGAAATTACGACACCGGCTGATTAAGGTTTTAAGAATTAACAGGGCGGTTACAGGGGTAGGGGAGAATTTAGATGGAAATAATGTCATAACTTATTTTTAGGACACCGGTGTAAATGACAATTTCACACCCACTTTTGTATATTAAACTCTGACAAGTATTCACGCCGTCTCTTCTTTCGTCTTCTTCTTCTTAATCTTGAGAGTGACGCTGCGTAACGTATTGGACTAATGTGCGACAAAATCGATATCCATTTCCCAAATCACACTAGGAAAACTGAGGACAGTTCTTTAAACTAATTGGTCCTCCCTCTCTCCTTCTCGTTTTTTATCTTGGATTCGGTGGTAAACGGCGCTGCTGCCAATAGCTTTTTTTTTTTCTTTATTGAGTTTCGATTCCCTCCAAGGGGGGCGTGGTCGCAGCAGCTTAGTACGACGCTCTTCATCTTACAGAATTTGTTTTAAAAAGATGAAGATAATAAATAATAAATAAAAGCAGGCGATAAAATCGGTTACTGATATGGTAAAATGGCGGAAAATCGTGGAACTTAAAACACAGAACAAAGGGTTGATGATGCTAATAAAATACATATGAAGCAGACAGGTAAAAGAATAGACAGACAATTAAAAAAAAAACACTGCGACAGTCTGGTTTCTGTTTGCAAGAGAGATAAAATTTACACCCGGCGACAGCATGGTTTCTGTTCGCAACACTTTGGAAAGACGAACAACACTGAACGTTTACTTGAACCCTGCACTAAAAAATTGGCACAAATTTACCACATCCAAGGGCAGATGGGGAGAACCTGGACAGATAATGGGAAAGGAAAGGGGGGCAGGAGAGGAAAAACGAAGTGGGGGGAGGGGGGGAAAGGAGTCGATCGAGGACGAGGACCCATAAGAGAGGGCGTGTGCTGGGCAGATGGGACAGGGAGTCGGGAAAGGCAGAGGAGGGGTATACAAAGGGCTCAGGGGGAGGGAGAGGGCAGACAGAGAGGGGTTAGGTGGGGAGAAAACAGGATTGAAGGGGGGGGGGAGAGTGAGCCCAGGGAAGGACAGAGGGAAGGAAGGGGGGGTGAGTATCAGAGTTGATAGGAGGGATAAATGGAGGGACAGAGGGCATCATCCAGGAGGGGGAGTTGACAGAAGCCACCTTGAGAAACGAGATGAAGGGTGTAGAAAGGGAAGGTACGGGGGACACAACAGTGAAGGCATGGCAGAGAGCGGGGATTGGAGAGGAGAGGAGCAACCAGGGGATGAGGGAGATCGAGGCGGCGGGAGGTGTAGAGGATGCAGATACGTTCGAGGAATAGGAGCAGATGGGGGAAAGGAATGAGGTCGTAGAGAGGAGCGGGCAGGAATCCTGCACGTGTATGATGAACTTGCTCGTGTGCAGTTAACAGGTGTTCTGCGTGCACACAGGGGCACGTTGGTCACCCACTTCTCTCTCCTCCCCACCATACCACCTCTCTGCTCCTTCCACCGTAATGCGTTTTGTTTCCTAGCTAGCTTTATTGAATGAAGGAATAAGGTTAGTAGGAATGCTTGAAAGAAATCGTGGTTTGAAAGAGTACCTATTACCTACGATACGTTTAATTTCTGGAACAAAATTTCTGCATACAGACAAACGTAAATTTTCATCACTGATGTTTGCTCTTAACCGAGACTTATTAATTTTCATAAAAGAAAAGAATCTCTCACAAACGTATGTGGAGCCAAACATTAACATTATCTTCGCGGCTTCACGATGGAGACGAGGAAACTCTTGCTGTGGAAAGTCGTGATATAAGTCTATTACACGTCTTGTCAAAAGGAACTTGTCTCTCAGACGAGAATTACACTGTAGATCTATTAATTCCATTTGCAAATTGGGACGAATATCATCTACAGAAACGGCAAATGGTCTCGAGAACCATTCAAAAGCTTGGGATAAATACGATATATCCCCAAATCGCTTGAGAAATTCCTCTTTTATTGCACTAAGTACGGAAACATTTTCTTTGCAATTCTGTTCTCGCACAGTAGCCAGAGTAGGGAAATGCACTGCGTCCCCTGACGAGAGCTGTCGTTCCCACAGCTCAAGCTTGCTAGTGAAAGCTTGCACCTTTTCAGCCATTTTACAAATTAGGTGATTTTCTCCTTGCAAACTTGTTTTCAATGGATTAATGTGTCCGGTAATGTCCACTAAAAATGCAAGGTCGGCAACCCACTCTGGATCTTCTAATTTGGGATCGTACCTTCCTTTGTCCTCTAAAAACGGATTTATAGGTATTCTCAGCTCAAAAAATCTTTTGAGAACATTACCGAGGCTAAGCCAGCGGCCTTCACTGTGGTATAGTATGTCACCGCACTCTTCCCCAATTTCAGCTAAATATGCGTGAAACTGTCTATGTGTAAGCCCGTGGGATCTCAAATAATTAACTGCCCGAATAACCACTTGCATGACGTCCCCCAGTTCTGCTGCTTTTGCACAGAGTATTTCTTGGTGCAAAATCCAGTGGATGCTGTACAATGATTCTTCTGTAAGCTGTAGCTTTTTTCTTAGTAATCCAACAAATCCCATTTGTTCCCCTTTCATTGCAGGTGCTCCGTCTGTTTTCACTGACACTAAACGTTCCCAGTTTAATCCAGCTGAATCGACAGCTTCTTCAACGGCTTTTAGGATGTCCACGACGGTGGTCGTGCTTTTTAAAGATATCATATCTAAAAACTCCTCTGTTACATACAGAGCAGTGTCCACGCCACGGACATAAATCGCTAATTGCGCGGTGTCTGTGGACTCATCAAGTGCGATGGAAAATGCAATAAACTCCTGCACTGCACTCCTTAATTGACGGTAAACGTCACCTGCCATGGCATTTACACGACAACTTACAGTCCGCCGAGAAAGAGTAATAGCTCAAAACTGATTTGCATTCAGTGGGCAAAGTAAATCAGGAGCGTCATTGATACACTCCTTTATCAACTCACCTTCAACAAATGGTTTTCCAGCTCTCGCTATATTAAGTGCAATTTATAACTTGCACGTACCGCTGGACTATCGTTGTTGTCGTCCTGAAAAATTGAAAATAGTGCTCCATAAAATGTTAAATCAGTTAGATGAGAGATATGACGAAAGAAAGTCGCAGATCTCTTGTAACAATAGCTACTCACATCAGATTCACCTCGTGTCGTCAGATCGCTCTCCTTAAGCTCAGTCAATTTCCCCATCCGCTCAGAATCCGACAATAAATTGTACTCGTCCGCCGGCCGGAGTGGCCGTGCGGTTCTGGGCGCTACTGTCTGGAGCCGAGCGACCGCTATGGTGGCAGGCTCGAAACCTGCCTCGGGCATGGATGTGTGTGATGTCCTTAGGTTAGTTAGGTTTAATTAGTTCTAAGTTCTAGGCGACTGATGACCTCAGAAGTTAAGTCGCATAGTGCTCAGAGCCATTTTTGTACTCGTCCTTGTGAAATTTATTATAATGGCGTTCAATACTAAACTTCCGCTGACCAGCGAGAATACTGCCACATATTAAACATTTCGAATTTTCACGTTTTTGCACAAAGAAAAAATGATTCTCCCATTCTTTTTTAATAGATAGCAAATCTCCACTTCTCCGTTTCCTTGATTCACTCTGCATTTTCCGGTTCTTAAAATACAACGTTCACTACATAGTGGTCGCTTCACATCAACGTGCGCAGATTAGCCCGGTACTAAACTACCGCAACCTGCCGGCTGTCGCCACTGCCCCGGTCGACGATGCACGCCAGCAGCACACGTGCAGCGCTGTGCGCTCATGAGCCGCGTGCAACGTTTGCCCGCCCCTGTCGTAGAGGATCTGCGTGGGAGACGGGAGGCAGGTACGGAAGGCGAGGCGGAGTGTATGGTGCTTGAGGATCTGGAGGGTGTTATAGAATTTGGGGGGGGGGGCGGGTATCCAAGCAAGACTGGCTAACAGAGGCTGGGATGGATTAAGGATTTGTAGGTGTGGAGGATGGGAGAGGGGTGTAGCCCCCATGTCCAGCCAGAGAGGAGTTTGAGGAGTCGGAGGCGGTTGTGGGCTTTGGATTGGATGGAGTGGAGATGAGGGATCCAGGTGAGATAACGGTCAATGGTCAGGCCAAGATAGGTGAAGGTGGGGGAGAGGTGGAGAGGACGGGCGCAGATGGTGACGGAGAAATCCAGGAGCCAGAAGGAGCGAGTGGTATGACCTACGATGATTGCCTGGAAGGATTGATTTTCAGGAGCCACTGGTTACACCATGCAGCAAAAAGGTCAAGGTGATTCTGGAGAAGGCGTTGAGACCGTTGGAGGGTAGGAGCGGGGGCAAGCAATGTGGTGTCATTGGCATACTGCAGGAGGTGTACTGGGGGAGGGGGGTTTGGGGCATATCTGCTGTGTACAGGAGTTAGAGGAGAGGGGAGAGGACAGAGCCCTGGGGCACACCTGCAGTGGGGTAGAAGGAGTGGGAATCGGCATTATGGATGGTAATGTAGGAGGGGCGGCGGGAGAGGATGGAGGCCATCAGACAGATGTAGTTGACAGGAAGGCCGTAGGTTTGGAGTTTAAACAGGAGACCGGGATGCCAGACACGATTGTAGGCCTCTTTGAGGTCGAGGGAGACAAAACTGGCGGAGCGACGGGAGTTAAGCTGGAGGGAGAGGAGATAGTGAGGCGTAGGTGTTGGTCATTGGCAGAGTAGGAAGGTCGAAAGCCACACTGGGTTGTGGGGAGGAGGTGGTTTTGGCGGAGGTGGTGATGGATGTGCCGGATAAGAATGAATTCCAAAAACCTGCTGAACACTGAGGTGAGACATATAGGACGATAGGAAGAGGCATCAGATGGAGGCTTGTTAGGTCTGGAGAACATCAGGATATGGAAGGTTTTCCACAGGTTGGGGTAGAAGCCGGTGGCAAGGATGATGTTGCAGAAGGTGGCAAGGACTGCAAGGAAGGAGGGAGGGCAGTGTTGGAGGTGGTGGTAGGTAACACAGTCGTCGCATGTTGCGTTTAGTGCAGAGTGTTCAGACGGTGGTGTGTGGCCCAAGTATTGGAAGCCAGGAGCAAGGGGAGGAACAGAGGTATTTGTACGGTTGATGACATCAGGGAAGAGGGAATAATCAAACTGGGGATCATCTGGGATGGAAAAACATCAGATAGGTGAGAGACATAGTGGGTGGCCTTACTGAGGTTGTCAGGAAAGGGATGGTCATCAAGGAGGAGAGGGTACTGGGGGGTGAGGCAGTTCCCAGACCAATACTTGGAAGAGTTTATTGGGAGTGTGGTTTTGAGTTGTGTACATGTCTGGCGCCATGTGCAGCGTTTCTTCACAATAAGCAGATTGCAGATGTGTCGTTGTAATTGCTGGTGGCGGGTAAGTGTGTCCTGGTCACGAGTGTAGAGAAAAGAGCGGTAGAGGTGGCGGGATTCTCAAAGGAGAAGGATGGCCTGTGGGGGCAGGGCTGGGCAGTGAGGGTGGATGGCTTTGGTGGGGACATGGACGGCGACGGCGTCAGACGAGGTCTGGTGCAAGAAGGCAGCAGTGTGGGAGATGTCGTCAGGGGATTGGAGGGTAAAGTTGTGGCCTTCAACCTGGGTGTGAATAGAATCCCAGTTGGCATGGGAGTAATCATGGACAAGTTTAGAAGGGATATCAGGGTGAGGAGCGGGGCAGGAATGGCGACCATTAGAGATAGTGAGGAGAACGGGAGCATGGTCACTGCCAATGAGGACAAGGACATCTGCGGTGACGTGCCCAAAGAGGTTGGGAGAGGCAAGCATCACATCGGGAGTGGTGTTGGATTCAGGTTGGGTGTGCTGGGGGAGGGGAACCAGGTCTCACTGGAGGGTGGTGATAAACCGATGCCACCGCTGGAGGACACCAGGAGCACAGCTGTGGATATTGAGGTCGGCAGCAATCACATAGGTGGAGAAGGTGTGGTCAATGTGGGCCAGGAAATTGTATGGGATGGGGGTGCGAGGGCGGACATAAATGGTGGCACAGGTGATGATGGTAAGGCTGGGGAAAAAGAGGCTGAGTGTGAGATGCTCAGCAGGATTGTTAAGGAGAGGTTGGAGCCAAACAGGGAGGTGCTTGAGGTGGCCTATAGCAACTCCACCACGCACCAAAGGGTATGGGCTATCAGTGCAGTGAAGGGTGCAAGGAGCTGTGGAGATGGAGATATGGGGTTGAAGAAAGGGTTCATTTAGGATGAAGGCATCCACATAGTGCTGATGGTGGGTGTGGAGGAAGAGGTGCAGGGAGCGAATATTGTGGTACAGGATACCGTGGGGTTGTTGTACCATGAGAGGGGAGAGTTAGATGAGGGTGGTGAAGGGAGTGAAGGTGAAGTGGGCCTGGTTGTGGGAGTAGGTGGCATAGGTGGTAAGATGGAAGATGGAATAGGCATTGAGGGCGATTTGGGAAAGAGTGTGGGAGTGCTGGAAATGGTGGCTGTTTTGGAGCACAATGGTGATGAAACAGATAATTTCCTCTGCAATAGGCAGAAGGCGGACAAACAGGGACAGTGAGCTCAGGGCTGACTGGAGGGCGTTTCACTTTACATTTCGAGGAGTAGGTAGGATGTGATTTGTTACAGGTGTTACAGGAGGGGGGAGAGGTGAGGTTGGGGCAGTTCTTTACAAAGTTTTGCAGTGGGGACAGGTAGGGGGGTTCCTGCAGGCAGAGGTAACATGGTCATTGTAAGTGAGGCAGCGTTGGCAGCGGTAGGATTGGACTGGGGAACAGGAGGAGTCCACTTTGTAACGGTGATTGTATATGAGAGCTCCCTCGGTAAGGAGGCGGTTAATGCAGGAGGAGGATTCGGTGAATATCTGCATTAGATAAGTCGGCCCAGCATCATTAAAGTTGCAACAGGTCGAGAGGATTTCGATGTTGGGCTGGGAGTTGAGCTCCGCCAACACCTCAGCCTCCATTACCACAGGGCTAAGCTTCACGATCACGGCAGTGAAGGTCGGCGGACATTGGGGGGGTTGAGGTGGACAGGAAGAGGACAGGGTGTGATAGGTGGTGAGGGTGGCATGTTGGCCAAATTGGATACATGGGATGTGGGAGAGGAGGTCGGTGTGGATGGAAGCATTGGGGGACTTAATGAGAATCGAGTCCTCGCGAGGAATAAGAAGGGAGACGGAAGTATTGGGGTAGTATTTATGGATGGCCAGGGTGAGGATGCGGACATCGGGGAATTGAGGGTCAGGATTGGACAAAGGTGTGGGTGGCAGGTGTGGCAGGGGTGGGGGTCGGGGTCATGTCAATGGGGGTGGGTGGGTCACGGGGATCAGGGGTTTTCTTTGAGGAGATTGCAGGGGAAGGGTCAACATTAGGGCTCGTGGTCACAACAGGGTGGAGAGGGGGCTGGGGGATGGGTTGCAAGGGGAGATGGCGGGGGCAGTACCGCTCTGAGGGGCGGATGACGCAGAGGGAGGGGACATTGGTGGCACAGAGACTGTGGAACGGCGAGCCGAAATCCGTGCTGGCTTGGAGCCTGTCGTAGGTGGTTCAGGGGGTGGCGGAAAGTCTGCAGATATCGATGGGGCGACAGTGACAGGGGAGGGAGAGTTAGGGGTAGTTACAGCCGAAAACGGCACAGGAGGGGGGTGGACAGGGAGGGAAGGAAGGACGGGAATGGAGGTGGAGGAGGAGCCCCAAGTGATTGTGGTTGGAGCAGCTGAGGAGGAGGTGAAAATGATAGAGGAGATGGGGTGGGACATGGTGGCAGTGTGCGAGAGTGGGGCGAAGACGGCGACGGAGATGACAGCGGCGGCGGCGAAGATGGCGACTGAGGTGGCGGCGGCGGCAGCGGCGGCGAAGACGGCGACGGAGGTGGCGGCGGCGGCGTCGAAGGAGCCGGCAGCGCGAGGTGACAGCAGCCCCTCCGGCAGGCAAGCGGGCAGGTGAATGTCTCCGGGCATCGGCTGGACGATGGCGGCACGAAGGTGACGGCCCAGAATCCGCAGGCGGCGGCGGCGAACAGGCAGGCAGGCAGGCAGACGGACGGACGGACGGACGGACGAACAGCTAGAGCAGCGAGCGGCGGACACACAGACAGACATATAGACAGCGACAGCAACAAGCTTCGAAGACGGTGATTCCACCCTGAGGGTAGCCCAGGTTCTGCAATCTGTCGTTTTCGAAGGAAGGGATCCAACCCTCTAGATGACCAATAGCAGTTTGCGCAAGAGAAAGAGAACCAGAGAAGCAGTTATCAGTCTGAGAATTAAAATAACTCTTGTTGGGAGTTCACGTATTTTTGACGATTGTTGTTCGCAGTTTGTGATGCGTATGTTTGGTTTAAATGATTCTGTTATGTTTTTTATTCATGACGACAGATGGTCTCGATTTACTACAACATTTTGTTCGTTTTGCTAGTATGTATCCTAGCCTTTCATTTGCGCGAGGGTCTCGCGCATAACACTAGTGCCCTCTCTTGTTGTATATGTTGCTAAGTGCAAGCTTCACCTGCTTGACACTAGGACACGGGCAAATTGGAATTCATATTTTCTATTGTATACAGCTGTTTTAAATGTTTCTGATATGTTTTATTTATTAAGACAGAGAGTTCGGAGCAGCATAACCTTTAAAATTTTGACGCGCATGAGTATGTATTCCGGTTTTTAATGTGCGCGAGTGTCTCGCGCATACCACAAGTACTCTGTCAAGCCTATCTGGTAAGGATCCAATACCGTTCAACGTTGCTTCAAAAGAGGGTGGGCAAGCGTAGGGCAGGTTGTCTCTTTGGTAGATCTGTTCGATCTTCTAAGTGTTGTGACAGTAAAACGCTGTTTAGTTGGCCCACAACGTTTTCTATGTGATGGCTCCAGTTTAACTCGTTTATAATTGTAGTGCCTAGTTAATCTCTGTTAAATCGACAACCTTTAAATTTATATGACTTAACGTGTAACAGAAATTTAACGGATTTTGTTAGCACTCATGTGGAGGACCTCTTACTTTTCACTATTTCGGTTCAACTGATTTCGTATCATGCAGATATCTTTTCTAAGCCATTTTGAACTTCTGAGTATTTTAGTAGATGATAAAAGACAGTGTCGTCTACAGGAAATCGAAACAGACGACTCAGATTGACTTTTAAATACTTTGTACACGCAAACTGCTGAAAAGTATCTGGAGACATATTACCAGACATTGATATGGAGTATGTCCACCTTTCTCCTTTACGATGGCTTGAATTCTGCTGGAGACGTTTTCAGTTAGGTATCTGAATGTCTGTTGAAGAATGGCAGACCACACTTCTTCAAGAGCCGAAACCAGAGAAGGGATGACGTTGGCCGCTGGGGTCCGGAGCAAAGACGATTTTCACACGTATTGGAGAGGAGTTCCATTAGCGTCAGGTCGGGACTCTGGGCGGACCACTCCACTTAAGGAACGCTATTGTCCATCAACCAGTGCCTGACAGTTGCTGCTTTATGACATGGTCCATTGTCATGCTGATACAAATTATCATCGTCTCTGAACTGTTCCTCAACTACACACAGTGCACAATGCTGAGAAATGTGTACATATCCTTTTCTTTTTTCTTTTCTTAAGTACAATAAGGGGACCGCAACCTAATCTTGAAAGACATAGATACAATAAACCACCTCCTCCAAACTTCATTGTTGGCATTACACATGATGGCAGGTAACGTTCTCCACATTTGTCAAACCGAAATCCTTCGATCGGACTGCCTCAGGATACAGCGTCATTGGTCACTCCATATCACTTCTTTTTACAGCCACCCACTGTCCAGTGGCGTCGCTGTTTACACCACATCAAGCGTAAGGAAACTTCCCCTTTGTATGTAAAGAATGACAGTGCTGGACAAACTCTTAACTTACTTGATTTTCAAACAGCTCACCAAAACTGAACGCACTCAGACTGTTCTCTCTTTACTTATTCTGATCATCACTAAACTGACGCACAATATTTTTAGCGGAACGCAATCTGACTTTCAGTAATCCCTACAAAAGAATGCCCTGGCTGGGAATAACATATGCCTTTCGCGAATCACTTACCTCATAAAAATCTTCGTTACTCGAACTACTGCAATACAGTGAGCGCCAATACTGCCAGCTAAATAAAGGATTCTAACTACTGAAGGCGTAAACTACTGATAGGCATAGTTAGCAAATGAAAGATTTTGATAGAAATCAAACACTATATTTACCTGAATAGTGTTCAAAAGTCATTTTATATATATATATATATATATATATATATATATATATATATATATATATATATATATATATATATCAGTTCATGATGTCCAGTCTTACAAATTTCCTTTTTCTGACAGACATACGTCCAGATCGTTCGCTCATAGTAATCTCTCAAACCTCTGGCATCTCTCTCCCCACATCCACCACTGTTGGCGGATCACCTCCAACAGCCCAACGCTACGAGCTGTTCACATCCAACCGCCCAACGCTACACTAGCGAATATTCCAACAATGAACCCAACTAACCACAGACTGAACACAGCGCAGTCAGTGATTTTCGTACAGAACACTACGTGGCGTTACCAACATAAAAACCTGAACAGCCTACTTACAGTAACACTGACTGCAAAAATATGTGGCTTACAAGGAACTGATCGATCAATGCACCTCATTCTTTTTAACTCTTTGCGTACAGTGGTTGAGCTATGTGGACAGTTGGTAGCGCTTTGGAACTCACGAGAGATCCTTACCTCTGTTTTCATGCATTTTTTTACGACCACCCTCAATAATACTCCATCAGTACATGGGGTTTGCCTGGTTTTGGTTTACCTGTGTTTGCTCCTTCGTGTTTCCACTTCAAAGTCAAATCAGCAAAGGCCGAATTGGGCAGCTTTAGAACGGGTGAAATGTCCCTGATGGATTTGTCACTCAAGTGCCTTCCAATGAGTAACCTTCGTTCCAATTCATTGAACTTTCCTGACCGACACATTCTGGTCTTATAGCTTCTCTGCTGACAACACAGCATTCCCCTCCTCCTTTCATATAGGCGGGGCTGCCTCTCTAACATTTAACGGTTTTTCTGCATTACGTAGTGGTGCCCAGAACTTTGATCAGAGGGCGCAGACTGAGAACAGGAGAGGTCCTGTAACACTTCCTTGGCGATCGGCAGATATCACGTGTGTTTCACGAGATGACTGCCCGTCGCTTGCAACGAAATGTGAACGGTCTGACATGAAATCACAAAACCAGTCGCACAACTGAGACGATACTCCACAGGTACGCTGTATGGTTAGAAGCCACTTGTGACGAACGTTATGTAAAGCCTTATAGGAATCTAGACGTATGGACATACCTGAGATTCCCTGTTGAGAGCACTCATTATTTTACTGTATCCAAAAAGGCAGCGCAATGGTGCATTCAGTGTGCCTACGAGTCATGATTCGTGGACACCAGCTGGCGTTGTTGACAACGGGTGACCACTGTGAGGTACGTATCAAATATCTCATGTCCCATGATAACGGTAGAGTCTACGCCACTTCGGAGGGCAACATGTCGCACTGACAAACACTTCTTGGCCTAAAGTGACGCTACATGAACAGTCAAAGCGTGAATTGTTACGGCGTAAAGTCAGCGCCGGCACGCCAGTCGGGAACGACAGAGAAGCGACTGCTGTAAAAGTAGGTCAGCCAATCGCACGCTGACCGACCTCCTACCAGGACGCGACAGCAGCGCCCCCTAAGTGAAGAGGACATTTGCGCTGAGCCCGACTGGTGGCAGTCCACTTTGATAGCAACTTCAACGCTAGCATCTGTCATTAATACTCTGTACGTAGAACAGACTTGGGTTTGTCTATTCTGAAGAAGACTGACTATTTTGTATGTCGTCCTTTGCTTGCAACACATCTATCGAAGTTAAGTCTTGTAATTGTCTTGTTGTAATAAAACTCATTAATACGAGTTGTTTTAGTTGTTTGTCTAGCGAACCGAGTATGCAGGATTCCTAGACACAACATGAATGACCTTTCGTAATACGTTGGTAGACTGTGTACAGGTCACATTGTAGCGTTCAGTCTTTTAGAAGAAGAAGAAAAAAAAAAACTCTTTGTCAGCGAATTTTACCTCCCGCGAAGAGAATATATTTCATGTAGTTAGTACGTGATTAGCATTTGTGTCGTGCGCACGCGTTTATTTGTATGTCTGTTTTTAGCATTATGGAATGTGTTAACTGCATTTACTGGCGTCCTGAGTTTTCCTGCAACGCAAGGGCCTTGCCGCAGTGGCTACACCGGTTCCTGTGAAAACACTGAAGTTAAGCGCTATAGAGCGTGGCCGGCACTTGGGTGGGTGAGCATTCAGGCCGCCATGCGCTGTTGTCATTTTTGTGGAGTGCACTCAGCCTCGTGATGTCAACTGAGGAGCTACTCGACCAAATAGTAGAGGCTCCGCTCAAAAAACTCCAGCGGTATGTAATCAGTGTGTTGTTTTCTCCTTTTGTATAGGCGAGCAGAAAAAGAGAACAGTCGATTAACGCTCACAGTCAAATAACGTAATACTTTATTTAATATGTCTTTAGAGCTCTCCACTGCTGTGAATGACGGGAGCACGCTTGGAATTATGTATACAGACAAAAATCTTGGACAAGTCTGTAGATATCGCGCTCTAAATGTTCTAAGTGCAGTTACTGCAGACACTTCTCGTTAAACACAACTAAACACTCTGAATACACAAGACTGACATAAACTGGACAGAGTGACGACATGACGACTATGTCCACTGGAAGCAGAATTGTACTCGATCTGAACTTCAAACGGAACTTCGGAACTGTTGCGCTTTTTCTTTTTTTTTCCTTGTTGTTATTTCATCCACCCTCGCCCCATGTGGGCAAGGGGGAGGGGTGGGTGGGCGCTCTTCATCCAGCAGAACTGGTCTCTAAGTTAAACTAAACAAAAAAGGAGACATATATAGCATGAAATTAAACGTATTTTAAAGGTGATATTAATGGTAGAACGTAAATAATATAAAACCGCCTTAATGAAGCGTTTAAAAACAGCGATAAAAATTTTGACAGATGGCACAGTTAAAAGAACTTGAAAAACACTTGGGGGATTAAAAAAAAAACTTGAGAAACACTGAAAACGACAGGAGATGCACTGACCATCAAAAGCGGAGCACCGTACACCTTCACTAAAGCTAGATAAGGACCTGCTCTGGGACAGTAGATTGTTGATGAAAAAAAGGTGGTGACGATGACTGAGGACTGTGGTGAGGACACAGTGATGACTGTGGAGGATACGGACAGAAGGGTAGCTGGTATTGCGAGCTATAAATATGAGAGGAAAAGGAGTGAGGGGCGACAGGGAAGGGGAAAAGGAGGAGCATGCTATGGGGAGAGGATGAGGAGGGAGCTCTTTGGAGGCGGGTGTGTGGATAGTGTGTGCTGGATTCAGAGTTTGTGGGATGGGTATACGTCAGGGCGGTATTTGTGGTCCAGGATGTGAGGCGTCGTGGTCTCCTGACCTTCATTGCTACATATTCCGCCCTCACAATCATATTCCGCACATCAGGACGCTTCATTCGAACCCAAACTCGATAAGATAAAGTCAGTGTCGTATGAATTCATGTAAACGATATGCAGATAACTAATAAATCGCAAGTGCACACCGTGGTTGAAATACTCGAGGCTGGCGTACACACATACATTCCAGACACGATGGTCACTGGAGCTTTTAGTTCGAGAGAGGCAACCGCACGCCAGGAGGCCGGTCCCAACCCATCTACGTCGGCCGGTGACTGCCCGTAGAGCAGGCAGCGTTTGCCTGAGTGAAAGGACGACCCCGTGTTCGGCTTAGAAGCAAATTGTGTGGGAGCGGTCAGCCTACGCATTCTTTGCACTAGAATGCAGTTTCAGAGATTTTCACAGGGAGACAGCAAAAGCCAAACACCGATACTGCAGATTTCCGGATTGATCGCCTTAAACGAAACGTCATTCTCCAGTTTTAGAAGAGCAATGCTGATTGGCAGACGATATTTCTGACGCCTTGAGCTGAAGGAGTAATGGAAGAGACTGAAAGATATACCCCTTCACGTCTGGCGTGGAGAGGGTCTGTTCCGTTGTCGCTCTTGGAGCGAGAACACATAACGAGAGCGTGCGCGCTCATACGTGTACTCAAAGAGTGAGGAACAAGTCTCTCCTGAGTACTTCACTGGGAGAGCACCTCTGTCGAGAGCGAATCGAAGTGTGACTCTATATTGAATCCTTGCAAAATGCGTTGTTCACTGTGTTGGCCGACACACTTATTGTGCCGTGTGAACAGACAGAGTTATAGTTAAATGCTTGCGAGCGAATTTTGAGTGGCATCGCGGTGGACTGGTTATCTGACCGGTGTACCACGTCAATAGTTAGAATAGGGGTGAATAGGAGTCCTTGACTTCATAAAGGTGTAGGGAGAGTTTGATTGGCGAAGGTCAATCCAGATACAACGAGAGTTATCTGATTTGTCAGCAGCGAGCGGCGCAGACAGCAGTCATCGCAGCTTACCGTATTGTGCGCTACAGCTCTTGCGAGCCCCATATTTCCTCCACAACAGTACACTTCACTGCATTTCACACACGACAGCCTCGACTGTACCTAGCAACATTCTAACGGATAATTACTCAAGTAGAGTAGGCGCGGCTCTCAGCCATTCTGCCAAGTCAATAACAACCTTAAACTTTGAATAGAAATTTCATTAGCGAATCCTATCCTTGAGAGGTAACTTCACATTCCGAAAAGAACCAGGATATAACTTGTTCAATTCATAACTAAAAGTGCCATTGTGATTTCTCAGAATTTTTGCAAAATAAATAATAATTTTCGTTAGTTTCATGTTTTTCTTACGCTAACTAGCACTACTCCAGTACCCAAGTATACCACTAGTTACGTAAGAAATTTTGTAAATTTTTGTGTCATTTCCTTACAGCGGACGACTCCAGAAGATATTTATTGCTGAAAGTTTATGAGGAATTTCTTTTTAGAACGTTAGGAGCGTCTGTCTGACTTCTGTAGTAGTGTGGGGGTGGAAATTGCATCTTGCAAGAGCCACAGGGTAAAGGGTACATCTCAGATTAATCCGTTGCGCAGAATGACAGAATAGCAACCCCACACGCTCACAAGGAGAGGAAGACAGTTGAAATATCTTTGAGAGAGGGCTTGGAGGGTATGCAGTTGTAGGATTGGTGCGATGTCTAGGTAGAGGCATGGGAGCACAAGAGGACTGGAAAGGAGAAGGGACACAATAGGATTGTTGGAGTCGAGTTTACGGATGGTCTAGATCAGTGGTTCCCAACAGGTGGTGAGCTATGCCAGAGGGGTCCGCAAGATGCTATTAGAATAAAAAATATATTAAATATATTTCGTATGATGATTTTTTGTTTTGGCCGCTCAGTATTTTTTCTATAATGAATGTGTCAATGTTTTTTCTTAGTACCAAAAATAGAAAACGTATAAAAAGACTCTTAATTTGGCTTTTTAGGTACTTGATACAGTGATATCACAAGGTACCACAATCATGAGGGGGTCCTCGAGAAAATTTTGTTGGGGACCCCTGGTCTAGATCATTCTGAGGTACTCGGTGCCAGTGAGGAGAGGCGGGAATTTAATGAGTTGGTAAAGGAGGGTAAGCGGATGCGGAAAGCATCGCGTTCGAGGATCTGCAGGGACTTAGAGAACTTTGAGGGACCGCGGTTGTCCCTTGGGACCGTGTTTCATTACCGCTACGCGCCGCTAGCGCTCCGCAGTTCCCCACAGGCGTGGCTCCAGCCTCGTCTCGATTGCCGCCTCCGGTGACGCAAAGTCAACATGCAGCTGCGGTGGTCCACTGCCAGTGTAACGTTATCGATGACGACGGTACCGCAGAATGCATCGGCGAAGGTCGGTCAAGAGTCCATATCGTCTAAGAGTACGCATTTTAAGTTTTCATGTGTTAGCTGCACTTTGTGACAAACTCTAACTGGCTAGCCTCTGTAATAGGGTAGTGGTCGTCAATTTTTTCTGCTCAAGAACCAATACCGACACTGCGGGACGGCGCCTCGGGCCACATATGGAACGATCTTACAGGGGTTTCAAAAAGGACTTTAAAAATTTAAAAATTCACATAAATTTGTTGGTAGAAGGGTTTAGTGTTAATTTGTAGGGAAACACATCAGGTTTTCTTACCTTAAACTAAAGATGTTGTATGTGGCTTCCGTTGGTTATCCTGCATACTTCCCATCGGAAGTCAATTTCTTCCCAAACTCGCTGTAGTGTTGCAGGTGTAAATTGCTCAGTGGTAGCGTATATTCTTGCTCTAAGTTGAGGTAGAGAAGCCGGCACAGGAGGTACAAACACGATATCCTTGATAAATTCCCATGAAAAAAAAAATCGAGTGGTGTTAATCCGTGGTATAAAAAATTGTTGTGACATTTACAAGTACACTACCCCGTTGAGGGTTCTCTCAGGAAAAAAAGGGGTCGTACACTTTGTTCTTGCTCAATGCACAAAAAAACGTTCAGGTCAGGGCTACCACAAACATGTTGCAATGTTTTTTGTGGATTTGTAGGCGTACTAGGAGGATCTTTAGCCTGCTTGGTACGAAAATTACACTGAAGTGTTGTCGCCGACTTCGATTCTTCAGACCAAAACATACAGCTAGCACGCCAGGGTTCAGTGAAGGCAGCCACCTTTAACGTACTGCCGCTAGCGCTCCTTACGGTGTGATTCGACACTAGCGGACTACACGAAACGAAACGTGATATATTTCCCTACAAATTGACACTACAATCATCTCTGCAGGTACTATGAATTGATTTATATGAATTTTCAAAGTTGTGAAGTCCTTTGGAAGCACCCTGTATGATTAATTAGTAACGTACATAAATTAGACTTCGGTGCCCGCTGCCCCCCAAGGACCAGTCATTAAGTCGGCACAATTCGGAACACTTCGTGTCAGGTGTTCTCGGTTTCAGACTGTTGCCACCCTCAGCTACCACGAAGCTGTGATACAATAATTGCCTGACGATGTGTTGTTGTGCTGTCAGTGTGAGCGGATGATGAATTAGTACCAGTAAGTTTACTTATATTTAAACGTATTAAGTACTACGAGACGCAATAATAAATGTTTACTACATTTTTTAAATGTCATTTGTCTTTGACTCATTGCACTTTATTACAACAGTTTTAATTTAATTTCGTATTTCTTGCAATAAGTATGTACCAAATTTGAAAAATGACCGTATCTGTCCTGTGAACTCATGTCACTCCGTTTTGCGACCATAACTTGTCACCAATGGAAGACAAACAAGAGAACATTCCCCGCCACCACACCCCTCACGCCGCAACGACGGTTCTATCGACCTCTTCACCCCACTTCGCCTCTGAGGTGATCGGGGACAACATTTTATGCGCCTGCTATGATTACCCTTGTATATTTTTGCTTCGACGAAGGAGACAGGTACAGCCAACATCAGCACATCGTGAGTATTCGTTCTTTCCCTGTTTCTGATTCATAAAAGCTCTTTTCCAGGGCCGCGCGGGATAGTCGCGCGTTTTAAGCCGTCTTGACACGGTCCGCGTAGCTGCCCCCGTCGGAGGTTCGAGTCCTCCATTGGGCATGTGTGTGTGTGTGTGTGTGTGTGTGTGTGTGTGTGTGTGTGTGTCTCTGTGTCGTCCTTAGCGTAAGTTAGTTTAAGTTAGATTAAAGCGTGTGTACGCTTAGGTACCGATGACCTCAGCAGTTTGGTCCCATAAGTCCTCACCACAAAATTCTAAAATTCCTTTTTTCCAGAAGCTTCAATTAAAATTAAACACATGTTAAAATATTTGTGTCTGGAAGTGTTTCTATTTTTTTTATTTATTTACTGAGCAGAAAAGTACACTCTTAAGAAGCTCTAACAGTTAGTTGATGTTTTCGAATTCCGCTGTTAGTTGATTGATGAACATCGTTATGAAATACGACTTACAACTGCGGGCCGCTCAAATACTTAATTCGGGCCTCGCAGTTTGACGATCGCAGGGCTTAACAGATTTCGATATCATTTATCGCATTTAAGTTATTTTTTGATAGCGGTTATTTATAATGGATATAAATAACTGCCAAAAATAACTTATTCATACTAACAAATGCAGCAACACGATCCCATCACAGCTGCTATGAATTATTGTAGATGCCGTTATCACTCTAGCAGTCATTCCTTATGCTTTTTACATAAAACAAACGTTACTAACATTCTAAATCTTTATTCTTCATATCTAGATATCTGCAGCTCACTGCCGACAGAGATCTCCGAATTGTAGTGTGTAACATGGCGGAGCGTAACGTAAATACGTTGGCGAGTGAGAAACAGCTTACTGTAATCCAGTTGCGAATTCGGTGAGTTCGTCAAAACACGGAGCACCCCATCTCCTTCATCATGACAATGACAGACCACACACGAGCGCTGTGACTTCTGCAACAATCCGAAGTCTTGGGTTCATTCCGATCGATCGTCGTGCATACAGTCCCGACTTGGCCCTATCCGATTTTCATTTGTTTTGAAAACTCAAAGAACGCCTTCGAGGACTTCACATTCACAGTGATGAAGTGGTGCAAGCAGAGGCTCCTTGAAGGAAGGCAAACATTTTGCATCAGTGGTCGTAAAACCTCTTTGATCAAGAGCCAGTACTGTCATTGTGGTGAGTCATCTCTGGCCACATATGTACTGATCACTATTCGTTGGCAAGGTACATGAATTAGTATGTTATGAACCACCAATAGACTAGCTACGGCAAGGGCGCGATAAGTTATCCGTCGGTCCCCAAGTTGTTGTTGTTATTGTGGTCTTCAGTTCTGAGACTGGTTTGATGCAGTTCTCCATTCTACTCTGTCCTGTGCAAGTTTCTTCATCTCTCAGTACCTACTGCAACCTACATCCTTCTAACTTCCCTTAGTGTATTCTTCTCTTGGTCTCCCTCTACGATTTTTACCATACACGCTGCCCTCCAATACTAAATTGGTGAGCCCTTGAAGCCTCAGAACATGTTCTACCAACCGATCCCTTCTTCTAGTCAAGTTGTGCTACGAATTTCTCTTCTCCTCAATTCTATTAAATACCTCTTCATTAGTTATGTGATCTATCCACCTAATCTTCACCATTCTTCTGTGGCACCACATTTCGAAAGCTTTTGTTCTCTTCTTGTCTAAACTATTTATCGTCCACGTTTCACTTCCATACATGGCTGCACTCCATAAAAATACTTTCAGAAACGACTTCCTGACACTTAAATCTATACTCGATGTTAACAAATTTCTTTTCTTCAGAAACGCTTTCCTTGCCATTGCCGGTCTACATTTTATATCCTCTCATCTTGGACCAGCATCAGTTATTTTGCTTCCCAAACAGCAAAACTCATTTACTATTTTAAGGGTCTCATTTTCTAATCTAATTCCCTGAGCATCACCCGATTTAATTCGACTACACTCCATTATCCTCGTTTTGCTATTGTTTATGTTCATCTTATATCCTCCTTTCAAGACTCTGTCCATTCCGTTCAACTGCTTTTATTTCTTCTCCATGGATTTTAATTCCTACTTCGAATTTTTTTTGTTTCCTTTACTGCTTGCTCAATATACAGATTGAACAACATCAGGGATGGGGTACAACCCTGTCTCACTCCCTTCCCAACCACTGCTTCCCTTCCCCAAGTACTGATCGTTAAAACTGGGCACCATTCGTAACAAATCGTGCCAACTGTTCTCTTTGTTTCATATTGTTGCTACCCTCAATGAGCTCAAAGTTGCCTAACGGAGTGTTGCTTATTCTGCATGACTTGATGATTAATTTATTAATAACAGTAATTCTGCTTATATTTAAATGCATTGTGCTATATAAGACACGATCGCAAATGTTTCCTAAATGTTTTGATTGTCATTTTTCTTCTACTCATTGCATTCTATTACAACATCCTTAATTTAATTTCATAGCCCTGGCTACAAAGAAATACCACAATTCAAGACGGCCGTCTCTGTAATGCGCACTCACGAATCCACGTTACGTGTCAAAGTTTATGTCATAGATGGTGATCGGTACGAGTCGCGTAATCCCCTGAGTTGCAGTGCTGGATGATAAACAGTAAAACATTTCCCCTATCACACATCCTCTAACCCCGAAGTGGTTGAGCTACTTGATCCTCTGCCCCTGAGATTAGCGGACAACTTTACTTAGATGGTGACCATATCTACTAACAGAAGTTAAAATTGAGAACTTGTTACTGTCACTTTAAATACTTTTGTTTTTTACTGACAACAGGAGGCCACAATGTTAGGATCAACGATTTACTTCAAATTTTGTACATGTTTAGTACGCCATTAGAACAACATAACACGGAAGTAATAAGATGTACTATTCTGGCAATTCCGAGAAAATTGCAAGAGAAGTTTTACGAATTTGTTATCTGGCTTATACAGTGTCGTCCATTGATAGTGATCGGGTCAAAAATCTCACGAAATAAGCGTCAAATGAAAAAACTACAAAGAACGAAACTCGTCTAGCTTGAAGGGGGAAACCAGATGGCGCTATGGTTGGTCCGCTAGATGGCGTTGCCATAGGCCAAACGGATATCAACTGCGTTTTTTATAATAAGAACCCCCATTTTTTATTACATATTCGTGTAGTACGTAAAGAAATATGAATGTTTAACTTGGACCACTTTTGTCGCTTTGTGATAGTCACAAACGTATAAGTACGTGGTATCACGTAACGTTCCGCCAGTGCGGACGGTATTTGCTTCGTGATACATTACTCGTGTTAAAATGGACCGTTTACCAATTGCGGAAAAGATCGATATCGTGTTGATGTACGGTTATTGTGATGAAAATACCCAACGGGCGTGTGCTATGTCTACTGCTCGGTATCCTGGACGACATCATCCAAGTGTCCGGACCGTTCTCCGGATAGTTATGTTATTTAAGGAAACAGGGAGTGTTCAGCCACATGTGAAACGTCAACCACGACCTGCAACAAATGATGATGCCCAAGTAGGTGATTTAGCTGGTGTTGCGGCTAATCCGCACATCAGTAGCAGACAAACTGCGCGAGACTCGGGAATCCCAAAAACGTCGGTGTTGAGAATGCTACAGCAACATCGACTGCACCCGTGCCATATTTCTATGCACCAGGAATTTCATGGCGACGACTTTGAACGTCGTGTACAGTTCTGCCATTGGGCACGTGAGAAATTACGGAATGATGACAGATTTCTGCACGTGTTTTATTTAGCGACGAAGCGTCGTTCACCAACAGCGGTAACGTAAACCGTCATAATATGCACTATTGGGCAACAGAAAGCCACGATGGCTGCGACAAGTGGAACATCAGCGACCTTGGCGGGTTAATGTATGGTGAGGCATTATGGGAGGAAGGATAATTGGCCCCCATTTTATCGATGGCAATCTAAATGGTGCAATGTATACTGACTTCCTACGTAATGTTCTTTCGGTGTTATTAGAAGATGTTTCACTGCATGACAGAATGGCGATGTACTTCCAACATGATGGATGTCCGGCACATAGCTCGCGTTCGGTTGAAGCGGTATTGAATAGCATATTTCATGACAGTTGGATTGGTCGTCGAAGCACCATACCATGGACCGCACGTTCACCGGGTCTGACGTCCGCGGATTTCTTTCTGTGGGGGTATTTGCTATCGTGATCCACCGACAACGCCTGACAACATGCGTCAGCGCATTGTCAATGCATGTGCGGACATTACGGAAGGTCAACTACTCGCTGTTGAGAGGAATGTCGTTACACGTATTGCCAAATGCATTGAGGTTGACGGACATCATTTTGAGCATTTAATGCATTAATGTGGAATTTACAGGTAATCACGCTGTAACAGCATGCGTTCTCAGGAATGATAAGTTCCCAAAGGTACATGTAACACATTGGAACAACGGAAATAAAATGTTCAAGCGTACCTACGTTCTGTATTTTAATTTAAAAAATCTACCTGTTCCCAACTGTTCGTGTAAAATTGTGAGCCATATGTTTGTGACAATATAACAGCGCCATCACAAAGTAAAAAAGTGGTCCAAGGAAAACATTCATATGTCTTTACGTACTACACGAATCTGTAATAAAAAATGTGGTTTCGTGTTTTAAAAAAACGTAGTTGATATCCGTTTGACCTATGGCAGCGTCATCTAGCGGGCCAACCATAGCGCCATCTGGTTTCCCCCTTCAAGCTAGACGAGTTTCGTTCTTTGTAGTTTTTTCGTTTGATGCTTATTTCGTGAGATATTTGGCACAGTCACTATCAATGGACCACCCTGTATATCTGTGTGTAGGAGTGAGACGTTAGCATTCTGGGTGATCAAGTGATTAGCGTTCGGTTTTGTAAAAGGACCATGCATTAGCCGACGCTTTGGCTCCCGACCAAAGTTAGTTATAAATCTACCTTTTTTCATTACTAGTATTATTATTTAATTTATATGATATTTGAGAGGTCATATAGTGAAAAATACACGTGTATTTGCATGAAGTTTCAATTTATGTTTCACATCTGTATGACAAATACCATTCTGCAACATGTGGTGTCGAGAGCACACCCGATGAGTGACTGTACATTATTCTTGTGGTCTGGCACATTGTGACTTACTGTATTAGTGATTGTGAGTAATGTCATTTGCATCAGTGTTTATCGAAGTTTGCCTTGGGCTTTTCAAGCCTGTCCATCGTTCTTGAAAATTTAATTTACTATTTGAATAGTCAAATAATATATGAAATTCACCACAACTTCATGTAAATGCACGTGGGTTTCTTTTCGTTATATTACCTCTCAAATGTCATATAAATTAAATAATGTGAGCAGTGACGAAAAAAATATAAACTGAAATATAAGCGTTAGCGGAATTCGAACTGCCGCCTCGTCTGCGAACCTCTTCTATAGCACGAACGTTAACTATTTGATCACGATGACTACTGACGGCAGACACCTTCGCACAGATACACCGGTTATATAATAGACACTTAAAACTTCTCTTGCGATTTTCTCGGAATTGCCAGAGCAGGGCACCTTACTGCTTGCACATTATGTTGATTTAACGGCCTGCTAAAGGGGTACAAAATATGAAGTATATCCGTGATCGTCGCGGACTTCCCTTGTGTTGGCTGGTGAATGCATGTTTTATTAAATACGGCTGAGAACCGCGGGCCGTAAGATTACATGATTCGGGTCGCAGTTTGGCGACGAATGTAAAAGTGTGGTATCTCATCGGTAGACATGTATTCGTCGGGAGGGGACTATGGTGAGAAATAAATTTGTAGGCACGAAGCAAAAAGATGCAGAATTTTTATAACGTTTGTTTTATTTTGAAAGCCTTAAGAGTTTCCACATAAAAATTTCAGAGGCATTACTCTTCAGCACGCCGTCGTAGTAACTCGCAGGAATGTCTGCTGAATCGTGGTTCAAATGGTTCTGAGCACTATGAAACTTAACATCTGAGGTCATCAGTCCCCTAGAACTTAGAACTACTTAAGCCTAACTAACCTAAGGACATCACACACATCCATGCCCGAGGCAGGATTCGAACCTGCGACCGTAGCGGTCGCGCGGTTCCAGGCTGGAGCGCCTAGAACCGCGTGGCCACAAATGCTGAATTGTGTCATACTGTCAAGATGAGCTGACTATGTATATGTAGCAACCTTGATTTATGTTTCCAGAACCTTCCAGTTAATGATGGTTCAGACATTATCGGTGTTTCCCATAAGATTAGGATCGTGACTTAATGTGAAATGTAGTTATATGGGCAGCTTCGGAAAGTTAATTTCAAAAGTACGGTGTGAATTGAACTGCGCTATTCATGTAGGCAGAATTCGAAGCTTATGTTCTGCCGTTTGGTATCGTCAAATACAACGCAAGTAGTAGTGGGAACGAATAGGAGAGTTGTTTATTTCTGCACAAGATTTACGTTTCAGAAGAACTAAGAGTATTATCGTAAAAGTTTGAAGAATTTTTTAAAAGCTGGATTCAGGTTTTCCTCTACAGCAGAGTGTGCGCTGATATGAAACTTCCTGGCAGATTAAAACTCGAACTCGGGATCTGTGCCTTTCATAGCCAAATGCTCTACCGACTTTTTTTAAAGTGAATTCGTTCAAATTATAAAAAAATATGTAGTTTTTATGGGAACTGGAAGCGGATAAAGCGAAACATCTTTATTCGTACAAGCATATATATATATATATATATATATATATATATATATATATATATATATATATATATAGTACTGACCGCCCTTTCGGCGCAACCAACATTAGACACTAGACTCAAACAAGGCGTGCAAAATTCCTGATTCATATGGTGTGGGGTCAATGAAAATAGTTGAAAATAAGCTAAGAGGTGTAACGCTGTAGACAAAGAGGGAAGGAGGCGTGCTGCGCGGTAAGATTTGCAGGTATCCTACCGCTCCACAGTGGTTCAGAACGGCCGATTCCCTGGCCAAAACTCGAGAAATGTTGTTTCGCTTCTTTAGAAATACATTTGAGTCGATACAAAAAATTTTTAACACATTTTAACGCTGGCATTGACAGGGACATGTTTGTTGAACTATCTGTTAATGAAATTTTCAAGAATTAGCTGCTCGAAAGTTGCCCATTTTGAATAACAACGATTTTAGTGTTACCGTGCACGCTGTCGTGCGCATTACGCACTGTGACTGATGGCGATATTCTTCCCTCAACTTCCTATACCTTAGACTTGAAAGGTCACAGGTACGGAGGGTTTTTCGTGTTTTTTTTCTATCTCTTTCTTAAGTATTGTGGAGATAAGTGTACGGTATATTATTGCAACGGTGTAGCATTGTGAATAAAGATTTTAAATAAAATTCCAACCGTAATGACCATTTTTATAGAAATATCGAAATATGTTTACAAATATTACTTCAAACATTTTTCATGGACAATAATCACAGTTTGTAAAACAGAATAATACAGTTTTTAATCGATTGTTCATGACTGTAGGATTGCTTATAATACTTTTACGTTGCGTAAAATATATTATATATATATACAGTTTTTTTTAAATTTTAACAGAACATGCATGAAAAGAAGTTATTTGTACACGCAGACAAATATTCTTAGCCCTACGTGATGAATGTAGCTCAAAATTTGTCAAACAAGTAGATGTTCTGGAAAAAGATTTTTACCGAATCGGAAGGATGTTCTTTCGCAATTTCGATTGATCAAAGGAAATGTTTAAGGAATCTCCTATTTACACTGAAGAAAAAACGGCAGGATAGCCGCAGAATTCTGGAGCGCTTTTACGTTAATCATGAAGAATGGCTTGACCAGGACGTATCTATTGCGGTTTGACTATTTTCCTACTTCTTATACACTGGAACCTTATTTATGTTGACTGCATCGAAATGTACCTCGCGTTTATGTTGACTCGAGAGGGGTTCCCACCACTATGACTTTCTCCTTCCACATTTTCCCTCTGCACACCAACACAAATGCATTCCGCTATGCTTTGCAGTGTGTTGATTACTGAGATGGGGGAACAAAAGGTCAAAATAAATGAGGGGTGGGAAGTGAACATAAGCGCGAGTCAATTAAACGCGAGTCAGTATAAAGGAGGTTCCAGTGTATCATTCAAATTTTTCATTTAAACGTTTTTTTCACTTTCGAGCTAACGTTATTGCGATTTGTTGTAGAATGCGGAATTCAAAAACATGGAGGAACCTGCTCCTAATTCTGATACATCAGGATCGGAAAAAGGCCACAAATTTGGAAGGCCCTCATTGGACTTTTCATCATCCAGCGAACGGAGTAAGCGACGAGAAGTCGATGATCTTCGGAGATCAACAAGTCCAAGGGCATTGGCATTCGCAACGGAAATGAATCTTCGTGCTTCTGGGTCCCACGCTGCAGCAAAGGTGCTCAAGGACATTACAACCACTTCCCCTACGCGAGCCTCTCGGTATCAGTTAGCATTCGCACCAAGTTGTAGACAAATACGTCAAGAAATTAGCGCAGATGTTGCTTTAAACTTGATAATAAGCGGTAAAATGACGAAAGGAACGTTCAATATGGTCCGGGAATTAACCAATTAAAACAACGACAGGTCGGCTTATCCCAATTATCATAAAATATTAGTTGCTAAATCTCGTCGCTACCCACCAGAGTGTTCAATATGTATAACGGAATCAAGTGGGGAAGTATCATTGCAGGCTTTAGTAGACCATACTACAGCTCGATTGCTTCAAGTACAATCTGATGTCATGAAAACACTCGACAGTTCCTTCACGAATAACATGAAGTTGATTTTGAAGTGGGGATGCGATGGTTCGTCATCGCAGCAGTATAAACAAAAATTTGATGAAAGCGACGGCTCTGACGGTCACGTAATTTTTACTTCCGTGGTTCTGTTACAAATGCTAACTTCAGACGACAAATCTGAGCAGCAACTTGTCGTTTGGAAGAACCCAAGGCCTTCTTCACCCCGTTACTGCAGATCGTTGAAGTTGCAATTTTTGAAAGAAACCGTGCGGTCAATTGTTGATGAAAAAAATATCGTTAATAAGCAGATAGCATCTTTCGTCACATTCGCTACAGTAAAGGAGGCTATTAGCTTTGAAGTAAAATATGACTTATCGTTCACAATGATAGATGGAAAGGTGAGAAATGCTATTACTGACACTAAATCTGTGCGAAGATGTTATTTATGTAATTTGATGGCGAAAAATTTCAACAATTTACGATTGGTGGAACAAACAGAAATTGATATGAAACTTCCTGGCAGATTAAAACTGTGTGCCCGACCGAGACTCGAACTCGGGACCTTTGCCTTTCGCGGGCAAAGCTGTGAGTACCGGGCGTGAGTCGTGCTTCGGTAGCTCAGATGGTAGAGCATATTTGTCCGCGAAAGGCAAAGGTCCCGAGTTCGAGTCTCGGTCGGGCACACAGTTTTAATATGCCAGGAAGTTTCATATCAGCGCACACTCCGCTGCAGAGTGAAAATCTCATTCAGAAAGTGATAGCTTGAAAATAAATTTTGGAATTTCTTCCTTACACGCGTGGATAAGGTTTATGAAATGGATGGTTCATATTGCATATAAGCTGAATGACAGAACGAGTAAATGACAGGCGCGATCAGTGGATGAAAAGAAAGTAGTTGAAGATCGTAAGGAACAAATAGAAAAGAAATTTAAAGCTGCTTTCGGTTTAAATGTCGATATGACTAAGCATGGATTTGGCATTACAAGCAATGGCAATACAGCCCGACATTTTTTTGAGAAATTCGTAGCAAGTTGCAAAGTAATTTTGCAGACAATGACGAGCCGTTTCGCTGTACATATCGGAAAGTTCAGGGTCTATTGCTTAGACGTCGCGAAACGATGTGTTGAGCTATATTCCTGATACCCGATGCCAACATTGGTACATACCATTTTAATTCATGGCTACGCAATAATTGAAATGAGTGTCTTGCCAATCGGACAACTTTCCGAGGACGCTCAGGAAGGGAGGAACAAGGACATTCGTCGGTGCCGCGAAAATTTTTCTCGAAAATGTACTCGAGAGAAGACAATGTCTGACGTTTTTCGTCGGCTTCTTGCATCCTCGGACCCACTGATAACTAATTTTCAAAACTGAAAATGAAAAATAGTGCACCATTACCTTCTGATGTGCTAGAACTTCTACTGGAAACACCAGAAGAGTATGTCACAAATAGTACCTTACACTCAGCAGAAATCGAAACATGTATGACGGATCCATCTGACCCAGATTATGATTTTTAATTAATCCAATGTATTGTATGGAATTATGTAAGTAAAATAAAATAGAAATTTACATTTTCTACAAAACTGTTTTTCATTCTGGAATTTCAAATGTCAGGAATCTAATATCAAAATCGTAATCAGCGACTCCGAAAACCCAATAGTGCAAATTTTCGGACCGATGAAGTGACAATTTTTCCAAAATGTCCGCCATTTTGAATTTCATAATTTTGATATCAGATTCGTAATCAGCGACCTCGAAAACGTACTGCTGCAAATTTTCGGACCGATAAGGTGATTATTTTTCCAAAATGTCCACCATTTTTTTGTCCGCCATTTTGAGTTAAATAATTTTGACATCAAATTCATAATCAGCGACCCCAAAAACCTAAAACGGGAAATTCTCAGTTTTCGACTTTTTGCCAGGGATTAGGCCGTTCTAAACCACTATTCACTCGGCAGATGGGACTTGGGGGCAGAGTGGGCAGAGGTCAATATGCGAGTCCTGACTACGACGTCCCCAGCGCCACTACTGGGCAGAAAGAGGGAGGAAGCCGAGGAAGAGGGGACAGTAGAGTTGGGGGAATGACCGGCTTGGTCTGGTGTAGTGCAGGTTCGAATCCTGCCTCGGGCATGGATGTGTGTGATGTCCTTAGGTTAGTTAGGTTTAAGTAGTTCTAAGTTCAAGGGGACTGATGACCTCAGTAGTTAAGTCCTATAGTGCTCAGAGCCATTTGAACCATTTGAACTACAGCCCTCTTACAGCTTATTGCCATTATCAAGTGACCCGCGAAAATAACATTTCTAAGATTGGCTATACGTCGGTCGCCGATGTTACATGTTTAACATTGCTTTTGCACTAAAGTCTTGTTGGAAGCAACGACAACATTGCATATGTAGTAAATTTTTTCTATCATGTCTTGGTAATTATGTTACTTTCTGTAGTTACGAACGTAGAATATTTTTTTGTCAGAGATTTTGACAGCTCTTTACTACGATGCTATATGTTTACAAAGTATATACAGCTTACCAGAGATGGTGTTAAATTTCGTTGTTTTTATTTTCCTTTAAATTTTATTTATGGTCTGTGTAAGTTTTGTTCTCCACGTGACTATTTATTTTCATATTCTATTATATAAATAAAGTTTTCGAGATAGTATTTATGTCTAAAATCTGTGTGTTCATTTAGAATTTCGTGTGGATATTTCCTTGAATTAACATAAATTTCCAGTTCTTCGATAATGTTCATATTTGTGAGAACATTCATTTTCATTATGTCTTATACTGACTTACACTATGCTGTGAGCCCAATGGAACGGAAAATAATTAATAAGTGCTAAATTGCGAAAAAGCATAGTTCACCCAAAAATACATTTATTTTTTGTATGGTCTTAAGCCGTGTTTCCCATGGCTCCCTAGTGTCATCACAAAAAATATCTCATCCTATGTGCAATTGTGTCTCATAAATCTGGAATATGTGCTGAGTAGCCAAATTTGTTTTAATATATTTGGATATCATTATGCCTGTCATGATTTCACCAGAAGGCAAAAAGGTGTGTAGTTACAAAAGAAAAAGGTACATACTTCAACAGGATATGCTCTCATATTTCAAATTCAGCAAAAATTTGGTAAGAAGATGATCACCAAACATAGGTCATAAGTATGTCAGAATTACGTGTCATCCCAGTTGTATCTGATTACCCAAGAAACCTTACATTAAAAATAATTGTGTTGTCTTTTGCCTTACTAGTGTTTCTTACCATTTCAGATTTCTGTTGCACTACTAACCATATAACAGTCCATCATCCCCCTTTCGCTACAGGCAAGGTGATGAAATATATCCATGCAAAGAAAATATCAGTTCAACAAAAACAGATTCCCTAATAAATGCTACGAGATATGAACTTAATGTAATGATAGAGGAGAAATAAATACGTAGAAAGTATTAGTGATTATTAATTATGATGATTGTGAGGATAGTGATGATAACATGATAGGAAAATGCAATAGTTAAAAATTATGGTGTCAATAAAGTAATTGCCTAAGTTGATTGTATGAAAACGTGTGTAATAGTAATGGTCAGCTTTCTGTACCCCCAAAACTCCATTGTTATGTTCCCGTGGCTTTTCACTATATCGACTGCGAGAGAAAGTCACCTAAATGTCACTAGTACATACAGATACCGAAAGTGCCACACTATGAAAAAAATGACCAACAGCATTGCACTTGCATTTCCTTGTTCCATTATTCTTATATGTTCGTCAGTGTTCTGCTTCAAAGTGTTACGTTTCTTCGTAAGTGAAGAACAAACTAGTAAAATGTTAACTTAGTTTCGGCTTATGTTACCCGACATGATAACTTAGGTCGAGTACTTTACGAGATGTGATAGCAAGATGTTTTATTTGTTATTCTCCATGAGCTGTAGTGTTACAGAATGTAACATTTTTTGAATAGTTGTTCTATTTTGTTATTGCGCAGATTTGTTGCACTGTTTAAGCTCGTGTCGGCTAATTTCTTGTTAGTAGTTCCTTCGTGTTGTATAGTTTTAGAATTATTTTGTTTAGTTTCAAGGCTGCGCAGCCTGGCCTTGTGCCTTGAAAGTGATTTTGTGTTTCGTCTAATTTCTGTAATTGTTCTGTATTTTGTTTAAGTGCGCCTTTCAAGGTTTCATTTGTACTTTGTTGCAGCTGCTGTTTTCGATCTAATAGCACTTCGAAGTACTATGTTTCTAAACCATAATACTGAAATGCAAAAACTGAATTACCAAACAAAATTATACGTGAAGTTAAATAACCGAAAGTAATAAATTCTCTTATGCAACAGAAAAATCTGCGAAATATCTATGTAACAATGAAATGTTTCACACGGTTTGTACTAGTGTCTCTCTACGCAACAAAAATCGTCACATTCACTCCTTTTTCTTTTTTTTTTTTTTTTTTGCATAAAATGACAATTAAATTACAGTAGCTACAGACAAAATACAAATGTTAGTACATATGTGCTTAGCGCTGATTTGCTATCGAGAACCTGTGTTGCAATCTGAACTGCGTAATCACAGAAAAACCAGAGGAGTATGCTCGATGAAAAGGGTCGAGGTATGTAAGCTTTCTATAAAATATTGTCTGTATGCGAGAAAACTGAACATATTGGCTTCAAAAACTTTCTCCTCATGTAAAATGTCTTTTAGGCATCGCATTCAACTGCTGAGCAAAAATGACTGTTGGTAAGCGCTGTGTTGCGCATGCGATCAGTATCGCGAAATAAAACTTTAAACTTCATGAACTGAATAATTTGAAATAAAGGAAATGAATCTAAATAACTTCGAAAAGAAACTAATGAAAACCGTATAACTAATACTCAGTACCATAGTGCATTATGACCGTTGCGTGTTATGAAGTGCAGAAACAATCTATTGCTCCGTGTGGCGGAAAGTGCAACGGACACATGACAGAATTCAAAACTTTACTTTGAATCATGGCGGTGTGTTTTACTTGACAGAAAATCGTTCTTGAGAAATCACATTCTGATGATTGTGAAAAAGACACTACACTATAAGAAGACTCTAACAGTTACAAAATTCTCTTATAACGGAAATTAGAAACATACCTTTAACACTCCTCCAAAATCTTCTCCATCAGTATAAAGAACAAGAAATTATTTTAAATGAGTTTTCATCTCCATAGTAAAGCATTCCAAATAGGTTCTCCCAGATTCACAAGTAACTGATGTCTTTCCCTGAGAAATTCAACTGCTCGCTACTATGACTCCAGTAAGAAAGCTCCAACGCTGCACAACTGACTGACTATCGAGTCAACCACAGATCAAACTAAACACAGTTAAGAATGTTACTCATTACTCATGCAGAGCGCTCATTCAAATTTGTGAAAGTACAGTAAAGGTGAATTATTGAAAATAGTAGAAAACATACGAGAACCTTACAATACAAGTTCTGTATTCATTATTTTAAGTAGTTTCATGTAGCACATAAGCAATAAAACATTTTTATAAGTATGATAGATGAGTGGAGAGAGGAGGAGAAGGAGGGGGGGGGGGGGGGCTCGCGATCGACTCAGCATGCCTTGATTTTGGGCATTATTCACTGGTGCTACTATTGGCAGTGGGAATCCATTGTAGCTTGTCGCTGCTTATCTCTGGCAGAGGGAATCCTGAAGTAGGCCTAGAGCAGCGTTGTTGGGAGCAGTAAGAGCGAGGCAGTGAGTGACAACGGACGAGAGGTCATCATGGCCCCAGTTCCGGATATAGTGGGTTAATCGACCGTTAGCTCTTTTTATGTCAAGTCATGGTGTAACTGGTGTAGTAGTTACGGCAATCGGTTGAGTACGGGGCCTTCTATCCACGCTGCTCATTTGTGCGGCTTTGTTATTCCATGCTGTGCGGGACTTTGCTGCTGGAAGCCGCACTGGGTATTTCCAGAAATATCAAATATCTGCCACATTTTGCATTTATGTTCAGTATTTCTCAAGCTATGATATGCCCACCTGTATTGTCTGCTCTTGGTAACTTGCTGAAATATTTGTTTGAGCGTGATTATTTTAGCTAAGGCTCTGCAGCTTTAGATAACTTGTATTTCTGATCAGGTAAATATTTGGCTGTATATGTAATTGCGCCTGTACTGGGGATTTCTGAGTACCACTGATTTTCTATTTATTTCTTTATTTTATATTTTGTTTGCTTTATCAGAGATTTCCTGTATTTAATATATGTGTTAAAATTGTGTTGTCAGATTTCCTCGTCTGAATACCACGGAAGGAAGCATTGCTTGAAAGATCTAATTATTAAGTACCGCCTCTTAAAGGTAATTGTCGTCACATGACTGGTTCACACAAGTTGTCTTTCCGTGCGGTTCGCCTGAATTACTATCAGATCTTATTCTCTGGGCATTTTATCGAGCTAGATGGTTTAAGAGACGTTACCTTCGCTGCTACTGCGTCTTCCTGATGTTTTGTGCATTTGATGAAAGGCAATTTTTTGAAATTTGGTGGTGTATTAAGAGGCCATACGCTGACCATTTCTCGAGGGGGTGGCCATCAAAATCTGCTTAACCCAAGTGGTGTTTGCTAACAGCTCTATTTAGTCTTCTGAGTTCCGCGGCCGGTTTTTCAGCGGATTGTGACTGCGGGGCTTGCTGCTGTTACACGTTGCCTTGGTGTTTATTGGCTGCCTTTGAGGTGCGTCCACGATTGCCTTAGCACGCTGCTTCACGCTGCCTGATAATAAATTTTAAGTAGTGGCTACATCACTTAATGTTGTGATTCACGGAATTTTATTTAAAGTTTTACTTAAAGTTGTACATCTCCTATGCGATATGCTTGTATTACCCATGTTAGGAATTACGGAAAGCTTAAGTTTTTCTAAACTTGCTTAAGCACAAGGTACTATCTTGATTATTATGTTGCTTGAATATCTCCAAACCTTTAAGCATAATTATTGGTTTGAGCCTAAATTGGGATTGTCCACATGTGGACAACCTTTATGTATTTTAGTGTTTTGGAACTTGATAACAATTTCAGTAGATTTTATGCTGATTTTAGGGGTGTTTGCCTCTTGTGTGTTAAGGCCTTGTTTGATTAAAAAATTAGTTTGTTTTCCAAAAATCCTTTGATGGCCGTAAATGACCATTTCTTAAATTCTCTCAAAGATATCTTTCCCGTTGTCCTTTGAGCAGCTTCTGTTTTATAGGGAAAGAAGCTATTTTTAAAAAAATTACTATTTTTCATTTACTCTGGCACTATGTTGTGTGGATTGTTGATGTAAAATTATTTGTTAAATCCGATTACTGCTGCGAGCATCTAACTGGCCTTACCCTGTCACTCATAATTATTTGTATTTTTATATTCATTCTATTATGTGGTAGTTAAACAAATGTAACTATTCAGACCACAAATGACGCTGCTATTCCGGGTTCATCCTTCCATGCTTTTCCTATCCTACCCCATCCTGTGTTGAGTGATTCCAACAGAGTACAGAAGTCAAAGGGTAAATAACTTTTATAAAGAGTAAATATTTTCCTCTAATTCGCTTCATATTCTTCAAATCAATAAATTTCTTATGCTACGTGCTTTATAAAGTAGTCTATGTTCTTCTCCAGGGTGCAAGCTATCTCCTTATCAAATTTCACAGAAATCGTTTCAGTAGATTAGTAAATAATAAATTTATACGTCATGCATGATGTGGCCAATTTTTCATGCATTTCAATGTTTATGACGTCATACATCCTGGACTATAAGTCTTACAAGAATATAATTTTGCAGGTATATTTAGTGGTATATGCAAAGACTGTGCACAAAATGTGCCGCGAATACAGTTCATAGTGAGAAAGTAATGAATTAAAACTTCAGGCCTGATACGATAGTTTTAGTGCATGAACAGTTAAAATGTAGTAAGCCACAAACTTTATTCCTTTAATCATTTTGTGGTGGTTTTAACAGAGAAAAAGTTTCATAAGGTTTGAAATTAAATGTGAAGTTTTTTTGTGAGTCACCAAGTGCTTTCGTTTTCAAATCCTGGTTGAGCAAAATCTGGGTATTCGCAAGTCGTGGCCTACATTTCTTTTTCGCCCTCACCCCACCCCTTTGATAGGTAAGTGAAAATTCGTACAATAGTTTTGGAGAAGCGAGTTCAAACAGACAAACACCGACTGGTACCCTGTTAACAAACTTTGCTTCTTACTCGTATATACCGTAGGTAAATGAAAACGAGCGTTTGGCGTCATTGGCCGGGAGGGCCCTTACCTGGCAGGTCCGGCCGCCTTGGTGCAGGTCTTATTAACATTCGACGCTACATTGGGCGACCTGCGCGCCGGATGGGGATGAAATGATGATGAAGACAACACAACACCCAGTCCCTGAGCGGAGAAATCCCCGACCCAGCCGGGAATCGAACCTGGGACCGTAGGACGGCAATCCGTCACGCTGACCAGTCAGCCATCGGGGTGGACTGTATCGTAGGAGACTGATTAGATGAATGAATCGGTCGACTGTCTTCTTCCGAGAGAGACCAGAGAGTGGGAACTGTATGCCTGAGCTATAACTAACCGAATACTGGTAACTGGAAATTAGCGATAAATGCAGCGTGAGCCAAAGATACATTGTCCCCCTCAAACACCGCTGAACGGCAGTTGGCAGCGACTGACGGTACACTCTTGGGGAATGCTTCAGACGACACTGTGAACAGTCAAACGCTTTTACTTTGGGGACACATGGGTATAGGACGGCAATCTTTCTGTCTCCTGGTGTAGCTTGGAGTTAGATGATTTCATTTTTTAGCGTGTAGTGAATTTCAGTCCGTTTCAGTTAAGAGTGCAATGCAACAGGGTGTTTCGTGATTCAAAACAAATCATCCGATTTAAAAAAGTCGTAACTATTATGTTATTTAAGATATGTATTTCAACAACGTAGCCGGCCGCGGTGGTCTAGCGGTTCTAGGCGCTCAGTCCGGAACCGCGCGACTGCTACGGTCGCAGGTTCGAATCCTGCCTCGGGCATGGATGTGTGTGATGTCCTTAGGTTAGTTAGGTTTAAGTAGTTCTCAGTTCTAGGGGACTGATGACCACAGATGTTAAGTCCCATAGTGCTCAGAGCCATTTGAACCATCAACAACATACTGTTAGAATGAGCACATTCTCGAGTCTTTCATGGTTTCCGCTTGGTAGCAGCAGTGTGCGCCCGCTTCAGTTCTAGTAAAAACGGTGTAGGGACAATAGAATGCATTTTGTGTTCTACAGTTTGTGCAGTGCGAGTCAGTAACAACTGTTCAGCGTGACTTTCGTACTAAGCATGGTGTGGGTACTGCTACAGCACAGAGCATTAGACGATGGCATGAACAATTCGGAGAAACCGGTTGTCTGTGTAAAGGCAATCGCCGGGCCATCTCTGAGTGTCTGGCACAGACGTCGAATGTACCCGCCATAGCTTCACAAAGAGTCTGCAGAAATACGTTTGCCGTGCAGCCCGACAGCTGAACGTACCCCCGATGTCCGACTTGCGTATGTAGCGTAGATGTTTACAGACGAAATCACACAAAATCCAGCTACTGCAAGCTCTTAGTGAAGGTGACAAAGAACAACGTGTGGAGTTCTATAATTTCTTCTTGGCAAGATAGAGGATGATAGTTTTCTTCCACGCTTAGTGACGACGCAACATTCCATTTAAATGAAAAGGTGAACCGTCATAATGTGAGAAGATGGGGTAAGGAACAACCACATGAAGTTGTAAAACATTAGAGGGACTATAAAAAATTTAATGTGTTTTGTGCAGTTTCACAGGAAAAGTTGTACGATCCATTTTTCTTAGCCGAGAACACTGTTACAGAAAGCACAGATGTCGATACGCTTGAGAACTTCCTTTTCCCACAGTTCGAGACTGATTCGAACGACTTCATTCACCAACAGGATGGACACCGCCACACTGGCATCTGGAAGTGTGGGAATTTTAAAATCAAAGGATTACTGAACGATGGATCCGTCGCACTGGGCCAAATGATTCAGCCTTACATTACTGGCCTCCAAGGTCACCGGACCTGACTGATTATTTCTTGTGGGGTTTATAAAATACTCTGTTTATGTTTCTCCGTTACCAACAATGAATGAACTGAGATATCGCAGAACGGCAGCTGTGGGAGCTGTAACTGAAGACATGCTTGCTGCAGTGTGGGAATAATTTGAATACCGCATTGACATATGCCATGCATCTCAAGAGGGGCAAACGGAATATCTATGAAAAGGAATGAAAAAGAAACAACTTTCTGAGTTTCCCTCTGATCAAAAAAACGAAACTCATTGTATATGTTTATTAGTTTCAGAAATATAGACGTGCCAAATCGGGTGATTCTTTTTGATACACCCTGTATTTCTTGTTATAACTTAGCAGAACTTGTTTGAATTTTATGTGTAAGGCGCGATTTAGTGTTGAAACCTGTGTCTGTGATGAGATGTGCCGATATGATTCATATATTGTGCCTTCCACGGATCGTTTCGCTTCCTAAACTAGATGTCGGTTTGTTTGGAAAGCCTACAGAGCTCCTTCTGACGACATTCTTGTGATTTTAACATGGAAAGCAGTGGCTTTTTATCTTGATTCTCTGTCCGTGGTCGTGCGACGAGGCTCCGCAGTCAATATAAATTGGTTTTGAGCCGGTTAAATGAAAAGACTGTCGCATTTCAGGGACGGAAATTAGTTACTTCGCGGATCTCATTTCCTCTGTACTTAATCCGCTTTAACGTTTCGTTTCCAGTGTTGAATATACCTGTGCAGATCAGACGACTCCACGTGCCCTTTATCTTACTCTTAACGAGTAATAATGCGTTTTGTACTGTGGTACGCGAGATTAGGGGTAGAACAAATACCATTACGCATAAAGAATCCCTCATTTTTTATTTATGAATTTCAATGCTTTTTTCCACATGGTATCCAGTCAAGTGCTTTCCCTGAACCCTAGCATGTCTGTTATGGGAGTTTGTAAGTATTATTCCTGCTATCCTCATTCCCCACCCTTCTCTAACTCTGCCACATAAGTGATGAATTCCATAACTGTAATAGCAATCCCATGTTCATGTTTTTCTCGGTGTATTAAGGAACCGTTTCAATTAAGATAGTATCTTTATTCCTGTTACACGTGTATACCTGTGCTGTAGTCATTTCCGCCCACTGTCCACTCTTTGTAAAACTTCATGGCAATGTCATGCTTTGCCACGCGGGATTAGCCGAGCGGTCTCAGACGCTGCAGTCATGGACTGTGTGGCTGATCCCGGCGGAGGTTCGAGTCCTCCATCGGACATGGGTGTGTGTGTTTGTCCTTAGGGTAATTTAGGTTAAGTAGTGTGTAAGCTTAGGGACTGATGACCTTAGCAGTTAAGTCCCACAAGATTTCAGCCACATTTTGAACAATATCATGCTTTAATAAGCAATAAAAACGCCGTTTTTTGTAAGTATCGACTCCCCATCTCTTATTGCCACCGCACATAAATTCAAACTTGGTTTCTGTCCCACAGCTTAACCTCCCACAACGAAGTAACGAACGTTCTGGGACAGAGATGAAATTATTTTACTGTGACACATATTAGACCATTCTGTGCATCACCACGTACCAGTGAGCTTCTGTGCTAATGTTGTAGTCTCTGTCCCTCACATAATCAATATTAATGGCATTATTGGACCGAGTCAGTTCAATAGATTCAAACCCTCTGTAGATTCAGAGGTCCCGCGCAAGCTCAGTAGCACATGAACGGACGTGGATAAATATTCAACCAATACTCACAAGAAACATTACCCTTTCGTGTTATTTGGCGAAGGATTTTGCTCCTTCTCGTCTAAAGGCAGTAAACTTGAGATTGAGTCATCTAGTACGACAACACGACTGGGGGACAGTGGTTTAGCGAAGGAATTCCATCCAGGAACTTCTCGGCGAGTGCCAGAGTTCAGTGCCGTAAGCATGTACCCGTACACACCCAGTTTTCACATACCCTCTGCTAAAATTGTCGTTAGTTGAAGGACGGAAGCCGAACGCCCACAAATCAGACATCCTCTCAACGGACGGAAGCGGAAGGTCCAAAAATCGGAAACCCTCTCATCAGTGGCGAAGAACGCTCTCAAACAGAAACAGAAGGAGAAGAGAAACCGAAGAGAAGGGAGAAAAAGAACCCAGGATTTCTATAAGTGAAAAAAAATCGTTGTGCAACAAGGATATTGGCCATAGCCACTCAGAAAATGGATTCCACACTAAAAACAAGAAAAAAATGCATTTTCCCGCGGCGCTGATGTGATTTTGATGATGTTGGTGTACAGGGAGATAAATGCAAAGACGAAAAAAATGTATTTGCCCAGCGTGCTGTTGTGATTTTGAACATGACTGTATAAAGAGAGATAAATGTAATGAATGGTGGCTTGAGGACTGAACGGATTGTGAAGGTGTTATTTGTGCGAACGTATGATACTATCTGCCTGTACTCATGAGAGAACGCATTTAAAGCTTTTGTACCGACGCTCCTATTTTGTCTATGTTAAGACTAAAAAAGCATATCTATCCGAAACTCTATGCTAGACTATGAAGCCGTATGGACCTTGTTGGTATCCCACAGTTAAAAAAATCTGTATTGTGTCGCCTTGTATACATGCTGTGTTTACCTCTCTTCGCCCTTGTGAAATGCAGTTGTGATCATGATGCATTATTAGAATGAATGATTGCACTATGGAGTTCATATTTTCAGGTAGGTAATTAAACAACTACGCAGTTTATTGTGACAACAGCAATTAAACGTTTTATTGGAACAGTATGTCTTCGTTTTAATGTAGCGGTAGCAGGTAATTACACAAGGTAAATAACTGTACCAACTACCAGGAATCGTGAAACACATATATTACAATTACTTCCATTTATAAAATAATTTCTTTGTTTTTGGACCATCACTAATTACATTTAATATTTCATTGCTGCTGCCAATTACTGCATGACATATTTACATTATACTAACATTTAAAAGAATTACATTATTCTAAAATTTGTTTCATCACTTATAAGCATTTTTTCTTATACTGAAAGAAAACGAAATTGCATTACAACGACTTAATGTCCAATTTCATTGCTCATTCTACACACTACATAATGATTAATCATATTATTTACATTTTGCAGAAGGAAGGGAAGAGTGGTAGAAACTGACCTCGGGGAAGATCATTTTCGTTCCCGGAGTTGTGCAGGAACAAGCGACGCAATACCGACCTTACGCCTAATCTTAAAACAGACTGAAGAAAAGCAACCTTACTTTTACGGAGTTTGAAGATACAAAGAAAATTTTTTACAATATTTACTGGAATACACTATTTGAGTTTAGGAAGGCGGCAGGGATAAAATGCAGGGACCTAAAATTTATCTGCAGCTCTTATAGAAATCAGACTAGAAGTATAACAGTCGAAGGACATGAAAGGTAAGCAATAGGTGAGAAGGCGAAGAGGGTTATTGTCTATCCCCGATGTCATTCAATCTGTACAATGAACAAGCAGCATGCGAAGCCAAACATATTTTGGAAAGGGAATTAAAACTCATGGAGAAGATGTATAAACTTCGAGATCTGCGAACGACATTGAAATTCTGTCAGACATGACTAAGCACTTGGAAGATCAGATGAAAGGTATTGACAGCGACATGAAAAGGAAAATATTTAAATTTGTGTTTTTTTCAGTGCCTGACCATGTTGACACATTTCGTGCAAGTGTTCTTCTCTGCTATTATATGAAGGGCTTATTTCAATAGTGGTACAAGTCCATTACCTCCACTTTTCTATAATGCTTCTGACATTAATAGTCCAAACAAACAGAAAGAAAGGTTCATCTCTAGCAAGAAGCCATATTCTTGAATATTTCTGGTATCTCAACTGCAGATTTTTCAGCGCTCATTTAACTTTAGGTCTCTGTATGTCAGAAAGAAGAAAAGTGGACTTGTATCACTATTGAAATAAGCCCTTCATGTATTGGCCTACATACTGCCGCGATCTGCGTTGTATGCAGCGTGGCTTAGTCGTTTGCGTCACTGTTTGGCGCGCTGTGTGTCGCCATTTCAAACCCAACAAACAGTAATTGCTACACCAAGAAGAAATGCAATTGATAAACGGGTATTCATTGGACAAATGTATTATACTTGAACTGACATGTGATTACATATTAACGCAATTTGGGTGCATAGATCCTGAGAAGTCAGTACAGAGAACAATCACCTCTGGCCGTAATAACTGCCTTGGTACGCCTAGGCATTGAGTCAAACAGAACATGGATGGCGTGTACAGATCCAGCTGCCAATGCAGCTTCAACACGATACCACAGTTCATCAAGAGTAGTGACTGGCGTATTGTGACGAGCCAGTTGCTCGGCCACCATTGACCAGACTTTTTCAATTGGTGGGAGATCTGGAGAATGTGCTGGCCAGTGCAGCAGTCGAACATTTTCTGTATCCAGAAAGGCTCGTACAGGACCTGGAACATGCGGTCGTGCATTATCCTGCTCAAATGTAGGGTTTCTCAGGGATCGAACGAAGGGTAGAGCCACGGGTCGTAACACATCTGGAATGTAACGTCCACAGTTCAAAGTTCCGTCAATGTGAACAAGAGGTGACCGAGTCTTGTAACCAATGGCACCCCATACCACCACGCCGGGCGATACGCCAGTATAGCGATGACGAATACACGCTTCCAATGTGCATTCACCGCGATGTCGCCAAACACGGATGCGACCATCATGATGCTGTAAACAGAACCTGGATTCATCCGAAAAAATGACGTTTTGCCATTCGTGCACCCAGGTTCGTCGTTGAGTACACCATCGCAGACGCGCCTGTCTGTGATGCGGCGTCAAGGGTAACTGCAGCCATGGTCTCCGAGCTGATAGTCCATGCTGCTCCAAATGTCGTCGAACTGTTCGTGCAGATGGTTGTTGTCGTGCAAACGTCCCCATCTGTTTACACAGGGATCGAGACGTGGCTCCACGATCCATTACAGCCATGCGGATAAGATGCCTGTCATCTCGACTGCTAAAGATACGAGGCCGTTGGGATCCAGCACTGCGTCCCGTATTATCCTCCTGAACCCACCGATTCCATATTCTACTAACCGTCATTGGGTCTCGACCAACGCGAGCAGCAATGTCGCGATACGATAAACCGCAATCGTGATAGGCTACAATCCGATCTTTATCAAAGTCGGAAACGTGATGGTACCCATTTCTCCTCCTTACACGAGGCATCGCAACAACGTTTCACCAGACAACGCCGGTCAACTGCTGTTTGTGTAAGAGAAATCGGTTGGAAACTTTCCTCTCGTCAGCACGTTGTAAGTGTCGCCACCGGCGCCAACCTTGTGTGAACGCTCTGAAAAGCAAATCATTTGCATATCACATCATCGTCTTCCTATCGGTTAAATTTCGCGTCTGTAGCACGCCATCTTCGTGGTGTAGCAATTTTAGTGGCCAGTACTGTATTTGTTTTCGAGATTTATCAATTCTGGAAGGTTGTAATGTTTGTATATTCTGGAATATTCTATGTTTGTATGAATAACAGTATTCTAGAATATCGATGCTGGTATAAATAGCTATACTCCCCACCCAGGAGGCCCGTTCTGTTCTCACTGTACGTTCCTGTCAGTATTAAACGTACTTTTAGTACCAAGCATTGAACTTCATTGACGACCTTGCCTTCGGATTTGGACTTAATTGTGGTTTAGACATGACAATATCGTATGTGGCTGCTACCATATTGATGTATTGTGCTCCAGGGGGAATCACTATTTGTAATTTATTACTGGGAGGTCGTATGTGTGCTAGTGCGACGCTTAACACAGATGAGAAAATATACTTCTACGCTGGGGTTACAAAAGTCATGGGAGACCTTCTAAGCTATATCTTTCGCCCAGAGTAGGGCGGCAACTCAACATGGCATGGACTCAACTAGTCTTTTCAAGTCCCCAGCGGAAATATCGAGCCATGTTGCCTGTGTAGCCGTACGTAAGTGTGAAAGTGTAGCTGGTGAAGCATTTTGTGAACCAACTGACCTCTCGATTACGTCCAGTAAGTGTTCATGGGATTAATATCGCGCGATCTTGTTGGTCAAGTCATTCGTTCGAATTGTCCAGTATGTTCTTCAAATGAATCGCGAACAATTGTGGCCCGGTGACACAACGAAGGGTCATCCATTGCATGGGGGCTTAATTAAATTTATGCAAATAATTTTGATTTTAGTAGCTGTCTGTCCGGTTACACAGTCTCGTATCCGGTTGGCCCTGACTGGTATTAGTACGCAATCTGACTGCATAGAATAACGACAAAGAATGAAAGAAAGCTTCCCTTAACACAATTAATTAATTAAGTCCCCAGCAACTATAGAACCTAGGAAACAACAAAACACAAGTGTAGCTGTTCTGTGTGTGGAAGTGTGATTCAACGTTCACATCTGGCACGGTTCTTCCTCAATAAGACCAGATATTTTAAACACCATTTATACTGAAGTAATTAAAAAAAACATAAATACTATAATTGCACATCGAAACCAGAAATACAGTCTAATACACGAACACGAGCCAGATGCTTTGTTGACTGAACCTGTGACCAAGGGGCATTATTGTTTCACACATTTGAAATAAAAAAATAAAAAAAATTTTCTTTACCTTTATATATATTGACGAAAAGTACTCTGATCTTACAATATCTCCATTCGAACAGCATCTGGTGTCTAGCCCATCAAAACATCTGCACACAACATGGCCTCAAATAGTACAGGTATCAACATCCTCTCTCCAAAGCACTAACTACCACCACATCTCAACAACGACTGACTACCGGGACTTTTCAACAAGCACTGCCAGTGGAGGCGGCGGAATAATACTCTTTGGCTCAATCTCTGGCGCTGTGGCTCGGTGTAGCCACCTTTCATATGCCCATCCTCCACGGGCTAGAATTTGATGGTATTTTGCCAGCAGTGGTGGTGAAAATACCACCAAATTCGTCCAAAAAAATACAGACAAAAATAAAAGATAATATTAATACGTAAATATCACATAACTAGATAAAATTTTGGCTTTGCACTGACCTTTCAATAACCTAATATATAAAATACAGTAAGGAATACAAATTCTTTCATACATGTGACTTTACATAATAGTTTACACGAGTATCATGTGGTTAAACAATTCAATCAATAGCGTCAGCAATGACGAATATGTGCAGGTAAGAGTCTCATAACATTTCACAAACAGTAATACACAAAAAAAGACATCGAACCTTGATGTCTTTGCTGCACCCGCCGCATCAGGTTCCTATGCAGCGGCAGACTTCTGCTTTTGCTCCAGGCGACGTTGTCTTCCATCGCAACTATCGCGGTTCACGGCGTTTGCTCGCAGGGCGCATTCTTCGCTGCCTCGGCCGCGCGATGTATTTGGTTTTGGGGGCCTCTGGTGAGGTGTGTCGGCATCTCAATCAGCTGCGCCTCTGTCGCCTCTGCCGCTCCCCGTCTGCTCTCAGCGACGGGGCCGTCCGGTCAGCGCCCTGGGGACCCATCTACTGGCTCGCCTCATCCCCAGGTGTTACCGACGATGCCTTCCATTTTGCCCCATGGCGACGCGCCGCCGCAGCCGCCGCCGCCGCCGCCGCCGCCTGTTCTCCCGCCGGCGCCGCTCGCATTCGACGCTTCGCTGCAGCCGCCAAGCGCCTCCCTGGGTCACGCGCCGCCGATCGCTTCCCGTGACCAGCTGTCCTCCGCCATGGAACTCTTGCCCGCTCCGGACCACATGGCGTCTTCGCGCGTCGGATACCCCGACGCAATGGAGGTCGACCCTTCGGCCCCTCCTGTCTCTTTACGGCCGCATACACCGCATGTTGACGTGCACCCTGGACTAGGTTTTCAGGCGTTTCCTAGCTCCCCTCGGACCGAATAGCCGGGTGCGGGTGGCACAGCCTCGCCTGTTGTTAGGCTCCCCACCTCATCGCATACGTCAACATGGGGTCCTCCCCACGGCGGGCGGAAGCCTTATAACACGACCGTTCGCCGGTTTGCGGGGGAGGAATGTGGTGTCACCGCCAGACACCACACTTGTTAGGTGGTAGCTTTAAATCGGCCGCGGTCCATTTAGTACATGTCGGACCCGCGTGTCGCCACTGTGTGATCGCAGACCGAGCGCCACCACAAGGCAGGTCTCGAGATACGGAATAGCCCTCGCCCCAGTTGTACGACGACTTTGCTAGCGACTACACTGACGAAGCCTTTCTCTCATTTGCCGAGAGACAGTTAGAATAGCCTTCAACTAAGTCAATGGCTACGACCTAGCAAGGCGCCATTAACCATTTTAAGATAGAGTCTCACTTGTATCATCAAGGAATGCTGTATACAAATGATGGATTAAAAGTTAAGTATTATAGCAGCTACGTACTTTTCTTGCTACCATTCATTATGTATCCTGTTTCAGACCTCTCTCTAGCCTATGTGAGATTAACGCGTGCCTTTTGGCTACTTCAGTGTGGCGTAGCTGTCTTGTTACGCCACAACAATTTCAGTAGAAGCAGTCCATCAGTGGCACCCAGTAATGTTGAGCAGGTGCAGACAGCAACAAGTGACATCATTTCAGTATAAGCAGTTCCATCAGTGGCACCCAGCATTGTTGAACAGGTGCAGACAGCAACAAGTGACATTATGTCAGTAGAAGCAGTTCCATCAGTGGCACCCAGCAATGTTGAACAGGTGCAGACACCAACAAGTGACATCATCTTAGTAGAAGCAGTCTATCAGTGGCACCCAGCAATGTTGAACAGGTGCAGACACCAACAAGTGACATCATTTCAGTAGAATCAGTCCATCAGTGGCACCCAGTAATGTTGAGCAGGTGCAGACACCAACAAGTGACATTATTTCAGTAGAAGCAGTCCATCAGTGGCACCCAGTAATGTTGATAGGTGCAGACACCAACAAGTGACATTATGCCAGTAGAAGCAGCCCATTAGTGGCACCCTGCATTGTTGAACAGGTGCAGACACCAACAAGTGACATCATTTTAGTAGAAGCAGTCCATCAGTGGCACCCAGCAATGTTGAGCAGGTGCAGGTAAACAGTCCATAATATTCACTATCACTAATTAAACAGTTCATCACAGTTCATCAGCATAAATTAAACATTTCCAAGTGGCACCCAGCAATGTTGAATAGGTGCAAGCACGAACAACGGTTTTTAAGGCACACACAATTGCTTTTACAAAATTATTATCAATGCTCTTACACTAAACATACAAATAATAGTAAACACACAAATGATATCAAATAATTGTCATATTAAATATTACAAATACACAAATATCAGTAAACCTATAATATTTATGGGTGTCAGTGCAAGCCACAGCAAACAAGTAAAATAATATTTAGGAGATAGGTCGGTACCAATTATTTGGGATTAGGAAAGGAAAACACACAAAATACACTCACTCATCTTTCATCCACATTAAGTACTACTGTGTAATTGAATAGTGTTAACTGTGTAAATGCAATTCTGTCAAAATTCGACGTTCAACATGTGTATCAAGTAGTAGTGGCAACAGTGTATAACAGTCAATAATAGTTAGTCAACGTCATAGTCATCATGTCAAGACCATTGTTTGCCAAGCCAAATCAAATGTACGGTTGCTGAACAACTGTCAGTGTGCCAAGATATGCAAATACTTCCTCTCTCCAAAAAAAAGTATATACTGCTTAGTGATTTAACAAAGTGTGTGTGTAGACAATCTTCCTTCCACTTTAGTGTTCTAGTCTACCATCTTCATCCTCCTTGTTCCATATAAACCAAAAAAAAAATAAAAAATGCTCCTCACTTAATGTATCTCTTATCCACCAAATCTCCGATAATCATCAGTATCTCATAATCTTAATTCAACAATAATATCTCTTACGTCGATACATATAAACCTTATCATCAATATCATTTACCTTACCTCTTGTCCACCAAAACTCCAATAATCATCAACTTCACACAATCTCAATACCTCAATAATACCTCTTCAATACGTCGATACATATAAACCTTATCACCAATATCATTTCACTTCCATAACAACTCTTTCCTCTAGTCAGTCTCCTCGAACAAGTACAGATAAAATCTTAGTGCAAACTTCACTCATCATCCCATACAATCCGAAGACACAATGTCCATACACAACCTCTGTGTAGTCCACCTGAGCCAAATCTTCTACTCATTATGAATTATAAAATACATTTTGGTTACCTTGTCCATCATTAAATAAAAGAAATGCATACATGACCTCTAACAGCCTTTAGTTTGAATAACTCTCAGTAAGTAAGTACGAGTACGGAGTGTTAATGATAGTAATAATTCACATTGTGTACACCACTTTAAGAATTATGGCAAAACAGAAGCAAACATGTGGAGTATTTCTTGTGTGAAGTGTCACTTGCTATTTCAATTGCTCACGAAGAATGCAGTGTAATAACTGTCAATGGTCTAAACCTAGTGTTGTTATGTCATGTCGTTAGCTTCCTTTCTATTAGCATAAATTTATACAGCTTCCATAAAACCTCCAGCTCATGTGACATCTATGAAGTTTCTTGTACTAATGTCGTTCTTAGAATTATAGCAGTTCATTTTCTTATCTTAAAAATATAAGGCACTAAGCATGAGCAAAACATGCAATTGTGAGTAAATATACCAGTAGAGAACAAAATGTCAACAAGTGGATGCAGCACAATTCCTACAACGAGGCTCTGCCAAGCGAACAATCTATAATTAATACCATAGTGTGACCTAAACTCCATGTTCGTACACTGTACATCAGCATTTCTATACACTAAATTAAAGAATAGTTATGACAACAAAGCAGAAATGTATAAATATGCAATCCATACGCAAAGCAGCAAATATGTATCTTACGTAATAAACAGGTCATTAGCATCATGTCAGCATAAGCAAATAAATGTTCATATGTACTCTTAATAAGTAAACATGAGAGCGCAAGCAGATAAATCACAAAGTATAACTTACATACATAACCATATCAGCACAACTAATCAAGTGACAATTATAATTTAAATAAATAAGCACAGCAGGCACATAATAAAAAAAAAATGTGACATCAGTGAAAAAGCATACCAGCCAAGCGATGCATAATATACACAAGTAATAACACTGTTCATTAATCAATCATTGTCAAAATCAGTTAATGTACGCAAGCACGTCGCTTCACAAGTAAATTCATAGAACATAAAATTTAGCACAAAGTATAAATCACGTAATCGCGGGCAGCAAATTACGTCTAAAGTACGTACCTAAGTGGAAATATGTTACCTGAAAAATAAACTAAATTAATAGTTACCTTTTTAGTTTATTACTTTCTTCTTCGAAATGACATTCTTCCTGAAAATTTCTCGATAGCAAGTCCTCTTAACGTCGGACACACACAGAATTTACCTGAAGTTCTTAAATATTTTATACAACCGTATCCTGAAAAATACTGAACGTTAATAACATAATTTAACAAGTCACTATAGCTTTATACTGAATTTAATCAGAGAAATTAGACTGTGTATTTGTTTACGTCTGTCAGTGCATTCGCACTGAGCGCTCGATCAGCTGTAGGTAAGCGTGACGTAGGAAGTAATTGTTAGCGGTCAACGACTGCCTTGTGTGCCGCGCAGACTTGACTGTTGCTTTGAGTATGTGCCGCCGCCGGAACACGGCGCGGTATCTTTGTACTCTCCGTGTGTTTACGTATAACTGTCAGTTTCTCAATAGTATGTCATTCCACAAAAATTTTAACGTTCGATATATGATGTATTTCCTTAGAGCGCCGAGATTTAAGAGTTTCTACTTCGACAGTGTTATCATGAATAATTTTGCGAACTCTATATGGACCGTTATAAAGCAGAAAAAATTTGCGACACAAGCCTTTTCCTTTGTGAGACAAACGATGAGACTTAATTAACACCTTTTGACCAACTGACAAGGTTTTTAAACGACCAGGACGTTTAGCTGATTTCTCTCTTCTAGCAGCCGCAGATGCAATATTTTGCAGAGCCAGGTTGACAACTTCAGAATGCCGCAGTTTCCGTGTAGGCGGAAAAGGAACGATTTCAGAAATGCGATTTGTCGGTGCTTTATTTTTTAATATCAATATAGCCGGTAAAGAAGTTGAATCATTAGGGAGTTCATTCAGAATGTTTTGAAAAATTTGAAGATACTGATCCCATGTTCTGTGATTCTGATGACAATAAAGTCGACACAATTTATTCACTTCCTTCATCTATCTCTCTGAAGCGTTAGATTGAGGGTGAAAAAGTGAAATGAAAATTGGTTTAATTTTACGACGCCGTAGAGTACGAAGCCAAATTTTAGAGCGAAACTGTGATCCATTATCTGATATAACCTTATCAACGTGACCCACTTCCTTAAGAAAATGTTTGATGAAGGCATTAGATACTGAACGAGCTGTTGCTTTGCGTAAAGGTGTAAAACACACATATTTTGATGTCAATTCCACTGCTACTAAAATGTACGCAAAACCATTAGTAGAACGAACCACTGGACCGAACAAATCGACTGCAGCCATCTCCTTTAATTTCGCTGGAATGATAGGAAACAACGGTGCTCTGTGAGAAATAGTTGGCGGCTTAGCCTTTTGACATAATTTGCATTTGGCAAGAACAGATCGAATACGTTTTTCCATATTACTGAAGTAGCAATTTTCTTGTAATTTATGAAAGCATTTTCTGGGACCAAAGTGTGCATAACTGAAATGTGTGTACCAAATCAATTTATTGACCCACTCATCAGGAATACAAACTAACCAAACAGAGTTGTTGACCAATTTTCGTTTAAACAGAATATCATTGCGAACTAAATAATACTGTCTAATCGCTGCGCTTTCCTTTCTCCTCCACTTCTCCTTAATGTCCTTCCAGATGGGATCCTTATTTTGCTCCTTGGCAATGTCCTGGAGCGAAGACGAAATAAAATTCTCAAACGCAACATCTTTAATATACATCAAACAATAATTGTATTCTTTGCAATCCTCCTCAGCACTTTGTTTCAAATCCATAGGTGCACGTGATAGAGCATCAGCGATAATATTTGAAGAACCCTGTATGTAAACAATACTAAAATCAAATTCCTGTACGTACAGCGCCCATCGTGACAATCTTCCATGAGTTGATTTTGTTGACATAAGAAATTCCAGAGCTCGATGATCGGTGTAAACCTTAGTATGTCTGCCATACAAAAATATGCGAAATTTTGTGAAAGCCCAAACAACAGCCAAGGCTTCAAGTTCCGTAATCGAATAATTCTTTTCTGATTTAGAGAGAACACGACTTCCAAATGCAATAGTTCTCTGTACTACAACGCCGTTTTCTTCTATCTCTTGAAATAAATGTGCACCTAGGCCTTTGTATGATGAGTCCGTCGCCAAACAAAAATCTTTAGATAAATCCGGATGTGAAAGAAGTAGAGCAGCATCTAAAGCATCACGAAGCTGTTCAAATTCTGACTGAGCTTTCTCATCCCAACACCAATTAGATTTCCTTCCAGATAATTCACATAAACGAGGTGTGGCCAAATCGTCCAATCTAACAAAGCGTCTAAGAAAATTACAGACACCAAGGAAACTACGAACATCACGTTTTGTAGTAGGAACAGCATAATAACGAATAGCGTCTAGTTTCTCTGGATCAGGAAGAATACCTTCTGTAGAAATAATGTGACCGAGAAATTTCACCAGTGAACGACCAAATTCAGATTTTTCCAAGTTCGCAGTAATGCCAACTCTTGCAAAGATACGTAATAATGAATCCAAAATTTTGTTGTGCTCATTCCAAGAACGTTTAGCAATAAGAATATCGTCAACATATGAAGTAATATTGTCACGAAGATAAACAGGTAAAATTTTGTTTAAACTACGAATGAATGCTGCTGAAGATACAGTAAGTCCAAACGGTAATTTCCGAAACTGGTAATAGTTACCAAAGGCTAAAAAGGCAGTGTATTTTCTACAATCATGGTGGAGTTCTATTTGCCAAAAACTTGCGCCCATATCAATCGTGGATAAAACTTTAATTCCATGGAAATGTTGAAGAAGTTCATCTAAATTTTGTCGACGGTCAGTTTCAGGAATTATTATATTATTTATCTGCCTGGAATCCAGATCCAAACGAATTGACCCATCCTTTTTAAGAACGACGTGTAATGGGCTGGTATAAGGACTGACTGCTGGCTCAATAATGCCTTGATCTAACATGCATTGAAGTTCACTCTTAACCTTGTCTCTGTAAGCCAAAGGAATAGCGTACGTTTTCCCCAGAAATGGTGTGTGTTCTTTTACTTTAAATAAATATTGTAAGCCTTGTATAGTTCCTGTGTGATGACTAAATACTGTAGCATGTGAAGTCAAAATTTGGTGCAGCTCTTCTCTTGCAACGTCATCTGGCACTTCAGCTTTCTTAACCTTTTCATTAATTAATTCTTCGCTATTAATTATATCATCCATCCCGTCTCTGTATATATTGTCATTGTCATGAATGAACACATTGTCGTCATAATACTCAGCGAAAACATCAGAAGTAAGAAACCTTAAACATTTTGTATCTGATTCAGACCTTGTTAAACACTCGAAAAATTTCAAACATTTCGGGATTCCAGCAACAGTCAAATTCACACTTCCTTCTTTAAAGTTCAAAATTGCCTTATGTGTGTTAAGAAACTCCATACCTAATATAATTTGTGTACTGAGTAATGGAACAATAATAAAATTAGCAGAAAATTCGTATCCTTGACAAATGAAATTTAAGTTGGTCTGTTGTTTGACTTCCACGCTTTTTCCAGAAATAGCGCCTCGAATTGTAGTTTTAGAAACAGGTAACACAGGACAAGCGATAGTTCTTACACATATACGAAAAACTGATTCACTAATGACATTCGATGGGCCCCCAGAATCTAAAACTGCAGTGAACTTATTCTTACCCACACATACTTCAATAACAGGATGTAAAAATGCGTCTACATTATTTTCCTTTTCGTCCAACAAAATGTCTCTCATGTCCTCCAGGCGTACGTAGTGTAAAGTCGTAGTGTCATTACGTTTTGAACCGTCTATATTGCTGCCAGAAGCCGAAGCTACAAGTCATTGTCGATTGTTCGCGTCACGTCTTTGATTATTTCCGTCATTTCGCGGATCAATTTCTACAATTTGCACTTGTCTCTCTGAATTTCTGTCACGCGGAGGATGCCAATTAGGTCCCTCCTGTCTGTTACATGCAAATTCTTGGTTGTGTCTGTTATTAAAATTTCTGTTTTCCTGGCAATCTGCACGACTACTTCTTGTGTAATTTCGACTGTCACTTCTGAAATTATTGTTATATCTACTACCCTGGTTATTTCTGTAGTAAGAATTTCTATTATTGTATGAATAATTTCTGTCTTGATGATACCGATTACTGTTTCCGTATGATTGATCATTCCGGTAGGAATTTCCGTTATTATAATTGTCTGTGTAATTTCTGTTAGACCGTCTGTTATTGTCATAAGCTGGTATCTATTGTCCTGTCTGTTACGTCTGTCATTTTCAAAATTACCACTATAACGTCCGTTCCGATCACTATCCCTTTTCTCTGAAAATCTATTGTAATTACTGTTACTGAAAAAATTACACGAAGTCCCGTCGTCGTTGTCATACTCAAGTTCTTGTAGCAACGTCTTAAAAGTCTCAATGTCGTATTTACATCTTCCGGCTAAAGCAATTTGTCTTATGGATTGTGGCAGCTTAGTTAAACAAATGCGAATTAATTCAGTCGGACTATAAGGGTTGGACAGGAATTGATTCTTTCGAATCATGTCTTCAAAGTATTCTGCCGGCGTGCGGAACTCAGACTGTTTAAAATTACGCTGCATAATAAGACTGTGTTTGACTCTGTCTTGCGTGTTTTCGGACAAATATGCCGATAGAAATGCATGATAAAAATCATTTAGATTATTACAATCTCTAATAAGTGCACGCATCCGTGTCGCCGGTTCGTTTTCTAAATATCCACACATAAATTCCAGTTTGTGACTTAGTGGCCAATTTGGTGGAAGTGCGTACATAAATTGATCTAACCATGAACATGGATGTATGTCATTCTTAGAATTGCGAAAGATCTTAAATTTCCGAACAGTTAAGAAGTGTTTATAGTCAAAGTTTTCTCCTCGTGGCGACAAAGACCTACCGCGTCTGTCCCTGTCCCAATGTCGATTATTGTCAAGTTCGCGCGCCTGGCGCTCTCTTGTTGCATCCTGTAAATGAAACAAATTATTTTCTTCAAACCCCTCTGCTATCTGTGATTCTAAATTTCTTCTGCTGTCTTTTCCTACGATTTCGCCTTCAATTTGTTTGACTTGCTTTTGTAATGCCTCAAATTCCCTTTTAACGCGTTCATTAAATTTTCCCTGTTTTTCAACATGCTTATTTATGAAACTTCCTGGCAGATTAAAACTGTGTGCCCGACCGAGACTCGAACTCGGGACCTTTGCCTTTCGCGGGCAAGTTCGCAGGAGAACTTCTGTAAAGTTTGGAAGGTAGGAGACGAGATACTGGCAGAAGTAAAGCTGTGAGCACCGGGCGTGAGTCGTGCTTCCGTAGCTCAGTTGGTAGAGCACTTGCCCGCGAAAGGTAAAGGTCCCGAGTTCGAGTCTCGGTCGGGCACACAGTTTTAATCTGCCAGGAAGTTTCATATCAGCGCATACTCCGCTGCAGAGTGAAAATCTCATTCTGGAATGCTTATTTATGTTCTGGTACTCTTCGGTTTCTGCAAATGGCAATGGAGCTGTATCATCTGAATCTCTGTCCCCATTTAAACTAAGACTTGTCAATTTATCTGAAATCTCCTCAATTCTTTCCGATAAGTCATCTATTTGTTCTTTCTGTTTATTTACGTCTTCCGTAAGTGTCGCGACTCGGGTTTCAGTATTGACACATTTAGTAGTTAACTGTTCATACTGTTGTGTTAGGTTATTTATTTTGTCATTTGGTACGGATTCCTCGATTCTTTCAAGTATTTCTTGCTTATCGTGTGCACGTTGTACATTTAACTCTGAAAATTTTTGTACTATCGCGCGATCTCTTTCTTTTTGTTCTCTATCCTGTTCCTTTTGTCTGATTTCTATTGAAATTAATCTATTATGGTGAGCATTCAAAATCGGTTGTACTTCTTCTCTAATTTCTTTCTTTAATTCATCTTTCATGTTTTTGAAACATGTCCCTATCCGTGAATCTAACCGTGTTTCCATTGTTCCCATATCTGTTTTAATTGTTCCTATTTGTGATCCCACTGTTTTTAATTCAGATCTTAACTGTGATCCCAGTGAGTCTAACCGTGTTTCCATTGTTCCCATATCAGTTCCTAACCATGTTGCCAATGTTCCCACCTGTGACCCCAAATTTAATATAGCACCCATCAACTGCTCCATTTTAATTGGTTCGAAATTCTTTTCACCCCTAACATTTCCCGCAAAACCAACTTCTTTCGTCATAGCTGTAAAGCTATCTTTGTTCGATACTATTTCAGAATCTTCTATCGTTAATCTCGTATTCTGTGAATTTTCTGATTGAGAAAAATTTTGAATTGGTTTCGGACTATTTTCCCGACTTATTAAATTGTTTTCCACTTCATTATTCATCATACTGTTCTCCTGTGTTGGCGAGTTCGCCATGTCAACAATTTCGTCATTCTGACTATCCATCATTTTTGCCTTTTTCATCGATCGCGTAATCATTTACAAAACATACAAAATTCGTCACTATACGAAAATTACACACAATGAGACTTTATCTCCAACAATACCATTCACACGAAATGCCTCCCGACAAACACGATTAACGAACAATTGAAATCTTCATAATCGCACAAAATTGTCAAACGCGTATACAAGACATCAAAAATTAAATTCTGCAAAAAAATACCATTAGAAGAATAACAATTACCAAATCTACACATGCAATATAGAGTACAATTACTAAACTACAAATTGCTACAACAATACTACTGTCTGCTATTTTTACTATCAGAAGATTCCAAGGGACGATCCGAAGCAGCGGTCGCCACGTGCATGGGGCTTAATTAAATTTATGCAAATAATTTTGATATTAGTAGCTGTCTGTCCGGTTACGCAGTCTCGTAACCGGTTGGCCCTGACTGGTATTAGTACGCAATCTGACTGCATAGAATAACGACAAAGAATGAAAGAAAACTTCCGTTAACACAATTAATTACTTAAGTCCCCAGCAACTATAAAACCTAGGAAACAACAAAACACAAGTGTAGCTGTTCTGTGTGTGGAAGTGTGATTCAACGTACACATCTGGCACGGTTCTTCCTCAATAAGACCGGATGTTTTAAACACCATTTATACTGAAGTAATTAGAAAAAAACATAAATACTATAATTGCACATCGAAACCAGAAATACAGTCTAATACACGAACACGAGCCAGATGCTTTGTTGACTGAACCTGTGACCAAGGAGCATTATTGTTTCACACATTTGAAATAAAAAAATAAAAAAAAATTCTTTACCTTTATATATATTTGACGAAAAGTACTCTGATCTTACAATATCTCCATTCGAACAGCATCTGATGTCTAGCCCATCAAAACATCTGCACACAACATGGCCTCAAATAGTACAGGTATCAACATCCTCTCTCCAAAGCACTAACTACCACCACATCTCAACAACGACTGACTACTGGGACTTTTCAACAAGCACTGCCAGTGGAGGCGGCGGAATAATACTCTTTGGCGCAATCTCTGGCGCTGTGGCTCAGTGTAGCCACCTTTCACCATATAAATCCCATCGTTGTTTGGGAACAAATAGCCGCAAATATCCTTTTCCAATCAATGATCGGTTCAGTTGGACCAGAGGACCCAGTCCATTGCATGTAAACACAGTCCACACCAGCCAACACCTGGTTGTTGGCAACTTGGATCCATGGTTTTGTGGGGTCTGCATCATTCTCGAACCGTACCATTAGCTCTTACAACCGAAATCTGGACTCATCCGACCAGCCTACGGTTTTCAGTCGTCTAGTGCCCAATCGATATGGTCACGAGCCCAAGAGAGACACTGCAAGCGATGTCATCCTGTTAGCAAAGGCACTCGTGTCGGCCGTCTGCTGCCATAGACCATTAAAGTCAAATTTCGCCGCAGTGGCCTAACGGATATGTTATTTCATTCAGTATCGCTTGTATGTTAGTACTGAAGAGTCTACGCAAACGGCGCTGCTCTCAGTTGTTAAGTGAAGGCCTTTGACTACTGCGATGCCCGTGATGAAAGTTAACACATGAAATTTGGTATTTTCGGCACACTCTTGACACTGTGGATCTCGGAATGCTGAATTCCCCAACGATTTCCGAAATGGAATGACCCATGCGTCTCGCTCCAACTACCATTCCACGTTCAGAATCTGTTAATTCCTGTCGTGCGACAATAATCATTTCGGAAGCCTTTTCACACGAATCACTTGAGTATAAACCACAGCTTTGACAAAGCACTGCCCTTTTATACCCTGTGTACGCGATACTACCATCATCTGTATATGTGCATATCGCTATCCCATGACTTTCACCTCAGTGTAATGCTGGATGCGATGATGAAACTGTGTCCTAGATATTCAGTCAATACTCTTGTATGTGTGGGTGTCACATAGAGGATCTAGTGCATTACATTGTTGATGAAATTACTTCTGTGGGTAAGTGGACCATTAACTTAAGTGCTGGTCAAGAAGTTATCATAAGTATGTGTATTTTATGTAGGCAGTTAATGTCTACTAGTTGAGTCAGATGAAGTGAGGGGACTTTGTGTCTATTTAGTGTGTTCTAACGCTGAATTTGTTAGGCGGAGAACTTTTCTGGTGTGTTTACAGCTTTTGTGTATAAAACTTGTTATTTTTTGTCTCTTGTGTGTTATATGCAAACTAAATTTGCATATGCAGTTAATGTGAAGGCAAGTTTCCAGTGATGGCGGGATTTCAGTGTAAATTTTCGATGTATTCTATGCAAGCGAAGTGGCGTTCAAATTGAGTAACTTCTGAAAGCTAAATATTTTCTGCCGGTAGCAGATGAACACTTACCTTGGTTGCTGTGAGTTTGCGAGGCAGCATCCTTCACTAGAGGGTTCTAGCCATGTTGTGTGGTACTTTTGATTATAATGAGATGCATTCCACCTTGAATTCTGCTCTGATAGTTATAAGTCGTGTCTACGTGACTGAAATTTTCTTGTGGTGCTGTTCTCACTGGTGTCAGGTGAGTACAGCTTTCTTGCTGAATTACATTTTCTAGTGCTAATATGGTATTTGGTATCACTGCTAGAGTGACTTTTTTTATTTTTGGCGTCAGTGATACAACTACCGTTACCGTTACCTGGTGTTTCTGGCAAGGATCTGAAAAATACAACCTTCTAACTTAATCATAACCCCCCTCCCCCCCCCCTCCTCCCCATGGTCGTATGTAGAGTTTCAAGGCAGTGGAGTGCGTAATTATTTTTGCATATTTCTTAAGTGAAAAAAGCAATGGAATTAACTGCGTTTAGTAATTTTGCTCGATTTTATGAATTTTTCGTGTAGTTTTGACCACGAAATTTTTCACTGGTAGAGCTATGTGAGTCGGGTCTTGACTACTGAGTCTCTGACCGTTCCCTTTCGTCATTGAAAAGTTTATGATATTGATAATTAGTAACGGTGAATCGATGATTTTCTTTTCCATTTCGTGAGGATTTATGATGATGTTTGAATCTGGAGGTTCTCTTGGTTTCATCTATGGCTCCTGAGAACACTGTTCTGTTCTGATGAACCATACCTGATATAGCTGATTACTGCCCTCTCACACATAGCTTTCTTTTATGGCGGGAGGATCCCCCATTTTGTGATGCTTGTGGTGTGCACATCTCTGTCCGACACATTTTAATAGACTGCAGTTTATACCGTGATGCAAGGGCAGAAGCACAAGTTGATGGGGATCTGCCTGTGTTTTAGGTAATGATGAGACGTGTGTGTCGAGGGTTTTAAAGTTTTGTGATGCGTATGGACTCTGGCCTAAATTTGTAGGCTGGAGGTTTTAGTGTATTGCAAAGTGGCTGGCTCCTCCCTTTTTTTCCTTGCGGTCAGCCAGCCACTTCCATCTGCTATATTGTTTTAGCTTCCTCTACCACTTTCTTCTTGTGTTGTCCATGTTTTACTGCTGACGGCATGCTTCGCCCCACGTTTCGGTGTGGGTAGGCACATATTTTTCCAAACTTGTTACCTCTGTTTTACGTTCTGTTTTAACTTACTGTTCTGAGTATATTCTTGACGCCCGTCTCAATCTGTTAGCCGGCCGGGATGGCCGAGCGGTTCTAGGTGCTACAGTCTGGAACTACGCGACCGCTACGGTCGCAGGTTTGAATCCTGCATCGGGCATGGATGTGTGTGATGTTCTTAGGTTAGTTAGGTTTAAGTAGTTCTAAGTTCTAGGGGACTAATGACCTCAGAATTAAGTCCCATAGTGCTCAGAGCCATTCAATCTGTTACTGAGTGGGCGCTGAAGACCTTGCCGTCGTGCGGCCATACAACCCCTCCATCATCATCATCATACTATTTCTTTCAGTGCTGATATCTGTTATTATGAGAGAGTGGTACATAATTTCCTTGTCACCTTGTGGCAAATTTGAGTCATAATTATGTGGTGCAGTAAGGCAATGGTATAAAGTTATTGTGTTGTGGTGACACTCATTTGTGGTTGTTATTCTGATTTGCTAAAAATGGACAGAAGTGAGATTTTCACTCTGCAGCGGAGTGTGTGCTGATATGAAACTTCCTGGCAGATTAAAACTATGTGCCCGACCGAGACTCGAATTCGGGACCTTTGCCTTTCGCGTGCAAGTGCTCTACCATCTCAGCTACCGAAGCACGACTCACGGCCGGTCCTCACAGCTTTACTTCTGCCAGTATCTCGTCTCCTACCTTCCAAACTTTACAGAAGCTCTCCTGCGAACCTTGCAGAACTAGCACTCCTGAAAGAAAGGATACTGCGGAGACATGGCTTAGCCACAGTCTGGGGGATGTTTCCAGAATGAGATTTTCACTCTGCAGCGGAGTGTGCGCTGATATGAAACTTCCTGGCAGAAGCTTCTGTAAAGTTTGGAAGGTAGGAGACGAGATACTGGCAGAAGTAAAGCTGTGAGGACCGGCCGTGAGTTGTGCTTTGGTAGCTCATATGGTAGAGCACTTGCCCGCGAAAGGCAAAGGTCCCGAGTTCGAGTCTCGGTCAGGCACACAGTTTTAATCTGCCAGGGAGTTTCATGGACAGAAGTGTTTCCAATCACAGGGAGACTATGAGTAGCAGGCAAACTAAAAATGTTAAAAAAAACTAAACATTCTCTGCCTTTTCCAAGGTCAAGTTAGTATTCGGTGCATACAGTTCTCGTCAGATCCTCAAGCCAGTGAGATCATGATGGCCAGTGATTATCTCGGAATAATGGGAATAACTGGAATAAGTAAGGACATTGTCGTATCTGAAGAGATAAGTTGTTTCAGTGTCACTGAAACTGCACACGACTGTTAATCTATTGTTGTAATGTAGTTCTGTCCTTCATATTACCAACAGCGTCCGAATTAGCCAGCGAATTGTTGCTCAAACCCTTCACCTTACCGTTAATCAGGATACGAATTCGATGGTATTAGGCTTTTTATTGAATTTTATAAAAGAACAAGGGGCTAATGCAAATAAATTAAATGAGCAACTAGTGACTAGAACGAAAGAATAGAAGGACAGTACAAAAGACTTGAAAGAATAAATCTAGAATTTGGAAAGCAAATTTTTGCATTGGAAAGCACATTTCAGAAGGTTTTATCGATATCACTAGTCATACGATGGGGGACAGTTACCACTGGAGAAAATAAGGTTGCTACGGTTATAACGACTAAGACTAAATTAACTGTTTGACTGTTACTTACCTCCAACATCGTCAGCTGGCCGCAAAATTGAATTTGTTCGTGTTTATCTTGAAGGAAGACCAGTGATGTGCATGTGCACATTACCTCCGAATGTGGCTTGTATGAGGAATTCATTTATTCCTGTCTGTTTGTTAGACTGAGACGATACAATATCAGGTTAAACATGGTACCCTAATGATGAAAAATTTTTGTCAGTCTAATTTTAAAGATCCAATGCGCTTCTTTGAAGATTTGTTATTGAAAATAGCTTCTTGTGGAACCACTACAATTCAGCTGAGGTAATCCGAATTATTTAACGAAATTACCATCACATCTGAAGCAATTTATCCCAGCCCGATGATATAAATATGATCCTGACACTTTCAGAGTTTCTTAGAAGAACCAGATTCTACGAACAGGGAAGAGACACACAGGAGAAGAGAAACTGCTAGGTTTCAGTGTCCTGATCCATGGCTACAACGAAGTAGTAATTATGATCATGGAGTCAAGACTCGCACAGAACATATGGCAACTGAAACAGTCGATACCCTAACGAATTTAAAGACCAAGATGGTCATGCATATTTAAGAAGAGGTAGAGATGGTTGGAGTTCAAGAATATTGAGCCACAGCCAAGGGAATAGTGGGAATGAAAAGGGAAGGGGGAAAGATAAAGACTCAGGATCATGCTTTATCGAAATCACATCAGCTGATACATCAAATAGTCTGTGTGCAGATGTCCACTTCCACGAGAGTGATGAGCACCATAGGCAGTCATTTCTGTTGGTGTAAGAGGGGTAGAAGAGGAACAGTGACGAGAAACATGAGGAATTTTGAAGCTCTGAGAGAAATTTTATTAGAAGAAAAGCAAGGTACTGACATCAATAGTATATACAGCATTTGCATTCAGTGTAAATGTTATCTGGGAGTGATGTGTCTTTATTGAGTGACGGTACATTTTAGAGGTATGAAGGAGTGCGTTCTGGCAGGATCTTTTTCCGGCCGCAAAGATGTCGGACATTTGATGTTTTACCGGATTTCTGATTTTTACATGTAAGGGGTATGGATTTTCTGCGAATTTTTTGTTGGACCAGAACTGACAACAGAAGTGATACAGTAGAATTTCTGTCTTTGCGCCACTTAGTGTTGAACTTCGGACCTGGTGATTTGAAAGTTAAAGGAACCTCTGTTAAAATAACGTTTATTGAAAGAGTGATGGGGGAATGAAGTACAATCCATTGTCTTAAATTTCTTGCTAGAACCGAACTGTCACACACCAAATTCTCTTGCGTGTGGCAGTGTTACTAACGTTGTGCTAAAGGAGTGTGGATGTTTTATAAGAGATACACAATCGGGTTTACCATGTGGAGTATGCTGATGGATCAGTTAAAAAAAGAGTGTTTAATTTTCTACAGCAACAGCCTATAATTCATGATACTCTGCTGACAGTTAAATGTTTCACACATAAATTAAGGGCGAAGCCACATTGAAAGTTTTTTTGTTAAGTCATACCAAATATTGCATACATATAAAGACAAAGTGGAAGAGGAGATTGAAAAGCAGTTAGCTCTTATAATAATCCTTTGTTGATGGTGCTCAAGGAAGGCAACTGAATTAGACTTTTATTGGATTTTAGACAATAGTTGAATACAACTATTTTTGATGACCGGTTTTTGCAATCTAAGTAGGCATCGTTGGATCTGTAAAGCATATAGATCGAAAAAGTTGTAAGTGTAATGAGACAGATATAATAGGGTGTGGTACATATTTATGTACAGTGCTTGTCTATAAGTTTTACAGTATGCCATGGCACATGATAAAAAAGTCATACCAGAAACATGGAGAGCTTAATACGTATATCAGCGTGTGAAATATAAAACGAGGTTCACATAAAACAATTTGCATGTTGCACTGACTACGCACCATCATGCTTGTACAACTGATGAATGAAGACTCAGGGTCATACGTCAACAGCAATGATTCTATGAACTGCCACCAGTTGACACTATAATAGTCAACATACAGAGATACACCATAACATATACACTGAAGCGCCAAAGTAACTGGTATAGGCATGCGTACTCAATTACAGAGATATGTAAACAGGCAGAATATGGCGATGCGGCCGGCAACGCCTATAAGACAACAACTGTCTGGCGCAGTTGTTAGGTCGGTTACTGCTGCTACAAATGGCTCTGAGCACTGTGGGACTTAACAGCTGTGGTCATCAGTCCCCTAGAACTTAGAACTACTGAAACCTAACTAACCTAAGGACATCACACACATCCATGCCCGAGGCAGGATTCGAACCTGCGACCGTAGCAGTCGCGCGGTTCCGGACTGCGCGCCTAGAACCGCGAAACCACCGCGGCCGGCACTGCTGCTAGAATGACGGGTCATCGAGATTTAAGTGGGTTTGAACGTGGCGTTATAGTCGGGGCACGAGCGATGGGACACAGCATCTCCGTGGTAGCGATGAAGTGGGGTTTTCCCATACGACAATTTCACGAGTGTATCGTGAAAATCAGAAATCCGGTAAAAAATCAAGTCTCCGACATCGCTACGGCCGGAAAAAGATACTGCTAGAACGGGGCCAACGACGACTGATGAGAATCGTTCACCTTGGCAGGAGTGCAACCCTTCCGCAAATTGCTGCAGATTTCAGTGCTCGGCCATCAACAAGTGTCAGCGAGCGAACCATTCAACGAACCATCATCGACATGGGTTTTCGGTGCCGAAGGCCCATTCGTGTACCCTTGATGACTCCACGCCACAAAGTTTAACACCTAGCCCTTTGCCCGTCAACACCCATATTGGACTGTTGATGACGAAACATGTTGCATGGTCGGACGAGACTCGTTTCAAATTGTGTCAAGCGGATGGCCGTGTACGGGAATGGAGAAAACATCATGAATCCATGGACCCCGTATGTCGGCAGGAAACTGTTCAGGCTGGTGGAGGATCTGTATTTGTGTGGGGCATTTGGAGTAATACGTGACCCTTGATAAGTCTAGATACGACTATGACAGGTGACACGTACGTAAGCATCCTGCCTGATCACCTGCATCCATTCATGTCCATTGTGCATTCCGACGGACTTGGGCAATTCCAGCAGGACAATACGACGCCCTACAGGTCCAGAATTGCTACAGAGTGGGTCCAGGAACACTCTTCTGAGTTTCAACACCTCCGCTGCGCTGGCCACCAAACTCTCCAGACATGAACATTATTGAGCATGTAACACTAGCGCCCTAATCTGACGTAGGTTAGCTCTACAAAGCCTGTACTGTAATAAGTTCACGGGCTTCACCTTATAAACAAGGATTTCTATTACATTAGTTGACCGCGTGTACCTAATAGAAGCAAAATCGGACTTATCTTCAGTCAATAACCACAGTGATGCATCAAGCAAATGTACAGTATAATTATTCTTTCGCATGGACAAGAAGTACACACAGTAGATGCTACCTATAACTAACAATTCGGTCGCCAGCCTACCTAGGCAATGAGTAAGTTTTTCCTTGTACAAGTGGGTGCATGTACAAGCATAGTAACACGTAGTAATGATACGTTATATGGCAAAGTTTGGAACCAGAAAAATCCACTGAACTAAAGTTTTCTCATTTTGTACTAATTTGGACGAACTACATTTACACAACACCACACAGTAATGATTACTACTAACTGTATTTTGTATGTTGAGCAGACTGAAATCGGGCATAGATTGCCCTAGCGTCGACAATCTTGAAAGTACACACACATTATCACTATGAATAACGGAAAAACACTAATACATTTAGGATTAATCTAGAATTTAGCTTCACTGGTCAAATCTGATCAGTACACATCAAGGTTTGAACGGATGGATAAGAGAAAGAGGGGGGGGGGCCCTGAAACTGTTATAGTGGTTATACTGAAACTGTTAAGTACTGAAGGCAAATTAACACACAAATTTTATCAATCTCTGGATAACTACTCTTTTGTCTTACTTCTGAATAATTTAACTGTCATTATTTCTGTCTCAAATTAATTAAATAACATCGCTAACTCAATTAAAAAAAATAACTCTTTTGTTCTTTACCAACATTTGCAACAACACACAGAACTTTATATACCTTTATGGTATAGATTAATCTGCTGATAATTCTCATTAACTTTAACATTAAACTTTCAGTTTAGGATACTCGGATTGCACAATACGAGGTAAGGATCCTGTCTAGGTCAGTGATCAGGATAAGTCATGGCTAAAGCAATTTTGGTAAAAGTCACATTATTATTGAACCATTAGAAACAGTTTCGACACTGGTCCACACAGATACACTTCTAAAGATGAAATAAATGTTTGACCTGTGCAAGTCGGTGCGGCGGATGGCGGGCAGCGAGATAGCGGGCAGCACGGCACACATACAAGCACGGCTAAGGCTCACACAACATCGGCACTTTCCATCTTCTTAGCGTCGTAATTTTTCCAATTTTGTGCCTCAGAATATAGCCATGCCAAGTAGTCGTCGGAATCGGTTCATCCGAGGCTCAATGGAATCCACTTTTCCTGGGTAGCCTCCTCGGTACAGTACGTGTACTTCCGACTGTTGCTCGTCTCCGACTGTGGTACTGAGCCCGTTGTGCCGAACCGCGCCCAGTGTGCGTTTTCCCGCCTCGCCTGCCTCCACCTTTTCCCGCTCCCCTACAGGTAGGGTATTCACCACAGGTTTTCTACTACACATATCCTAACGCATTACCTACGTATGGACCAAGTGTATAAATTACAATTTTCACATCTTACAATAGTTTTAACACTAAATACACTTCCCTTTGATTACCACATTATTTGAAATCTAACAGAAATAATAATATTCGTTTCAAAAGTTACACACAGTTTCTTTAACATGACACGAAAAGAATCGAAAAAGAAATTCAACACATTGCTATTATTAATTTATCTAAATTCATAAAGAAATAAATTTATTATACGTATAATTGTCGTTACACATGCCCCTGTTTCCAGAAAATTTTCTTAAGTCCAAATTTTATGGGAACACTAAATCTTACAATTATACAGTGGTTCTGAATTTTTACTTAATTGTCCAAAAAGATTTACACTACATATTTCCTTTTGCTTACTGTATATAGGTTTACACTTTTTTAATATTTCTAGAATACTGACTTGTCATTTACTCAAGTGCCTTTCGCACAGTCCAACTTCCCATCACAATCTCACTAAAATAGCAATTTACTTATTTTTTCTAAATTTCTCAAAGAAATAATTTAAAATTCTGGAATACCAACATTTAACTACAAAAACAATTTCATATTTTGTATACACTATAATTTGTCGCTGCTTGCTTTGAATAGCAGTCCATTTTCTTACTTACTAAACAAAACACACACACATATATTCAGAAATTTAACTACACATATTTGCTGCCTATTATGCGGATTTGGGCAGCCCTTTTCACTTCATATGGTGACATCTCCTGGATCACATTTACAATTTTCCATCGATTATTTATGTGCCCTCATTGGTATTTGGCAGTCCTTCATATTATGGTTCATACACTGCCCATTTTCATTTTGACAGTCCCATCTTTTATCTGACTGATAGCATTTATCCTTTCTTTTCAGTCCTTTTCTCCATACATTTTTACAGTTACAGTACAATTGGTGATCTGAAACTCACATAACTACATTAGCACACTTTCAAGGGTATACAGACATTTACAAAGATTGGATATATTTAGAACAACTTGGGTTCAGCATAAGATACAGCACATTTACTCGTTCCTAGGTACATACAGTTTCAGGTTCAGAATATTTCTTACGCCTAAAGGTCTTTTGGATTTTGGGTAGATCAGGTAGTAAGCATTGTCGTGTGGAATATTCTGTATTATATATGGTCCATTATAAATATATTTAAATTTTGAAATTTCATGGTTTAGTTCACTAGACTTTTCGTGGGTTTTTAAAAGAACATAATCTCCAATTTTAAATTTTGAAACTTTTAAATTTTTATTGTGTCTTTTAGATCTAGATTCAGCTTTCTGCTTTGCCCTTTTTATCACCAATTCTTTCTTTTGATCCAATCCCAAACTTGTACAAGGTGGAAACTCTAGTTTTTCTTCAATTAAACTTTTACTACTTCTGCCTAACAAAATTTCTTCCGGTGGAAATCCTGTAGTTTCATGATGTAATGTGTTCATGACATTCTCAAAATCCGATACAAACCTGCCCCAGGCTCTATGATTGTGACTTCCTGTTTTTTCCGCAACGCACCTTGGTCGACTGTGACATCGTCCCAAGATACGTTCCTAACCTGTGAACCATTTATATCTGGCGGCTTTTTCGGTTTCTGAAGTTCAAAATCTTTGCTTACTTGAACTCTTTGCAAAATAAACACTGAGTCGTCCGGTGGCTCTTTCTTTCTTTGTTCTGTTTCAACGTCTGGATTTTGTTTTGATACGTCGTCATCGTTAGGTACAATATCGCAATTAACTGCATCCCTATTATTTTCACTGATTTTCTCATACCCTCTTTCAGTAAAAGTATATTCATTTTCCTTTACACCTGAAAATTCATCTTCACTAGATTCATCACTACTCTCTTCCTCAACATCAGATTCACTTAAGTACGCTACTTTTGCACAATAGGGAGCGTTAGTACATTCATTTCCGTCTGTATTTGCGTATCTTTCATTATCTGAACTATCGTCGGAATCCGACCATTCCGGATCGCTTTCAGGTTTTAACATAAAAGCTTTTCTGAGACAGGCACTAAGTTCTTCCTCTGTATTGTCGTCAGGCTTAGATTTTAATTCAATCTCCTCTTTTGGCAAAACGGCCTCATCATCATCTTTATTCACATCCACTGTGACTTCATATTCGGTGTAATCCTCGTGGACTTTAATTACTTTCAGGTAATCATCTACCCCTTCTCCACGGTGCCTCTCGGTAGCAGCTTGTACTATTGGCGGACTGTTAGCAGAAGTTATTTCTTCGTCAATGCTGAGGATTTCATTCTCCAAATCCTTCCTATCATTAACCTTCCTCCCATCGGCAGCACGCGTACTTTGCGCGGCGCTATTTATTCTCCCCTCTTCAAATTTGGGCCACGTCAATTTATGGACGTCCCTACTATCTCTCTTTCCACCAACTAATTTCTTCGCCTCATACTCCTTCTTAAAATCCTCCCACTCACATTGCTTTAGGCCCTTGTACAGATCATCGATCTGCACACGCCAATCAGTTACTTCTGCTAATTCATCCTCGCCTTTTATCTCATTGCAAACACTGCTAACCGCACCTCTCTGTGTATTCACAGTTTCATTTATTGTTTCCTTTGCCACGGAATTATCACTCGTAAAATTTTCATTAGCTCTGACTGCTACGTTCGTACCTACTGCTGCCGTATTGCTAGCGGCTTCTTTCCGAACAGATGTTCGGCTAGGCTGGGCCGTTGCCCTCTGATGCTCCACTCGCCTGTTAACATGTAGCGCTCTGTGCGGCAGCGATGATTCATTCTCGCTCGCACCTGACGCTGGTTTCGCCACAACACGTCGCCGCGTTCCATGCTCGTCCTTAGCCTGTCTTATTACATTACGGTCGGTCCGGTATCTTTTCTTGAATCGGGGCCGGTATGTATTGTCCGCTTCCGTTTGGCCCGCAACGTTCGCGGAAATTAGTTTCCCGCGTCGTTATTATTTTGCGCGGTATACCCTCTACCGCGACCTGGATTATTTCCTCTACCTCTTCCTCTGCCTCTTCCTCTCTGTATTACATTGACGCGAAATCCATCGCCGTCATTTCGTTCGTCATTGTGTCGGTTATTACGGTTACCAAAACTTTGATAATTGGCACGACTTTCGCGCCAATGATCTTCGTCTTCGACTCTTTCGAGAAATGCTTGGAAGCTGCGATGATTGCTTCCTACATACCTTTTTGAATCCTCCGGAAGCTTTTTATATAGCTCCCAGATAATTTCCGAATCTGATCTTCTACCTCTTAGGTGTGTCAATTTCCGGTACCAATACTCACAGAAATCTTTCAAAGTGTTCCTGCCCCTGTTATCATGCTGTTTGGCCATGATGAACTCGCGCCATAAATGGTCCTGCTTTTGTTCAGACCAATATTCTTCCGTAAATCTTTGCCTGAATTCTTCGAAAGTCATTCGTTCGGTATTTAAATTTATTCCCCAGCGCTTAGCGTCACCTGCTAAGGCGCTAATTACTACGTTTATCTTTTCCTGATCAGACAAGTGCTCAGGAAATACTCTCTCGCAATTTTTGATAAAATCTAACGGATGCCACCCGTTATGTTTCTTGGCCGGATCGAAGCGTTCCTCGCCTTCTAACAGCTTCGTAATTGGTGTGCCATTACAGACAACACCAGGCCTATCTTTAATTTTGCTCTCCAGATCGAAAATTTTGCCCTGAATTTTCGTAGTATTTTGTTCACAATTGTGAACACATCCGGTTACTTTTTTACTTAAATCACTTTCAGTGTCTGAAACTACCTTTTTCAATTGCGATATCCCGTGTTGACATTCGTTTACGATCTCAGTTTTAAGACCGAAAACTTTTTCGTCTACCTTAGTTTCAACCAGAGGTTCTACTTTCTCTTGGATGTTGAGAATTTCAACATCAAATCTACTATTAATGTTTCCAATTTCCTCCTGCATAGTATCCATATTTTTGTTAATGGTATCAATTTCAAATTTCAGAGTATTTACCACAGAACTTAAATTACCCACTTTTTGTTCTACCTGTTCTATCTGTTTACTAATTTTAATTCCCTGTCCTTCCACCTGTGCTTTAATTTGATCCACCTGTGTTTTGAGTTGCTCGTTAACGTGTGTTTTGAGCTGTTCATTCTGTGTTTTGAGCTGCTCGACAACGTGTGTTTTAAGCTGCTCATTTTGCGTTTTGAGCTGCTGATCAACATGTGTTTTAAGCTGATTAACCTGATTGCCGACTTGATTTTGAAGTTGCTCATTCTGTCCTGCAATTTGTTTGGTTAATTGTTCAAATAAGTCGTTCATACTTAAAATTTTTATACTGTTTTGTTCTACAGGATCGATGTGTTCCGATTCTACTTCAGAAGTTTCTTTCGGTTCTTTCTTTATCTGTGGTGAATCAAATATGTCAGTGGATTCGTTCACATACCCACTATCATCTACAAAGTCACCCTCTGCTTCCTGTTTTGTCCCTTGTTGTGTTCGAGGCGATCTCAACCTTTCAATCTGTTCATTGACATGTTCGTGGTATTGTATGTACGCCAACTGTCTTTCGCTAACGCCATCTGTTATCTGGCCGCGTAAACTCCGGCTACTGCCAGCCGCATTCTCCATTTCACTTGGCGCATCTACCCTGCCTACGTTCCTGTCCATATTGAATGCCAACTATACCACACTATTATACTTGACTCACACTGCAGTTTATTTTACTAAACTTTATTGTAATTCGTGCCACTGAACATCCACTGTTCGGTATTTACATTAATTTGTAACCGACAACAACTGGATATCCTGTCACCGGGAAGCCACTTGTAACACTAGCGCCCTAATCTGACGTAGGTTAGCTCTACAAAGCCTGTACTGTAATAAGTTCACGGGCTTCACCTTATAAACAAGGATTTCTATTACATTAGTTGACCGCGTGTACCTAATAGAAGCAAAATCGGACTTATCTTCAGTCAATAACCACAGTGATGCATCAAGCAAATGTACAGTATAATTATTCTTTCGCATGGACAAGAAGTACACACAGTAGATGCTACCTATAACTAACAATTCGGTCGCCAGCCTACTTAGGCAATGAGTAAGTTTTTCCTTGTACAAGTGGGTGCATGTACAAGCATAGTAACACGTAGTAATGATACGTTATATGGCAAAGTTTGGAACCAGAAAAATCCACTGAACTAAAGTTTTCTCATTTTGTACTAATTTGGACGAACTACATTTACACAACACCACACAGTAATGATTACTACTAACTGTATTTTGTATGTTGAGCAGACTGAAATCGGGCATAGATTGCCCTAGCGTCGACAATCTTGAAAGTACACACACATTATCACTATGAATAATGGAAAAACACTAATACATTTAGGATTAATCTAGAATTTAGCTTCACTGGTCAAATCTGATCAGTACACATCAAGGTTTGAACGGATGGATAAGAGAAAGAGGGGGGGGGGCCCTGAAACTGTTATAGTGGTTATACTGAAACTGTTAAGTACTGAAGGCAAATTAACACACAAATTTTATCAATCTCTGGATAACTACTCTTTTGTCTTACTTCTGAATAATTTAACTGTCATTATTTCTGTCTCAAATTAATTAAATAACATCGCTAACTCAATTAAAAAAAATAACTCTTTTGTTCTTTACCAACATTTGCAACAACACACAGAACTTTATATACCTTTATGGTATAGATTAATCTGCTGATAATTCTCATTAACTTTAACATTAAACTTTCAGTTTAGGATACTCGGATTGCACAATACGAGGTAAGGATCCTGTCTAGGTCAGTGATCAGGATAAGTCATGGCTAAAGCAATTTTGGTAAAAGTCACATTATTATTGAACCATTAGAAACAGTTTCGACACTGGTCCACACAGATACACTTCTAAAGATGAAATAAATGTTTGACCTGTGCAAGTCGGTGCGGCGGATGGCGGGCAGCGAGATAGCGGGCAGCACGGCACACATACAAGCACGGCTAAGGCTCACACAACATCGGCACTTTCCATCTTCTTAGCGTCGTAATTTTTCCAATTTTGTGCCTCAGAATATAGCCATGCCAAGTAGTCGTCGGAATCGGTTCATCCGAGGCTCAATGGAATCCACTTTTCCTGGGTAGCCTCCTCGGTACAGTACGTGTACTTCCGACTGTTGCTCGTCTCCGACTGTGGTACTGAGCCCGTTGTGCCGAACCGCGCCCAGTGTGCGTTTTCCCGCCTCGCCTGCCTCCACCTTTTCCCGCTCCCCTACAGGTAGGGTATTCACCACAGGTTTTCTACTACACATATCCTAACGCATTACCTACGTATGGACCAAGTGTATAAATTACAATTTTCACATCTTACAATAGTTTTAACACTAAATACACTTCCCTTTGATTACCACATTATTTGAAATCTAACAGAAATAATAATATTCGTTTCAAAAGTTACACACAGTTTCTTTAACATGACACGAAAAGAATCGAAAAAGAAATTCAACACATTGCTATTATTAATTTATCTAAATTCATAAAGAAATAAATTTATTATACGTATAATTGTCGTTACAAGCATATCTGGGATGCCTTGCAACGTGCTGGTCAGAAGAGATCTCCACCCCCAAGTACTCTTACGGATTTATGGACAGCCCTGCAGGATTCATGGTGTCAATTCCCACCAGTACTACTTCAGACATTAGTCGAGTCCATGCCACGTCGTGTTGCGGCTTTTCTGCGTGGTCGCGGGGGCCGTACCCTATATTAGGCAAGTGTACCTGTTTCTTTGGCTCTTCAGTGTAAAATGTAAGGGAGAAGCTACACCATGTTATATCTGTCTTATTAACTTTATAATTTTGATCTATATGCTTTACAGATCCGGTGTTAGATTGCCAAAACTGGTCATCAAAATGAAGCTATATTCGGTTATCTTGGCTATTTGTAAGTTTTTCCTTCTATATTTATATTTCTGAAGTTAGCTGGCAAAATGGACGAGGTCATCTCTAACAGTGTTCCACAAATTCGGTCGCAACGCTGGAAGAGCACTCTTTCTGGAGAGAAAATTAAAAATGTTTTTAATCAAACACATTATCCTGTTTCGGACCCATCAGGTCATGTAATGAAGGAATTTTGCAAGTTGTGTTATCTTTACTGCCACCATCGTCATTGATCACGGGACACATACATCTGGAAATTTCAAGGAGTTAATAAGTTACCGAACAATTTTGATTCTTTGCCGCCAGTACTTGTACCGAAGGATAAATATCTTCCGGATGCGGTTCGAGAGCTTGTATCTTTACCTTCCTCTTGAAAACTGAGACGTAATACTATGCTAGAGTTGGCTTTATGATTATTGAGCAGGCTATGGAGGAACAGAAGAAGAGTGACAAAGTTGCGAGAGTGGAGAACACAGAAGGTGTTTGTAGGGTAACAGAAATTGTCGACTCTCAAATTCTTTCCTGTATACCCGTTTTCGGTGAGACACGTGGAATACCCAAAAGCAGAGACGATCAGAACAAGAAGTTCACAAGGACAGCACCACGTGTCGAATGTGAAGATTTTTTAGTGAATATATTGCTGATCTATAGAGTGCAGTCAATCTTGCACAATTTCATTGTTAAAATGTTTTACGTGTAGTATGAGTTACAGTGTATGATGGTAAGCTATGGCTTTGATTTCAGGTGAGCTATACGCAACAAATCCTTTTATCTTTATTTTGGCATGTTACTGATCACATTGCATTTGCATGTTTTTTCTTGGAAAAATTATTAACGCAAGGCTGGAGGATTTTCTGGTGGATGAAGAATCATGTATGATACTACAGTAAAGTGAGGGCTGAGTAGTAATATTACGCTGAGGTAAGAATACACTTCAGGAGTCAGTAATGTAGCTCGCTATTGCACAGAACGGTAAACAATCAACTGCTACAGGAACGGTTATTATGAGAATCATGTAAATATTACTCTTTTCGTGATTCTATACGGTATATCAAAAAGAATCGTCCGATTTAGTACGTCTATATTTCTGAAACTAATAAACATATACAATGAATTATGTTTTTTGATTAACAGGAAACTAATGAAAAAAATTCATACCCTTAAGGTGCACAGCATATGTCAATGCGGTATTCAGATTGTTCCCACACTGCAGCGAGCATATCTTGAGTTACACCTTCCACAGCTGATGTTATGCAATGCCTCAGTTCGTTCATTGTTGTTGGTAACGGAGGCACATAAGCAGTCTTTTATAAACTCCCACAAGACGTAATCGTATATAGTCAGGTCCGGTGACTTTGTAGGCCAGTAATGTAATGCTGAATCATTTGCTCCGTTCTGTAATCCTTTGATTTAAAAATTCCCGAACTTCCAGATGCCAGTGCGGCGGTGCCCATCCTGTTGGTAAATGAAGTGGTTTGAATCAGTCTCCATCTGTGGGAGAAGAAAGGTCTGAATTGGTTCAAATGGCTCTAAGCACTATGGGACTTAACATCTGAGGTCACCAGTCCCCTAGACTTAGAACTACTTAAACCTAACTAACCTAAGGACATCACACACATCCATGCCTGAGGCAAGATTCGAACATGCGACCGTAGCAGCAGCGTGATTCCGGAATGAAGCGCCTAGAACCGCTCGGTCACAGCGGCCGGGGAAAGCTCTCAAGCATATCGAGATATGTGCTTCCTGTAACAGTGTTCTAGGTAAAGAAAAATGGACCATACACCTTTTCCCATGAAACTGCACAAAACACATTGAATTTGGAGAGTCCGTCTCATGTTGTACAACTTCACTCGGTTGCTCCGTACCCCTTATTCTCACATTACGACGGTTCACCTTTCCACTTAAATTGACTGTTGCCTCGTTACTAAACACTGAGCGTGGAAGAAAACTCTTTACCCTCCATCTTGGCAAGAACGAAGTCACAGAACTTCACACGTTGTCCTTTATCACCCTTATGAAGAGCTTGAAGTAGCTGAATTTTTGTATGGTTTCAAGTGAAAACATCGACGCAAAACATACGTGGCGGACATCGGGTGGGGTGGGGGGGCATGTTGAGCTGTCGAGCTGCACGGCGGATGCGTTCGACGTCTGTATCAGACACTCGGGGACGGCACGGCGATTTGAGTTTACACAAATAACCTGTTTCTCGGAATTGTTCATGCCACCGTCTAATGCTCTGTGCTGTAGGAGGATCCACACCATAACTAGAACGAAAGTCAGCTGAACAGTTATTACTGACCCGCACAGCGCAACGCGTAGAACACAAAACGCTTTCTTTTGTTCCGACACCATTTTTACTAGAACTGAAATGGGTGCACACTGCTGCTACCTAGCGGGAACCACGTAAAACTCCAGAGTTTGCTATTTCCAACAGTACGTTATTCACGCACATATCTCAAGTATCATGATAGTTACGATTTTTTTAAATCGGATGATTCTTTTTGACACACCTTGTATTTTATGTATCTGTGTTTGATCTCACGTTGTATTTTTTTTTTATCCAAGGAAAATTTCATGTTGTTTACACAACAAGCGTCAGGAATCTGCTAATGGACTGATGTGCCAAGAATGTGCTCCCGTAATGAGTGACGATGCTGCAGTAACAGGACCTGAGCGATCTTGTACATCGCAATATTCGCTAATTTTTTTTTTACATGTATTTTCTTCGTCGGAATCATTGGGGAAATTATTCTTGAAGTGACAGCATCAAACTCGTGGGAGATCAACTTAACACTGTTGAGCAGTGGCGCTTCCGTCTCTCAAACTTCCAGCCGTTCGCACCAGACAACAAGCGATTTTCGCGCCACGGAGAGCATTTTCCAACCGGGAGACGCGGCCATTCCGCCGTGAGCGGCCGGGCGGATGCCGTCAGCGGCAATGTGGTTCGCGGCATCGAGTCGCACTCGGCTCGGCTCGGAGCGATGCGCTGAGTGGGGACCGGATTTGGTCACTTTGGCCGTTAGGATTTGGCACGAGGCCTGTTGACACAGCGGTTCTCCGGGCTTTATTCGGCTCTGAGCACTATGGGACTTAACTTCTGAGGTCATCAGTCCCCTAGAACCTAGAACAACTTAAACCTAACTAACCTAAGGACATCACACACATCTATGCCCGAGGCTGGATTCGAACCTGCGACCGAAGCGGACGCGCGGTTCCAGACTGTAGCACCTAGAACCGCTCGGCCACTCCTGCCGGCGCTTTATTCGGAAGTGCACATTATTGTAGGCAATTTTGGCCCTGTGTGTTACTTGAGCGCCAAAATTTATTTCATTCGTACGAAGTCATTTCCTTCTCATTTGGGAATTCAGTTTGTATGAGCTAATGAACAGAGAGTCTGGTGTTTTGAAGACTGATTCATTAGATGCTTTGGTCTTTGCATTATCGGATTACCGTGCTGCTCGTCGTCACAGTGAGCTTGGAGCTGGTTAAGAACGTTCGTTAGAGGGGCTAAGGAGAAGGTGATACTGATGGAGTCGGGATTTGTTGCAATCCTTGTATCTTGCCTCCCCGTGCTGCGCAGAATCAAAGGACGGCAGTGGTTGAGATGTGGTTCTAGTAATTGTATTGTTGGTTCTTATACTCAGCAGTAAATCTGACAGAGTGAAAATATTCAAAATTGTGTGATGACTGATGATTTCTTGTGCAGAGGTGGTGCCTCTTAAGCGAATCCTTTCCTGACTGAACGCTTGGTTACGGGAGACTGTGAAGAGGGCTGGTGGCGCCGCCACTTCGACGCCCCCTTAGTTTGTTCCAGCCTCATGACTGTTGTGACACCCGCAGGGGACGTCGAATCTCTTGGTCCCACAATTGAGTTGTGCACCGGACATCTGCGCGCATCGGGTTGCCGACATCGTCTGCGTCAAGTCTCCCTCCTCCTGCATCGCCTCGGCAGGCTGGAGTGGCCGAGCGGTTCTAGGCGCTACAGTCTGGATCCGCGCGACCGCTACGGTCGCAGGTTCGAACCCTGCCTCGGGCATGGATGTGTGTGATGTCCTTAGGTTAATTAGGTTTAAGTAGTTCTAAGTTCTAGGGGACTGATGACCTCAGAAGTTAAGTCCCATAGTGCTCCGAGCCATTTGAACCATTTTCTTGCATCACCTCACGCCACAGAGAATTAAGCTACGAATACGTAACGTAGTTACGGGTGTTTGTCCCAATAGTTGTAATATTTTTGTTGCATTTTCCTTTTTTTAAAAAGAGATATGATCGTATTTCATGTTTCAGTTAACGTGAGTTTAAGAGTTTCACTACCCTGGGTTAACGTTTTGCAGGCTCGTGGACGGCCGTTGCCCAGGTTGATAAATATCCTTGATTTTTATTACCTGACGGCTTTAAATTTTTGAAAAACCGTAATTGGTCGTTTCTTAATTTCTAAAATTTTTTTAGGTTTTATTATCGGGCACTGACTAGGTTTTCGTAATTAAAGTGAGTTTTAGATGTATAGGCAATATGCAAATGTGATGCATTTATAAGTAATTGTGGTTATTGCTCATCATGTTCTTGGTTTTATATTACTTGGGACCCTGTCTGTAGATCTGAATTTTGGTACAAGATCCTAGAAGCCCAGCTGGTCCTCTTTATCAGAATAATTATGCTGCATGTTGGCAGTGATAGATTATTCATTCTTTTCGTAAATGTGTAAACTCAAAATTAGAGTAAACGCTCAAGTTTTATTTAAGTGCCCTGTGTACTTGTTCTCAAATTGTTAAAGATTTTTTTTGGATTCAGTCTATTTTAAATTTATTCATCAGCAATAGCCATTGGATATATTCAGAAAGTTTACCTATTGTAAAATTGTGTGTTTGCACTTGATTATAACAAATGTTATACAAATAGCCAATAATATTTACCCGAACCCCAGTCCAGTCCTTCCTCGTAATTCAACCTGAACACGTGGGCACCATTTTAAATGATAACTTTGTCTTTTTACAGGAGTGTGTCAATCAGGTAACTGTTTATATATTGGGATCGTGAATGTATTCACACATAATTTTCTGGGAAATAATAAACTATCTTACAGGTCTCAGAGCTCTATGGTGCATCCGCAAAAAAATTAACATGGTCTTTCGTAGCCTTTGTAGCTACCATATCTTTTCTTAATATAAGAAATAGGTCGAAGACCGGCTGTTTACCTATTGAATGATACGCGAACTTCACTTTCAGCACATGATTTGTAGGGCCAAAATTGACCTTAATGATTAAATGAATGAGAGTGGGTAAGACGTTTCGTCATTAGTAGCCTTGCGCACAGTGTAGGCAGTTGTTGTAATAGTCAGTTACTTGGGTGTTATGTTATGATGTAATAACCAATAGGAGTAGCTGGAAAATAGTAGTTTTGATGGCATGTCCGAAGCACAGGATAAGGATAGTCTTTACCGTACATTGTGATAAGAGAATTTCATTGTGGTACTCACGTATCAAGGTAATGGGTACTGTAACCCACCTGTCACAGAGTAAGATCTTTATGTGTGTGTAGTCACCAGTAGCTGTACAGTATCAGAGTGCCAGTGTGCACTGTACTGTATAGTCGAATAAGGCTACGTGGATCAATTGCTTAGCAGACTTATCTTTGTGAGTCTGCAAATTTGAAGTCCAAACGCACCGTCCACACCTGTCACACTTACCTGACTTTCCCACAGTACAGCTACCAGCTGGGTGAGCAGAGAGACGTTCGACTATGTCATGAATAAATTAAAGAGAATTGTTTCTTACATAACAAAGAACTTTGAATAACCGATAAGTGCGGAAGAATGACTGACTACCTTAAATACGAAAGGGTGAGCATCTTTTCGCACGGCTGTAAATGGTGTAACGGCAGTGTCTTAGGATTGTTACTGAACATTATTTGGTTCCACATTCGGCCCTAGTTACTTATTGTATGTTAACCGACTGTCACTAATTGTATGTACTAAGTTTTATCCATACTGTTTGCACTGCATCTCAAAGTATATTTTTAACGTCTTGCCAAAGTACGTAATCGTTAAGTGCATACACACCTGTCCCAGAATATCACAAACATTAAATTCATAATAAAATAGAATGAACAACCATGAAATTTTACTGACATTTGATTGTTGGGAGCGTAATTTATCAGCAATCAGTCTTAAGGCCAAGCGTTTAAAATAATATAATAGTCTGTATAAGAAATCATCATTCATTCACGCGATCAGGCCCAGAGGACCGCGCGCCACCCCAGTTAGAGCTCTCCATCCGTCTCTGTCTTCTGCTACCTGTCTCCAGTTTTCCGTGACTCCCAGCTGCAACAGGTCTTCTCTCACTCCATCGATCCACCTCTTTCTAGGTCTTCCCACTGGTCTGCTGCCCGACGGGATCCAGTCCATTGTGATTTTGGGCCATCTTGTTGCCTCCATTCTAACAACATGTCCAGCCCATTGCAGTCTTTTGCTTCTCATCACTCCCAAGATGTTAGGCTCCTTGTACAGCTCTTCTAATTCAGTGTTATGGCGTCTTCTCCATTCTCCAGTAGTCTGATCTCTGGCGTCTTCTCCATTCTCCAGTAGTCTGATCTCTGACTGGTCCAAATATTTTCCTGAGGACTTTCCTTTCAAATGTTAGCAGTCGCTTAAGGTCTTGTTTTCGAGTGCTCCATGTTTGAGAACCATAAAGTACTACTGGCATTATTAATGTCTTATACAACCGTAGCCTTAGTTGTTGCGAGACACTTCTACATTTTAATATAGGGTCTAGAGAGTGATAGTATATGTTTCCCGCCTGCAGTCGTGCTTTTATCTCTGCTTCAGTTGATGTTACTTCTGTAAAAAATGATCCAAGGTATTTGAACTCTTTCACATGTTTATACCTGGTGTTGTTCACAATTAAATCTTGAGAGTTCTGGATCTTTCTTCCTATGGTCATATACTCTGTCTTTTCAGAGCTAATTTGTAGACCGATCCTAGCTGCCAATAACTCCAAGGTCTGGATACTTCTCTTCAGATCTTCTTGTGTGCATGCTAATACTGCAGTGTCGTCTGCATAGGCCAGATATGTAATGTGTTCATTACCAATTTGAATGCCCTTGATGTTTTCTTTGTTGAAATCCCGCATTACCTTCTCAAGTGCCAGGTTGAAGAGGACAGGTGATAGCCCATCTCCTTGGCGTAATCCTGTTACAACTTGGAAGCTTTCTGTCATTTGATTGCCTACCTTAACCTTAAGTTTTGTGTCATTTAGGCATACCTCTACCAGTTCGACCAACTCCTTTGGTATACCAAACTCTGTCATAGTTCTAATCAGGCTAGGTCTATGTATACTGTCGTAAGCCTTCTTGAAGTCTACAAACAGGAGATGTATCTCTCGTCCGTATTTGTACATTTTTTCACAGACCTGTTTTACGACAAAAATCTGACCCGTGGTTGATCGCCCTGCCTGGAAACCTCCTTGGTATTCTCCAACTATGTCTGTTGCTATAGGTTTTATTCGTTGTAATAGGCAGTTGGAGAAGATCTTATGACAGGTGTTGAGTAGCGCTATGCCCCTGTAGTTGTCACACACGGATTTGTCTTTCCTTTTATATATGTGGCATATCACAGCTACCTTCCAGTCCTCTGGTATTTCATGTTTTACCCAAATTTGCTCGATTAGCTTGTGGATTTTGAAACAGAGGATTTCGTCTCCAGCCTTGAGAAGTTCAGCAGGAATACCGTCCTCACCTGGACTTTTACCATTCTTAAGGTTTTTAATCTGGTTCCTTATCTCTTCAATGGTGGGTGGAGGATATTCTGGGTCTGCTGTTACTGGTTCATCAAACTCAAGTTGTTTGGTTGGTTCATCAGAGTTTAGTAATTCTCTGAAGTATTCCATCCTTCTTCCAATTTTTTGATCTTCTGTTAACATTCTTCCATTGGCATCTTTTATAAATCTGTGTTGATGGTATGTCCCTCCATTAAAACTTTTCACTTTTCTATAAAGTTCTTTATACCTATTTCCATGAAAGTCTTGTTCAGCTTCCTCCGTGATACTTTTAACATATTTTCTCTTTGCTTTCCTCAATGTGGCTTGGGTCTGCCGTCGTGTTTCTTCAAACTTCGATTTTTCTTCTTCTTGCATATTGCTTTGTATCCACAGTAGTTCGGCCCGTTGTCTCTCCCTGATAGCTCCCTCACACTCCTCATTGAACCACACTCTTTTTCCCCTAGTTCGCTTTGGGATTACTTCTTGGGCTGTTTCTTTAATGGTCTCTGCAATCGCCTTCCAGTTCTGATCTACCACGGTATCTCCTTCCTCTTCATTCAAAGCCTCAAAACGGTTTGTTAGTGCTATCTTGAAAGTTCTTCTTATATTATCTTCAGTCAGACTCTCATGGTCATATCGAGTGACTCTTTGCATTCTTTTGTGCTTCCTGGCTCTCCATATTGTTTTCATCCTTCCACTGACAAGGAAGTGGTCTGATCCACATTCCGCACCTCCTGCCGTTCTAACATTTTGTATCCACTTCTTTATTCTCTTCTCTACAATTAGGTGGTCAATTTGGTTCACTGTTTTCCCATCTGGAGACACCCAGGTTCCTTTATATATTCTCTTCCTGTCGAAATCAGTACTACTTATAAACAAGCCTTTTGCAGTCCCAAAGCTAACCAGCCTAGTGCCGTTATCACTGCTCACATCATGTAAACAGTGCTTTCCGATGGTCCCCATGAAGGCTGCTTCTTTCCCTATTTTCGCATTCTGTATAAGAAAATCAGATAAAATTTTTGAAAAGAAAGTCAGATGTTTCGTGAAATGATTTGTCTAAAAGTAAGAAATAAAACATATCACAGAAACATTTAATGCACCTCGTTTTGTGTAAATGGTTTCGACAGTAATTGAAAGCCACTTCGAATGTTTCTCAGATCGATTTTATTTATTTTAGAAAAATAATTTCATGGAATATTTCCACAAATTTCATTCACTTCTTTCATTTTTTTTCAAGTTTTAAACAGAAAGCGTGATCTTACTGACATCTCATTTGCCTCCCAAGTGTGTTCTGCTCTCGAAATTCCTAAATTTAGAACATGATTCGAAGCAAGCCTTTTGGGCATTTAAATATCAGACCAATGTATATTTTATGTGCTAGATAGCTAGGCCTTGAAGAAATGAACTTTTTGACACTTCATTTACACAGATAGCGGCAGCTGTTCGTGAAATATTTCAATTTTTCCTCAAATCAGCCATTAAGTTGTCCTTAATAACCCTGATTACTTTCTAAGCAATAGAATATTTCCTTGGTAGACCTCACGCTAGTCACCCCATTTGCCCGTTTCGCACTCTTTGTTTGGCTATGAAAATTTGGACAAAAAATCATTGTGTAATTAGAGAGTATTGTTTTAGCTCCATTCAAACGTTTGACCAAAACAGTTCGTGTGTTAATCATACGACATAATACGTCCTTTTTGTGTGCTGTCGTTCCCAAAAAAGCCTCATTTCGCTATCTTGAACGGTTTATGAAACACGCCGATTTTTACGAATATTTGATTCGCGAAACGTTTCGGGTGCGCCGTGAGCGAACCATCCGTGGATGGAACAACCAATATCTCGAGAATGAAAAGACATACCATTCCGCTCTTAACTTTAAATACAATTTCGACATGTTGGCTACATTTTATGATCAGGCCAGGATCAAGGGGGTTGGGAGGGGGGGGGGGGGACCAGGGTATCTGCCCCTTGGGGCAATTTCAGGGGCGCCAAATCCATATTCTTGAAAGAACAAACCTTGTTTCGCAAAGCGCCTACCATTCAGTGCACGTTCTTCTATGGACTGTTCATATGATTTTGAAACTCATCTCTGTAGGTTTTTGAACATTTTTGAACACATTCTAAGCTGATTTCTGAATGAATCATAAGTTGATTTTTGAATGTGTGCATTGTGCACGTGACGTCTCTGCCAGGAAAATCTCCGTCGCATCAAGCAATAAAGAACTTTCCCACAAACAAAATAGGACTGGGCTATAAGAGCTGAGCGGAATAAAACTGCATGGGTGAATAACAATCGCTTTTTTTATGTGGTTGATTGGGTGTGCGAATGTTATAATTATTAGTGAAATCCATAGATTCAGACTAGCATTGTGGAAATAAACGACTAGCAGGAATAACAGGTAAGAAAATTACATATTATCTTTTCGGTGTATCCAAGAAAATGAAATTTTGACAGAAAATTTTTGCCACATCGTTACACTAGGACCAGTTGTACAGTTCCCTGTTGACTGCCGATTAATTCTATTCTCGGAATGGCATGGAAAAGCGTTGTACGAACGCGTAATAACGCCTAACCGGAGAATAAACGCGGGATAACTGAACCGGTCATTCTCACAGGGTTAGTGAAGTTAACCGGAGAATAAATTTTGATAATGACAGAAATAGTTACAGAATTAGTGATGACAAAATTGTCTGTTAAAACGAGGAAGGAGACGAAACGGGAACGTCACACAAATTATGTGGAAGAATATGATGATTCCAAATTTATACGAAAATTTCGTACCCATACTACCTTCCGCTCTCATGCTTGAGAAACAGGAGCGTATAAATGAAATGAGAAACTATTTTGTAACATAAAACTTTCTGCTTGTAATAGGCCTGATAGGCATTTGATATTGGTACTTCGTGAATCGTATTCTGTCGTGTTATTTATGTAAATGAGAAACATAAAAATAACCATTTATGCCAAAACAGTGTCGGATATTTTGGAATGTGTTGCAATTGCTGTAATATTAGAAAGACCTATTTCTTCTTATCTAGTAGACAGTGACAAAATAGGCGTAATCAAATCGAGAAACCACACCAGTCTTCGGTACAATTTGTATCAACAACTTTCTCAGCATCAGACCACGACATTTCGATTTTTCATGTAGCAAAACGTTTGACGAACTTCGATGAGGTACTAGATTCTTCCGCAGAAAGGAAAGCACGCCATATAAAACAGTAGCAAGATTAGAGGGAGAAATATACTAGGACTTAAGTTTTGAAGAAATGTGTATTGCCTTGCTTGTCTCTCGTCTTTACTGGTTTTATGTTTCCTATATTTAATTTTATGTCCCACAAAAGAGGAAGTTATTGGCTAATAGACAATAAAGAGTGCAGATTATCTTAAGAGTTCTTATTCTTCCGTTTACAAATAGTTCCACCCCGTATTGATTGTGAGTTTCTTTAAGGCGGGTAGGATATCAGACTGGCCGACTGGATGCAGGAGAGGCACGACAGAACATTTTAATTTCCACTGTCCCGAATATATGTTTGATGACTTCCATTACAAAACATACACTGTTGAATTCCGCAGAGCGAAATACAGTGACGTACGATAGAAAAATACTGTCTGAAAAGGCATGACACTGCACACTGAAGACTAAATAACATCTCTCACATTTCATCAAATATATGTGTTTTATATATCAAACTCCCCTGAAACATGTTCGCTGCTACAAAATTAACATATTTTTGAAAAATCGATTTTTAAAATTTTTTTAACTTCCTATCTCTAACGCTTGGAGTGTGGGATGGAAAAGGGCGGGGGGGAGGGCGCCACTATCAAGTTTCTACGCCGGTTCGGAAATAATGTAATCCGATGCTGAATGTATAGCCTAAAATGAACTATACACGAAGTGTACGCAACGCGATTTTACCTCTGCAAACTCTTAAAAATTTCTTGTTGTCATTTAGTTAGTTTAGTACAGTACGGTAACTACGACGAATAAGGAAAATAAATTCACTCCTTCATCGGGCAAAGATATCACGCTGTGAGATGCGGAATAATCAAATTATTTCACCGAACAGTTTTCTTAAAATCGGATACGTTTTTCATAGCACCCGGCGCGTCGGCATCAGTGCTTTGCCGAGAAGACTCCTAGATGCCGCTCTCACTGTCGCGCGTGCTGCAGCGACAAGATTCGAACACGTTTGAATTCAAACGTCCCAAGTTGCAGCGGAGGGCAGGCAGCGCCGCGGACCTCGCTCACCTAGCACACTTCCGTAACTACACTCCTGGAAATTGAAATAAGAACACCGTGAATTCATTGTCCCAGGAAGGGGAAACTTTATTGACACATTCCTGGGGTCAGGTACATCACATGATCACACTGACAGAACCACAGGCACATAGACACAGGCAACAGAGCATGCACAATGTCGGCACTAGTACAGTGTATATCCACCTTTCACAGCAATGCAGGCTGCTATTCTCCCATGGAGACGATCGTAGAGATGCTGGATGTAGTCCTGTGGAACGGCTTGCCATGCCATTTCCACCTGGCGCCTCAGTTGGACCAGCGTTCGTGCTGGACGTGCAGACCGCGTGAGACGACGCTTCATCCAGTCCCAAACATGCTCAATGGGGGACAGATCCGGAGATCTTGCTGGCCAGGGTAGTTGACTTACACCTTCTAGAGCACGTTGGGTGGCACAGGATACATGCGGACGTGCATTGTCCTGTTGGAACAGCAAGTTCCCTTGCTGGTCTAGGAATGGTAGAACGATGGGTTCGATGACGGTTTGGATGTACCGTACACTATTCAGTGTCCCCTCGACGATCACCAGTGGTGTACGGCCAGTGTAGGAGATCGCTCCCCACACCATGATGCCGGGTGTTGGCCCTGTGTGCCTCGGTCGTATGCAGTCCTGATTGTGGCGCTCACCTGCACGGCGCCAAACACGCATACGACCATCATTGGCACCAAGGCAGAAGCGACTCTCATCGCTGGAGACGACACGTCTCCATTCGTCCCTCCATTCACGCCTGTCGCGACACCACTGGAGGCGGGCTGCACGATGTTGGGGCGTGAGCGGAAGACGGCCTAACGGTGTACGGGACCGTAGCCCAGCTTCATGGAGACGGTTGCGAATGGTCCTCGCCGATACCCCAGGAGCAACAGTGTCCCTAATTTGCTGGGAAGTGGCGGTGCGGTCCCCTACGGCACTGCGTAGGATCCTACGGTCTTGGCGTGCATCCGTGCGTCGCTGCGGTCCTGTCCCAGGTCGACGGGCACGTGCACCTTCCGCCGACCACTGGCGACAACATCGATGTACTGTGGAGACCTCACGCCCCACGTGTTGAGCAATTCGGCGGTACGTCCACCCGGCCTCCCGCATGCCCACTATACGCCCTCGCTCAAAGTCCGTCAACTGCACATACGGTTCACGTCCACGCTGTCGCAGCATGCTACCAGTGTTAAAGACTGCGATGGAGCTCCGTATGCCACGGCAAACTGGCTGACACTGACGGCGGCGGTGCACAAATGCTGCGCAGCTAGCGCCATTCGACGGCCAACACCGCGGTTCCTGGTGTGTCCGCTGTGCCGTGCGTGTGATCATTGCTTGTACAGCCCTCTTGCAGTGTGCGGAGCAAGTATGGTGGGTCTGACACACCGATGTCAATGTGTTCTTTTTTCCATTTCCAGGAGTGTATACCTGGGGTTGCGTTTCGTCCTCTGAAGCTGTCACTCGCTGTCGGTCGCTTTAGTCGCTTACGTAGGACGCGGCCTTAGACGCTTGTGTGTTTATAGTCACACAGGCTGCCACTACAAAGGATTTAGTGAGGCCACAGACTGCTTAGTGCATTACACTTCTTCTATGTCACTGGAGTGTGCATAAGCTTTAAATCTATGCATGGTCGAGGTCATTTCTCAAGTTCCATTTTTCATTCGCACTACTGAGGGAACTTCATGCATTTACGTATAATTATACAGTGTTCTTCCTACAGTCTTTCGTAACATATCCGCAGCTGCTGCTAGACTGAACTACTATGAGATATGTGGATGCAGAAAAGGCAGTACTCGGGCTGCGTATGTTCTGAATCAATGGGCCCCCTATTCTGCGTTCAAGTGGCTCTGAGCACTATGGGACTTAACTGCTGAGGTCATTAGTCTCCTAGAACTTAGAACAACTTTAACCTAACTAACCTAAGGACATCACACACATCAATGCCCGAGGCGACCTTAGCGGTCGCGCGGCTCCAGACTGTAGCGCCTAGAACCGCTCGGCCACCACGGCCGGCTCCCCCTGTTCTTTTTATCAGCAGAGTCAAATGTCAATGTCCTTCTTACCTCAGAAGTCAATGTACTCTATTCTGAGGCAGTTGTGTGACTTATCTCCAAGGTCAATGCCATCCCCCAACCCATTTTCCCTCCCACGCCTGCCCCTAACACCTCTCTGGGCAAATTGTGTGAGTCTTGTCATTTGTCTTCTATTCACTGTAGTGACAGGTTCAACATCATGACCAACCATCAGACAGATTCCTCACCCATGTTCTCTCATCCTATCTGCACACCTGTTCTATACACACATACACCACACATGTGCCTCAACATTTTACTCAGTTTCGTTTTTACAGTTTGCAGCAGAGTAATGTGCCCAATGGCATTTTTGAAAGCACTCCACTATATGCCAGCAATCTTCCATTGCTACCTATAGTTTTGAGGCCATTTGTAACAATTTTTCTGGTTTCTTCCCAGTAATCAAAAATCCCACTTTTCATCATAGTCACCCAAAGGCACAAATAAGAAACTTGAAATGTTTAACAATTGCTACAGTGCAGTCTTTAAACAAATATACACAGCTGTATCACATTTAAACAAGTGACAGCCAACTGTGGTCTTGGAAAGTATTACATAACAACTATTAGATGTGTACCAACATGGTAGTTAGATATGCTACAAACAGTGGCCAACACACTGTGATGCCACTGTTAGGTCACCTAAGAAAAGTTTAACATCATGATAGTACTTTCGACTTATAAGTAATGGTGGGAATTACGAACTTTTCTACAGCTATGTCACAGACCACTGGTCATAGGCACAAAACATCTCTGAATTACGCTGCTGTTCCCGCTACTGCCACTAGGATAAGAATTGAGGAGGTGGACACTTTATTTAAAACAAGGAAAATAAGTATCTTCCATGGCCCGCAACATAACTGCATGGGGCCCTTTGAGCTGCCCGTCTGGATCACTTTGGCTCACAATGTGAGATCCCAGCCCTGCCAGTGTGTCACCCGCATCTGTTGCACGTCGCTGCCTTCCGACTCGGCCGGAGACAAGAGTGCAAAATGACTCACAGCGCCAAGGAGTGAATTCCAGCTGCCAGCATCACCTGTTGTCCCCAGCTACATGACACAACATTCCGTTACCATGAGAGGTCAAGCCTTCCCTGATCCTCCCATGTAAGGTGAGTTCTAGGAAGCCAGCCACCAAATACGTCGTCGCTTCTAGTGCAGACTTCCAATTTAATTACAGACTTATTCGACCAACTTTTCTGCAGACGTTGGGAGGTGTGATCTGTATAAACTATCCGATCAAATTATCCGAACACTTACAAACGCATATTAATGTGACATCTCTCTAAAAAAAAAAAAAAAACCCGCAGCCTGTATGTGAGATTTCCGTTGCATTTCAAATGTTTTGTTTGGAGGTACTGTAATTTCCAATCGCAGTGTTACTGAATCGTTTCGACATCTCAACATAGAAACACTTCTCACGGTATGTGTATAGGGCAGAAAAAATCACTAAAATCGGTACCAAACGCCTCCGACTATGTACAGTGATCTGTGGTACAAATGTGAGTAAAATAGCGGATTTAATACTTTGAAGTCCACATCGATTAACATTATTACACACACAAGAGCGAGATGTGTAGAATTTAGCACATTGTTCATTTTCCTACTTGTTACTCGAGATACTTGATACTCAAATGACCGTATTGGATATAGGATGGAGTAGCATACATTTCAACCGTCTACTGCAGTAACCTTGAAGGAATTTGTTTGATAGACATGTGTCTAAGTCTATCAATACATCGTCTCATTTTCTTAAAATCTGTGGAGTAACAGTATTTATGGACCATTAACAGTTTATGGTACTTTTTTGCTAAGGCCACTGGAATTACATTATTTGTGGGGACAGTAGGAGCTGAGGTGCTTTTTTTTCTTATGGTCTATTGTATAACAAGATTCATGAGTCACTCAAGCTCACTCTGTATGATTACTTCTCTATATTTTATGATTACTACTATCTCCAGTTCCGACCAATAAGCCATAAGCAATACGTTACATTTGATCTGTCCTCGTGCGCTACACTTACCTGTCATTTTCGAAAAATGAATTCGATACCACATTATTTTGTTTTGAGCTACTAAACACATGGTTGTGCCTTAAATGACTATTTTATGCATTACTTTTCCGCCTTTGAAATAAAACGAATAATATCACAGCATCGATGTAATGTCTTTAGTGTATTCTTATCGTACCAGTGGACGCCGCACAGAATGCTGTTAAGCATTTAGCTGAGCAATTCTATTATATTATTCTAGTGCAGGCTTTCCGTCGTTTAGCCGGCCGGTGTGGCCGTGCGGTTCTAGGCGCTTCAGTCTGGAACCGCGTGACCGCTACGGTTGCAGGTTCGAATCCTGCATCGGGCATGGATGTGTGTGATGTCCTTAGGTTAGTTAGGTTTAAGTAGTGCTAAGTTCTAGGGGACTGATGACCACAGATGTTAAGTCCCATAGTGCTCAGAGCCATTTGAACCATTTTTTCCGTCGTTTAAGTCTGACAATTCTGCAACTATTGTAGCGATCAGGGATTTGTAATGGCACAGTATGTATTGTGGTTGTTGTTGTTGTGGTCTTCACTCCTGAGACTGGTTTGATTCAGCTCTCCATGCTACTCTATCCTGTGCAAGCTTCTTCATCTCCCAGTACTTACTGGAACCTACATCTTTTTGAATCAGCTTAGTGTATTCATCTACTATTTTTACCCTCCACGCTGCCCTCCAATACTAAACTGGTGATCCCTTGATGCCTCAGAACATGTCCTACCAACCGATACTTTCTTCTAGTTAAGTTGTGCCACAAACTCCTTTTGTCCCCAATCCTATTCAGTACCTCCTCATTAGTTATGTGATCTACCCATCTAATCTTCAGCATTCTTCTGTAGCACCACATTTCGAAAGCTTCTATTCTCTTCTTGTCCGAACTATTTATCGTACAGGTTTCACTTCCATACATGGCTACACTCCATACAAATACTCTCAGAAACTACTTCTTGACACTTAAATCTATACTCGATGTTAACAAATTCCTCTTCTTCAGAAACGCTTTCCTTACCATTGCCAGTCTACGTTTCATATCCTCTCTACTTCGACCATCATAAGTTATTTTGGTACCCCAAATAGCAAAACTCCTTTACTACTTTAAGTGTCTCATTTCCTAATCTAATTTCCTCAGCATCACCAGACTTAATTCGACTACATTCCATTAACCTCGTTTTGCTTTTGTTGATGTTACGTATTATGGTAACCAAAGTAATTTATAAGCATTGATTGCACATCTACAGTAGGATACTCTTTTTCCACTATCAGGTTATATTCCTCTTTCGGAATATATTTTAGTGTATGTGAGCGAATTTGCTTCCCTATTAGATGCTTGTAGTGCGCTGTGTGACAGACATAGTACATATACTGCCTGATCAACATCAGTCAGCACAAAAATTTTGTTCGGGAGAGATGTTAAAACGTACGTGAGTCAAACAATCATATTAAATTAAATATATTTGTTTCCATAGAAATAACAGTCACTTTTAGGCATTTTACGGTAGTTACTATTTACTGCTGTAGTGTAATTGTGCAGTTGTGGAATTCTAAACCTATTTATGTGCAACAGCTACATTCATTTACTTTCGAGTAACTTCCCAGGCCTTGCACCAATCACAGATCCTCCTGCAATACGCTACTGTCTTCTTACAGACAACTGCATCGTTTGCAAACATGCTACACTCTTATATAAACAAATACCTTGCAAGCCGCTGCACAGTGCATGGCGGAGGGTACATCATAGTAGTATCATTGATTTCCTCTTCCATTCCACCTTGATGCATTGAATCTCGCTATACCTCTGTACCTGCCCTTATGTTTTGTTAGAAATACCTCTTCTTTTTCAGTGGCATACTCAAACAGAGCATACCTACCTAATACGATCCTAGTAGTCACATTATGTAACTGCTTTGCAGGTCGGACGCAATCATCTAGCGTGATTTTTCGTGGATGAATTACACTTCTGTCAGCCTTGCTTCCCTTCTTCCTTATGCACCTATTCCATTTTATACCTGTTATTTCTAGATGTTTTATGGTAACTACTGTTTCCAGAAATAGTTTAGCAGAAAGGTACTACATTTTATTTTAGGGTAACTATTGTTTTCAGAAACAGTGTAATAGAACAGTACTGAATTTTTTCCCTTGTGTATTCACAGTTAGTTACATCCATTATCAACTCTAAGTCTCTCTCTGTAACAATCACTGGATACTCAGCAGTTTGCTGCGGTCTACCAGCACTGCTATGTTCTTCTTATAGACAACTGCACCATCTGCAGCCAGCCTCTGTGTACATAATCCTGACATATAAAAATCTCGTGTCACAGTGTTAGTTGCCATACTCCTCCGAAACGGCTCTATCGATTCTGACGCAATTTTACATGTATATTCGGTACATCTGAGAATCGGTCAGCCGCCCGGGTGGTCGAGCGGTTCTAGGCGCTACAGTCTGGAACAGCGCGACCGCTGCGGTCGCAGGTTCGAATCCTACCTCGCGCATGGATGTGTGTGATGTCCTTAGGTTAGTTAGGTTTAATTAGTTCTAAGTTCTAGGCGACTGATGACCTCAGACGTTAAGTCGCATAGTGCTCAGAGCCATTTTGAGAATCGGTCGTAATCTATTTTTCATACCCCTAAGAGATAAGGGTGGTCCACCCCAAAATTTTTTTAAATAATTTTTTGGACAGAAGTTTTTATTTTTAATTTTTAATGATGTGGCATTACAAAATACAAGCAACCCTAAATTTTCACCCTTCGACCACCAACCCCTATTTTTTAATGGCGATTTTAGTAATTTAATAATTTTCAACCCCCGTCGATAACTGATCAGTTACCACTTGATCAGTTATCCCCACAAGATGTCTACTGGTGATTGTATTTCACTATTCGATAGATAGGTTTATTGAAGAAAACGTACCAAAACCAATGACTAGAATATCCCTCTTTGAATCGACGTAACTAGACTGAGAAGTTTAACTAGCTAGCACGCATCATTCGCCAAACCGACATTTAGGCCTAGCGCACACGCATCGATTTTTATCGTACGGAAATATATCGTACGATAAAATTCATTTAGTGGAACAAAGAAGTTCCTATGCCTCCTTTGTTCCTCTAAAAGAATTTAATCGTACAATACTTTTACGTACGATAAAAATCGATGCGTGTGCCGTTGGCCTTATTCATAATGCTGGCGAACACGTTTCGACACGAAATTGCCGCTATGTTTGTATGCTCATGGACGTGCCGTGTATCGGCTGCAATTGTTAAATCCGCGCGATCTACCGTAGAAACGCTAGGACTAATTGCGACCGATACTGCCGGACTTCCCCCTAAGCCTTTTCCCACTCCCTACACAGTTTTCGTCCACGAGCTTCAGCCAACAACGGCTATTGTGTTACACGTATATATTGTGTTACACGTATACATTATTCTTATAGACTAGAGATAATTTATATGGCAAAACAACGTTTGCCGGGTGAGCTATAACATATAAAGATTTTCAGAGGCGGAACGAAGTTCGCCGGGTTTACATCGTGTTAAACCTATACATTATTCTTATTGCCTAGAGATAATTTATGTGCCAAAACAACGTTTTCCGGGTCAGCTATAACATATAAAGATTTTCAGAGGCCGGGTATAACTAGTACAAATATACAGCGTGGTCCATTGATCGTGACCGGGCCAAATATCTCACGAAATAAGCGTCAAACGAAAAAACTATAAAGAACGAAACTTGTCTAGCTTGAAGGGGGAAACCAGATGGCGTTATGGTTGGCCCGCTAGATGGCGCTGCCATAGGCCAAACGGATATCAACTGCGTTTTTTTAAATAGAAACTCCAATTTTTTATTACATATTCGTGTAGTACGTAAAGAAATATGAATGTTTTAGTTGAACCACTTTTTTCGCTTTGTGATAGATGGCGCTATAATAGTCACAAACATATGGATCACAATTTTAGACTAACAGTTGGTAACAGGTAGGTTTTTAAATTGCAATACAGAACGTATTTCCCCACAGAAAGCAATCCGGGGATGTCAGATCCGGTGAACGTGCGGGCCATGGTATGGTGCTTCGACGACCAATCCACCTGTGATGAAATATGCTATTCAATTACGCTTCAACCGCACGCGAGCTATGTGCCGGACATCCATCATGTTGGAAGTACATCGCCATTCTGTCATGCAGTTTAACGTCTTGTAGTAACATCGGTAGAACATTACGTAGGAAATCAGCATACATTGCACCATTTAGATTGCTATCGATAAAATGGGGGAAAATTATCCTTCCCCCCCTTAATGCCGCACCATACATTAACCCGCCAAGTTCGCTGATGTTCCACTGATCGCAGCCATCGTGGATTTTCCGTTGCCCAATAGTGCATATTATACCGGTTTACGTTACCGCTGTTGGTGAATGACGCTTCGTCGTTAAATAGAACGGATGCAAAAAATCTGTCGTCGTCCCGTAATTTATCTTGTGCCCAGTGGTAGAACTGTACACGACGTTCAAAGTCGTCGCCATGAAATTCCTGGTGCATAGAAATATTGTACGGGTGCAATCGATAGTGATGTAGCATTCTCAACGCCGACGTTTTTGTGATTCCCGATTCTCGAGCAACTTGTCTGCTACTGATGTGCGGATTAGCCGCGACAGCAGCTAAAACACCTACTTGGACATCATCATTTGTTGCAGGTCGTGGTTGACGTTTCACATGTGGCTGAACACTTCCTGTTTCCTTAAATAACGTAACTTTCCAACGAACGGTCCGGACCCTTGGATGACGTCGTTCAGGATACCGAACAGCATACATAGCACACGCCCGTTGGGCATTTTGATCACAATAGCCATACATCAACACGATATCGTCCTTTTCCGCAATTGGTAAACGGTCCATTTTAACACGGGTAATGTATCACGAAGCAAATACCGTCCGCACTGGCGGAATGTTACGTTATACCACGTACTTATACGTTTGTGACTATTACAGCGTCATCTATCACAAAGCGAAAAAAGTGGTCCAACTAAAACATTCATATTTCTTTACGTACTACACGAATATGTAATAAAAATGGGAGTTCTTATTTAAAAAAAACGCAGTTGATATTCGTTTGACATATGGCAACGCCATCTAGCGGGGCAACCATAGCGCCATCTGGTTTCCCCCTTCAAGCTAGACGAGTTTCGTTCTTTGTAGTTTTTTCATTTGATGCTTAATTCGTGAGATATTTCGTCCGGTTACTATCAATGGACCACCCTGTATGTACTGTACAATGATCTTTCCTTACAGGGATCGAAGTGAACCACGCCCACACTATTATTTACATAGCATTTCCGCCTTTGAACTCTCTCCCGTGGTCATAAAAGCAACTCATAACCTATTTTCAATTCCATTTTTAACCAATGGCATACTTATTCCCACGACAGGCCCTACATCCAGGAAATTCGGAATGGTACATCTTCCCACCACTCCACCCAACCTGCCGAACCTGGACTGATGGGCTTCAACTTGGTAGCCTTCTAAAGGAACGAAGAAGAAGGACTACGTTTTTAAGTTGCAGAGTTTAACTTCGATTCTAGTAAGGCAAGTACATATTACAGTATTAATTTTTTATCGTGATATGGATAGGCTCGCTGTTGATGATGCAGTTGTCTATAAGAAGAATATACCAAAGCTGGTAGATTGCAGCGATCTGCAGTGTAGCCAAGGACTGGTACAGAGAGAGACTTGAAGTTCACACTGAATGTAACATAATGGAAGACCTCCAGTAGTATTCTAGTATACAATCGCTGGAAACAGTAGTTATTGTAAAATATCTATGAATAACCAACCTGTAGTGGACAGGTAGGTGGATAAGTGGGCACAATATGCAGTGCTTTGCCTTCTTGTATAGTGGCAGATCTCTGGAGTTTTCCGAGTACAAGTCAGAGCGCTAAAGTTCTTATGAGTCGAATAAGAAATTTAATAGGTTATCTCTGCCTGGAAAGTGAAAACGCATCTGGAGACCGTTAGAAAAATCATTTTGTAACTATTGGTATGTTGGAAACTGATTTTGAAACGTCCCCTTTGAACAATTTATACAGGACTGTGCTTAACCTGACACACAATATTTTGTTAGCGCAACGCAATCTGACTTTCAAAATTCCCTACAAAACAATGGCCCTGACTAACATTTAACTATACCTTTCACAAATCACTTACCTCACAAAAATCTTCGCTGCTCAAGCTACTGCAATACAGCGAGCGCCACTACTGCCAGCTAAATAAAAGATTCAAACTATGGAAGGCACTAACTACTGATAGGGATAGTTAGCAAATGAAAGATATTAATAGAGAACAAACAATGTATTTACCTTGATATCATCACAAGTCATAATATATATATCAGTTCATGACAAATTACAAATCTCCGCCATCTCTCTCCCCACATCCACCACTGCTGGCGGCTCACCTCCAACTGCGCAACGCTACGCGCTGTTCACATCCAGCTGCCGCTGCCCAACACTACAATGGCAGACAACAATGCAAACTAGCCACAGACTGCACACAGCACAGCCAGTGATTTTCATATTGAGCGCTACGTAACGTTGCCAATAAGAAAACATAAACAGCCTACTTACATAGAGAAAACATAAACAGCCTACTTACATAGCCCCCATGCTCCCCACAAAAATTTTTACAAATTGGTTTGGGCAGTGCCCAATACAGATTTGAAAAAAATTTTTCATAATTACAATAACAAAGATATCAAATGCACACACTTATTGATACAACGTTGGTCAAAAGCTAAAATTTTGTCACAGTCCATAAAGACAGTCCTGATTCATCACAGTAAAATAGCAGTGTTTTTCTCAAAGTCTAAGCAGTAAAAGGAAATGCACACAGAAGTAGTGGATTTCCATGCAGTCTTGAAGAAGTAGTGTTGTCCTTCCAACGGAAAGACAGTGCTGACTCTTGACATGCGTACAGGTAATGGGCCACAACAGAGCAAACCCACAGCAGAGTCAGTCGAAGTTTTGAAGAATATTGGTAGGTAGGTCATCACAGAGCAGACCCACTGTAGTCCTGGTAGAGATAATGGTATTGGTGGGCCACCAGAGGTGCAGACCCACTGCAGTCCTTGTAGAAATAAAGGTATTGATGGATCATCAAAGATGTAGACCCACTATAGTCCTTGAAGAGATGGCCAGCAGCCATCTGTTGTGACTGTGCAGGTGCACAATTACCATTGAAGAGTCTTGCGGATAATATAGCAAGTCCATAAACCACCACTTGTGCACTCACAAAGTTTTTGAAATTGTCCTTAGAACCAGCAATGCTGTTATCCAGTCCCTTGCTGAGTTATTAACACACGTGCAAACACTAACAGTCCCTACTTCTCATATATTGTCCACATACTATGACCAACAGAAACGTGTGCAGTGAAATGTAACTAACAAGTTAATAATGTCATGAACTGGTGACAATTACAATTTTATAACATAAGAATACAATTACAAAGGTACAAAATACATCATTAAAAACATAATAATACAGACAACATTTGTAGTACAGGCTTTACAAAAGAATAGAAATAAACATACACATGAGTGTTACAAAAATAGTGACATAAGTACATACATAAAATAATGAGAATAGTTTTCGAAACATTAATTTCACACATGAACATTGAAACAGAACAGAATTGTAAACAACTTTACAAAGAAAATAACATATTATTAATGCAACTTATATTTGAGGATAACAGTATTCCTCCTCATAGTGAATATAGCTTAGTATTAGAAGAGAAAAAAATTCTATGAAACAGTACACAGAGACAGGAAGAAAACAAATACTCAAGGGTACACAAACACATAGTGGGATAACACCAATAGGAAAGGACAGGGTTCGTTTTCAGTGTAACATTTGGTACTGCAGTCCTACCCAAAACTTCATATATCTTTCCTCTTATTTCATCCTTTGTTTCCACCAAAAAAAATTCTATCTAAGCATGCTTTCTGTATTTATATGTTCACACATTTCTTACCTCAACATTTATTTCCAAGAAAATCCTACCTAAACCTGTTTTCTCAATGCATTTCTTCCAATTCATCGCAACTCATTCTCTTAGAGGCTACCCCCTCTTAAGCTAACTTAAATCTACTGAGCTCAGATGCTAAACTAAGGGACGAGGCAATGCAGCATCACATAACAAATCAACACAAACAGCAATGCAAAAAAATGCAAATTGGCAAAGCTAGCAGCATAAATGAGCAAAAGTCAAATTCAATAACACTATGCCTGGCAAACAGCAGCAACTTATACCTAAACATGACATAGCACAAGCAGAAAAAATATTACACTAAAATGGCCATGTCTAATACCTATGTCACATCTTAACATTAGAGTGATGCATCACAATTTATTCTACAAAAGAAATTACCAAGTACTTGAAAAGAAAATTATGTGTTACTGTTATTAGTTCCTTCTTATTGTTCTTTCCTTTCCAAGTGCTCCTTTTTTTTTTTTAAAGAATGTGGATCATAAAATAATTATTTAATAGATCTGTTGACAGAAAGTGTTCACATTAGCAAATGCATTTCATTGTATAAAAGCAATGCTGCAACACAGCTGAAAAACAGGTATCAAATGAAATAAGCAACTATGAAAAGCAAAGCATAAAAATATCATTCAATAGTCATGTGACATTTCGTAAGTCAGTAGCTCTCAACTCTCATAGAAAGACACTTGTCATAATCAGGTGTGCAGATGTACGAATATTTCCAAGGATAATGGCCTCCCCTTTTTTTTTTTTTGTGCTACCTGTGCCACTGAAAAGGGCTCGCAATAATGGCTTTTTCTCCAGGCGTCTGACACAGCTGGGTGCCCGCGACGCATTACGTGCAGGTGGTCACTTAACTTTCGTACGGAAATATTTACGACAGGAGATTCTACTACCGTGGTAGTCTCATACAAAAATATTTCACAGGTCAAGAATTAGCGTTGCAAATCTGTAGAAACAAAATCCTATGAATATAACAGTGTCCAAAAAATGTTCAGTGGCATTGTGATACATTCACACATGATTCACACATGTCATAACTCTTAAAGTACGATTCTTGGTTTCCAACATCCTTTTTCACAAGTCAGAGTCCCTAAACACTACTCATTATTCCTTACCTCATTACACATATACGTATCCATCGACACTCGTCAATATTTCGTCATTATAAATATGAAGCATAATCAAATAACTCATATAGCCTCAGCCTATTAATCGTAAACATACCTCAGCAGCATAATACACATCGTCGTCGTAAAAATAACATCATAATACCTCAGTCAAATCTCAAAATCGTCGTAGCTTCCTCCAATAATTAAAAAAATTCTCTGCTCATGTCAAAAGTGTCATCTGCCTCAAACGTACTTTAAAAATCATGAATCCATACCAAATACATCATTCAAAGCTCTCATAGTATCACAATGGTTCCAAAAAAAAAAATATGAACAGTTTACAAAGTACAGACAAAATACAATTTCATAAGTGTGAAGGTATCCAACTGTGTAATTGCGTAAACATGTGTCACTGATGTAGTAAAAAAGTTTGTCTCTCTCAGTTAAATGATCAGATAGCTGTGTAATTTGTGTGTTAGAGAAATATGGTACCGATGTGTAAAGTTGTATAAGCAAATACCATATTAGCTAGGGTTCCTTGTGGTTGCCACACACATGGTACACAAAGTAGGCATGTACCCCCCTGAGGATTAATGTTATGTAAGTAGGCTGTTTATGTTTTCTCTATGTAAGTAGGCTGTTTATGTTTTCTTATTGGCAACGTTACGTAGCGCTCAATATGAAAATCACTGGCTGTGCTGTGTGCAGTCTGTGGCTAGTTTGCATTGTTGTCTGCCATTGTAGTGTTGGGCAGCGGCAGCTGGATGTGAACAGCGCGTAGCGTTGCGCAGTTGGAGGTGAGCCGCCAGCAGTGGTGGATGTGGGGAGAGAGATGGCGGAGATTTGTAATTTGTCATGAACTGATATATATATTATGACTTGTGATGATATCAAGGTAAATACATTGTTTGTTCTCTATTAATATCTTTCATTTGCTAACTATCCCTATCAGTAGTTAGTGCCTTCCATAGTTTGAATCTTTTATGTAGCTGGCAGTAGTGGCGCTTGCTGTATTGCAGTAGCTTGAGCAGCGAAGATTTTTGTGAGGTAAGTGATTTGTGAAAGGTATAGTTAAATGTTAGTCAGGGCCATTGTTTGCCGCCCGCTCCATTTCCCTATGCACAATTACCAAATTACTACTTTGAACATCAGTTAATTCATTACTCGGTGGCGCTAACACACTGCTCTCATTTTCACTGTCATTTCTCAGTTTACTTTGGAGCCTAGTATTACGTTTTTCACACGCCATTATTGTCACAGTATTTCACACGACAACACAGAAAAACACAATTTGAAGAGCAAAAATAAGAGAACACATTAACATAACACTGAAAATAATATCTAGTTAATTGCAGCTGCGAAATACTTGGTGCAAATCTATATGCATGCCACAACTGTTTTACTGTACAACAATGAAAGGCTACAACTACAAAGGAGATTCTCTCTACAGTTACGCGCTAGCAATAAACAAAAGCTACACTAAATACACAAACTACAAGAAAAATCAGAAGATTCCAGTGAGGTATCCTAGGCTAAGGGTCGACATATGAAACGTCCCCTTTGAACAATTTATATAGGACTGTGCTTAACCTGACACACAATATTTTGTTAGCGCAACGCAATCTGACTTTCAAAATTCCCTACAAAACAATGGCCCTGACTAACATTTAACTATACCTTTCACAAATCACTTACCTCACAAAAATCTTCGCTGCTCAAGCTACTGCAATACAGCGAGCGCCACTACTGCCAGCTAAATAAAAGATTCAAACTATGGAAGGCACTAACTACTGATAGGGATAGTTAGCAAATGAAAGATATTAATAGAGAACAAACAATGTATTTACCTTGATATCATCACAAGTCATAATATATATATCAGTTCATGACAAATTACAAATCTCCGCCATCTCTCTCCCCACATCCACCACTGCTGGCGGCTCACCTCCAACTGCGCAACGCTACGCGCTGTTCACATCCAGCTGCCGCTGCCCAACACTACAATGGCAGACAACAATGCAAACTAGCCACAGACTGCACACAGCACAGCCAGTGATTTTCATATTGAGCGCTACGTAACGTTGCCAATAAGAAAACATAAACAGCCTACTTACATAGAGAAAACATAAACAGCCTACTTACAATTTGAGTGCAGTAATTAATGCTGCCTACCATTCTAGATTGTAAGTTCTAGATAATATATCACTTCCTCCCACATTCGTCTCGGGAAAGTAGAGTTAATACACAAATAATTGTCACATGAATTGGGCAGGATGTGAGCTGCATTTCGACTGGTAAACACATCCTCTATTAATATGCGCTAGTAGACGTCCAGATATAGCAGACCAGACAGTGTATGCACAATATCAATCACACAGTGCATTACAAGCAGCAAACAGGAAAGCAAAACCGTCTATGCGCACTGGAGTATAAACAGCTAGTGAAAAAACAGTGGGCCATTGAAGTCATGCAAGCAATGCTTATGGCTTATGAATTACACTGCTTGTCATAATGTACATGTGTGATTATAAATCGCTGATTGCTAAAATAGTCGCAGCAATATGAAACTGAACTAAAATAACGTGGAATGATGTAAGAGTCATTCCCTGGAATAACATGTAGGAAAAATTAACAATGCGCTTAATCTCTAAACATCTTGCTGCTGTGTGTGTAATATTGTTAAGTGCTGCCGGCATAGAGACCACAGGTCACTGTACATAGTGGAGGGTGTTTGGTACTGATTATAGTGGCTTCTTCTGCCTTATATTCGTATTGTGAGTTGGAATAGACTCGTTTGTTGAGATGTTACTGTAAGCAACATCGAAATGGCAGTGTTGAATTGTGACTGGATATTACTCTAGAATACCTTGAAAAAAGCATTTAAAATGGGTTGCAATTCCCATATGCATTTCGCGGTTTCTTTAATTACAGCGTTCGACTCGACCAGTAGACATATCTCATATTATTATTCATTAGTAGGTGTTTGGATACTTTTTATCACATAGATTATACAGATTACACTTCACTACATGTCTATCAAATTTCCTCAAATAAGTTTTACAATTAAATTAGTAATCTGCATTGAAAGGCATGACCCATGTCCAGACTAGCTTTCTAGGACTCATATGGATGGGATAGTGGGGGACTCGACTTTTCCCGGTAGCACATGATGCGCCATGCAGTTAGGGACACAGGTGATGCTGGTAGTTAGGATTCACCTCTGGCCGGTGTGAGCCATTTTACATTCCGTTTCTCTCCGAGTCGGAAGGCAGCAGCATGAAACAGTTACGAGTACCACACTAGCAGGGCTGGAATCTCACACTGTGAGCCAAAGTGGCCCAGACAGGCAGTTCAAAGAGCAACATGCAATTATATTATGGGCCATGGAAGATATTTATTTTCCTTGTCTTAAATAAAGTGTGCGCTCCTCGGTTCAAAATAGTTCAAATGGCTCTGAGCACTATGGGGCTTAACATCTGAGGTCATCAGTCCCATAGACTTAGAACTACTTAAACCTAACTATCCTAAGGACAGCACACACATCCATGCCCGAGGCAGGATTCGAACCTGCGACCGTAGCAGCATCGCGGTTCCGGACTGAAGCGCCTAGAACCGCTCGGACACAGCGGCCGCCACTCCTCAGTTCCTATCCTAGTGGTAGTAGTGGTAACAGCAGTGTAATTCAGCTATGTATTGTGCCTAGTCGAACTGATAGTAAAGTCATAGTGTGTTGGCCATTGTTTGTGTCACACCTAAGTACCAGGTTGGTACACGTCTAACAAATGTTACGGAATACTTTCCAAGACCACAGTAGGCTGTCACTTGTTTAAATGTGAGACTGCTCGTGTATTTGTTTAAATACTGCCCTGTGGCAATTGTCAAACTTTTAATGTATTTGGGTGACTATGATGAAATGTGGGTTTTTTGAATACTGGGGGGAAATCAGCAAAATTATAACAAATGACTCCAAAACTGTAGATAGCAAAGGAGGAGGTGGTCAGACGTTGGAGTTCTTTTAGAAATGTCATTGGGCACAATAGTCTGCTGCAAATTGCAAAAACAAAATATGTGTAAAATTTGGAGGCACATGTGAGGTGTTTGTATGTACAGGGCAGCAGCGCAGATAGGATGAGAGACAGAGCATGAGGAGGAGTCCATCTGATGGTCATGATGCTGAATCTTTAACTACAGTGAATAGAACACAAGTGATAAGACCCACGCAACTGGCCTAAAGAAGGAAGGAGAGTGAGTAGGTTTGGGGGTGGGTGGGGAGAGTGAATGCGAAGGGCATTGGCCTTGGAAAGAAGTCACACAGCTGCCTTAGAATAGAAGGCATTGACTTTGGAGATCAGGAGTACATTGACCCTTGACCTTGCTGATAAGAACAATAGCTCCATTGATCCAGAACTAGCACAGCATCACTACAAACTGCGTCAGTGGAATTTACTTTCTCCACCGAACCATCATAGAGTAACAGGTTTTCTGCCAGTATATGTCACAAATGTCAAGTACATTGTCCTGCACACGACTTATGTACAAGACATGGCTTAATACATGATAAAATTTCGTTGTTTTGTTTCGGTAGTCAGCATTTAAATCTCAGTTATTGTGAACCGATTGAAAGTTGCATTTGCGAATGTGCTGATCTCTTCAAAGTACTACTCTTTCAATCAAATTTCGTTTTGAATTGTCTTATTCAACATCTTGGGGAAATTTCATGCGAAACTGTGTTCATAGTAATTTATGAACACCAAGGTTTAAATTTACAACCAGTGACAGACTTTCACAATATACGACGTTGTTGCTGCATTTATCGAGCAGTGTTTTTAAAACATTACCTTGTCCAACATATCTAAATTGCAAGAAGAAAGGGTACGATGTTGAAGAAAAAGGTAGAAAAATATAATCAATGTAATTAGTTTATATTTTTCTATCTGTAAATCGACAACTTGTAGAAATTTGTGATTGCTGATTACCTTCCGCTGCTTGGATTACAGAAAAGACAAAATAAAGAATTTTGATGACGCTATGCTACTAATTGTTTGTTGGCCCTCTAGTATATTGTAGAAATCTGCTCAGTATTTCGGCGTATTCCTTGAGACACGCCGGCTTTGCATTCTTGTCATTTCGAAACATCTATTACAGAATTTAAACAAAATCAGAAATGTCCAAAAACTGTAACCACACTGCAGGAAGAAGCAAATGTACTTTTTGGTCTCCCAACAGAAATATTTCTTTTTCTTGCTATCTTTACTTTCCAGATATTCCTCGTGCAATTATTATCCAATTCCTCTGTGCACTGAAGACCTCAGCATAGAGAAAGTGTAACGTGCAGGTTACTAATACAAAATTTTGTGAATACGCCGAAAGAACAAAATAATGACCACTACCACGCTACAATGCAGTAAATGTCATATTTAATTTCAATACGTGTTAACCATTCTAGTGAATGTAAAGCATCAGCTATCTAGTATCACATCTTTTCTACTTGGAATGAACAACCCAAGTTGTTTTTGAACTCAGTCAACTCTTAGCAAAGACATTGCATTGAACAACACCTCTTCGCATTCATTTGACATACTAATAAGATTACTATTGCAGAAGAATTTGTTAAAGAACATTATCTGATTTTGTTTGTAATACCTTAAAACATTATCTGTAATACGAGGGTTGGAACTTTAATAGTGGCAACTATTTATTTACAGCTCGTACAAAATAGATACGTGTTTCAAAGTTTTACTGACCTTCAAAGTAGTCACCAGCATTCTGTATAACCCGTTACCAGCGATGTGGAAGTCGTAGGATACTCTTAGCAGTGCCAGATGTGTTGACAATTCGAGCGAGGCGGTGTATTGCCTGACGAATTTGTAGCAGTTCTGAAGCGAATGCCGTGAAGTGTTTCCTTCAGTTTAGAAATCGAGTTCAGCTCACGAGGGCTTAAGTCAGGGGAGTGCAGTAGGTGGTAAAGCAGTTAGCAGCCCCATCAGTCAAACAAATCAGTAACAGCTTGCACTGTACGTGCTTCAGCACTGTCCTGCAAAATGATGGTCAGGTCCTGCAGAGAGTGTCATCACTTCTGTCTCTATGCTGTTCAGTTTTGGAACACAACCTACCACCAGCTTAGAGACAGAAGTGATGACACTTTCTGCAGGACCTGACCATCATTTTGCAGGACAATGTTCAAGAACGTACAGTGCAAGCTGTTACTGATTTTCTATTTTGTACGAGCTCTAAATAAATAGTTGCCACTATTAAAATTCCAACCCTCGTATTAACTGAACATGGGTTTTGGTGTGCTCTTGTAATAAACAGTACATCCAGAAACTATATTACCAAGAAATATTATAGGGAAACTTCGAACATGAAGCAACGAGTGTGATGCATAAAGGAAATCAAGAGGATATCAAAGAGCTAGAATTAGCACTTGACGATTTGCAGAACAAAACAGAAAATTTGAAGAAACTGAAAAACATAAAAAGGATATAAACCAAAAACAGACAATCGACAAGCAATAAAAAGGGTTTTTCCAGATGAGGAACGACAAAAAAGATCTGAACGATTGAAAAGATACTGGGAAATTTGGAAAGAAAACCAACTGAAGAAGATAACCAGAAAACGATTGACTAAAGTGATCCGATGACGCCATAAAAGCAGAAGAAAAAGAAGACGAAGAAGAAACAGTAAGCTGCTGTAAGGCCAATAGTCACGTGCTACTGAAATAAACATTACGTACCTAAATTTTTATGATACTACAATTTCCAAAAACAGGTATTTTACCTCAGATACACTAATTTTATAAAATGAGTTTTGGTATTGCAACAGAAAATTTGTGTACCTTTCTGCATAAATATATTTGTTATTATTTTCAACAAAACATTCAAAACTTGATTTTTGTGTAAGGATTTGTAAGAAGATTAAATTTTTCGGTCATTTTATGGCAGTGTGTTTGTGAAAACAACCGCAACCATATGTTTCTACGCAATTATGTGCTGACATCTCCGTCATACTACTTTCTCCGATTTTGTACGTAAATATTGCTGTGACGTAGTCTAAGGTAATGCTAGACATTTGTACGAAGTGGTTCCACTACAAAAATCTTGTCCATAAATAAGCAAATTTATGAAAAGGCGTTAAATCGTAAATACGCTGTGCGACAGTTTTTCAGGAAAAAATTAGGAATGTTGGACTTACTATGTTAACTGTGAACCTGTTGCGCTTTGCAAGGCCTGAGGCAAGCGCAGTGTACTTTTTATTTTCTTTATTTTATTATATGTTTTTGTTTTTTAATTATTCGTGAGCCGTCAAAGGGGTAGCAAAGGTTGCTGCACTAGTACCGATATACAACAGGACAGAGCTGAGGTTCTGCAGAGCGAAAGATGATCGTGTCGGGGAGCAGCAGTCATTGCCCGCGAACTTTTTAAACTAGAAGCTAAATTTTTGCACGAGGCAATTTTTTGCGCCAGTGTATGAAGTCCCTAGAAATCGTAAGCCTACTTAGCCAATGCTTAATCCTGCACTGAAGATAATCTGTCGTTGTACATCATGTTTAACATCCGTCACTTTAATCAGTTCCTCTGCACAAATTCTCAATTCCTATTAAGTCCCAAATGGAACACACAGAATTTAATCATCTTTTATTACAATGCGTAAACCTACCATGAAACCAACAAGTAAACAAGAATTATGCCAAGCTTCTTCTCACTTACTGTACTATATATAATCCAAAAATATGTATGTTACAAACTAAAATGTAAATGTACTTAATTAGGTTCAGTAGAGTAGCATCAAGGCAACATCATTTTACGCGGTTTCTAGAAGCATCGAAACAGCATAATTCAATTACTTCACTTACCAGAAAAGGGGAAGCCGAATTCCTAGCTCCAGTTTGTTACCCTTTTCCACATTACTCTGTAACAAACGTTGCGCCGCTGCACAGTATGCTTCGACGATAACTTAAGCTACATCCCCAGAATCGCTTTGTAAGTGTTTGCTCTGTAAATACGTTTCATTTGGTGCTTCTTTCGTACTGTGTCTGTTTATTCCATTGCTACTACTGAACTATGTCCTGTCCACATGAAAAATGCACTCACAGAAATCAGAGCGTCAAAAGTAGGGTGCCTAACACTACTTCTTCGAACGCTCAAACAATTCACTATACCTCAGTGAACCCGTTTATTAAGCATTGGCTCCTGGAGCTATTTTCGTGGTTTCCGGGATATAAAAATTGCCAATGCTCTCAAATCAAAATTGCCTCCTTCTGCTGCATAAAAACTAGATAACTATGCGCTTCATAGCCTTTAATATCAGTAAAAACCAATGTACCCGATTTGCTTTTTCCCCATTGTCGGGACTGGTGGTGTGACAATGAAGTGCACGCCAGGAAGAACAATGTCGCGCTATCGGATTCCGTTCGAGAACGGTACAATTCAGACTGCTTTTAACCCAGTCTTTAGCTCTCAATGAAGTGGTGCAGGTTAGGGACACAGTAATCGACAAAGTGTCATCCTATTGAAAAACCTGCTCCAGGGCATTGAGCCACACGAAATTATATTATTCCTCAACTGGAAATTGTCATGATTATCGTCACATTTTCGCGTACACAGAGTGCAGTTTAGTAGCGATACGCTGCTACAGTGCAAAACATTACGTGCCAACTCTCAACTGCTGTCTAATTTAATACTGTGTGCACAGTTTTATGAGCAAAGAGGGGATAATTTGTGATAAAGACTGAATGTGACTTAACGGTAAGTCACATTCAATCTTTATCACAATTTATACCCTCTTTGCTCATAAAACTGTGCACACAGTATTAAATTAGACAGCAGGAAACATTCAATCCCAAGCGGCGCCAGTAGTATCGTAAAAGGGAGAGACACTATATCAGGAAAGGAAGAAAACCGTCAGCCATATCGACAAACCCATATGCACGAAGTTTATACCTGCAATGGAGCGGCTGAATTCCTAGAAATTATAACTCTCCCTCTCTTAATAGACTAAATGTCAACTCTTTTTCAGTTTTGACATACACAACCGGAAAAAAATTAGTACACTTGGAAAGACGACGTCGATTTTGATCTGATGACGGCATATGCCACCTGGGGCACAGTAGATGTAACGATAATGGTTTCAACGTCGTCCGCCAACAGATAGTGTAGTGCCATAATTGCCAGAGCGTCATCTGTGTCTACATTCTAATAGGGAATGCTCAGAGCCAGAAGGCTCAGTGTGTTGCTAACATGTGAAGCAAGCAGGCAACCATGCCAGAGAGATGCGCCGTGCTTCCTAAAGCCAACCAGCTAGTTAGAAAGGGGTCAAATCGTGGCGTTCCTAGAGGCGGGATGGTCCTTTCGGAGAACTGCTACACAGGCTGGACGTGCTGTGTCAGCTGTGCAACGATGCTGGTATCAGTGGTCAAGTGAACATTCTCACATCCGTAGACGATGTTCTGGACCACACACCACGAACGCCCAGTAGTACGTCGTATTGTAAGAACAGCAGTGGCGAATCATACATCTACCACATCACAGATAAGAGGGCTTGTGAGCCCAGACGTGTCAGCACAAACAATTAGCAATGGGGCTATGGGCGTGAACACCTCTAGCCCGTCTTCCACTCACAACACAGCACCGAAGTGCACTGCTCGACTGATGCCGCCAGAGTATCACTTGCAACATGGAATGGCGCGCCGTGGTCTTCGACGATGAAAGCAGAGTCTGCCTGCACGGAAGTGATGGTCGTTTTCGCGTTCGACGTAGACTTGGTGGGTGCAGTCTCAGAAAGCGCATCCGTCTAAGACTTCCTGGCCCCATCACAGGCCTTATGGTCTGGGTTGCAATAAGCTGCAACTTTCGTTCACCTTTGGAATTACTGGAGAGGACGCTAATCAGCGCTCGGTACATGCAGAATGTAATTAAACACGCTCTTCCGAAGTTCTTCCAACAGGAAGGTTATGTGTTGTTTCAACAGCATAATTCTTGCCAAAGCACTGCCTATGAAACTCAATTCTGCAAGATGTGCAGCAACTTTCCTGACTTGTCTCCAATCAAACATGTGCGGGATATGACGTGACTCATGTTGTTCATCAACCAACAACTCGTACAGAAATACACTACTGGCCATTAAAATTGCTACACCAAGAAGAAATGCAGATGATGAACGGGTATTCATTGGACAAATATATTCTACTAGAACCCACATGTGATTACATTTTCACGCCATTTGGGTGCATAGATCCTGAGAAATCAGTACCGAGAAGAACCACCTCTGGCCGTAATAACGGCCTTGATACGCCTGGGCATTGAGTCAAACAGAGCTTGGATGGCGTGTACAGGTACAGCTACCCATGCAGCTTCAACACGATACCACAGTTCATCAAGAGTAGTGACTGGCGTATTGTGACGAGCCAGTTGCTCGGACACCATTGATCAGACGTTTTCAATTGGTGAGGGATCTGGAGAATGTGCTGGCCAGGGCAGCAGTCGAACATATTCTGTATCCAGAAAAGGACCTGCAACATGTGGTCGTGCATTATCCTGCTGAAATGTAGGGTTTCGCAGGGATCGAATGAAGGGTAGAGCCACGGGTCGTAACACTGTTCAAACTGCCGTCAATGCGAACAAGAGGTGACCGAGACGTGTAACCAGTGGCACCCCATACCATCACGCCGGGTGATACGCCAGTATGGCGATGACGAATACCCGCTTCCAATTTGCGTTCACCGCGATGTCGCCAAACACGGATGCGACCATCATGATGCTGTAAACAGAACCTGGATTCATCCGAAAAAATGACGTTTTGCCATTCGTGCACCCAGGTTCGTCGTTGAGTACACCATCGCAGGCGCTCCTGTCTGTGATGCAGCGTCAAGGGTAACCGCAGCCATAGTCTCCGAGCTGATAGTCCATGCTGCTGCAAACGTCGTCGGGCTATTCGTGCAGATGGTTGTTGTCTTGCAAACGTCCCCATCTGTTGACTCAGGGATCGAGACGTGGCTGCACGATCCTTTACAGCTATACGGATAAGATGCCTGTCATCTCGACTGCTAGTGATACGAGGCCGTTGGGATCCAACTCGGCGTTCCGTATTACCCTCCTGAACCCACCGATTCGATATTATGCTAACGGTCATTGGACCTCGACCAACGCGAGCAGCAATGTCGCGATACGATAAACAGCAATCGCGATAGGCTACAATCCGACCTTTATCAAAGTCGGAAACGTGATGGTACGCATTTCTCCTCCTTACACGAGGCATCACAACAACGTTTCACCAGACAACGCCGGTCAACTGCTGTTTGTGTATGAGAAATGGGTTGGAAACTTTCCTCATGTCAGGACGTTGTAGGTGTCGCCACCGTCGCCAACCTTGTGTGAATGCTCTGAAAAGCTAATCATTTGCATATGACAGCATCTTCTTCCTGTCGTTTAAAATTCGCGTCTGTAGCACTTCTTCGTGGTGTAGCAATTTTAATGGCCAGTAGTGTACGTGACAAAGTCGAATAGGTGTGACGTAACGTATCCTAGGACAGTATTTGGCATCTGAACGATAAACTTGATGCCTGAGTCAGAGCCTGCATTGCCACCAATGGAGGCTATACCACATACTAATATGGATGTTTCAGCGTGGGTTGTACATCGTACCTCAGAACTGCTTGTGCTATTGATGTGTAAATATAATCATTTCATGTACGTTATATGCACTCTTGCAACAATAAATCTTGAGTGAATTGGAAATCTCTAAAAGCACGTACTAATGTTTTTCTGGTAGTATATGACCCAATAGTTATTTCCATCTGTTTTCCCTTCCATCTGAAGAAGACCCTGACAAATCATTCACAATTTCTGAATTTATTCGCTTGGATTTCTGGTTAGTCTTTTCCGGCATTAGGTCTTCTATTTTAAATCTCATCTTGTCTCCATTTTCTTTCACTAGTTTCGTTTTTAATTTTTGTTTTCTAAATAGCCTCCTCTTTTCTTGCAAGGTCAGTTCACTAATCACGGTGAACTCTACTTTCTGCAGATTAAGATCACTTGGTTTTTTAATGTAACGTAATTTTCCACAGGGCTAACGCTAAGGCTAATTAATAATTGCAGTAACTGTTTCCATCTCTGTTCCTATCTTCTAAGATGAGTCGTAGTGTCAATACTGCTTCGCGTGTTCCTGCATATCTCCAGAATCCATACTGATTCTGCATTCTTGTCATGCACACATTATCCTGTTTTGTCAGCGATTATGTAATAATTTTGGCTCATGCTGATGAATTCCATTTTGAAAGTACTTATTAATGCCATCCGTAGATAAGTCTAGTAGTGTTCTCTTTTGGATTTGTTTTAGTTAATTCTTTATCTATCGTCTCTAATCCGAGGCTAAATATAGTAGGTGAAATGGCGTCTCCTTTTAGCAGTCCAGGACACATTTTGCTACAAGTATCGGCGCATGCTATTATATGCCTTTTTGAAATGTAGAAACAAGATGTAGACTTCTACATTGAATTCCCATGCATCTCAGTTATTTGTGTCATGACTTAAAGTGGATCTATTTCTGCGAAAACCACTTTGGTAGTTCCAAATTAGGTCTCGAGTTACGGGGATCAGACTGTTTAAGAGACAAACGTATAGAATTTTCTCCTGAGAAAATCAGTCCAGGCTGAAACGACAGCAGAAGATTTCTTGATGCATTTCGTTTTTTTGGGGTGTCTTCAGAATTCAACCATGTAAAGACAAATTCTAGCATTCTAGCCTTTATAAATCAACACGTAGTGAACAGTCCTACCTCTTACATTGGGCAAACTGGCCCCTCGTTCAGATTTCAGGAGCATATGCTTGAGATGTGACGTGCTTTCGTATGCCTTTTCTGGCCTGTGTCCTCTCATTTTTACCATCTTTATCATCATTTTTATTATGGCTCTATGAGAAAAGGCCGAATAAGTTCATTCCGGATAATGCAATGAGTACTGAGAACTCTAATCATCCTTGGTGTAGGACTCTGCATGCTTTCTTTGCGTTACTGTTAGCTTTCATTTGGGTGGTCTATGACAGAGCCAGGATAACTGTAGGGGCTAGAGAAGGTAGAGGCGAACTGATCCTCGGTTGAACTTCCTGTGAATTTTTTAGTGTCTGTGGACAATAGCACCGGCTCGTCCGTCTGCACATGCGGCCAGAGTTGCATTCAGGTCTATTGTTCACACTGTGATGGGACTGGGAAGGAGAAAGCCCGGTGCCGGTGAATTGCTTTACGTCTCGCCCTAACTTGACTGACACCACCAGCGAGTGATATATTCCGATCCTCCCAGCAGCAGGTTCTAGACGAACCGCTGGGTGCGACTCTCTGGCGCCGGCAGTTCGATGCTCTTTTGGTCTTATGTCTGTAGCGATGGTTGGAACTATTGTCCCGTGGCAGCGTAGATGTAGGAAATCGATTGGGCAATGCACAGTGACGCTCTGTTACATCAGAGAGACTTGCCCTGAAACAGGCATGACAAGATCCCACTGGATGCGTATATGTCGTTCGCCAGTTTAGTGGAATTTTCCACTGCACCTTGAATCTTACGATTGGCGCATGTTTCCACGACCGCGGTCGATGGGCAACTTTTGACAGTGGTGGGGCCGCGAACGGTTCAACGTGAAAAATGTGAGCGCAGGGTCTACCCTGGTACCACACGGGTGCAAGATTTCGAGTCGGGCGTTCTTCTATGTCTCTCCTGCTGGAGACACTTTATCACGAACTAAGAAAGGCACTGTGTCGGTCACCTGGACAGAATAGTTTGGGTCGGGTTCGTCTTCAGGAACGGAGTATATTGGAAGAGTCAGAGCCGTGGGTCTCAGTGACTAAACCACCTGTTTGCAGTTTGCCGACTTCGTATTGCCAAAGAAGTTTGTGCTAAAATATCTTGGCTGCTCTGGCATTGTAGGGACTTCGTAAAAGTTTTTGCGCTGATGCCGTTAGCAGCATGTGTTCCAAAGTCGTCAGTACCACCCACATATTCTATTTTTTCTAATCACAGTTCTCACCACCGATAGTCATACTGTTAGATAGCCGGGGTGTAGCATTTAATGTGTGGACTCGAGTGAGTGATCGGATCACTCTTATCATTCAAGTGCATGGCCAACTTTTTATCCAATATTACAACTATTGTGCCTTCACTATGAGGACTTACTGTAATGTATAGTATATGTTCCATGTCCTTATCTCAATTAATCGCTTTGTTTCACTGAAACTGTTATTCATTCAGTAGTCAATTAATACTGCAGTTCCCTTCCATATTGATTAATGACTACTATGGAAACTAATTACTCCACAATTTAACTAAATTATTGAGTGTGTGAAGCTATTTGTGTACCTATTATTTACAGGGTAACTTCGCTAATTATTTCCACTTGTATTTATTCTTTCGCTTTAGTTAACGTGGTAGTTAGAAAGAGGTGGGGGGAGGGAGGTTGTGTGTGTGATCAAGCCACATACAGATTCTTTAGAATGAAGGCGTCCACAAAACAGTTCTTAGCCCCGGCATCTCGCATAATATGGTGACCCTTTATAACAATATTTGTTTATGGTTCATTTAAATTTTTCATATTTATTTTTTTGCTTTAAAATTTTCGCGTATTGGTACTATATTTTCTGTATAATTAAAGTAAAGTATACTACACAGGAGGTTGAAGCTTTTTGTTTTGTATGTGAGTAATGTAAGTAAAATACTATGTAAATTGTTTAATAGGTAAATAATTTTCGGATGACCTTTCGTATTTAAAAATATTTGTGTGTATAAATTGTTCATGTTGATGTAAATTTGACAATTTAAGAAATGGTCACGCTTAGCAACAATATAAGAAATAGGTGTTATGTAAAAGCCAGTGTGCTTTTGTTTAAAACGAAAGTGGCTCTGGAGAGTGGAAAAGGTGGCAAGGGCGAAGTGGCGTGCTTCCTAGAGCAAACACGGCAAGTACGTCGCACAGTCTGTAGGCAGCAGTGATTGAGGCAAAACCTTTGTGGAGCAGATAAAACGTTGCCTGGAAATTCGCACAAAATACCTCAGATGGAGACTGCAAACGGCTTACGGCATAGCTGCGAGTTGTTGGGCTAATGCATGTAAAATTGAATGACGCCAAGAAGAGAAATTAAGCCCATAGAGCAAGAGACTTGCAGGCCGTGTTGCGGGTAGTGTAGCCACTATAATTTTTCACCACACCCAAGCCTACAGCCACCAGATAACACTTTTTTATAGTGAACTTACTTTTGTACAAGGTGAACTACTAATTTAAACTGTGTTTTAATAATCATTCTTGAACTTTAAAGAAAGTGGTTCACCCTGTTATTTCATTCTAATCATAGGGTTCCTTCCTGGTGTTTGATGATCCCGAGTATCCTATTTTACAGACTTATGGAGTGCCATGTTAATACAAAGAGGCGCCATCGAAAGTGTTTTTGTGTTTTCTTAGCAGCTGAAAAGTGTTATAGTAAAAGTTTACTTAGGTAAATTTCAGTCAGAGTGTAACCTAGTTACTAGAACCTGGTAAATGACTATACAGAGTTAGTTCAAAGAATAATAGCTTTTGAAAGTAAATGCCAAATAAGAAAGAGGTTTTCTTGAAGTGAAATGATCAGTATAAAAAGTGTGTGCTTTAGTATCTAAGTACTTAAGTTTCTTTGTTACAGAAAATGATTTTCTATATGTCCCTCCTGGCCAAAGCTTTTTAGCTTCCCTGAAGTTGCCTACTGGGCTTTTTCTTTTTTTAAAACGTAATGTATAAGGGTGTAGTAGTCAAAAAGAAATTTCAATGTCTGGACCAATATTGTTTACGTGGAGTAATATTTAATTTGAAGAACCAAATTAAATAGTAGGGAGAAAGTAGGCAAAAACTCATACTTCTGCTTTTCCAATACTTCACTGTTTCATTGACTGGATAGGCTAGCAACCATTAGTACATGTTTTAAACCACTAAATGTGGTTCAGTATAATATGATATTCATAATGCATCTCTGTTTAACTGCTGGGTAAAATTCGTAGGAAAAGAATTGAATACTCTGATTTACTTATCCATTAGACACATCACACGGTCAAATCCTGTAAAAAGGGTAACTCTTATTGATTAGCTTTTCCTATTAACGGGACTATCCTCCCACAGTATACTTTATTTCTAAGCTAAACTAAATTTTAGTAAGAGTATCATACGTGGCTTTTACCGTAACAGGACTATTTGTTCTGTTGGGGTATAGTATTCGTGACAACATAGAGAAAGGTTTTCCTGTAATTTAGGTAAAAGCATACTAAATTACAATAAAACAGATAAAACAGATGGGTTATGCCTTGACTAGGATATGACTGAGAACGCTAATAGACTGTCAGCAATCAAATAATTTTTTTAAAATTTTTGAATTAAATATTCATAATTTAAGTAATCTCAAATTTTTAGATCCATGCTAGTTCCAGACAGCTACACGTATATATTAGAGGATGGTCATCTCATTTTGATTTTTGTATGTTATCGATGTGTACGTCATAAAGAGAGCAACGTACATTACTTTTAAATGTTCCAGACAGCTACACGTATATATTGGAGGATGGTCATGTCATTTTGATTTTTGTACGTTATCGATGTGTACGTCATAAAGAGAGCAACGTACATTACTTTTAAACGTTTGTTGGTCTTGTTGTGGCACAGTCGTTGCCTCTGCGCAGTTTGATTCGTTCTTAGTTGGTGTTACGTAATGGATTACTCAGTAGTGCTGTGTTGACTCGTATCTGTCAGATGAAGAAAGACTGATTGTAAAGGACAGCAAGGATGAATAAGATGTATATATTAGAATGTGAAGAGAATATGAATTTTGAATAATGTTATTATTTTTTGAAGAGAAGAAGTTTAAGGTAAGACTGCAGCACTGCGCACCTAATTTGTAGAAATGATTATTGGGAGTGTAACACCCCAATTATAGATCACATAATGAACACCCTTTTGTTGCAAAAAGAAATAGAAAACTCAGTCATTCTGACAGTGATGACAGCCACTGACAACACAATTAACACTCTTGACAGTTTGATTAACAAGAATGTTATGTAAATACTAATGCTTATCATAAATAAAGGACTGAATTAAAGAATACCATATGATACAAAACAGAAACTTTAAAGAAAGAATTCAAAAATTATTATTTACGAAGGTTAAAGCCCAGACCATAAATTGACCAAAGATAACATTTATCCTAGAAGAGAGTAGTAGCTGCCTCGAGCTGTAAGTTCGCTGTGACTACAATGTAACTCGGCAATGAAGATGTTAACTTCATCTCTCTCTTGTACTTTTGCAACAGTAGTACGCATGTTAAGCGCTACTAGATTGTCTTAAAAACAGACTGAAGTTTAAAAGTTTTACGACTGGAAGTATTAGTCAGAAGACGGACTAAAGAAAATCATCTTTACCTTTTAGACAGATAACGGGATAGTTGATATAAGTGACAGAAAAATAACTCGTGTGATTGCTGATTTGTGATGGGACTTAGTCTTCGTGATACTTAACTGTCATGAACATCAAAGGACACAGAAAGAGACTGATCGCCGACATAAACACAGTTATTAGACTTAAGTTGGCAACAGATAAACGCAATCACGAAGAACTCACTATTGCGCCGTGTTGTCAGAAGTTATCGTCAAAGTTAGAATTGCTGATGTTAATAGACGCAGTCCCCTGAAGGGAAAACCGGTGTGTGTGCTCAGTGTAGGGACAAATAATTACGAAGAAGAATAAACTTTAATTCTTCGTGTCGCCTACCCCATTTAATGGACATTTAACGTGTATTTGTGGAATTAACTGATTCTTCGGATAACATAAAAGTGAAAAGTGATTTAGTGACAATTTAACTGTGAATAGAAATAAGTTTACACCGAAGTACGATCCAGTCTGTACATTGCTCAAGGGTATGTTATATCTGGAATTACGTCGTGTAGTTGTTGACTACACCACGTAACGACGCCTTGACGACGAAATAATAATTAAAAACTCAATATCTTCGCAAAAATCATGATGTGACATCGGCTTGGGTGATGGATTGATGACTCAAGACATTATATTTTCAACGTTTGAGTATCCATTCTCAAACCGGGCATAAGAACTACAGTCAGCAAGTTCGCGTAAACTGAAAAGTCTGTCGCGAACACGCAAAGGACTTTTGGTTATCATTTCAGATCAAGGGAGTCATCGCGTTATCGAGTGGTGCATTCGCTATATTTATAAGCGGAGAAGATCGATAGACATCGAACACCATTGCTTTAATTACAAGCAAGGGCGGCGCACACTCCGGCGTGCTGCTCCATCGGGACGTTGATATCAGTTTTGAGAGGCAGTATGTGAAAAATAACCAAACTGCGCGAGGAGTTTGTTTTTTATAATAGTTACAGATTGGCGTTGTCGTGATCGACGGAAGCCGTTCCACGTTATCTCGACTGGGACAACCATCACCATCGAGCCAGACAAAACGAGACGTCACGTTATTTGGCGCCACAACGTGCGGGCTTCGACGCCACAACGACTGCAACGTGCAGGTCGACGCTTCGCGACTACGAGACACACGAGCACATCTGCAGAGGGAGCGACGCAACGTGTCGGAGAACTGAACCAGAGCAGAACGTTGGTCGAGACGGCGACATCAGCTGCCGAAAGTGACGTGAGCGAAACTACAAAAGCACGCAAGCAGACGATAAATAGTAATCATTACTCAAAACAAGTGATTATCCCGGTACGGTAGATTTTATTGCTTTACCAAGTTGGTGATTGTAATAATTTCATTGTACTGGTGTTTAGTCGAGAGTAAGATACTGTGTGACAATTGTGACCATAGTTAGTGTGGGTACTGGTAAAAGTGGTTACCAAGATTTTAAATCATGTCAGGAAGAGGGAGAAGGTTGCATAGTGATTTCGACAAAATTGTCCCGGAATCTTGTGATGAATTAAGTGAAGTATCAGACCATGAGGATATCAATAGGACGATTGTCAATGTGGGAGTAGAATCTTTTGGCGAGTCAGACAAAATTAACGTCCCTAATGTATCTGACACTGGGTTAGAAAGTAAGGAAAAGATAACTGATGATAATACTTCCGATCCTAAGGATAATGAATGCATGACGAATGTTACACCAGCGGGGTCAGGAAATATGGATGTCCTTAGTGCTATATTAGCAAAATTGACTATGTTGGATGATTTAAATTTTAAATTCTCTGACATGAATAGTAGGTTCGCTGAACAGCAAGTAACCTTAAATGTTAAGTTTTCTGATGTGGACAGTAAGTTTGCTAACATAGATGCTAAGTTAACTGAACAACAAGTATCTACAGATGCTAAATTCATTGATCAACAACAGGCTTTAGAGATTAAGTTTGCTGAACAACAGGCTAATTTAATTGCAATTTTGGAGGCTAAACTAGCCGGACAACAGGCTTAAGTCGATTGTAAGTTTGACAGCCTAGCGTCAAGGTTAACAAACCGAGAAAAGGAAGATATTAGGATTATTGATCGTGTTGATAAAATCAATGAAGATGTCAATACTTTTTCAGAACGATTTGGTGTTATGCCTGAATAGTTTAATGCCTTGGCTGAGAATAAAATTTGTATCACGGAAAGAGTAGAGGGATTGTCAGGTCGTATAAATGATTTGGAGAAAAATTGGTTGGTTAAAGTGGAGGAAGATCTATCCGAATGGATAGAAGAAAACAGTAGAAATTAACGGAAGGCTACGTTCGGTCATTCAGAGTGCGCAAAATCAAGTTAATGGATAGGCGACAAACGTTAATCCATTGACAGAGACTTTTGTTAACGAATTTCGTCAAATTAAGGATAAAATAGTGGATAAATGTACTAAGGTTTGTAAATTAGCAGTTAGTAACGCCCGGTCCTTCGAGCAACAATCAGGAAGCGATCCGAAAGAGGAAAACAAACAAATATGCAACAACGTAAAATGTAGCTTCTAGAGAAAACGCCCGCGAATGCAACATAACACGTGTGTAGGGAATCGTGGGAAACGAATAGCAAATCAGATGAGGAGGATGATCCTTACATTCAGAGAGGATGTATTTCGTCATTATAAGTCGAACATATTATTTTCAAAAGTCGACAGTTTCCCACATTTTCAAATGAAAAGAACAATATCAACTCCAGAGTGTTTATCAATTCATTTAAAAGAATATTTCCCCGTAGTTGAACGGAATATGATAAAATACAGTTTATAGTGTCGAAGATTGTAGGAGAAGCAGAGTTATGGGCCGCTGAAGATAGCGAGACCTGTAACACATGTTCTGAATTTGAGAGATTATTTCCAGCTAAATATTGGTCGTTAAGTAAACAAGAGACACTACGTAGCGAAGTATGTCAACCAGAATGTTATAATTCGAAAAAGGAAACCCTTAGTCAGTATTTTGAACGCTACTTGAACAAAACGATTTATTGGACAGAACCAATTTCGAGTAGAGAAGTGATTCGAATATTGAAAGATAGGCTACCTTTGAATATTCGAGAGAAATTAATTCATGTTCCCAATTCTGACGTTGAACAGTTCCTATTCGTGATCGATTCAATCGATATGCTCATGGAGGATGCAAAGCAGTGGCATAATAATAACAACAACCATTATTATGCTAAGAACAACGCTAGTAATAACGCGTGGAATAGTGGTAATCAAATTAATAGTCATTCTGGAGAATTTAACCGAAATAACGGTATTTCTAAGAATGGTAATGATCACTTGGATCGCTCGCAAAAGAAGAATCAGAATTAGAACACAAATTATCAATATTCAAAAAGGAATCTTGTGGGAAACAACAACCACGTGCCTGGAGCGGGAAGTTCTCAACGAGTTAATGTTGTAACCACTAACAGAAAGAGAAAGTATGGGGGCGGCAATCATTGAACCATCAATATTGTGATGATGGCAGTAGGAACAATTGTGTTCCTATAAATCCACAGAATAAATCGAATTGGGGAAATTATCCGTTGCACAATGTAGGTTGGGGAAATTCAAACACTACAAGTGCATCTTCTGGGTGCAATAGACCTACACTCTTGCCAGATGGAAGAGGTGTAGTTGTGGATAATTCGTATCCACAAACGGGAAAGGAAATTCAAATAGTTGAGGTGCATGAACAGCCGAGAGAGCTAAAGGATGAACGGTAAACTGATGCCAGTCATTTTAGGCCTTCCTCGGGTGGCTGGTATTGAGGAGGGAGGCAAACGTCGCGAGTTAATAAATATTCTGGACTATAATAAGGAAAGTGATATTCGTGAGGATGTCATGTTAGAACCGAAACAGGAAACAAATGAGAGTGGATATATTTTGCAAGCAATTGTCGAAGTAAAAATTAATGACGTGCTGATTAACGTGTTCATAGACACAGGAGCAACAGTTAGTGTGATGACGATGAGTTGTCTAAATATGGTTAGTAAGCAACGAAAGGTACTCACCTTACTGGTAACGGGCTGCACGGTGTCAGGGGCGTTTAGCTCAAAAGCACAACGCATTATGAAACAGTTGCGGGTGACGGTAGAACTACAAGGGTTAGCCATTGAATGCACTTTCTTAGTAGTATCTCGAATGTCAGTGCCGTGTATTCGGGGAATGGATTATTTGTGTGACTATAGTGCAGTAATAGATGTTAAGAAGGGTGTATGTACTTTCATAGTTAAAGCTAAACCATTGAGGGTAACTTTCTTAAAAAGAATGATTATTTTGGGAAAATATTGCCAAAATGTAACAGTTAACTGTCTACTTGTGAATGATTTGCATTTGAAAAGTATTGATTGTGTAGGACGAAATGATGCTGAAATAGATGTATCAACCATCATAGAAAAAGTAGGCGTACCGGAATGTCTATCAATAGAACAACAAGGTGAGTTGCGAAAAGTTTAACAACGATATTTGCCTGTATTTAATAAGAAAGCAGGCGTGATTAAAGATTTTGAATATTGTATTCAAACTTATCCACACTCTACGTTTTGTAAAACCACTTTTTCAGTTCCCTGGTCAAAAAGAGAAGCCGTGGCCAAAGAAATAAAAAATATGATAGACTGGGGAATAATTGAGACTTCAACTTCTGAATACTCAAGTCCATTGTTAGCTGTGACTAAACCGAACGGTGATATTCTGCTAGTTCTTGACGCTCGCGACGTTAATAAAATTATCAAACCCGTAAGAACTCGCTCTGAAAACTTAGAAGAGCTATTGCAGAAATTTCACAGGGTGAATAAAGAGTTTTATGTAGCGACAGATGCGGCTGAAACAGGATAAGTGGTAGACTATTCCAAATGGAAGATGATGATAATGTAGAAACTATAAAAATTATCACCTTTGTTAGCCGAACCTTATCAGGTTATGAGAGATCGTACAGCAGGGCGTGGGTGATGCCTCAATGAAACAGCTGTCAGAAATATTCAAATCGGTTTTTCCTCGCTCCATTTCCTATTGAAACATAGATGCACGTGCCAAAACCAGTACTACTGCTAATAATAAGCACAACTGATGCGGGAAGTGTGATTGAGGGTACACATGTTTCCGACTTAAAAAGATGTATAAAATCCATTAATTTCCCAAAGAGACACTACAGCAGTCTCCTGACTTCATTCTAGTTGGTTTATAAAGCAGCTGGAGCGACGAATATACACTGACGATGCCTTCTTAGGAAACCAGAATAGTGTAGAAGGAAGTAGTTTTATCGTTATAAAGTTTGTCACGCTAGTGACTGGGGCAGGAAACTCGCAGGTTGGTTGTAGGTCTGATGTTGGACAAACACATCCTGCACTAGGGTTGCATTCCACAAGACTAATACTTTGGAAAGCATATGGCTTTAACAATATAGAATTTTTAGGTGGAGAACTGTGTAGCCATAGGAGTGTGTATTTATGCTCTACAGTCATTTCTCTCATGCTGGTACCTTCCTGGTACTGACTCCAGACAATGAAATAATAGTTCAGAATTGATAGCACTGTTGACTAACATGAAATGTTTGAAACTCCATTCGTCTGGAGCTCCACCATGTATAAACCACACATTTCTTCTTAACCATCTGTTACATCACCGCGATTCTAAGATGTCTACTATACACTGGTAAGAGGTACTACCTTCCTCGACATGCACACATCTGGAGAGATACTGTGTACTTGGATGGGTGGCATAAGTAAGTCTGGTATGGAACAGTCTTTGCTGAACAGCATTAACGGACACAGCTAGCCCTGTTCCTTTATGAGACTTGGAATGTAGTGGGTGTAGGACACTCATACTTCTGGTCAGTTGCAGATTATATTGGCGATCGTGTTGCAGGGAGGACTGGTGAAGGACAGCGTGGGAGGGAACTGTCAGTCTCCAACTTTATTCTAAGAACGCGAGAATATTCTGTGACGCCCATCCACACAGGGAAAGACTGACCATTTGTAATAATAAATTCTGCACTATTATCGATTTCCTGGAAATATGTAGATGACCTACAAGGCTAATCCAGAATGTAAGGTTACAAGAATTTTCTGAAGGACAAAAATTGAATTTATTTTAATAAAATTTACATGTGCCATAGGTCTTGCATTATTTTTCCACACAATCCCTGTTTACCTCAATACATTTTATCATCTGTGGGACGAGTTTTTCGATTCCTGTATCACAGATTTCAACCAGTTCTTCACTTCGATTTTCACTTCGTCATCGTCGGAAAAGTATTTCCATAAAGGCATTCCTTCAATTTAATGAAGAGGTGATAGTCACTAAACGTGAGATTGGGCTGTGAGAGGGGTTGCTTAAAACATCCCAACCAAACGAAGTCAACAATTCTTGAGTAACATGAGTAGTGTGTGGACACGTGTTGTCGTGAAGGAGACAGACACCCGTTGTCAGTATCCTGTGATGTTTGTTTGGTATGGCTCTGTGAAGTTTCCTCATGGCCTCAAAATACCTTGCAGCATTTATTGTTTTACTTCTTTCCAAAAAATCAATGAGCAGAATCCCTCTTCTGTCGCAGAACACTGACACCATGAATTTCCTCTATGTTTGTTGAGTTTCGAATTTCTTGGCTGAAGGAGAATGAGTATAGCGCCACTGCATTGATTGTTATTTGCTCTGTGGAGTATGGTGATAAGCCCAACTTTCATCTCTTGTTACTATAGAGTTGACAAAAGCCTTGTCTTCAGTCTCAAAACGGTCAAGAAATTCGTAAGTGGTACCGGCTCTGTTTATTTTGTGAGCTTCGGCAAGCCTCTTGGACCCCCCATCGTGCACACAAGTTGCGATAATTTAATCGATCAGTTACAATTTTATGAACCGCAGTTCGTGAAATGTTTGGACAATCTGCATGCGGGTCGTCAGTTGTCAAATGGCGGTCAGAGAGAAGATGGTCTTCAGTTTTCTGCACCATATCATCAGTCACAACAGTCTTCATCATGAATTTCTGCCCTTGCAAAATTGAAATTCCATACCCATTTCGTCTCATGCTGCCCTGACGTTGCGTCCGCTGAATAAACTAAAACAATTACGTGATGAATCGCAGTGGTGTTCATGCCCTTAGCATTTAGGTAACGAATTACAGTGTGCACTTCGCACTTGGCCAAAGCCGGAAGGAGAACAATCATTTCTAACAGTCACCGCAACACTAATCGACGAGCTGCTAATTGTGGGGAATGCTCGTTCATTCCACTGGCATACCACTACACGGCAGTGGTACCAATTTCCTCCACAGACTTTCCATAGTAAAGCTAAATGCCTTGTAACCTTAGTTTCCGGATAACCCTCGTAATTGCCTCGGTAAAGGACGCTGTCTGGTATAGTTTGATATACATGACCAAATGGACGTACTGCGCAGTCACCTATCTGCTTTCACAGTCTAGTATATGATGCTTGCAAAGTAGTGAAGGGATGACATAGCAATGATATAGAAATTGTGAAGCATTCTGCTGTGTCACTGGCTGGCGTTGGTGGTTCAAATGGCTCTAAGCACTATGGGACTTAAATCTGAGGTCATCAGTCCCCTAGACTTAGACCTACTTAAACCTAACTAACCTAAGGACAGCGCACACATCCATGCCTGAGGCAGGATTCGAACCTGCGACCGTAGCAGCTGCGTGGTTCTGGACTGAAGCACCTAGAACAGCTCGACCACTGCGGCCGGCGCTGGCGTTGAAATACTTCTAAAATTGATCACGATATCAACTGCAGTGCATATTACACTACATCCTCCCATATCAATGGTGTCTTCCCCATCTCATCTGTCCACTGGTAAGCTGTTGATTACCACATAATGAATGACTGACACAACTTGGTTGAGATGAAGGGAGCCTTGGGGGAACACTAGATATCTGCTACTGGTCACTGTGGAGCACAGGATTAAATGTGGAGATCATCACCTTCAGACAGTTGTCTGTAAGCGTTCCTCAATGCTTCAGACTCATCCTGTTTCCATATGCTGCGATGCCCTCCACGTGTCTTTTTTTTTACCGATAAGATAACAGTGCATCTCTTTATTTTTACTGCCTCATTGGTGTTGTGAACAACACCTTCTGGCAGTGGTCAGCACCGGAACAGTAAACATATACATGACTGCAAAATGAGGAAACAGTGCTCCTTGAAATGGAACATGAGACATCCACAACCCATTGCTGCGGAAGATAAGATAAACTGTATAGGTCATCACCTTCAGATGGCTGTTGGAGACCTTCTACAACGCTGAAGATTCTTCCAGTTTCCATATATTGCGATATATTCCACATTTTTGTCAATGAGAAACACCATCTCTGTGTTTTATTTCTACCGACCTGTTTGTTGTGGGAGCTGCATAGTTGTCACCATGCAATGTTCAGCTTTCTTTCAGAGCCAATGGATCGAAATATGTTAATGTTGGCTTGGCACCTGACACAGAGCTCAAAGTCATGGAAGAAAAATAAGTGTTTGGTGGTGTACAAAGCTGTAGCCATACACTGCTTGGATGTGTTACAGCCAAAAAACATTGCATTAATGTGCTTATGAAGGAGCAATACAGGAATCCTCTCTTGTGGTTGATAGTCTGTTGGATATGATTTTCCTTCAGTACAGTTCAAAAAAATGGTTCAAATGGCTCTGAGCACTATGGGACTTAACATCTTAGGCCATGAGTCCCCTAGAACTTATAACTACTTAAACCTAACTAACCTATGGACATCACACACATCCATGCTCGAGGCAGGATTCGAACCTGCGACCGTAGCAGTCCCGCGGTTCCGGACTGCAGCGCCTAGAACCGCACGGCCACCGCGGCCGGCTCCTTCAGTACAGTCGACAGAACTTTGCAAAGATCTGTGGAAGCCACTTTGACCACTGGCCACCAGCTCCAATGGAGTGATATGTGCCTATGTAATGCTCATTGTCAACATGCACATGGTAAATGTTTTTCGATATGTCACAATAGAGAGAGAGACAATGTAAAATCTTATAGGAGGTTCTGTTACAAGGAGTGGTATAGCTAGTTATAGTTTGGGTGCATATAGTTTTCTCAGAACTACAACGATTTGGCTCATACAACTAATAGAAATCGGCTCTACCTGTTCTCTCAGAATCATGACTGTGTTATCATCATGATAGCATGTTGAAAAACAGTTGTTACCGCAAATTCTATATTATTTCATATTCATAGCCTCTAATTATAAAGTTGATACCACTTGAATTATAACTCATTGTGAGACCTGAAATGATAGTGTTTTTCCTGATGATAGTGTTTTTCCTGAGCAGACTGCGTGCAACAGGCTACGATGATCAAATTGCTAACAAAACTAGAACCCAAGAATCTGCTGCTATTTCAAATTAATGTCTGCTGGATGAAAGAAATTTTACACTTAGGTAGGCAGAGGGGAGTTATGGAGCAAAAATGTCAAATGTAAGCATGGAAATGGTATTTGGTTTCGATGTAATGGGAGAGAGAGAGAGAGAGAGAGAGAGAGAGAGAGAGAGAGAGAGAGATGCTGTAAATCTTATAGGAGGTTCTATTACAAGACAGGCTCTCACAATTTGTTTCGTAAATGCTGGTGTGATATAGCTTTGCATCGGCTGATGCAGCTAGACATGGTATACAAAACAGCAAAGTCCTCTCGAATTACAGCTTGTTGTCGTCAAATGTAAAATGATTGTGTTTTTTCAGACGTACTAGAAAATGGCGTGGAAAATTGTATTCTCTAGTGTGATTTCACGTGTCTGAAATGTTTGTAATATACACATGCATGATAGTTTATTTGCAGACACTGATTTGAATGCGAGAGGGACTCTCAGGTCGTATAATTTGTTCATCAAGCTGAAAGGAATTGCTTAATGTAGATGTTTTTTCTTCAGTGTTTAAATCCTCGATTTTTCTTTACTTTGATGATGGTTTCGAAATAATGAGGTCATTCTATGATGATCGGTAGTTTTAGTAGCAAAATAGTGGAAGTTCTGTTTCATGATTGTACACTGGGTGGTCGTGTAGAGCGAATGTATAGCCCGAGCTTTTAATTTTGGTCACCTGCATTCGGTGGCGCTGCGCTTCTTTGGATGTCGCAAAATAATGAGAAAGTAATTGTGTCACGCAGTCGACGGTAAAAAATATACCAATTTTGTTGATAAAACTAAAAGAAAATGGACTCACCTTTTTTGTGGAAAGACTATATTTACTATAGTCACAACTGTGATTTCCTTTTTAATAGATGCTCGATTATAAGAGATGCTTCGACATTGAACGGAATTGTTACCGTGCACTGTGTTCAAATTCAGAATGGCAGGGACTTGTGGAGGCAGTGTGTGTGGTTGCCCTAGACAGCTGTGCTCCGAGCAGGGGGCTGCATGAAGGATGGGGTAGTGCCACTACACTTTAAACTAACAAAGAAGTTGCACTTGGGGCGGCACTCATTTATCTCATATTGTTGAGTTGGCTTTACTTCCTTTTGTGTTGGAGAATGACTGTTCCCTCAAGGAGGGGTGCGTGCCGCTCGTTCTCTGGCGGAAGGGCGGTATTCTGCAGGAAACCCACAAGGCACTTGGTAGCAGTTGACTGTTTACAAAGGCCTGTGTCCCCGCATAGGTGGAGGGAGGGAGGGGGAGATATGAGGGGAGGTAGGAGTACCTAGAATTCCACTAGTTCTTCGTCATACATCAAGGAGAACACATGTTTAGCTGCAGTCGTCTGCTATCTTTTGGAACTACAATTTTCCCCTGTACATGTGTTGCACTATGACTGGTTCACTATGAACGCTGATTTCTACACGACAATTTATTGTGCAATTAGAACAGTGAAGCATTTTCGATCAGTTGTGGTAGTGTGTATTGGATTCGATTAGCTGGGCTGTAGGGCGATTATCAAGCAGGCGTCTGTAGCGAACTCTAATGTCAAACGGCAATAGATGCAGTCGTCAGCTGTATGTTTCCAGGTAATACACTTATTAAAATCTGTCCTGTCCAATACCAGCACTCGTCAGCTGAACATATTTCCTGCCAAAAAATTAAAGGTAGTACCTCCCACTCCAGCCTTTATCCCCATTAGCCCGTGGGTGAAAGGTAGAGTTTGAGTCTGTCTGCAGCTAGTTTCGAGTGGTAATGTTAAACTTTTTCCCACCAGGATAACAGCAGTTGTAAGGCATCGTCAATTTTTGTACTGTATTGTGGTTTTAGGCACTCCCTATGTAGCAGTATGTGTATAGTTGTGTAATTAGGACCGATCTTTATGATTAATTACGTAATTAGGGCCGATCTTTACTTCACTTTCCCAACCAAAATAAATAAAGTACTCTAACTTAACCTTCCTCACCTGGATGTGGACAGCTTACATGTGTCGGCAGGTGTACTTGAACTTTCTGTTCACAAGTACCGGGGTTCAAATCCTGGAAGGGGCACTGTCATTTTTAATTTCCCGCCATTTCCTGGATTATGGGTGGAGTAGGACGTCAGCACAACCCTGGGACTAAGAAATTCCCTCCAAAATTCGGAATTCCCGCCAAAATTCCGAATTCCATCCAAAATTCGAATTCGGAGGGGAGGAGGCGGCGTCCACATACTGGTTGAGGAAAAAAGAAAAAAGTGGACGTCATCTGGGAGTGAGGGTGGCTAAGGGTGGGTGGGGGTGGAGGTGGGGGTTGGAAAGTTAATTAATTGACCAATTTAATTGACTTGCTTATCAATTTGATATCAAAATTGTGCTCAGATCCCCATCTCCCTTCTATTTCACCCTTCTGGCATGCATAACATTAGAAACTCAAATTTTTGGCAATCACTGTTGTCAGATCACAGAGATTGATCAGTCATGCTAAGAATGCGGTAACTTCACCTATGAGTTCTTCATCTTGAATATCCGCCAACCATAGCTCCTTATAATAGTTGACTGCAGTGAATGGAACAATGAAACATTTATATTGGAACGTATCTTGTACATACGAAACTGTACTAAATTTCTTTTACTGCCTGTGCTGTGATGAAATGATTATGCTGCATGAGAGCTATGTCGTAAAATGTATATGTAATGTTACAGTGAAAACTAGCAAAGATTATATGTAAATGTAAAATACTTTTTTTAAAAAAAGTAAGAAAGGGAGGTCTTCTTCTTGTGATGTTCGGTTCACTACTTGTTCTTGTGCTTCATTAGGGAACAGGGGTATGTGTAATTGCTCTGTGTAATTTATTATTATTATTGAATTATACGTTAATTTGATTATAAATGTGTCTGCAGTCATTTGTAGGATACTTTAGGATCGCTTGTGCTAATGTGGTTTATGAGTTTTAATATTTTAGGCCTGCCTGTCAGGATTGTGCACACATTGTTTGGAAACAAAATGCCCAAGAGCTTATCGTGTCAGAACATTTCACGATTATGTAGATACAAAGTCGAACGCAGTTCGAAATCACACTTTTTGTCACCTTGTGCGTGGAAGTCAGTATAACATATTTTCATGCTCAATGCTTTCAGACAATGACGATATATAATAGCCACCAAGGCCTGATACATCGAGAGGACTCAAAATTAAGATGACGTACGTTAATCAAAAAGGCGAATGAGAGTCAACCAAATAATTAAGTATATTTTGCGATATGTATTATACTAGTAGCTGCAACGTGGCATCTCGCACTTGTGACATGTCCTTCCCGAGGAAAACCTTTCTTAAATCATTGCAAAAATGTTGGTAACAGCTAAACTTTTATCTCCAAATTTTATTCTGTCATCAAGGAAGGACACTTTAATATACAGTGTGTTACAAAAAGGTACGGCCAAACTTTCAGGAAACATTCCTCACACACAAATAAAGAAAATATGTTATGTGGACATGTGTCCGGAAACGCTTAATTTCCATGTTAGAGCTCATTTTAGTTTCGTCAGTATGTACTGTACTTCCTCGATTCACCGCCAGTTGGCCCAATTGAAGGAAGGTAATGTTGACTTCGGTGCTTGTGTTGACATGCGACTCATTGCTCTACAGTACTAGCATCAAGCACATCAGTACGTAGCATCAACAGGTTAGTGTTCATCACGAGCGTGGTTTTGCAGTCAGTGCAATGTTTACAAATGTGGAGTTAGCAGATGCCCGTTTGATGTATGGTTTAGCACGGGGCAATAGCCGTGGCGCGGTACGTTTGTATCGAGACAGATTTCCAGAACGAAGGTGTCCCGACAGGAAGACGTTCGAAGCAATTGATCGGCGTCTTAGGGAGCACGGAACATTCCAGCCTATGACTCGCGACTGGGGAAGACCTAGAACGACGAGGACACCTGCAATGGACGAGGCAATTCTTCGTGCAGTTGACGATAACCCTCATGTCAGCGTCAGCGAAGTCGCTGCTGTACAGGGTAACGTTGACCACATCACTGTATGGAGAGTGCTACGGGAGAACCAGTTGTTTTCGTACCTTGTACAGCGTGTGCAGGCACTATCAGCAGCTGATTGGCCTCCACGGGTACACTTCTGCGAATGGTTCATCCAACAATGTGTCAATCCTCATTTCAGTGCAAATGTTCTCTTTACGGATGAGGCTTCATTCCAACGTGATCAAATTGTAAATTTTCACAGTCAACATGTGTGGGCTGACGAGAATCCGCACGCAATTGCGCAATCACGTCATCAACACAGATCTTCTGTGAACGTTTGGGCAGGCATTGTTGGTGATGTCTTGATTGGGCCCCATGTTCTTCCATCTACGCTCAATGGAGCACGTTATCATGATTTCATACGGGATACTCTACCTGTGCTGCTAGAACATGTGCCTTTACAAGTATGACACAGCATGTGGTGCCTTTACAAGTATGACACAACATGTGGTTCATGCACGATGAAGCTCCTGCACATTTCAGTCGAAGTGTTCGTACGCTTCTCAACAACAGATTCGGTGACCGATGGATTGGTAGAGGCGGACCAATTCCATGGCCTCCACGCTCTTCTGACCTCAACCCTCTTGACTTTCATTTATGGGGGCATTTGAAAGCTCTTGTCTACGCAACCCCGGTACCAAATGTAGAGACTCTTCGTGCTCGTATTGTGGACGGCTGTGGTACAATACGCCATTCTCCAGGGCTGCATCAGCGCATCAGGGATTCCATGCGACGGAGGGTGGATGCATGTATCCTCGCTAACCGAGGACATTTTGAACATTTCCTGTAACAAAGTGTTTGAAGTCACGCGGGTACGTTCTGTTGCTGTGTGTTTCCATTCCATGATTAATGTGATTTGAAGAGAAGTAATAAAATGAGCTCTAACATGGAAAGTAAGCGTTTCCGGACACATGTCCACATAACATATTTTCTTTCTTTGTGTGTGAGGAATGTTTCCTGAAAGTTTGGCTGTACCTTTTTGTAACACCCTGTATATTATACTTCATGCAGCTACTACACACGTTTATGTCGTGTTTTGTAATAAACAATAGAAAGTATGGTGACTTTGACTTTCATTACATAAACATCTTACCTGGTCACAAAATTAAATTGTAGTTTCACTATTCCACCATCCTCTTGAATTCCGTGCAGTCATAATTTATCTTTAATTAAATACACTTGTGTAGCAACTAATTACACTGGGCAACAAAAAAATAATTTTTGAATGTTTCGAGCACTTCAGGAGGTAATTCCTACTAATTTTGGGTTGAGAAAAACAAATATAGTTTCTATGATACACACAAGGTGGAAGAATTACATATTAACGGATTGAGAGAAAAGGATACATTTTAATTACATACATGCTAACAACAATGGAAGTGCATTTGATTTTTTAACTGGTAATTACATGCTAAGAGTTCTAAATTATTGGAAAAATACTTCGCAGATGGTCGTGTCTGAAGAGAATCATGTGGTGCCCTATTGACGCCGTCGTCTTTTAGCTTGCCTCTCTACACAAAAACCAACAGTAATCCGCAAGCATTACTTCATTCCAACGGTCCTGATGTCTTTGTTCCATAACAGAAATGTCCTGATGGAATCTCTCACCACGTTCATCACTAACAGCTCCACAACTAGGAGGGAAAAATTCTAGGTGGGAGTGGAGAAAATGGATCTTAAGGGACATGTTGCATCCAAGGTTAGGGTAGTTTTGCAGGGGCACTGTCACCAAATGCTTGTAGTTGTCATCTCTTTTGTTTCCTAAAAATCCATGAACAACACCCTTGAAGGCTTCCAAAGCTTCCTTTTCTTTCCCCTCCAAAACTTGGTCAAATGCAGTATCCTTTACAAGTTCTCTTATTTGTGGTCCGACAAAAATGCCTTCCTTAACTTTTGCATCACTTAATTTTGAAAATTTCTCTCTTATGTACTTAAACGCCCGTCCTTCTCGGTTCATAACTTTGACAAAGTTTTTCATCAAACCCAGCTTGATATGAAGGGGTGGAAGAAGAACGTCTTTTGGGTCCACAAGAGGCTTGGCAACGACATTTTTCTCGCTAGGGTGAAGATTTCTTGCAGGCCAGTCTTCTTTAACACAGTGCAATTTCCTATCTCTACTGTCCCACATACATAAGAAGCAGCAATGCTTTGTGTAACACAGTTGCATTCCTAAGAGTATGGCAATGACTTTAAGATCACCACAGATTTTCCATTTGTGTTCATGATATTTAATTGAGTCCAAGAGATCTGTCATATTTGCATATGTCTCCTTCATCTGAACAGCATGACCAACAGGAATAGATGAAAGAAGGTTACCGTTGTGAAGTAACACAGCTTTCAAACTAGGCTTGGAGGAGTCTATGAATAGCCTCCATTCAGTTGGACCATGGTTCAAATTCAAAGATTTCATCAAGCCATTAATGTCGCAGCAAACAACAAGATTATTTTTCTTCTCAAAAAAGGAAAGCAGTTCCATGTGACGTTTTCTGTACTGTGAGATTCTCACATCACTTTGGAGAAGATTCCATTGCTGTAGTCGAGACCCAAGAATTTTTGCATTCTCCTTCGACAGGCCAAGGTCTCTAATGAGATTTTTCAATTCCGCTTGACTCAGTCCGTGCGGTTTATCATCTTTTCCCTCAAAATCAGGGTCATGGGATGTGGACGGCTTGTTTGGTTCTTCTTGTTCCACACTGTCTTCATTTTCTACTTCAAACACACAATTTTCGGGTGGAGTGGGAACTGGTAAACTATCCGAATGTGGAATGGGTCGAATAGCAAAATGGAAGATTCGGGTACTGAACTGTTCTTCTTTTCTTCATAGACAATCCTGCCTTTATAGGTGGAGTCAGGCAGCAATAGCAGTCATCTGTATGGTTTGTAGGCTCCCGCGAAATCATAGGCACAGCGAAAGCCATAGATCGTTTCTTCTTTTTCAGCCATTCTCGCAGGGTAACTGAACATGCGTTGCAACATATATGTGGAGCCCAAGACTTATCCCCGTCCCCTACTTTCATGCCGAAATAATACTGATGGGCAGTCTTTACAAGAGGCGTCAGATTGCGTTTCTGTCAGGCATATGTTATTTCACCACAAATATAACAAAAGTTAGTGACAATATTTACACATTTTCGTGGCATGTTTATAAATGTTACACTAAAAAAGCACTCGCGAACCAGAAATTTTGCATTAATTTGAGTAGAAACTACATGTAATTCACAGTCACAGCAACAGTATCTATGTTTATGACTTACAAACAGCTGAAGAGCATTTGTGTTTGTTATTTGACAGGTGCGCCAACTCCCAAACAAATTCCCCCAAATTTAAAATCTTCACTCTAAAAAATGAAATGTCACTTTATCTTCGAAACAAGAGCTAATCTGTCATTTTTATGGCAATTTTTGAATTCAGCAGATGGAAATACATGTAAATTTACTATTTTTAAGCCAGAAACATTTTCATTGTTGCCCAATGTTATCAATAGTCTTCGTTCAGTATCTACATACATAAACAGGCTCATGTATGAAGGTGTAGGGGGTACAGTAAAAGGAAATATTAAATACATTGGACAGTGGCGTTAAACACACGCGTTCTTGTTCGTACGGACAAACAGAGAAAAACTTTGCAGGCACGCTGCAGAGAATAAATGTATGGCGTCTTACTCAAAACCTTAACTAAGCCCTGTTTTGCGTCACAAATTGCCTGTCAGGAACATTCCGTTGATTATTTCAATGACAAATATTTTGTGTTACTCATTGCTGACAAAGTTTTACGGATGGATCTCCTCCAACATTTAAAGATATACACTCCTGGAAATGGAAAAAAGAACACATTGACACCGGTGTGTCAGACCCACCATACTTGCTCCGGACACTGCGAGAGGGCTGTACAAGCAATGATCACACGCACGGCACAGCGGACACACCAGGAACCGCGGTGTTGGCCGTCGAATGGCGCTAGCTGCGCAGCATTTGTGCACCGCCCCCGTCAGTGTCAGCCAGTTTGCCGTGGCATACGGAGCTCCATCGCAGTCTTTAACACTGGTAGCATGGACGTGAACCGTATGTGCAGTTGACGGACTTTGAGCGAGGGCGTATAGTGGGCATGCGGGAGGCCGGGTGGACGTACCGCCGAATTGCTCAACACGTGGGGCGTGAGGTCTCCACAGTACATCGATGTTGTCGCCAGTGGTCGGCGGAAGGTGCACGTGCCCGTCGACCTGGGACCGGACCGCAGCGACGCACGGATGCACGCCAAGACCGTAGGATCCTACGCAGTGCCGTAGGGGACCGCACCGCCTCTTCCCAGCAAATTAGGGACACTGTTGCTCCTGGGGTATCGGCGAGGACCATTCGCAACCGTCTCCATGAAGCTGGGCTACGGTCCCGCACACCGTTAGGCCGTCTTCCGCTCACGCCCCAACATCGTGCAGCCCGCCTCCAGTGGTGTCGCGACAGGCGTGAATGGAGGGACGAATGGAGACGTGTCGTCTTCAGCGATGAGAGTCGCTTCTGCCTTGGTGCCAATGATGGTCGTATGCGTGTTTGGCGCCGTGCAGGTGAGCGCCACAATCAGGACTGCATACGACCGAGGCACACAGGGCCAACACCCGGCATCATGGTGTGGGGAGCAATCTCCTACACTGGCCGTACACCACTGGTGATCGTCGAGGGGACACTGAATAGTGCACGGTACATCCAAACCGTCATCGAACCCATCGTTCTACCATTCCTAGACCGGCAAGGGAACTTGCTGTTCCAACAGGACAATGCACGTCCGCATGTATCCCGTGCCACCCAACGTGCTCTAGAAGGTCGAAGTCAACTACCCTGGCCAGCAAGATCTCCGGATCTGTCCCCCATTGAGCATGTTTGGGACTGGATGAAGCGTCGTCTCACGCGGTCTGCACGTCCAGCACGAACGCTGGTCCAGCTGAGGCGCCAGGTGGAAATGGCATGGAAAGCCGTTCCACAGGACTACATCCAGCATCTCTACGATCGTCTCCATGGGAGAATAGCAGCCTGCATTGCTGCGAAAGGTGGATATACACTGTACTAGTGCCGACATTGTGCATGCTCTGTTGCCTGTGTCTATGTGCCTGTGGTTCTGTCAGTGTGATCATGTGATGTATCTGACCCCAGGAATGTGTCAATAAAGTTTCCCCTTCCTGGGACAATGAATTCACGGTGTTCTTATTTCAATTTCCAGGAGTGTACATTCATAAGCTAAAATCACCTGAAAAAATCTTTCATGAACAAACTGAATCAACACAGGACCTTTTACCCCAGACGCATCCATGCACCAAAGCACTTTCTAAAAAGGCAATAACAACATATATTATTCTTCTTGCATAAATTATTATTCTCTTTTTCGTGTAACAATTACTGCGCTCTCTTTGTTCACTCATAACTGCTATGCCCTTTATTGACTATACTGTGATAAACTCATGAAGAAAAGCTCCATCATATTTGGCAGTAAGTTACTCTCTCTTTAATTATAAGGTTAATATTTCACTCAATTTATTTACCTTTCATGTAACGATTGATCCATAGTGCATATAAACTGTCGGCGTATGAACACACCTGCAGCTTGCAATGTCCACTTCATCCGGTATCTGTGCTTGTAAATATTGTATCTGTAATACAATGCCTCTCAAGTCAAAGGGCGCGATGCAGCAAAGTGTGGTTTCTAGCACATTCACATTCTTTGTCCTTACGTTCTCGCCTACTTCCTGTGAATGAGTGTGAAGTCAAGAGTGGCTAAATGCTATGTGTGTGTGTGCGATCTGCAAAATGTACTTTATGAGAATAGATTTCCCATGGAAACCACGAGGCAGTGCAACGTAAGCCAAAACATTACACCCTTTTCGTTGAAACTTTTCGTTAGCGGTAGCCAAATTCTCGTTGTTTCCGCCAGCAAAATGAACACAGCGTCAACTGGACACAATCCAGATAATGTTTCTGTAACGCCTCCATCTGACGATGAGCCTACAGTGTCTTAAAAACTAATTTAATGGTGCAGAAAATAAATCTTATCAAGAACTGAAAAAAGTGATTGGTGTCATGTTACATACAAATAAATCGCCAAAAAGTATATACGTATTTAAAAGCTCTGTAACACTGAAAGGTTAGCTTCCATCGGCTATTGCAAAACAAAACATAAATCCTTTTTAGTTTTTGGGCCAGTCATGTTTAAAAACATCTGATCCGTCATAGGCGGGTTCCTATTGTAAATCTATAAAAACAAACTGTTTTAAAATAATAGCTGAGACTGACAAATCGAACAAAACAAGTTTTTTGTGTATTTCAGTCGTTTAGATTTTGTAGAACCTGTACGTGAGTAACATATCCGATTGAGTATGTAACTGAGTTAATCAGTGTAAGGATAGGCATCACCAATTAAGGTCATGGAGATTATTAAATTCTGTCGTAAAGCGAAGGTGCTTCACTATACAAGGCAAATTATTTTGAGGAAGAAACATTCAAAATATGAGTAGAGTAGATGCAGATTGTTTATTATATTTTATTTTTCACGACAACGGTAAACATTAGAAATGTAAACTTTACAACACCTAACGACACGACAGAAGTCCCCTTGTCTTTTAATATTCAGAAAGAGATGTGCGTTCCATTGGTAAATACAAGAGCGTCAAATACACCAATAATCAGTATAAACATACAGTAAACACCCAACGTACACAAATTGCTTCTTGAAATTGTGAGAAAGAAATATACATCGAAGCAGATAGGAATTACATCAAGATCACAGAATTTTACTGAACAATGTATAAAGTCTCAGATAAAATGAGAATAAAACATCAAATGTCTAATAAGGTTTACACATTATAAAAAAAGCAATATTTAACTTTTACAAACGGGTGACAAATATGGTGTTATTATACATGATACACATAAACCACACTTATCGGTACAACAGCGTCTAAAACTTGTCGTTAGACAGAATGGACACAGAGAACATTGAAATATACGTTACACATATCATGGCGGGGTTCAATATCATATCATACAGGTCACAATAATGATGTGGTATTATTGTTTACTTGTCTGGTCATATTCTTTGCATTTTTGTTTCTTTTAGCATCACCCCCTATGTTTTGACGTCATTCTGTTAAAAACGTGTGCCTTTAATCTCAAGAATAAAGACTGAGGTTGATTCAGAGTGTCTCATTCATTTTCTGTGGAACTTTTCAACTATGCGTAAAGGGAGACAGGTTGGTTTGGTTGGAAATGGTATAAACAGAAGACCACAAATTTATAGTCTGCCCGGTCTCTGAGGCAGTTACGTCAAAATGCTTTATGGCGATGGAACAGGAATGGCTGCATGGAAAATGCTCATAATAAATGAGATAGCTCTATAGAATCTGATTCCAAAATATTTTCTATTACGTGTCGTAGCTCGTGATACATATACCTTGGGGAGTGTCACCATATTTCCTTCCAGATTAACAAAGACTTTTTCATGTATGCTTCGCTCTCCCCCCCTCCTTTTCCCTCTCTTCACCTCCCCGTTTAAAGAAGACTAAGGATTAAGGATATCTAGAGCTTTAGGGTGGTTATATAGAGGGGTGGAGGCAGTGTTTGTTTTTCGAAGTAGTTTGCCTTTGCCTTCTTCCTATCACGAGGTGTCAAGCATATGACTATGGTCGTTCGAAATTAAGGGAAGAGCGAAAACCTGGTAATTATACGTAACTTATTTCACTCCAAGAAAACCGATGTCCCCGTCCAACGTACAGGTCATCAAGTGTCCTTCGAAAGAGACTTGGGTTTGGTATTATTCGTTAGCTGAAAACTGCTCAGTCCTTACGCAGCACAGGTCAATGAGTATTTGAACAGGAAATATCGCATTATGTTTCTCATTTGAGAGAAGAAGCTGAGCCCTGCTAGCCATCGAATGTTTTAACACACACATGTTTGGTAGGCCGTTTCTGTGTCTCTTAAAAATATAAGTAAAAAACACAACGTAACCGTCCAGTAAACTTTATGCTTTTTACCACATTGCATAAATGTTGGTTATTCGTAATCCACTGAAGTCATTCATCGATCAAAATTGAGCAATGCACATGAGTTAATCACCTGATCTACCACCAAATGATGGGGCATAGCCTCTTAAACGCGTGATAAATGAGAAAAACATTCAAGTTCAGTGGCTGGCTGCGTTGTATGTTTTATTTTCATTAATCAGACGTTGAATTCAGGGTTCTCGGGAATTCACGTTACAAACGTCTAGTACTTGTAGATGAAAATAGTATGTAACATTCCGAATAGGAACCCTTGTCCAGAAACGTATCGTTTCCGTTCTACGATGTTTTCAATGCAGATGCGTGGCGCGTCCATGTCTACTGATGGAAAGAGTTTCTTGTCCAGGTATGCAGTACAGCAGACTCCAATGAGCTATTCCTTGTGGAGTCATATGCAAAGTTTAATTTAGAGACTCCTTTACAGAGAGAGGAAGATCTGATGGTACGATTTCTGGCCGCTGCAGTAGAAATTGAAGAGATCTCAGGTTGTATGGAGAGTGTGTATCATAACATGTTTCGCAGGTACAATGTCTGTAACAACGTTGGTGGTCGCTACATCGAGCCGCTGTTGCAATGCACAGAGTGTGCAGGGTTCTGCTTTGTTTTCGAATAATGTAAACAGGTAATGTGCAAGTGTTAATACAAACAAATGTGGTTAAGTGAAAAATGGATGGTTCGTTATGTTTACTTTCGAGCTGTTGCCTAATAACTGTACTGAGTCGCACCTAGTTCAGTTCTTCAGTCAGAAGCGGATGAGTTAAAGGTTTGAACTGGAACCGTCTAGAACGGAAACGGTAGTTCTCCGGATGTGGGTTGCTATTCAAAAAATTATGTACTCAGACCCCTTTACTCCCCTGTCTACGACGGTTGCCCAGAAAGTATGTTCTGATCGGTCGCGAAATGGAAACCACTGGGAAAATCCGGTAAAGCTTTGCGCAGATGTGTTGGAATTTGTGTCTAATATGCCTGTCAATCGTGTCGCGTCGCTCTTTTCAGTGTTGAGTGAACAGTGAGCATGTAAAGATGCGTAGGGAATAGCGTCTCCCGCTAAGTATGAGGGCCTGGTTAGAGATTTCGCCTGTGTCATACAGCCCACGTAACACAACTGTCAAGCAATTCCTTCTTGATGCCAATCCTCGGCCGCACACTGCAGGGGCAATGAAGACGCTCCTGCAGCGTTTCCGATGAGAAGTGTTTGATCACCCACAATACAGTTCGTAATTGGCTCCCTCAGAATCTCATCTCTGCTCACAAGAAGACGAAATTTTACCACAGACAACGAGCTGCAGACCAGTGAAGATAACTGGACGAAAGCACAGGCGGCTACTTTCTATGACGACGATATTGAAAAGTTGATACAACACTACGACAAAACTCCAAGTTGGAGCGGTGACTATGTATTGAAGTAGGTGGAAGGTGTACCTAACTGCGGCAAATAAAACGTTCGTGGGATTCTTCAGTTTCTCCCGGCGTATTTGTTGCTCGAACAGTCCACGGATATACTGCCGGTTCATAGTGTCCAACGGGCACAATACTTCGGCGATCAGACATGTCGCCATCGTCAGGTGCGCTAACGAACTGAGCTCCTGAGGGCGGGCGGCCGATTTAAATCCTCTTCCCCCGCGGGCCGCACTCTTTGCCGTCCGCGCCCGAGCGCCGGCGGTCGCGAAGACGTGGGCGTCGGAATCTGCCGTAGCGTCGATGTGCTTGCTACGTCCGCCCTGGTCGCCAGTTCGTACTTCTTGCTGAGAGTCTACTTAATTACATTCAATGCCGGGTCCCAAGCCTTGCTGAGATTGTAACCACAATCTCGGTTGATAAGATCTTGTGTGAAAGATGACCTCGGTTTGAGGAAGGCCGGCATATGCCAAATTCCCTGCGAGTGTGGGAAGACTTATATCGGACAGACAGTACGCACCATCGAAGATCGTTGCCGAGAATATCAGAGGCACACTCGACTGAAATATCCAAGTAAGTCGGCGGTAGCAGAGCACTATTTGTCCGAGAAACACGAGATGAATTATGAGCGTACCAAGATCGTGGCTCAGACCTCTAAATATTGGGACAGCGTTGTAAGGGAGGCTATCGAAATTCCCACCATGGAAGATCTTATCAATCGAGATTGTGGTTACTCAAAATAGGGCACTGCGACGGGCATTACACGTCCCATCTCGATTCCCCACGGCTGACACACACGAAGCAGCGGGAATGAAACTGCAGACACAAAGATTTCGAGAACTCGCGGCCGCATTCTATCGAAATGCGCGCAGTTCCGAAAACCCGCTCATAAACACACTAGGGAACTACCCCAACAACCCAACAAAATTCAGGAGACCCAAATAAATCCTGGACTGAACAAAAGACGACTTCAAAACACCACCGCATAAAAAAGTTAGAGCAGAACAAAAAGTTAGGGGCATAAACTACATGTCACAAAATTGCACATTTAACTAGAAGGAAATGTCAACAGACAAAACCCTTCACCACACACATTCTCACATAGGTGAGAAATCATATATGCAAGGAGAGAGTCAGGAGCTCAGTTCGCCAGCGCACCTGACGGTGTCGACATGTCTGATCGCCGAAATATTGTGCCAGTTGGACAGTATGAACCGGCAATATACCCGTGGACTGTTCGAAAAACGTTTGTGGTTTTCACTGTGGTTTCCATTTCGCGACCGATCGGAAATTCTCGTATTACATATTCCCATTTAGTCACATCGAATAACTGGTCGTATTTAGGAGAATATGGAGACGTATGGAGACGAATAATTGTGGAAATAGCATTGTAAGTGCTATTTTAAGCCATTAGGAAAAGTACTGTTCTGTCTACTTGCCTCTCCCGAAGAAACCTCTTTTGTAACAGACACAGTTAAGTGTGCTTTTTATCATTGAATTTGTTCACGCATTCGGCGAACAAATTTACGTTGCTTCTGAGAGGAACAGCACACAATTTGTTTTCCCGACACTTGTAAAGGCTTAATAGTAGTAACACTCTGTTTACAGAAGAGGTAGATCGAAACCTGAACTTTTACACCTCACAAGCTGACTTTCGCCGGTCACTACACTCAGGTACTGAAAGAGATCACACTCAAGAAATGTGTTATAAGTCACCAGTGGAGGGCTGGCGTTCAAGTGTACTGCTGAGGGTTGCAGTGGTAGTGGGTGATGTTCTTGAGGTTCTTGCGAACGAGCTGCCAGAGGCAGCGCCGGAAGGTGATGCCGCACATGGAGTAGAGCAGGAAGTTGATGCTGAAGTTGGTGTAGTAGAGCATCATGAAGAACTGCTGCAGGCACCACAGGGTCAGCGGCGTCGCCTCTTGCCAGAACGAGAAGCACACGAACGCATACAGCCGGGCCACGTAGCTGCAACAACACACAGCACACAGCGGCCTCAGTGCGGCTGAACGAAACAACTTTTTCAATTAGAGCTACCTCTGCAAACACAAAATACTTATTGATGTAGGAATATACAGTGTCTGACAAAAAGAGTGAAGCAATCAGAGGATATGATCGGGCACCAAAGTGCACTGACGGTGTAAGAGTTCATTAGGGGTTCATTACTATTCGTTAGCGCACTTGAGCAGATGTAATTTCAATGGATTGTTCAAGCGCTGCCTGCGATATGGAATATCTATGCTACAATAGAATCGCAGGTCAGAGCAGTGCTGGCAGTAAGTCGAGTTTAGCACCTCGCAGAGAGCAGTCGTGTTTTGTAGCTCGCACGGAGCACTTGGGTTATGGGGTTTGGACAGGGTAGTCCAGCGGTTGACTTGTATTGGGCCGGTCGTGCAGAACGATGGCAGTGGCTGAGCGATGTGGTGTAAGGTAAAAAAAATAAATATAATTGTTCTTTGTTGCTACGCGAATATGTTAATTGCCACAACTGGTTTAACCACAATTGTAATGTTAAAATCCCATGTAATTCATTGCAGAAATGTTTCAATAATAACTTTTGTTCTGAAGAAAACTTTTGCCAGTCATTTATCTGAGTTTAAGGATTTTACGAATTTTTCCTGTGCATACTCATGTTGATTAAGCAAAAGAAAATCAGTTGTTTTCCTACAAATGAAAATCTATTGGCCAGCATTGCACTGGGCTGTGCCAAAAATTTCTTATAGGAGCAGATATACAGGGTGGTCAGAAAATGTCTGAAACGCTTGTCGTGATGTTGTAGGGCAGATTGTACTGAGACATAAATTTTAAGAAAAAAATGCGATACGTTGCGCCGTTTCCGAGTTATTTAGCATTGAAGTTAGCCAATAAGGTCGTTGCGCGCGCGAATTCAAGTTCCTGCTAACCAATCAAAGCGCTCGTTGGGCAACACCGCCCCTGGCAGGCCGCTTGAATGTGAGTGCGCGACGCCCCGATTGGCTACATTCAGTGCTTAATAACTCGGAAACGGTGCAACGTATCGAATTTTTTCTTAATATTTATGTCACGGTGCAACCTGCCCTGCAACACCCCTACGGGCGTTTCAGACATTTTCCGACCACTCTGTACAGGATGATTTCACAGGGCCATTATCGATATGCAGTTAGTCTTTAGTGGAAGGTCACATTAAAAGTTGAAATTTTATTATTGGAAAGAAATTTTTCTATTGGGGACTTAAACGAGATTTTTCTGTTGGGAGGTTACACTAAATGTGAATATTATAATTATTGTTTCTGTTGGGAGGTTACAACGGGAAAAAATTACAGCACAAGAAAGAGTTGTGTGACATAAACGGAAGTTGGTAGGTTTGTTTGTACATCTGAAAGATCACGTCTGTTCAAATTCCGTGCCATTCACACAAAAGTGGCGCTAGTAGCGCCATTATGAGGATACAAATCACGTTTGCTCTAAATACACGCTGTAACGGTCTTGAGCATTAGTTACCATTGAACTCGGATATGGTGAGTAAATGATAGCCAAGAATGTATTTAAGACGGCAAAGAAGCCATTATCAACACGTCGCTGAGTTTGAACAGGGTCGTTTCATAGGGCTTTGGGAAGCTGGATGTTCCTTCTGTAGTACTGCAGAGGGACTTGGCAGGAATGTAGTCACTGTAAATGATTGTTGGCAGCAGTCAATATACGTTGTCCTCGATGGTGAATGTTCATCGGAGGTGAGGGTATCATCTGGAGTGCCCCAGGGAAGTGTGGTAGGTCCGCTGTTGTTTTCTATCTACATAAATGATCTTTTGGGTAGGGTGGATAGGAATGTGCGGCTGTTTGCTGATGATGCTGTGGTGTACGCGAAGGTGTCGTCGTTGAGTGACTGCAGGAGGATACAAGATGACTTGGACAGGATTTGTGATTGGTGTAAGGAATGGCAGCTAACTCTAAATATAGATAAATGTAAATTAATGCAGATGAGTAGGAAAAAGAGTCCTGTAATGTTTGAACGCTCCATTAGTAGTGTAGCGCTTGACACAGTCACGTCGATTAAATATTTGGGCGTAACATTGCAGAGCGATATGAAGTGGGACAAGCATGTAGTGGCAGTTGTGGGGAAGGCGGATAGTCGTCTTCGGTTCCTTGGTAGAATTTTCGGAAGATGTGGTTCAGTTGTAAAGGAGGCCGCTTATAAAACACTAATACGACCTATTCTTGAGTACTGCTCGAGCGTTTGGGATCCCTATCAGGTCGGATTGAGGGAGGACATAGAAGCAATTCAGAGGCGGGCTGCTAGATTTGTTACTGGTAGGTTTGATCATCACGCGAGTGTTACGGAAATGCTTCAGGAACTCGGGTGGGAGCCTGTAGAGGAAAGGAGGCGTTCTTTTCGTGAACCGCTCCTGAGGAAATTTAGAGAACCAGCATTTAAGGCTGACTGCAGTACAATTTAACTGCCTCCAACTTACATTTCGCGGAAAGACCACAAAGATAAGATAAGAGAGATTAGGGCTCATACAGAGGCATATAGGCAGTCATTTTTCCCTCGTTCTGTTTGGGAGTGGAACAGGGAGAGAAGATGCTAGTTGTGGTACGAGGTACCCTCCGCCACGCACCCTATGGTGAATTGCGGAGTACGCATGTAGATGTAGATGTACTGTCGCACGAAGACCGGGCTTTGGATGGGCACATGGCACTACCAACAGAGAGGGCTGTCGCGTCTGGCGCATCGTACTGCATCTGCAACAGCAATCTAAGCAGTAGTTGGCACCACAATGACACAACGAACTGTTACAAGTCGGTTACTTCAAGGACAGCTCCCACCCAGACGCCCTGCAGTGTGCACCCTACTGAGCCGAAACCAGCGCCATTTGCAACTTCAGTGGTGCAAGAGAGAGATCATTTGAGGGAGCATGGAGGTCTGTTGTGTTCTATGATAAAAGGTGGGTCTGTCTTGGTGCTATAGATGGCCGTTTTTGGTTAGAATGTGGCCAGTTGAGGGCCTGAAAGCAACCTGTCTGCGTCCTAGACACATTGGTCCTACACCTGGCGTTATGGTCTGGGTGCGATTTCGGATGACGAAGGAGGACTCTAGTAGCTATCCCACGCACCCTGACTGCAAATTTGTACGTCAGTCTGGTGATTCGACCTGCTGTGCTGACACTCATGAACAGCATTTCATGGGGCGTTTTCAACAGGATAACGCTCGCCCACATATCGCTATTGTAGCCCAATATGCTCTACAGCGTGTCGACTTGTTGCTTCGGTCTGCTCGAGCATCAAATTGACTCCAATCGAGCACATAAGGGACATCATCGGGCGACACCTATAGCGTGTCAAAAAATGGTTCAAATGGCTCTGAGTACTATGGACTTAACTTCTGAGGTCATCAGTCCCCTAGAACTTAGAACTACTTAAACCTAACTAACCTAAGGACATCACACACATCCATGAAAGTGGCAGGATTCGAACCTGCGACCGTAGCGTCGCGCGGTTCCAGACTGTAGCGCCTAGAACCGCTCGGCCACTCCGACCGGCTATAGCGTGTCCACAAACAGCATTAACTGTACCTGTGTTGCCCGATTAAGTGCAACAGGCTTGGAACTCCATCCCACTAACTGACATCCAGCTCCTGTACAATACAATGCATGCATGTCTGCATGCTTGCATTCAATGTTCTGGCGATTACACCATTTATTAATGTACCAGCATTTTATATTTTCAATGGCTTATCCCGCGCTTTTATTAATCTGCGATATTGCTATATTAATCAGTTTAATATGTTGCCTAGACAAATGTCTTCCCGAAATTTCATTCCTCTACACTAATTATTTTTTGTTGTTGCGATTTTTTCCGGTAGTGTAACTTGGTAGTAGTACACACGAGAGGCGTACGTAAATGATTAGCGTTGCAATTCTCTGTGACAATTAGAACGGCCACGAGAGTGCATTAACGTTTTTCGTGTTTAGCGTTGTTTCCAGACCTAGTAGCTGCCCCTGTCGGAGGTTCGAGTCCTCCCTCGGGCGTGGGTGGGTGTTGTCCTTGGCGTAAGTTAATTTTAGATTAAGTAGTGCGTAAGCCAAGGGATCGATGATCTAAGCAGTTTCGTCCCATAGTCCTTACCACAAATTTTTCCAGACCTAGTAAGGGGTTTATAAGGGCGTGAACAGCCTTCAACTCTTGAGTGATCACAGTGAAGGAGACGGAGTTGCCACGTATTGGTGTGAGATAACGCTGTCAGAGTTCGACAGGCGGCTTATTGCGGGTCTCCATTTATCCAGCTGATCCAGTTGTGTAATATCCAGATTTTTGGGGCATTTGTACGTGATCGTGGTCCGATTTTGGACTCCATGGAAACATGAGGGCAGGCAGATTCGTCGTAATTCCAGTGGACAACGTCTGAGGACCACAAGGAAGGTTCGCCGTATGGTGCACCAAGCACATCGTAACCCCTTGACGTGTGTGTCTGCCACTCGAGAATAGATAATGGACTCCCTGAAACATTCTGTGTCATAATGCATCACTGGTCGGAGACTATCAGTAACCAGTCTAGGGAATTTACCGTCATATGCGTATGCTGCCATTAACAACACAACACGGAAGGCTGCTTCTGGAGTGGTGACGTAAGCGGAAGGCACTGACTGTTTATGAATGGCGTCCCATTATATTCAGCGATGAATAGCGCTTCTGCACTACGCTTGACGAACAACATCGGCGAGCATGATGGCGACCTGGGGAGAGGTCCCATTCTTCTATTGTTTTGGAGAGGCACAACGGTGTTAGCACTCTCATCACGATGTGGAGGGCCATCCTCTGTGACTTCAGTCACAACTGGTAGAGATTGAGGGAATTCTGAAGGCACAGTGGTGTGTCACAGAGATCTTGCTTCCTCATGTGGTACCCATCATGCGACTGTAATGTGGTGCCGTGTTTCAATAGGACAATGTTCATCCACATACGGCACGTGTCTCTATTAACTGTCCGCACGATGCTGAGTTACTCCCATGGCCTGTTAGAGCCCCAGATCAGCTCCCGATAGAACATGTGTAGGACCAGCTCTGAAGTCAACTCTGCCCCAGGCAAGTATCAGTGATGCCAATGATCTGTTACAACAGCTCTAAGCCAGCTCGCCAGAACAGGATACAATAGCTTAATGATACCCTTCTCAACCGAAACAGTAAATGCATCCAGGTCAGAAGCGTGCAACGTCTTAATGATAATTTAGTTCACACTGCAAAGTTCTTTGTACATTTGACTCGATTTTGTGGTCACTGCGGTAACAAAACATACCTTCTCAACCTGTGACGTTTCACTTCGTTTCCTTCTCTCCTTCCGGGTGCTTCATTTTTATTTTATTTAATTAATTAATTTATTTATTTTTGTCAGGCGTTACATAGAGGGAGATCATTTTAACTGAAGACAATTGAAATATATTGAAAACTGCACTTCGGATCACAAAAGCTACAATCCCAATTTGTTTGTATTGTAGGGGGACATCCAAAGATATCACACTTGACCTCCCACCCCATCCAATGCGTTGGTGGTGGGGTGCAACTTTGAAATCTTCAATGGGGACCGCCGTCTTTTATTGCAGATTATGGTTCTACGCCAAAATCTACATACGTTTTGTCTGAAGCATTTTCTTCGTTTCGCCACAGATGGCGCTGTAATCGGAGAAATAGAAACGGGTGCACAATCGTAACTTACGACATTCTACTAAATGGTCATTGAATATCCAACGGCACGTGGATCCCCACTTCCATGCTGAGAGTGTAGAAGAGGCCAGTATTTTGTAACTTCTAATTGGAAACCCCAGCCGTAACGTTGTATTTCTCCGATAAATCGAACAGGGGACTACACCGAGGCCGTGTAGCGAACTACGACCGGCCAGTATTTTGTAACTTCTAATTGGAAACCCAATCCGTAACGTTGTATTTCTCCGATAAATCGAACAGGGGACTACACCGAGACCGTGTAGCGAACTACGACCTATCATAATAGGCAGTATCACTGCGACCGGAACTCTCGTACCGAGCAAACGTAGAACAGATAGCGGCTCTAAACGTTACAATACTTGCACAGTGTTTATTGCCTGCACGTCTACCTATCATTTGGAGAACAGACGTGCAAGTGGGCGACGAATGGTGCAATCACAGAAGAAAAATTTGAAATGATCCTGATTTACTAAGACTGTAGCAGAAAGGTTGAAACTTCTGTTACTTTGTAAGCCGAGCGTTTTCCAAAGAAAGCTTGTTCTCCTTCGTTCTTTTACAGGTAGTGAACGCCTTTATGTCTGATGGCAGCGTACAGATCGGTAAAAGAAAATGGAGCAAACGTGTTACAGCGGAAGCTAATGAAATAGCTGTACTAGCGGCAGTACACCACAACTCACGGATACGCCCCGGCGATTGCACCGCGATTCCGGTATGTCCGCAGGTAGTATTTTCACAATACTGTATCCTAATTAGTATTATCCATACCACGTGTTGAAAGGTGGCTACACTGAGCCACAGCGCCAGAGATTGCGCCAAAGAGTATTATTCAGCCGCCTCCACTGGCAGTTCTTATCGAGAAGTCGTGGTGGAGAGTGCTTGTTGAGATGTAGCAGTAGTCAGTCGTTGTTGAGATGTGGTGGTAGTTGGTGCTTTGGAGAGAGGATGTTGATACCTGTACTATTTGAGGCCATGTTGTGTGCAGATGTTTTGATGGGCTAGACACCAGACGCTGTTCGAATGGAGATATTGTAATGATCAGAGTACTTTTCGTCAATATATATAAAGTTAAAGAATTTTTTTTTATTTTTTTATTTCAAATGTGTGAAACAATAATGCCCCTTGGTCACAGGTTCAGTCAACAAAGCATTTGGCTCGTGTTCTTGTATTAGACTGTATTTATGGTTTCGATGTGCAATTATAGTATTTCTGTTTATTTTTTTTATTACTTCAGTATAAATGGTGTTTAAAATATCTTGTCTTATTGAGGAAGAACCGTGCCAGATGTGTACGTTGAATCACACTTCCACACACAGAACAGTTACACTTGTGTTTTGTTGTTTCGTAGCTTTTATAGTTGCTGGGGACTTAATTAATTAATTGTGTTAACGGAAGTTTTCTTTCATTCTTTGTTGTTATTCTATGCAGTCAGATTGCGTACTAATACTAGTCAGGGCCAACCGTTTACGAGACTTCGTAATCGTACATACAGCGACTAAAATTAAAAATATTTGCATTTTATTTAATTAAGCCCCCATACACGTGGCGACCGCTGCTTCGGATCGTCCCTTGGAATTATTCTGATTGTAAAAATAACAGACAGTAGTATTGTTGAAGTAATTTGTAGTTTAGTAATTGTAGTCTATATTGCATGTGTAGATTTGGTAATTGTCATTCTTCTAATGGTATTTTTGCAGAATTTAATTTTTGATGTCTTGTATACCCGTTTGACTATTTTGTGCAATTATGAAGATTTCAATTGTTCGTTAATCGTGTTTGTCGGGAAGTATTTCGTGTGAATGGTATTGTTGGAGATAAAGTGTCATATTGTGTTTATTTTTCATATAGTGACGAGTTTTGTATGTTTTGTAAATGATTACGCGATCGATGAAAAAGGCAAAAATGATGGATAGTGAGAATGACGAAATTGTTAACATGGCGAACTCGCCAACAGAGGAAAACAGTATCATGAATAATGAAGTAGAAAACAATTTAATAAGCAGGGAAAATAGTCCAGAACCAGTTCAAAATTTTTCACAATCAAAACATTTTCAGAATACGAGATTAACGACAGAAGACTCTGTAATGGTATCGAACACAGATAGCTTTACAGCTTTGACGGAAGAAGTTGGTTTTGCGGGAAATGTTAGGGGCGAAAAGAATTTCGAACCAGTTAATATGGAGTAGTTGATGAGTGCAATATTTAATTTGGGATCTGAATTAAGAACAGTGGGATCACAGTTACGATCTGAATTTAAAACAGAGATGGGAACTTTGGCAACACGGTTAAAAACTGATATGGGAAAAATGGAAACACGGTTAGACTCACAAATAGGAACAATTAAAACAGAGATGGAAACAATGGAAACACGGTTAGACTCACGAATAGGGACATGTTTCAAAAACATGAAAGATGAATTAAAGAAAGAAATTAGAGAGGAAGTACAACCGATTTTGAATGCTCATAATAATAGATTAATTTCAGTAGAAATCAGACAAAAGGAGCAGGATAGAGAACAGGAAGAAAGAGATCGCGCGATAGTACAAAAATTTTCAGAGTTAAATTTACAAAGTGCACATGATAAGGAAGAAATATTTGAGAGAATCGAGGAATCCGTACCAAATGACAGAATAAATAATTTAACGCAACAGTATGAACAGTTAACTACTAAATGTGACAATACCGAAACACTTATGGAAGACGTAAATAAACAGAAAGAAAAAATAGGTGACTCATCGGAAAGAGTTGAGGAGATCTCAGATAAACTGACAAGTCTTAGTTTAAATGGGGACAGAGATTCAGATGATACAGCTCCATTGCCATTTGCAGAAATCGAAGAGTACCAGAGCATTAATAAACACGTTGAAAATCAGGGAAAATTTAATGAACGCGTTAATAGGGAATTTGAGGCGTTACGGAAGCAAGTCAAACAAATTGAAGGCGAAATCGTAGGAAGAGACAGCAGAAAAAATTTAGAATCACAGATAGCAGAGGGGTTTAAAGAAAATAATTTGTTTCATTTACGGGATGCAACAAGACAGCGCCAAGTGCGCGAACTTGATAATAATCGACATTCGGACTGGGACAGACGCGGTAGGTCTTTGTCGCCACGAGGAGAAAACTTTGACTATAAACACTTCTTAACTGTTCGGAAATTTAAGATCTTTCGCAATTCTAAGAACGACATACATCCATGTTCATGGTTAGATCAATTTATGTACGCACTTCCACCAAATTGGCCACTAAGTCACAAACTGGAATTTATGTGCGGCTATTAAGGTCCTCAGGGGATTCACTACACTAAGTGAATATGTGCGGCAGCGTGCACAGGGCCCCGAGCTGTAGTGGTGCTATTTCCCTTTTAGTTTTCTGCACTGCTGCCTACTCTTTTACTATTCTTTGCATCTATCAAAACAACTCTTCAACTATCAATCTATCTAGAGAGTCAGTAAACAATAACCGGATATGACTATTTTACCCAAAAGTGATTTCGGAAATTACTGTCTGGACTTACTGTATCTTCAGCAGCATTCATTCGTAGTTTAAACGAAATTTTACCTGTTTATCTTCGTGACAATATTACTTCATATGTTGACGATATTCTTATTGCTAAACGTTCTTGGAGTGAGCATAGCAAAATTTTGGATTCATTATTACGTATTTTTGCAAGAGTTGGCATTACAGTGATCTTGGAAAAATCTGAATTTGGTCGTTCTCAGGTGAAATTTCTTGGTCATATTATTTCTACAGAAGGTATTCTTCCTGATCCAGAGAAGCTAGACGCTATTCGTAATTATGCTGTTCCTACTACAAAACGTGATGTTCGTAGTTTCCTTGGTGTCTGTAATTTTCTTAGACGCTTTGTTAGATTCGACAATTTGGCCACACATAGTTTATGTGAACTATCTGGAAAGAATTCTAATTGGTGTTGGGATGAGGAAGCTCAGTTAGAATTTGAACAACTTCGTGATGCTTTAGTGCTGCTCCACTTCTTTCACATCCGGATTTATCTAAAGATTTTTGTTTGGCGACGGACCCATCGTACAAAGGCCTAGGTGCACACTTATTTCAAGAGACAGAAGGAGACGGCGTTGTAGTACAGAAAACTATTGCATTTGGAAGTCGTGTTCTCTATAAATCAGAAAAGAATTGTTCGATTACGGAACTTGAGGCTTTGGCTGTTGTATGGGCTTTCACAAAATTTCGGACATTTTTGTATGGCAGGCATACTAAGGTTTACACCGATCATCGAGCTTTGGAATTTCTGATGTCAACAAAATTAACACATGGAAGATTGTCACGATGGGCGTTGTATCTACAGGAATTTGACTTTAGTATTGTTTACATACAGGGTTCTTCAAATATTATTGCTGGTGCTTTATCACGTGCACCTATGGGTTTGAAACAAAGTGCTGAGGAGGACTGCAAAGAAAACAATTATTGTTTGATGTACATTCAAGGTGTTGCGTTTGAGAATTTTATTTCGTCTTCGCTCCAGGACATCGCTAAGGAGCAAAATAAGGATCCAATCTGGAAGGACATTAAGGAGAAGTGGAGGAGAAAGGAAAGCGTAGTGATTAGACAGTATTATTTAGTTCGCAATGATATTCTTTTTAAACGAAAATCGGTCGACAACTCTGTTTGGTTAGTTTGCATTCCTGATGAGTGGGTTAATAAATTGATTTGGTACACACATTTCAGTTATGCACACTTTGGTCCCAGAAAATGCTTTCATAAATTACGCGAAAATTGCTACTTCAGTAACATGGAAAAACGTATTCGATCTGTTCTTGCCAAATGCAAATTATGTCAAAAGGCTAAGCCGCCAACTATTTCTCACAGAGCACCGTTGTTTCCTATCATTCCAGCGAAATTAGAGGAGATGGCTGCAGTCGATTTGTTCGGTCCAGTGGTTCGTTCTACTAATGGTTTTGCGTGCATTTTGGTAGCAGTGGAATTGACATCAAAATATGTGTGTTTTACACCTTTACGCAAAGCAACAGCTCGTTCAGTATCTAATGCTTTCATCAAACATTCTCTTAAAGAAGTGGGTCATGTTGATAAGGTTATATCAGATAATGGATCACAGTTCCGCTCTAAAATTTGGCTTCGTACTCTACGGCGTTGTAAGATTAAATCAATTTTCATTTCACTTTTTCACCCTCAGTCTAACTCTTCAGAGAGATGGATGAAGGAAATCAATAAATTGTGTCGACTTTATTGTCATCAGAATCACAGAACTTGGGATCAGTATCTTCATATTTTTCAAAAGATTCTGAATGAACTCCCTAATGATTCAACTTCTTTACCGTCTATATTGATATTAAAAAATAAAGCACCGACAAATCGCATTTCTGAACTCGTTCCTTTTCCGCCTTCTCGGAAACTGCGGCATTCTGAAGTTGTCAACCTGGCTCTACGAAATATTGCATCTGCAGCTGCTAGAAGAGAGAAATCAGCTAAACGTCCTGGTCGTTTAAAAACCTTGTCAGTTGGTCAAAAGGTGTTAATTAAGTCTCACCGTTTGTCTCACAAACGAAAAGGCTTGTGTCGCAAATTTTTTCTGCTTTATAACGGTCCATATAGGATTCGCAAAATTAGAGCGGAACTGTGATCCATTATCTGATATAACCTTATCAACATGACCCACTTCTTTAAGAAAATGTTTGATGAAAGCATTAGATACTGAACGAGCTGTTGCTTTGCGTAAAGGTCTAAAACACACATAACACTGTTGAAGTAGAATCTCTTAAATCTCGACGCTCTAAGGGAATACATCATATATCTAACTTTAAAATTTTTGTGGAATGACAAACTCTCGAGAAACCAACAGTTATACGTAAACATGCAGAGAATACAAGGATACCGCTCCGTGTTCCGGCGGCGGTACGTACTCAAAGCAACAGTCAAGTCTGCGCGGTGCACACAAGTCTGCGCGGCGCACAAGGCAGTCGTTGACCGCAAACAATTACTTCCTACGTCACTCGTACCTACAGCTGATCGAGCGCTCAGTGCGAATGCACTGACAGCCGTAAACAAATACACAGTCTAATTTCTCTGATTAAATTCAGTATAAAGCTATAGTGACTTGATAAATTATGTTATTAACGTTCAGTATTTTTCAGGATACGGTTGTATAAAATATTTAAGAGCTTCAGGTAAATTCTGTGTGTGTCCGACATTAAGAGGACTTGCTATCGAGAAATTTTCAGGAAGAATGTAATTTCGAAGAAGAAACTAATAAACTAAAAAGGTAACTGTTAATTGAGTTTATTTTTCAGGTAACATATTTCCACTTGGTACGTACTGTAGACGTAATTTGCTGCTCGCGATTACGTGATTCATACTTTGTGTTAACTGAATTTGACAATGATTGATTAATGAACAGGGTTGTTAATTATGTATATTATGCAACGCTTGGCTGCACTGCTTTTTCACTGATGTCACATTTTTTTATTATGTGCCTGCTGTGCTTATTTATTTAAATTATAATTGTCACGTGATTAATTGTGCTGCCTGTGGTTATGTATGTAAGTTATACTTTGTGATTTATCTGCTTGCGCCTTCATGTTTACTTATTAAGATTACGTATGAACATTTATTTGCTTACGCTGATATGATGCTAATAACCTGTTTATTGCGTAAGATATATATTCGCTGCTGTGCGTATGGATTGCATATTTACACATTTGTGTTTTGTTGTCATAACTACTCTTTAAGTTGGTATATAGAAATGCTGATATACGGTGTACAAACATGGAGCTTAGGTCACACTGTGGTATTAATTATAGATTGTTCGCTTGGCAGAGCCTCGTTGTAGGGATTGTGCTTGACATTCTGTTCTCTACTGGTATATTTACTCGCTATTGCATGTTTTGCTTACGCTCAGTGCTTTATATTTTAAGATAAGAAAATGAACTGCCATGACCTGGAGGTTTTATGGAAGCTGTATAAATCTATGTTACTAGGAAGGAAGCTAACGACATGACACACCAACACTAGGTTTAGACCATTGACAGTTATTACACTGCATTCTTGGTGAGCAATTGAAATAGTAAGTGACACTTGACACAAGAAATGCTCCACATGTTTGCTTCTGTTTTGTCATGATTCTTGAAGTGGTGTACACACTGTGAAATATTACAAACATTCACAGTCCGAACTCGTCCTTACTTACTGAAGTTATTCGAACTAAAGGCTGTTAGAGGTCATGTATGCATTTCTTTTATTTTATGATGGACAAGGTAACCAAAATGTATTTTTTAACTCATAATGAGTAGAAGATTTGGGTCAGATGGATTACACAGAGGTTGTGTGTGGACATTGTGTCTTCGGATTGCATGGGATGATGAATTGAAGTTTGCACTAGGATTTTATCTGTACTTGTTCGAGGAGACTGACTAGAGGAAAGAGTTGTTACGGAAGTGAAATGATATTGGTAATAAGGTTTATATGTATCGACGTATTGAAGAGATATTATTGAGGTATTGAGATTGTGTGAAGTTGATAATTATTGGAGTTTTGGTGGACAAGAGGTACGGTAAATGATATTGATGATAAGGTTTATATGTATCGACGTAAGAGGTATTATTGAAGTATTAAGATTATGTGATGCTGATGATTATTGGAGTTTTGATGGATAAGAGGTAAAGTAAGTGAGGAGCATATTTTTTTGTTGGTTTATATGGAACAAGGAGGATGAAGATGGCAGATTAGAACACTCAAGTAGAAGGAAGATTGTCTACACACACACTTTGTTAAATCACTAAGCAGTATATACTTTTTTTTTTTTGAGAGAGGAAGTATTTGCATATCTTCGCACACTGACAGTTGTTCAGCAACCGTACATTTTGATTTGGCTTGGCAAACATTGGTCTTGACATGATGACTACGACGTTGATTAACTACACTCCTGGAAATGGAAAAAAGAACACATTGACACCGGTGTGTCAGACCCACCATACTTGCTCCGGACACTGCGAGAGGGCTGTACAAGCAATGATCACACGCACGGCACAGCGGACACACCAGGAACCGCGGTGTTGGCCGTCGAATGGCGCTAGCTGCGCAGCATTTGTGCACCGCCGCCGTCAGTGTCAGCCAGTTTGCCGTGGCATAAGGCGCTCCATCGCAGTCTTTAACACTGGTAGCATGCCGCGACAGCGTGGACGTGAACCGTATGTGCAGCTGACGGACTTTGAGCGAGGGCGTATAGTGGGCATGCGGGAGGCCGGGTGGACGTACCGCCGAATTGCTCAACACGTGGGGCGTGAGGTCTCCACAGTACATCGATGTTGTCGCCAGTGGTCGGCGGAAGGTGCACGTGCCCGTCGACCTGGGACCGGACCGCAGCGACGCACGGATGCACGCCAAGACCGTAGGATCCTACGCAGTGCTGTAGGGGACCGCACCGCCACTTCCCAGCAAATTAGGGACACTGTTGCTCCTGGGGTATCGGCGAGGACCATTCGCAACCGTCTCCATGAAGCTGGGCTACGGTCCCGCACACCGTTAGGCCGTCTTCCGCTCACGCCCCAACATCGTGCAGCCCGCCTCCAGTGGTGTCGCGACAGGCGTGAATGGAGGGACGAATGGAGACGTGTCGTCTTCAGCGATGAGAGTCGCTTCTGCCTTGGTGCCAATGATGGTCGTATGCGTGTTTGGCGCCGTGCAGGTGAGCGCCACAATCAGGACTGCATACGACCGAGGCACACAGGGCCAACACCCGGCATCATGGTGTGGGGAGCGATCTCTTACACTGGCCGTACACCACTGGTGATCGTCGAGGGGACACTGAATAGTGCACGGTACATCCAAACCGTCATCGAACCCATCGTTCTACCATTCCTAGACCGGCAAGGGAACTTGCTGTTCCAACAGGACAATGCACGTCCGCATGTATCACGTGCCACCCAACGTGCTCTAGAAGGTGTAAGTCAACTACCCTGGCCAGCAAGATCTCCGGATCTGTCCCCCATTGAGCATGTTTGGGACTGGATGAAGCGTCGTCTCACGCGGTCTGCACGTCCAGCACGAACGCTGGTCCAACTGAGGCGCCAGGTGGAAATGGCATGGCAAGCCGTTCCACAGGACTACACCCAGCATCTCTACGATCGTCTCCATGGGAGAACAGCAGCCTGCATTGCTGCGAAAGGTGGATATACACTGTACTAGTGCCGACATTGTGCATGCTCTGTTGCCTGTGTCTATGTGCCTGTGGTTCTGTCAGTGTGATCATGTGATGTATCTGACCCCAGGAATGTGTCAATAAAGTTTCCCCTTCCTGGGACAATGAATTCACGGTGTTCTTATTTCAATTTCCAGGAGTGTATTATTGACTGTTATACATTGCTGGCACCACTACTTGATACACAAGTTAAACATAAAATTTTGGACAGAATTGCATTTACACAGTTAACACTATTCAATTACACGGTAGTACTTAAATGTGGATGAAAGATGAGTGAGTGTGTTTTGTATGTTTTCCTTTCCTAATCCCAAATAATTGGTACTGACCTATCTCCTAAATATTATTTTACTTCTTTGTTGTGGCTTGCACTCACACCCATAAATATTATAGGTTTATTGATATTTGTGTATTTGTAATAGTTAATATGACAATTATCTGATTTCATTTGTGTGTTTATTATTATTTGTATGTTTAGTGTAAGAGCACATAATTTTGTAAAAGCAATTGTGTGTGCCTTCAAACTGTTGTTCGTGCTTGCACCTATTCAACATTACTGGGTGCCACTGATGGACTGCTTATACTGAAATGATGTCACATGTTGGTGTCTGCACCTGCTCAACATTACTGGGTGCCACTGGTGGAACTGCTTCTAAAGAAATGATGTCACTTGTTGATGTCTGCACCTGCTCAACATTACTGGGTGCCACTGATGGACTGCTTCTACTGAAATAATGTCACTTGTTGGTGTCTGCACCTGCTCAACATTACTGGGTGCCACTGATGGACTGCTTCTACTAAAATGATGTCACTTGTTGGTGAGTGCACCTGTTCAACATTGCTGGGTGCCACTGATGTAACTGCTTCTAATGAAATGATGTCACTTGTTGGTGTCTGCACCTGTTCAACATTACTGGGTGCCACTGTTGGAACTGTGTCTACTGAAATGATGTCACTCGTTGGTGTCTGCACCTGTTGACCATTGCTGGGTGCTACTGCTGGAACTGTCAACTACTTGTTTATTGATATATTGACAAGATTTTATGTGAATATTTGTATAAACTGATTTTTTTTGTGTATTTACTGTTTATGAAATGTTACGAGAATCTTACCTACACGTATTTGTCATTGCTGGTGCCATTGATTAAATAATACTTATGTAAACTATTATGTAAAATCATATGTATGAAAGCATTTGCATTCCTTACTGTATTTTATATATTAGGTTATTGAAGGGTCAGTGCAAAGCCAAAATTTATTTAGTGAAGTGATATTTACTTATTAATATTATGTTTTATTTTTGTCTGTATTTTTTTTGGACGAATTTGGTGGCATTTTCACCACCAATGCTGGCAAAAATACCATCAAATTCTCGCCCGTGGAGGAGGGGCATATGAAAGGTGGTTACACTGAGCCACAGCGCCAGAGATTGCGCCAAAGAGTATTATTCAGCCGCCTCCACTGGCAGTTCTTATCGAGAAGTCGTGGTGGAGAGTGCTTGTTGAGATGTAGCAGTAGTCAGTCGTTGTTGAGATGTGGTGGTAGTTGGTGCTTTGGAGAGAGGATGTTGATACCTGTACTATTTGAGGCCATGTTGTGTGCAGATGTTTTGATGGGCTAGACACCAGACGCTGTTCGAATGGAGATATTGTAATGATCAGAGTACTTTTCGTCAATATATATAAAGGTAAAGAAATTTTTTTTAATTTTTTTATTTCAAATGTGTGAAACAATAATGCCCCTTGGTCACAGGTTCAGTCAACAAAGCATTTGGCTCGTGTTCTTGTATTAGACTGTATTTCTGGTTTCGATGTGCAATTATAGTATTTCTGTTTATTTTTTTTATTACTTCAGTATAAATGGTATTTAAAATATCTTGTCTTATTGAGGAAGAACCGTGCCAGATGTGTACGTTGAATCACACTTCCACACACAGAACAGTTACACTTGTGCTTTGGTTTCGTAGCTTTTATAGTTGCTGGGGACTTAATTAATTAATTGTGTTAACGGAAATTTTCTTTCATTCTTTGTTGTTATTCTATGCAGTCAGATTGCGGAGTAATATTAGTCAGGGCCAACCGGTTACGAGACATCGTAGCCGGACATACAGCGACGAATAATAAAATTTAGTTGCATAATTTTATTTAATTAAGCCCCCATGCAGTGTCACTGCTTAAAGAACTTCATGGTGCCGATTTCCATTACCGGGTAGTATTTTGTAAATGGGCACGCCAATAAACGCAAACGTCCCCCAGTTTTCGCCGAGATACTCTTTTCGGATGAGTCTACATTCACACACCATGGTAGCGTTAACCGGCATAACATGCACTACTGGACTGTAGACATGTCCCACTGGTCACGGCAAGATGACAATCAACGTCCTTGGCGGCTAACGTATGGTTTGGCGTCATGGGGAAGAAATTTATTGCTCTGTATTTTATCGATGGCGCGTTGAATGGACGCAAAAATCGAACGTTTTTGGAACAAGAACTACTGGTACTACTGCAGGATATTGCCCTGTACGTTCCACAACATATGTGGTTTCGGAATGACTTTTGCCCAGCGCATTACGCAATTGAAGCACGGCAGTTATTAGACAGTATATACACTGATCGGTGGATCGGCAGAGGCGGCCCTATTAATTAGCCCCCTTGGGTTACCGGATTTGACATCACCAGATTTCTTTCTGTGGGGGTATTTAAAATATAAGGTGGACCAGCAAGCGCCAACAGGCCGTGAAGACGTAGTCGACCGCATCAGAAACTCCTGCTCTGACATTCCAGCAGATACGCTTTTGTCCTGTGTACGGTCATTTGAAAAACTGGTCACTAAGTGTACTGAAATTGGCAGTACAACGTTTGAACACTTGCTGTAATTGCAAAAGTAGAGCAGCGTTTGCCTCGACCCTTGGCTACAGCAGCGCTGTTCGATATGTCGGAGGACTACAACGTTGCGAATGTGTTTTCCAATTAGAAGTTATGAAATTCTGGCCTGTCCTTTCCTCTCAGCATGGAGGTAGGGTCTCAAGTGCCATTGGATATTCAAGGGTCTTTGAGCAGCATGTTGTAAATTACGATTGTGTACCCATTTCTATTCATCAGATTACAGTGCCATCTGTGACGAAAAACTGCTTCCGACAAAACATATGTAGATTTTGCCGTAGAATCATAATCTGTAATAAAAAACGAGGTGTCCCATTGAAGATTTCAAAGTTGCCTCCGCCACCCACGCACATGGTGGGGGGAAGAGGGATCTAGTTTGGTATTACTGGATATGTTCCTCCGAGACAAACAAATTGGAATTGTAACTTTTTTTTATCCGAGGTGTAGTTTTCGTGATATTTCCATGTCTTCAGTTAAAATTAACGCCCTGCATATTGTGGAACTAAATTATAAGTGTTATCGAAATAAGTTAATCATCTGACACAAAATAATGTACATCATACTCCGCAAGCCACTAATGGCGAAGGGTACTTTCGGTACCATTATCTGATGCCTCCAACCATGTTCCACTCGCGAATAGTGCGTGGGAGGAATGATTGTCGGTAGACCTCTGTATTGGCCCTAATTTCTCGAATTTTCTCCTCGTTGTCAATACGCGAAATATATGTGGGGGAAAGTAATATGTTGTCCGACTCCTGAAAAGTTCTGTCCCGAAATTTCAATAGTAAATCTCTCCGAGATGCACAACGCCTCTCTTGTAACGTCTCGTAGTAGAGTTTGTTCAGCATTTCCATAACGCTCTCTCGCCAACTAAACGATCCCGCGACGAAACGCGCCGTTCCTCGTTGGATATTCTCTATCTTCTCTATCAGTCCTACCTGACAGAGATCCCAGATAGACGAACGATACTCAAGAATAGGTCGAACAAGCGCTTTATAAGCCATGAAATGATAATTAAATCAAGACCCTAAGCTGTCGACAGGCGTTGATATACTTCATTGGGGACAGTTGAAAATATGTGCCCCGACAGGGACTCGAACCCGGGATTTTCTGCTTACATAGCAGGCGCTCTGTCCATCTGAGCCACGGAGGGCACAGAGGAGAGTGCGACTGCACGGATTTATCCTTGTAACGCTTCTCGTGAGACACACATTCCCAACTTAATGTCCACACACTACATTCGTAGTGCCCCTGCACATTACACTCAGTACTCGCGGCAGAGTCCCGTAAGAGTTCGGGCAATGCGTGTGCATCCAGCACAGAATGAGGTCAATGGCCGGTTAGCCTTAACTGTACGAAGATGGTATCTGTTCCTTCGGACATGTCCGAAACAACAGATACCATCGGTGACCATGCAGCTCTCTTAGAATGAAATGATAATTAAATTAAGACCCTAAGCTGCCGACTGGCGTTGATATACATCAGTGTAGTGTGTGGACATTAATTTGGGAATGTGGGTCTCACGGGGAGCTTGCAAGGGATAAATCGCTGCAGTCGCTTTATCCTCGGTGCCCTCGGTGGCTCAGATGGGTAGAGCGACTGCTATGTAAGCAGGAGGTCCCGAGTTCGACTCCCGGTCGGTGCAAACATTTCTAACTGTTCCCGTTGATGTATATCAACGCTTGTAGACAGCTTAGGGTCTTGATTTAATTACCATTTTATTCTAAGAGTGCTGCATGGTCACCGATGGTATCTGCTCTTTCGGACATGTCCGAAAGAACAGATATCATCTTCATATACTTTATAAGCCACTTCTTTCGTGGATGAGTTACGTTTCCTTAGGGTTCTTCCAATGAATATGAGTTTGGTATCTGCTTTTCCCACTATTTGTTTTTTGTGGTCACTCCACATACGGTCGCTTTGGATAGTCACGCCTAGATATTTTACGGCAGACGCTGTCTCCAGTTGTTTGTCATCAACAATGTAGCTGTACAGTAGTGGATTTATTTTCCTATGTATGCGCAATGTGTTACATTTATTTAAGTTCAGGGTCAACTGCCTGAGCCTGCACCATTAATGTACCAAAGTTATTCATAATTAATGATACAATTAACACAGAGCTAACTGCCGGCACATTAAGTGCTTCATTATCACAATCTTTGATCAGACCTCCGAAATTTGTCGTGAAATGCGTTAAAGGCACACCTTTGTGGACGTATTAAAGACACAGTGAACGCATATTAGCTAAAATCCTCTGCGAACGGAGGGAAAGAGAACTCTCTTCAGAGTGATAGATGGAGAGATAGTACGAAATTAGTTTCATTAAGACAGGTCTCTCAAAACTGAACCATTTTTGTCTGAACAGCTCTTTTGATTCGTAGTGTGCCTCAGAGGTAGTCTGGAGTCACAACGCAAAGCTTCTTGTCAGACAGTGGCGCTGCAGGCAATTTCCGGAGAGGTGTACTGTATGTGATAGGTTCAGGAACTAGATCCAACGATTATAGCTGGCTTCTATGGCAGTGATAATGCACGGTGTGTAAGCTCAGGACATTGAGATTCACGACTCACAGAGCTTACAGATTTTTCAAAGAGATATCAGAGAACTATGTATTACTGAGGAGTGAATAATTTTGGCAGATGTGTGTTATTCATACAATGGAAAATGGTAGAATTGCTCAAGAGTAACGGAAGTTAAATGCAAACTGCAAATTGTAGATTTGTGAGACAAAGAATCTGAGAAAGTCCAATAAATGTAAGCCTTCTGCAGCTTAGCAGTGTGTCAGCAGTGCGCAAGTAGTAGCAAGCAAAGTGGCTTATTTAGCGTTCATATAAGTGTAGTAGTCAAGTTGAAAATTTGTTTGAGTGTTCTTAGCGCACTTGTTTAGTTAAATCCGTCAAATCGTTGTGTAGTTTCGTAATTAGCAGGGGAAGATTTGCATTTTAATATCTGTGATGTGTAAAGTCGCGTAGTCGTCTGTCATTTGTTTATTTCTTTCAAATGGTCTTTGTACGTTACTGACAGTACAGTTAGCCTTCTGCCGCTTAGCAGTGTGTCAGCAGTGCGCAAGTAGCAGCATTACTGCATTTACTAGGCAGGCTTGTATTGTAATAACCGTTTAAATTTTGTGTCGAATTGTTTGTGCTGTCTGTAGATTAGTTCAGACGTTCTTTGCACAACAGTTCTTAGTATGGATAGGGACTGCGACTGCTATCTTCGGGTGCAGGCTCAGTTGGCATCCCTTCGCTCCCAGCTTCAGGCAGTGTTGGCTTCGGTCACACAGCTTGAGGCCATTGCCAATGGGCATCACTGTGGGGGTCCGGATGGGGGTTTGTCGGGGACGGCCAGCTCGTCCCACGCATCCCCTGATCGGACTACGATTGTGGCTGCCCGGGATGCTACCCACGTTGAGGCTGACCCCTCACCCGTGGTAGAGTGGGAGGTCGTCTCGAGGTGTGGCAGGGGGCGAAAGACATTCCGGAGGGCTGACCGGAAGGCCTCTCCAGTTTGTCTGACGAACCGGTTTCAGGCTCTGTCTCCGGCTGATACTGAACTTCGGTTGGACATGGCTGCTTGTCCTGTTCCAGAGGTTGCCCCTCAGTCTGCAAGATCCAGGTGGTCGCAGAGGGTGGGCTTACTGGTAGTTGGGAGCTCCAACGTCAGGCGCTTTATGGGGCCCCTGAGAGATATGGCTGCAAGGGAGGGGAAGAAAACCTATGTGCACTCCGTGTGCATACCGGGGGGGGGGGGGGGGGTTGTGAGGCTTCGGGTTCTGCTGGATAGGTCAGGAGTCCACTACACGCAGCAGGCGGCTACACAGGTAGCAGGGGTTGTGTGGCGTGGTGGCGTGGACTGGGCGGTTTTTTAGGTTAGATGGCCTCGGGCAAGTACAGAAAGGGCAACAGCCTCAAAGGACGCGGGGCAAAGTCAGGACATGCGGGGACCAAGCAGCAATCGGTATCGTAATTGTAAACTGTCGAAGCTGCGTTGGTAAAGTACCGCAACTTCAAGCACTGATAGAAAGCACCGAAGCTGAAATCGTTATTGGTACGGAAAGCTGACTGAAGCCAGAGATAAATTCTGCCGAAATTTTTACAAAGGAACAGTCGGTGTTTAGAAAGGATGGATTGCACGCAGCCAGTGGTGGCGTGTTTGTCGCTGTTAGTAGTAGTTACCGACCTCCCGACTCAGCAGCATGTGGCAGATCAACTGAGAGAAAACCGGGAGTACATTTCACACAAATTTCCTCAGCATGTTATAGTCTCAGGTGGAGATTTCAATTTACCAGATATAGACTGGGACACTCAGATGTTTAGGACGAGTGGTAGGGACAGAGCATCGAGTTACATTATACTGAGTGCACTATCCGAAAATTACCTCGACCAATTAAACAGAGAACCGATTCGTGGAGATAACATCCTGGACCTGCTGATAACAAACAGACCCAAACGTTTCGACTCTGTAGGTGCAGAACAAGGAATCAGTGATCATAAGGCCGTTGCAGCATCCCTGAATAAGGAAGTAAATAGGAATATAAAAAAAGGGAGGAAGGTTTATCTGTTGAGCAAGAGTAATAGGAGGCAGATTTCAGACTACCTAACAGATCAAAACGAAAATTTCTGTTCCGACACTGACAATGTTGAGTGTTTACGGAAAAAGTTCAAGGCAATCGTAAAATGCGTTTTAGACAGGCACGTGCCGAGTAAGACTGTGAGGGACGGGAAAAACCCACCGTGGTTCAACAACAAAGTTAGGAAACTACTGCGAAAGCAAAGAGACCTTCACTACAAATTTAAACGCAGCCAAAACATCTCAGACAAACAGAAGCTAAACGATGTCAAAGTTGCCGTAAGTAAGTAAGGTTATGCGTGAAGCGTTCAGTGAATTCGAAAGAAAAATTCTATGAATGGACTTGGTAGAAAATCCTAGGAAGTTCTGGTCTTACGTTAAGCGGGCCGGAGTGGCCGTGCGGTTCTAGGCGCTACAGTCTCGAACCGAGCGACCGCTACGGTAGCAGGTTCGAATCCTGCCTCGGGCATGGATGTGTGTGATGTCCTTAGGTTAGTTAGGTTTAATTAGTTCTAAGTTCTAGGCGACTGATGACCTCAGAAGTTAAGTCGCATAGTGCTCAGAGCCATTTGAAACGTTTGAATCTTACGTTAAATCAGTAAGTGGATCGAGACAGCATATCCAGACACTCTGGGATGATAATGGCATTGAAACAGAAGATGACACGCGTAAAGCTGAAATACTAAACATCTTTTTTCCAAAGCTGTTTCACAGAGGAAGACCGCACTGCAGTTCCTTCTTTAAATCCTCGCAAAAACGAAAAAATGGATGACATCGAAATAAGTGTTCAAGGAATAGAAAAGCAACTGAAATCACTCAACAGAGGAAAGTCCACTGTACCTGACGGGATACCAATTCGATTCTACACAGAATACGCGAAAGAACTTGCTCCCCTTCTAACAGCCGTGTACCGCAAGTTTCTAGAGGAACGGAAGGTTCCAAATGATTGGAAAAGAGCACAGGTAGTTCCAGTTTCCAAGAGGGTCTTCGAGCAGATGCGCAAAACTATAGGCCTATATCTCTGACATCGATCTGTTGTAGAATTTTAGAACATGTTTTTTACTCGTGTATCATGTCATTTCTGGAAACCCAGAATCTACTCTGTAGGATTCCGGTAACAGCGATGGTGTGAGACCCAACTCGCTTCATTTGTTCATGAGACCCAGAAAATATTAGATACAGGCTCCCAGGTAGATGCCATTTTCCTTGACTTCCGGAAGGCGTTCGATACAGTTCCGCACTGTTGCCTGATAAACAAAGTAAGAGCCTACGGAATACCAGACCAACTGTGTGACTGGATTGAAGAGTTTTTAGCAAACAGAACACAGCATGTTGTTCTGAATGGAGAGACGTCTACAGACGTTAAAGTAACCTCTGGCGTGCCACAGGGTAGTGTTATGGGACCATTGCTTTTCACAATATATATAAAAGACCTAGTAGATAGTGTCGGAAGTTCCATGCGGCTTTTCGCGGATGATGCTGTAGTATACAGAGAAGTTGTAGCATTAGAAAATTGCAGCAAAATGCAGGAAGATCTGCAGCGGATAGGCACTTGGTGCAGGGAGTGGCAACTGACCCTTAACATAGACAAATGTAACGTATTGCGAATACATAGAAAGAAGGATTCTTTATTGTATGATTATATGATAGCGGAACAAACACTGGTAGCAGTTACTTCTGTAAAATGTCTGGGAGTATGCGTACGGAACGATTTGAAGTGGAATGATCATATAAAATTAATTGTTGGCAGGGCAGGTGCCAGGTTGAGATTCATTGGGAGAGTCCTTAGAAAATGTAGTACATCAACAAAGGAGGTGGCATACAAAACACTCGTTCGACCTATACTTGAGAATTGCTCATCAGTGTGGGATCCGTATCAGATCGGGTTGACAGAGGAGATAGAGAAGATCCAAAGAAGATCGGCGCGTTTCGTCACAGGGTTATTTGGTAACCGTGATAGCGTTACGGAGATGTTTAGCAAACTCAACTGGCAGACTGCAAGAGAGGCGCTCTGCATCGCGGTGTAGCTTGCTGTCCAGGTTTCGAGAGGGTGCGTTTCTGGATGAAGTATCGAATATATTGCTTCCTCTTACTTATACCTCCCGAGTAGATCACGAATGTAAAATTAGAGAGATTCGAGCGCGCATGGAGGCTTTCCGACAGTCGTTCTTCCCGCGAACCATACGCGACTGGAACAGGAAAGGGAGGTAATGACAGTGGAACGTAAAGTGCCCTCCGCCACACCACGTTGGGTGGCTTGCGGAGTATAACTGTAGATGTAGATGAAAACACCCAAGACGACTTTCGGAGATGTCACAGGATCGTGATGATAGAGATTTATTCCAACTGTGGAACAATTTGCTGCACGACCTGATGTGAAGCACTTTAGCGTCAGCTGAAAGGTCACTTAAGACTTTGGTTCTGAGCACAAGTAGTGACCATCAGTCAGAATTATTGTCGCTAAGAGCTTGTTCGCCGTCTTCAAGCAAGACCGCTGCTCTGAGATGTACGCACGCAATTCTCTGGATGCTAGTATTCGGGGCACACACTTCCTGACAATGAAATGCATTTCACGATTTCTATAAATAACTAACAGCCAGTAGAGTGCCCCTGAGATAATTATTAACGCAATGGAGATATTATTGTTTTCTTTCTACTCTTTGTGTGACAGAAAGAAACTTACTGTTCCAGAATGTGTTCTGTATAAGAGAAAATGCAATAATTGAAAGGGTGGTCCAATATAAGAAAATGAATTGTAGAAGCGAAAACAATTAAATACACATTGATAGTTCTGACGCATATAATATGTTGATAAATGAGTGCAAATTCTGCACTGATGAGCAATTTTTGTAGTAAATGAATGTAATTGTTATAAATTAGCATCTCAAGCTGGATAGCATAAAAGAATCTACCCGAACGTATAGCGTGTCCCAGAAAAACGCCGTAAAGCTTTATAGACAGATTTCTTGCACAAAAACAAGAAAAAGTTTCTAGTAAACAAGGGTTCTAAAAAGCGTACCTTGAGAGCTACGAACACTTGCTCACCTTTGATGCTATGAAACAAATGTCTTCTACTGCAATGACATTGCTTTCCGTATTTTGGGAGTACGTAGTACGGACCAAACAAAGAAGTCCAGTAAACTTGGGATCTAAAATGCATACTTTAAGAGCTACTAACACTTGTTCATCTTCGCTAGTTTGAAACACATCTCTTCTACTGAGCAAGTACTCATAGCTCTCCAGAGTATGGAGTGATCGCAGGCACGTGGGAAAACACTATGGTCTTACTCCAGCAGCGATGTACGTGAACGCGACAGTTCAAAAAATGGCTCTGAGCACTATGGGACTTAACTTCTGAGGTCATCAGTCCCCTAGAACTTAAGACTACTTAAACCTAACCAACCTAAGGACATCACACACATCCATGCCCGAGGCAGGATTCGAACCTGCGACCGTAGCGGTCGCGCGGACATGCCTACTTGCGAAGCAAGTGTGATGACTGTGCGCTATGGGACGGACTGAGGATTGAACTGCGTACCAATATTGGTAGCCAACAGCAAAATAAAAAATTACGACAACAGTAAAAAAAAAAATATACAGGTGTTTCAGCTACTCCTACCGCTGTCTTTATCCGCAATGTTATAGCTGGCCTTCATAAACCACGCGCAAGATTTCATTAGTCTGTCGCTCACTATGCGCAAAGTAGTAAGTCCACAGAAAAAATGAGCAGGACCTCTTTGTAGAAAATTTAATTTAGTTAAATTGTGCACAGGGATACATTTTTACTGGAGGTCATGACATTCAAATGCAGCCCCACTCCCACACACAACCATCACTGGTCAGGCTTTCTAATTGTTGTTCATGGCATTCCCTCGTACTACTGCACAAATATTTGTGAGTGCATGGATATTTCCCACATCGACCTTTTTGATCTTCACTGACTGGCCTTATTATGCCGCCGGCTTAGTCTGGCACTTATAAGTGTTAAAATTGACGTTTGTGTACATTTTACTTAACGATTTTGCGTATTTTATAGCATAAAATAAACAATTACATCTTTGTATTCGTCAGGGCTTCTGACTACAAACTATTGTACTTGTAAAGGTTAAGTTTGGATCGAATTGTCAGTGTAATTAGTTTTAGTGGAACGTTTACAAAAGTCGATTCTCGTTCATTACCGTCATAGGCATGTTTAAATTAATGATGTTATTATGCTGGTGACGTAATAGCTCAATCAAAAGAGACCAAAAAACGTCCAATATCGGTAAGCGTTCGTGTAATCGGAAATTTTTGTACAGTGGCAGGAGGCTGTGGCACAAACAACATATTAGAAATCCTGACTGGTAAGGGATGAGTGTTGGAGTGGGGGTGTTTTTAAAGTTCCTTTTTGTAAATTTTTCTTGAATAAATTGATAACCATGGGCTTCTGTGGAAGCGTACCTCAGTAGAAAATTTTAAATTAAATCTTCTACAAAAATCCTGTTCATTTTTTTATGTAGGACTAATAGTTTCAGGGTAGCGAGCGAGAGAATATGAAAATTTCGCTCATGGTTTATGAGGGCCAGCTATAATATTGTGGGTTGCACACAACGACAACGGTAGGGGCAGCTCAATAACACAGCTTGTCTTCTGATTGTGTTGGCTGCTGTTCCGACCAACAGTATGTCGGGAACGTGTAGTATGTGGAAGCTAATGAGTGGCAAGTGAATAACATGGAAGGGGTGGTGGTGTGGTCAGTAGTGAATTTCAGCGAAACGTTGGAGCAGGAGTGGCGAAAACTTCGGCTCGTCGGCCATGCCCAGGCCCAGCTGCCAAAGCCCTCAGCCTCGCTGCACATTTCACCCATATCCACGCCGCTGTCTGAGCGTGAGGAAGGGGAAGACGCGAAAACAGCGAACGCGCCTCATTTGAATGGCAGTGCAGTTATACTGCATATGACTTGGTTTTATATTTCACATTTTTCAACAACATACATCACAAACAAAACAAATTTTCAGTATTAATTAATTATTTTTGACGCGGTGAAGTCATGATGTAATTTTTATCTGGCACAAATAACTTCATCTACATCTACATCCATACTCCGCAAGCCACCTGACGGTGTGTGGCGGAGGGTACCTTGAGTACCTCTATCGGTTCTCCCTTCTGTTCCAGTCTCGTATTGTTCGTGGAAAGAATGATTGTCGGTATGCCTCTGTGTGGGCTCTAATCTCTCTGATTTTATCCTCATGGTCTCATACGTAGGAGGGAGCAATATACTGCTTGACTCCTCGGTTAGGGTATATTCTCGAAACTTCAACAAAAGCCCGTACCGAGCTACTGAGCGTCTCTCCTGCAGAGTCTTCCACTGGAGTTTATCTACCATCTCCGTAACGCTTTCGCGATTACTAAATGATCCTGTAACGAAGCGCGCTGCTCTCCGTTGGATCTTCTCTATCTCTTCTAACAACCCTATGTGGTACGGATCCCACACTGCTGAGCAGTATTCAAGCAGTGGGCGAACAAGCGTACTGTAACCTACTTCCTTTGTTTTCGGATTGCATTTCCTTAGGATTCTTCTAATGAATCTCAGTCTGGCATCTGCTTTACCGACGATTAACTTTATATGATCATTCCTTTTTAAATCATTCCTAATGCGTACTCCCAGATAATTTATGGAATTAACTGCTTCCAGTTGCTGACCCACTATATTGTAGCTAAATGATAAGGGATCTTTCTTTCTGTGCATTCGCAGCGCATTACACTTGTCTACATTGTAATTCAGTTGCCATTCCCTGCACCATGCGTCAATTCGCTGCAGATCCTCCTGCATTTCAGTACAATTTTCCATTGTTACAACCTCTCGATATACCACTGCGTTATCCGCAAAAAGCCTCAGTGAACTTCCGATGTCATCCACAAGGTCAGTTACGTATATTGCGAATAGCAACGGTCCTACGACGCTCCCCTGAGGCACACCTGAAATCACTCTTACTTCGGAAGACTTCTCTCCATTGAGAATGACATGCTGCGTTCTGTTATCTAGGAACTCTTCAGTCCAAACACACAATTGGTCTGATAGTCCATATGCTCTTACTTTGTGCAGGTCAGTCAGTTACATCTGCACGTGCACAGGGCTGCTTTCAGCTGAAACGGCAAACGGTCTCGAAAACAGTTTGAAAACAGGTATAAGAGTGACAGTGTCCTCAAAACCTTTATAAAACTATCCTTGAAATTCTTGCAAGGCCACAACGAATTCTTCAAACCTCGCGCTTTCTTTCTTCAACGCCAGTGAGCTTAGGGAACTGGATTGTCTTTGTTAAAATGTGTCCCTTGTACAACGCGATTTTCTTCTTAAACGCATCCCCATCAAATCAGAAAGAAGTTACCTTCCTACATCTTACTGTGGGCAGTGTGCAGTCAAGTCCACTTAAAATGCGCAGTTTGCAATCCATTCCAGATGTTCTAATTTTCGTTCCTGTACTCCTTTTTGATTGATAGAATCAACGATAGCGAGATTTAAATCGAAAAATCGTTCCAGGCTTGACACTTGACAAGAAACTCACTTTGCAGTAATACATAAAATCTTCATTCTCTTTGTTCACTTCCATCGAAAACAACTGCAACTGAAAATGGAATAACAGGTGCCATTTCAGAAATTTTGCTATTCATACAACCAATTTTTTCAAGTGCTCCATACCTGCAAATTTAGCACAAAGCGTTCTTGATGTACAGAACAAATGAATTCTGTTTATCGATCGTTGTAATTTTTTGCTCTTTCATTGTTTAAATTCTTTCTGTGTGGTATTATCATGTTGTTTCGTAGCAAATAAGACGTACCTGTCGCTTATGCGAATTGAGAATTCTCATCCCTCAGCTTCTGTCATCCCTCTCATTTTAAAGGACTGTGACGATAGATTACTAGACTGCCTCTTTTTGTTCGAACAGCCACTGGATCTGTGAACGTCCTTCATACCACGAGCAAACAGCGAAGAGTAAACAGTGCTGAAAAAAATGGTTCAAATGGCTCTGAGCACTATGGGACTTAAAATCTGTGGTCATCAGTCCCCTAGAACTTAGAGCTACTTAAACCTAACTAACCTAAGGACATCACACACATGCATGCCCGAGGCAGGATTCGAACCTGCGACCGTAGCGGTCACGCGGTTCCAGACTGTAGCGCCTAGAACCGCACGGCCGGCAAACAGTGCTGACACCACGGTTCTGCTCAAAGCAGACAGTTGTGCCGATCGCAAAATGCCTCACCGCAACGCTAAATGAAATGTCCAGCTGTTCCGAGTACTTCCGAGAAGGACCGAGCAAAGCCGAATGACAGGCCGAACCTTGGTCCGCACGTGGCCAACACACGCTGCACGCATTGATTGGCACCCCTTGTGTTAGAAGATTCAGGCAATGAAAACTGTAGTTCCACAGTAATAATAGGGAGCCGAAGTACAGAGTCACCACCCATCGTAGAAACCCCTGAACCAGATACAAGTGTGTATTAGCAATTATGAAAGAAAAGTAGTTGGCCTGACAAGAAGTTCGAGGAGTGGACTGAGAATGATTGGCGAACTAACAAGAAGTTCAAGGATTATGGTGAGAGTAATAGGTGAACTAACAATAAGTACGGAGAGTGTGATGAGAACAGAAGGTGATGCAACAATAATTCTGAAGAGTGTGATGAGAATAGAAGGTGATGCAATAAACAGTTTAGAGCGATTTGGCAACAGTTTGGCGAATCTATAAATGCAAATAACAAACGACAGAGAGAATTACAGTGTAACAATAGCGCCGGAGGAGTGGTAATCAATTAAGAGAGAAATGTAGAAAAGAGAAACCAGCTTTAGTGTTATGCTCATACCAGAAGGAAAAGGAATGTGCAGAACGTATTATTGTCAGAAGAACGTTGAAGCGATCTACATCAATTTAAAAAGTCGCAACACCCAAATGACGTTAAAGGAAGGGGCTTGCAGTTGTCATGAGGACTAGGCATACGATTGAATGAAGTTTGATGAGCTGTGCGAGGTCACTGACCTCTGATTATCTATTTTATACCAATTTTGCCTGATGTAGCAAGGATTATCATCTCTGTTTAACAAGCCATTAATTTCATTATGGTTAACAGTCAAAGAGGAATGTCTACCAGCAAGTTTAACGCACTTAGACTCACAGCATTATTGTTCATAATTCTTCCGGGTTATGTGGCCGTGGTCCATGGAATTCTTCTATCCCTAAAGTTTCGTCCAATACTAGGTTGGACATCTTCACAGGTATGGCTGGTCCTGCTGAGTCCTGCCGACTGACGAGTCAGGCGTCGGAGAGCGGCCTAAATACCGAGGAAAGTGGGCGTGGTCTAGCTTGCACATAGTAGCAGAGAGAAAACTAGTCAAAGATAAAATGTAACTATCGATAATAGTCCGTCATAGATAAAAATCACTTATCGATTCTGTAATGCCACTGTCCACATCTCGCTTAATTTCAAGGCCTCTTCTTTTCTATTAAAATTATCTTCATGTTTATAAATTTCAATAGCCTCCCAATACAGTCGTGGATAATAGTTCGTGGTAGCACTTAAAAATGTAGTTTCAGAAAACTTAACTACATGGTCACCTGACTGAAGTGCATGTTCCGCAACGGCCGATTTATCTGTTTTTCCCAGTCGGTAAGGACTTTTATGCTCCTTTGCCCTCGTATTCACACTTCTTTTCGTAGTACCAATGTAGACCTTGCCACAAGTACACGGAATTTTATACACACCGCTAGATAATAATGGTCGCCTTCTATCTGTAACAGAACGAAGTACATGTCCTATTTTTCTGGTAGGTTTGAATACTGGTTTCACTTTATGTTTCAGCAAAATTTTGCCGATTCGATCTGTAACCTTACTAATGAAAGGTAAAGACACCGTGTTCTTCCATTGTAGTGTACCATCCTTGTCCTTTGGCCTTCGAAAAGAATGGGTACTGAAACAAAGAAATTAATAGAGTTTTAGGACCTAATTACAGCAGGCCAAAGGACAAGGATGGTACACAACAATGGAAGAAAACGGTGTCTTTACCTTTCATTAGTAAGGTTACAGATCGAACCGGCAAAATTTTGCTGAAACATAAAGTGAAACCGGTATTCAAACCTACCAGAAAATAGGACAAGTACTTCGTTCTGTTACAGATAGAAGGCCACCATTATCATCTTTTTTTTTTGGTCATCAATCTACTGAGTGGTTTGATGCGGCCCGCCGTGAATTCCTTTCCTGTGCTAACCTCTTCATCTCAGAATATCACTTGCAACCTACGTCCTCAATTATTTGCTTGACATATTCCAATCTCTGTCTTCCTCTACAGTGTTTGCCCTCTACAGCTCCCTCTAGTACCATGGAAGTCATTCCCTCATGTCTTAGCAGATGTCCTATCATCCTGTCCCTTCTCATTATCAGTGTTTTCCACATATTCCTTTCCTCTCCGATTCTGCGTAGAACCTCCTCATTCCTTACCTCATCAGTCCACCTACTTTTCAACATTCGTCTATAGCACCACATCTCAAACGCTTCGATTCTCTTCTGTTCCGGTTTTCCCTCAGTCCATGTTTCACTACCATACAATGCTGTACTCCAGACGTACATCCTCAGAAATTTCTTCCTCAAATTAAGGCCAGTATTTGATATTAGTAGACTTACCTTGGCCAGAAATGCCTTTCTTGCCATAGTGAGTCTGCTTTTGATGTCCTCCTTGCTCCATCCGTCATTGGTTATTTTACTGCCTAGGTAGCAGAATTCCTTAACTTCACTGACTTCGTGACCATCAATCCTGATGTTAAGTTTCTCGCTGTTCTCATTTCTACTACTTCTCATTACCTTCGTCTTTCTCCGATTTACTCTCAAACCATACTGTGTACTCATTAGACTGTTCATTCCGTTCAGCAGATCATTTAATTCTTCTTCACTTTCACTCAGGATAGCAATGTCATCAGCGAATCGTATCATTGATATCCTTTCACCTTGTATTTTAATTCCACTCCTGAACCTTTCTTTTGTTTCCATCATTGCTTCCTCGATGTACAGATTGAAGAGTAGGGGCGAAAGGCTACAGCCTTGTCTTACACCCTTCTTAATACGAGCACTTCGTTCTTGATCGTCCATTCTTATTATTCCCTCTCAGTTGTTGTACATAATGTATATGACCCGTCTCTCCCTATAGCTTACCTCTACTTTTTTCAGAATCTCGAACCGCTTGCACCATTTTATATTGTCGAACGCTTTTTCCAGGTCGACAAATCCTATGAAATTGTCTTGATTTTTCTTTAGCCTTGCTTCCATTATTAGCCGCAACGTCAGAATTGCCTCTCTTGTCCCTTTACTTTTCCTAAAGCCAAACTGATCGTCACCTAGCGCATTCTCAATTTTCTTTTCCATTCTTCTGTATATTATTCTTGTAAGCAGCTTCGATGCATGAGCTGTTAAGCTGATTGTGCGATAATTCTCGCACTTGTCAGCCCTTGCCGTCTTCGGAATTGTGTGGATGATGATTTTTCGGAAGTCAGATGGTATATCGCCAGACTCATATATTCTACACACCAACGTGAATAGTCGTTTTGTTGCCACTTCCCCCAAAGATTTTAGAAATTCTGATGGAATGTTATCTATCCCTTCTGCCTTATTTGACCGTAAGTCCTCCAAAGCTCTTTTAAATTCCGATTCTAATACTGGACCCCCTATCTCTTCTAAATCGACTCCTGTTTCTTCTTCTATCACATCAGACAAATCTTCACCCTCATAGAGGCTTTCAATGTATTCTTTCCACCTATCCGCTCTCTCCTCTGCATTTAACAGTGGAATTCCCGTTGCACTCTTAATGTTACCACCGTTGCTTTTAATGTCACCAAAGGTTGTTTTGACTTTCCTGTATGCTGAGTCTGTCCTTCCGACTATCATATCTTTTTCGATGTCTTCACATTTTTCCTGCAGCCATTTAGTCTTAGCTTCCCCCACTTCCTATTTATTTCATTCCTCAGGGACTTGTATTTCTGTATTCCTGATTTTCCCGGAACATGTTTGTACTTCCCACTTTCATCAATCAACTGAAGTATTTCTTCTGTTACCCATGGTTTCTTCGCAGCTATCTTCTTTGTACCTATGTTTTCCTTCCCAACTTCTGTGATGGCCCTTTTTAGAGATGTCCATTCCTCTTCAACTGTACTGCCTACTGCGCTATTCCTTATTGCTGTATCTATAGCGTTAGAGAACTTCAAACGTATCTTGTCATTCCTTAGTACTTCCGTATCCCACTTCTTTGCGTATTGATTCTTCCTGACTAATGTCTTGAACTTCAGCCTACTCTTCATCACTACTATATTGTGAGCTGAGTCTATGTCTGCTTCTGGGTACGCCTTACAATCCAGTATCTGATTTCGGAATCTCTGTCTGACCATGATGTAATCTAATTGAAATCTTCCCGTATCTCCCGGCCTTTTCCAAGTATACCTCCTCCTCTTGTGATTCCTGAACAGGGTATTCGCTATTACTAGCTGAAACTTGTTAACTCAATTAGTCTTTCTCCTCATTCATTCCTTGTCCCAAGCCCATATTCTCCTGTAACCTTTTCTTCTACTCCTTCCCCTACAACTGCATTCCAGTAGCCCATGACTATTACATTTTCGTCCCCCTTTACATACTGCATTACCCTTTCAATATCCTCATACACTTTCTCTATCTGTTCATCTTCAGCTTGCGACGTCGGCGTGTATACCTGAACTATCGTTGTCGGTGTTGGTCTGCTGTCGATTCTGGTTAGAACAACCCTGTCACTGAACTGTTCACAGTAACACACCCTCTGCCCTACCTTCCTATTCATAACGAATTCTACACCTGTTATATTATTTTCTGCTGCTGTTGATATTACCCGATACTCATCTGACCAGAAATCTTTGTCTTCTTTCCACTTCACTTCACTGACCCCTACTATATCTAGATTGAGCCTTTGCATTTCCCTTTTCAGATTTTCTAGTTTCCCTACCACGTTCAAGCTTCGGACATTCCACGCCCCCACTCGTAGAACGTTATCCTTTCGTTGATTACTCAATCTTTTTCTCATGGTAACCTCCCCCTTGGCAGTCCCCTCCCGGAGATCCGAATGGGGGACTATTCCGGAATCTTTTGCCAATGGAGAGATCATCATGACACTTCTTCAATTACAGGCCACATGTCCTGTGGATACACGTTTCGTGTCTTTAATGCAGTGGTTTCCATTGCCTTCTGCATCCTCATGTCGTTGATCATAGCTGATTCTTTCGCCTTTAGGGGCAATTTCCCACCCCTAGGACAAGAGAGTGCCCTGAACCTCTATCCGCTCCTCCGCCCTCTTTGACAAGGCCGTTGGCAGAATGAGGCTGACTTCTTATGCCGGAAGTCTTCGGCCACCAATGCTGATTATTTATCAAAATTTAGGCAGTGGCGGGGATCTAACGCGGGACCGAAGACGTTTTTGATTATGAATGAAAGACGCTACCCCTTTTTTTATATTTATTTATTTATTTCGTTTTATTTTTTTGGTGTAATTGATCAGAGGCCTTCTGCGCCCCGCTGGTAATATGTTGAGTCACGTCTTCTCGAAATTGATGTGTTCCGTTCAATTGTTCAGAAATGTTCATTGGTTCAAACAGGAAACCTTCTTCTCTCTTGGCTTAACACATTCCAGCTGCGAGGCGGCTCGTGGAAAGCACTCCCAAGGAAGTTCGAGAAAAATTGTCTGTATTTTGGGTGACGGACAACGACATAATGACAGTCATTGAGGTATGTCCAAAAATCGAGTACAGAGTCTACAGTTTGTCCAAATAAGTAGTGAATGGCATGTCCGCGAATCCAATTCACAGCATTGGTCTTTGTCCGAGGAAAATAGTCACGTTCCGGAAATAATAATGAAAGGGGAGTAATCCGATCCGGAATGTCCCGCGTTAGAAAAGCCACAATACGTCGAACCAAGTGCCAAACATCCGCCGCCGGTCCGCAAACAAACCGATGTTCATCATTGTCTGGCACTCCACACGTGGAGCACAGAGGTGATTGGGCGAGGTGGATACGATGAAGGCGAAATTGGTTGATTTGCTTACCATTGACAGTTATGTACCAGACAGATTGAACATTCGTGTCAAGGTAACAGGCGAACACCGCGCGCCATACATGACGCCAGTCAACCTGGGGGAACTTTAGTTGAATCGGGTTAGGTGGACGACCTAATTGGAGGACATTGTATACTGCCTTTGTCTTGAGTAAAAGCTGTCTTGGTAAGGTGAGGCGTAGATAACTGAGTTCCAGAAAGAAGTACCGTATATAATGGAACTGGGCCGGAACATCCGAGATCATCACTGGGGCTGACAGTGAGACCGGCGAGTATGCCGACAGGAGGAGACCAGTGAGGCTCGATGGGCAACGTGTCCATACCGTCATCTGGGAGCTGATAAATAGGGCGCGAGCTCTATCCGGCACGTGAAACAGACCTATCCCACCTCGTTCACAGGGAAGAGTAAGGGTCGCATAGTTAACTTTGAACAACATCCCAGAGCTGACGAAAGATGCCATCGCTGCCAACATGCGAAGTGCCACAGTAAGCGGGAAAGGTAGAACTTGCGCTACATGGGGAACTCGGGATGCGATATATGTATTGACATATCGAGCTCGTTGGAGAATATCTAGGGATCGAAGGCGATGGTCCATAAGACCTGCTCTGATCATTAAAAGGAGGCGTCGGCAGTTGATGGTGGCTAAACGCCGGAGATCAGATGAAAAATCTATTCCCAAACAACGAATGGTATCAACGGTGGTAACGCGCTCCACGGGAAGTCCCGTGCCAATGAACATAACTTGTGACTTACGTACGTTTAAAGAGCTACCCGACGCCTCACCATAAGTCGCTACCCACGTCAAAACAGCTCGAACTTCGTCGGCATTACGTAAACAGATGACGACATCGTCAGCATAGGCCGTGCAACAGAATCGGTAGCGATCTATGGACAACCCTACCAAACGTTGTCTTAGTCCACATAGCAAGGATTCCAAGGAAAAGGCGTACAAAATTGCTGATAGAGGGCAACCTTGACGTACGGATCGACCTATTATTATCCGTGGAGTGAGTCTGCCATTGTACATAATCCTGGATGAGGCACCCCGCAGAAGGCCCATCACTACCGTGATAACGGCGACCGGGAAACCCATATGGTGGAGAACGGCCGTAAGGAACGAATGGTCAACCCTATCAAAAGCTTGACTAAAGTCCAAAGACGCAAGTGCCCCAGAGAGGCGTTGTGCCTGGGTAACGGCGATCATATCCCTGTAGCGGCATAAAGCCGTGCGAATATTGTTGTCTCCTCCCAAGGATGCTTGGTCTGGCGACACAACATATCGGGCAACATTTTTAAGTCGTGCTGCCAAAAGGCGAGTGAAGATTTTCATATCACTCTTAAGGAGGGTGAGGGGCCGATAATCACTGATACTGTTGCCACCGTGCGGTTTACGTACAGGAATAATAATTACTTCCATGAAAGCGTCCGGCACAGGTACTTCCGGAGACATCAGTTCCCGACAGATGGAGGTGAAGGTGGACTCTAACAAAATCACGGAAGGTGCGATAAAATTCGAGGGGAAGACCGTCGGGTCCCGGGGAGCGATTGATGGTTCCTGCCCGGATCGCATCGCGGACTTCCTCATCAGTCACCTCCGACATCAAGTCAATCGCCGCATCTCCTGGGATACCACCGAAGTTGAGCTGTGAGACTTCCTCCGATCAACTCTGGGGAATGTGAAATTGGGGCGTAGAGCTGCCGGTAGTGGGCGTGAAGCACATTCCCTGTTGCAGATTGGGTTACGTAGCGACGCCCTTCTTGATCCGTTAGGACGTGAATCAATTTTCGGCGTCGATTTTGTCGTTCTTGGATGATATGGTACATCGACGGATGTTCATGAGGCATGCGATCAGCAGTACGAGATCGTACTATCGCCCCTTCCAAATGCCGTCGTATGAGATTGGAGATTTGGGCCTTAGCTTGGTTCATCCTTGTACGGCGCTCAAGGGAGGCTGGCATCGTGGAGCATTCTCGTAGGATCCTATAGTAAAAGTCCATAGTGCTCTTCCTCCAGGCGACAACATCTTTGCCATACCGGATTAAAGTTTTTCGAAGAGCAGGTTTTGCACACTGGATCCACCAGGATATGGTAGACGGATACGTGGGTCGGCGTCTATTACATGTGATCCAAGTGTCTTCTATTAGAAGTCGACAGTCAGGTGAATTAAGAAGTGCCGTGTTCAGTTTCCATAAACCACGTCCGTGCCATACTGCCTGTCTTGTGAGAACAACATCACAGAAGTAAGCCTCATGGTCTGAGAAAGCAACAGGCCAGATTTCAACCTGTCGAGTGTGTTGAATTAGGGATCGCGAGATGTAGATGCGATCCAGTCGGCTAGAGGAGTGCGCAGTGTAGTACGTAAAGCCCAAAAGATCACCGTGAACATGTCTCCACGTGTCGACAAATTGTAGCCGCGTGATGACTGTTTCCAGAGCTGCGCATGGTGAGTGACGCGGCAATTGATCCTGAGGTCGCTGGGTGCAGTTGAAGTCTCCACCCATGATCCAGTCATCGTGTGGTCCCATAAAAACGGGTGTGACTTCATTCTCGAAGAAGGCATTGCGTTCACGACGGTAGCTAGAGCCCGACGGCGCATAAATATTGATGATGCGTACACCAAAGAGAGTAAGGGCCATACCTCTGCCGCTGGGGAGGTATAGGACATCTTCGGCAGGAAGACCTTCGCGTAAGATGATGGCAACACCACTACCGGTGTCCGAAGCGGGAGAAAGATGCGCCGTGAAGCCATGTGGTGGTGAAAAATCGGCGACATGCACTTCCTGAAAAAGCGCAATATCTATGTCCGCATCATAAATCATATCGCGGAGCAGCGCTAGTTTGTGGGGCGCACGAATGGTCGCGAGGTTAATCGTTGCGACACGATAGTGCTGGTGTTGGAGTCCCACAGGCACAGGTGGGGCTCCTTCTTCAGGAGCGAGAGGTCGTCGATCTTGCCGGTCCGCTGAAGAGGCTGCTATTGTGGAGAGTTTGCGGGCGCGGGCGCAACCGATGGGGGTGCCCCATCATCAGCAGCGTCCACCCCAGTCCCTTCGATCTCCACGTCGTCTGCCCAGGAGACTGATACTGCGGTAGGGCATCGGCTGTGCACGTCATCCACGTGCAGAGGAGACGTAGTTTTCGTCTCATCGGATAGGCTCTCTCCAACGTCGACCTGTGGGGGCGACGGCGTCAGTAAGGAGGGGTGTTCTTTGCCAGTGGTCGCCTGTGGCGGGTCTTTCGCATCAGCCTTTCGGTCATCAAAGAGCGATTTGTCGTCCATCTTCGGGTCTGCATCCCCGGTATCCATCCGTAGAATGGATTCATCAGGGGGTGTACGGTTTACGTTTCTTTCTCTTTCGTGTCGACCCCTGTTTTCGAACAAGTCGTTCAGAGTCCGATTGCGGGTGGCTTTCGTCTGACTCCGGACCAGTCTGAAGGAAAGCAGAAGTAGGTACCACTCCCGGATGAACGTCCATCTCAGTAGCATTTTCAGTCACAGTGCTGCGATGATTCGGCAGGTAAGGATCTGGCGTCTGGGGCACCTCAGAAGGAATCTCAGGAGCGGTTGCATCTACCTGATCAGACGACGTCAACGGAGCAGGAAGACTCTGTGTAGACGTGCTACCTTCCTGGGCAACCTTGGCATATGTGACAGGGATCTGAGTCATCACCGCTGGGGACGCTTCCTCGCCGACCGGCGTCTGGATCAGGCGGCGTCGCATGCAGGCGGATCTGACGTGGCCTTCTTGTCCACAACCCGCACATGTTCGGGGTTGGCCGTCGTACATGACAATGGCTCGCACCCCGCCAATGGTCAGGTATGATGAAATATGTTTTTTCAGTTCAATTTTGACCTGACGCACACCATTAAGGACGTGGTAGGTCGTGAAGGTTTGCCATTTTTCCTCTACGTAACCGATGACGTTACCGTATGGTTGTAACGCAGAGACAACTTCGTCCTTCGGCACTTCAAAAGGTAGTTCAAACACCCTAATCGTGCGTTGACCGTACTCTGCGAGTTCAAGTGTTACAGCTCCGACGTGACCATCAGAGTATTTGAACTTAAGTCCATTGGCATGGCGGCGAATAACTTCACACACCTCGGTGTTTGTCATTTTAATATGGACGACACTACTCGTGATCGAAAAATGGATTCCGATAATGTGGTTAGGATCTAAACGAACTTCTTCACGTATGAACGTTTCATGTGCACGAGGTCGCGCATGTTCAGCTGGGAAGGAAACTTTAAGGGTCGCACGGCGGTAAGCGCTCGACATGTTGTTCACGGTGGACGGACGCAAGCCTGAAAGCTACGACGCGGAAGTAAACAACGCCTGCAGCGGAGCACTGGCCGGCGCGCGGGGCCGTCCACACGCTGCCACGGCTGAGAGCCGAGTGACCCCTAGACCATGGGTTATTGTCTAGCAGCGTGTATAAAATTCCGTGTACTTGTGGCAAGGTCTATATTGGTACTACGAAAAGAAGTGTGAATACGAGGGCAAAGGAGCATAAAAGTCTTTCTTTGCTGACTGGGAAAAATAGATAAATCGGCCGTTGCGGAACATGCACTTCAGTCAGGTGACCATGTACTTAAGTTTTCTGAAACTACAGTTTTAAGTGCTACCACGAACTATTATCCACGACTGTATAGGGAGGCTATTGAAATTTATAAACATAAAGATAGTTTTAATAGAAAAGAAGAGGCCTTGTAATTAAGTGAGATATGGGCAGTGGCATTACAGAATCGATAAGTGATTTTTATCTATGACGGACTATTATCGATAGTTACATTTTATCTTTGACTAGTTTTCTCTCTGCTACTATGTGCAAGCTAGACCACGCCCACTTTCCTCGGTATTTAGGCCGCTCTCCGACGCCCGACTCGTCAGTCGGCAGGTCTCAGCAGGACCAGCCATACCTGTGAAGATGTCCAACGTAGTATTGGACGAAACGTTAGGAATATAAGAATTCCATGGACCACGGCCATATAACCCGGAAGAATTAACAACAACAGTTGTATGATAACAGCGTTATTCCATGAATTAACTATGTTAATAGCACGCTAGAATACTGTGTGCACTTATTTTATGTCAAAGAATTAAGTCGATCTGATAGCCAGGGAGTCTTTGTAAATTGAAGCCATTGTTGTCAGCTGCCATTGAGGAAATTTCGATCTCAAGAAAGTTTGAGTTGTTAATACAAAAGACTTATTACTAGAATTTGTTTGAATTTATATAGGGGAAGTGTTGTCTGAAAAACATAAGCTGCTTTATATACGTCAAAGGTACGAGTTCGTCATTATTTTCATTGAAACCTAGACTCTTTTAAAGGGGACGTTCATGAAATTACATTCACTACTTAAAAGAGGCACTAAATCCACAATTTTGAAGATATGGCAATGAAATTTTGTGCCGTGGTTTACATGAAATTAACACATCTACTGTTAAGTTCCTTGGATTACGCATATTTCACACTTTTTATGGAATATTATTTTCAAAAAATGAAATATGTACCATTTCCTTAGAAACTATTCACGAGATTTCTACAATATTTTCTCTGTTTAATCTATTTCCATGCAGTAAACTTCTCTCATGGGATTTTTGATATATCGAATAGGAGAATTTCAATAATTTTTAATTATTATTCTGTGAGTATAATATAAAATTCATGGAAAATTCCAAGCACTTTGCCCCATACCTCAGCTTGCACTCAGAATTGCTCAATTTACTCTTGAGTCATTTTTTTTTGTTTTCTATAAGAAATAAGTGAACAAAATTTTATAATTCTAGCCTTCATAGATTCTGAGAGAAAGGTACATAAACTTTAAAAAATATAATTATCAGGAAATGTAATTTAAAGTTCAATCTAACGTTTTGCCTTATGTAATCTGTGCGGAAGGTCACAGATCTATACTCAGGATCCTCTTTCCCTTCGAAGCTGTTCTCCTGGTTTCTGCCTTTTTTCACTCCACATTCTCTCTAATACCTCAATACTCCCTAGATTCCCATCATTACATACAAAAACTCCATCATAAGTTGAAATTCCGGCAACTATAGCAGATGAAAATGTGGTTATATGGTAACGTTCCCATACGAGTGAAATTAGAGACTCATTTGGATTTTAGGTTATTGTTTCTAAGAAAAGGAACAGAGTCACCTATCATCTATCAGTGGAAGTTTACGTGAAAGAAATTCACAGAACCATTTTTCACCGAGCTAATATCGAAGTCTCGCTTCAAAAAATGGGCTTGGCAGGAAAGTCGCATCACATATTTGATTATTTTTTAGGCACTTCGGATGCGATTTCGCTATTGAAACTTTGTGAAATGTTTTGTCGTTGAGTTCTTCTAATAAATAAAAAGTAAATGGAAAATTGACATTTTCGCTCAGTTTCATGAATGTTCCCCCTAAATACGAAGTAGTACGGCAGCTCCGGATAATGCAGAATGGATCGTTAGCTCGAACCAGCACGCACAGTCAAGCGTGCATTAAAGAAGACTATTGTTCCTTTCAGAAGCAATTAATGGAATCTACTTATGGACATACCATCCAGTTTTCATTAAATACACTGTGATGTCATATCGACGGATTCTGATCGATCTACAGCGAGAGGACGACGGTTCAATCCCGCGTCCGGCCATCCTGATTTAGGTTTTCCGTGATTTCCCTAAATCACTCCAGGCAAATGCCGGGATGGTTCCTTTGAAAGGGCACGGCCGACTTCCTTCTCTGTCCTTCCCTAATCCGATGAGACCGATGACCTCGCTGTTTGGTCTCTTCCCCCCAACCAACCAACCAACCTACAGCGAGAGATTATATAGAATTTAAATGAAGTTTCAGTTTTCTTCGACAATTTGCACCGTCTTCGACAAGCAGTCAGTTAAATTCTCCAGCAAGCTGTACAACTACTTCATTATACAGAGTATAGAGAAGAGTTTTTTCCCGTTCAGTATACTACTGTCAACAGGAAAAAGGTATTACGCTCGTTACGAGTGATAAAACGTTTTCTAAAACGTTTTACGTCACTGAATACAATTAAATTTTTTCGTGCAAGGAGATTTAAGTAAGATTAATGAATTTAGCGTCAACAAGTAAAAAATTGATTGTAGTTAGCGTCCTCTTCTGTAATTCTATTCCCTTTGTGAGAGATAGTATAAACGTAAAGAAGGAAGTGAAGGACGAAGTAAAATCACAGTTACAAAAAGTCGGTGCTACAGGATACAGATGTACTGGTGCGTAAAATCTTGAAGTATTTATAAGGGTTGAAAATGTCAGAATCTGCAATCCTGACAGAACATAACACGCAACAGATTTCCCTGACTGATTCAAAAAATGATTATTGAACTTAAGATCGAAAGAAGTTATCTTATGTAAACTGAAGGTGGATGGGGAGAAAGGAGAGGAAAGGAAAGGAACTAATAAAATCAGCTACATAGGGACTATATATGGAATCAGGGGCGACGAGTGAAAATATGTGTTGGACGAGGACTCGAACCCACGATCTCCTACTTACGAAGCTGTTGTGTTAACCACTGTCCCACTCCTCTAATTTTAACCGCCAATGCGTGGACTATCTCGGCATGCTACTCAATTGACCCACTTTCCCACCTAGTGCTACCACTTATCCACAGCCCCCATCCATGTCGTCCGTGCTAATTATAGATTCCCACTGGAGGTAGAACATAAATGTGCATCTTCACTGTGGGAAACTGAAATTAGCGAGCACAGAGAAAATGGATGGTGGCTGCGGTTAAGTGGTTACGCTAGTTGATAATGTGGGTTGGCGGAGGTGCATGCCAAGATAGTTCACGCATTTGCGATTAACATTAGAGGTGTGTGGCACAGTGGTTAACACAACAGCTTCATAAGCAGGAGATCGTGGGTTCGAGTCCTGATCCAACACATATTTTCACTCGTCGCCCCTGATTCAATACATAGTCCCTATGCAGCTGATACGATTAATTCCTTCCCTTTCATTTCCTTTCTCCCCCTATTCAGCTTTAATTTACGTAATATGTATCACGGCTGCGGATTCTGCGCTTTGTATGTTCTTTCAGACTTGTCTGAAAGAACAGATACCATACATTCATATAAGAATGTTGTTTTATCGCATCAGGGATTGAACGCGAAGTCGGTACCTGAGAAATACGAATTGGACAAAACTGAAAAAATACGCTGATTTAGAAACTGTTCCCGCGCCTGTCTTGATTTATGAGAAAATACAACAAATTCTGATACTATCTTTGTAAATGCAGAAATACAACAAAAGGCGAGACGAAAGTTTGAAGAAGTGCTTCCAAAATCTTAAAGCGGAGAATTTGAATTTAGAGGAACTGATCGAACCAGAAGCGACGGTGGTAGATTGTAAACTGTCTGTAACGGTACAGAAGAAGCTACTTGTTACCCCCTTGGATAATGCTAAAGCAAGGTTAGGACAACTAGATTCGTTAAACAGTAGTAAAAAACTTGGACAGGAGAGCAATAGGGAACCTCCAAGAGAAAGATAGAAATAAAGAGGAGTGTTCTGGCTACCAAAGAAGTTATACCAGGCGTCAACTAAACCTGCAGAAGAAAGGGATCTGCGAGCGCGACATTCTGGGACATTTGGAGAACAATGGAGCAGGAGTGGCGGGTTCAGGTGTCACCAGACAGAAAAAATATTGCTGAAGGCAGATGAACCTCCTATTAACAGACATGACATTAACACACTCTGTAGGTCTCTTGAACATAACCCACACGAGGGAAATTATATCTAGTTCCTGATGCTCTCCAGTCGGCAAAGAATAACAGAAGGCCATTAATTCCCACGATACGGACTACAAATAGTAGAGCAGAGCTGATTGGGAGTTTTACACTGTTGGTCATCAACATTACATCAAGAATGTCGAATTGGGATGCAGTATACTGCTTGATCAGAAATGCACCTTGTCACTTCTGAATGCGTTCTCCATACATCAAGTATTCAAGTGCCAAATTATAAAATAAAACCTACTACGGGCCGGCCGGAGTGACTGAGTGATTCTAGGCGCTACAGTCAGGAACCGCGGAACCGCTGCGGTCGCAGGTTCGAATCGTGCCTCGGGCATGGATGTGTGTGATGTCCTTAGGTTAGTTAGGTTTAAGTAGTTCTAAGTTCTAGGGGACTGATGACCTCAGAAGTTAAGTCCCATAGTGCTCAGAGCCATTTGAACCAGAATACTTAGGCCCCTGTCATTGTAAAATGATTTTTTTTTACGACAAGTGTGTCCGGCATCGTGTCCACATTTTTTAACTGCTAAGGTCATTTCAAAAGTGCTGTTCACTGTAAGACAGAATTGAACATAATAATTTATTTTACAAAACACCTTTACAGGCCTTCAATATTCTTGCTTACGAGAGCTTCCCAATGTTTTGGCAACTTCTGTCTGCCGAATAGGGAACCTTCGTTGTTGACATGTCTGATTATTCGGATCATCTCACTGGAAGCTTCACCTGTTGTATCAAAACGTTTTCCGCGGAATTGTTCCTTCAATTTTGGAAGCAAACCAAAGTGTGGTTAGCTGATATCTGGACTATACGGTGGGTAGGGAAGTTTTCCAATCCATATTTTTTCGAGCAATTCTCTCACTGGTAGGGAAATATTCGGTCTTGCACTATCCTGCAAAATGGCACCAGCTGAAAGCATGTCAGGCCTTCTTCCATGAAGTTTTGGAAGCAAAACAGCTTAAACATTTCAGTTATGGTTCTGTAAATTGAAGCGACAGATATTATAGCTTCATTAGCAATTTCCTCACATGTTTTTCATCGATCCACTCTCAAAATGTCATTAACAGTAACCTGAGAGGTGTAGTCTGTTGCAGTTGATGGCCTTCCAGTTCTTGGGTTGTTCACAGTGCTTAGCTGACCTTCACGGGAACGAGCAGACCTCCGTGACTCTGTGCTATTGTCAACTATACTATTTCCACACTCGTGTCTCAAAGCGTTGTAAATTTCCTTCGGATTCTTTCCACGTAAGGATTCGACTTCGATGTAGGAACGCTGGTCACTACGCATAATCCGAACTGACTCGGTTTTAGCTTTCATTTTAACACCGAATTACTCACAACACAGCCGCGCGAAGCACTAAACACATGTACACTGTGTGATCAAAAGCATCCGGACACCTGGCTGAAAATGACTTAAAAGTTCGCGGCGCCCTCCATCGGTAATGCTGGAATTCAATATTGCGTTGGCCCACCCTTATCCTAGATGACAGCTTCCACCCTCGCAGGCATACGTCCAATCAGGTGCTCTGGAAGGTTTCTTGGGGAATGGCAGCCCATTCTTCACGGAGTGCTGCACTGACGAGAGGTACTGATGTCGATTGGTGAGGCCTGGCACGAGGTCGGCGTTCCAAAACATCCCAAAGGTGTTCTATAGGATTCAGATCAGGATTCTCTGCAGGCCAGCCCATTAGAGGGATGTTATTGTCGTGTAATCACTCCGCTACAGGCCATGCATTATGAACAGGGGCTCGATCGTGCTGAAAGATGCAATCGCCATCCCTGAATTGCTCTTCATCAGTGGGAAGCAAGAAGGTGCTTAAAACATCAGTGTAGGCCTGTGCTGTGATAGTGCCACGCAAAACAACAAGGGCTGAAAGCACCTTCAATGAAAAACACGACCACACCATAAAACCACCGTCTCCGGAATTTACTTTTGGCGCTACACACGCTGGCAGATGATATTCACCGGGCATTCGCCATACCCACACCCTGCCATCGGATCGACTCGTTGTGCACCGTGATTCGTCAATCCACACAACTTTTTCCATTGTTCACTCGTCCAATGTTTACGCTCCTCACACCAACCGATGCGTCGTTTGGCATTTACCGGCGTGATTTATTCCTTATGAGCAACCGCTCGACCATGAAATTCAAGTTTTCTCACCTCCTGCCTAACTGTCATAGTACTTGCAGTGTATCCTGATGCAGTTTGGAATTCCCGTGTGTTGGTCTGGATAGATGTCTGCCTATTACACACTAATAATTTTTTCATAATGTGGGGCCAATGTCATAATATATTTCTTTAAAGTCAGTACCGCCATTAGACTGTTTTTTATTTGGAGTGTTGCATTTACACGATCATGATTTCGGCTTTAAATTGCCATTATCAAGTGTTTTAATGTTATACAGTGCCTAAGATGGCATATTGTCTAATAGTGTATTTTAAATACGACAGTATGCCATCTTAGGCACTATGTAACATTAAAACCATTGATAATGGCAGTTTAAAGCCGAAATCATGATGTAACACTGCAAATAAAAAACAGTCTAATGGCGGTACTGACTTTAAAGAAGTATTACACATTACGTCCCTCTTCAACTGTCAGCGGTCTCTTTCAGTCAACAGACGAGGTCGGCCTGTACGCTTTTGTGCTGTACGTGTCCCTTCTCGCTTTCACTTCACTGTCACACCGGAAACAGTGGATCTATGGGTGTTTAGGAATGTGGAAATCTCGTGTACAGACGTATGACACAAGCGACACCCAATCACCTGACCGCGTTCGAAGTCCGTGAGTTCCGCGGAGCGCCAGATTCTGCTCTCTCACGATGTCTAATGCCTATTGAGGTCGCTGATATGGAGTAACTGGCAGTAGGTGGCAGCACAATGCACCTAATATGGAAAACCTATGTTTTTCGGGGTGTCCGGATACTTTTGATCACATAGTGTACGACTGTCACTCCTAAAGTTTCGCTCACAACTGACATGAATTTTAACTTGGTCACGGCGCCGTAACAGTCGCACATGTACAGTTTTCAGGACGTTTGAAACGATCGTCGTACTTCATAATCTGTGGGTCATTATACAGGCTAATCAGCAGTTCGAAAGTAAGGAAAGAAGATTAGGGTTTAATGACTTGTCTACAATGAGGCCATTAGAGACTGAGTACTGGCTTGTATTATTTGAAGGACGGCGAAGGAAATAGGCCATGCCTTTTCCAAAGGAAGCACCGTGGCATTTTTCAGGCTTAGGGAAATCACGGAAAAACTAAATCTGGATGGCCAGAGATTTTGGAGTTGTCCTGGAGTCAAGCTGGATGTCAACTTTTGCACTAAAGGGCCTAAGTAGTGTCTCTATTCTCCTCTCTGCCGCTTCTTCCTTCAGCACATATCAAGTTGTAGAGTAGGACTGCTCCAATACCCTGGAGCGAACATTCTGGCTCCCAGTACGTCACATGTCTGCAGTGTGCCTGCCGCGCATCCGTCTCAGTTCGCGTAATAAAGGCGCTCCTATGTCCACTGGATAATCTAATCATAACAGCAGTTTACCATTCGTCTTTGGGTAAAGACATCCTGAATCTATATTCGGTTTTACGGAGCTGTTGCGGTAGACGAAGAACACGTCAATGTAGCACTGGGGTAACAAAAGTCATGGAATACCTAATAATACCAGAATGGACGTCTTTTTGCCCGGCGTAGTGCAGCAACCATGGCATAGACTTAACAAGTCGTTGGAAGTCCCCTGCAGAAATATTCATCCACGCGGCCTCTGCAGCCGTCCATAATTGCAGAAGTATTGCCGGTTCAACATTTTGTGGACGAACTGACCTCTCGATTATGTTCCAGAAATGTTAGATGGGATTTATGACGGGCGACCTGGGTGACCAAATCGTTCGCTCGAATTGTCCAGACTATTCTTCAAACCAATCGTGAAGAACTTTGGCCCGGTGATATTGCGCATCATCACCCATAAGAGTTCCATCGTTCTTTGGGAACATGAAATCCAGGAGTGGCTGGAAATGGTTTCCAGTGGCCGAACATAACCATTTACAGACAGTGATCGGTTCACATGGACCAGAGGATACAGTCCATTCCACGTAAACACAGCTTTACAACATTATCGAGCCACCATCTGCTTGCACAGTACCCTGTTGAGAACTTAAGTCCATGGCTTCGTGAGATCTGCGTCACACTCGAAACCTACTATCAGCTCTTACCAACTGAAATTGAGACTAATTTGACCAGACCACTGTTTCCCAGTCTTCTAGCGTCCAACCGATATGGTGACGAGCCTAGGAGAGGTGCTGCAGTCTATTTCGTGCTGTTAGCAAAAGCACTTACGTCGGTCGCCTGCTACCATAGTCCAGTAACGCCAAATTTCGGCGCACTGTCCAAAAGGATGCGTTAGTCACACGTGCCAAATTTTTTCTACGGTTACTTCACGGAGTGTTGCTTGTGTGTTAGCACTGACAAATCTGAAAACGTCACTGTTCTCAGTCGTTAAATCAGCCATTGCATTGTCCGTGGTAGTATTGTTGACACACACTCTTGATACTGTGGATCTCGGTATATTCAATTTACTAACGATTTCCGAAATGGTATGGCCTATGCATCTAGCTCAAACTGCCATCCCGGGTGTAATTTATTATAATAATATCGTATGTCCTCCGCATTACCAGTTTCCCTTAACTCAAAGGACCGTCCAGTTACTTGGTGCACACGATCTGACGAGTAATCTTCGATTTGTGACTCTCTGTCACTAAATGGCAATGAAAAGAGAAACATTAGCAGAAACTGAAAATGTAACGATTTTTAATTGATCTTGCAACTGGATCTGAGAAACCACATTGCTCTTGAAAACGTAAGAACGAGAGAGATCTAGCAACTACTCGGTGGAAATGAACGAAAATACAAGAGGATATTTCGAGAAATCTCCCTGTCAGGTAGAAGTTGGACGTCACATGACTTGATGTGAGCGTGACTCTAGCCCCGGGCTGGCCTCGCAACACGAGACATTTTAAGGAATGGCAAAAGACAGTGTATCTCAACCAGAACCACCTGATGATAGTGGATAGGTTATTCGCCGAAATATCGTGGGACTTCAACGATCGCATCCGGCTGGACACCCGAGAGCCCTGGAAACAGTACGAAGGCGGTTCGAAGAACCTTCTGTCAGGCACTTTACGGAGTAGCCATGTGGATGGAGATGTAACTGGGAATACGGTCTGGTGTCTCCCATTTGCAGGTTATGGGAGTAAGAATGAGAAATAGAAACTGCTGGATACTTGCATTTTTACTAGAAATTCAGACTGTAAAACCACTTTGAAAAAGAATAAGCTCAGAATTAACTTTTGTTCTGAAACATGATTACCTCTTAAATATACTTTTCTTAAGTAACGGTTCCACTTCGGTTGTTGTTTACACCTATTTACTATATTTTAGTTCCCACGACTGGCCTATTTCGGCTTCGCTGGCCATTCTCAAGTGCTGTAGGTGCCTAAGTGTAATATGCACGATTATTTAGCGGCGGACATGGCAGTTATTAAAGCGAGTGCTTACGAGGCGTGACTATAAAATAACGGGACTGATGCTGTCACAGCGTTAAGTACGCATGCGCCAAAGGTGAATGACCAATAGCTGTGAATCGTTAAGCCTTCTCAATCGAATGCGGCATCTCTGGTGCCTGTAGACAAATCAGTGTGGCCATGGCCCTCGTTTGTGCAAGAGCTGTTGTTCTGTTCTGCCAGAAACATAAGCGTAATAACAGAGCAACGAACTGTCGTGAATTTAATATGAAAATTGGAAAAGGCGTTACTGAAACCTATCACTTACCTCGAGATGACTGGGTGTTGTGTGTCTTTCATCATCATTTCATCCTCATTCACTCGCAAGTCGCCGCAGTGGCATTAAAGAACTTGTGGAGCGGCGGCCGAACCGCCATTATTATTACTAGAAGAAGTGTATGGCGAAGTCTGTTTGTCATGTACGTGAATTTTTGAGTGGTTCAAGCGTTTCCAGTATGGTCGAGAAGACGTTGAAGGAGACTCACGCCGGGGTGCTCATCGACATCAAAAACGGATGAAAATATCGAAAAACTAGGTAATCGGATTCGATCTGACCGTCGGCTGAGTATTAGATCGATTGATGAAACTGTGGGAATTGACAAAGAATGCGTAACGAAAATTTTACATAATCAGTTTAACATGAGAGAAGTGTGTGCGAAACTGGTGCCGAAAATTCTCACGATCCAACAAAAAGAAGCTCGTGAAAATGCTTGTATTGACACTTTGAATACCATTATAATGATCCTAAATTCTGGAAAGAATGATAACATGTGTCGAATCTTTGTTTTTTACTTATTATCTAGAAAATAAGTGCCAGTTATGCACTGGAATTGTCCATCTTCACTGAGAGCGAAAAAAGCTCAAATGAGCAAATCAAGAATCAAAACGACGATGATTGTTTCTTTCGATATTTATGGATTTGTGTATCTTCGCTGGGTTCCTGAAAGTCAAACTATTAATCAACATTACCACCTTGAGGTTCTTGCTCAACTCCGTGAGAAAATGAGACAGAAAACGACCTGAATTGTGGAAGAGCAAGTCATGGGTTCTGCAGCAAGACAGTGCACGTGCCCATACCGCATGGTCTGTTACCAGATTTCTAGCGAAGCACAGAATACCAGTGTTAGACCACTCACATTATTCGCCTGATCTAACACTGTGTGACTTTTACCTACTCCCCAAGTTTTGCCAAGCGGTTCTAGGCGCTTCAGCCTGGAATCGCGCCACCGCTACGGTCGCAGGTTCGAATCCTGCCTCGGGCATGCATGTGTGTCATGTCCTTAGGTTAGTTAGGTTTAAGTAATTCTAAGTCTAGGGGACTGATGACCTCAGATGTTAAGTCCCATAGTGCTGAGAGCCATTTTAACCATTTGAACAAGTTTCCTGTCCATTGAAGCAGTGAAAGAAAAAGCAGCAGGTATCATCAAGGACCTCACAGCGGAAGATTTCCACCACTGTTTCCATCAACGCATGGAGCGTTGTAGGCATAGAAGAGAGGAGTATATTGAGGGTGACGGGAACTTTCTTTCTTCCGGGAGTGCCAGTTCTGCCAGTTTCGCAGGAGAGCTTCTGTAAAGTTTGGAAGGTAGAAGACGATGTACTGGCGGAAGTAAGGCTGTGAGGACGGCTTTTGAGTCGTGCTTGGGAGCTCAGTTGGTAGAGCACTTGCCCGAGAAAAGGAAAGGTCCCGAGTTCGAGTCTCGAGCCGAGACACAGTTTCAATCTGCCTGGAAGTTTCTTAGAGTATTGGTCATTGTAGAAAGTGTTGTCAGGCCGCTAGATAATGTATGTGCTCACTTTCGTAGCAACGGTGACTCTAAGCCGGTAGGACATCGAATAGAACTGACTCTGCGTTACAGACACGGGTACGTCATTCCATTCTCGTTCAACTCTGTGCCAGAATTCAGTGACTGGCAAGTGGCGGAGTGACAGTCTCTCTTCAATTCATGAACAGATTTTATCAAAGGTCTCCCAGCTTCTAGTGCTTGAACAACATACCACAAACTGAATTAAATACACCAATTACGGCACATAACATAAAACAAGTACTCCGAAAAAAACGCAACACTTCCCCCTGTCATGTCTGCATTACCGATCGACACCTCAAAGAATGTCTCTCCTTTCTAGGCACCCTCGCAACACCTTTACCCCACAATCCTCCCTACAGGACACTGTCCTCAGCTACGGGAAAATCTCCAAAATCCCACTTTTTCTCAAAGCGCACAAAACTCAAACCGATACGTCCTTCTACGGCCTCATCTGTTCCACCTCATTGTTTAGGAAGGTCTTCGAATCTATCCACTCCAATGCATCCAGCAAAACCTGAGCCAACACCATCTTCCCGTTAACCAGTGCGGCGTCTGTCTTAATTTCTTCTCTGATGATCAGCTCCTGCACCTCACACATCTCCTAGAGCACCAACTCAACTCCCGTAAATCCTCTACTTCTCGCTCTCTTTGCCTAGAGAAACCACATCACCGTGTACGGCATAGCGATCTTCTTTTAAGGCTCCAGATATACGCAGTTCCGCCTTATTGCGTCCTTTCTATATAAATGCCCATTCCATTCCACCGCACGGCTGCCCCAGGCCTCTGTCCTCTCTCACTTCCTTTATCTCCACTACACTGTTGATATGCCCATACCACCTCCGCGAGTCTATCTTCTTCAGTATGCTGACAACAGCACTTTCCTTACTCTTTACCTTACACTCCATAATTCCCAACGATCCCTAAAAATCCACCTCAGGCAGTTTACCTCTTGGGAGAGCGATGACTCCTCGAGATCAACCCCTTCAAAATCCAGGCAATAATTATAAGACGCACCACGTCTCCTCTTTCCTCTCGTTACCAATACCCTACCTATACTCGAAACTGCTCCCCGCCCTCCGTCTTTTCCATCTTCTGTCTCCCCACTACCAACCCCAGCAGCTAGCTTCATCTCCATAGTTTCCTACCTAACCGAGGACTATATTTTCTACTCATATCTTTCAGCCCTATGGAACATGTTGCCCAGAAATATTTCTCTCCCAGTGCAGGTACTTCAGATTTTAAGTGCAAATATCTTGGACTGACTCTGGTCCATCAACTAACGTAGACTCTCACCTACTATCTGTTCAACAGAAGCCCACAATAGACTAAAACTGCTAACTGGTCGAACTTGAGGATTACACCCTTCCACTATTGTTCACGCGTACAAACCCCTGTTCTTACCCATTGCTAAGCGTATGTCGCTTGGATCTCCGCTACACCAAAGTACAGTAATTCCCCCAAATCCTAGAATGCTATGCACTCTTTTTGCATTCCAGATCAGCTTACTACATTAGTCTTCCACCATCTTCTCGAATTCCCACCCCTCCTTACCCACATCAAACACCTCCGAATCTCCTACACCATTTGCTGACTAGATTCTGATAACCCCATAGCCTCCCCTCCCTTCACCAACCCTGGTATGCTGCCATGTCCTTACAAACACGTCCCACCCTCCCACTTTAACGAACTCTCTCCCCCAGACAATGAGATCCTCACAGATATTTCTCCCTCCAACCAATTTTCAGTGTTCCCTACCTATCCCCCTTCACATCTGGGCCGACCTGCACCTTCCCCTCTCGATCCATCACCAAACACGAAACTCCTCCTCACCCTCTGTCTTTCCCATCTTCTGTCTCGCCACTACCCACACCAGGACTCTCCTTCATCTCCATAGTTTCCTACCTAACAGACGCCTATCTTTTCTATCCACATATTACAACCTATGGACAATGTTCTCCCCTCCCGAAATATTTTTCAGCCAGTGCAGGTCCTTCAGATTTTAAGTGAAAGTGCATTGCTTTTCCTTCGAAGCGATGTGTTTTTAAAATGTACCTATGTCCATTAGGATTCCATGCCTCTACCGGTAAAAACAAACCCCTATAAGATTGCTTTATTGTCCGTCTGTTTGTCCGATGGTTAAAAACCCTTTTTCTCAGGGACGGGTGGACGTATCAAGTTGAAATTTACGTCGCATACTGAAGTCTATCGTCCATTGGCGGTGGAAAAAATTGAAGCTTCTAAGTCAATGTAATCAAAAGACACAGCCATTTATGTCACATATTTGAATACTCTCAAACGCATTTACCAAAACCTACAGGGTACCTCCCTTTGATCTGCTACGACGAAATTTTGCAGGAAGGACAGCACAACCAAAGCAAAAAATCGGAAGACTGTAAATTTGTAATTATATCACACGAGAAAAAAAATTTGTTTGTCATTTCTTGTCTGGTTCTGTCTGTTCGTCCGTCTGTTAAGATCCTTTTTTCTCACGGCCAGATAAACGTATCAAGTTGAAATTTAAGTCTCGTACCAAGATCTGTAGGCCCTAGTCTGCGAATGATTGTTTCACTTGCAACTTGAAACGCCTTATCTACGTGCAGTAATCGCTCCTGGATGGATTAATTCCGAGTCGCATCATATGAGCAATAAAGTCATTCCGTACATCGCGTTTGACTTTTAACATTGCGACTCCGTCAGCCTGAATGCAAAACTGCTGATTATTACAATAATGGTCGCCTGCCTCCTGTTTGATTTTATGTCACTTTTATATTATTGGAAGTAAAACATTCTCGGTAATCTTGGAATACCTGGGACTCATATCTTCCCGGTATCAATGTCAGTAACAGGCAAAAATGGTCGAGAATCTCAATTCCCAGACTGGATGAACTACCTCCTATATACATAAATAAGTTTCTACGGAATCTTCAGTGCTCGAGTTCCTACTCGCACCTGGCCAGCTTTTATTTTTTAGATGCCCGTCTCTGATTTCTCATTTAAAAATAAATCCTATCCTGGTGTGTTTATTATCTCATTTTTGTTTTATTTTTAAAAACTCTCTTGGGTGAAGAGCGGAATACTGTAATTACCGCCGGCAGCCCACCCTCCGCCCATATGGGGCGAGGGGGCTGAAATAACGATAAAGGAAATAAAGGATGCTGTCCAAATTAAGGGCTACGCGAAGCAAAAATGGCGCTGACAGACTGAGGCGCTCCAAGCACCGTCGAGCGATCCGTGTGGATACTTGTCTTGCTGCTAACAAGCCCATTACCCGACACAGGGTACGTTACGTGGCTGTTCACTGCTGCACGGTCGAGAGAGCAATACGAGCGTTGTTTGGTAACTCTGACACAAAAACAAGAAAACATGTTTGTTCCGTAAACAACTCACCTTACTTGTCGACATAGTCTCCTTGGAGGAATATACGCCGGCCGCTGTGACCGAGCGGTTCTAGGCGCTTCAGTCCGGAACCGCTCTGCTGCTACGGTCGCAGGTTCGAATCCTGCCTCGGGCATGGATGTGTGTGATGTCCTTAGGTTAGTTAGGTTTAAGTAGTCCTAACTCTAGGGGACTGATGACCTCAGCTGTTAAGTCCCATAGTACAAAAATGGTTCAAATGGGTCTGAGCACTATGGGACTTAACAGCTATGGTCATCAGTCCCCTAGAACTTAGAACTACTTAAACCTAACTAACCTAAGGACATCACACAACACCCAGTCATCACGAGGCAGAGAAAATCGCTGACCCCGCCGGGAATTGAACCCGGGAACCCGGGCGTGGGAAGCGAGAACGCTACCGCACGACCACGAGCTGTGGACTCCCATAGTACTTAGAGCTATTTAAACCATTTTTTGAGGAATATACACTCGACTCAGAGACTCTCCTGCTTTTTCATCCCATCGGAAAAATAGTTTCTGTGAAACTGTGCAAAATACTCGTTGCTGCAACTATGACTTCTTCATTTGGTGTGCATTTCTTCCCAGAAAGATAAAGCTTCAAGTTACGGAACAGGAAGAAGTCACTTCCGATTAAGTCTGGTGAAAACGGTGGATAAAGAACCAATTCAAAGACCAGTTCATAAAATTTCGCCATCTCAAATCATACATGTCAAGAGTGAATGTGTCACATCACTTTAAAAGTTTGCTGAAAAAAATGTACGTTGAAGTTCTACATAATACATCTCCAAAACTACAATATTTATTTATGATTTGTTAAAACGCTATAGACTTCTCCAATGAGAAATGAGAGTATATGTGAAAATGTCGTAAAGAAGGAGAAAATTGAAAAATTTTAATACAATAAAGAAACCAAAAATGATAGAGATCTGAATTTATTTACTATAAATACTTTGTTCCTAATGCTATGAGACATGTTATTACATACAAACTTCTTAGCTTTACCTTTTTTTAAGTGACCTATGAAATTTGTAACTTTTCCGAATTTCAAAATTACGAATAATCACAGGATGTTAATTGTTTTGAGAATTGATCAAGTGGAAGGACTGCTGTCAGCTATGACATTAATGCATGGAATTCTTAAACTGTCAAAATATTTGTACATAAAGATGAAAGAATCTGAAATATTTTGGTTGTTTGGAAATTATTTTCTCCAGGACCCCCATCCTAAGTGTTCTAAATTTTCATGATAGCTTAGTTGTTCATTGTACTTAAGGTACGTACAATCAGAGTGGGTAATACTTGTCTGTGCAAAATGGGAGAAAATTTTTAGGTAGACCTAGCTCTACTCTCAAGGTCTAAAAATCATAGACACTTAAATATTTAAATTGATCCCTCATTTTAATGTCCTGCAGAACTGATATTTCTGAAACAAAATAATTGCTTTACAACATTACAAACATTACAAGTGAGTGGGAAAACAACTCATAATTTTGTTCAAAAGCATTTTATAACAAAAATGAGATACAGAATATCCATTCCCATTTTTCTTTTTATGATATAATTCACAAATTATTATTGTCTTCTGTCATGATTTTACTTCTTCATGACTTTCCATGAATTAAAATTGCCTACAATGAAACAATCAACACCGCACTGTTGAAAAGAGTTCATTTGTTTCTTTCATCTACATATCGTTGAAATTGTATAGCTGAGCTGAATTTGCACACGGTCAAGGATCATGCAAGAAGAATGGTATTTGGGAAATGGGAACTGCACACTGATCTTTCGATGATGGCCATTTGAAAGCATTAGCAGAACTATGAGGTGTCGTACAGGAGACGGTTATATCTTACACCTCATGAGAGACACTTATGATCTGTCCCACCCACCACTTATTGTCATACTCACAAGAAATGAAGTGGCTCACTGAAAAGTCTTCTAATGTTACTGTGGTCTCTGCATTTCACACACAGTAACAGGCTACATTTCGTGGAGAACGGTTATTGCAATATACCAGTATGTGCCACTCCAGGATGCAACCCGGTAGTGATTTGATTGAGTTCCTACCACATGCTTCATAGCACACTACTCTTCTCTCTTTTTGAAATGGAATTCCCTTAATGTTCCTTCATTTACAATTAAGAGTTTCATGTTTGTTACTAATGTTAAAAAATGGTTCAAATGGCTCTGAGCACTATGGGACTTAACTTCTAAGGTCATCAGTCCCCTAGAACTACTTAAACCTAACTAACTAACTAACCTAAGGACATCACACATCACTAATGTTAATATGGTGTCCACAAATCCAGTAGCCTCTCTTGCAGCATCAACAGCTTCATGCTGGAGGTTAAATCTTATTGAAAGGTGTTTACAGAGACCTCCTACCTCATCACCTGCAATTTTTCCATGACGTGTTGCTGAAAATATCAATTTTTTTGTCTTATTTCCTCTGCTACAGTGTTGACCAAGCTCATAAAGCTGAAAGCGGTTGCTAAATGGAAAGCTGCACCATCAGTCACATACACATGTTTAGGAAAGGCATGGCCTCTACATGCTATGTCGTCAATTATCATGCTGCCCATGTAACATGCATGTGCATGAAAGAGATCGTCGCTGACAACAGCAAAACAGTGTGATGTTCCACGGAAGTGAGTAACACACGTGAATATTGATACCTGTGAAGTGTGCCTGCTGTTGCTTTGAGTTTCGTTATGCACAGCAACAGGCCAATTCTCAGCAAGGTAGAAATAAAGAACTAATGTGTCAGTATTCTGGGATGTTTCTGATTTTAGTTCTGCTATGGTCTGTCTCTGAAACTTCCAGATATGATGGTGAGCTATTTCTTTCTTGATCCAGTGCGTCACCTCTTAACAAACTTCTCTGGCTCTCCTGTCTTCCTCATCTACTCTCCTCCCTCCCACAATGTATATGTTACGTCATTGTCAGTATCCTAAAGGTGTAATGCTTCAACAGTCATCACTTGAGCTCCAGAACACGTTGTATACTCTTACAATCAACATTTATCTCGTGGCTCCTGGAATATACACAAAAGCATCAGGTCCATCTCTGACTACTTCTTTCGTGTGACACTGCTTATGACGAAACAAACAAGTTTCAAAATAATACAGTAAATACATGTGCATACGTTCTTCACTGGCTGGAATTTTACCCATTTTGATCGTTAGGAGTAGAATTTTGTGAGATCAATATTCAAACTCGGGTTCTCCTTTGTCATTAGGAGATACGTTTCTCTTATTGATCTTGTCATATATCTTTTTACCTTTTTAACTTTTGCACCATTTTCACTAACAGAGATAACAGCAGAATAATTAAGACTTTACCTACTGCAATCTCTCTCATCACTTAGGGAATATTCCAGAGCAACAGTAAGCATATCATCTAGCAACAGATGCTCACAGTAAAAATGTGGGTATGGCCAAATACCTTCCTCCTTTTTTTACGAGCTTTTGAAATGAAATAATGTGAGGAAGTGGGTATGTATTTCTGTATCTGCTGCTTAGAGTAGCTACTTGGTATCAGTGTCAGTAACTGTACCTTCTCGGCATAGGTGGCAGCTGAGATAGCAGTATTTACATTTCGAAACCACACATCACATTTCGTGCACATGTCACTATCATCAGGTTCTGCACCAAGTGCATCAACATTATACACTTCACAAAGTTTTGAAGGTGTTGCTTGTGAAAAACATGTTTCAATTTCTTACACTTTCTTTTTAGATTCTGTTTTTCTCTTGTGCTTCTTAATTTTCCTGGACGTTTAAGAGAGAATATAGTAGGGGCTACAGCAGAAATGCTAACATTCAACGTGTCAGCGACTTCACACCAAGGAATATAAACATTTGTACTGTCCTCTTCAGTTTCAAATTCGGATGATGGTTATCGTTTGGATGGGTTGTCACTAAAATTCGTCTAGTAGCGAGTGTAGCAATTCCTGCACAATGGATGTGATGCTAATAACGCTAATACTGTTACTTGAGGACCAAGCTATTTCTACAATACCTCTGACAGATTTCCAACAACTGTGAAGTGTTTTTCACTTTTCTTAAAAACCATCTTCTTGTGTCTTTTTTCATAGCCCACACACCTCATTCCTGTCACTGCTGTATTTCCTCACTGACATTGTATCTAGCAAAAATTTCAAACCAAACACAAAATTCGTTGCAGAGCGGTTTATATGCAAATTCTCACTATGAACAGAAGATCGCTGGAAACAATATTGCTAACATACATATTTTACACTAGAAATTCAGTAATGCGAAATATGCAGAATGTTGAAAATTTTTAACACTTTACAAAGAAAAGTATTGACCACTGTGTTTGCACTTACTATTACTGTATTAACCAAACAATATTTTGTGTAATTCTCAAAAGTTTTCAGATGGAGGTTTTCGAGTAAATAATTCGTAACAACTTGTAAAAATGCATTTTTTACATTTTTAGTAATAACTATTTAAAACTTCGTGTGTGCCGGACTGAGACTCGAACTCGGGACCTTTGCCTTTCGCGGGCAAGTGCTCTACCAACTGAGCTATCCAAGCACGACTCACGGCCCGTCCTCGCAGCTTCACTTCCGTCAGTACCTCGTCTCCTACCTTCCAAACTTTACCGAAGCTCTCCTGCGAATCTTACAGAACTAGCACTCCTGAAAGAAAGGATATTGCGGAGACATGGCTTAGCCACAGCCTAGGGGATGTTTCCAGAATGAGATTTTCACTCTGCAGCGGAGTGTGCGCTGATATGAAACTTCCTGGCAGATTAAAACTGTGTGCGGGACCGAGACTCGAACTCGGGACCTTTGCCTCTTGCGGGCAAGTGGTCTACCAACTGAACTACCCAAGCACGACTCACGCCCTGTCCTCACAGCTTTACTTCTGCCAGTACCTCGTCTCTCCTGAATAACTATTTACATAATACAGATAGCTGGAGCAGAGAAGATACTGTTTATAATTACATCAGTAGTATCTGGTAGTACGACAAGAGGTATAGCATTCTATGACTTTCCAGATTACAATTAATACGTAAGTTAAAGGAAGGTCATACAGGGTGTCCAGAAAAGGGCTCCCTGATTTCAAAATTAAATATCTCGAAAACAAAGCTCGATAGAGGAATGCAGTAAGCGGTATGTTTATTGTGAAAGCTGTAAGAAGTTTATACAGCAGTTTGAAATAATAGTTACAAAAGCTGCTAACAGATGGCGCTGTACGCTGTACAGCTCATATCAGCATACATAAGTGAAATAATCGTATGAAAAGAATCTTTGCAAACAATCACATCACAATGTTTTCAAAATGTTCACCATTGGCACTACAGAGGTGGCGCAAACGAAAAATGAAAATCGCCATCACATTTCGTAGTGTCTCAACCGAAATGGATTCACATGCCACAGAGATTGCCGTTTCAAGCTCGTCCAGCGTGGCGGGATGCTTCGGGTAGACCGTGTCTTTCACTGTCCCCCACAAAAGAAAGTCACAGGGAGTCAAATCCGGCGAATATGGAGGCCAATCCATGCCTGCACCAGTAAATTTGTGATATTCCAAAGCAATGACTCGATTCCCGAAGTATTCCTCAAGAAAGCGAAACACTTGTTCGGTCCGATGTGGTCGGGCTCCATCTTGCATAAACCATTCAGTACCTGGTCGATCCTCTAACGCTTGCTGTGTGGCGACAAATTGTTCCAAAATTGCAACGTGACGTGCACCAGTGACCGTTTCTCGAATGAAAAAAGGGCCAATAATGCCTCTGCTGCATACTGCAGCCCACACAGTAACTTTAGGAGAATACACGGGTTTCGCTTCACACCTTTTCGGAACCCCAAAATCGCCAGTTCTGCTTAGTCACGTATCCATTCAGGTGGAAGTGTGCTTCATCTGTAAACCAGATGCAGCCAACATCAAATCCTTCACTATCAATCATTGTGAGCATCTGATTAGCAAAGGCAACCCTTTGTTGCACAGCTCGTACGGGTATGGCCTGGTGCGTTTGAATTTTGAATTGAAACATGTGTAAGCTCTTTCTCAGTATTTTCTGCGTGCTGGAATGCTTCAAACCAGTCTCAGATGCAATTCTACGGACGGATGACATTGGATTTCGCTGAATAATTCCAGAAACTATGGCGATATTTTCAGGCGTAACTGCGGTTTGCTTGCGGCCAACATGCCCCACTAGATCATCAGTTACGCTGCCTGTTCGTTAAAATTTTGCGAAGAGCATACGAATGGTTTTCGCACCGGGTCCTTTTGGAACATTAAATCTTGCTTAAAAACTTTGCCTTGTTGCCGTAGGACTCTCTTCTAACCTATGGTACTCTAGCACCAGAAAAACGCGTTGTTCAGTGGAGTACATGGTTTTAATCTCTTCCTTCGGTACGCTAACCTCCTTTCACGTTTCAGTAGTGGAACTGATCGCTCTGGGCTTCGGATCACTATTTATACTAGGCATTACGTATGGCGATTACAGCGCCATCTGTTAGCAGCTTTTGTAACTATTATTTCAAACTGCTGTATAAACTTCTTACAGCTTTCACAATAAACATACCGTTTACTGCTTTCCTCTATCGATCTTTGTTTTGGAGATATTTAATTTTGAAATCAGAGAGTCCTTTTCTGGACACCCTGTAAGTGTGCAGGTGTCAACTAAATTTCAACACACTAGGAGGGAGCTTTAACGCAAAACAGCTGCCAGGTCTCCATGCTTTTGGTTTATTAGTAATATTTTTTTGTTCTGTACTGTTTTGAGAATTAATTACAAATTGTTTATTTTTCAAAGCGCCGTACCATTTACAATAATCAAGATTAAACGACAATACTTAATTGCTGAACACTTATGATATTGAGGTCTAATATATATTTTTTCCAGAGAACTACATGACCACGAGTTGACATGATCCGTATGGCCTGAGATGAAAGCACCCCATTGTTATCACTGATATCTGGGATGGTGCATTATCTGGCGAAAGAGCACTTTTTGCGTGCCAACCTTGGTCGTATTTCAGCCAACGCAAGTATCAAACGATCGAACATGGAAACGTAGTAGCACGCAGTTATCGATCTGCCTTTTTCCAAGTTATATATGACGGTTATTCCTTGGGAATCCCAAAAAACAGTAGTCATTACGTTACCAGCTGACAAAATTGTCTTTGCCTTCCACGGTGCAATTTCACCAGCCTTTGTCTATTGTTTTGACCACCGCTTCGACTCTGTTGTGTAATGACGGAACCTGGTTTCATCAACAGCCATAAATTGGCGCAAAGAAAGTTTTGGATTGCGATGAAACATCGCCAGACATTGTGTTGAAATATTGTGCTGGATGCGCTTTTGGTTGACTGTGAGCAATTGCGGCACCGATCTTGCACACAGTTTCCTCACAGCTAATTCTTTGTGCAGAATATTAAGCCTCAGTTGAAGTGCTTACAATTTCATAAATTTTTATTCAGCGATCTTGCATTACCATATCATTGTAGATACCTCAATTGGATGGCCGGAGTGCGTTTCGTCTTCGGTCCTTGGTCGACCACGTTTAAACTCATTAATCCAAGAGTAAATGTGTTCAATGATGGTGCAGTCTGCGTGTCCTTCATTCAGTTCTGTTAGATTTTTGTGACAGACCTAATGAAAATGTTCAATAACAGCACGAAACACTTTTTCCTCCATTTTCAATTGCAGTCGACATACTGACCATTTGATACGGCTGTCAACAATCGCGTGCAGGATTGTCGCGGAAGGATAAATATCAGCCACGATCCTGTCCCTACACGAGGCATAACACGATCTTCTCACAAACAATCAACATTAAAATCTGATTTCGTAAAGTGAAATCTGCCGCGTAATATGTATGATATACAAATCCATACACGCCGATTTCAGTTTCTTGCATGCCATGCTTCATGGTGGTGCAATTGTTATGGCCAGTAGTGTATAAACAGATTGACGCAAGAAAAGAAGATCCTAACCTAAGAAAGAAGAATATGGAGTAATGAAATTTCGGGAATGCATTTCTCTATGTGATTAACGTTGAAATGTCACAAATCAATGTAAGCACGGGAAAAGCCATTGCACATGTGAAACGCTGGTCCATTAAAAACTGGTGTGACCATCCGATTGTTGAATAAAAGCATGCAATGTGTAGTACACGCGTCGGATGTTAGTTTTGGGAGGGGCTTCCCTGCCTGTTGCACGTAGTCGGTCAGTACAGGGAGGGGTTAATGCTGGTTGCGGATCACACTAGAGTTGTCGTCCGATGATGTCTCATATGTGCTCGGCTGGAGACAGATGTAGTGTTCGAGCTGACCAAGGCAACATACCGACACACTGTAGAGCATGCTGGGTTACAACAGCGGTATGTGGGCGGCTGTTGTCCTGTTGGGAAACATTCCCTGGTAAGCTGTTCACGCATGGCAGTACAACTGGCCCAGTCACCAGGCTGACGCACAACTTTGCAGTCAGGATGCGTGGGATAAACGCGAGAGTGCTCCTGCTGTCATACGAAATCGTCTCTCACACAATAACTCCATGTGTAGGTCCAGTGTGTCTAGGCTGCAAACAGGTTGGTTGCAGGCGTTCACCTGGCCTCCTTCTAACAAGGGAACCTCCCCATCGCACCCCCCTCAGATTTAGTTATAAGTTGGCACAGTGGATAGGCCTTGAAAAACTGAACACAGATCAATCGAGAAAACAGGAAGAAGTTGTGTGGAACTATGAAAAAAGTAAGCAAAATATACAAACTGAGTAGTCCATGTGCAAGATAGGCAACATCAAGGAGAGTATTAGCTGAGGAGCGCCGTGGTCCCGTGGTTAGCGTGAGCAGCTGCGGAGCGAGAGGTCCTTGGTTCAAGTCTTCCCGCGAGTGAAAAGTTTACTTTCTTTATTTTCGCAGAGTTATGATCTGTCCGTTCGTTCATTGACGTCTCTGTTCACTGTAATAAGTTTAGTGTCTGTGTTCTGCGACCGCACCGCAAAACCGTGCGATTAGTAGACGAAAGGGCGTGCCTCTCCAACGGGAACCGCAAACATTTGATTGTAAGGTCACAGGTCAACCGATTCCTCCACAGGAAAACACGTCTGATATATTCTATATGACTGGTGACGGCATGTGCGTTACATGACAGGAATATGTTGCCGACCCACTTAACTTGTACACTTGGCGAGTGGGTAAAAAGATTCTTCTACCTTGCTTGATTTAGGTTTTCTTGTGGATGTGATAATCACTCCCAAAAAAGTGATGGAAACATAAGAGTTCGTCACATAAACTGCAACAAATGAATGCAACAGTTTCACAGTCGCACAGTTTTCCCTGTGCCCTGTCAAAACATATGTTTTTAACGTTTTCAAATTTTTCCGTGTGTAGAGCGCCAAATCCTGCGTATGTCCAAGCAAATCTGAACATGTCCTGGAATTTTGGAGAGCGAAGTTGATTATGTGTGAGTACCTGAACTTTGATAATTGTCTGAAAATAAAAAATTAAACTTTTCACTTGAGGGAAGACTTAAACCAAGGATCTCTCGTTCCGCCGCTGCTCACGCTAACCACGGGACCACGGCGCTCCGGAGCTTACGCCAGCCTTGATGTGGCCTGTTGCGCATGGACTACTCAGTTTGTATATTTTGCTTATTTTTTTCATAGTTCCACACAACTTCTTCCTGTTCTCTCGATTGATCTGTGTTCAGTTTTTCAAGGCCTATCCACTGTGCCAACTTATAACTAAATGTGAGAGGGGTGCGATGGCGAGGTTTCCTTGTAAGCAACACACAGCCATCAGTAGCACCGAGGCGGGACCGGCTTTCATCAGGTAACACAACAGACCTCCACTCCACCCTTCTATGAGCTCTTCCTTGAAACCACCGCAGTCGCAAACGGCGGTGGTTTGGGATCAGTGGAATGCACACTACAAGACGTCTCCGTCTGAGCGGTCCTTGAAGTACCCGATTTGTAATAGTTCGTGGTGTTACTGCTGCTTAGTCTTACTTTCTGGCTTTAACGTACCCTAATCTCTTCTAGTTAAGTTAGTTTTTAGGATGGTAGGTGTTAAAGGTAAGGTGAGCGATGGCCAGCATCTTGAGGGTCATTCCAAGACCCGGGCCGCCGCCCACAACCAGATGACGGGTAATATTATACCTAACTCTTCTCTATTCAGTTCTCTTCATTCTTTCCTTCTAAATATTTAATTCCGTTTTGTTTATTAATATCTCACTTGATTTTGTATTAGTTATAAGTTTTTTATGCTGAACATAAAAAGATATCAAATGGCTGTAAACAAATAGAGCCCTCCTCCACGTGGCGGGACACGGGCAACGGTATGAGTGGGGACGGGAGCCGGTGTGGTGTTACTTTCACGTCACACCGGACCCCGGACCCAGTCACAGCGGCTAAGTGGCAACATACGACCCACCATAAGAAATTAGACGGTGGGTCATAAAAAATAAGCAGCTAGTGTTACTGCTGCTCAAATTGCTGCTGCAGGCGCAATACGATGCGCCACATCCATGTACCGAATCCTCCCTCTCGGTAGTGTCACATGGTCGTCCGGAGTTCGGTCTTCTTGCGACCATTGCTGCCAGCAGTCAAGTACAGTGGCTAAACTCCTACCAAGTTTTTGTCCCATATCACGGAAGGAACATCCAGTTTTTCGTAACCCCATTCCACGACCTGGTTCAAAGTGAGCTGCTGATAATGGCGACTTCATCGACCTAAAGGCGTTCTTGATTAACATCAACTCTCTACGTCCAATTTCAAAGGTAAATAACGCTCTTGGCCAATACAGCGCATATTTTAAGCGAACCTTATTTCGATCCCCATAGTTTGCGCTTATAGCTCCACTGTTACGTGACTAGCGTGAAATGTGAATAGACGTCGTCCACCTCGATAGCTGAGTGGTTGCCGCCACGGTAGCTCAGCGTGCTGGGTCAGAGGATTGGTCGCCCTCTGTAACAAAAAACTGTGTAAATAGATCAACTATTACTTTGAATGTGTGTCGTGGGACGTCCTCCCCTAACAAATGGACCGTACAATAACGAATACAGTGCAAAAGTAAGACGGTTGAACACTTGTCCGCGAAAAGTAAAGGTCCCGCGTTCGAGTCTCGTTCTGGCAAAAAAAAAAAAAAAATTGTCAGCGTGACGGAATACCGTGAAAAGGGGCCCGTGTTCGATGCCCGGCCAGCTTGTAGATTTTCTCCATTCAGGGACTGGGCGTTGTGTTGTCTTCATCGTCATCATATCATCCCCATCGACACGCAAGTCGCCGAAGTGGTGTCAACTCAAAGTACTTGCACCAGGCGACTGGTCTAGCCAACGGGAGGCCCTAGCCACATGACATTATTTTTTTATCACCTGTAGAAACACGACTACCAACTTCCGTTTATCTCGCACAACTCCTTTTTGTTGGGACTTTTTATGGTCATTGTACGAGTGTAAGTCAATTATTATCCGCAAAGTAGTTATAAAATTTTATTGTAATCAAATTGGAAACTTACAAGAACATCAGTTTACGACATAGTCTCCTTGCGTTTCAACGAACTTGGTCCATCGTCGTACAGGCTTCCTGATGCCCTCATAAAAGGTTCTCGGTTGAGCTACGGGCCAGGAATGCACCGCTTCTTTCACTGCTTCGTCCGAGGCAAATCGACGACCCCTTAATGCCTGTTTGAGTGGACCAAACAAGTGATGGAAGGGGCAAGATCGGGACTATATGGAAGATGATCCAGTGCTTCAAATTTGAGTTTCTGGAGCGTTTCAGCTGCGTGGGCAGCAGTATGCGGACGGGCATTGTCGTGCAACAGCACAACACCTTTTAACAGCAATCCTCAGCATTTGCTTCGAATTGCAGACTTTAGCCTGGCAGTAAGCATCTCACTGTAACGTACACTGCTTATTGTTTGCCCCTTTCCCCATAATGTTCCATTACTGGACATTATGCGTGCCAAATAACCGTAAGCATCAGTTTTCCTGCGGACGGTTGGGTCCTGAACTTTTTCTTACACGGCGAATTTGGATGTTTCCATTCCATACTCTGCCGTTTACTCTCTGGCCCGTAACGGTGGATCCATGTTTCATCACCGGTAATGATACTGTCTAAGAAGTTGTCCCCTTCGTTACCATAGCGATCCTAATGTTTTTTTCAGATGTCCAAGCGCATTTGTTTATGCAACTGTGTGAGCTGTGGGACCCATCTTGCACAAACTTTATGAAACCCAAGTCTGTTGTGGATGATTTCGTAGGCAGAACGAGGATTAATTTGTAAACGATGTGCCACTTCGTCAATAGTTAATCGTCTGTGTAAGAGAATTATTTGACGTGAACGCTCAATGGTTTCTTCATTTGTGGCGGTAAACGGTCGTCCGGCTCCATCATCGTACGTAACACTTGTGCGTCCATTTCGGAATTTTTCAATCTATTCGTAGACACTCCGTTGTGGCAAAACACTGTTCCCGTACTGTACCGAAAGTCTCCGATGAATTTCAGCCCCTAATACGCCTTCCGACCACAAAAAACGGATCATTGAACGTTGCTCTTCTTTGGTGCAAATAGACAGCGAAGCAGCCATGATTAACAGTACGGCAGCGATAACGGAACTTACCTAGCAGTTTGAAAATTGCAAAGATATAACAACAAATAAACAAAGCATGCGTCATCAACGTAAAACGACAGTACTACCAAAATAAACTAAAATATAACTAAATTACCGCGTGACCGCTATGGTCGCAGGTTCGAATCCTGCCTAAGGCATGGATGTGTGTGATGTCCTTAGGTTAGTTAGGTTTACGTAGCTCTAAGTTCTAAGAGAGTGATGACCTCAGATGTTGAGTCCCATAGTGCTCAGAGCCATTTGATGTATAACTAAATTGCGGATAATAATTGACTTCCCCTCGTAGTTGTGAAAGAGGAGCAATAGCTGTTCTTATCTACAAAATAGACGTTCTCCCTTATCTGGTTCTCCAGTGACTCCTGTTTTGTAGATACGAATAACTACCACTATTTTTTCGCAACTGTGTACGCGCTACTGACAGTTAAAATTGCCACATATGAAGATGGCACGCAGCAAAATTTTTTATAAAATTGCTGAACTTATCTCCATAATTAGTCAACGTTTTAAACTCGTTTTTAACGTGGTCTGATTTCACGTAAGGTTCTGGTCACCAGTACTAAAGCGGTTATCGCGTCGTTCGACAGTCTGATTACTTCCTGGAAACGCTTAATAGAAAGCATTGGTTTCTGATCAAATACGCTTCATATGTACAGGAGGAGTCAGTGCAACATTTCGGTCGACAGGTTTATATAAACATTCCCCCGACTCCCATAAATTAAAAGCAAATGAAACGTGAATTACAGTTGAGCAGCCCGTCCCTGATTCAATGCGTCAGCGTCCACACGATTGCTAGGTTTTTAACGTCTCGTCGATTAGGAGTTGATTAGAAAAGAAGCAAAAACTCGGATACCATTAGAATACGGTAATAAAACGACTGTCTCTTGTTATTTTCAGAGGAAACGTCCATGGTCTCGCCTTAATAATTTTTTAGAAACGACGGAAAACGTAAATCTGGATGACTGGACAGGGATTTGATCCTAAATTCAGATAAATGAGATTTTACTGCACTAAACACCATGCCAGTTTGTTGGTTATGTCACCATGACCGTAATTCCTTTGATATTTGCAAGAGAAGTGACTGTGATAAAACGACAAAAAAGTGTGCCACAGTTTTTTTTATATAAAATTCGGAAACTTACTGGTGGAAACATTCCCAGTGTCTAAGTAGATTTACTGTCCGCTCCCGGGGGCTGAGTGGTCAGCGCGACAGAATGTCAATACCAAGTGCCGTGGTTCGATTCCCGGCTGGGTCGGAGATTTCTTCGCTCAGGGACTGGGTGTTGTGTTGTCTTAATCATCATCACCTCATCCCCATCGACGCGCAAGTCACCGGAGTGGCGTCAAATTCAAAGACTTGCACCTGGCGAACGGTCTACGCCACGATAGGCCCTAGTCACACGACATTTACATTTAGTACATTTGCTTATTGCAAGGATTTTAATGAAACTGACATGCGAAACTGTACCAAATAACACAAAGGACGCTCGAGTTTATCTATGATTGCGATGTATTTCGTTGGTTATTTCTCCATTCCACTCTGCATCACAGGCAGTTCTAAATTTTTCCTGCAACTCGTAATATGTCTGCGCAGCAGCTTTTCAATATTTTCCCTTTTCCATTTTTTACAGGGTCAGTATTTCAAGGAGAAACATCAAAATATTTCCAGAGCTGTGGGCCCTACAAGAAAACAGTAAATACCAAATTGTCATGAATAATGTCTACAAGATCGGACCATTCGCTCTCTACATTCACAGAAAAAAGTCGGTACACCAAAAATAATGCAGAGCGTTGAAATTTCGGTAATACATTTTTGTAGGTAGCGTACTCAATCATTAACATCGTTAATGTAAGCGGGAGATAAGCCATTGCAAATGTGAAATGCTGGTACATTAATAACCGGTGCGACCGCCAGAATGCTGAATGCAAGCATGCAAACGTGCACGCATTGTGTTGTAGATGTTTCAGATATTAGTTTGTGAGATGGAGTCCCATCTTTGTTGCACGTAGTTGCATCCTGTGGATGACGCTGGAGTTGTCGTCCGATGATGTCCCATACGTGTACGACTGGAGACAGATCTGGCGATCGAACAGCCCAAGGCAACATGTCGACACACTGTAGAGCATGCTGCATTACAACAGTGGTGCGTGGGCGAGCGTTATTCTGTGGGTAAACACCCCCTGGAATGCTGCTGCTCAATGGCAGAGAAACTGATAGAATCACAAGACAGACGTACAAAGCCGCAGTCAGGGTGCGTGAGATAACTACGAGAGCACTTCTGCTGTCATACAAAATCGCACCCCACACCATAACTTCATGTGTAGGTTTGGTGTGTCTAGCAGGCAACAGTTTGGTTGCAGGTCATAAACTGGTATCCTTCTAAACCAACACACGACCATCACTGGCGCCGAGGCAGAACCAGCTTTCACCAGAAAACCCAAGAGACCTCTATCCTGCCTGCCTATGAGCACTCGCTTGGCACCACTGAAGTCGCAAATGGTGGTGGTTTCGGGTCAATGGAATGCACGTTACAGAACGTCTGACGCGGACCTGTCCCTGAGGTTACCGATTTTGTACCACTATGATGCCAACTATAGACGAATGTTGAAAATTAGGTGGACTGATAAGGTAAGGAATGATGAGGTTCTACGCAGAATCGGAGAGGAAAGGAATATGTGGAAAACACTGATAAGGAGAAGGGACAGGATGATAGGACATCTGCTAAGACATGAGGAAATGACTTCCATGGTACTAGAGGCAGCTGTAGAGGGCAAAAACTGTAGAGGAAGACAGAGATTGGAATACGTCAAGCAAATAATTGAAGACGTAGGTTGCAAGTGCTACTCTGAGATGAAGAGGTTAGCACAGAAAAGGAATTTGTAGCGGGCCGCATCAAACCAGTCAGTAGATTGATGACCCAAAAAAAAAAAAAAGAGATGCCAACTGCCTCTGAAATTGCTGTTGCAGATGCAGTACGATGAGCCAGAGCCATATGCCGAAATCCATGGTCTTCCCTCTCGGTAGTGCCATGTGGCCGCCCAGGGGCCAGTCTTCTTGCAACCGTGCATTCTTGTGACCAACACTGCCAGCAGTCATGTACTTTGGGTATATTCCTGTCAAGGTTTCCTTCAATTTTGCAGAAGGAACATCCAGCTTCTCGTAGCCCCATTACACGACCTCATTAAAACCCTGTGACGTGTTGATAATGGCGTCTTTGTCGCCTTAAAGGCATTCTTGGCTCACCACGTCCAGTCTCAAAGGAAACTAATGCTCTCGAACTTTACAACGTGTATTTGAAGTAAACCTGATTTGTATCCTCAGAATGGTGCTACTAGCGCAAATCTTATGTGGCTGGCGCGAAATTTGAATAGACATTATCTTTCAGATGTAAACCTGCCAGGGTAGCCGAGAACACTAACAGGCTGCTTCCTGGACTCGAGGTAGCGCGCGGGGCCCGGATCGAACCTGCTAGGCGGATTAACGACGAGGGCCGATTTTCCGGCCAGCCTGGATGTGGTTTTTAGGCGGTTTTCCACATACCGCTTGGTGAATACCGGACTGGTCCCCATTTTCCGCGTCAGCTACACGGCTCGCAGACACCTGAACACATTCGCACTATTCCGTGGATTACACTCGACGCAGACAGTTGGGGTGCACTGATTCCGTGCTGGGAGTACGGGATGGCAGCAGGAAGGGCATCCAGCCACCCCTTAACCATTAACATACCAAATCCGATTAACGATGGCTGACCCTGCGTAACTGCGGGACAAGGCTCAAACGATAGGTAGATAATCTTTCAGATGTAGAAACACGGCTACCAACTGTCGTTTATATCGCACGGTTCCTTCTTAGTGTTGCCATTTTTTTCTCCATCAGTGTACTTCGTTGGTTCTCTCGCCCGTCCGGTCTGTATCGAAGGTAGTTCTATATTTTTCCTCCAACACGTCATTTGGTACCTGCGCCACAGTTTTTTAATATTTCCGTTTTTCTCTTTTTGTACAGGCTAGGTATTCCGAGAAGAAACATCAAAATATTTCCAAACGGTGGGCCCTGCAAGAAAACAGTAAATATCAATTTCTCATAAATGAGGTCTACAAAATGGGACTATTCACTTTCTATTAGATGGCGTTGCTGGATGAACCGAATTTTCTTTTTTGAAAATTGTGAACCCCTATTTTGTTAAGACGACTGCGCCACCACCACTCGTCGGAGGTGGTTGTGTGTAAGTGATAATAGAAAAGAACGAACAGAGGACTGCCGAGTGTTACTCCCGCTGAGTTTATGTTCACTAAGTTTGTCGTATCCAGTTGGGTATCACCAAGCCTTGTAAGATGACTGTTCGTCCAAACAGGTGCACAATACTCAGTACTTGAGTACACCAAGCCCAGAGCTGAAGTTCGCAGGGTGGTTGCTGAAGATCCCCAGGTAATTCTGCATAGCTTATGTAGGATGTTGTTTCGAGTCATCAACTTTTGAGCTAAGTTAAGAAGGTGTTGTTTGAAGCATAGTGTACGATCCAGGATGACACCAAGATATTTTGGGTTTCAATTATGACGAAGAATTCTGCCTATGAAACTTACTTCCAGTTTTACGTTCGCCAACCGATTATTTAGATGGAAGCAACACAATGTGCATAATATCTGGCACAATCAGATCTACTCTAGTTTATTGGCTTCCGCTGTTAACCGGTATAATGCGTCCTGATCTACGCAGATATACTGCCCTTATGAGAGAATTCCACAAGATCTCCAGGAATTCTAACCTACCTGTGCATAGTGACCTGCCACTTTTAAATCGTAAGAGACTGAAATCACGCCATCCAACTTTGTGCGATGCTGCTGACATGGTTGCTAAGGATTTCATACCTCTTGAAGAATGGAAAGGTCGGTGGGAAGCAGTGACAGATGTGCGCTTGCATAACATCATCTCAGGTGCTAAACTTCCAAGTAGATTCGACCTACCACGCAAGACCTGGACTACTCTCAACAGAATCTATACCGGCCATGGCCGATGCAGGGATGCTCTCTTTAAGTGGAAGAAGCTGCCTGATCCAGCCTGTGACTGCGGGGCTCCATACCAGACTGTTCACCACATTGTCAGTGAATGCAGGAGCCGAGCCTATCACGGCGCCAAGGACGACTTCCTGCTAGCAACTCCAGATGCAGGGAGCTGGATTGAAGTACTGGATATTCAGTTGTAAAGACAAACTTAAGTTTCTTGTGTGCCAATATGTACATATGTATATGTAATTTAATTTCATGATATGTCTGTATTAGTCATACGCTAAATAATAAATCACTGAGTTTTGTTTCACTGTAACATATTATTAGCGGACTTTCACTAGAAGGCCTCCTTTCATAAACTGAGCTTGCTATTTTCTCGTGATGAAGAGTGTAAGGGCGATTGGTATCTCTGATGTTATGACGTAGTGATATTATACTCCTTCTGGAATAAGCCCACGATTTTTTCCATGAAAATACGGGACACCTGAAAAGGCTGTGATCAGACGACCAATAATTTGTGAAGTATTGCATTAACAGAACATTAGGATGACAGAAACATGATGCTGAATAAATGCACTTTGGATCAGAGCAATGGTTGTTAATACCCTAAGTGAAGTGCACTTACAACTCGTTCATATTACTAGAATGTTTTATATTTTTCACCTGAGTGAATTTGCTCTCATAACTGCTTATTGAGTAAGAATCTATTCGTACTATTCTGCTCATGAAATGCTTAGATAACACTGTAGAAACATTGCACTGGCAAATGTACTTCCCAAAAAATTTGTTTTATTTATATGACCACTAATGATACATTTTTTAAAACAAACGAGCAATTCGTGCATTCGACCCTGGAATGCACAAAGTGTTTTGTTAAGTCCTACAGTTTTAGGCAGAACTTTTACTTTCATGTAAGGTACATATGCTATGTTGTGAGGCGATCGGTATAGTAAATGCATAAAAGTAAAATGAACACACATCGTACGCCCCGAAAGCACTCGTGTAATGTAACATGGCAGTTTTATAACAGGTTCCATAAGATCGGATGATCGCAGCATGAGACTGTTGAAGCCAGTCATATTGAAACAATAAAAATGTCTACACTGCGATCACAGCTTACGAAGTGTTTCCATTTTACTTTTATGCATTTTTCCTTTAACGCTTTAAGTATTCCAATCCATCTATTATTTTCTTCCTTAGAATCGATCCAATAATTTAATTGTTCAGCTACAATCGTTTTGATAATACAATTTGCAACAAACAATTCTGCACTACCACTTTATGTATATGCTTACTTTCTGATTCAGTGGTATACTTGGTTCTGAATAACTCCATTAATTCCTTTCTGAAACTAGTCGAACGAATCGAATTATCTGAAATCTGCTTCCTCCATGACATCAAGCATTTAAGTGCCAGATTATAAAATAAATGAATATAGGAATAAAACCTACTACGAACAGCTTGATCACCTTCATACAACTACTTCAACATAGATTTAACCTTCAAATCCACAAAATTATTTTCTTTCCTGAATTTTATCTTTGTTATGAGTAATTCGTAACAAGTTATTGTCTCTACAAGTCTACAAGGCAGACATCCATTGCTCAAATGCTTGTTTAAAATTAAACCACAACCATAATTCAAATTCCCCATCGTTGAAAATTGATTGCGAAGATAAAGAACAAACAGATTGAGAGAGGAAAAATGATTTTAGAGGAGGACATAAATTTAAAATGCTTTCAAGAGCAGGAAGTAATACCAGCCATCTTGTACTGCTGTCAGCTAGCAATGGACGGTAAATGACGTTTACAAAATCATAGAAATTTTTGAGTCTTTCCACCGTTACAGTATAAATTAGAAAATACCTGTAAGTTTTACAAATGATATTCTTTTTATCAATTGGTAGCTTCCTAGCGGCTACTTCCATTCTGTTGGGGATGGTATGTGCCACGCAGCTCACACCTATAAGCTAATTCCTACCAAAGCTGGCTTGTAATTTAGCAAAACCATTTTGTCTGCCACTTCTGTCAGTCCATCAAACACAGTGTCCGTATTGTGAACAGATAAACACGAAAACTTTGATTCGAGGCAGTGATCATGCAGAACCGACATCGCATTTTTAGGTATTGGTTTAGAAGCTTCATTTTCATTAGAAATGAATGCCAATATTCTTTGATGTGCCTCGCTTTCTGAAATGAAATATTTAATTAATACGGGAAGAAACTTTGTTGATTTGTGATTTCTGGTATCTATAGACAAACTTAAAAAGTTTGCTCAGTTAATATATACTTTAAGAAGTTGTTTACAGCAAAGAGTTAACACGTTATTAACAATGGCTTCAGTTTTGGTTGGTTTAAGACTAAACTTGATATCACGGAGATTTTTGATGTCAGTTGTTGTGAGCAATCTATGGAACTGCAGCTACGATTATGATACATAATGTGCTATGCAGAAGTTCCCTCGGCTGCGTAAGTGAAGCCTCTTCATTTCCTGGAATTTCACGAATTATGCTTTTACTGTTTACCTGTTCTGTCTTGACACAGAACCAAGGGCATAACAGTAATATGCGTGATACAGAGCCGACTTCAGTGAAATGTCTTATAGGCCGGCAGGTGTGGCTGTGCGGTTCTAGGCGCTTCAGTCTGGAACCGCGTGACCGCTACGGTCGCAGGTTCGAATCCTGCCTCGGGCATGGATGTGTGTGATGTCCTTAGGTTAGTTAGGTTTAAGTAGTTTTAAGTTATAGAGGGACCACAGAAGTTCAGTCCCATAGTGCTCAGAGCCATTTGAACCATTTTTTTTAAATGTCTTATAACAATTGTGGGGAAGTACCATGTCAGCCTTCACCGACAATATTATACGAGAAACTCGCCAGGACGTGAAGGCCCAAGGGCTGTCTACTGACTGCCGTGTCGTCCTCTGCCTTGAGGCGTCATGCGGAGGCAGTATGAAGGGACATGTGGTCAGCACACCGCTCTCCTGGCTGTTTTGCGACTTCCCAGACCGTGGAGCCGCTACTACTCGCCCAAGTTCAAATGGTTCAAATGGCTCTGAGCACTATGGGACTCAACATCTTAGGTCATAAGTCCCCTAGAACTTAGAACTACTTAAACCTAACTAACCTAAGGACATCACACACACCCATGCCCGAGGCAGGATTCGAACCTGCGACCGTAGCAGTCCCGCGGTTCCGGACTGCAGCGCCAGAACTGCACGGCCACCGCGGCCGGCACTCGCGCAAGTAACCCTTCAAGTGGCATCACAAGGCTGAGTTCACCCCTCAAATGATACTATTAATCTTTCGTTATTACACTTAATGGGAAAGCTCTGTGACACTTAATATCAAGAATTCGGTTTCAAGGTAGGCCTTCAATAAAGCATATTTGTGAATGCAGTGTTTTACATTTTTAAAAGTGTGTTTCTTAGGATCAGCATGGGCAGAATTTCTTATTATGTGTGCAACAACTTTGCCCATTACTTCTTTTTTGTAAATAAGTCGTTGACTTTTGAAGTTGTTCCAATGGCAGCAGGTAAAGCAAGCTTATGTTTGTCATTCTTGAAGTTTTCCCGACTTACTGAATGTTCGATGATTTTTTGGGATTGTATCCGGATCATGTTGACTTCTTACCACGATATTTCAGCTGGCAATCGTCCAGCCATCTTCGGGTGAGTGTCAGTCACTAGAGACTGCAAGTTTTTTTTTTTTCTTTATTGTCATTTTGATACCCGAGACAGGTAGGCCGGCAGCGGCAGCACTACACCGCTCTTCGGCCACAGAAAATACAAGTAGGACATAAGAAGACATAGAAAAACAAATAAAACGGCGGATAAAAAACAGTAAACACACAAAGTAAAATACAGGGAGCCGTTCACAGGCGCAGTGAAATAAAAAATGTTCAGCACTAGCACACGAACATAGACGACGGAAATGACACACGTGAACGATGGAGCACAAACGACGAAACACTGAATCACTATCACGAAGGCACACACAAACACTGGCGACGACGATTCCGGTGTGCGAATGTTCACTGTTCATGTACGGGTCTGGGGACTTGCCAAAGGGGAAAAGGTGGGGGAGGAGGGAGAGGGGAGGGTGGTGATGCCATTGGCAGAGGAGCGGGGAGGGGGAGGAAAGACGGGAGGGGGGTAGGCGAAGCCCGGTGGTGGGGGAAGAGGAGGGAGGGAGTGAGGAAGAGAGGAGGGAGAGAGGGTGCCCTTGGGAAAAACACAGGAGGTGGAAGGGGAGGATCAAAGTTGGTAGGAAGAGTAGATGGAGGGGATGAGGGCATCATCATGGAGGGGGAGTTGGCGGAAGCCACCCTGGGTAAGGGTATGGAGAGTGGAGAGACGAAGAGCGGGTGGGACGTGGGAATACAGGCGCGATAGGAGACTGCAAGTTCCTGGCGTCGGCTTTATAGCAAAAAATTGGCGCGGAAAAGCACCTGCATTGGCGGTCGTCAAAGGAGCGTCCTTTATCGAAATCCGCCCCCTCTGCAAATACTGTTCTATCTGTGGCGGACAGGCGCATGCGTAAAGGTGAAAATATGACCGCCCTCTGACAGAATGCGCGCTCGCGTCGCTAATAACCAGATGTCAGATGTTGCCAGAGTGTCAGTATGAATAAACTGTCTTCTCTCAGAAGAAATTAGTGATGTCATAGGGTCTCAAGTCTTGTCCAGTTGAAACCAGCCGTTACGATTTATAAGATTTTATGCTGGGCGTATTTCCACAGATTCTTTAATTACGGAATCCCAAAAAATCACGCTGGGGCCAAGATTTTCGTGGCAGAAAAATCCGTAGTATGTCCTGTTATAATACAATGTCAGCTATGGCCGACGTACTGGGCTGCGAAAGGCGATTGTGGCGCTCATGTTCAACGCACCATTAATGTACTATGCGCGTCGTCTGATCGATGTAAGCTTTGTCGAACGGACAAGGAATTTTGTAGATTCCGGCCTTCTGCAAACCCAGATCGTCTTTTACCGAACCGAGACGGGCACTAATCTTTGCTGGTGGCCGGAACATTACTTTAACTTGATGTTTCCTTAGGTTCCTGCCTACTTTAGATGAAAGGTTGCCGATGTATGGAAGGAACAGCTCCTTATCTTCTTGATACTGTGGGTGGTCATGTTTCTTCCTTCTTAGTGCTACATTAGCGCTTACAGTTACCTGAAGATGGCTGGACGATTACCAGCCAAAATATCGTGGCAAGAAGTCAACACGATCCGGCTGAAATCCCGAAACCTCATCGAACAGCTTATGTTTGTTTGACTTACCATGCTTAACAACATCCAAGTCTCCACTCGGTGCAGTCGAAAATGCGACACTTCAAATTTTACGGTGATCTTGTTAACTAAGCTTTGTCTCTTTGAGGGATATTTTTCCTTTAAGATGGAAGAACAGGTGCATATGCTTTTAGTAATAATAGGTCAGTTCCCCGAAACAACACACCACGTCAGCTACCAACAAGAAACTAGGCAAACTTTTTCTGTCGTCATTGTTCAGGGACCGCGCTAAACAATGGCACCCACTAAGTGAAATAAGCGCCGAGCCAGAATTTCTCAGTAGAAGAAATGGTAAAAACAGTTCCATTTTTAGTTGAGGAAGACGGTGTCAAGAAAATGTGGGACCTTCTCGCGCCCCAACAAAGATTCTGAGAAAGCGGGACACACAAGGAAAAACGGGCAATACTTCTGTTTTTCACGGGACGCATGGAAGGCTTATTCTGGAGTTTTCGAAGCCCAGCGTGTTTTTTCTACTGTCTTGCTGTATAACATCAACAGTACCCCAACGGCACTAGTTACGTGACGAGTCATTGTGTAGAGAGTCGTTGTTGGGCTACGGCACGCAGTGGTCGCGCGTAGCCACAGCTCTGTTATACAGGGTGGTCCATTGATAGTGACCGGGCCAAATATTTCACAAAATAAGCATCAAACGAAAAAACTACAAAGAACAAACTTCTCTAGCTTGAAGGGGGAAACCAGATGGCGCTATGGTTGGCCTGCTAGATGGCGCTGCCATAGGTCAAACGGATATCAACTGCGTTTTTTTTAAACAGGAACCCCCATTTTATAATACATATTCGTGTAGTACGTTGGAAGAGTACAGTACGGCTTGACATTGAAAATAGGTACAACATTCTTCGTTATTCTTGTCAGAACAACATATTTTTTGTAATAATAACTCAATTTCACTTAATACACCGAAGCAGGATATCAGTGTAGGAATGAATGACAATTTATTTATTTAATTGATCACCCAAGAAATAAATACCTACATCCAATTTGGTGAGATCTGCGAAATGAATGAACGTATGGTCGTCTGCTAACTGCAGATAATGAATGTGCAATATATGAACATCTTTGAGACGGCCCTTCAGTCACCTTTGGTGGAACCAAAGAGATGAAATTTACCTGAGCTTTGAGTGCCTGAAATGTGGCTAGCCAATACGGTAGCAAGGTGCTCCCCCACCTCGGCCGACGTGCGAGATGACCTGAAGAACGGCCATTTTTCAGCACTCTGGCGCTGGATCTTGTGTTGGTAAGACCTGTCTTAGGTGTGCTCCGTAAAGACAAAAGAGTGGAGAAAATGGTATGCATGTGAAATACTTAAGAGTAGTTTGGAATAATTATTTCTCTATTTCACGAACTTTTGGGGGAAGAATTAAATGACAGACAGGTAATATCAAGGGGATCATAGTAATTTTCGGAAGTGACCAACGGTCACAGTGAAACCACGTGTAGCAATAAGTTGAAATACTTGCGAGTGCTAGTACTAAGTTGGAATACTTGCGAGTGCTAGTACTAAGTTGAAATACTTCCCGAGTGCTAATGTTAAGTTGAATTTCTGGCGTGTGTACTATAAGTTGGAAATATTTAAGAAATGGCGTGTGCAGGACTTGAAATTAGAGACGAGTACTTCCACGTGGTGAGTACTGTGTGGGTCTCAATCTGTGTATAAAGATAAAGAGAAGTATTCGTCTATGGTATCAGTTGAAGACTCGCGTGTGTGACGAATATGTTCTTAATATTACTTTGCGTGTTATGTTTCCGTGTGACGCTGGATTCAAACTCTAATACTCTGAGAGAGAAGCAAGGTGAGTCAGCCGTCTATCCAGCAACGCCACTTGGCTTGCATTGCACAGGAAGACGTGCATATATCCCCCAGAGTTCGTAGTAGGAAAGAAAAGTTACGAAATGGGGCAGTGTCGTGTGAAACTGGGATGAACACTAATTGAAGTGGGAAAGCTGAAAGTGAAGTGATTCTAACGTTGTGACTATTCATTGTGATGTATGTTGCCAGTGTGATGTATTTCATGTAATTTAAGTATGTGTGGCTTGCATGGGAGAGTAGCAAGATGGGTTTAGAGGCAGTGGGTTATGCATGTTCTTTTTTGTACCGCTCGGTCTGGAGTAAATTTTCCTGATGATGGGTGTGAGAGTCGAAGTGTGAGATATAGCAAAAGATCCACCATCCTATCCAGAAAGAGCACTGTAGCGTTAGATAATTACGAGACCATAAGATAGAGAATCACCAATGTAAAGCCATGCCCACTGGGCTGGGTTTCTCATGTGTAATTGTTGTATAAAATGTAATAGTGTGTTTAGGTTACCTTTGAACCATAATAGAATTTATATGAATAAAAAAGATAGTGAAAAGAAAAAGATTGGTGACCTTGTTCTTCAAATAGTGTGTAGTCATGATAGCCAGAATTTATAATGTGTGCGCCTTTCACATTCAGTGCGATGGCCGCGTGTTGATCAAAGCCGTTGGGTAAGAAAGAAAATGTGGTATTGCCAGAGCGTAGTGAACAATCAGAGTTGTGTAAATTACTAATAGTCAGAGTGCGTTATCCGTTTCCGTAATATTCAAACAGGAGAATAATTTGCAGCTTAATTGTGGGTACTAGAGCTCATAATCAGTCATTGATGTTGCACAAGAAATAACAACAAATCCACTCGCATGGGCAGACCACTCATCTTGCAGACCTGACTGCTTGATGCCACAGTATGAGCAAGGCATGTCGGTGCCTCTCACCGTAAAGAAATATGAATGTTTTTGTTGGACCACTTTTTTCGCTTTGTGATAGATGGCGCTGTAATAGTCACAAACGTATAAGTACGTGGCATCACGTAACATTCCGCCAATGCGGACGATATTTGCTTCGTGATACATTACCCGTGTTAAAATTGACCGTTTACCAATTGCGGAAAAGGTCGATATCGTGTTGATGTATGGCTATTGTGATCAAAATGCCCAACGGGCGTGTGCTATGTATGTTGCTCGGTATCCTGGACGACATTATCCAAGTGTCCGGACCGTTCGCCGGATAGTCACGTTATTTAAGGAAACAGGAACTATTCAGCCACATGTGAAACGTCAACCACGACCTGCAACAAATGATGATGCCCAAGTAGCTGTTTTAGCTGCTGTCGCGGGTAATCCGCACATCAGAAGGAGACAAATTGCGCGAGAATCGGGAATCTAAAAAACGTCGGTGTTGAGGATGCTACATCAACATCGATTGCACCCGTACCATATTTCTATACACCAGGAATTGCATGGCGACGACTTTGAACGTCGTGTACAGTTCTGCCACTGGGCACAAGAGAAATTACAGGACGATGACAGATTTTTTGCACGCGTTCTATTTAGCGACGAAGCGCCATTCACCAACAGCGGTAACGTAAACCGACATAATATGCACTACTGGGCAATGGAAAATCCACAAGTGGAACATCAGCGACCTTGGCGGGTTAATGAATGGTGCGGCATTATGGGAGGAACGATAATTGGCCCCCATTTTATCAATGGCAGTCTAAATGGTGCAATGTATGCTGATTTCCTGCGTAATGTTCTACCGATGTTACTACAAGATGTTTCACTGCATGACAGAATGGCGATGTACTTCCAACATGATGGATGTCCGGCACATAGCTCGCGTGCGGTTGAAGCGATATTGAAAAACATATTTCATGACAGGTGGATTGATCGTCGAAGCAACATACCATGACCCGCACGTTCACCGGATCTGACGTCCCCGGATTTCTTTCTGTGGGGAAAGTTGAAGGATGTTTGCTATCGTGATCCACCGACAACGCCTGACAACATGCGTCAACGCATTGTCAATGCATGTGCGAACATTACGGAAGGCGAACTACTCGCTGTTGAGAGGAATGTCGTTACACGTACTGCCAAATGCATTGAGGTTGACGGACGCCATTTTGAGCATTTATTGCATTAATGTGGTATTTACAGGTAATCACGCTGTAATAGCATGTGTTCTCAGAAATGATAAGTTCACAAAGGTACATGTATCACATTGGAACAACCGAAATAAAATGTTCAAGCGTACCTACGTTCTGTATTTTCATTTAAAAAACCTACCTGTTACCAACTGTTCGTCTAAAGTTGTGAGCCATATGTTTGTGACTATTACAGCGCCATCTATCACAAAGCGAAAAAAGTGGTCCAACCAAAGCATTCATATTTCTTTACGCACTACACGAATATGTAATAACAAATGGGGGTTCCTACTTAAAAAAACGCAGTTGATATCCGTTTTACCTATGGCAGCGCCATCTAGCGGGCCAACCATAGCGCCATCTGGTTTCCCCCTTCAAGCTAGAGAAGTTTGTTCTTTGTAGTTTTTTCGTTTGACGCTTATTTCGTGAGATATTTGGCCCGGTCACGATCAATAGACCACCCTGTATAATACCGGGTGGTTATAATTAAAGTGCAGGTACTCACGGATGCCCATAATGGGCTGTAATTGCCGTATGGCTGCGAAACTTGGTAGGTGTGCCGATGTATTGAAGCGCAACCGATTTACGCTGGAAACAATTAGTTCCAATTGTTGAAAACATTTAACAGACAATATCGCGCAAACATTTCTTTATTTATAACAACCGGTTTCGACAGACTTTGCTGTCATCTTCAAGTCTGAAAAAAATCTTTTTGCTATGAAACGCCAAGTTGCCCATGGATAAAAATCAGCAGATTTTAAAAAGTTTGTCATAACTAAAATATTTAAAAACATGAAACACCTTGTGCAAATGACCACGTCCAAATGCATATCGCTCACAGATGCTTGTTACGTTGCAAAAATACAGTACATAGTAACACATCTGTTTACATATGCTGGATATATTCGAAACGTACAAAATCCACCTTTAACGGCGTATAAAGTACAACTGAAAAAGTTCCAGTTGTGGCCACCAGGTTCAGATTTGGCGCTATACACTGTTGGTATGACGATATGAGATCCACGCTGTGATTTGACAAGCCATAACGTTAATGAACAGTATGGCTATCGAGAGAAAGAGACCGTGCCTTGTTAGTGAAACTGCTTTATGTGGACGGTAGCAATTACACTGCTGCATTGAGAGGGGATAGCCTGGTATCTGAGGAGAGGCCTGGTATCATTAAATTGTTTAAAGGAGATGATAGCGAAATTAGAAAGCACGGGTAAGCCCGGTCTGATTTCTGGAAGAGAAGGCATATTACCCCAGTGGAGGTGATTAAGGAGACTGTTGTTGCTGTAACTGACTATGCAGAACATGCCTTGGGTATTGCCAGTGCTCGTGCAGCATAACGAGCTTCGTCTATCCCATGGGCAACAGTACAGAAAGCTTTGCGGTAAATTTTACACTGACACCCATGCAAGATCCAGAGAGCACAGCAACTAGAACCTCACGATCCGCAGAAACGCTTGAATTTGCTCTTAGTTTTCTGGCATGGATCGAAGTTAATGACAAGTGGCCAGGTAATATTCCATAGAGTGACGAAGCACATTTTGCACTACAGGGTGCGGAGGATACAGGGATCTGTCGAATTTGGAGCACTTTTAAATAACGTGCTGTGCAGAAAGAGGCATTGCATTCGCCGTATGTGACTGTGTGTTGTGTATTCACAAGCACCGCCATTCTTGCTCCGCTTTCTTTGAAGAGAACACACCCAACCGCGACCTATGCACGTTATCGAGAGCTCCTTGTACAACTTGTGATTCTTGCTTTGGGAGAGCGCAGCTGTGTGGAACCAGTTGTTTTCAAGTAAGATGACGTGTCACAACATCTAGCTCATGTAGTTCGCCAGTGCAACTTTCTACGGGTGTATTATCTCCAAAGATGTTCCTGACGAAATAAGCCAAATTTCAAACTTATGCAGCAGAATGGGAGACAATTACAGGGTTTCGAAGAAATAATCTTTCAGTTTTGTTGTACATTGTATTCCTCCCTCAACACCCTACTTCAGTAGCCAATGTGGCAATGGAGTTCCACACTATGGACAATGTTTTCTATCGTGTCTGTAACAAGACACGCGGCTGGGAACCTGGTACTGTCATTCAGACGACTGCTTGAGCTCATTGTACCGTTCGCAGCAAATTGGGCACCCATCAACAGCACCAAAACTAACTTCCATTTCACAGTTATTGTGATTCTGTTGTAGATTTTCATTTTTCAGAAACACTGCCTGCGTCCCAGACTGTTGATCCCGAGCGGCCTTTGTCGGAGCCTGACTTTTGGGCAAATAGGTCAACAGAAGGCTGTCCCATGGAGGTTGACCCTTCCGGCTACGCAGCCGCTGACACAGCCGCTGCACTCGTCACCATTCTCAGCGATGTCATTCATAGACTGCACTAGCCATACAGCCTTTGGCATACTGAACACGGTCAAAGCTGTACTGACCTCTGCTGTTGGTTGGACGTCGTACCTCCGTTGTTTTGGAAGATGTTCCTCTTGGTTAGAAAGACGAATGTCCGGACATTGGATGGGTGGTGCCATCTGCCTTAGCACTGCAGGCAACTACACCCGCAGCACCACGACGCAGACATCCCCCACGTTATCGCCCGCACCTGCATCATGCGACGGTGGTGCGTAGTTTTTTTTGGGGGGAAAGATACTGACTTTGATGTGTGTACACGGTGCGTCGAGCCCTCTTTACAGTTCCGTGGGAGACGACACATTACCGAGCTATGCCCCCAGAGCTAGGAAGACTTGCAGTAAGAGTACATCATCATAACATGACGCTGTTATTCCTACAGCTACACGATGACTGAAACTGTAAACGCTAACACGCGAACCAGGTGCCAATAACCTATTACAACAACCACTAAATGGTCACATACTCAGAATTACTTATTACGATTATTTCAACTTGTACATAATGTACATAAAATTTAGTTCATTTTGTGGATATATGTGTGTTGTTAAACTATCACACAACAGAGACGTGCAATCTTGGAAAAGGACCCGAAGATGAACTGTAATACTGGAAAAGAATGTCATTGTCATCTACTATTATTGCAAACCTTCGCCTAAGTTCTCAAGATGTTGTTCATGATTTTGGAACCTCACAGAGCAGCATTCTTGGGGTATTAAAAAGTACAAATTTCACACCATCGTCTTTCGGTGCCTTGCGAACTTCATAACGGTAATTTGCATAACCGTCTCGTGTTTGTCAGTGGGCCTCCAACTAAACAGATTGTCATCTCATGCATTGTTCTCTGATGACTTATCTTTCATTACCGGACCCCGCAGCTATTGCATGAAGCTGAACATCAGAGCCGTCAGGTAGGTAAAATATGGTTAGAATCATGAGTATAAAACTTGTCGATTCTTATCACATTGACAAATACATGTGAATTTTCTGGAGGATGAATTTTCAATATTACTTGAAGATGTTACCCACAAAGAACGTTGAATTATGTTGTTTCTGCATGTCCCTTGTTCAGCGAACTGCTCGTGAAAAACAAGGGTGGTACTAGAATACAGTTAGCACAATTAGAATAGTCACTTGATAGTAAGATGCAGTATAATAAATTGGCCTACTATGTTGTCAGCTATTTAGATTTTTGTTTTGTTTTAAGGTTCCTTACAGGAGAACATGCGCGAAGAACCGTCAATAATTCGTGCAAATATGAGTGGAAATATTACGAACGACTACTGAGGCATTACGGAAAAAATATAATAGCTTTATCAGAAGACCATAGTAAGAAAGATCGGTAACTGTAACGAGATTGATTGCAAGAACGATCAACACATTTGTTTATATTGAAGGCCATAATTTCGAGCGTGTACTAGAATGATTCCGTTTTCGACCATTCCTACACATCTTGTAAAACAGGATAGTCTATAAAATATAGCTTTTGGTTATAGTTCTACGATGTTGGTTCTTAACAGAATACGTTTCAGATACCGATTCCGGATGGATATGGGATTGTAATCACGGTTTATTAGCAGGCACAACTAAGTCGTTTATCGAACAACATCAGAAGCGAACGTCGCATATGGAAAATGAAACATTTCTGTTCTGTCTCTTATTTTCACAAAACATAAAGGCGTTATTCAATAATAAAATCTTGTAGTTAAGCAATGGAAATTGACACACAAGCAAATGTTCACAAGATTTATGAACTACACAAGGTACTGAAGACATTGGGCTGCTTCAAGTGTTAAACTGTCACATAACCTAAAAAAGCTTAGGTCATTCTATTCCCAGATTTGAAAGACGTTAACAAACATGGTAGGATGTAGCAAGAAGGAACATAAGGAAACTATTAACCCCATCGCCCCATCTCCCAGACTGTGCTAGGAAATACTGGAAAAATCTTCATTTATTACTCAACACAGTGTAAAGATATTTGGTTTCCTCTATTTTATCCAAAGAAAGTGTTGATAGCTAATGTTAGTAAGAAGTTTATCTACTGATTTTCGAATTATGAAGAAAAATATAGCAAATTACTTACAACAATAAAGTTCCTTATAGATCAACAAAATTTAGTAGTTAAAAACTGTTCATAAAATGATATTAAAACAGTATCATAAAAAATTAAATCCTTTCAGATCAATTTGTAATGACAATGTGACAAGATGGACAAGATGTATACTTTACGTTCCAAACTTTGTCTTTCATTATGATGTGAATTTAGAGCCTTCTGAATCTCTTCTATACAACAATTTTTTATGTCAAATTATATTCATTGCACCATAGTTTTGTTTATTTTTGCAGAGACAGAGAATAAATATTTTATTTCTGAATACTATGTTCTCACATATTCAAACTCAGTTTCCTCTTTCCCATCTTCAACATATTTTTATCTTAATTCTACAAATTCTATCAAAAAAATTTTTGGCTATCTTTCAGTTTTCCTATGATTATCTTCTTCACTTTTACAATATTGTTTCCTATACAATCAGTTGTATCAAATAGTTCAACAACATCATAACTCAGTAAGTGTCTTCAGTTTTTATATTATACATCCAAGAATCTGAAACCATATAATACTGTTATGAATATTGTACTTGAATTCTTTACGTAGATCCAATATGCACATCATTACTTAGATTCATTTTTCAAACATAACAAGATAATGGCTTTTTAAAGTGTACAGCTGTATAATGTTCACTAAAGATGATTCTGGTCTAAGATTCGGTTTAATCAAGAGGTTTTTACGTTTTTTATACTAGGGTACGAATCTTACATATGATGTGTTTCTTACATGTCTCATACTTTTCTAAATGTGTAGTTATTCATTTTTCCATGAAATCTTTCTGGAAAGTATTTTTTATCATTTTGTTGTTTTTGCATTTGACCAAATGTACATCTTTGACCTGTCCTTTTGGTTGCATTTGACAGTTGTATGTGATTTTCGACACTATTTTAAACTTATAGGATGCACTACACATTTTGTTCTGTTTCACTATGTCGATAGTAGAGGGAGAGAAAAGACTGACTACAAAAATCAACTTAAAATTAACATACATAATGCAGAAATAAAGAGGCTTGCTCAGGATAGATAAACGTGGAGAGCTGTATCAAACCAGTCTTTGCACTGGACCCAACAGCAATAATAGCAAAATATATGTTTTTGAAAATTATTTCATGCATTAGTTTAAGATTTTCTATAACGAATTCCTAATTGATAATTTTATAAATGACTGCCCTCTTTATGGATAATATCTATTAATTGCCAACTGTAAACCTATTATTCCATCCAAATTCCATCTACATCTACACGATTACTCCCCTGTTCACAATGAAGTGCCTAGCAGAAAGTACATTGATTCACCTTCTACCTTTTTCTCTACCGTTCCAGTTGAATAGTGCGAGTAACAAATAAACACTGAAATATTTCCATGTGGGCCTTGATTTCTCTTATTTTATTTCGATGGCCACTTCTCCCTATGTAGGTGAGCGCCAACAAAATAGCTCCAAATTCGAGGGGAGAGAGCTGGTGATTATTCATGAAAAACAATCGGAACTACGAAAAATTCCTTTGTTTTAATGAATATTCCACCCACCCCCCCCCCCCCCCCGCCCAACTTACGTATCATAACCGTGACACTAACTGCCCTATGTAGCGATACTACAAAGCAAGTTGTCGGTCTTTGAATTTTGTCGATGCTTTCCGTCGATCATACAGTCCACGTCAAGTAGGTAGGCGCTTCCGCGCAGAGAGGTGCAGTGATAACGACGCGTGGAGGGGATGTTTGCGTAAGCCTGTCGGTAGAGAGAGGACAAACAATATCCTCTTTGCCAAACCGTGTTGCTGTGATTATCAATCAGCTTCACTTGCTCACGGCACCTTGTATAACACGTTCAAATATATGACGAGCAAAATAAATTTTAAAACCGATTACTTCTCTTCAAATCACATTAACCACGGAATGGAAACACACAGCAGCAGAACGTACCAGCGTGACTTCAAACACTTTGTTACCAAAATGTCCTCCGTTAGCGAGGATACATGCATCCTCCCTCCGTCGCATGGAATCCCTGATGCGCTGATGCAGCCCTGGAGAATCGCGTATTGTATCACAGCCGTCCACACTATGAGCACGAAGAGTCTCTACATTTGGTACCGGGGTTGCGTAGACAAGAGCTTTCAAATGCCCCCATAAATGAAAGTCAAGAGGGTTGAGGTCAGGAGAGCGTGGAGGCCATGGAATTGGTCCGCCTCTACCAATCCGTCGGTCACCGAATCTGTTGTTGAGAAGCGTACGAACACTTCGACTGAAATGTGCAGGAATTATCCCGTATGAAATCATGATAACGTGCTCCACTGAGCGTAGGTGGAACAACGTGGGGCTTAATCATGACATCACCAACAACGCATGCCCAAACGTTCACAAAAAATCTGTGTTGATGACGTGATTGCGTGCGGATTCTCGTCAGCCCACACATGTTGATTGTGAAAATTTACAATTTGATCACGTTGGAATGAAGCCTCATCCGTAAAGAGAACATTTGCACTGAAATGAGGATTGATACATTGTTGGATGAACCATTCGCAGAAGTGTACCTGTGGAGGCCAATCAGCTGCTGATAGTGCCTGCACACGTTGTACATGGTACGGAAACAACTGGTTCTCCCGTAGCACTCTCCATACAGTGGCGTGGTCAACGTTACCTTGTACAGCAGCAACTTCTCTGATGCTGACATAAGGGTTATCGTCAACTGCACGAAGAATTGCCTCGTCCATTGCAGGTGTCCTCGTCGTTCTAGGTCTTCCCCAGTCGCGAGTCATAGGCTGGAATGTTCCGTGCTCCCTAAGACGCCGATCAATTGCTTGGAACGTCTTCCTGTCGGGACACCTTCGTTCTGGAAATCTGTCTCGATACAAACGTCCCACGCCACGGCTATTGCCCCGTGCTAATACATACATCAAATGGGCATCTGCCAACTCCGCATTTGTAAACATTGCACTGACTGCAAAACCACGTTCGTGATGAAAACTAACCTGTTGATGCTACGTACTGATGTGCTTGATGCTAGTACTATAGAGCAATGGGTCGCATGTCAACACAAGCACCGAAGTCAACATTACCTTCCTTTAATTGGGCCAACTGGCGGTGAATCGAGGAAGTACAGTACATACTGACTAAACTAAAATGAGCCCTAACATGGAAATTAAGCGTTTCCGGACACATGTCCACATAACATATTTTCTTTATTTGTGTGTGAGGAATGTTTCCTGAAAGTTTGGCCATACCTTTTTGTAACACCCTGTATAATACGTCTGTGTGGGTGTATTTGACAATATTTAAATGTAAATCACAGTATTTAAAACAGAACTACTAGTAGCATAAGCTGATGCAAAATACTATCGAGTAAATGGACAGTATATAATTTTTCGTTGTCGAAGAGTATTATGAGTGTAAACTAACTCGTCGACGGCATTTATGATCCATGGAAACAGCAAACAACCAACTTTTTTTGTTCGAATAACACGAGGGAATGCTGCTCGATAACGTTGGAAACCTCCGACAGCACGATAATTAACACGCTCTGTGGCATTTTCCTGCAGGTTTTCCTGTAATGAATCTGATTAAGCCATGTTCATCGAGGTGATACGCTATTGAAGTTCCTTCTTGTCTTACTTTCTGTATCTTTCTCAAAGTATGTGCCTTGTGCTGTAGCTGCGTAACTTCTTTCTATTAAAAACTTTCTTCCACTGAAATCAATGTCTTAAAATTCTTTGAGTTGAAGAAGCCCTACATTTCAAGCCAATTTTCTAATGGATAATTGTAACAAGTTTTTGTGACGTCGGATATTAATCATTTATATCCATTGCAAACAATGATCGCCTTAAATCATCCTTGTCAAAACGATCCATTCGCGACTAACCGCTCGCGAAGAGAATGGATCTTGTTGGCTGTCAGCGTTTAGTGGAGAGGGGCTGTGCAGAATGGCTGAAAATCGGGCCTCCTTTCTGCGTGACGCGGATTGAATCTGACAGGGACTGTATCTGACAGCAACGCTACTGGAAAGAACGGACAAGCGTAGCGTTGGCAGTCTCTTTAGGAGACCTTTGCGTCTTCTAAGCGTTCTGCCAATAAAACACTGTCTTTGGTTCACTTTCCCCACAACATTATCTATGTGATCGTTCCAATTTTATATGTTCGTAATTGTAGTCTTTAAGTATTTACTTTAATTGATAGCTTTTACACTTGTGCCGTTAATCGTGTAACCGAAATTTAACGGATTCCTTTTAGTACCAACGTGAATGACCTCAAACTTTTCCTTATTTACTGTCAATTTCCACTTTTTGTATCTATACAGGTAACCTGTCAATCGTTTTCAAGTTGGTTTTGATCTTGTGATGACTCTACTAGACAGTAAACGAGAGCACCCTCTGCAAAGTCTATGAGGGCTGCCCAGATGTCTCATAAATGACATACTCGTATATAGACTGGGAACAGCAGAGGGCCTGTATCACTTAAGCGGGGAACGGCAAATATCATTCCTGTTTTACTTGATGATTTTCCTTCAGCTGCCACGACCTGTGTCCTTTCTGACAGGATATCACTAATACAGTTTTACCACTGCGACGGGGAAACGGGTCATCTAGCTTCAAAATCATTTATTCTATTTGAAAAATCTTTCTGTAGCATTCTTGTAACACAATTGAAACTGCATTTCATTATAAGCTGTACAGTCACCTGAACTCAAATCAAATTATTCTTGTATTTGATTTTCGCCGTCTTCACTATTTTCAGTTCAGTCAGACAGCCTGTTAAACTAAAGATACAACATACGTGTATGTTCAACTTTATTCCATTTTTTGCATCTTCATGTCTCGCGGCGCACTGAGTGCTCCGTTAAACTTCGAGCGTGCACGAAACATTCCACTTTTTCTTTTGACATTTCGGCTGCGTATCGTTCAGCCTTCTACACAGTCAGCCGAATGATTCGCGCTCCAGCACTCGCTCCGTTTTTGTAAACTCGCAGACCGCGCTCTTGTGCACGCGGCTGCAGATTCACAAGGCGCCAGAGACGTTGATCGGCGGCAAACAGGTAAAAAATATCCGTGAGTTATATCTGCGGCTGCGCAGTCGATACACCCTGGAGTATAGATGTATCACTGCGAGCTTCACTGTCGCGAAGTCTTTGTAAGATTATTAGAGAACGTGCCGTATTTTATGCTTTATCCAAGTGAAGCCGCCACTTCTATTAACTAAGTTCTTCGCCAACCGAATTTCAATTGCTTTTTTCGCTACTGAGTCCCAGACAGATGAAGTCGATGCTAAAATTTCGACCATAGAGTGTCCAGTATCGAAGTGCTCTGCTACCGTCCATTTATTAGACTGTAAGAGCCGGGTGAAACTGCGATGCTCTGTGGATCTCTATGGACTGTACGTGTCGTCTGTCGGATGTGTGAACGGCCACACCAGCTGGGATCCTGTAAACCCCTGGCTTCGGAATCACCAGATCATCTTTAATGAAACATGGGAGAGCAGCTGTCTTCGGTAGAGGGCTAAAGATCATTTTAACTTTGCGTTTGTTGAGGATCCGTCCTATTTTTGACGATAGAAATCCCACATATTTTGATTTCTTGGCCTTTTATACTATCCTAGACACATCAACAGTCAGAAAACGATATGGGTAGGGCCTAATAGAAAGAGCATCTGCGTTAAATGTATAATAGTATAAACCGTAGTAACTTGAGTAGTAATTCAGATATTTATTGGTTGGTTTCGTTCTACGAATATGTAACTCAAAATCTCTTATGACTGTTGATACCCAGTTTGCATGCGCGGCAATAGCCACGTTGGCTCCTTAGCAGGAGATCGCTGGACTGGGAAAGGTAGTGCATCGATTTCTTAGTCCCCTAGAAGCCTAGATATTTTTTTCGGTAGGGGTTTATTAAATGTGTACTGGACACAGGTTCCACATCTACCAGACCTGCGCCATCGCATTCGTACAGCTATCGCAAATGTTACACCTTCCATGCTGCAGAACACCTGGAGAGAAATGGAGTACAGATCAGATGTGTGTCGCGTCACTAATGGTGTGCGTATCAAAGTGTATTAGGGGTGTAAAATAAACATTCCCAGTACCACACTTGTAGAAACGCACTGAAGTGCCCAAGAAACTGATGTAGGAATGTGTATTCACTTACAGAGATATGTAAACAGGCAGAATACGGCGCTGCGATCGGCAACGCCTATATAACAAATGCCTGGCGCAGTTGATAGATAGGTTGCTGCAGCTACAATGGAAGGTTATCAAGATGTAAGTGAGTTTGAACGTGGTGTTCTAGTTGGCGTGCGACCGATGGGACACAGCATCTGCGAGGTAGCGATAGAGTGGGAATTTTCCTGTACGACCATTTCACGAGTGTACCGTGAATATCAGGAATCCTGTAAAACGTCAAATCTCCGACATCGCTATGGCTGGAAGAAGATCCTGCACAAACGGGACCAACGACGATTGAAGAGAATCGTTCAACGTGACAGAAGAGCAACCGTTTCGCAAATTGCTGCAGATTTCAATGCTGGGCCATCAACAAGTGTCAGCGTGCAAACCATTCAATGAAACATCATCGATATGGGCTTTCGGGGCGGGAGGCGCACTCGTGTACTCTTGATGAAAGCGCGACAGAAAGCTTTATACCTTGCCTGGGTCCGTCAACACCGACATTGGACTGTTGATGACTGGAAACATGTTGCCTGGTCGGACGCGTCTCGTTTCAAGTTGTATCGAGCGGATGGACGTGTACGGCTGTGGAGACAACCTCATGAATTCATGGACCCTGCATTTCAGCAGGGCAATGCTCAAGTTGGTGGAGGCTCTGTAATGGTGTGGGGCACTGTGCAGTTGGAGTGACACGGGATCTCTGATACATCTAGATACGACCGTGGCAGGTGACACGTACGTAAGCATCCTGTCTGATCACCTGCATCCATTCATGTCCATTGTGCACTCCGACGGACTTTGGAAATTCCAGCAGGACAATGCATCACCCCACACTTCCAGAATTATTACAGAGTTTCTCCAGGGACACTCTTCTGAGTTTAAACACTTCCGATAGTCACCAAGCGCCCCAGACATGAACATTATTGAGCATATCTGGGATACCTTGCAATATATTGTTCAGAAGAGATCTCCATCCCCTCGTGTTCTTACGGATTTACGGACAGCCCTGCAGGATTCATGATGTCAGTTCCCTCCAGCACTGTTTCAGATCATAGTCGAGTCCGTGACATGTCGTGTTGCGGCACTTCTCCGGGCTCGCGGGGGCCCTACATAATGTTAGGTAGGTGTGCCAGTTTCTTTGGCTCTTCAGTGTATATCGTCAATAAATATATCTGTTACTTCTGAAGTTATTACGTTTTTTATTATTTATGTATTTTGTATTTCCCATATTCCGCGTCTCAGGTCTGTACCGTAAAGCTTTTTCAACAAGAGACATCTATTTTTATGTCTTATTCAACATTATTCGAAAAAATATTGTAAAAATTTGATCACATTTCTCAACTCTTTTTCCGCAGGAACAAATTTCATTATTAATTCTTTCGTTATAAATTGGTTCTCGTTTAACAATTTGTTTTATTGCTATTACAACATAGTAGTATTGTCTGGCTATAATCCTAGCTACACACCTTTACAAAATTTTGGAATAGCAAGGAGTTCACTACAATGACTTCTAACAACACACCCTCTGAGGGTTGTACAATACCTTATTAACAAAATAAACATAATTGCCTCTGAAAACAAGAACGCCTCTGGTTAGTTACAAAAAATCTATAAAACATCGTTACAAAATAAAACAGGCTCTCTTTTAAAGTGTACATCTAGAAAACAAAAACAGTGAGAAACTCGTGATGATAATTATCAGTCTTTAGAAGTGAGTATGTCCTCCATGCATATTGATGAGTTCTTCCACTCTGCGAGGCATACTCTGGACGAGACCATCAAGTTTATCTTGGCGTATGAGGTCCCACCCCTCAGCGGCAGCTTCAGTGAGGTCCTGAGGTCTGCCAGGTAGCTACGGACGCTGTGAAATGGCCGCCTTCTACAGGTTCCATGCATGCTCAGTTGCATTCACGTCTGCGGATTGTGCTGACCAATGCATTCGGTCGATGTTGGATCTTAGAAGATACCGAGACATTTGTAGAGTACGGTGCGGCCTTTCATTGTCGTCGACTAGGATGAAGGTGTCACCGACACATCTGTAGGACCTCTTTGAGGTGGCGGGGACGAGTCAAATTGCCGTAGATGGAAATTGGAGGGATCTGCCGTCCCTTCATTGTTTCTGCCCAGAAGATTACACTTTCACTTGCAAGCGGATGGACTTCCTGAACCAATCGGTGTTTCTGGTGTCGTCAGCGCTTCTTCAAACCCTAACACATCCAGCGTCCTGTCGCAAACCAATCCTGGTCTCATCAGCATTCTGCAATGGTCCAATGTTGATGTGCAAGAGACCAGGTCCTTCGATTGCATCGATTGCGTTGGTTCAGTGCAAAGCTTCTCTCTAGTTTTCTGGATGAGACTACCCTGATGCAATCTTCTACGCACTGTTTGGCCTGAGATGCGAATCTCTGTTTCTGCGAGCCTACAGTTGGAGGAAGTAATCTTGCATTTGTGTTGCATACGAGGACGACCACAGCGAGCTCTATCGTTCACATTTTCCGTATCTCTACGTACTTATTCACACACCACTTATTCACACACCACTTTGAGTGAAATGTAACAATCGGTGACATCTTGCTGTGTATGACCTGCTGAAAGTAAACTCTCTACCCTGAATCTATCGAAGTGTTCTATATCTCTACGCGACATTTCAGTGCAGTGCTGAATACAATCTGAATGGTGCCGTTGTTGATACTTCACTGCTCGTTGTGTGCCGCCGCGGCAGCGGTGTATTTACATGACTGGGAAACGGCCACAAAGCATGCCAGTGGTAAAACCTGTCCAGTGTGTAAGCTATAACTGGATAATGCATGAAGTGCCTAGGTCAATGAGACCTCTACTATAGTGGACCGCATTTTACGGCGGTATTCCAAACTTTTATTGAGCAGCGTATATCATATTTCTGCAACTTATAATACTATCTTATCCTCTTTTGTTGAACAAATACCATAATTTCCACAATTTCCATAACACTGAAATTCTGAACCTGGTTATTTATATTTATTGCTGAAGAAAGTGAAGAGCTAAATACAAGAGGAGGCGCCAATTTTTTTTTTTTACATGAAACTAAAATGTCTCAATTTAAGCCGTTCCACTGGTTCTACTGAGCTGCCTTCAGCCTTCCTATATTCGCTTGCACCTCTGTTAGCCGTAACATCTGTGCTTTCGATTCTGGGAAGAAGGGTGAGCAGCAGAGTATTTTGTTCGGCTGTCATTTCTCAATTTATGCTTAACATTTCATAAATCTATACCTGTACTATATGTATAGTCCTTCGTTTCCGCCGCGCGGGTTAGCCAAACAATCTAAGGCGCCTTGCCACGGTTCGCACGGCTGCCCCCCCTCCCCCCCCACTCCCCCCTCCCCCCGTAGGAGGTTCGAGCCCTCATCTAGGCATGGGTAGGTGTGAGGCCCTTACCGTAAGTTAGTTTAAGTTAGATTACGTAGTGTGTAAGCCAAGGCACCGATGACCTCAACAGTATGGACCCATAGAAACTTACCACAATTTCCTGAGTTTCCTTTCCCGTTTGTTTAAGTTTTCATGTTATACTTCTGTTTCCTCTTTCTCATTCCTTGTCTTGTCTGCTATAGATAGTTTACTAATATCTGTGTGTGATGTTTCGATGTGCTCTGGTTCCTGGGTAGGTATTCTCTAAGTTATAGTGGCAGTTTAGCCAACTTTTGTGTAGAGATTAAGTAGCTTCTGCTGAGACATTAAGGGACACTAGTCAGCCGCTATTGCAGAGGTTGGCACAGGTTCCCGGGAAGTATTTTCTCTGTCCATCGCCCCTACTCCCTGTGGACCACCGACCGCTAGCGAGGAACATCACCGTTCGCTGGATCATAGGAATATGAGTCTGTTTGCTGTAGTCATCTGTTATTATGTAAGTTTCGGGAGTTGAAATGGGTAAGGATTTGGTTGAGGTTCAGATGCTAAGATGTTCCTTACAAGTATAGGCACGGTAAATCACAATGGAGTTTCTATTTAGTTAGGGAGTTCGACGATGCTTATTAATATTTCGGTTACGTAATGTGATTCTTTGTCCTACCGCTACTTAGCGATGGGAGAGTGGTTGGTCCACCCTGTGTCTCGATTTATTTAGGGTGAATATTTTATGTGGAAAGCGTTGTGTGTGTGTTAGTGTGTGTGTGTGTGTGTGTGTCTTAACCGTTTGTCGTGCCACAATTCTTTTTCCATGTTTCAATTTTAAGTTCTTTTCGAGAGTTTCGGGTTTATTGTAGCGTGTGAATTGGTAACAAACCACGCGTTTGTCATGTGGTGTATTACAGCCTTCCGTTCTATAAATCTCACCTTCTCTTTCTGCGATTTCTTTTTATAACTTTCCGCATGCGTATATTTTTACTTTTTTGAATAGCTTTCGTGAGTTCTCTGGTTCTTTGTGTCGGCTACCTTTGGCAACGCCTCTTCGCAACATGGAGAGCCTTCAGCTCAACGTTATTATTCATTCAAACGTGCTGTTCAATTCGAATTTCGAATGGTATGAGAGTCTGCTTTCTTTCTTTGTACCTCCGAGATGGAGAATGTCTGTGCGAGCTACCGTCCATCCTGTTGGTCAGTAAAACTTAACGTTTCTGTGGCGTACCGTGTTTTAATCTGGTGCGTAAATTTATCCTTATATTCTCTTCTTCCTGTGTGTGTACTGTGGGATGAATCTGCGAGATGAATGTGCGAGATTGCATGCAGATGAGATGGATTCTTCCTTACACCAAATCGAGGTTTTTCCACGTGTTAAGACATAGTTTATAGAATAACTACTGTCTTAGACATAGAATAAGAGGCATTCCTTTAGTAGTCATCTCTGATCGTAACTGAAGTTACTTGTGAATTTATTTCTGAATAAATGTTAAATGGCTTCTAAATTGTGTTTCCTAACGTCACTAATGCAATGCGCTCAACTTTTTCGTATGCCTCCCTCAGAGCCATGTGATTTCATTATTTGGTTTGCTGCTGTTTTATTCGATGTTAATACGAAAGTTTCATTCCGAATATAATCTACTGATAGCCAGTGAAATAACATTCCAGTGATTCAGTGCAGTCTTCATTGATTTAATTACTAATGAACTCATAAAAGCAGTTGACTGGGGTTTACTACGTACAAACGAGCACTTGACTAGCTTCCATTCTGACCATTCGGATAGGATGAGTAGCTGAAGCAGGAGTATGTATAATTTAAAATAACTTTTGACCCGTGAAAGACATTTGTAATCTATTATGAACTACGCAGACTATGTCCAGGGGCTCATGAAACAAACAACGTTTCGTTTTCACAACTTCCTATTAACCGGGATATTGAAATCAACTTTATTTTATTTTTTAATGATCTTATGATACACTGATGAGCCAAAACATTATGACCATCTGCCTAACAACGTGTTGATACAACTTTGGAACGCAGTAAGGCAGCGACTACGCGCGGCATCGATTCAAGAACACCTTGATACGTTTCCGGAGGTATGTGGCACCATAAGTGTACGCACAGCTCACGCAATTCCCGTGAAGCATTTGCTCGTGATCTGTAGCTGCAGGGCTGGTGTCTGATAGCGTCCGAGGTGTGTTACATGAGGCTCTGATCAGGATATCAACGTCAGTCCACTAGCACGATCCTCAGACCCACTGTAGCACTGCTCCGGCTTTGTCACATAGACAGTTATTCTGTTGTAAGATTCCATCACCGTCAGGGAAGACATCAGGCATAGTGCACAGCTGTCGCGGAGCCTTCAACTACTGCGACGCGCCCCATCAAAGCCAGGTGAATGTACCCCATAGCATAATACGGTCCCGCCCAGCTCGCGTACTTTTTGCGGTATAGCCATTTGCCTGGGTGAAGATGTATTCGGACAGGACTATCGACTTTGGGTAACAGGGAACATGACTCATCCGACCAGGCGATATGTTTCCATTGAAATACGGTCCAACGTCGATGATCCCGTGCCCATTGCAATCGTAATTGACGACGTCACTGGGTCAATATTTGAAGAAGTAGGGATCGTCTGCTACGGAGCCCCATGTTCAACAACGTGCTCTAAACGTTGTGCTCCAAACCACTTGTGCCTGCCCCAGAATTGTACTGTGGCTCAGACGCGCAACAGATCTCCATGTAGTGTGAAGAGGCGTAGACGTCCAAAACCTTATCGCCAATTCCATGTTTCATCATCCTTCGGCTACTTTCCGTAGATGCTCACGACAGCAACACGTGAACAGCCGACCAACTTCGTTGCACGTTCCCAGACGCCCGGTCATAACAATCTATACATTGTGAAAGTCACTTCTGTAAATGGATTACCCTCTTTGAAGTTTATATCGAAGCTGGAATGATTCTCCATTCGTCTCTGCTAGGCTTGTATACTTCTATTACCTCGTCACATGCCTGCAAAAAAGCCACAGAGTAAAAATACGCTGAATACATGGACTTCGTGCTGTAGTTGCAACCCTTGAATGGCTCGTCGCACGTATGTGCCACAGGAATTACTGCAGCCAGGAAATACAAGTCCGTCTTACTTTTCGATCGAGAACCGTCAATGAAACTGCTAGAAATGGAAATTTTGAGTCAGATACCTTGCTAAAGGCCATTGCCCACACAGCACAAAAGCAACGAAACTTCAATGGACCATACAATCTGTAAACGGTACAGTAGCTGAGTGAAAGAGAGTAATACGGTCTGTTGAGTCCTGATTTTGACTCTTTTCAAATGACCCAGTGCGTCTTGTGAATTAGCTCAATGAGGCATTTAATCTGCATTGTGTGCAGGATATATACCGATGGAAAAAATCACAATGCCAAAAAATAATTAACATAGAGGAATAACATTTTGGGGATACATTTGTCTACGTTACATATTACGTAAGTGATTTACAATGCAAGATCACAGGTTAATGTGAGCGCGACGTAAGTCATGGTAAACGTGAAATGCTTGTACATTAATAACCGGTGTAGCCGTCAAAATATTGAATGCAAGTATGCAAACGTGCAAGCATTGTGTTGTACTGGTTCCAATACAGGGACAGTTAATGCTGATTGTGTATGACTCTTGAGTTGTCCTCCGGTGATGTCTCATAGGTGCTCGAATGGAGACAGATCTGGTGATCGAGCAGGTCAGGGCAACTTTTCGACACTCTGTTGAGGAATCACAGCGGTATGTGGGCAAGCGTTATCCAGCTGCAAGACACCCCCTGAAATGCTGTTCATCAATGGTAGTACAGCCGGCAGCGGTGGCGGAGCGGTTCTAGGCGCTTCAGTCTGGAACCGCGCGACCGATACGGTCATAGGTTCGAATCCTGCCTCGGGCACGAATGTGTGTGATGTCCTTAGGTTAGTTAGGTTTAAGTAGTTCTAAGTTCTAGGGGACTGATGACCTCAGACGTTAAGTCCCATAGCGCTCAGAGCCATTTGAACCATAGTGCTCAGAGCCTTTTGAACCATTTGAATGGTAGCACAACAGGTCGAATCACCAGAGTGACACATAAATTTTCAGTCAGGGTGCCTAGGATAACCACGAGAGAACTCCTGCTGTTGTACAAAGTCGCACCCCAGACCATAGCTCCAGGTGTAGGTCCGTATGTCTAGCACGCAGACATGTTGGTTGCAGGCCCTCAACTGACCTCCCACAAACCAGCACACGGCCCGGAGTGAGAACCAGCTTTCATCAGAAAGCACAACAAACATTCATCTTGCTCTCCAATAAGCTCTCGCTTGCTGCCATTGAAGTCGCAAATGGCGGTGGTTTGGGGTCAATGGAATGCACGTTACAGGGCGTCTCGCTCGGAGCTATCCTTGAAGTAAGCGATTTGTAACAGGTCGTTGTGTCAGTATGGTGTCAACTGCTTCTCTAATTGCTGCTGCAGATGCAGTACGATACTGCCACGTGACTGTCCGGAGCGCTGTATTCTTGAGATCGTACACTGTCGTGACCACCGCTTCCAGCACAATCATGTACAGCAGCTACATTCCTGCCGAGCCCTTCTGCAACATCGCAAACGTAACATCCAGCTTTTCGTAGCCCTATTACACGACTCATCGAAACTCAGTGAGATGTTGATAATGGCAGTTTTGTCGCCTTACGAGGGCACGTTGATGAAATTGACCAAAGATGTCAATTTTCGAATTATTTTTTATTTGTTAGTACATCTCATGAGCAATAAGTTCCCAAAGTTTGAGTATGACGCGGTCTCCCTGCCACGCCCACGTTTTGAAGTAGCACTTCAATACCAGCTCAGTGAACAACGATTCTGTGTATTACTTTCAACCAAACGTGTGTGGGATGCATCTAGAAAGCCGTGATACATACTCTTTGGTTTTATAGATCATCTTTGGCCAATCCTGCACTTATCAAAAAGTGTGTTCATGGCAAAACCCAAAATACAAATGTGTCTCTACATTAACTCATATGGAAACGATGCCCTAAAAACACATTTGCATCTGCTACAGTTGTCAGAATTGCAACTTATGATGCATTTATTGTATTTAATGATGGGAACGTCGGGAGGATGAAAGTAGTAGAAAGAATGGGCTTCAAGATAGGAAATTTTACTCAAGACATCCTGAGAAAAATAGATTTACAGCGCGTCTCTGCAGCTGAAAAGTCAGTTGAAAGTCCTGGTAAAGGAAAGAAGACAGACAACAAGAAACCAGAAGAGAAGTCTTGAAGAAAAAGACGACCCAGAGTACAAATGTGGTGCCTTCTGAAGAAGTGACATAAGGAAAAAAGTTAAGTTGAACTTTAAATTGAGTTTCCAGAAAACTTTGTTTTTAAAGTTTATGTACCTTTTTACTCAGATTCTATGAATACTAGAATTATGAAATTTTGTACACATATTTCTGTAAACCTAATAAACGTTCTCTCAAGAGCAAATTTTGAAATTCTGATTGCAAGCTGAGATATGGGGCAAAGTGCCTGGAATTTTGCTTCAATTTAAAATTGTACTTGTGGAATTATAATTAAGAAATGATAAAAATTACCCTATTTGAACTATTCCAAAAACCTCAAGAGAGAAGCTCACAACATATAAAGAGATGAAACAGAGAAACTTTTGTAGAAATTTCTTCAATAGTTTCTGAAAAAAGTATCATATATTATTTTTTGAAATTAAAGTTCAAATTTCATTAAAAAAAGTTGAACTTTCACGAAAATCGTGGTACAAAATTTCAATGACATATCTCCAAAACTGTGGATTTGGTGCATTTTTTGAAATAGTGTGAGTTTTTCATCAACGTTCCCCCTTAAAGGCATTCTTGACTAACATCAACTCACCACGTCCACTCTCGAAGGTAACTAACGCTCACGAACGTTACAGCGTTTATTTGAAGCAAACCTGATTTGTATCCTCATAGTGGCGTTACTAGCGCCGCTCTTATGCGACTTGTGCGAAATTTGACTGGAGATCATGTTTCACCTGTAGATACACGCCTGCCAACTTTCGTTTACATCGCACAACTTCTTCAAGGCGTTGCGATTTTTTTTTTCGGTCAGTGTAGTTGAGGGTAGAAGTGGTTGCAATAGTTTTGGGGATGTTGTCGCACCATGCCTTAGACCTAGTCATTGTAGTTACCGTTAACATGAACGAGGATGTTTATTCCAGCAGCCCCTCTCTCCTATATCTTCATTATGAGTATGGAATGGATACTCCCTTCTTCCAAGATGCTAACAGCCATATTCACAGAGCTACTCGTTGCTGCATCTTGTGACAGAAAACAGCTTGGACTGCTTGGAGCAGCGGGTGAAACGTAACAATCTACTTCCCCGGAAAATTGCAGCTCTACAGAATCAAATCATCAACTAGCAGCTTCAGCTCTTACCTGCAGACACTTATGGATTCTCTTCCTCTCCGAATCCTGTCCATTATTAAGTCCAGAGTCGGTGTTACGGAGTATTAGTGACACGTCTCAAGGTGGTGATACATTTTTTGTCTGGTGTGCTTATACAGTACCCGATCATAAGTATTGGACATCCCTATGTAATGAAGAAACGATCACTAGATGTCACGAGAGGCTCAGCTCCCAGCACAAAAGGAAGCAGGGAGTATTGTGTTGTCAATGAAGAAGAAGTAAGAGCTTCAGTCCCCTAGAACTTAGAACTACTTAAACCTAACTAACCCAAGGACATCACACATCCATGCCCGAGGCAGGATTCGAACTTGCAACCGTAGCAGTCGCGCGGTTCCGGACTGAAGCGCCTAGAACCGATCGGCCATCGCGCCCGGCAAACAGGAGGTGGTGTTACGGTACGAAGATATATTTTTCGGTTAGGGTGTGGTCCTGCTATTGTGCTTAATAAAACGGTAAATGTTGAAGGATATGAAAACAGTTTACGGCATTGCATACTGCATATAAAAGCTGAACAGTTCGAGGACGATGATTGTATTAGCTTGACAATGCACCTTCTTATTACGGAGCATTTTTGAAGCAGTGGTTTGTGGACTATAAGATCCTTGAAATGGATTGCCTTGGCCAGAGTTCTAAATTCAGCGGAGCACCTTTGAGACGAGTTAGAACGTCGATTTTGCTCTAGATCCAACGTCAATATCACTAGCCCCTCTGGTTTCGGCTTATGACGAAGAATGGGCTGCCACTTCTCCACAGACATTCTGACACCTCAATGGAAGTGTGCCCGGTAGAGATCAAGCCGTCATAAAGGCAGATGGTGGACACATCGCCTATCAGTGTCCACTGAGTGTTGTCCAGATACTTTGGACCAGAAAGTGAATGTTACAGGTCATTCATTACCCCTGAATAAGGAAGCATCTACAGTTTAAGTCCTAAGTAGAAGTTCGCTTTACATTAGAGTTATGTATGTTAGGTCTTATGTTGAACCATAATATTGTACATTGTCAGTAGATGCGGATATATATTTTAAAAGATTTACATTTTCTCTAATACTGTAATGTCATTGAGATTTTCCTATGTTGTATTGTTCACGTTTAACGTATTACGAAACGGAATTTCATACATCTTTAATGTGACTCATGCTCTTTGAATGTGATAGCTTCCAGGTCACATGTGATAAACTATCGTGGCTGCATATAAAATAAGGAAGAAAATAATAACTGATCTGTAGATCACCAAATGCATAGTTCTACCAGGTTTTGTATCTATAACACCACGGAATTCCCCTAACTTTGAAAAAGAAGATTGTCTATAATGCTGTGGTAATTACCTTTTGTGTTTACGTTTGTGTTACGGTAGAGGTACATATGCTCTTTTTGTAATGACATTTCATTTGTGGTACAGATAAGATAAAGTTAGCCCTAAACTGACAGAAATAATAAGTACATTTGTGTAAGTATACAATGACATTTCTGAAGTGGTCATACTCTTAGATGCCCTGATTTCAAGGTTGGATTATATAACAGCTATATTTTAGACCAAATGAACCAATCGCAGTGCTTCATCCAGTCGCACCTGCATGTCTCGTGCAGAAGCTGAAGGAAACGAAAAGAAAGTCGGAATATTAAGTTCTCCGTCTGAAAACTCGTTGGGATCCTACAACCATTCGACCGCCCAAGAAATTACGTTCATATAAGGAGGACAAGCATTGAAAACGCATCAAAAGGCTACTCAAAGAATAAAGACGCCAAACGTCGACGGGACTGATATTACGTTTTACGATGCTCTTCGAGCGGTACAGTTTCCTTTCATAAACCATATTTATCAAGACTTTCGAGAAGAAGCTCTACGGAACTTGGAAGGGGCGTACGTCATATCTTTTTAAGGAGAAGAGAATGTGTGGACAGAATTGAAGCTCAACATCCGTTGAATCTGTTTGTACCGTGTTCCTGGAATATATTCTAAACACGAAAGTAATGATAATTCACGTGAAAAAGAAGTATCAAGGAAAAAGAGCCCTCGCCTTGGTTCGGCGCCACATTGCGTGCATTTTCCCTTTACCTCGGAAAACGCGTGCGGTAGTAAGTACGGAAAGATAACTTGGGACTTGGTAAACCGAGTTCCATGTAAATGATGTAAGGCATACGTCGGGCTGACTGTGGGACAGTTGAAGAAGAAAGGTTCCAGAAATAAAGGAGACACCTAAATCACACAAATAACAATATCTGCTACTGTGGGACACTGCATAGCAACAGGGGACTCAATGAAATATTAACAAACGGAAGAGCTAAACAATCCTCATCGTTTTGGGACTGTTTTCTAAAGGAGAGTGACCGAAGGCCTGCTGAGTAGAGACAGTGGCTTCACATTCAATAAAACGTGGGCTTAGCGGTCAGCCAGCTGAAGTCAAGTCACAACGTCACCCGAGAGCGGCAGAGGCACTGAGGAAACGCGGTTGGCATTCAGCATTCGGCGATCGCTCCCCCCCCCCACCCCCCACCCCCCGCGCGCTCCTTCTCCTCTCCCCCTCTCTCAGACCGACGTAGCTTCCGGTCCGGTAGTGAGAGAAGTGATGGAGTGATAAGAGAATGAAGAATGCGATTCGAGAGGTATCACGTGAAGATGACGGCTAGGAATGCTGTCTAAATACCGTGTTTCATAAACGAGAGCACCCATCTGGACAACTGAGAGCCGTACAAACGATGATATGAATGTTTATTCAGTATCGAATAGCCCCTCTGACCATGATGCACATCTAGCCATACTAAAATATTTATCCAGTTAAAATGAAGTGGTAGCATGAGAAATAGAATAGTTACTGAACAGACGACAAGAAGCATCAAGGCAGCCTTATAGGAAGTGGACTGGAGTGATGTGTGTAATGTGACAAGTCAATTCCAAATTTAATGTATTTGTAGATGGTTTTTTTACCAATCTTTAACAGCTGCTTTCGCAAGAAAACGATAAAGTAAGTACTAATAAGGCATCAAGCAACCCCTGAAGTACAAATATCACGTGCAAAGATACGCAAATTGCTTAAAATTGTTAGGACGAAAAGAGAAGTAAAACACATTAATAAATCTCTGTATAATTCAGATAAAAAATTATTTCTGTATGGGGAATAGTTAATAGAGAAACTGGGAAATTAGTTATGGAATGTGATGACGTATTTCGTGAAGAAAACAGCCAGATAACAAATGACCGAAAAAATTAGGTAGGTAACGTCTTGAAGTAGCTCAGAAGATCGGTATAAACAAAGGATAAGGAAGAGAACATAAACAAGAAGCAATGTTTCATACATAAAGACAAACTGCAATTACTCTATGCTTTCCCAAAGAAATTAAGAGCGTAATGAACGCCTTCAAAGCTAATAATTCTCACAGAGTCGAGCACACTTCAACAAAAGTGATAAACTCCTACTCGTAATACATACATACAACATTTGTAGCAACATATTCAAAACATCACTATCACAGGACGCCAGAATAAGATTATATTGAGCAGGACATGTCATCCGAGCAGAGGGTGTTTATTCTCCCTAACAAAGTATCAACACGTCATCCAAGTGTTAGACGTCCAACAGGTCGTCCACCAACCAGGTAGAAAAACAGACCTTTAATTACCCTAGAAGAAACAGATCCAACAGCCAGCACTGAGGTTACCAGAGACAGAAGTAAATAATCATACATATGTAATCAGTTTTTCTAATGTTACAATTCTATCTAATAGTTATTGGTGGAATGGATGTTTTGAGCATATCGTTACGTTTTATGTTTATATATTTGTGTATTTTTGTCATGGGTATGGCCTACATGGCCGGTTTACGTGCAATAAATGGTGATGATGATCGTGATAATGATGATTGTATTGCTATGAAACTGAACTGAAAGTCACATTTACAGATCGTCTATGCACCGACACTTTCGCTCGACGGATAATATCAGTTTTTGGAGATAAGAATTTTAAAGAAACTGACATTCTTCTATTTTATTCACTAATGTCTGATGCCATCATATTCTAGCACATCATTGAACAAAATATGTTAGATGCACAGAAGCTTGTAATAAGGAAAACATGTTATTTTCACTCTAAAAACCTATTGTTAACATCTTCTAAAACAATTGGGAATACTGACAATGGCATCACAGCACATTTAGTCTCTCACCAAGTCTTTTATTAAAAATCAACCACAGTTTGAAAAGAACATTAACATTCATAAATGTAATACTAGAAAGAGAAATAATATAGTCTATGTGATACACAGCTTTAGTGCGACACAGAAAGGATTGAGGTTTCAGCCATAAAAATCTTTTATTGCCTACCTAGTGATACAAATAATTTAATAGGTTCTAAAACTTACTTCAGAACATAAAATGAAATCAAAAGTCTCTGGACACCTTCTGGTGGACATTAATATGGTGTGTGTTCACCATTCGCCTTTATGAAGGCTTGAACACTGTTGTGGGCACAATGCTGTAAAATGGATTCATATCCTTCCACATTAAGCATTCCTTTAAGTGCAGTAAGGGGACCACAACTTAACTATGATAAAAACTCTCGTACCCTAACACTACCACTTCTTTACTGGCAGGTAATGTACTCCAGACATTCAACAAATCCAAACCCTTCTATCAGATTTCTACAAGGTATAGCGTGATTCACCAGTCGTTTTCAGCTGTACACAGTCTAATAGCGTTGCTCTCTATAGCGCCTCAAACGACTCTTTACATTGACTCTAGTAATGTGAGGGTTACGAGGAACTTCTAATGTGATGTCTTCCATCGATCTTAACCAGCCACACTTCGCAATGCTCGAAGTGTAACAGTTGTGTTTTGTGAAAAAAATAATTTTTTTGGAAATTTTAGTAATGTTGTGCAGTAAGGCGTTAAGAGATTAAAGATGGATGCCTTAATTGCTGTGACATAGTGACCCAAGGTAGGGACAGGCGAGTGCCCCTGGCAAAAGAAAAGAAGCCCGTCAAGAGGGAGGTTCAAATACCATCTTTATAAAGTAGCTACACGTACGTATAATGTTAAATTCAGAACTGAGAAAGAGAGGAATGGTCGATACTAACCTAAAACCGTAAATACAGAATGTAAATTATTTTCTCAACCAAACAAAGATTAAATATATAAAAGAAACAGGACACTGAAAAATCTAATCAGTTGCAGCGTCGATTAATGGGGGAGGGCTTGGAGGAAGCAGCGCTTCTGGACTGTTGCTAATGACAGGACCAATGGGGAGAGGCAAGTGGATTGTTGAGAGTGAGAGTTGCCCGTTGCGAGGTGAGCGACCTGGGGCGGCGGCGGGAAATTGAGAAAACTGCCACCATTCATCTCGGCATATCCGACAACTTGGTCTGGCAGGCCTTCCGTAAGCCACCAACATTGGCACCGTCAGCTGACAGATTGAGTGACTCCAGCGAGAAACACTTGAGAAACTGGCTCGTGGTATACCCGCCACACAGGTGAGAGTCCCATTTACAGGACTGTCAAATTTAATGCAACATATCTTCCAGTCTTGGGGGAAAGGGTAGTAGCCTCATACACTTGCTGGGGCCACTAACAGTGCAACAAAGCGATTCAGAACTATTTTGTCAGTTAACAATGATTGGGCAGTAGACTTTTATTTCACTAAAGCCTCAAATGTAACTAAATCTAAATTTGAATACTTTCTTGGTAAGCTGTGATTGGGGTACAAGATATGAACAGCTGAGATATCGCTGCACTGAGAGCTGCAACATCAAGCCGATGAAAAGTAAGTGGAATTAGCATTACCTACACCTGTAGCCAGAACTTTCACTTGGACGAATCCTTTTCTAATGAGGCTTTTTGCTGTGTGGTCATCATAGGCATTTTTAGTTTTGTCAGCATTACGAATGGTTTAAAAACCAGTAGAAACTATTAGTTTTGATTCTTAGTGTATGAGTTAGGCTTGACTTTTTCTGCGAAGTAAAGATTTATTTTCTGGCGTTGCTATTTCGCAAAGTGAGTCCAGTGTGATTGTTGAGGGTGAGAAGTAGCTGTTTCGTACATAAGTCGTTATGTTTCGAAGGTTAGAAGTGGCAAGTGATACGTGTTGCTACTCTAGAGGAAAGTGGAAGTGTACTGCCCGATATACTACAGTTGCATCACGGGAGAGCTGCCCCTTATTTTTTGTGCATTAATGGTCCTGAGCTGGGTGTGGCATGCGATCAGCAGGCGTTTTTGGAGACCTGATATTGGTGACAATGACACAAGTGTAGGAAAATGAAAGTGGGATTAACTATATTGAAAAATAAGGAATAAAGAACCAAATCAGCCAGGGAAGATGATAGGATTCTTGTTGGTATGCCACCAAGACTGCAACAGGAGTAAAAATAAAGCATCGAAAATGTCAGTGGCTAGAGTAGTGGAATCCTAGTTAATTAACAGAATAAAAAAGTCGATGTTCGTGACAGTATGATTCACCAGTTAGACAGCTTATCCGTATGGCAAAAAATGGATACATAAAAGCAGGAAATTCTCATACAGGAGGCTGTAGACAAAGAAAAAAAAGCCGAATTTACAAAAGGTGCGAAAAATGAGCCAGATTGTTATTATTATTAGGTCTGAGAACAGAAATGAAAGCACACAACGTGCCTCTGCGGAAACAGATGAAGGCAGACAACAAGGCTTTGAAAAAGGAGATGGTGACATCTGAGGCGACTGAAATCAATTTAATGGGACAAATATGCGAGGCGAAATCTAGAACATTAGGGAAGAAATGAAAAAAGTCTTGAAAAGAAGATTTTAAAAAACTCCTTGTGAGCTGACGGGGGAAGCAGATAAAATGAATATAGGACAGAAACCACCCCAGAGCGTCAATAAGTGGTGTTAAGGGTTGGTAATCGTACAGGAAGTTCGAACCTGAAGGCAGCGTACACCCCAGAATATTAAAAAATGAGTATAGGCGCCTGGTATCAAGTGTTTGTAAGTGCAAAAACATTCACTTGGTTGAGCAGTATCCTGCTGGAGATGCTAGAGGATGAGCTCTTAAAGCGATTGTTTTGAAGACCTAATTCAGCGGTTCAAAGCTAAGTACTGGTAGAAACATCAGCAAAGAGAGCAACGAATATAGTTCCATTAGCTCTCAGAGTATCAACGAAATTCGCACAATTTCAGAAAGGAATATTGTGAAATTTGTTCAGAATTGTGCATTACACTGACCCACCAATGTGTGAGAAATATTTAATTTATTACATACACCAGAGGTCACCAAGAGAAAAGCAAATCACATTAGCATATCAAATATAGATTCTGATCACTTTTTGAGTCGAATAAACGAGGTGCATACGTTAAATAGTAGGGATGAAATCCTATATTACGGGGAAGGAGCAAAACTCAGAGATGGGAGAGACGATAATGATTTTGTAATGAGATCTTCTTAGATGAAGAGAGGACGTTGCACAGGAATAAGAAATGGAAGGCGTCACGTACATTATAGACGTGGATTTAATCAGGACATCGCGGAACATAATATGGAAAACGATTATCCATGTCAGTAAGGGACTTGACTGGGATGGAAAATGAGCAGAGGCCCAAAAACTTTTACAGGCAATGTGTACCGATAAATAGGAGGAGGAGGTGGTCCAAATCATGTATAAAGGGTAATACACAGGATTACAGAGGGTCGAACTGTTGTGGCTAGACAAAAGTAGGGCACATTTATTGACACTTACATCGGGTAATTTATGAGAGGAAGAAATAAAGGTAAATCAAAATGAAGTATATGAGTCGTAGTTGACATTTAAGGAAAGAACTGGCCGGCCGCTGTGGTCGAGTGGTTGTAGGCGCTTCATTCCGGAACCGCGCTGCTGCTACGGTCGAAGGTTCGAATCCGGCCTCGGGGATGGATGTGTGTGTGTGATGTCCTTAGGTTAGTTAGGTTTAAGTACTTCTAAGGCTAGGGGGCTGATGATCTAAGATATTAAGTGCTATAGTGCTTAGAGCCATTTGAACCATTATTTGGAAAGAACTGAAAAGAGTTGACTGGAATGAGGAGTAGTGAAGGAAATAAGGACTCTAAAAACACTTAGAAGACTCATTCGAGAAGAAAGAAGAAACCTATGTGATTTATAAGAAAGGACAAGAGTAGGACCTTTATATTGGTTTTCTGTTTTATGGGATGGAAAGAGGAGCGGGGAGTCAATCATAAGTCTATAGACAATACGTTGAAAAACGGATCTCAGAAATAATGCAATTAATGTTGATGCTTTGGCTAGATCAGAGGAGAAGTAGTGAAAAAATTGAAGAAGAATCTACGAGATATGGAGGCAAGATTTCTAGACCATAAGAAGGGTGAAAGGTACGGAAGTAGAATGATAGAACGAAAGAAAGAAGAGTTAAATTAGGCTCAAGTTCAGATAAAAAGTGATAGTGACTATGAAAAGGGTTCAGATGAACTAGATTTTGGGGAGGAACTGGAAGATGAAATGAAGGAAGAAGACCAGAAAGAAATGCTACATGCTTGGACACAGTCAACGAAATGGATACAATATCAAGAGAAGAAGTGAAAGCGGAAGAAAAGGACGACAATGAGGAAAACAGAATATTTAAAATGAGAAATGAAGAACTCATCAAAACCAGAAATGGTGAAGATGAGGAGGAGAAACTGGAGACGTTTGAAAATTGCCAGGCAGACGGGAGTATCAAGATAGGAACTGAAGAACCAAGGAGAAAAAAAGCCACATGAGGAGGAGAAACTGGAGACGTTTGAAAATTGCCAGGCAGACGAGAGTACCAAGATAGGAATTAAAGAACCAAAGAGAAAAAAGGATTAACTCAGGAGGGCAGGAAAAACGTGAGAAAGTTAGTCATACACTTGAGTATTGAGAAGGGCAGGGTGTAATGGTACTTTGACTTCAGCAAAGTTATAATTTACGATCGCGCACGCAGAAGAGCGCTGCGCCAGCGACCGATTTTATAAATAGGTTTGTTCTTTATTTTTACTTTTACGTAGTTTTTTGTTTTTAAGAACTAATGGATGTCTCTCTCTCTTGTCTTGATACGAAAGACGTGTATTTTTCCGCGATGTGTTGAATGTGCTTTTGGTGAAAATTAAAATTACATTACAAAGCGATGTTGTTTCAATAGCTAATGAGGAGAAGATAATAAAAGGTAACACTACAAAGGCAAGAGGGAGGGACCCAATATGAGATACTAGAAGATCTACTACAAAAGGAAATTATAAAGGAATAGATTAAAATAGGTCAGTCAATATGGAAGTATATGGCATGGCACAGTACACATTAATTGACTCAGGTACTGAAATCTCAGCTATCTCTGAAAGTATGTCCTAAATTTTGGAAGACCAATCAAAGTTAACAGAAATGCCAGTGACCTGTAACAAGATCATAGGAGCAACAACCAAAATAAGTAAATCCTTTATAAAAGAGATATTTCTGGAGTTTACTGTAGAAGAATTCAATTTTGAGCACAGAGTTTTAGTCGTTCCTAGATTTGAGTTTGAACATTATTCTAGGAATGGACTGGAAGCTGAAATACGAAGTCCAAATTAATTGTGGGACAGACTATCTACAAGTTAAAGGGAAGGAAGAAGTAGTTATCGTAGATTTTAAGGAAATTATGGTAAATACAGAAGAGGATAAGTGATTGATATTGTTGAAACTGGGGAAATGAAGAAGTTGGAGAGTCACAAAGGAATGAGTGGAAAACCTCCGAGGATGACAGGAAAGAATTCGAAAACTAATCAGTAAGGTTGAAAGGATCACTGAAGCTCAAAAGATACTTAATGGAAATTGTCAGGAGAAATAAGAAAGTATTTTCTGACTACCTGGACAAGTAGTGAAATGACTTCAAACTCAGTATCAAACCTCATGGATCGCTCAATGTGAAGCTCTACTCTATTCCTATTAGTAAGAGGGAAGCTGTAGCTAAAAAGTTGGGTAAGATGGGATGGAGTAAAAGTAAGTATAATAACCCACTAGTAATAGTAGGGAAAAGAGAATGAAGTACTTGGTTAGTAATCGATATTAGGACTCTAAACAGCATTGTACACAGAGATAATGACAGGCAGAAAACTTGGACGACATCATACAGAAAATTGAGGAAGAAAAATACAGGGGGTCCCTTTAGTCAACATGGGCTCTAAGATACATATCTTAAGAGCTATGTATAAAGATGAACAAATGCTTATAGCTCTTAAGCTATGCACTTTACAGTCCATGTTTATGGGGCTTTTCGTTTCTTATGTTGGTCCATACTACCAACTCCCAAACTATGAAAAGCAAAGAGCTTACAATAAAAGAGATTTGTTTCACAATAATGAATATGAAGCTCTTAAGGTATTCGTTTTAGACCCAACATTTATTAGACCTTGTTTCTTCGAATGATCGTTCCTGTCAATCCCTGAATATCGATCATTCCTTGTGGGACCCCCTGTATAACATCTGTTAGACTGCATGGGTGATTCTGGAAAGTACCTTTGGCCAAAGAAGATCCAAAATATACACGTGTCCTGTTTTAGGTAATTGGAGTCAGTTCAAGGATGTACTATTTGGGTTAAATGTAGTGCTATCTAAGTTTATTAGGGTACACGACCAATCATTTGGTAAATAACTGTGTTCGGGAATTATTGCATATGTGGATGATATACTGATTGCAATGGACACATAGGAAGAACTTTGTGAGATAATGGATTCATTGTGTTGGGCATTAATAGAAGGTGACATAATGTTAAAATTAATGAAGCCAGAATTAGTGAAGAAACAGGGGCATATCATTCCAGCAATGGATCTTAAGAAGGATCTGGAGAAAGCAAAAGCAATTCAAAAATGCACTGTGCCCCTAGAGAAGAACATTTGGAGCCCACTTTAAGACTTGCCAAATCCTGTTGCAAATATGTATTGGATTAGGTGTCCAAAGCACCATATTTTTCAGAATTTTGAAATGAACAGCCACCTTCATTTGGACTGGTAGTAGCTGTATTCCTCTTATTCCAACCTATGGTTTTGTATCAGAGTGGACAGCAGTGGATATGGAATCACAGTAGAACTTTTTCGATTAGTGGAGATGGGAGGAAAAGAGTAGCGTAGGATGATAGCATTTACAAGTCGCATACAAGGTGTGTTAGAAAAGTATCTGATCTGGCTTACCTAGCGTGTTGGACATCTAATCATTCTCAAAGTAGTTCCCTCGAGAATCCATACACTTCTCTCAGCAGTCCCATCATTGATGGAAGCATGCTGAAAAAGGCTCTTCCTAAATGGCTGTCTCAGATGGGGTTAAAATAAAGATGAGGTATGGAAGATCATGAAAACCTAATTGGATACGAAAAAGAAGGTGAAAGAGATAAATTTCACAAAATTCATGATGGAGTTTTGTTCTGGATGAGGTCGGATTAATCTGAACATTGGTTAATACGCTGGCATAAAAAGTTCAATGAAAAGTTAATAGATATAATACATTTAAGTTATGGACATATGGAGCTGCAAAAGTGTAGTAGGCAACTTACATTGGAGTGTTTCTTTTATAAAAAAAAGATGTAGTCCATGGGTGCATAAAAAAGTGTGATACATTTGGTCATGTGAAAGTGAAGAACATCTCCAATCGTTTGCCCATGCAAAGTGCAAATCCAGTTGTTGTATTGAAATCATATATCACAGCAAAGAAAGAAAGGCTTTGAATCTGTGGGAAATGATAGTGACTGTGAACCGATGTACTGACTGTGGTAAAGTGAAAATTGTGTGTTGTGTATTAAACTGGAGAACTAGAAACGATGGAGAGGCTTCGTTCCACCGTAGCCCTTAGTGGTTCACAACCCCACAACAGGCCACAGCATTTCACCCACCCCACCACCGCCCCACACCGAACCCAGGGTTATTATGCGGTTGGCCCCCAGTGGACTCCTCCGGGAACGTCTCATACCAGACGAGTGGAACCATAAACGTTTGCGTGGTAAAGCAGTTACGGTGTACGCGTACATGGAACGGGTGTTTGCGCATCAATCGCCGACACAATGTAACTGAGGTGGAATAAGGGGAACCAGCCCACATTCGCCGAGGTAGATGGGAAACCACCTTTAAAACCATCCACAGGCTGACCGGCACACCGGACCTCAACACACACTAATCCGCCGGGCGGATTCGTGCCGGGGACCGGCACGCCTTCCCGCTCGGGAAGCAGCGCGTTAGAACGCGCGGCTAGCTGGGCGGGCAAAGTTATAAAAGTAATGTTTGAAAACATGACAGTTAGGATTTACTGAAAACTCAGGAGTACAAAGTGTTATCTTAATTGCGTTGTGAGTCACTCCCAATTGATTCCATTTAAGGTTGCTCTGGATAGTTACGCCTAGATACTTCACAGCAGACGCTGACTCCGGATGTTAGTCATCAGTAGTGTAGCTGTACAGTAGCGGATTTCTTTTCCTATGCAAGCGCAACATACTACATTTATTTACGTCCAGGGTCAATTGCCATAGCCTGCAGGTCGTTCTGCAAATTCTTACTGTCTTCTGGCGTTGCTACTTTGGTACAGTCAAGTGCATCATCTGCGAATAGCCTTAAAGAGCATCTGACGCTTTGTACTAGATCGTTTATATATATTGTAAACAGTAACGGTCCTATTACACTTCCCAGTGGTGCTCCGGATATTACCTTAACATCTGTCGATTTTGTTCCGTCAAGAGCGACGTGTTGAGTTTTATCTGCAAGAAAGGCTTGACTCCAATCGTAAGTCTGCTCCGATACTCCGTAAGCTCTTATTTGTTTCATTAAACGGCAATTCGGGACGGTGCCAAATGCCTTACTGAAGTCAAGGAACACGGCATCAACCTGAGCGCCGTTGTCCACTGCGCTGTGGATCTCTTGGTGGAACAGAGCGAGCTGAGTTTCACAGGATCTCTGTTTGAGAAATCCATGTTGATTTTTATGGAAGAGATGTTCATTTTACAAAAACGTCATAATTATTGAGCATAAAATACACTCCTGGAAATGGAAAAAAGAACACATTGACACCGGTGTGTCAGACCCACCATACTTGCTCCGGACACTGTGAGAGGGCTGTACAAGCAATGATCACACGCACGGCACAGCGGACACACCAGGAACCGCGGTGTTGGTCGTCGAATGGCGCTAGCTGCGCAGCATTTGTGCACCGCCGCCGTCAGTGTCAGCCAGTTTGCCGTGGCATACGGAGCTCCATCGCAGTCTTTAACACTGGTAGCATGCCGCGACAGCGTGGACGTGAACCGTATGTGCAGTTGACGGACTTTGAGCGAGGGCGTATAGTGGGCATGCGGGAGGCCGGGTGGACGTACCGCCGAATTTCTCAACACGTGGGGCGTGAGGTCTCCACAGTACATCGATGTTGTCGCCAGTGGTCGGCGGAAGGTGCACGTGCCCGTCGACCTGGGACCGGACCGCAGCGACGCACGGATGCACGCCAAGACCGTAGGATCCTACGCAGTGCCGTAGGGGACCGCACCGCCAATTCCCAGCAAATTAGGGACACTGTTGCTCCTGGGGTATCGGCGAGGACCATTCGCAACCGTCTCCATGAAGCTGGGCTACGGTCCCGCACACCGTTAGGCCGTCTTCCGCTCACGCCCCAACATCGTGCAGCCCGCCTCCAGTGGTGTCGCGACAGGCGTGAATGGAGGGACGAATGGAGACGTGCCGTCTTCAGCGATGAGAGTCGCTTCTGCCTTGGTGCCAATGATGGTCGTATGCGTGTTTGGCGCCGTGCAGGTGAGCGCCACAATCAGGACTGCATACGACCGAGGCACACAGGGCCAACACCCGGCATCATGGCGTGGGGAGCGATCTCCTACACTGGCCGTACATCACTGGTGATCGTCGAGGGGACACTGAATAGTGCACGGTACATCCAAACCGTCATCGAACCCATCGTTCTACCATTCCTAGACCGGCAAGGGAACTTGCTGTTCCAACAGGACAATGCACGTCCGCATGTATCCCGTGCCACCAAACGTGCTCTAGAAAGTGTAAGTCAACTACCCTGGCCAGCAAGATCTCCGGATCTGTCCCCCATTGAGCATGTTTGGGACTGGATGAAGCGTCGTCTCACGCGGTCTGCACGTCCAGCACGAACGCTGGTCCAACTGAGGCGCCAGGTGGAAATGGCATGGCAAGCCGTTCCACAGGACTACATCCAGCATCTCTACGATCGTCTCCATGGGAGAATAGCAGCCTGCATTGCTGCGAAAGGTGGATATACACTGTACTAGTGCCGACATTGTGCATGCTCTGTTGCCTGTGTCTATGTGCCTGTGGTTCTGTCAGTGTGATCATGTGATGTATCTGACCCCAGGAATGTGTCAATAAAGTTTCCCCTTCCTGGGACAATGAATTCACGGTGTTCATATTTCAATTTCCAGGAGTGTATGTTCCATAATTCTACAACAGATTGACGGCAACGATATAGATCCGTAATCGTGTGGATCTGTCTTACGGCCTTTCTTGAAAACGGGAATGACTTGTGTTTTTTCCACTAGTTAAGTACCTTTCGTTGCTCAAGCGATATACGATAAATTACTTCTACCCTGTGATGAGTAGCGATGTCACGACTCCATGTGACTTAGTGAACTCGCTTAAGAATAATATCGTCCAGCGCATTGATGTAAACGAAATGAATACTGTTGCGCTGCACCGATTGCAGTTATTAAGCTTGCTGCTCTCGAATTACTGGCTACGTTTCCCAGCAGGACATAACACTGCTGTGGATGCAACCACAGTTGACCGTGTATGTAGTGCCATTGCTCTTTCGCGCACTGACGTCATTGCTTTAATTAAAATTGAAGTACAAATCGCTCGCACTTGTAGCATAGGGAAGAAATTACGAAGAATTGTAACCGGTTTATGGACTAGGACCGTCAAACAGTCGAAAAGAGCAAAAAACCATCCAAGCATCGATCGAGATGGTGCTCAGAATTCAGGACAAGATCAAAGAATACATATTCTGTATTAGTTAAGGACTTAGACTCTAATGAATCATTGAAATCTAATCTCTTACATTTTTCATTCCTAGTAACATCAATAATACCACACGGATGGTACGCGGTCGAATTTTAATTTACCAAAGGAAACCTGTCAATTTTTAAACGCACATCTCCGGAAGCTTTATGTTTTCCCTGAGAAAATTACCAACATTGATCTACAAAATAAAGTCTCTGCTCGACCTGACAACATTTCTAAATGGCAGTAGCGCCAATACAGTCAAATAGTTGCTGACAAATGTATAGCTTACAAAAAGCCAGTTCAATTCCTGGAGCCGGCCGGGGTGGCCGAGCGGTTCTAGGCGCTACAGTCTGAAACCGCGCGGCCGCTACGGTCGCAGATTCGAATCCTGCCTCGGGAATGGGTGTGTGTGATGTCCTTAGGTTAGTTAGCTTTAAGTAGTTCTAAGTTCGAGGGGACTGATGGCCTCAGAAGTTAAGTCCCGTAGTGCTCAGAGCCATTTGAACCAATCAGTTCCTGGAACTTGCCTTTGGGAACCATGCTTCTTGCTACATTCTATTCCGTTACAAGAGGGATTCCTAAACTATTCCTCTGACCGAAAACATACAGAACCCTCGTAATTTGAGGGAGCGCCTTGTTTATCTTGAAGTTGAGTTAAAATGTTAACTAATAATACAGAAATCATGATAAAATTTGGAAAAAAATCTGATATCGTCAAAACGTATACAAGAGATAAAAACTGCCATGTTATTAATAGTTTTCCCGCAGCTCTTATTCACTTTCCGCGGAATATCAGTTTCCCGTGTGACACAATTTGTGAAACCTTGCGCTACAATAAGGTTTCTGTCTAACAACTCCATAGTGTACACATCGCTTTGTTGTATCCTTCACAGGCAGCTCGCTAGCAGAGAATGCCTCTCCACAACAATCAGCATCTCATCCCTTCCCCCAACAGCACCATGAGCTCCTACGTTATACTTTTCACCACCACCCTCGCCCCCTCCCCTCCTCTCTCTTTCTCTCTCTCTCTCTCTTTCTCTTGTCCTATTTTGCTATCTTCCTAAGTAATTCGACAACAATTTCCAGCCTGTCTTGTTTTTTACGCTGTGACGTAATGTCTTCTGCAATCTTTAAAATTTACGACAGTTTATGTGGTGTCACCGCCAGACACCACACTTGGTTGCCTTTTAAATCGGCCGCGGTCCGCTAGTATACGACGGACCCGCGTGTCGCCACTGTCAGTAATTGCAGACCGAGCGCCACCACACGGCAGGTCTAGAGAGACGTCCTGGCACTCGTCCCAGTTGTACAGCCGACGTTGCTAGGAAAGGTTCACTGAGAATTACGCTCTCAATTGCCGAGACGATAGTTAGCATAGCCTTCAGCTAAGTCAATTGCTACGACCTAGCAAGGCGCCACTTATCCTTTGCTATGTATCTAATGAAGCATGTACAGTAACAAGACCAATGTTCACCAATTGTGGATTAAAGTTAAGTATTCCAGCAGCTACGTACTTTTCTTTATAGCATTCATTACGTATCCTGTTTCAGACCTCACGCCAGCCTGCGTGAGTTTAAGCGCGTGCCTTTCGGTTACCCGTCATTGTGGACTGGCTGTCTTGTCAGTCCACAACAGTTTATCAACCATCTAGATCACGAAGATTTTTTTAAATTTACAATGGGCAGTTGCGGTTTCTTGTGTTGTGGTTCTGCGAAACCATCATAAGATATTGTGACCCTGCAATTTTCAAAGAAACCGGGACTGATCATAATAAATAAAAACGTTTGTGAGTTTGTCAGCGAAATCACTGTCGCCAAAGTGCGTCTTCAAGTTTTCGTGGCAGAATGATTAAGTAATGAGACTTCGAGTTTGTTGCCGCAAAAATCGTATTTCTCCAAGGGCATTTCTACCGTATACTCTGAGGTGACAAAAGTCATGGAATAGCGATATGTACATACACAGATGGAGACAGTATCGCGTGCACGAGGTATAAAAGGACAGTGCATCGTCGGAGCTGTCATTTATACTCAGGTGATTCATGTGAAAGGATTCACGACTTTATTACGGCCGAAGAACGGGGATTAACAAACAGATCAGATGAATTCGCAAATGGCTGCCATCAGCTGTAGAATGGAATGACGACAGTCAAAATTTGTGCCGGACCGGGACTCGAACCCGGAATTCCCGCTTATCGCGAGCTTTTCGTAACAGCTGTGGTCGCCGCAGTGAATCGTCATCAGAATAACACTAGCACTGCAATATCGCAATTGACAAACTTTGAACGCCGAATGGTAGTTGCAGCTAGACGCATGGGACATTCCATTTCGGAAATCGTTAGGGAATTCAATATTCCACCATTCGCAATGTCGAGAGTGAACCGAGAACACCAAATTTCCAGCACTGCCTCTCGCCACGGTTAGCGCAATGGGCGACTGTCTTCACTTAACGACCGAGAGCAGCGGATTAGTGTAGAATTGTCAATGCTAATATTCAAGCAACACTGTATGAAATAACAGCAGAAATCAGTGTGGGACGTACGACGAACGTATCCGTTAGGGCAGGCTATGGCAGATGACCGAAGCGAGTGCCTTTATTAACAGCACGACACCGCGTGAAGCACGTTTTCTGGGCTCGTGACTATATCGGTGCACGCTAGTGGTGGCTCCATAATGATATGGGAAGTGTTTATATAGAATGGACTGGGTCCTCTGTTGCTACTGAGCCGATCATTGACTGAAAATGGTTGTGTTCGGGTACTTGGAGACTATTTTCAGCCATTCGTTGCTGGACTACGCCGGGCAACAGGACGTCTGACACGATGTTAGGAGGTATTCCGTGAGTTTTTGCCTCAGTGTATCTTCCGGCCAACTTCTGAAGGAGATGAGAGACTGCTTAAAACGATACGACCGAAGTATCGGGCAAAGAAATACGCTTTCTGCCATTTCATGCACGCAGACTAGTAGATCATTGTTATAAATGTTATAATCTTTACCATTACTTATAACTGTTCGCACACTTCATAATTTTTTACCCTCAACTTTTATCTGGCATTGCTTTCGATTAACTGTTTCGCTTCAGCAGGACCAGGTTTCAAATAATTCGAATGTTTGTTTAATTTTCCGCTTCCACATGACTTTTCCATGCTGTACTCTGCTACCAATCTACACTTCGTACATTCTACTTGGAACCCGCCCGGTTAGCCGCGCGGTCAGACAGGTTCCCTTATTCCACCTCAGTTACACTATGTCGGCGATTGCTGCGCAAACACTATCTCCATGTACGCGTACACCATAATTACTCTACCACGCTAACATTTCGTGTTACACTTGTCTGGTATGAGACGTTTCCGAGGAGTGTCCATTGGGGGTCGAACCGCACAATAACCCTGGGTTCTGTATGGGGTGGCGATGGGGTGAGTGGACTGCTGTAGTCCGTTGTGGGGTTGTGAACCAGTGAGGGCTACGGCGGGACGAAGCATCTCCGTCGTTTCTAGGTGCCCAGTTCAATACACAACGCACACTACGCACACATTCTACTTCAAACCTGTTTATATCCTTCCATCCTTTCAACTGTGCCGCGTGCGTCCCCATAACGTCCTTCCAGTTTCATTATTTGTTGTCCAATTAATTTTTGTCCAATTAATTTTTCATTTTTTCTGTCACGTCTATCACAGACCATTTACTGTAAAACTACCATAAATTATTTATAAAATGCTGTTGACTTGCCGCGCGGGATTAGCCGAGTGATCTAGGGGCTGCAGTCATGGACTGTGCGACTGGTCGCGGTGGAAGTTCGAGCGCTCCCTCGGGCATGGGTGTGTGTGTTTGTCCTTAGGATAGTTTAGGTTCAGTAGTGAGTAACCTTAGGGACTGATGACGTTAGCAGTTAAGTCCCATTAGGTTTCACATACATTTTTTTTTTGTGAATATTACTATCGAAATTCGGCGGTTGTAGATGTTCGTACATACTGTTTTTCAAATGATTCAAATGGCTCTAAGCACTATGGGACTTAACATCTGAGGCCATCAGTCCCCTAGACTTAGAACTACATAAACCTAACTAGTCTAAGGACATTACACACATCCATGCCCGAGGCAGGATTCGAACCTGCGACTGTAGCAGCAGTGCGGTTCCGGACTGACGCGTACTGTTTTTAATACATGCATTAACTTGTCAGGAGCATCAGACACCTATTAGTGCACACTAATATAGTGTGCGAAAGCCCTCCGCCTTTGTAGTGGCGTTTTCGTAAGTGGAATAAGGGCACAACAGCCCAATCACTAAAAACACCCCCACATCTTAAAAGTACCTCCGTATTTCACTGTTTGCACGGAGTATGATGGCAGGCAACATTCTCTAGGTATTCGCCAAATCCAACCCAAATCACTGTTCACTGAAGTCGCTATTTACACTGTCTGAAGTGTCGCTGACCACTGTCTACAGAAATGTGTAACTCATCAGGAACAGCTCGACCTGTGTACTCCATTCTTTTTAACTCCCATAGTACAACCACTGTGCTAGCTGAACTGCTAGTAGCTGTTTGTGACTCATGGGTGAATCCCTCTACTGATTTCATGTGGTTTTCTACAATCACCCTCTGCATTGCTCGACGCACCCTGTCACAGGCTTATGCTCAGCGGCCATATTGGAACATGACGTCACTAAGCGATGACCGTTTGTTGTGTTGTGTAGAAAGTGTGTGCTACTTGAAAGTGTTGTGTTTCGGGTACAAGTGCTGTGTTCCCTGTTTCCAGAGAATTTATAGATCTCAAGGAGGAATCAAAGTGCTCATGTTCAGATTTGCCATATGCGAGAAGCTGAGAAATCGCTGCCTCGTTGCAATAACGAGAAAAGAATTGGTGTCTACATAACATTCATGGGTAAGTAAATGATGATAAAACTATAACGCGTTATTTGTTTGCACAGCACCACATTCGTCCATTATTTATAAATGCATTTATGTATAATGTACGGAGATCATTTGTATCTATCGCCACTTCTGACAAGATTAGTTGGCTGTAGAATGTTTGTCATTTTTGACAAAGGATAGTTATACTCGTTGGTATTGTGCTGGTATAGATTTCTCACAAATATTTTCAACTGGAAAGTGTTGTTTGGGCAGCTGCCTATTTTGACGAGATAGTATGACGTATTTTAGCTGTAAATCTCGAACGACCAAGGATAATGAAGAATGCGTTCCATCGATTCTGGTTATCATGCTGCTTGTTATCGCAAATGGCTTTCTGGGAATCGTTTGATGCAAAGCGAATGTGTATAGAAGCAGCACAACTTCAGAAAGCCATGAGTAAAATTGTAAAGTTAGCTGAGCAGTATGAAAGCGAAAATAAAATTTCAAGACAGTGGAATTTTTGTTAACATAGAGACATCAGCATATGTACCTCAATCGTGTTATTATGTAGTTGTTAATGAACAATTGGAAGTATGAATTTTATTGTACAGGAATTTTAGTAAATAACTTGTCAAACAATTACAAATTTCCTGCGAAAATAAATTATTTTCATGACATTGAGAGTATTCTGAAGTGTGATAAAAACCGTGAGAGAAAAAGAACGAATTCAAAATTACAGTTTATCTTCTGGCCCACAGATGCGCATTTACAGTAAATTTAACATGCTCAAAACTCATAACTTTTCTTAGTTTCGTTAAAAGGCTATGTAGGAGAAGACAGCACATAAAAACCGATGCAATTTCATCTCCGAAATTCTTAAAATTCTTATTGTTGCAGCGTTCACCACAGTGCACTTCCGATACAGATCCGGTCATCACAATGTGACGTCAGCAGGCTGCACTCAGGCCTTCCCTGTTCGTCAGAACGTGAGGTGTGCTCGTCTCGGCTTAGCTGTGTCCGTTCCTTCGCGTCCCCGCTTCATAGTTACATCACCAATAGCTGACGTGAACACTTTTAGAAGGGCTGAGAAATTCCCCTGATCGATTTGTAACTCTCGTGACATCCAAAGGCTAGTCCACGTCCGAAGTCGCTGAGCTATCCTGACGGACCGATTCTCTACTGACAACTCAATACTCCCCCCTCCTTTTATCGGGGAGGAAAATTAAAGAGACCTTTGGAGGAAAGAGAGCCACTTGTATGAATATCAAGAGCTCAGATGGAAACCCAGTTCTAAGTAAAGAAGCGAAAGCAGAAAGCTGGAAGGAGTATATAGAGGGTCTATACAAGGGCGATGTACTTGAGGACTATATTATGGAAATGGAAGAGCGTGTAGGTGAAGATGAAATGTGAGATACGATGCAGCGTGAAGAGTTTGACAGAGCACTGAAAGACCTGAGTCGAAACAAGGCCCCGGGAGTAGACAACATTCCATTAGAACTACTGACGGCCTTGGGAGAACCAGTCCTGACAAAACTCTACCAGCTGGTGAGCAAGATGCATGAGACAGGTGAAATACGCTCAGATTTCAAGAAGAATGTAATAATTCCAATCCCAAAGAAAGCAGGTGTTGTAGGATGTGAAAAGTATCGAACTATCAGTTTAATAAGTCACAGCTGCAAAATACTAACGCGAATTATTTACAGACGAATGGAAAAACTGGTAGAAGCCGACCTCGACGAAGATCGGTTTGGATTCCGTAGAAATGTTGGAACACGTGAGGCAATACTAACCTTCGACTTATCTTAGAAGAAAGATTATGGAAAGGCAAACCTACGTTTCTAGCATTTTTAGACTTAGAGAAAGCTTGACAATGTTGACTGGAATACTCTCTTTCAAATTCTATAGGTGGCAGGGGTAAAATACAGGGAGCGAAAGGCTATTTACAATTTGTAAAGAATCCAGATGGCAGATTAACAGTTGAGGGGCATGAAAGGGAAGCAGTGGTTGGGAAGAGAGTGAGAGAGGGTCGTAGCCTATCCCCGATACTATTCAATCTGTATATTGAGCAAGCAGTAAAGGAAACAAAAGAAAAAAGCGGAGTAGATATTAAAATCCATGGAGGTTCGCCGATGACACTGTAATTCTGTCAGAGACAGCGAAGGACTTGGAAGAGCAGTTAAACGGAATGGACAGTGTCTTGAAAGGAGGATATAAGATGAACATCAACAAAAGCAAAACGAGGATAATGGAATGTCGTCGAATTAAGTCAGGTGGTGCTGAGGGAATTAGATTAAGAAATGAGACACGTAAAGTAGTAAAGGAGTTTTGCTATTTGGGGAGCAAAATAACTGATGATGGTCGAAGTAGGAAGGATATAAAATGTAGACTGGCAAAGGCAAGGAAAGCGTTTCTGAAGAAGAGAAATTTGTTAACATAGAGTATCGATTTATGTGTCAGGAAGTCGTTTATGAAAGTATTTGTATGGAGTGTAGCTATGTATCGAAGTGAAACATGGGTGATAAATAGTTTGGACAAGAAGAGAATAGAAGCTTTACAAATGTGGTCCTACAGGAGAATGCTGAAGATTAGATAGGTAGATCACATAACTAATGAGGAGGTATTGAATAGATTTGGGGAGAAGAGGAGTTTGTGGCACAACTTCACAAGAAGAAGGGACCGGTTGGTAGGACATGTTCTGAGGCACCAAGGGACCACAAATTTGGCATTGGAGGGCAGCGTGGAGGGTAAAAATCGTAGAGGGAAACAAAGAGATGAATACACTAAGCAGATTCAGAAGGATGTAGGTTGCAGTAAGCACTGGAAGATGAAGAAGCTTGCACCGGACAGAGTAGCATGGAGGGCTGCATCAAACCAGTGTCAGGACTGAAGACCACAACAACAAAAACTTTTCATGACATCTAGTGTTCAATTCCGTGTGGCATAAGGGTGTCCGTATACCTTCAACCAGACAGTGTATTCCGTGACTACTGTTGTTTCCCCAGTCTACTGATGTTTCTTTATGATTGGTCTCTAAACAATACATACAGCGAATATTAATGAAAAACAGTGCGTGACATATTTCTGCCTGCGTTAGTGTACTTGGATTGATTGGTGTAAACGTTAAAATATTTGGGAAGCAACAGAGACAGCAGTATAGGTGCTTATAGGACTAATTATCAAGCCAACTGTAAGTCGAGAGGATGCTCGAATGTAGAAATCGTTTAATGAAACCACGTCAGAGGGCTTCACCTTCAACGGCACTGAAATATAATCGTTTGTTCAGATATCCAACAATCAAAGAGGAATCCAACAAATCAGTTCTTTCAGAAGAACGGATTAACTGAAAGCATGGCCCGTTCTATAATCTGTGATCTCATTTTTTAAAATCTGTTTAAGAAATTATCCAGAAACAAAGTAAGTTTAACAGTTCTAATGCCGAACGTTTAGAGAAGCATTTAAAATTTAAGCCTAATGCATGTATTGGTGGTAGAACAAAAGGTTTGTTTTGGAAATTAGTCTTCTGCAGGGGGAAAGCCGTTCTGTGCCAATATCCTTTCCTCTAGCAGTGCTTTTCCAGGAAGTATGCACAAGATATTCAGAAAAGGTTGTGCGCTATGTTGAAAGCAGTCGAGAGGTCTTGACTAAATTGAATTTCTGAATATAAATCGTGCCCAAAGAGACCGATCGATAAGAAAATTACGGACTACAGATAAGGATCTGCGTTCTAGTTCCATTTAGACTCAAACTCTTAAGTGTTCCTGAGTTTTTGTTTCCTTTGTTATGGCTGTAAAACTCGCACCGTAACTTATGTTAGCCAGTCGTTTTACATTTGGTTGTGCATTGTTTTCATCGTGGGTCGCCAGAATGTAATGGACACAGTGATAGAGACAACATTGTGTTAAGAGTCATTTGGTTATGTACGGATTGTAACCTTTAAAGTATAAACTTGTGGGAATATTCAAAATGAAACAAAACGGTATTAAGGACCTTTTTGGTCAGAGTATTTGAAGCTTTTATCAGATAGTTACTCCGGAGTTTCTGCTCCAACTTGTGCAGTAACTATACTGCAGACCTCATGTACATCACCGGCTTAATAGTAACATTTAGTTGTGGAATCTCGTTGCAAGCAAGCAGTTGGCTCTCTGCTAGTGAGTTCAGCTCACCTACTGCCTCGTTTGTCCTCTCGGTCCAATTAGTTCTCTACCGATCGAACCCATCCGATCAGTTCCACTAGAGCCCTCATGTACCAAAAACTTTTGCCATTAAAAATAACGTCGTTGCTTCCTCAAAGTTTCCTTTTTGATCGTTCAATTACAGTGGAAGAATGTGATGAAGTGATTCTATCGTGCCGTGTAAGATATATTTAAAAAACAAACGAAATTTTCTACTTGTAGCCTTTTCCAATAGTTGTCTTATAGGATGGTAGGATCATTTAATCTCTGTTTTCTATTGCTGTCAATATCTGCAGAAAGTGATAGAACATAACACTTTTTTGACACGTAGTCGTTGCACTAGTCACGCTATATGGTCGTTATGTACTCCCGGTGCGCCTCATGGCAAATTTGACAATTCGACAACGTATTGACTCTAAGAAGGTCTTTAAGTTACACTGCTCCTCATTCGTCGGCTGTACATCCATAAGCTGTCTGAAGAAAATACGTTCCACTCGCGACAGTTCAAATTTATGGCTGTCCGGCCCAGTATCCATTGGAAGATTCCTGAGAGATTTTTCTGCCTTTAAGGGAACTTCCAATCAGCTCCAGCAGTCTACGCGTTTATAGGTGTCTTTCTACGTAAAGAGAACTCATATACTACGGAGCAAACAGCAACTAATTAGAGCAACTGTTAAAAAACCTAATATGTTCTTCAGTCAGTTTTTAGTTTTAATATTAGTGAGTCAAGCAGAAACCTTGCGGTTTCGTATAAATTTCGGGAAACATTTGCAGAACTCAACTAGTTGCTTTCTAACAAGAATAAATACAGGTTTCGAACAGTGAGGTGTAGAACTAGCTGCTAGCTGCCACATGAATTTGTCAGTCCTCTCTTTGTAGTTGTGATGATAATGCCCTTCTGCGAACCTCTGAGTTGTATATATTTTACACTAGAACATATGACTCTTCCAGTAACCATATCTCTCGCTGATTTTAGTAACTGCATATGTAAGAATATACAGCCTACAGTTGCAGGTTAACTTCATAGTTTACCTAGGTTTCAACGTTAGTAATAACGTCTTCTTCAGAACATAAAATATTATTTAAATATTTGCCTAAAACAAGCCATGTCCTAAGTCAACTTTATAAAACTTGATGCAGAGTCTCTAGTCAAACGACGAGGACCATACAACGGGCTTAAAGTGAATTTGCTACAGCTTGTTTAATAGAAGTGACAAAACCTTATGGTTATGCATCAAGTTTTATAAAGTTGACTTAGGACATGGCTTGTTTTAGGCAAACATTTAAATAATATTTTATGTTCTGAAGAAGACGTTATTACTAACGTTGAAATCTATGTAAACGATAAAGTTAACTTGCAACTGTAGGTTGTATATTCTTACATAAACAATATCAGTTGCTGTCGTTGCATAAAAAAGTTAAAAATTATGATTTTAGTAACACTGATCTATGTAGCCGATTCTTGCTAACAGTTCGGAGCAGCATGAGTGATTCCAGTGGTGCGTCATTGAAGCAGTCAACAAGTTCGGACATCCAGCTGGAGAGAAATTTATTTATTTATTGTGTATTTAGCCTAAACTTTCAAGGCCCTCTCTTGCATCTGATCAAGAACGAGACATACAAAAAAAGTATTACCTCACAATAATAGTAATTGATATTATTCATAAAATAATAATAATAATAACAATGGTAAATAATTGAGGAATTAAGAATGATATTAATTAGTTATTACATAACAGACTCAATAATAACAATTTACGTTTTTAATAAAAAGTAATTTATTGGAAGCTTGAGAATGCCAAACGTTGAACATAGTAAAATGCAGACACATAATTTGAATTGACTTCAGTGTACTTGTGGTGAAACTGTACGTAGGGTTATCTGAACGTTCAACAAACATTGGTATCTGGAAATCAAGAAACAGTGCTGGCAGGGACATACGAGTGGCATTTGAAAAGTCCGAGCAAAGTCCGAGAGGTGGCACCACCAGCGTGTATCGGGGTCATGTTTAGTTAGCAGCATCTTTGGAAAGAAAGCTCACCAAGTTTCAGCCATATTGGTCTATTTCTTTGTGTTTGGCATTCGTGTGAATCAAGGAAGTCGAGTGATTGTCAAAAATGGAGGAAAAAGAATTTCGTGTGGTGTTTAAACATTACTTTATGAAAGGCGAAATGCCTCAGGAGACTCAAGAGAAGCTTGATAAACGTTACGGTGATTCTGCACTTCCGATTACATCAGTTTATAAGTGGTGTAAAAATTTTCGGAGTGGCCATATGGTCACAAGTGATGCTGAATGTTCTGGACGCCCTGTGGAGGTTACGACTCCAGAAATCATTGATAAAATCCATGATATGGTGATGTATGACAGAAGAGTTAAGGTGTGTGAGATTGCTAGTGCTGTAGGCATCTCGAATGAATGGGTACATAATATTTAGCATAAACATTTGGACATGAGAAAGCTACCCGCAAGATGGGTTTCCCGATTGCTCGCGCTTGATCAAAAACGGAATCGTGTGAAGTGCTGCAAGGATGGTTTGCAGTTGTTCAGGAAGAGTCCGCAGGACTTTAAGCATCGTTTCGCCACTGTAGATGAAATATGGATACATTACTATACTACTGAGACCAAACAACAATCTAAACAATGGATTACCAAGGGAGAATCTGCACCAAAAACGGCGAAGACGATTCCTTCGGCAGGAAAGGTTATGGCGACAGTTTTTTAGGATTCGCAAGTGATAACCCTCATCGACTATCTGGAAAAGGGTAAAACTATTACAGGTGCATATTATTCATCGTTATTGGAGCGTTTGAAAACCGAGCTGCAAGAGAAACGCAGGCGTTTGGACCGCAAAAAGTCCTTTCTATCATGACAATGCACCAGCACTCACCTCAGCAGCTGTGGTCGCAAAATTAATGGAAACAGGATTCCAACTCGTTTCACCCCCCCCCCCCCCCCCCTCCCCATTCTTCAGTTCTCCAGACGTGGCTCCCTCGGACTACTGTTTGTTCCCCAATTTGAAGAAATGGCTGGCGGGACAAAGAATTTATTCAAACGAGGAGGTGATTGCAGTAACTAATAGCTATTTTGCAGACCCGAACAATTCCTATTATTCGGAAGGGATCAACAAATTAGAACAGCATTGGACGAAGTGAATAAATCTAAAAGGAGACTATGTCGAAAAATAAAAAAAACGTTTACCCCAAACACGTAAGAAGTTTTCATTTTTGCAAATACTTTTCAAACGCCCCTCGTACTATAAATCGTGAAATGTCAAATCATGTATTAAACCGTAAAGAACAACATATTCGTTTCAGTAACCCGCAATTTCTTCCCAGATGAAGTCACCGTATTACTTATAAGTGAAATGTGATATCTACAAATAGAATGACAACAGTGAGAGAGAGGAAAGTTTAAAATGCTTTGTTGGAGCTTACACTACATAATTCCTTCTTTTTAATAAACAAACGAAACGCAAATATAAAATAAGTAGAAGTATAATAAACGTATCAATAAAAAATTATTCTCCGTCAATGGCACTTGTGTACTACAGAAACTAACGGTTGAGACAATTCACAGCTCTTCCACAGTGTTGGGTGTTGTAGCTACAGCAATGTCAGATAGTAAAAGGTAAGCTGGCAGGCGTGATGCCTGGCGTAACAGTACAGTGAGAAAGTTGGATATCGCAGTACCTATGTTAACGAGAAGTACGCTGCAATTTTCCTACGGACATGCAGCGCCCAAGCTGTTATAAAATACATTAAATGTATTCACAGTTGCGAATATGCACAACAGTCAGCTGTATAATGGAATGAAGACGATGAAAATTTGTGCCGAATCGCGCCGGGTTTTCCCGCTTTACGCAAGCGGTCGCCTTACCGAAGCTTCCACATGTCGTCAGCCATGTGTCTATTCCCTGCACTCGTACATCCACTGTGTATCTTCCGATACAGGGGAGACATTTTTATTGTAAGTCCACTGTACACTTGTCGGCGGATAAATACGATATTGCAGTGCCTGTGCTGTTCAGAAGTGCGCGGCAGTGTTACTTCGGACGTGAATGCAAATTATTGTTATACTGCAGTACTGTATTTATCCGCCAACACCGGGCAAGGACTTTCAATTAAAATGTCTCCCCTGTGCGGTAAAATACATAATGGATGTACGAGTTCGCGGAATAGACAGATGGCTGACGACATGTGGAAGTTTGGGTCTGGTCCTAAGTTGTGCTCGAATAGCCTAATGGTAAGGCGACCGCCCCCGATAAGCGGGAAATTCGGGTTCGAGTCCGGGTTCGGCACAAAGTTTCACTGTCGTCATTCCATTATAAAGCTGATTGTTGTCCATATTTGCAACTGCGAATACATTTCATGTTAAGAAAGTCTGTGATGACATCTAGCGGATTACTTTATGCACATTCAGAGAGTTGCTAACGGTATGTCTATATTATAAAATTGGGACCTACTTTTTATCTCACTCTGCTGTGCCACAACGACTCACTCAAAACAACTTCAGCGATATTCGTGGTACTGAATAAGTGGCCCTCTAGTGTAATAAGCGTTACACAGTTCTCTCAAAAGATGATCTTACCTCGGCAGATTGAGGAGAACGAAGACGGTGGATATCAGCAACAACATCTTAGTGATGCTCTGTTGTATCTTCGTCGAAACTGCGTTCTTACCGGTGAAGTGTATTTCTGTTAGAAGGAAACACAAAATTTAAAATCTATAATAAACAACTTACATTTATAAGTAATTTGACTAAAGATAAATGTTTTTTTCAGTAGATTATAATTTTTATTTTATACATCTACATAAAACAACCACATTCTCTCTTTATCTTCTCTGTCTCTCTCTCTCTCTCTCTCTTTTCCACACACACACACACATACACAAACACACACACACACACACACACACACACATGTTCACACAACCATATCGCAATGGGCTAAGTATTCAGGATGTAAGAAATCTGATACATGCACGTACTCTTCCAGTGCAACTCTTTCAAAACAAATTCGATATAAAGTTTTCTAGAACTTCCATGTGATGATACAGCGGATCCTCATATCAAAACAATTTTTTCATAATATCTCTACTTAGTTTTTTATTATTGTTATATCTCACCCCTGACCCTGTAATGCATTCATGGCGATAATATAAGATGAAACGCACGATACTGTTGTGTACTGATAATAAGAATTATGTCGATATGTACGTGTAGACATTCATAGATAAACAGTTATTCCATACTTAAACATTTATATCCTGTATACAGAAATTAATGTTGAGCGATTTCACTTGAATTCATGTATTTTTGTTTCATTAATTTTTTCGAAATTGTACCAGTGATTATTATTGATAATGATCTCTGTGTTCGATCGCTGTTCTTGTTCGTTGAGAGGGATGGTCAGAGACGTGGGGATGTTGTGGAATGGGCGCTCTTGGCAGAAGAGTTCTTGCAGGGGGACCTGATAATGTTTTGTAGTACTGCTGAAGGCAGAAGTATTATATAAGTACTGAGTGTGGAAATACTGAAAATATCTCTCTTTCAAAGTTTAAAAACTGCATTTATTGGTATAGATATCTGACATAACCTGAATAACAATCCTTTCATCTTTTAATATTTCTTGGTAGAAGGGCAACTAGCTGAGACCGGAATCATATTCCTTGGAAGACAACGAGACCAACAAGGCACAAACAAAGTAAGTACTAATTTAAAATAATAGATATGACGTGGGCCACAATGTAAACTAAATACAAAATAATGATCAGCATCTTGTTTGAAGGTAAGTAATTGAACAGGCAGAATTGAAGAACCCATTACAACAGCCATTCGAAACAATAAGCTTTATCACCATAAGTGAAACTGCAATGCAAATACTTTGTCTCGCGAACTTTTGTTCAGACTCTTCTGCTTCCGAAGTACAGAAATGCTTAACATCTTTGGTCTAGATGCCCTCTGTTCTTCCTTGAACTCTAGAAGGGTTTACACTTTAATGTTTTAATCCTTGTTGCTGAAATTTATCTTCGAGTTTGAAAGCTGAGACCAAACAGCACTGAACTACATACATCTTTACATAACTAATTCAAATACTTCATGAACAGAATGTAACAAGTTCTCATGCTCGATACCAAAACAGTGACTCTGGATGCCAGTTTCAGTTAATCATAACCATGATTACACCGCCCAATGGTGTAATGCTCATTACGACAGGGAATGAATATTTGACTTCAGATATTGGCTTTAAATGTGACAATTTTCCGTTATACTGTACTGTAGCTTTTACTGTTACAGCATGAAATAACACGCGTGCTGTCATCAGTCACTGTTTACTCAGTTCCACAACGCATTTACGTGGTTTAAACGCCCGTCATCAGATGTATTAATATGGCATGTATGTATCGTGTTACGACTATGAAGTAGTCTGTGGCCCTGTATACTAGAGAAAATCAAAAAAATTATTTCAGTACAAGGCTAATAGTCTTTCTGTGATCTATGACTGACTGGATGAAAGAAAGAATTATAAATGTGAAAATAAAATAGAAATATCTCCATTGGTCCCAGCCTGCTTTCACTCTCGTCTTCCATCATACACACTATCACACTTTGTAAACACAAAGGTAACAAAACTGCTACCTAGAATCTAATAAGTGCAAAGAATACATAGCAAGACAAAACTCTATTTCAGAGCAATTCTCACAGCATTGTGGAGATATTTGGTTGGATAGGTGAATAGGAATGAAAGTGGAAATGTCTCCAGTGGCCATAAATTCTTTCCTATCAAGTTCACATGACATATTTCTCTGTACACTGTTAAGCAATCAGAGTGAAATGTTAGAAACATTAGGTGTAAGAATTATGTTAACAACAGTGTCAATATTTATATTTGAAGAGCCCTTTGCTCCTTATAGCTATGTTATATTAGGACAGAGAGATGCAGAGAAAGAAAGTTTCACAGAGGAGGTATAGGGAGTGCCAGGAGAGCAAAGTTTTGATTATGACAGAGTATTAAGACTACATTTATTACTTGCTACATCAGAGTAGATGTTGAAGTAACAGGCTGATTTTCGCAAACAGGTATAACCTTTGTAATGTTAACAAATATATGAAGGGCTTATTTCAATAGTGGTAAAAGTCCATTTTTGTTCATTTTAAGATACAGAGTCCTAAAGTTACATGAAGGCTGAAAAATCTGCAGTTGAAATACCAGAAATATTCAAGCATATGGTTTCTTGCTAGAGATGAACCTTTCTTTCTCTTTGTTTCGATCAGTAATGTCAGAAGCACCATAATCACAAAAGTGGAGGTAATGGTCTTGTAGCACTGTTGAAATAAGCCCTTCATATATACTCTCTCAAGCTGACAGGGATACAACCTGTTTGTAGGTGGGTGGATCTTTTGTGTTTTGTGAGTCAGGCCAGTCAATTCCTCATTTAGAAAATATCGCGAAAACATACAAATAACTTCATAAATCTAGAGAAAAGATAAGGAGAGAATGGAGTCTATTTGTGTGTGTCGAAATTTAATAATGTGGTTCCCTTCTAAAAATAGAAATGATACTATTGTATTTGTTGTCACTTTTTTGTCATTTAGGATTCAAATTGTTTTCTTTGATGTTTGTACATTTGGAGTGTTTCAAAGGTGTCTAGTTCTTTCCCTTTAGGCTAGATATGTAACACGCTGATACTTATATTATTGACATGGTGTATTGTTTAATGCAGTTGGGTTGCTACCTTTTGTGTGTGATATTTTTTGTTCCTTAGTAGTGCCATGTGTTTTTGTATTAGTCATTGCTCTTTTATAATATAGAAATATTCCAGAAAAACTTGCAATGTCGACACAGTACATACAGTTCCATACACAGAGGTGACAAAAGTCTCGAGATAGCGATATGCAGTTACACCGATGGAAGTAGTATCACGTACACGAGGCATAAAAGGTGTTGCACAATGACAGAGCTGTCATTTGCACTCAGGTAATTCACGTGAAAAGGTCTCCAACGAGAAAATGGTCGTACGACAGGAATTGACAATCTTTGAACGTGGGATGGTAGTTGAAACTAGACGCACGGGGAATTCCATTTCAGAAATCGCCTTACTGTAACTATCCTACAGTAGAGAGCCAAAGTATGACTGTTGCACACTTTATGGAGCAATGCATGGAGCAAGTAGGCTGATTCATTTTGTATCTGATGTGGTCTACAGTGGGCCTGAATGATCTTATGGAGGCACCATTAATCCACGGGTGGTTCCTTAGAAAAACCCAAACAGTTTTTTTTTCGGTTTTAAGTACCAAAACCGAGCAGGGGATTGGCTGTGCACGGCAAACGTCTGAAATTTTTACAATGTACTCTTAAGATCGCACTCTCAAACAACTTTGAAAATTTCCTTAATATCTTTATCCGTTTCCAAGATAGTGAAGTTCAAAGTTGCCCTACTTCTACACGTAAAATACACAAGTAAAATCCGGTATAGGGCGAAATCTACATAATAAATAACCACAGAAAATTGCTCAAACGGTAAATTCTCTAGGAATTTATGTAGAAGTATCATCCTCCATTTTTCAAAAATCTTTATTAATCCATCGGCGGTTCCTTAGAAAACATTTAAAAAATCACATTTCTGACATTTTTAGTGGTAAAATCGAACAACTGTTTCCAAGGGGGCTGTGCACAGAAAACTGGTGAAATTTATGCGATCTATTCCCAAGATTCCGATCTTGAATAACTTTTGAAAATTTTCCTGACATCTTTATTCGTTTCCAAAACACAGAGGTACAAAATTATTAGCTAATGGGCAGTTCTTTCGAGAACCCCTACAAAGGCGAATTTTTACCATTTTTTTCGCACGATAACTGAGCCTCTTATTACAAGACAGCTTTGCATAGAAAACTGATGAAATTTTTACGATATATTCCCAAGATCCCGATCTCGAACAACCTTGAAAATTTTCGTGATATCTTCATCTGTTTTCGAGATACAGAGGCTCAAAGTTACTTTACATGTATATGTAAAATACGCATGTAAAATCCTGTGTGAAGTGAGATATAAATAATAAATAACCACATAAATTGCTGAAATTTTAAAGTTATATCCTCTAGGCATTTGTATAGAAATACTATCTCCTCGTTTTAAAAAATTGTTGCCCGTAACTGAGAAATACCCCAAAAACATCGTTTTTGAGCACTAAAACCGAGCTGCGGATTCCAAGATGGCTACGGGCAGCAAACAGGTGTAATTTTTAAGATATATTCCTAAGATGCTGACCTCGAACACCTTTGAAAACTTTCGTGATATCTTTATCCGTTTCTGAAACACAAAGGTCCAAGTTTACCCTACCTGTACAGGTAAAATATGCACTTAAAATCCAGTATGAGGCGAAAAGTGTAGTTTGTAAATAGATGCAGTATGGAGAAATATGCTGTAAAGTGTCTCCGTTATCATCAGAAGGGTTCTGGGAACGCCATGTTTTAGTGCTGAAGCACGAACAGTTGCCTCATTCTGTTCTCCTCAGCACTTAAAAATTTTCCCAAAAATTTTGACATGCGATCACATTCGTGCTTTTTACTGGTGATAAAGGAGGAGGCAGTAGTAGTGGGAAAGAGAGGGAAAAGTAATAACTACTGGAATATAGTAGACAGTGGTTGCGGCATAGGAAGAGTGAAGGAGACAATGGCAGTGTGACAGAAAGAGACGGACATAGTGGCAGCGGAACATAGTTGACTGTGACAGAACAGTGCGAGGGAAAGAGTGAAGGAGACAGTGACAGTGAGAGTGGAATGAAGAGACGGGGAATGTGGAAGAGGGTGAGAGTCAGTTATAATGAGAGACAGAGCCTATTACAATGACAATGAGGAAGAGAGAGGTACTGATAGTGAGACGGCAGCAGTGGGAAGGAATGAATGAGATAGTTGCAGTGAGACAGAACACGAGTGAGACAGTGGCAGTGAGAGGAGGCACTAGTAGCAAGACAGAACGAAGGAGATTGTGGTTGTGAGACAGGAGACAGCGACAGTTAAAAAGACACAAAGTGATAATGACGATGTGATGGGCTGAATGAATGGATAAGAATAGGCGAGTGGGACTCGATGGATATGAGCGACTTCCAGCGATGGACCTGTGGGTGTGAGCGAGTTACAGTTGTGTAAGTGAGAGGTGAGTTTCATGGTATACAGTGCGCGAATGTGTTCGCATGTTACCCTTTGATATATGCTCTCCACGTTTCATGATTATTAGTTGTGAAATTCTATTACTGATGTATCCTGCTTAATTTTATTTTTGTACGACAAATTTAATGACGTCACTGTGCCCACCATTATACCCTCTAACACATTCCACGATCCTACTCCAGGTGGGTGTAAAAATGAATGTGCCCAACGGAAAATAATAAATGCTAAAATGATTTGGCCCTGTCTGACTAGCCCCTGAAGCAGATGTTAGGATCTCTTAATTCTATAAATTACAATCTCAACATAAATGAATTATGAAGGCAATTAATACTACTAAATGATAAACTTTGTTTCTTATTATACGTTTCTTGGAGATTAAAAAGAAAAACACCCTTTATGACAAATGTCTACATTTCCTAAGTAAAATTATTAATCAATTGCCCAACTCTGCCCTCTTTTATGGCCACGCTATCTAACACAAATAACGCGAAATGACTGACATTATCTACATACCAAACTCTTGAAGACACTACTTTCAAAGATGATCTACAGTGGTGTGGAACCTCAGTGGAAATAAAGTAACGTCATCACAACTGTTTAGCTTTTTAGCCCTAATAAGCCGAAGCAGTTTGCGATATCACCGTATGTACTGCATTTGGTGCGTCGAAGTGATGGTTCTCGTACTCGAGTGCGACGATGGAAGAACTCCAGCCACAAATAAACTCTTTCAAACACTAGGACGGCAGAAGGCGGTCCTCTGACTAATATACTCTAATACTGTCATCTCCTCTCTGTGTTCTACAGACGAAAAACGCGAACTCCCTGCCACAAGGACGGAGTTCAGATAACATCTCAACGTAAGTATAGGCAGAAGAAGTGCTCTCAATTACTGAACGCTGTGTAGTCAACGACGACTTCCAACTCGAAGGTGAAGTCCGGAATCGTATAGGTTTGCAACAGTACAGTGCCTAACTGTTCTAACTATAAACTCTCCTGAGAGCAAAAACCTCCTCTCTCCACCGCTGGCTTCCCAGCAAGGTTTGGCTCCCCACCCTCGTAATTCCGACAGCGAATCATATTCCAGAAACCATGAAATATTCTCCCTCTCTACAGATTCTTCCGAACGCCGATCAACCATATTTTAGTCTCTTGTTGTCCAGTGCGGAAAGTTTGCGAGGAAAAATCTATACTCGTAGAATCGCACGCTTCTGAGTAAAAATCCTTGGAAATAACCCAGCCTGTGTGGTTTCTGAGGTGACGCTTCCTTGTTCCTCTCAGCTGTGTCCAATATTTTCGTAGTTCTCGGAGTATAATCCTTCCCATCTGGATATTTCCGACCGGTCGCGACACTACTGTGCTCCAGCGCTCAGGTGTCCCAACGTCCATCTTGCTACTTCCTGAGTTTAAACAAGACCAACACACCTGTGTGGGCCTTCCACCCAGAGCTTGAGTTCTGCCTGCCGTTTCATCTCCACTGGAGTTCCAACCTCTACTAGTATAGGCATTCATTCATTATGCCGTTCTGATAATAAAGACACCCTGTCACCTTTCATGCAATAAGCGTTAACAATTATTTACAAGGCGCACGTGACAAATGTCAGTCTCCTTTATATATTCATATATACGATGTACAACCTATCACATGATACCTAATTGTGTTTCTTGATCACGGCAAAATATGTGGATGGGTGCTTGTAAGGTGCAAAACTATAACCACCTTACAGCATTTGCGTTTGTCTCTACGTTATGTATCACAGAACATATCACAGTTTCAATGACACGCAATGCATTTTTAGAAGAAGCAACGAGATTTTTAAGGTATGTTCTCTGTCTTTATTTTTTCTTTTTTTACAGTCCATATTGTCAATGGGTAGAACTTATTAAGAACAAGATTATTTCTGTTTTAGATCTAAAGATGGCTTATGCAGCTTAAATCGGTCATCATTATATAAACGTGGGACCAAGGAAAAAACTGTTGGTTTTGTTATGTAATATACTTATTTTCTCTGGCTGCATATATCAAACCTGTTTGTTGCGTGTAACTCACTTTTCCATTAATGTGATATATACAAGCAATCAGCGGCCTGTGAGCCTTTTAACCTGATGCCACTTCCAGTGACTGTTTCCTCTTACAGCCCTTAATGGAGTATTATGTGCTACGCCAGCAATAATTACGGAGAATTGCCAACCTTTTGTCAGTTTCAATGCCTGTAATTTTATATGGTTTAATATTACCTTCTTATGAAGTATTTTATAGGACAACAGCATTTTGCTTTTAAATCTGTTCATGTGAGCACAGTTTCCTGATAAATCCGTTCAGTATAATAACCACCTATTCTTGGTTTTTCCCTGTGTTAATGGTTTTGCAGTCTTTTACGTAATTGGATGGATTCTCTGATGAAGATAGCCGGATACGGTGTCGAAATCAGGTTACAGTAAAATGTTGTTGCAACAGGTTGGCTGTGTAATACAGGGTTGTTCTAAATGATGGATCCATTTTCAGAACTTCGTATTTATTCATGTACAAATCCAAAATGAACAAGCTTTATACCAACGAAAAGAGAAAGTTTCAAAGTTTTTCATAATGTTTGACGTCAATTTAATAAATTTAATAATTTATAATTAATTAGTTTTTAATAATTATTTAATAATGAGAAACGTGATAAATGTTATAAATGTTCAATGTGGCCAACATTGGTTTCACAGTAAATATCGACGCGGTTGCTAAATTCGTCCCACACGCGCGAAAGCGTATCTGCTGTTACTGAATGCACGGCAGCAGTGATCCACTTCTGCAGATCGTTCAGAGTGGTTGGTAGAGGCGAGACATAAGCTGCTTCCTTCACATAATCCCACAAGAAATAGTCGCAGGGTATGAGATCAAGAGATCTCGGTGGCCAGAAGTGCAGAGACAGGTCCTCGAGTCCCCTGCGATCGATCCAGCGCTGAGGAAGGGAGTCATTCAAAAAGCCTCGTACATCACGGTGCTAATGGGGCGGAGCTCCATACTTTTGGAAAATGAAGTCCCGGGGCTCTTCTATAACTTGAGGGAACAGTCATTGTTCCAACATGTCCAGGTATGTGATTCCTGTTACTGTTCTTTCCGCAAAGAAAAATGGTCCATAAACCTTTGTACGGGATACGGCACAGAACACGTTGATCTTCGGTGAGTCTCTTTCGTGTTGCAACGGTGAATGTGGATTTTCCAATTCCCATATGTGAATATTGTGTCTGTTGACTTTTCCACCAAGGTGGAACGTCTCTCCATCATTAAAAACTACACGCTGTAGAAATATGTCATCTTCCATCTTTGTTAGCACATAACCACAAAATGCAAGATGCTTCTCTTTGTCATTGGGGTTGAAAGGTTGCACAAGTTTTAATCGGTAGGGCCTGTACAGCAAGCGCCATTTCAGAACTTTTCATGCAGTTGGTAGTGGTATTACAAGTTCTCGACTGGCTCTATTGGTAGACTTACTGGAGCTGCGCACAAAACAGCCTTGAATCCGTCGAACATCATTCCTGATACACGCGGTCGGCCTACGCTTTTTCCTTTGCACACACTCCAAATCTGTTTAAATTGCTTAAACCAACGGCTAATGCTTTTCGAGTTGGTGGCTGAATACCGAATTTGGTACGAAATGCTCGCTGCACTGCAATTTGCAATTCACTTTTCGCGAACTCAGGAACGCAGAAAACTTTGTGCTGCACAGTCGCCATCTCACTCACAACAGAGTGAAACGGAATGACAGCCCTACTGCCCCGCGAACTCTGCCGGCCGCTTCTGAAACCATTACCTGCCGTCGCACGCCAAAATCTTTGAAACTTCCCCCTTTCAGTGGTATTAAGCTTGTTCATTTTGGATTTGTACTTGAATACATACGAAGTTTTAAAAATGAGACCGCAATTTAGAATAACCCTCTACATTTCATATTCTTGTACGGTTTCGGTCTCGCAGCCATGTTTTTAAGTTGTACGGATTCGCAAGTTTGTTGTGGTTACATGTCACGAATGCTGGTACTGAACAATGCATTTCTCAAAAGTTTTGCGAGCCTGTTGGGTACCGTAAGACTGCACCAGGTAGTGAGCATAGGCACTATCGTAGCCTGCTAAAGAACGCAGGTGCAGGTCTGTCCTACTCTCTTTGCTCAGGTGATTTTCTTTTACTCGTTTTCCTTTTACAACGCTCGACCAAACATTTGCATCGCTAGAACGAATCATACTTTTTGAGAAAGTAGCAGTAACAGTGATGATAATTATTGTGGTATGTACCTGGCGCGGTGTAATCGAGGTGTAATAAGGGACGGTGGCGAAATGAATATTTATTTACCGATACATTCACAAGAGTATCGCGTATAATGCGTACCTTATTCCAATCTGGTATGAGTTAACTTTGATACCCGGACGAATGTATTGAGAAGTAAGAGTTCAGTTCATCGCAATTCCAAATGATATCGCAATTATATCTCTCCACGACTGTACTAAACTGGCTTATGATTACTATTTCTTTGCGGAGAAACGTGATTCGTGTAGTGTAGAACTTTCTTGAAAGTCGGGGGAAAAAGAAAGAAAATGACGGTACTCGAACGCAATACGAACGTAACTCCAGTCTGCCGCCTAAGCCGCTTGTACTAACGCTGTTGCTTGGAGACTTGTGCTCTTACACTGTATTCACCAGACTCTTAAAACTTTGAACTCCGGTTTGTCGAAAACGCTAGACTTTTACGACTTACTAGTGCAGCTATTGTTACAGCAGTGCACTACAATCGCGCGAAAGGTGATAAAAATAAATGATTTGTTGGGTTCAGACTTCCGCTGTTAGTCTGACATTCTTTGGTGGAACATAACTCACTTTTATTCGTTTTTATTCAGTCTGTGTAAGTTGGTAAGATTCGCTGATGGCTTTCGTCTAATGATCACTCGAAACGTGACGTATGGATAATAATGCCATGAGCACTATTGTAGTATGTCTGGTTGCGTAGTCATCTTCCCCAGCAGCTGTTACAATCAATTATAACTGGTTTTTCCATCTTAACCTTGCTGCAAAAGAGTATTATGCACCTGGTGCGTTTCGCTCCAGTTTCCTCTGTGGTAAGTCTGGAAATATGGATATTTAGTAAACGCGGTACCAGCGGAAGTGCGTACGTAATAAACGGTACACGGAGTGTGGTAGACAAATCCTTACGTTATTTCGTGGACGGAATTCCTTCGTCGTTTACACCAGTCGGAGGTTGGACGCGTTCTAAACCGTCATAGATGTTATTGCTCACTCTATTGCACAGGGCAGCGATGTTTATTTTGTCAGTCAGAGGGGACCTATAGTTGCTAAGTCGCTCCAGGTACATAACGTGTCTATAAATTTTCGTATTCATAGGCTAAAAAAACAGTTCTTCATAAAATTGGCTTTTAATTTACTTTCGGCGTTTTTGCTTCTCGTTTACAAATTCTCAAACCAATGATTTTTTACTTTCGTTGTTAGCGGTGTCTGAGGTGGAAAAAAATTTGTATTCACAGGCTGGTAATACAACCTACACGGAAAACAAATGAATAAACGACACACTGTGCTGGGTGCGCAACACGCGAAACTGCAGTACTATTTGTCCTGCGAAGTTTTTAAAAGTGAGATGACATGGAAATCACATCAGTGTAGCGTAAGGAAAAGTGGATTCAAACAAGGCAAAAATTTCGCAATAGTGAATGTGCAAATAAATTTCTTTTGACCTCAACCTCCGCTAACAACGGAGAAAAAAGCACTGATTTCGGAATGTGTAAACAAGAGGCAGAAATACAGTAAGCAAACTGTACGCAAATTTTATAAGGAAATACAATTTTTAATCTACAAATACCAAAAGTGTATAGACATTATGTTTACATATTTCTAGAATGTCCAAAGAAGATGCTTTATATATCAAAGCCAAACGCATCTAGTGAAAAATACTCTTTATTTGAAGTAATCTCAAGACGGAAAAACCAATAATAACTGAGCAAGAAACGGAACAGTGTCAATTTACTTTAGCGTAGTATGTTGGCGAGATTTAGCTCGATTGATAAACAGTTAAGTAATGGAGACTACATAGCGAGAGATGTGAACCTGTCATTCTAAAAGTATAGCTGGATTCAGTACTGCACATTTATTTTATTGTTCCATAGTTAGGAATACAAAACAAACACAATTTTTAAAGTTCGAGCTCTTCTTTAGATGTTATAACTTATTATCACGAAATAATAAATTCTTCCAAAGAAATGAGAAACCCATTAGGTATGAGGACGGCCAAGGTTTTTCCCTTCACGGTCCGATTTGTGAGCGCGCTTTTTACGAAGGAAAACGATGCAACGACCAGCTAGTATGCCCGCTAAACACTTCGGAGGAACTATGATAGCCTTATTAATTTTCAGACAGGTACAAACGCGGTTAATATCAGCAGAGGGTGTAGACAAATGGTTCAAATGGCTCTAAGCACTATGGGACTTAACATTAGTCCCCTAGACTTAGAGCTACTTAAACCTAACTAAGCTAAGGACATCACACCCCTCCATGCCCGAGGCAGGATTCGAACCTGCGACCGTAGCAGCAGTGCATCTCTGTCTGGATGCAGTCTTGGAGAAACTTAGCAAAAACGCTTTGCTCTGTGGCACTTACGATCACAGTAAAGAACTCGCAGTCCATTGACTGGCTATGCCAAATAATCTTATGGAGAAGGAAAACATCGTGACAAGACGCTGCGGACATGTAGAGTCTCTGAGAAATGTGGTTGGCTGGCACGAGGATTACTGAGCGATATATTGTTTTTTATCACTCGGAGGGTTAAGTGTTAAGACAGTCATCTATAAATCCAGTATTTAAATCTCTATTAGATTTTTCCGGTACTTTGTGTAACTCTCGTGTCTAGCACGAATAGATTATTGTCTTATCCTGCACAGAGGCCTGACAACAGAGGAGCAATGAGACTGGGAGCAAATAAGAAGACGTAGAACTTTGCATTATTTGACGCAATGCTTCCTGCTCCGCAAAACTCAAACCACACTCAGTCTATACGAGTCTGACTTATTCAATAGCTGCACTTATATTTATCTATGGGAATTGTCACAAACTTCTGCACAGGCTGTAATCAAGGAGGTTTACATCTATTTCTGTGGAGATCAGGCGGGACTATCTCTTCTTTAGGTTGTAAGAGAACAGACATCGAAACCATTACTACCATAGTATGTCCAAAACTACATTAGGAGTAACAGCTAGAACGGAAGTGGAAGGAGGATCGTGGGGGTGGGAGGGAGGGAGGGCAAGTCCTCGTGGGAGGCCCGGGTCACTTGCTGCCAATAACACGGTACTGCAACTGCAGAAAATCTCTGATGTTGCCAAGTCTCCCACACAACAACACCCGCTTGCAGTGTGCTTCAGTTATAGCCAGCCTGCCGTCCTGTTCGATCGTTGCGTCCCGTATCTTCCTGTGTTTTCGTTTTTGCGGTTGTAAGGAGTTATTGCTTGCTACGTGCGCTCGACGCCGAGGTCATCAGCATATAGACGTTATTCTTTTATTTGTTGTTACAGTTATTCGTTGTTACCGTTAGGGTTATTTGTCTTTACTGTTATTCGTAGTTTGTGTTATTCGTTGTTTCCGTTATTCGTTGTCTGGTGCTGGGCGATGTCTGCGGGAAGTTCGTCGAAAGTTATAACTGCCCAACTTTGACGTCGTTCTCTTGGCCAGAGGATTGTCATATAAGGGCGATCAAGAGAAATGGTTTGCGAGGCACGTGTCTACTTTGAGAATGAAAAACGTAATGGCGACCACCTGCTCTCCGTTACCAAGGTGATTGACAGAACTGCTGCAGCCTTGAATATAAACAAAAACACTGTTGCGAAGATTGGGAAGGAAACTTTCGACAAAGAAAATGAAGGTGAAGAACCACCGAAACCTAACACATCTGAGAAAAAGAGCCGTACGGATAAGCAGATTACCAATATGGATTCGTTTGCAGAGAACGCTATTCGTCGTCGTGTTTACGATTATGATAGTAGGAAGGAACATCCGACGCTCAGACCTTAACGAATCAGGAATTTTTCAAGACAGTCGCACATCCTTGTCCACAGTTTTATACGTCCTTGGGTTTCACTATGGACATATCTGTGGCAAAAGCTGTTGATGGGAAAGGAGGGTGTGGCTGCATGGTGATGCCGATTTTTAAGGGGCATCCGTAGCATAAATATCGAAGAAGTGGAGTGGCTTGACGAAACGTGGTCCAGTTCCGGTCACGTTGTCAAATAGGTCTGAACAGACGACATAGTTAAAGGAACAATGGAAATACCTTCTGGCACGGGAGCAGACTTTTTTTCTTCATGCAGGCACGTCGCAACGTTTCCTCCCGAACAGTCTCCTCCTTTTTAAATCAAAGAAAACAGGAAATTATCATGAAGAAATGAACCAAATTACTTTTACAAAGTAGTTAGAAAATTCAATAATACCAAATCGTGGAAAATTGTCAAAAATTGTTCTAGATAATGCTCTGCACCATTCAGCTGCTGTTGGCAAGGAATCTACAACGGCAATCCGAGAGGAGAAATTGACTGACTGGACTCAGCGTCATAGCCGGCCGATGTGACCGAGCGGTTCTGGCGCTACAGTCTGGAACCGCGCGACCGCTATGGTCGCAGGTTCGAATCCCGCCTCGGGCATGGATGTGTGTGATGTCCTTAGGTTAGTTAGGTTTAAGTAGTTCTAAGTTCTAGGGGACTGATGACCTCAGAAGTTAAGTCCCATAGTTCTCAGAAACATTTGAACCAATTTTTGAACCATTTTTTTCAGCGTCATAACGTCAGTGTAAGTGATGACCTTAAAAAGATAGACCTTATGGAAAAAATCTCTCCATAAGCCAAAGTTCCCGCGAATTCGCCGTTAGGCTATCACTTTACTACTGCCATTTGAACCGAACTGAATTAATACGGGCCCAACTTAAACGTTACATCGCCAGCAATAATAATAAATATACTCCTCCGTGCACTCGAAGCACTCACAGGAGAAGCTGTCAGGAACGTCACCGCTGAAGATTGGAAGAAAGGCGTCAAACATACACTGGGCGTCATCGAAAGAGCGTGACAGAATGAAGCTCTTTTGGAAAATTCAGTGAAGGAGATGGTAATTCCAATAAATGAAAACAGTGACAATGATAGGGACACTTGAAGAATCCGTCATAGCAACGAGAGTGATATCAGTGTTTTTCCAAAGGAAGTTTATCTCAGTAGTATAGCTGCTGTAAAACAGAGGTCCTATTATTTGTATCGCTTTTGCTCTTACTAAACAGTAGAGCCTGGACTATTTAAGGTACGCTTCCCCACCGTGATAAACGCACTAATTCTTATTTTTTGTGTTAGAACGTAGTAGGTGGATCAGAAAAACTAATAAAAGTTCCATTACAAACCAATAGCCATTTGTACTATCGTCCGGTTAGTAGTTGACACTCGAGCAGACCATTGTCGTCATATTTAACTAAAATTGTGCCGTATTGGGGATGTCCGACAGAGATCTCGTTTCGAATGTGTGGAAGTATGATATATTCTTAAGATTTCATTCGCATAATGCATTCACCTAACTTAAACAACATAAAAGTTTCCGACATGTAGTAAATTCGGTAACGTCGTGAGAAAATCCACTTTTATAAACTCATTAAATCGTCTTAATAATTTGTTGCCGTAGATAAAATGAAAATGTAGTGTAACTCTTCCAGAACTCACTGATACAATTTCCATATTTACGAAATGAGTAGTTTGCCTGTTTGCGCAAGCTGAATAACATGTAAAAATTAGGCGTGTGTTCCGTGTGAGACGCGGCAACTCTGTTTCGTGCCTGCACGTCCTCCTTGCGAAATGTCACTCCTAAAGTAATTTTGGACAGATTGTAGAGTTAGGTTACTACCTTACCTGTCTTTCTGGACTGAAGATCACAGTTGGAGTGGGGATATTTCGTCAGCTGAGGAGTAGGAATCAGGCGCGCAAGTAGTCAGTCAGAGAGGAACTGACTGACATAGGACAGTACACATCACGAAACAGTAACTCGGTGTGTGTGCCAAATATTAGTGAAACAGCAACTTAAGCGTAAATGAACACAGCTATTCCGTGGTTCAGCCTACCTCCACGAGGCAATTACCATGCCTTTACCTATTTACCAATCTTCTCAAAGCTTAGGTGTTAGCAAGGGAGTTTGTTGAACGTGGGAATGCGTCAGTGGTACTTCTTCCACTTGTCAGCTTCCGACAGCAGTATTTATACCTACTGGGCCAGCCAAACAGCTGGGCTATGTTACGATATCCACTCTGCGTCAGACAACGCGGTCCCTAGGCCTCGAACCCACGACAGCTGTACGACTGCTCCGCCTCTTGCCAGCCCTACGTTCTGCTGTTACCGCGAGTCTTGGTCGTCGAGATCCAGCCGCTGTTTTTATGTTACTAGGCTCGCAATGAGGACCTGCCAGCCCCCTGTGCCAGTGGGACCTAAAACTACTCTATAGCAGCAGCAAGTTCTGCGGCCACCCGGCTTCTGAGACAGTTACTCGAGACATCGGCGCTGCAGCTGCAGTGCTGGGTACATGTTATCACTGATCCCTGTGAGATCAATACGCTGGACGCCACGTCGGTGTAATTGTCGCACTTGCCAGGGATCAACACTAGTAGCATCGAAGACTGGATGAATGCAAATAATGAACAACATAGGAATTTGTATCCACGAGGTAGCTCCTTCTGCTGCATCCATATTCATTTCTGCTAGAGAATCACTCACCCACACAAAGTAACCCCGACACACTGCGTTCTCTTTCTTGTATAGTCCCTTAAATGTGCCACGTAGTATGCCACTGCACAGTGTAATACAGTCTGTCTCCCTTTAGCTATTGTTCTCTGTATGTGGTAGTTTTATTCTATTCAGATGTTAGCTGTGGGGTGACTTTACCACTATTAAATCTGTATCAGTTTACCAGTTGCGGCTTACTAAGTGGTCGGCAAATAAACCGACAGGAAAAAATCACAACACCAGGAAGGAGTTGTGTGACATAAAAGAATGTTGGTAGGCGTGTTTCTACATATCTAAGATGAAGTCCATCGAAATTTCACGCCAGTCGCATAAGAACGACGCTAGTAGCGTCACTAAGAGAATGCAAATCAGGTTTGCTTTACATACGCGCTGTAACCATCGTCAACGTTAGTTCCCTTTGAGACTGGATCTGCTGAATTGATGTTAGTCAACAATACTTTTAAGATGTCAAAGAAGCCATTATATAATACTGAATTTGAATGAGGTCGAATAATAGGACTGGGAGAGGCTGGATGTTCCTTCTGCGATATTGCAGAAAGACTAGGCAGAGCAGTAATGAAGCCACTGTACATGATTTCTAACAGCGGTGGTCATGAGTTGCAGAAAGACCGGGCTCCAGTAGGCCACGTGGCACTATCGAGAGGGAAGACCATCATGTTTGCCTTATTCTGGCGCATCGTACTGCATCTGCAGCAGCAATCTGAGTAACAGTTGGCACCATAGTGACACAACGAACTGCTATAGATCGGTTACTTGAAGGACAGCTTCGAGCCAGACGCCCTGTAGCATGAATGCAAACCACGTCATCTGCGAGAAATCATTGGACTACGGACTGGGAGTTTGTTGTGTTTTCTGAAAAAAAGGTAGTACTACCTTGCTGCCGGTGATGGCCGTGTGCCGGTCAGAAGGAGACTATTTGAGGTCTGCAACCAACCAGTCTGTTTGCTAGACACACTGGACCTACATCTGGAATTATAGTCCAGGGTGCGATTTCGTAAGAGAGCAAGAGCACTCTAATGGTTATCCCAGGCACCCTGACTGCAAATCAGTACATCAGTCTGGTGATTCGACCTACTGTACTGCCATTCATGAACACATGTCCACGGGGTGTTTTCCAACAGGATAACGCTCGTCCACAGACCGCTGTTGTGACCCAACATGCTCTTCAGTGTTGACATGTTGCCTTAGCCTCCTCGATCACCAGATCTGTCTCCAATAGAGCACTTATGAGACATCATCGGACGACTACTCTAGCGTCATCCACGAACAGCATTAAGTGTCCCCGTACTGGTCGACTAAGTGCAATAGGCGTGAAACTCCATCCCACAAACTGATATCCGCCACCTGTACAATAAAACACGTGCACATTTGCGTGCTTCCATTCATTACTCTGGCGATTATTAATGTACCAACATTTCACATTTGCAGTGGCTTATCTCGTGCTTACTTTAACCTGTGATCTAGCAATGTTAATCACTCACATATGTTACCTAGACAAATGTGTACCTAAAATTTCATTACTCTACATTAGTTATTTTTTGGTGCTGCGGTTTCTTTCCATCACTGTATGTTACATGGGCTGTTATTGTTTAGGGCTCTGTAGGTCTTCACAAGACTTTGTTTTAGAATTGATTCGCGTCTGATTGGCAAGAGTTATCTCTGAATTCTTATATGCCTTATCTGTCGAATTTGTCTGTATGCTAGGCTTGTTTGAATATTTTCTGTGTTACGTTGTTTCTTCGGTGTTCTATATTTCCTGAAAAAAATAAAATAAAAACGACATAGTCAAATGCTAATGTAACTTGATACACTTAAACACGATCGGCCAGTGTATCGTAACGATTCACATTTGCACCTGCCGTAGGAGGACAAGCAATGGAGTCCTTGATATATTCTGTGTCATGCTGCACCATTGGTCGGAGCCAAGAAGCACCTCGAGTAGTGAATTATTATACAATGCGCAGGCTGCCATCAACACCACGATGTAAACGGCTGCATCTGAACTGGTGTCACTACCCACAAGCATGGTCTACTGATGAAAGATGTTGTGTTGAGTGCAGCAACAAGCCGTGCTTCTACGCCACCCTGGATGATATCGTCGGCGTGTGTGGCAGCAACATGGGAAGAAGTCCCATTTTCGAATGTTTTGGAGAGACACAGCAGCGCCACTTCTGGCACCATGATGTGGAGAGCCAACAGTTATAAATTCAAATCTCGGCTGGCAGAGACTGAGGGCACTGTGATAGCACAATGGTATGTTACGGGTGCCATGCGTCCTCTTATGTTACAGTATCATGTTGCCATTTTTCAACAGAAAAATACTCGTCTGCACATGACGCGTATTGCGCTACTCCTGTGGCCAGTAAGATCGCCAGTTTTTTTCTCAAAAGAAATTGTGTGTGAGACCAGCTCAGGATCAACTCCGTCTCAATTCTAACATTCAGGTTATAAAGGACCAGTTACAGTAATTATGGGTCAGCTTGCCTCAGGGGATAATACAATGGCGTTATGAAACCCTTGCCTACAGAATCAGTGACGCTTCCAGGCCAGAAAGGTGTAATGTAATAAACACAAAAAAATACACTGGTGTTCAAAATTAAAGTAAAAATCGCAAAATTTGCAAGGTTGGTATTATTTTGCCACAAAAGAGTGTAAACGGGTGATAGTAAAGTAAAAACAATGTAAAGAACGCAGAACGTGAAAAACTACAACATGCACAACGATAGACAGAAATGTTCTTCGTTTTTTCCAACACAACGGATTTGCACACACATTGCGGGAACTGGTTAACGTGCTCATCATGAGGTGTGATCACCTCTGGTAGCAATACAGCCTGAAAACGACGGTGCACGTGGTGAATGATGTCATCAGTCTCATGTTAAGGAAATAAACCCATCATGCCTGCAGTGCTGCTCACAAATCTTGGAGGGTAGTTGCCGGCCGTGGTGACCGAGAGGTTCTAGATGCTTCAGTCCTGAACCGCGTGACTGCTACGGTAGCAGGTTCGAATCCTGCCTCGGGCATGGATGTGTGTGCTGTCCTTAGGTTAGTTAGGTTTAAGTAGTTCTAAGTCTAGGGGACTGATGACCTCAGATGTTAAGTCCTATAGTGCTTAGAGCCATTTGAACCATTTGGAGAGTAGTCATGGCGGATGCTGAGGTGATGCGGCATGTCTCCCTAGTGCATCCCAGACATGCTCTAAGGTATTCGAATCAGGAGAGCGAGCAGGCCACGCCACGCATGCAGTATCTTCCGTTTCCAAGAAAACATCAACCACCCATGCTCTTGGACGTCGAGCATTATTGTCCATCATCATGAATATCGGGCCCACACCACCGCACGTGAGGTCCCAAGACCTCCTCGCGCTATCTGACAACAGTTGAATCTTGCCGATTCACCCGTAAAATTTCATGAACAGGTGTTTGAGTAGTCAACATAGTCCCTGCACGCAACATTAAGGATTCTCCTCGATATCAGTCTCTTTCCGCAGTCTTTTGATTCCGGGAAAGTATTCCACGCTCCCTCCAGATGTGAATTCATCGACAATCATTCTCCAGACCAACTCGGGACTCATCTGCGAAAAGAACACTGGATCACACTTCAGCAGTCCAGGTGGCATGTTGAGGACTCCACTCGGGACGTTCACTTTTGTCAAGATGCATCAGAGGTACACATACAGAAGGTCTCCGACAATAAACGCTACTCTGCCGAAGCCTTCTGTACACCTTTTGTCTCGATACAACACGTCCAGTGGATGCTGCGCGCTCAGATGCAAGCTGTCGTCCAGTATTAAGGTGGTACCGCCGTGCCCTTACGGCCAAAGATCGATCCTCTCTTTTTGATTATCACACGTGGTCGGCCCCGTCCTGGTCTTCGTGACTCTGTTTTGGTTTCTATAAATTGTCGCCACATCCGAGAAACAACAGAACGATTCACATTAAGCCTTCGGGTCACATCAGTTTTCCACTGTCCTGCTTCCATTCTTCCTGTGGTCCTCCACCGCAGAGAGTTTGTTGGTGTCTTCTTTGTGCCTTACGGCACCGTCTGTGGCTGTATACATGGCGATGTGGGACTCCCAGTAGACACTACCCCGTTTGATAGGCGCCCTAACGTCATAGCTGACGTGGCTGTCCACTGACCGGAATGTTATCTTCCGTGCAGAACACGATTGTACGAACATCTGTTCACATTTTGTATGATTATACCGTGAATTAGACACAAGAAGGGGAAACAGTGGTTTGTTGCTGTAATTTGGACACCAGTGTACATTTCCCGAGACAAACCAGAGTTTCTAACTGTAACATTTGACTTACTGTGCTTACATAACTAAATAACTACAGCATGCCTAACCTCAACCGACAGTGATAGTTAAAAACATCTGAACTTCGAAAAGGTACACACTGGTAGTGAAAGTAGAGTCTAATGTCTCTAGGTAAAGGTAAATTGGCAATGAAAAGTTTAAAGGTAGAGCTTTGTAAAACCACAAAGTGCAAACACCAGATGTGCAGGTGAAATCAAATAGTTTTTGATCAAAACTTTTGAACAATGACTAAAACTTTTGCAGCAAGAAACACTCATTAATAGTGCAGGCAAACTCAAATCTTGGCACATTAGGTAAACTGACAACTACAAATTTTAAAAATGCGAAACTTAGGATAATGCAGACACCAATAGCGTGAATCTCTCACACACAGCTCTTATAACAGAGTTAATGATTAACTTGGGCACGTTCTTGTTATCGGGATGCCGATCCACGAAAAAAGACATTGGCCCAACAACGGCCAGCAGAACAATCCAGGGCAGCTTACACAAAAGAAAACCAAATGCATCTCACTTGTAGAATCACTGGATTTTTCACGAACCACTGCAGATGCTTAACTGCATGACGCTCACCATCATGCATGCGAGAGGCCCAGCAGAATTAGGGATGTTTTGTGTGGGTACGTCCACCAAGCGAGGCAGCAGGAAGCAGGGCTAATCTGACTCCAGAGTTTTGTCTCGGGCCGCACGGATGGAGTCCAGTAGACATACGCGCACTACCCACGGTAAACATGCTCCATGCAAACACAGCGAGTGGACGTCTACGGCTAGTGAGCCCAGGCCGCCATTTAGAAAAACTCCCACGAGACGATGACTCTCAGCAGACAGCCTCAGGCGAGCTGCACTCGAGCTTAAATGCCACTCGAGCGCTGCATTAGGCGCCACCTGACGAGACGCGTAAGAAACGGTAGCTAGGCAACAATACCCAAAGAGGTTCCACAGGCACACATGTCGATAATACGCGTACATGGTTCAGAAACGTGTAGTGAAGAATGACTTATGTGTGAATGTACTATTCCAAAATGATTGATACTTATTCACTTGCAGTTGTTTAATATTGCGTGCAGGTATAATATTAACTTTGACTGAAATGGACAGACGTGCTGTGAGTGAAATCTGAATACGGATCACGGAGATAGAATTGTCACTTACGTAGACGAAGGGTAAAAAGACGCAGAGTAAAAATATGGAGTAAACACTTAATGAAATTCTGTTGTTTCAGAACTACGGCTAGAACAGTAAGATCAGTGTTTATGACATATCAGAGAGTAAGAGCCTTGAAACAACTCGTGAAGTACAAATTGTCATCACCATCATCATCATCATTTAAGACTGATTATTCCTTTCAGCGTTCAGTCTGGAGCATAGTCCCCCTTATAAAATTCCTCCATGATCCCCTATTCAGTGCTAAAATTGGTGCCTCTTCTGATGTTTTGGCTCTGATTGTTGCCAGCATCATATTTAATGTACCAGGGAAGCAGGTTGCTAGCCTTACTTGCCCCGGGTCCCATTGAGTTTTACCCCTAACGGTTGAGGGACTAGCCGGTGGATTTGGTAGTCTTTGCCGTCTGAGCACAAAGGTGACCACGACTCAGAATATGTCCGAGATGCCCAGCCTTATTCCAAAGTAACTGGTATCCCGACTGTCAGGACCACTTACTTGGCCATTCATACGTTGCTCGTGGTTCATGAACTAGGACATGACAACAAGAACCCACACCATGAACCCCGCAAATTGTACCCCTAAATATTCAAATGATTGTGGGACGCTAATAATAGTTTCCACATCTTAAGGCTTTATTATTGAAAAGATTCAGTCACGGAAGCAATTGAGGGTTTATACGAGGTCTGATAAAAAAAAAGTAAAGGAATTTTTTTGATTTCACGAGCTTCATACGTCCGATTTTCGAAATTTGTTTTACTCTTGCTGGTACAAATGATACTGACGTATATTTGCATTTCAGCTGTTATGACCACTTAGTTTGTTGTTGACAGTCTAAAAGATTATGCGTGTTTTCGAGTGCTCGGCGAATTTTTACTTTCGAAAGAAATGGATCAAATGATGTGCGTTAAAATTTGGTAGAAAAGTGGAATAAAGTGCAGTACTGCATTCGAAATGTTGACTACGGCTTCTGGCTAATCTACTATGAGAAAGACAAGGGTTTACGAGAGGTACAAACGTTTCAAAGGCGGCCGAGAAGACGTTGAAGACGACGACACCCTGGACGCCCTAGCACATCAATTCTAACGACAATTTCTAAGAACTAAAAAAAAAGTCATTCTGTAAAATCGCCGAATCAACATCAGAGCGGTTGCTAATGACGCCGACAAATCCTTTGGCTCATGCCAAGCAATTTTTTCAGATGTTTTGAGTATGCAGCAGAATTTGTTCAGAAATTGTTGGATTTCGACCAGAAAATACGTGGCGTAGATATCGCTCTGAAATTGCTAAAGTCGACAACGAACCAGAGCTTCTGAAGAAGGTTGTAACTGGTGACGAAACGTGGGTATACGGGTATGATTTCGAAAACCACGTGGTAATCGTATCAATAGAAAGTGCCTGAAGAGCCAACACCGAAAAAATACCGATATTTTCGATCACACGTGAGGGTTCTTCTCATTGTTTTCTCAATTACAATGGGATAGTACATCATGAGATTCTGCCTTATGGTCGTACGGTCAGTGATTAATAATATCTGGCAACTATGCACCAATTGCGTGAAGAAATCCGAAGAAAAGACCAGAATTGTGGCAAAACTGTGGAAATTGCATCACGATGGTGTTCTCGCTCATACCTCATTTCCTGTTCGTGATATTTTTGAACATAAAAAAAAATAAAAGATAAAACCCGTTGCTCAGCCACCGTATTTGCCGACCGTGAGCCCCTGTAAATTCTTTCTGTTACGGAAGGTGAGAAAAAAACCATTACAGGACATTCTTTTGCCACCATCGACTAGATAAAAACGGAATCGCTGAAGGAGCTGAACACTATAATAAAAAGTGAATTGCAGAAGTGCTTCCAAGATTGGAAAAAGCTCTGACACAAATGTTTTACATATGAGGTGATTATTTACAAGGGGATAAATTTGATGCTGATGAATAAATAAAAATTCTTTACGAAAAACAAAAATTCCCTTAACTTTTAGGTCACACCTCGCGTTGTATTGACCAGTGCCATCTCGTACAAAATTTTAGCAAGGTGCTACAATATTACAAAAATAAAAAGACAGTGTTTCACTATGTCGTCATGATAGGTACGACCTAATATTGTTGGAATATTAGTTGCACCTAATGCACTAGGATCAAGTATGTTACTCTTGAAGTGTGTGAATTGTGGTTTATTTGTCTCATAACGCTCATAATCTAAATCATTTGATTCAGATACAAGAGTCATGTGAAATTGTGATAAAATTTCACCATAAACAAGGAATAACAGATGAAATACAGTTTATTAAGAGGGTAATCCCAAAAGTAAGGTCTCCTATTTTTTTATAAGTACATAGACCTCTTTATTTCTACAGTGGTTTACATCAATTTATAGCTTGAACATTTAGCTGCATTTCGACATAATCACCATTTCTGTCGATGCATTTCTTTAGATGCTGTGGCAGTTTCTGTATGCCCATGTCATACCAGCTCGCCGCCATGCTGTTTAGAAGTTATGAACCTCTTCTTTCACCTCGTCGTCGGAGCTGAATCGCTTTCCGGCCAAATGTTTTTTTAATCTAAGGAACAGGTGATAGTCATTGGGCGCCAAGTCAGGACTATAGGGTGGGTGGGTGATTATTTTCCACGGAAACTGTTGCAGGGGAGCAACTGTTTGCCGAGTGATGTGTGGGCGAGCGTTGTCATGGAGAATGTGTACGTCCTTGCTCAACATTCCTCTTCTCCGGTTCTGAATTGCCCGTCTGAGTTTTTCAGAATCTCACAGTACCTGTCAGTGTTAATTGTGGACCCAGTGGGCATAAAGTTGACCAACAATACCCCTTTCCGATCTCAAAGAACGGTTGTCATGACTTTACCGACAGACTGTGTTTGTTGGAATTTCCGTGGCTTTGGCGAAAAAGGGTGCCGCCACAGGCGTGATTGTTGCTTGGTCTCAGGTAGAAAGTGGTATGCCCAGGTTCCGTCACCCGTGACAGTTGAGTCCAGAAGTTGTCCTGTTCGGCTGCAAGGCGATGAAGAAATGTGCGGGAAGCATGAAATCGTTGCCGCATCTGATCCTCAGTCAGCATGCAAGGCACCCATCTTGTGCACACCTTCTGGTAGTTCAATGTTTCCGTTAAAATTCTGTGAGCGGCGCTTCGCGAAACCTCAGGAACCAACGTGCAGAGACCATCCAGGGTGATCCGCCGATCATCACGCACGCTTTAGTCAACCTTCAACACTGTCTCCTCAGAAATTGACGGTCTCCCACTCCTTTGTTCGTCGTTAATTTCTGTCCGAGCAGCTGCAAACTCTCTACACCACTTAAAAATTTTTTTGACATCATGCACGACTCACCACGCACTTCCGTCAGTTGGCGACGGATTTCAATCGGCGCAGTGCCCATTGCGTTCAAAAACCGAATAACTGCGCGCAATTCGCACTTGGCGGTAACATTCAACGGGAGCTGCATTGTCAGCGGCCGCCAAGCCAAGAATAATGTAATGGTAATGTGTGTGAAATCTTATGGGATTTACCCGCTAAGGTCATCAGTCCATAAGCTTACACACTACTTAACCTAAATTATCCTAAGGACAAACACACACACCCATGTCCGAGGGAGGACTCGAAACTCCGCCGGGACCAGCCGCACAGTCCATGACTGCAGCGCCTGAGAGCGATCGGCTAACCTCGCGCGGCGCCAAGCCAAGACAGAGCCCCCCAGCGCGGCGTGCGCATGTTTGCACACAGCGCGTGAAGCACTCTTCATAACAGTGTGACCAAATGCCACACAGAGTTCTGTACTTATAAAAAAGAATAGGGGATCTTACTTTTGGGATTAGCCTCATATATACACATACAATAAAATATAACACTTAATTACCCCTTGCTCAAATTATCATGTCATCCTCTATGAATTCCTCTACTGAATAGTACCATTTCTCCCACACAATCTCCTGTAGACTCGTTTTTTTAAATTTCTGGCTTCATATTAAATAAGTTTTTGGCCATTAACTTGTAATATATCGTCATCTCCAAATACTGTGGAGTCCGTGCACATAATTTCAACTGGTGTGTGGGTACCATAAAATTATTTTTATTTCTTGCGTTATATGTATAGCTAAAATGAATCTTCTCAAATAATTTCTGTCTCCTGTGTAGGAAGATTATAATTTCGTAAATGTATATGGAGGGAACAATTAAGATTTGTAGTTTCCGAAATAATGGGCCACAAGGCTCTGTCTGCTGTGCAGTACACATGTATTGGACAATTTTCATTTGCAGTTTCCTTATTCGAGATACACTACTTGAACTTGCGCAGAAAATTATATCTAATGACAGATTCAAAATAACCATGATGAGCAGTTCTTCGTGTACTCAAGTTAGTGGAATTTGCTAGTACTTGCATAACAAATGAAAAACTGCTTAGTTTATTTGATAGAAAGTCAATATGTATTCAAATCGCTCTGAGCACTATGGGACTTAACATCTATGGTCATCAGTCCCCTAGAACTTAGAACTAGTTAAACCTAACTAACCTAAGGACATCACACAACACACAGTCATCACGAGGCAGAGAAAATCCCTGACCCCGCCGCAGTATGTATTCCATGACGAAATAAATCTCGGGTGAACAGCCTGGTGTGTGTGTGCATAGGACACAATATTTCGGCAATACACCACGTTGCCATCATCAGGTGCGCTGATTTACTGTACATCAGTACATCAGCGCACCTGATTATGGCAACGTGGTTGATTGCCGAAATATTATGTCCTATGCACACTCACACCAGGCTGTTCACCCGAGATTTATTTCATCATCAGTACATCACCGCACCTGATGATGGCTACGTGGTCGATTGCCGAAATATTGTGTCCTATGCACACTCTCGCCAGGCTGTTCATCCGACATTTATTTCGTCATAAAATACGCCTGGAGAAATTGAAGAATCACATGTGTATTCCAGCTTAAGTTCTTGTCCACATTTAAACCCAGAAATTTGACCGTGTCAACTTCTTTATTAGGTTGCTGTTATGGTATATTTCAAGTTCCACACATTTTAAATGTTTGCTTTTGAAATGTACCATATCGATTTTTTACAATGTTCAGTTTCAATCCATATGTTGTTTATTTGTTTATGATTTTCGCTATGTTTTTAATTAATGTAGTAATATGTCTAAGATCCTTCACTCCACCTGTACCCCATGCATCACTGTACCCGAATAACAAACGTAGTAAGCATAAAGGCACATTGTGAACTTCAAACCCGCAGATGCAGTTCCTTTCACATACATTCACACTAAATTTCTTCGATACTCTCTTTTTTACCACCATCTGTAGTCTTTTGACTTACAAAAGCAGTAATCATAACTAAATGGATACGAGGTGTTCGGGCGTTCCCGTTACAAACTTCTAGGACTTGTAGAGGGGAGTGAGTAAACAGTACATGTAATACGAACCCACGCACGCAAAACGTACCGATTGCGTTCTACGACGGTTTCATTTCAGATGTGTTACACGTCCACTTCTGAGAGATAAGTTTCAGAGTTGCTTGTTCTGGTATGCAAGAGGGTAGACAGGATGACGTGTACTACGTCAGATGGTCACGTGATGTATTCCCGTATGCAAAGAATGTAGAGACGGAGGAAGATCTGCTGGCACGAGTTCTGGTCGCTGCATTAGAAACTGAAGAGATAGCAAATGAGATAGAGAGTGTGTACCGTACCAGAACATGCTTCATAGGTACTACGACAAAGTCTGTAACTACGTTGGCGGCCGCCACATCGAGCCATTGTTGTAATGCAGCAGTAGTTTCTGTAAAGAACAGTACGCTAATTTCTATTTTTTCTTAAATACTGTCTGTACTTAGGGTTTAAGTGTTAAGACAGATACATGTACTTCAGTGATAAATGGATATTTCATTATTTTTCCTTTCGAATTTTTATTCAATAATTGTACCATTTCACTTGTAATTTAGTTTCTCAAGCAGAAGTGGATGAGTTATACATCTGAAACGAAACTGTCGTGGAATGGAAACGGACGTTATTGGATATTGGTCCCTATTCAAAATATTGAGTACTCACTCCCCTCGACAAGTGCTAGAAAGTTGTAACCGGAATTTTCGAACATCCTGTACACTGCTTTCACGTATACTGGGTGAATCACCTAAAACTTGCACAGCAAATATAGCGGCAATGGAAAGTGGTATCGATGTGTGGTTTTCACAGAATTGTTAGCAGTCAGGGGCTCGTATTTTTAGCCAATAAACAGATGGTAATGATAATTAGAAAGTGTACTTTTTATGCAAACATACACTTTTTTAAATGGAACAATACCCATTGACTTTATCGAAATAAAAGTAAGGTAAAATAGAAAGTCAGTGGTCTTTGTTGCAAGATTTAAGTATGAGCTGTTTACGAGATATCGTACTTTGAAAGGTTTCCACACCGACGTTTGTCCTATACAAATCACACTCAAGGGCGTACCCCAGTTACTGACATTTGTGCTATATATATCACACACAAGGGCATACGCTAGTTGTGTGAATTTTGACCAATAACGAGAGAACTGGTCATTACAGTTTGTATTAAAAAGGGCCACCGGCAGCGGCAATTCGCGCTTCCAGTCTGGTACGGAACGACTGCTGGACACGTGCTAGCATTTCAGCTGTCTGAGCAGGCTGCAGTAATACGTCGTTACAACATCGGGTGTAGTTGGTACGTCCTTGTGTACGGCATCCTTTAGTTTTCCCCACAGAAAAAAATGTCTACAAACGTCAAATCTGGGGAACGGGTCAGCCAAGGTACAGGTCCCCTGAGTCCAATCCAACGATTTGGAAACAATTTGTGAAGACATGCTGCAGTATTTCGTGCACTATGAGATGGACAGCCATCATATTGGAAACGCAGGTTCCTCCTAGTCTGCAGAGGAACGTCTGGTAGCACTCGTAGAAAATAGTCTCTTAAAATCGATGAAATGCATCTGTGATTGCGCATATGAACAACCATCAGCTCCATAATGGATTGACGACAATTAAAATTTATGCTGGACAGGGACTCAAACCCGTATGTCACGCTTATCGCGAGTGGTCACCTCACCATGAGGTTATCCGAGCACGACTCATGGCCAGACCCATACTTCAATATGTCGTCAACCATTTATCTACAACCTGTACTTTTGCATCCAGTTTGTATAATCCTGTACAGGCGAGACATCTTACATGACAGTCGCTTGCCCACTAGCGGCAGATAAATATGATATTGCAGTGCCTGTGTTATTCCGAATTACGATGCAGTGTTCCTTTGGACTTGCATAGTAATTCGGAATAACAAAGTCTCTACGATATCGTATGTAGTCTCTTTGGAAGCCGCAATACTTCTGCACTCCAGGCGTTTACCCTCCATGGACATTCACGTTCCACCTGGTGAAGCCAACCAGGATTTTTCTCTGACCAATAGTGCATGTTTCAGCAGTTGACCTGGCTGTCACTAAACAATATAGATGATACATTTGGAGCACCCTGTCTTAGTGCCCATGTACAGAAGTTAACACTGTTCTCATAATCGTTTCTATATGGATCTTTATGGACAGAGATGTGATAGTGTAGTGGCACCACCGTTTAAGGTGGGAAAAGGTTAGCTTTGGTGCAATATTTTGGACCGCACAAGTTAGAGCCAGGCACGAGCCTGTTGACAGAAGGTTACGCTACCAGCGGTTGCGAAGTAGAATGGAGGCCACAGGGCCATAGACCCTCTGAAAAGAGTAAACGCAGCAGTTTGCATGGCGCAAGATACAGGCAGAAGGGGCCCACTGGTCCAACCCAAGTGTTATGAGTACATGACTCGGAGTGGCGCGTTAGCAAAACAGAGGCGCACAGCCGTGTATAAATGGGCGCCGGCTCACTAACAAGGCATTCAAGTGTGACAGCTCTGCTGGACGGCGGGGCGTGTCACACCACCGCCTACACGCAGCAGCAGATGGGGAACCAGCGACCCAGTCCACGACAGGTGGCTAGTTCGAACCTCTGAGGCCAACACGGGGTTTCGCAGCCAGCCAGCGGCGGGCTACGCCACAGCTCGCTACTGTGGGCAGTCTTGTTGGCTCCCAACACACGCTGAGGGCATCCCGAGGCGATGGCCGCAGTTTTGCACACCGGATCACAGGCACTTGTTGTCGGTGCGATCCTAACCACGATGGTGAAGAAGCACGCAGCTTGCAGTTCCCGCAAGCGGCGCTGAGGAAACAAGGGCGAAGCCCGCTGAGTCGACTCCAGACGCATCCTGACGTCGCCACAACTCTGCGGCCGTACAAGGCTGACACACCACAGGGCATTGCATGAGCCACTGAGACAATCAATCCACGCCAAGCCATTTCGCAGACAGTAAAGTGGTGTCCTCAGCATTGCGGGGTGATGCAGACCGAGAGGCACGGGGGCACTGTAACTGGAAATAATAAATCACTTGTGAAACTCGGACGAGTTTTAATACGGCGCATCTGGACAGCTCATCCTCGTCCAACATCCCCTCAACAGTAGGAATGTCGATGGAGAATGCGTAGGAATGATTCATACCACCTTCTCTGAATTGATCATGTCATGAGATTGCATGGGAGATAATGCGCGGGTTATCTGCAACAGCAGCAAGAACTTTAGTTTCCCCGTCTTCTGTTATTACTTGTTTCTTCTGTTAAGTTGTCTAGATGTTACACTACCACTTTCACGTTACTGGTTGATGAGGTTGATAAATAACTGCCGAGCTGGTTGAGCCTATTGGGATATCTTGCCGCGTACACCGTACAAGAACGAACTGCATGCCTCCTACGCTCTTCATACACCATGAACATGTCGGCTTTTTCTGCATTGGTAAGTCCATCGTCCACTCGCGATCTACTGCTTGAATTGCCACACATTAACTGAATAGCAAGTCGCAATGTACTCAAGGAACACAGAAGCATACTGTCAGCAAACATAACAACATCGCATCTAGCAACTACGCAGGTTGAATGATACAAACAAGTGTCGGTGCGCAAACATTTCAAAACACGATATCTCGTAAATGATTCACACCAGAATCCTGCAACAAATACCCTGACATACTAAGTTATCCTACTTGTAATTTGCTATTGTCTCAGGCATTATTGTATTTAAAAAGTGTATGTTTCCATATAAAATACGCTTTCTAAGTATTATTACAATCTGCTGATTGGCTAAATATACGGACCTTGACTACCAATCAATTTTGTGAAAACTGTGCACCAATAGCACTGCCCGCATCTCGTGGTCGTGCGGTAGCGTTCTCGCTTCCCACGCCCGGGTTCCCGGGTTCGATTCCCGGCGGGGTCAGGGATTTTCTCTGCCTCGTGATGGCTGGGTGTTGTGTGCTGTCCTTAGGTTAGTTAGGTTTAAGTAGTTCTAAGTTCTAGGGGACTGATGACCATAGATGTTAAGTCCCATAGTACTCAGAGCCATTTGAACCATTTTGAACCAATAGCACTTTCCATTTCCACGGTATTTCCAGCGCAAGCTTTAGGTGATTCACTCTGTATGAAGTGAACTGTTTAAATATAGTTAAATTTTGCAAATAATAGGTTAACTTTGCGACAAATAAAATAAAATGAAAAAATGATGGTATCAGCGAGAACCAAAATCAAGCTGAAGAACTGCCAATCGGTACACCTGACCACAACGCCATGGTACCAATTTGGCACGTAAGTTCTGAAGTCCCTCATACTCTACTTGTAAATCTTTAGAGAACTTTTACCTTTTCCTATGGCCCATTCAGGAGAAATATTCTAGACAGCTAAAAGGGGCGTCCAGAACTTCTATTCACATAATTTGAACGCAGTTGCTGAGCACCCTCAGCTTGTTAGATTTAAATCTTGAGCAGGTCTGCCTACCTTTTTAACTCCTTCTTTCTCCTCCGAAGACCCATTGGAAAAAGGGCTCCTTATCAGACCATCTACAGAATTAGCCGTGTTTCTTGTACAACATTTTACACTCACTTTCAAAGGAAAATATTGATCTGGTGCTGTGAGCAAGGCGGCCAAAACAGTACCGGGAGGGATGTCACCACATCAGAGCAATCGCAGTAGAAAACAGAAAGCCGCGCCGCTTCTCTGAATTGATCATGGCGCGGCTTGCCATCTAGTTACTGCAGAGAGAACTACAAATCATAAGGAGAGGTAGGCACACAGTAATCAGTCGCAGTTCCATTAGTTTTTATTACTCTTGAATAACTAGGTTTTGGCTGTAGCCATCTTCAGAACATTTGAGTTACAATCCAACACCCCTGCTGCCGTATAAGTCATCATACTGTCTTACTTAGGCAGAAGCAAACTCCGCTTTCTGCCTATATACCAGTAAGACCATCTGGTGACCAGTACTGTCCCGAGATTGTTGGATAGTAAATCGAATGTACTGAAGATGGCTACTTATATCCGAAATCTGGATATGGAAGAGTAACAAAACCAATGGGATTGCGACTGATATGTTGTGACCGTAGAAAATTTTAATTTTTATTCTTGCTTTTGTGACCATAATAAGAGTCCAGGCTCCATAGGCAAACAGCCAGCCGACATTAAGAAATAGTCCACCAGGACGCAGAGACAAGATAAGCTGCGCAGTCTGCCAAGTATGGCCTGTTGATCAAACAACTTAGAGTTTGACATCCTGCCAGAGGATGCACCATGAATCAAACTTGCGCAATGGAAGACGCAAACACCAGGGCGATAATACAGCAAGAGAGAGTGTCAGTCACGTGCGGGAAAGACTCGTGTGGAACCAAATTAAGTTGTCTGCAGCTAGAAACAAAAGTGTCGTGCGGAACCGGAGGCATTCTTGCGCAAGTCGACCAATTAGAAACGAGAGTGTCGTGTGGAACCATAGGCATTCTTGTGCAATCTGATCACTTAGAAATGAAAGGGTCGTGTGAAACAAATTAACTCACGTGCACCCAAGTACATGAGAAACGAAATAAAAGGCCAGGCAGCGGAATAGCTAGAGGCAGAGATTCAGATGCAGATTCAGAGCCAGTGCCGGCAGTTTGGAGATTCCCCAGCGTGTCGCCAGCGGGGCCGAGTAGGCCCTTAGCAGCCGATAAGCTGATAAAGACTTCAACTACGAGGAGATGGTGATATACTCTGGTGGACACTCAGGAACTGCAGGTCCAGTAGGATTTTTAGAGTTTCATTGGAATAGTGTTGAACAGAGGCTGTCAGTCTTTGTCTCAAGTACTTAGAGAGATTTCAGTGCTAACCAAGAACAAGTGATTGCTTTGTACTTGTTTCTTATATGTACCGGCAATTAGCTTTGAAGTAGCAAGTCCGAATAAATAGACTAAATCTTACTAAGGAGTTTATGGTCCAACACCTCACATAAGTATATATGAGAATAAACTTGATAGAAACTAAACAATCTTTTCTGCCTATTGCAATTTTGTAACCTATATTCAGGAAACTTATTTGCTTCAAACCAAGGAGATTCTCTCCTTCTCATCTCTGATATAAAGGCTGACAGCAATTTATAACTATCCCATTCTCTTTGACGTCCCGATTGCGCTACTCAGTTCGCACTTACTTCATTCTGGTATAGTGAGGCTGTGCCGGGACGCGACAGATAGCTGTGTGACTCTTCTTCCTTATAATCTATAGTCACTGCGCGCAACAGTTCCGTATGGAATCAAAGTTGGCTACAAAACATGTTTTCGACCATTTTATTTGCATAAGAGCACGCATTCAAAGATAAATGCTGTAACTTTAGTGAGATTTCTGACTCACATTCGAAGAAAAATGGCATAATTTTAGTGCCATATTTACCGTGTGCTACAGCACACTAGCACATAGTAACCGGCCGCCATTTGCGTTGACCACTTGGTACTGTTTTGTGATCACGTAAAGGTAATGCAGCTAACATTTTTGTATATCTTTTACCGGATGATAGCATAGAAGTAATATTTTTCTTTGGTGAAGGGATTACTGTTTAGAGGTTTACTGACCTCTGTTTCGAACACAGAGCTGATAAATACATTGTGGCACACGGGAACTAGTACATTTTCAGTTAGCCACCCCGCTAAGATAACAGATGTGCTCACGCCATCTACCGCATCTGATAGAACCCACATGGCATTCCATTCAGTGCAGTATGGAACGTTGGGTGGTGCACGTTCGTATTGAGCTAGAGGAGGAGTTCTGTCGCTTGCAGAATATTCCGGCTGTCCAACGCGCACTGCATCGTGGTAGAGACCGCCATTTATTCATTCCACACAGAAGACAATATCGAGATGAATAAAACATGGACCTGACACAGGTTGTGTAATCAACGTGAAGCATAAGAGACCTAAAGTGACTGTTCGAACGCGGAAACAAAGCCTACAGCTATGTGTCTGTCTTCATCCCAGAACATTATAAATCCCTCGCACACTTTTCCAGAGGTCTGTGAAACAAGATATGAAATTCCATCTTTAAAAACTTGCAAGTGATTGGATAGCTACAGCTGAAAGCTAAAATGAGTAGAGCGGTTTCTGCACTACGTTAACGGACAGAATTGACCAGTGTGATGCATTTATGACGAATCTTGTGATGTTTAATGGGGCAAACATTCATCTGAAAGGGTTTGTCAATAAAAAACACTTCCGCGATCACTCGTACACAAGCATGAAAGATATTCGTGAAAGGCCCAGGGAAGCTCAAAGATCGTTGTCTGGTGTAATCTCTAGGCCATCTTTTTTTAACCACGGCCGGCCACTGCGGCCGAGCGGTTCTAGGCGCTGCAATCCGGAACCGCACTGCTGCTACGGTTTCAGGTTCGAATCCTGTCTCGGGCATGGATGTGTGTGATGTCCTTAGGTTAGTTAGGTTTAAGTAGTTCTAAGTCTAGGGGACTGATGACCTAAGATGTCCCATAGTGCTTAGAGCCATTTGAACCATTTTTTTTAAACCGCGGCCGGCCAATGGGTGTCGTTTCCGAGCGTTATGCTGCTATGATTAACAATTTATTCATTTGAAAGTTGTCTAAACGTGGCGTACTTTCATCAAGGTGGTGCTGCTGCCTATACGGCATGCAGTTCAATGGCTACTCTGAAGTGCCGCTTTCCACATCGTCTACTCTCACGATTCGGTGATATACCATGAGCGGGGAGATCACGTGATCTTTCATCTACTGATTCTTTCATTTGGGGCTATCTAAAGAACAAACTATTGCGCGTCTACTTCACAATAGTGATGAGTTGAAAGCCGTAATCCGGGAAGCGATACAGGCCATTTCTCAACAAATGATTGAGTACGTAATGAGCTTCTGGGCACGGTTTTAGCAATATGTCGCCATTTGTATGATGTAATTTTTAGGAAATAAATTTGTGTTTGGCTTCCCTGTAATGGAAATTTACATATGTCAGTTATCTGCAAATTATGAGTCTATTGGTGTACACATAAGCAAACATCAGAATAACCAAACAAAAGTATACTTGTTCCCGTGGGTCAGACTGTAGAAATCATTTATGAATATTAGGCTGTAGACTGTTGCCAGACGCCTAATAAAGCGCTTGCATCGTAATGTTCTATTGAAGAACCTCTCGCTGTAATTTGAATCAATTGCGCTGACACGGTTTACGTTCTCCCTTAATGTTGAGCTACCCCAGATATTATGTCAGAATACTTTAATGAGTCGAATAAAGACAAAATATAATGACGGAAAATTCGCAACACTAAAACGTAGTGTAATGAAATTTCGGCAACACATTTGTCTAGCTAACAATTAAGAGATTAACGTTGCAAAGGCACAATTTAATGTAAGCGCAAAATATGTCATTGCAAATGTGGAATTACGTCAATAACCGCGTAACAGACAGACAATCGAATGAAATCATGCAAACGTGCACACATTGTGTTGTACAGCTGCCGGATGTCAGCCTGTGGGATGGAGTTCCATGCCTGTTGCACTTGGTCGGTCAATATTCTCTGTGGATGTCACTGAAGTTGCCTTCTGATGATTTCCCATACGTGCTCCATTGGAGACTGATCCGGTGATCGAGCAGGCCAAGGGAAGATCTCAACACTCTGCAGAGAATGTTGGGTTACTGCAGAGGTGTTTGGGCGAGCGTTATCCTGTTGGAAAGCACGCTCTGGAGTGCTATTCTTCAATGGCAGCACAAGAAGTTAACTTACCAGACTGATGAACAAATTTGCAGTCATGATGCGTGTGATAACCATGAGAGTGCTCCTGCTTGCGTACGCAATAGCACCCCTGACCATAACTGCAGATGTAGGTCCAGTGTGTCTAGCAAACAGGCACTTTGGTTGCAGGGCCTCGACTGGCCTACTTCTGGCCAAAACACGGCCATCACTGGTACCGAGGCAGTACAGTGGCTACATTCCAGCCAAGTCTTGCTGCAGTATCGCAGAAGGATTATCCAGCTTCTATCACTCCAGTCATCTCTTACACACCTCTCCTGCTCATGTAATCTCAAGAAAAGCAGACATATATATAGATAGATATAGATATAAATACAGATAAACAATCGAGAGTGGCAGCCTACTACCCCTGACAAGCCATAAAGAGGTGCACATGTCACAACACATGCTTACTAAGTAAACTGCACCGCAATTGTAAATATGTAAATATTAAGCAACATCACCATGTCAAACAAGTATTCAGTAGTATCAGAAAAGTAACTTAAAGATAGGTAACCAATGAAGGTATCTACGCCTCCTGGTGGGCAGCAATGCACGGCCCGGGCAGAAGGATCTTATTTGTGGTCACTCGTGCCAGAGCCCAACCCGACAGATACACTAATATAGATCGGTGAAAACCATTGTCCGCGCTGGATTGCTTGTGTAGCCGGGAGGCGCTAATCGTCCGACTGCTGACAAGAACAAACAACAATGACATGGGGTGCCTTTTATTGTTTCTTTCTTCGGCACTATGTTGCTTTAAGTATGGTAGTCATATAAAAGGAATCTGTGAGTGGCGGCCAGCGACTTGAAGGTCATTCCAAGTCCCTGGCCTCCACCCACTTACAAGGTGGTGGGAACTTCTCATCTCTGTACTTTCCTATCATCTTTTTAAATTCTTCTTAAATTCCAGTTTCATTTGTATTTCACTTTCCTATTTCCATTACATTTTTCGTAACGTTATTATAATGCTGCACAACAAAGAAAAACAACCGAACATATCAAACAGCCGGCCGGTGTGGTCGAGCGGTTCTAGGCGCTTCAGTCTGGAACCGCGCGACCGCTATGGTCGCAGGTTCGAATCCTGCCTCGGGCATGGATGTGTGTGATGTCCTTAGGTTAGTTAGGTTTAAGTAGTTCCAAGTTCTAGGGGACTGATGACCTCAGATGTTAAGTCCCATAGTGCTCAGAACCATTTGAACCAGAACCATTTGAACCATATCAAACAAATAGAGCCCGCCTCCACGTGGCGGGACACGGGCAACGGTGTGAGTGGGTCAGGGGTCGGGGTGGTGTCCCAATAGCCATTCCGGGCCCCGAACGCAGTCACAGCGGCCAAGTGGCACATTACGTCCCACCATAACAAATCAGAAGGTGGGTCATAAAACACAAAAAAAAAAAATCCTATTGCTCATCCCGTCTTTGCTTCCCTACAGACATTCTTGACTAACATCAACTCAGCACGCCCAATCTCAAAGATAACATACTCTCACGACTTTTACAGCGAGAGTTGAAAGTAAACCCGATTTGCATCTTCGTAGTGCAGCTACTAGCGTCACTCTTATCTGATGGGCGTGAAATTGGAGCAACATCATCTTTGAGGTGTAGAAACACGCATACTAACTTTCGTTTATGTCGCACTATTCATTCCTAGTGTTGTGATTTTTTACATCAGTGTATACGATGAAGCTCATAAAAGCCAAATAAAAGCGTAATTCTTGCTGCAGGTAACACTGTAGAAAACGTATTTCAATATTAGGCCATCGACTACTGGCGGGCGCCTACTGAAGCATATGTATCGCATTCTTCTATTGAAGAACCTCTCGCCGGAATCTGAATTTCATTGCAGGGAAACCGTTTATGCCCTCCCTCAATGCTGAACTACTCCGTAAATTGTGGCACAAGACTTTAATGAGTTGAATACAAGCAAAATATTTAATGATGCTCAAGTAATTGTTTTCAAAACTGGCTATTATTCTGCTGAACTTCATATTTTTGAACAATTCAGTAATATGCTTGATGTATGACATTTTAAAATTTTCAGGTATAATATGATTTTGAGTACCCTTAAGATACGATCTAGTGACATTGCGGTAAGCCGACTTGTCTGAGAATGGTAACAAGGCAACTTGCTAAATCATGGGGAAATGTCGACGACGCTATCCGACGGAATGACGGAGAGCAACTCAAAATTTTCCTCTAGTACGTACACCGAAACGTTTTGAATAGTCTAGTTATTCACCAACAACTGTTATTTCACTAAGTTATTAGTTGATGAATTCTATTTATTTTACAAAACTGTGTTTTACTGAAATTGATAGAGATTTCATTTTCATCTGGTTCTTCGATAAATGTTTTTAGTTATCTTGCCTTCCGTCTAAACAGAGAGAAACTAGGCAAACGCATGAATGATTTCTTTGAAAAGAAAACGAATGATTTCCAGTTTCCCTTTCCATCCTACATTCCGAGCTTATCCTTCGTCTCCAAGAAAATCGTCGAAAATTGTACCTTAAACTGCTACGTTCCTTCCTTCATGATTCAGATTTATCGCAGGTAAACTGTTTCTTATGACTGAAAGAATTTGGTAGATACTGTAAGATTTTTATCTATCTATTTATGAAATACTGAATGTTCTTTTTAAAAAACTTCCTCCTCGTGCGACTTTTGCTTAAGATATCATATGCAACTGCTGAACAATACTGACTGTTGCTTGGTGCTGAATTGCGCTTGTGAACAGCTTCGTGAAACAAAACCTTAATCTTAGTGAAACGCTGCGGTTGAAATAATGAAAATGAATCTAATTAAATCCCAAAAGAAACAAATTGTGTATTTACTGAAAAGTGGTTAACTGAAACTCAATACTGAAGTTCGTTATGGAAGTTACGTAACGTGAAGCGCAATGTCTGACTTGATATCTCCACAAAATAAAATATAGCTGAACTCGGAAGAAAACAACTATTTAAGAGTACCTTCTCTGTCCACTGTAAATTAATCTGCCTGCCTAGCACAACACACACACTAATTGCTGGCAAGAATGCAAAGTGAGATCTGCTCTAAAACAAAAAGTTACCTCTTTCTCAGCGCGCTATTTTGTGTCTTGTGCGCTGAAGTTCTCGAAAGGAAATTGAAATTTGCAAATGGAGCAGCTAAAGAAAAATAGTCTACTCACTATCAAATATTTCTTTCCTTGTCAGACAATCTGCGGCTGCGTGTGGCGTAATGTGCAAAGCACACAATAAAAATTATTTGAAACTTTACTAAGAATCGCCCACCGGAGTGGCCGAGCGGTTCTAGGCGTTACAGTCTGGAACCGCGCGACCGCTACGGTCGCAGATTCGAATCCTGCCTCGGGCATGGATGTGTGTGATGTCCTTAGGTTAGTTAGGTTTAAGTAGTTCTAAGTTCTAGGGGACTTATGACCTCAGAAGTTGAGTCCCATAGTGCTCAGAGCCATCTGAACCATCTTTACTAAGAATCATGGATGAGGGTTTTACTTTAAATAAAAGCGTTCTTCAAACATTAAACTCTGATTATTGACAAAAAGAGACTGTGCAATATAAGAAGACTGTAACATTAAAGATATTCACTAATTTTAAGAATTGCACCGTTAAAACAATTGCGTTATTTATGACGTAATCAAAGCAAAGGGATCAAATTACTACTAATCATGAATACTATTGGTTATGTAAGGGACAAGGATTTCCTTGAATTAATAGTTCTGACAAACATTTCATTCTTGCCTGAAAATATTCGTCCGAGAATCTTCTCCATCCACACAGCCAAGAAAATATCTGAACAAACAAAATTTCATCTCTATAATAACGTATTCCAGATAATTTCCCCCTGATTCGCAAATACGAGCTATCCTTCTGTAAAAGTCAACTGCTCGCTACTGTGACTCTAGTAAGAATACCCTAGCGCTCTACCAGCGACTGGTGACCAAGCGCACTAGAAATTATGTTAAACATATAGTCAAAGCTCTTATCCACTGTTCGTGCAGTGTGTTTATGCATCCATGTTCCAGTACAGTCGAGCTGAAATATTTTCAATGGCAGGAAACCTATGAAAACCTTACAGTACCACTATTTGCCCAGAGAGGACCGATATATAACTATAGCACAATTACAGGATATTTAGGGCGGGCCAAATATCTCACGAAATAAGCATCAAACGAAAAAACTACAAAGAACGAAACTCCTCTGGCTTGAAGGAGGAAACCAGATGGCGCTATGATTGTCCCGCTAGATGGCGCTGCCATAGATCAAACGGATATCAACTGCGTTTTTTTAAAATAGGAACCCCTATTTTGATTACATATTCGTGTAGTACGTAAAGAAATATGAATGTTTTAGTTGGACCACTTTTTTCGCTTTGTGATATATGGCGCTGTAATAGCCACAAACATATGGCTCACAATTTTAGACGAACAGTTGGTAACAGGTAGGTTTTTTAAATTAAAATACAGAATGTAGGTACTTTTGAACATTTTATCTCGGTTGTTCCAATGCGATGCATGTTCATTTGTGAACTTATCATTTCTGAGAACGCATGCTGTTACAGCGTGATTACCTGTAAATACCACACTAAAGCAATAAATGCTCAAAATGATGCCCGTCAATCTCAATGCATTTGGCAACACGTGTAACGACATTCCTCTCAACAGCGAGTAGTTCGCCTTCCGTAATGTTCGCACATGCATTGACAATGCGCTGACGCATGTTGCCAGGCGTTGTCGGTGGATCACGATAGCAAATATCCTTCAACTTTCCCCACAGAGAGGAATCCGGGGACGTCAGATCCAGTGAACGTGAGGGGCCATGGTATGGTGCTTTGACGACCAATCCACCTGTCATGAAATATGTCATTCAGTACCGCTACAACAGCACGCGAGCAATGTGCCGGACATCCATCATGTTGGAAGTACATCGCCATTCTGTCATGCAGTGAAACATCTTGTAGTAACATCGGTAGAACATTACGTAGGAAATCAGCATACATTGCACCATTTAGATTGCCATCGATAAAATGGGGGCCAATTATCCTTTCTCCCATCATGCCGCATCATACAATAACCCGCCAAGGTCGTTGATGTTCCACTTGTCGCAGCCATCGTGGATTTTTCGTTGCCCAATAGTGCATATTATGCCGGTTTTCGTTACCGCTGTTCGTCGCTAAATAGAACGCGTGCAAAAAATCTGTCATCGTCACGTAATTTCTGTTGTGCCCAGTGCCAGAACTGTACACGACGTTCAAAGTCGGCGCCATGCAATTCCTGGTGCATAGAAATACGGTGCGGGTGCAATCGATGTTGATGTAGCATTCTCAACACCGACATTTTTGAGATTCCCGATTCTCGCGCAATTTGTCTGCTACTGATGTGCGGATTAGCCACGACAGCAGCTAGAATACCTACTTGGGCATCATTATTTGTTGCAGGACGTGGTTGACGTTTCACACATGGCTGAACACTTCCTGTTTCCTTAAATGACGTAACTATCCGGCGAACGGTCCGGACACTTGGGTGATGTCATCCAGGATACCGAACAGCATACATAGCACACGCCCGTTGGGCATTTTGATCACAATAGCCATACATCAACACGATATAGACCTTTTCCGCAATTGGTAAACAGTCCATTTTAACACGGGTAATGTTATCACGAAGCAAATACCGTCCGCACTGGCGAAATGTGATACTACTTACTTATACTTTTGTGACTATTACAGCGCCATCTACCACAAAGCGAAAATAGTTGTCCAACTAAAACATTCATATTTCTTTACGTACTACACGAATATGTAATAAAAAATGGGGGTTCCTATTTAAACAAAAAAAAACGCAGTTGATATCCGTTTGACCTATGGCAGCGCCATCTAGCGGGCCAACTATAGCGCCATCTGGTTTCCCCCTTCAAGCTAGACGAGTTTCGTTCTTTGTGGTTTTCTCGTTTGATGCTTATTTCGTGAGATATTTGGCCCGGTCACGATCAAATGGTTGAAATGGCTCTGAGCACTATGGGACTCAACTTCTGAGATCATCAGTCCCCTAGAACTTAGAACTACTTAAACCTAACTAACGTAAGGACATCGCACACACCCATGTCCGAGGCAGGATTTGAACCTGCGACCGTAACGGTAGCGCGGTTCCAGACTGAAGCGGCTAGAACCGATCGGTCACACCGGCCGGCGGTCACGATCAATGGACCACCCTGTATACAGAGGCGAAGACACATTACCTAATTTTAATAAAACTACCTTCTTCTTCTTGAAATTCTTAAACTGATTCTGAAAACAGCAACTGTGACTTGATATTTGAAATGGGATGTAACTATTGATCAGTTGTGTGTAAAGGAAATAGGGTACTTGGAACTGTACATTGTCAATAAAAATATATAGTCGCAAAACGACTGCAGGCAGCTAAAGTGTAATACAGGATGATGAAGAAGTCAGAATAAATTTGAAAACTTAATAAACCAGGGAATAATGTAGATAGAGAGGTAAAAATTGACACACATGCATGGAATGACATGGGGTTTTATTAGAACAAAAAAAAAAAAACAAAGTTCACAAAATTTCCGACAGATGGCGCTGGACAGCAAAACTACTACCGTGACGGGTGAGAGGTACGCCGATATGTTACATAATCGCATCATCCCCAGCCTGGCTGATAAACACCTGCTGAAACGTAATATGTTTATGCATTTATGCAGGATGGCGCTCCACCCCATATTGCTAGACGCGTGAAAGATCTCTTGCGCGCCTCGTTTGGTGATGATCGTGTGCTCAGCCGCCACTTTCGTCATGCTTGGCCTCCCAGGTCCCCAGACTTCAGTCCGTGCGATTATTGGCTTTGGGGTTACCTGAAGTCGCAAGTGTATCGTGATCGAACGACATCTCTAGGGATGTTGAAGGACAACATCCGACGCCAATGCCTCACCATAACTCCGGACATGCTTTACAGTGCTGTTCACAACATTATTCCTCGACTAAAGCTATTGTTGACGAATGATGGTGGACGTATTGAACATTTCCTGTAAAGAACATCATCTTTGCTTTGTCTTACTTTGTTCTGCAAATTATTGCTCTTCTGATCAGATGAAGCGCCATCTGTCGGAAATTTTTTGAACGTTTGTATTTTTTCGTTCTAATAAAACCCCATGTCATTCCAAGCATGTGTGTCAATTTGTTCCTCTCTATCTACATTATTCCGTGATTTATTCAGTTTTCAAATTTATACTAACTTTTTCATCACCCGGTATATTGGTAATTACGTAACTAAGATAGCAAAAGATACAGGAAGTGGTAAGGGCAATCAATAATTTCGAAAAGAGCGCCTTTTTCCATACAAAACAGCAAGAGACGACCGTGGACGGAACGGAAAATAAGATACACACAGACGCAGACAAAGGAAAGACGCAAGGCCTCTCTGGAAGCTATCTGTCAGGGTGTCACCGTCGGTCGCCAGTCGCCTTTGATCATCAAATAAAGAGACCGCTGGGTCCCAGAAGCGAAACCTCTCTCCCCAGGGTAGACGCCGTGCCCTTATCATATTTCATCGGCTCCAGCCTAGGACTGTTGGGAGAAATTCGCTCTCAGTTATTGGCATACAAGTCAGTACAACAAAATGGAAGTCTTCATTTACAGCAATGTTCTTAAAACACGAATTTATTTGTTTACGAACGGCAAGATAGTAACATATATTTCTTGTATTTTCACTCATATTATGACTTGAACATGTATTTGCCTTGAGGCAGTGTGGACTGCACGCCACACGTGTCCTGCTATATTGTCTGCCGTAATGGTCTATGATGAGCACTAGGCACTTACACTTTCTAGAATAATTGTAGAAGAAGGTCTAGATCATTAAGCTGTAATATTCACAGCATAACGACGAAAACACGGAGATAGGCAAGGGGAAAATTTGTGAACAGGTCTTGTAATCAAATTCTTCATCGTATAATTCATCTATGAATCCTTACAAATATGTGTTTCTCAGCAACTCTTATTACACTACTGGCCATTAAAATTGCTACACCTCGAATATGACGTGCTACAGAAGCGAAATTTAACCGACAGGAAGAAGATTCTGTGATATGGAAATGATTATCATTTCAGAGCTTTCACACAAGGCTGGCGCCGATGGCGACGCCTACAACGTGCTGACATGAGGAAAGTTTCCAACCAATTTCTCATACACAAACAGCAGTTGACCGGCGTTGCCTGGTGATACGTTGTTGTGATGCCTCGCGTAAGGAGGAGAAATGCGTACCATCACGTTTCCGACTTTGATAAAGGTCGGATTGTAGCCTATCGCGATTGCCGTTTATCGTATCGAGACATTGGTGCTCGCGTTGGTCGAGATCCAATGACTGTTAGCAGAATATGGAATCGGAACGCGGTGCTGGATCCCAACGGCCTCGTATCACTAGCAGTCGAGATGACAGACATCTTATCCGCATGGCTGTAACGGATCGTGCAGCCACTCCTCGATCCCTGAGTCAACAGATGGGGACTTTTGCAACACAACAACCATCTGCACGAACAGTTCGACGACGTTTGCAGCAGCATGGATTATGAGCTCGGAAACCATGGCTGCGTTACCTTTGACGCTGCATCACAGTGAGGAGCGCCTGCGATGGTGTACTCAACGACGAACCTGGGTGCACGAGTGGCAAAACGTCATTTTTTCGGATGAATCCAGGTTCTGTTTACAGCATCATGATGGTCGCATCCGTATTTGGCGACATCGTGGTGAACGCACATTGGAAGCGTGTATTCGTCATCGTCATATTGGCGTATCACCCTGCGTGATGGTATGGGGTGCCACTGTGACGTCTTGGTCACCTCTTGTTCGCATTGACGACGCTTTGAACAGTGTAAGTTACATTTCAGTTGTGTTATGACCCGTGGTTCTACCCTGCATGTTGCAGGTCCTGTACGGGCCTTTCTGGATACAGAAAATGTTCGACTGCTGCCATGGCCAGCACATTCTCCAGATCTCTCACCAACTGAAAACGTCTGGTCAATGATGGCCGAGCAACTGACTCGTCACAATACGCCAGTCACTACTCTTGATGAACTGTGGTATAGTGTTGAAGCTGCATGGGCAGCTGTACGTGTACACGCCATCCAAGCTCTGTTTGGCTCAATGCCCAGGCGTATCAAGGCCTTTATTACGGCCAGAGGTGGTTGTTCTGGGTACTGATTTCTCAGGATCTATGCACCCCAATTGCGTGTAAATGTAATCACATGTCAGTTCTAGTATAATATATTTGTCCAATGAATACCCGTTTATCATCTGCGTTTCCTCTTGGTGTAGCAGTTTTAATGGCCAGTAGTGTATCAACAGCGTGTTAATTAAATATATTATTGAGGTTCCTCACAATTCAGGGAAACTATATGTGCGGTGTCTGTTCTGGCGGACATGTCTGAGAGAACAGACGTCACACATGTAATAATATTACCTGAGAAGACCAGAGTTGCCACGATACTGATTTTGCCAATTTTCTATTACGAACTAAAATAATAAATTGACTGTGTTTGTAGCGTAATATGGAAAAAAATTACTTTGTATGTATTCTTGAAAAAACCTTTGACAATATGAAACAGTCCTACCATGAAATATGCGTAATTTAGAAATGTGTAAGTAGAGCACCCAAATTAAGGAACACAGTTTCGTTGTGATGTTTATTAAACTCATATTTCGATTATAAAAAAATGCTTCAAACGGCTCTGAGCACTATGTGAGTTAACGTCTGCGGTCATTAGTCCCCTAGACTTAGAACTACCTAAACCTAACTAGACTAAAAACATCACACACATCCATGCCCGAGGCAGGATTCGAACCTGCGACCGTTGCAGCAGCGCGGTTCCCGACTGAAGCGCCTAGAACCGCTTGACCACAGCGGTCGGCTATTTCGATTATAAAGAATATTTCTAATCACATGTCCAAGAGCTACGATGAATAGAGTTAGTAGCAAAGAAGTAATAAATTTAAACGCCATACTTGATGTGTCGGTTTTTCACGTAGCTCATACAGGGTGTTTCAAAAATGACCGGTATATTTGAAACGGCAATAAAAACTAAACGAGCAGCGATAGAAATACACCGTTTGTTGCAATATGCTTGGGACAACAGTACATTTTCAGGCGGACAAACTTTCGAAATTACAGTAGCTACAATTTTCAACAGCAGATGGCGCTGCAAGTGATGTGAAAGATATAGAACACAACGCAGTCTGTGGGTGCGCCATTCTGTACGTCGTCTTTCTGCTGTAAGCGTGTGCTGTTCACAACGTGCAAGTGTGCTGTAGACAACATGGTTTATTCCTTAGAACAGAGGATTTTTCTGGTGTTGGAATTCCACCGCCTAGAACACAGTGTTGTTGCAACAAGATGAAGTTTTCAACGGAGGTTTAATGTAACCAAAGGACCGAAAAGCGATACAATAAAGGATCTGTTTGAAAAATTTCAACGGACTGGGAACGTGACGGATGAACGTGCTGGAAAGGTAGGGCGACCGCGTACGGCAACCACAAAGGGCAACGCGCAGCTAGTGCAGCAGGTGATCCAACAGCGGCCTCGGGTTTCCGTTCGCCGTGTTGCAGCTGCGGTCCAAATGACGCCAACGTCCACGTATCGTCTCATGCGCCAGAGTTTACACCTCTATCCACACAAAATTCAAACGCGGCAACCCCTCAGCGCCGCTACCATTGCTGCACGAGAGACATTCGCTAACGATATAGTGCACAGGATTGATGACGGCGATATGCATGTGGGCAGCATTTGGTTTACTGACGAAGCTTATTTTTACCTGGACGGCTTCGTCAATAAACAGAACTGGCGCATATGGGGAACCGAAAAGCCCCATGTTGCAGTCCCATCGTCCCTGCATCCTCAAAAAGTACTGGTCTGGGCCGCCATTTCGTCCACAGGAATCATTGGCCCATTTTTCAGATCCGAAACGATTACTGCATCACGCTATCTGGACATTCTTCGTGAATTTGTGGCGGTACAAACTGCCTTAGACGACACTGCGAACACCTCGTGGTTTATGCAAGATGGTGCCCGGCCACATCGCACGGCCGACGTCTTTAATTTCCTGAATGAATATTTCGATGATCGTGTGATTGCTTTGGGCTATCCGAAACATACAGGAGGCGGCGTGGATTGGCCTCCCTATTCGCCAGACATGAACCCCTGTGACTTCTTTCTGTGGGGACACTTGAAAGACCAGGTGTACCGCCAGAATCCAGAAACAATTGAACAGCTGAAGCAGTACATCTCATCTGCATGTGAAGCCATTCCGCCAGACACGTTGTCAAAGGTTGCGGGTAGTTTCATTCAGAGACTACGCCATATTATTGCTACGCATGGTGGATATGTGGAAAATATCGTACTGTAGAGTTTCCCAGACCGCAGCGCCATCTGTTGTTGAAAATTGTAACTACTGTAATTTCGAAAGTTTGTCTGCCTGAAAATGTACTGTTGTCCCAAGCATATTGCAACAAACGGTGTATTTCTATCGCTGCTCGTTTAGTTTTTATTGCCGTTTCAAATATACCGGTCATTTTTGAAACACCCTGTAGTTTATAACGTCGTATCTCTTGGACTGTGATAGGCAGGTCGATTTTACCTCCACAGCGGACGTTGCCCGACAGCAAGGGGGGTTTGTAAGAAGTTTAGCTGAAATAAGTGCTGTGTCTTAGGAGGAGATGTGGAACATACACACACACATACGTACATGCATCCTGTTTTATAATATGTTTGGATATATGCGCCTTGAAGGTAATGATAAATTCAGTGCGGGAAATCTGCGTTCGGGTGTCGGTCCGAAACAAATTTTCACTTGTCGTTGTGGATTAGATATGTATTTCTGTTAACATCATGTTTATATGTACAGCCGATGTATCAAAAATGATATCAGTTCTGTGCGAGCCACGCTGAGTGGCGTAGCAGTTTGAGGCGCTATGTCACGGACTGCGCGGCCCGTTCCGCCGGAGGTTCGAGTCCTCCCTCGGGCATGGGTGTATGTGTTGTTCTTAGTATAATTTAGTTTAAGTAGTGTGTAAGCCTAGGGACCGATGACCTCAGCAGTTTGGTCCCTCGGAGATTCACACACATTTGAATACCTGTTCTGTCTGACATGTTCGACAGAACAGGCAACACACATATAATAATTACGGAGAAATATTAAATAGAATACACTTCTGGAAGATTACATTTATTTCGTACCGAACCGGGTTGTGGCTTCTTAGGCCATCTTTGGGTGAATGTCACAAACAGAGATGAAATGAATGCGGCCTTTACACAGAAGATAACAAAAATGATTACATGTGGAATGTTAACATAGGACAGTATTACATTTTTTGTCATTCAGAAATACCTACATAAAGTAAAAAAGGAAATAGTTTTTATGTGGTAATACTTTTAACAGCCTATGAAAAAAATAAAGTTGAATCTACAGTTCCAGTCTAGCATTTGTAAATAAAACTTAATTTATTAGAGGAGGAAATGGAAACTGAGTTTTATCGTTTAATTGACTTCCAGTATTTCCAATAGGGTCATCTTTCTAATTTCCTTTGTACATTTTCTTAATAAAATGCAAAACTGTACACTCTATATAATATGAGCGGTTTTCTGCTAAAAGATGAAATTTTAATATTTCATTCTTTCTTAATTTCCAGTTTCCCCCATGTTCAGATAACCTAACTTCCACAATTCTGCCTGAATGACCAATATATACTTTTCAACAGTGCTTGCATGTGATTCTACACACGTCGCTTTGTGTCAAGGGTTGCAGCGTGTCTCTGCTGTAGAATAAAAATTTTAATACGCTGTTGGTATTATAAAATGCAGTTGTACATTTACGGTGCTTTGACTTTTTTATGATTTTATCTGAAATGTTTCCAATATGTAGGATACAGTACGAGTTTTTGCACTACTGACAGGTTTAGGTTGACCATTATACAGAAGTGGCGAAATTTTACACATTTCTATTTTTCGCGGTATGAGTGGCGATCAAAAAGTTTACGCTTGAGACCGTTGCAACAGCGTATACGCAACGTAGTGCGGCTCTGGTGCGTGTATATAAGCTTCGACGTGTAGACAAGGGATTAGTGTGGCATTCGTGTCATCCCGACGTGCGTGCAGTAAATGTGGGAACTCGAAATATGGCAACGTCATGCCCAATGCGTCCAAACATGACCACCGTGGCGTTATTTTTTCTCTTTGCTGCCGAAGCACATTCGCCGTTAGGCTGCCATCGGAGAATGAAGAATGTGTATGGAGCAGCATATCAGTCGAAGGGATGCCTGGGCTGCTGCTACCTCGTGATAACGCACGTCCTCTTGTGGGAAATGTTTTAAAATAAAAGTTGGAGGCACTCGAGCACCAGTCCTTTAGTCCTGATCTCTTCCCATGTGGTTATCAAGCTTTCGATCCATTAAAAGAAAGGTCTTTAATAGTCGACGATTCCTTGCGGACGACGATATGCAGCAAGCAGCTACAGACTTCTACATCTACATACATACTCCGCAATCCACCATACCGTGCGTACCTCGTACCACAACTAGCATCTTCTCTCCCTGTTCCACTCCCAAACAGAACGAGGGAAAAATGACTGCCTATATGCCTCTGAATGATCGTATAGAGTTGATCGTTGGTAAAGCAGATGCCAGACTGAGATTCATTGGAAGAATCCTAAGGAAAAGCAATACTAAAACAAAGGAAGTAGGTTACAGTACGCTTGTTCGCCCACTGCTTGAATACTGCTCAGCGGTGTGGGATCCGTACCAGATAGGGTTGATAGAAGAGATACAGAAATCCAACGGAGAGCAGCGCGCTTCGTCACAGGATCATTTAGTAATCGCGAAAGCGTTACGGAGATGGTAGATAAACTCCAGTGGAAGACTCTGCAGGAGAGACGCTCAGTAGCTCGGTACGGGCTTTTGTTGAAGTTTCGAGAACATACCTTCATCGAGGAGTCAAGCAGTATATTGCTCCCTCCTACGTATATCTCGCGAAGAGACCATGAGAATAAAATCAGAGAGATTAGAGGCCACACAGAGGCATACCGACAATCATTCTTTCCACAAACAATACGAGACTGGAATAGAAGGGAGAACCGATAGAGGTACTCCAAGTACCCTCCGCCACACACCGTCAGGTGGCTTGCGGAGTATGGATGTAGATGTAGATGTACGAGTCCTAATATCTCTTATCTTTGTGGTCTTTCTGCGAAATATAAGTTGGTGGCAGTAAAATTGTACTGCAGTCAGCCTCAAATGCTGGTTCTCTAAATTTCCTCAGTAGAGATTCACGAAAAGAACGGCTCCTTTCCTCCAGAGACTCCCACCCGAGTTCCTGAAGCATTTCCGTAACACTCACGTGATGATCAAACCTACCAGTAACAAATCTAGCAACCCGCCTCTGAATTGCTTCTATGTCCTCCCTCAATCCGACCTGATAGGGATCCCTAACGCTCGAGCTGTACTCAAGAATGGGTCGTATTAGTGTTTTATAAGCGGTCTCCTTTACAGATGAACCACATCTTCCCAAAATTCTACCAATGAACCGAAGACGACTATCCGCCTTCCCAACAACTGCCATTACATGCTTGTCCCACTTCATACCGCTCTGCAATGTTACGCCCAAATATTTAATCGACGTGACTGTGTCAAGCGCTACGCTGCTAATGGAGTATTCAAACATTACGGGATTCTTTTTCCCATTCATCTGCATTAATTTACATTTATCTATATTTAGAGTTATCTGCCATTCTTTACACCAATCACAAATCCTGTCCAAGTCATCTTGTATCCTCCTACAGCCACTCAACGACGACACCTTCCCTTACACCATAGCACCTTCAGCAAACAGCCGCACATTGCTATCCACCCTATCCAAAAGATCATTAATGTAGATAGAAAACAACAGCGGACCTACTACACTTCCCTGGGGCACTCCAGATGATACCCTCACCTCCGATGAACACTCACCATCGAGGACAACGTACTGGGTTCTATTACTGACGAAGTCTTCGAGTCACTCACATATTTGGGAACCAGTCCCATATGCTCGTACCTTAGTTAGGAGTCTGTAGTGGGGCACCGAGTCAAACGCTTTCCGGAAGTCAAGGAATACGGCATCCATTGTTCGCAAGATATCATGTGAAATAAGGGCGAGTTGCGTTTCGCAGGAGCGATGCTTTCTAAAGCCGTGCTGATGCATGGACAGCAACTTCTCTGTCTCAAGGAAATTCATTATATTCGAACTGAGAATATGTTCGAGAATCCTGCAACAAACCGATGTTAAGAATATTGGTCTGTAATTTTGAGGATCCGTCATTCTGGCCTTCTTATATACAGGCGTCACCTGCGCTTTTTTCCAGTCGCTCGGGACTTTACGTTGGGCAAGAGATTCGCGATAAATGCAAGCTAATCTTCTTCACACAGCAGAACACTGTTTTTTACCAAATGGAGATCTTCAACCCGAAGCGTCGGTGAGACGATTGCATCAATGCTTACGGCGAGTTTGCCTGTTGGCGTACCGATTCTGGACCGTATGACCTTCGAATGGAAATTTTTTGATGGCCTCTTATAATGTATATTATCACTAAGGGCAGAGCTGTAGCCATTACTGGAAGCGGTATGTTTGCTAGTTCCGTTACAAAGGCAGATTAATAAAATGGCACAGACATGAAGCGACGCATCGTCGAATGGAAAGCTTGTTGATTTTATTTTTTTTTCTTCTTGGAAATGTTACGTAATACTAACCCTAGCCCCCCCCGGTTGGCCGTGCGGTCTAACGCATGGCTTTCCAGGCGGGAAGGAGCGCCTGGTCCCCGACAAGAATCCGCTCGGCGGATTTGTGTCGAGGTCCGGTGAACCGGCCAGTCTGTGGATGGTTTTTAGGCGGTTTTCCATCTGCCTCGGCGAATGCGGGCTGGTTCCCCTTATTTCGCCTCAGCTACACTATGTAGACGATTGCTGCGCAAACAAGTTCTCCACGTACGCGTACACCACCATTACTCTACCACGCAAACATAGGGGTTACACTCGTCTGGTGTGAGACGTTCCCTGGGGGTTCCACCGGGGGCCGAACCGCACAATAACCCTGGGTTCGGTGTGAGGCGGCGGTGGGGTGAAGTGGACTGCTGTAGTCGTCGTGGGTGTGGTGTCACCGCCAGACACCACACTTGCTAGGTGGTAGCCTTTAAATCGGCCGCGGTCCATTAGTATACGCCGGACCCGCGTGTCGCCACTGTCAGTGATAGCAGACCGAGCGCCACCATACGGCAGGTCTAGAGAGACGTACTGGCACTCGCCCCAGTTGTACAGACGACTTTGCCAGAAGGGGATCACTGACAACTACGCTCTCATTTGCCGAGACGATAGTTAGCATAGCCTTCAGCTACATTTGCTACGACCTAGCAAGGCGCCGTATTCAATTGATATTGAGATTCTATTAATGTATCATCAAGAGCGATGTTCTACAAATGTGGATTAAAGTTAAGTATTCCAGTATTCCAGAAGCTACGTACTTTTCTTTATAGCATTCATTACGTATCCTGTTTCAGACCTCACGCCAGCCTGCGTGTGTTTAAGCGCGTGCCTTTCGGCTTCCTCGCATTGTGTCTAGGCTGTCTTGTCTAGACACAACAGTGGGGTTGTGGACCACTGCGGCTGCGGCGGGACCGGAGACTCTCTGTCGTTTCTAGGTCCCCGGTTAACATACATACATACAATACCAACCCTATAAGAAGATGCATAATAAGATGAAAAGTACACCGGCATCCACATTGTTGTTGTTGTTGTTGTGGTCTTCAGTCCTGAGACTGGTTTGATGCAGCTCTCCATGCTACCCTATCCTGTGCACGTTTCTTCATCTCCCAGTACCTACTGCAACCTACATCCTTCTGAATCTGCTTAGTGTACTCATCTCTTGGTCTCCCTCTACGATTTTTACCCTCCACACTGCCCTCCAGTACTAAATTGGTGATCCCTTGATGCCTCAGAACATGTCTTACCAACCGGTCCCTTCTTCTCGTCAAGTTGTGCCACAAACTCCTCTTCTTCCCAATTCTATTCAATACCTCCTCATTAGTTATGTGATCTACCCATCTAATCTTCAGCATTCATCTGTAGCACCACATTTCGAAATCTTCTATTCTCTTTCTGCCCAAACTATTTATTGTCCATTTTTCACTTCCATACATGGCTACACTCCATACAAATACCTTCAGAAACGATTTCCTGACACTTAAATCTATACACATTAAATATGCATCCACATTAAAGCAACAAATTGCTTTTTCCCCGTCCTGCCGTGCGGGGTAGCCGTGTGGTCTTAGGCGCCTTGTCACGCTTCGCGCGGCTCCCCCCGTCGGAGGTTCGAGTCCTCCCTCGGGCATGGGTGTGTGTGTGTTGTCCTTAGCGTAAATTAGTTTAAGTTAGACTAAGTAGTGTGTAAGCTTAGGGGCCGATGACCTGAGTAGTTTGGTCCCATAGAACTTACCACCAAAAAATTTCCCCGTCTTGTGTCTTATTCACGAGATAATCATACAAATTGTCAACTGGTGTCCGTACCATAGTGTTCTGCATGGAATATGGCAGTCCGGTCGACGGACACCCACGCCAACGATGACGTCAGGACACCTATGAAACGGGGTAGTGTTTGCCGGGTAGTCCAGCATCCACAATCGCTGTGAACACAGTCACAGACGGTGCAGTGTGGCACAGACAAACTACCAAACCCTCTGTGGAGGAGGACCATAGGAAGAATGGAAGCATGACAGTCGCAGACTGATGTGACCAGAATGCTTAATGTGAATCGTTCTGTTGTTTCTCGGATGTGGCGAAAATTTATAGAAACTGAAACTGTATCCAGAAGACCAGGGCAGGGCCAACCGCATGTGACATCAGAAAGAGAGGACCGTTATTAGGCCGTAAGGGCACGATAGTATTTCCTTAGCACTGCATGACAAGTGGCATGTTATATCGAGACAAACGGTATGTAGAAGGCTTCATCAGAGTGTCCTTCAGTGTACGTGTACCTCTGACGCTTCTTCACAGAAGGGAACAACTAGATTGGACTCGTCATCCTGCCACCTGAACCGTCGAACATTGGGCCAATATTCTTTTCACAGATGAGTCTCGATTTGGTGTGGAAGGTGGTTCTCGGCAGATTCTCATATGGACGCTTTCAGAACCTAAACATCATGGAGAGAGACCGATATCGAAGAGGATCCCTAATTGTGTGTCTCTTCACGATATTGTAGGGGTGAATCAGCTAGGTTTTTCTGCCGTCAGGTATCGTGATGAGATCTTGGGACCTCATGTGCGTTGTTGCGAGGCGCTGTGGGTCCAGACTTCGTACTGATGGACGATATTGCACAACCTCATAGAGCACAGTCGGTTTTATTGTATACGGAAGATACTGCACGCATGACGTGTATTGCTCGCTCTCCCGATTTGAATACGGTAGAGGATGTCTGGGATGCACTAGGGAGACCGATTTCATCCCGTCAGCGTCCAACAAACACATCCCAAGACTTGCGAGCAGCTTTGCAGGAAGAATGTGCGTTATTGCCTCAACACGAGATTGAAGACATCTTCCACAGTAAGCCCCATCGTTGTCAGGCCTGCATTGCTGCAAGAACTAGTAACACCCTATACGAAGAGCATTTTTGTGTATCGTTACGCATGTCGCAGTTGTTTACGTTCTGTATTCTTTACATTGTTTCTACTTCACTAGTAACTGATTATACTGTTCTGTGGTAATATAAACCCAATCTTGCAAAATTTCCGTTTGTTAATTTGAAAATTGATAAAAGAAGTCTTGTAGCAGGAGGATTCTATAATTTTTGTCGTATATACATCAGACTGTTCACTTCAACTTCCTCTACACTACAGCGGTACGTTCTAAACAATGACGGTGTTTGAATAAAACAAAAAATAAATATCAATGTGGCAGGCTGAGCTTTTTTTTTCCTTTATTGTAATTTTAATCACCTATACAGGCGGGCTGGCAGCAGCACATGACGCTGCTCTTCAGCCTTAAGTGGAACAATAACATGACATAGAGGTGATACAGACAATACAAAAAACGGCGGGCACAAAAAGGAGATACAAAAAAACAATAAACATGAAGCCGTTCACGTTGGACGATTAAAACACTAACACTAGTGGACACGGCGCACAACACAGGAGAACGGCGACGGCACATGTGAACAGTGGAGTTGTAACTGCACGAAACACAAAACGAAGCACACACACGAGATACTGATGTCGATGATCTCCGGCGCGCGAATGTTCACTATGCGTGTGCGAGTCCGGGGACCTGCCAAGAGAGGACGAGGAGGAAGGGGAGTGGGAGAGCGAGAGGGGAAGCAGAGATGCCACGGGCAGGGGAGAAAGGGGGGAGGGAGGAAGGGGGAGGGGAAGCTCGGGGGAAGAGGGGTGGAGGGAGGGGACGTGGGAAAAAGAAGGGATGGGAAGAGAAGGGAGGGAGGGTGCCTAAAGGAAAGGACACCGGAAGTGGGGGTGGGGCAGGGTCAAAGCTGATAGGAGGGGTAGATGGAGGGGAGGAGGACATCATCAGGGAGGGGGAGCTGGAGGAAGCCACCTTGGGAGAGGGTAAGGAGGGTGGAGAGATGGAGACCGGGTGGGACAAGGGAATACAGGCGCGGCAGCGGGTGGGGGTGGGAGAGGATCTGGGAGACGAGTGGGTGAGGAGGATCGAGTTTGCGGGAGGTGTACAGGATCCGTAGCCTTTGAAGGAAAAGGAGGAGGTGGGGGAAGGGGATGAGATTGTACAGGATCCGCGTGGGGGAGGGGAGACGGATGCGATAGGCGAGGCGGAGAGCATGACATTCAAGGATTTGGAGGGATTTATAAAAGGTAGGGGGGGCGGAGATCCAAGCCGGATGGGCATAACAAAGGATAGGGCGGATGAGGGACTTATAGGTGTGGAGGATGGTGGAGGGGTCCAGACCCCACGTACGGCCAGAGAGGAGCTTGAGGAGACGGGAGCGTGCCTTGGCTTGGATTGTCCGGAGGTGGGGAGTCCAGGAGAGGCGACGGTCGAGGGTGACGCCAAGGTACTTAAGGGTGGGAGTGAGGGCGATAGGACGGCCATAGATGGTGAGATAGAAATCAAGGAGGCGGGAGGAAGGGGTGGTTTCGCCTACAATGATTGCCTGGGTTTTGGAGGGATTGACCTTGAGCAACCACTGGTTGCACCAAGCGGTGAACCGGTCAAGATGGGATTGGAGAAGGTGTTGGGAGCGCTGGAGGGTGGGGGCAAGGGCAAGGACAGGCTGAGCGACGGGCAGGCGCTTAAATACTCTATCAGGGACGCCGCTATTGGCCGCTGCAACCACGTGTTCCACTGTGGCGCCCTCACTCTAAATGCGGGCCAGGAGGCGTGCGCCGCCACAGCTTATGACGCGATGGTGCAGAGACCTCTAGGGGTCTTTGACGTCAATGACGTCTGGCGGGGATTCAAATTGCGCGGCGCGCGGTACCAGATCAATGCGAAATCTGATTTTAGTAATTTATCTTTGTTGTTGAGACATTATTATTTACAGATCACACTGCTCCATGCAGTAACTGTTTACTACAGTATTTGAATTTTGTTGAGAAATGATGGCACAGTGTGTGAGATAACAAAAGTTGCCGACCGGAGTGGCCGAGCGGTTCTAGGCGCTACAGTCTGGCTCTGTGCGACCACTACAGTCGCAGGTTCGAATCCTGCCTCAGGCATGGATGTGTGTGATGTCCTTAGGTTAGTTAGGTTGAAGTAGTTCTAAGTTATAGGGGACTGATGACCTCAGAAGTTGTCCCATAGTGCTCAGAGCCATTTTTGACAAAAGACATGGAGCACCATCTAATTTTCAGAACTTCTTTTGCCCGGCGTAGTGCAGCAACTCTGCATGGCGTCGACTCAACAAGTCATTGGAAGTCCCCCGCAGAAATATTTAGCCATGCTGTGTCTATAGCCGCCAGTAATTACGAATGTGTTGCCGGTATAGAATGTTGTGTACGAACTAATCTCTTGCTTATCTCCCATGAGTGTTCAATAAGATTCATGCCGGGCAGTGTGGGTGGACAAGTCGTTCACTCGAATTGTCCAGAATGTTCTTCAAACCAATTGCGAACAACTGTGGCCCAGTGACATGGCGGATTATCATCTGTAAGATTTCCTTCATTGTCAGCTGACATAAAGTCCATGAATGGCTACAAATGGGTCCCCAAGTGGCTCAATTGGGCCAGAGGTTGTAACGCTGGAAATGCATAGCCTCCTATTTCCATCTAATGTACTATGAATTTTTTCCTTATTTTGTTACCTGAATATATGACATTTCTGTGCCTTTATATATTGTAATTGTTTTACTATTTGTATATATATATATATTTATGCATCTATGACGATGTATAATTGGTTTGTTTTGTAAATCTTATTTGTATTTTATGCTGGGTCTAGCCTAGGGAAAACTATGCTGTCGGACGAATACATCGATAGGTCGTGTGGAGAGCCAAAGTGTTTAGGATCTTTGGTAGTGTTAACTCTGCCGCATGGAGCGCGGGTGGAGCAGAGAGAGTCTGGCTGGAGGAGGGCAGTGGAGCAGGTGTGTTGTGTGACACTCCCGTGAGTTGCCGCACTTTCGGGGTTTGGCAGCTTGTAATTGCGCTCGACTTGCTATGATAGTTTCTGACATAGTGTTGCGGACGGGAGCGTTAGCTGGCACACATCAAGAGCCCGTTTCGGCTGGAGACCGTGTCGAGACGAAGGCGCACCAACATCCAGCTTCTGCAACAGAGACGGCCGACAATGAGTGACTGTCGCCACCTCCTCGATCGACGACTTCAAACCTTCAATCAACCGACAAGGAAGACTGGTAGCACGTCAAGTTATAGAACTGTATGGCAGACCTAAGTTTTTCAAACTGTTAAATTTTTCTCACTAAATTACAGCAACATAGCATGAACCTTTGTTGCTCATTGTCCCAATTGCATTACCAAGCAGGGATCGTTCTTTTCCGGAATGAACCCGAGTGTCATTGAAATTCAAACGCCAGCATTAACGTAATATCATTCGATTTCACTGCTTTAATTTCAAAGTTCGATTAAGGTATTCATAGCTGGCTACAATATTTAGATTACACAAGCACAAATTAAGAGTGTGAGTTTTGTTACTGTATTTTAGCTTACCTGTGACTGCAGCTCAGCTTGGTACGTACTAAATTTTACTATTGTTAATTGTTCGGAATCACTTAATTCAAGTTCAAAGTTAAATCTCTTATTTCTAAATTTTGTAGATTCAAGTATTTTACTGAATTTCGATGTGCTTCAGAAACAAAGCTCACTATTAATTTCAGTCACTAAATTAACTTTCAGTTTTCCAGTTTTATTAATTATTTTGCTAAATTAAGTCAGAGTGTAGCGAATTTATTACTTCTGACAAACTTTCAGTTTTCACACTACACGTGTCAACCTCCAGTTGCCACGCTTCTAGTGCCAATTATATGTGTAATAACTTTTCTTTTTCAGTTACTATAGTAGTTGTCCATAGGACTGGCGACCGTAATTTCCCCCAAATCTCAAATATCTAATTACCGCTAGTTAATTGTTAACGTAACGGCCGCACATTTACTTTCTTTATTAACTTTACCCCTTTTCAAAATTAATTTCCACCATTTTCATTTGTATTTTTCCTTTCATTTAGATGTAACCCTTTCCTCCCTCTTTACCGACAGATTAACTTCGGTGACGATTGCTTTTCCCAAATTTCCTTTAGATACACGCGGTTTAATTTTTCACTGTCATTAAGGTCGATAAGTGAGGAGGAGGTTACAAGGTCCCAGTCCATGCCATTATGGAGCCACCGCCAGCTTGCCTAATGCCTTGTTGACAACTTGGGTCCATGAATACGTGGAGTGAGCACCACACGCAAGCCCTACCATCAGCTCTTGCCAACTGAAATCGGGGCTCATCTGACCAGGCCACAGTTTTCCAGTCGTCTAGAAACCAACCGATATGGTCGTCAGCCTAGGGGAGGCGCTGTAGGCGATATCTTGCTATTCGCAAAGAGACTAGCCTGGGTCGTTCTTCTTTTCAAACATTTTAACTTTTTTATTTTTAAATTTTTTTCTTTATTAATATAAATCTCCATAAACGGTAGCACTGACAATCTGTTAAGTGAACTTAACAATTATAGAAACGGTTGTTTAGAATTGTTCACTAAATTATCAGAACTTAAATAACATAAATCTTATGTAATTTCAGAAGCTGAACTTTTACCTACTAAATTTGGGGATAAAATTTTATTATTTTTCGATGGAAAATATAAAATATCTCTTCCAAGTCGATATACTAAAATCTTTAAAAACGATGATGATAAATTACAAAAACTTGTAAATTTACATTTTGTTTATCTAGGTAAAAGAAGTAAATAAAGAGCGACCTGTTCATGTTATCGAGTTTGAATACATTTTTTAAAATTATTTTTTCTTTTAATTATATTAAGATTTCCTTTCCTATATTTTTCGAAGTTTTCTTAACTAGCTCGGCTTTCTTCGTTATTTTTGTTTCCATTTTATTCAGTAAAATTTAATTTTTTGTAATGGGGGAGATGAGAAGTTGGGGGGGGGGGGGGGGGAAACTGGGAAATTATATCTTTGGTCAGGATCCTGGAAATTTGATTCTGAAATGCTCATTGCGCTAGAATCGGCATAGACATACTACTCGAATGTAGTCGACATTCCTGCTAGTGCTGTGGCATGTAGTCTAACAGTGGTCTAACATGGAGCTGTTTGAGTGCTGCATCTGTCTGCCCTGTACATGTCAGACTAATCCTTGTCTTTTTTGTTCTGCCTTTGGGATTTCTATTTGGAGAGAGTGCCAGTTTAGGTATCAGTGTAGGGTACGCCAAGATACCTCGCTGTAACGTGCGTATCGGTCCACGCAGTCGGCCACAGTTGTGAACTACGCTCATTGCCAGTTACGCCGCAGTGTTTCCTACAGCCGCCACTGCGGCATGAGGGCACTGCCACGAATGCTTACGCCGCTGCCTATGCTATGCAAGCATCCCCTGTCCGCAGTTGCAGTGGCGGGTCTACTGAAGTTCAAACATCAGTGCACAGAGCCATTTTGTGTGTCTGCCATTTCACAACATTTACAGACATTGGCAGCCGTCATGGCTCGTCACCTACGGAATTGTCATTGTATTGAAGACTAGCGGAACCGCAAACCTTTTTATCTGTAATTTCTGTATCTGTAATATGTATTTCGGTGTTCAAATCCACTGTTAGTAAATGACGCTGCAACTGAAAAAAAAAATTAATATCTGAATTCTCTGTCCGCGAACCGCATCTGTTCTTCGCTCCTGCATCCACTAAAGAACAACAAAACGTGAAAAGCCAGTTACAACATGTTAGCTGCATACCACAAAGAGTGAGTTTTATTGCCCCTTTCACCTTGGTTCTTGCTTTTTCTGAAGTTTTGGTAACACAAGAGTACCGTCTGTGTTTTATTTGATTTGGGCTTGATACTATCGGTGGCCATCCATGTTTCTACACTACTGGCCATTAAAATTGCTACACCACGAAGATGACGTGCTAGAGACGCGAAATTTAACCGACAGGAAGAAGATGCTGTGATATGCAAATGATTAGCTTTTCAGAGCATTCACACAAGGTTGGCGCCGGTGGCGACACCTACAACGTGCTGACACGAGGAAAGTTTCCAACCGATTTCTCATACACAAACAGCAGAGGCCTGGCGAGTACCGAAGGCTATTCTTCGCGCAGTGGGGGTTGACAAGTCGCCGTACTCAGTACTCACGGCAACAAGAAGCCTAATGCTGTATCATATCTTTCGCGGCGGATAAAATGAAAATAAATGAACCATAATGAATGTCGTTCATATTGTGTGGACTCGGTTTGGCCATGCAGGAGTCACGTTATATGGGATGTCCATAAATGTTTATACTGATTTCAAGATTAAATATTAATTATATTTATGATGATAACGTTTGTCTTGTGTTACAGGTCTGCTAGGGAACCCATGAGTTTTCTGTACACCTGTGACTCCTTCAACACTATGGTCACAAATGGCTTCCCTCCAAAGCAAACTCAGTGTGTTATGTGGCTAGCAGAAACACAATCACCGATTACTGTGCAAAAAAAATGTGTCTCCCATTGTCCGCCCCAATAGCTGATCGGTCAGCGCGTTGGAATGCCACGCACAGGGGCCCTGGTTCGATTCCCGGCTGGGTTGGGAGATTTTCTCCCCTCAGGGATTGAATGTTGTGCTCTCCTCGTCATCATTTCATCCTCATTGTCAAGTCGCCCATTGTGGCGTCGCACTCAATAAGACCTGCACTTGGCGGCCGAACTTCGCGCCTGGGAACTTCCGCCCACTGACGCCATACTCTCATTTCCATTTGTCTCCCATTATGGAACGAAAGCACCTGATGTCAAATTAATCAGAACATGGATGGAAACATTTTTAGCAGTGGGGTCGATTGAGAAACGGGCAAGCAGCGGCAGACCATCTGTTTCGGTGGAGACAGTGCAGGCAGTTCGAGCTGCCTTCACGAGGTGGCCACCGAAATCGATGAGACAAACTTTGCAGGAGCTTGATGTGCCTAAGAGTACAGTGCATAAAATGGTTCACAAACGTTTTAAATTGTATGCGTATAAAGTCCGTGAGGAAAATGACTTCTTTAAGCGTGCGTGTTTTTCTGATGAGGATACATTTCATATTTGTGGCTCAGTTAACCGCCATAATGTGCTGGTCTGTGATCAGAAAATCCTCAGGTCATACGGGAACACATTTAGGATAGTCCAAAGGCTAATGTGTTGTGTGGGTTAATGTGCGATAAAGTAACTGGCCCAATTTTCTTCCTCGAAAGTAATGTAAGTGGATATGTTTACCTAGACATGTTGGTGAATTATGCCGTTACCTCAGTACAGCATATGTAAAGATACTGTCATCCTTCAGCAAGATGGCGCTGTCCCACATTGGGCTCTAGAAGTCTATAGTTTTCTTAATGACACGTTCACCAACAGGGGGACTGGCAGAGACGACCGCACTCTATGGCCCCCGAGATCACGTGACATTACCTCCTTAGATTTCTTTCTTTGGGGGTGGTAGAACAAAACAGCAGTTCCTGATATTATGACATTGCAACATCGAGTCAGAGATGCCATTGGGCCAATCATACGAGACATGTTGCAGAGCATGTGACAAGAGAGTGAATGCCGGCATGATATTTTGCATGTCACCAGCGGTGCAAATGTTGAAGTGATTCAAATGTTGAAGTGCATTATCTGTATTAAATATTTATGTAAGATTCAAAGCTTAATGAGCAAAAGGATAAACGGTATAATGCACGTTTCATTTACCGTCTCCAATAAAAAGTTGCTTTGTTTTGTTAACGGGGTAAAAATTTATGGAGACCCTGTGTATTTTGTGATATGAAGATCAGCGGCAACATTTGTCAAGAACGTCGTCCTCTTGTACATTCCACAGAAAAGAGTCTTTTTCGAGCGTGGAATGTGTGAAAATGAACGCCTCTAGCGGAGAGGGATCTCATTGACTCCCTTAATGCCAACTGTTCAGGCTTTTTCGTGTTGATTCCGGGTGGCGATGTGTTTGACACGTTTTCCTCAGCCAACAATAAGAAATCCGAGTGATTTCAACAATGGACGTCGCGGTTCCGATCTCCATCTCAGTGGCACTAAACAAAGGAATGAAATGTGTGTAAGAACTGGTGTGACGGTCTCCCATCGTGTGATACGTCCACAGTGGCGTTGAGCAGAACTGTGACGAAACGACGCCAATGTAACATCATTAAGCCACATTACAGCTCACATGAACTTCCGAGATATGGCATTTTCTCCCCATGTGTCGGCACCTTGCTGTTTGGCCGAACTCGAGGGTGATTTCGTAGGGCGCCACATACTTGCACCATAACGGAGGACTGTTACAGGCACCTGGGCCACAGTGGGAGACAATATTGGGGTTTCAAAAACGTGACCCTTGTGTTGTATAGTGTGAGCGAGACAAAAAAGAGAATACGTTTGGAAATATGGTACTACAGAAGAGTGCTAAAAATTAGAAGGGTAGATCGAATGACTAATGAAGTAGTACTGAATCAATACCGTGAATAAATGAAATTTGTAGCACAACTTGACTAAAAGGATGGACCAGTTAACAGGATCCAATCTGAGACATCAAAGCATTGTCGGTTTGGCAACAGAGAGAAGTGTTGGGGGGAGGGGGGGTAACAATCACAGAGGGCGACCAAGGGTTGAGTGATATAATGTGTGGGTTCAAATGGATGTACGTTGCAACAGTTATGTTTGAAGAGCCTTGCACAGGTTGGACTTGCGTAGATGCTGCAGAAAAAGATCAGAACAACTACAAAGAAGGGCAGCACGATCGGTCACAGACTTGTTTGACCCACAGGACAGTAACAGATATGGGAATGGAAAGCTAGAAGGTGATGCCAACAACTCCTAAAAAGCCTACACACAACATTTTAAGAACGAGGGGTGTGGTATCACATACAGATACCAACTCACTGGCGTTTTGTATTTGGTAACAGAAGTGCAAATTTCCGTCTGACGCCGGCAGCGGTCGCGGGGTCCACTGGAGCCAGTGGTGCGCTCCCACTGAACCGCCTTCACTGGCTCCGGACTGTGAGTGTCTCCACACAGGACAGCCGGCGATGGCTTCTCAGACTACTCACACTCAGAGCCGCTTCACTGCTGAGACGCTGCCCAGTCGCAGCTCCAACTCCATCGTTGGTACTTCGTAAAAAGGCTCACATCCTATTTGATACTCTGACAGCTGGACTCCGTTTCATCCTGCAACATTTGTAATAAGTCTTCATATGCTACGAGAAATACAAGTTAAGTAAATAGCCTGTTTGTTGTATTAACTTGTTCGCTGAACATTTCTGCTCCTTCGCGCTTTCCAACGACGACAGTTGCCGCACCAATCTATAGACAGATCACACAACAACTCTCTACATATCACACCTGTAGTTTAATTACTGAGAGCACAGTAGCATTCAATCAGTTATTCTTCCTGCCCTCGATACGCGAATAGAACCGGCAAAAACCCAAGTACACTACTGCCCATTAAAATTGCTACACCACGAAGATGACGTGCTAGAGACGCGAAATTTAACCGACAGGAAGGAGATGCTGTGACATGCAAATGATTAGCTTTTCAGAACTTTCACACAAGGTTGGCACCGGTGGCGACACCTACAACGTGCTGACACGAGGAAAGTTTCCAACCGATTTCTCATAGACAAACAGCAGGTGACCGGCGTTGCCTGGTGAAACGTTGTTGAGATGCCTCGTGTCAGGAGGAGAAATGCGTACCATCACGTTTCCGACTTTGATAAAGGTCGGATTGTAGCCTATCGCCATCGCGGTTTATCGTATCGCGACATTGCTGCTCGCGTTGGTCGAGATCCAATGACTGCTAGCACAATATGGAATCGGTGGATTCAGGAAGGTAATACGGAACGCCGTACTGGATCCCAACGGCCTCGTATCACAAGCAGTAGAGATGACAGGCACTTACTGCATGGCTGTAACGGATCGTGCAGCCACGTCTCGATCCCTGAGTCAACAGTTTGGGACGTTTGCGAGACAACAACCATCTGCACGAACAGTGCGACGACGTTTGCAGCAGCATTTACTATCAGCTGGGAGACCATGGCTGCGGCTACCCTTGACGCTGCATCACAGACAGGAGCGCCTGCGTTGGTGTACTCAACGACGAACCTGGGTGCACGAATGGCAAAACGTCATTTTGTCGGATGAATGCAGGTTCTGTTTACAGCATCATGATGGTCGCATCCGTAACCCTACATTTCAGCATGATAATGCACGACCGCATGATGCAGGTCTTTTGCGGGCGTTTCTGGATACTGAAAACGTTCGACTGCTGTCCTGGCCAGCACATTCTCCAGATCTTTCACCAACTGAAAACGTCTGGTCAATGGTGGCCGAGCAACTGGCTCATCACAATACGCCAGTCACTACTCTTGATGAACTGTGGTATCGTGTTGAAGCTGCATGGGCAGCTGTATCTGTACACGCCATCCAAGCTCTGTTTGACTCAATGCCGAGCCGTATCAAGGCCGTTATTGTGGCCGGAGGTGGCTGTCCTGGGTACTGATTTCTCGGGATCTATGCACCCAAATTCCGTGAAAATGTAATCACATGTCAGTTCTAGAATAATATATATCTCCATGAATACCCGTTTAACATCTGCATTTCGGAACCGCGCGACTGCTACGGTCGCAGGTTCGAATCCTGCCTTGGGCATGGATAAGTGTGACGTCCTTAGGTTAGTTAGGTATAAGTAGTTCTAAGTTCTAGGGGACTGATGACCTCAGATGTTAAGTCCCACAGTGCGCAGAGCCATTTGAACCATTTACTTTGTCGGAAAGTAACAACATGTCTACCACAAGGAGTATACGTTCACACTTGAGGGGTATAGAGTGCAAGTGGTACAAGTGCTTGCTGATGCAAACTGAGTAAATGGCAGCCGAATTTAAGTGACGATTTATAAATTATGTAAGTTACTATCGAAAGATCAGATGTTTTATCCCAACGGTCAGTTAGTCTGTCTATAGTTGAAGGTATGGTTAAAGATTGTAGTACGTCTGCATCGTTTTTTATAATGTATTAACAACAATGATTCTCCTTTCATCTACGAACTTTTTAGTGCAAACAGGCACAAATGGAAAAACATTTTATTTACTGTGCAATATTTTGAAGATTTTTTTATACAACACGCATGATAAACATAGTGCAATACTTCATCATTATAAAACAAGTATACGTGAGTAATTAAAGAGAAATTAATATAACAAGCTGAAAAATAGATAAATGCCGCGCGGGATTAGCCGAGCGGTCTAGGGAGCTGCAGTCATAGACTGTGCGGCTGGTTCCGGCGGAGGTTCGAGGCCTCCCTCGGGCATGGCAGTGTGTGTTTGTCCTTAGGATAATTTAGGTTAAGTAGTGTGTAAGCTTAGTGACTGATGACCTTAGCAGTTAAGTCCCATAAGATTTCACACACATTTGAACATTTGAATAGATAAATAGCAAATATAATTAACATACGAAGACATACGAACACATACGACAGGTTATTCATAGTCACTTTCTACAATTGCATCACGTGATCTTGGCCTCAGAAAGTTTTTTTACCAAGTGTAACTGGTCGCCCCTTCTCTTTTCTCAACATGAAAAAATTCAGTCTATAAAATCATAATCACTTTCTTCTGTGGAATCTATTGAAAAATGTCACGCGTGAGCAACACTCGTGATGCTGTACCGTTGTGTTGCTCATATTGACACAATAGATCATAACATCTTTGAACCTCGTTCCCTTCTTTGCTCACGTCCTCTTCTTTCTCCACTCCTTCTTGTTGCACTCGTGGTGACAGCTGTTTGGAAATGGCATATATTGTTGCAGAACTCACGATAACGCGGAGGGATATACTTAATATTCTCAGGATTTTTCCATTTCTCAAATTTTATTTCACACTCATGTTGATGCTGCAGAAGGGATCAATATTTGGCCTCCGAAAATCTGCCTCTATAAACTTCAGATCATGGTTTACTGAATATCTCAGCTGCATTGTGCGACGATTTTCTTTGCTGATACCGATCCATCTGGTATTCCTGCGTTGTATATTGTCTCTTTCTGTGTCTTTAGCAACTTTATCCTTTGCTATGGAGTTCATTATTTCAAGTTCATTACGTAAAATGTTCTGCTGACATGCTTCACTGCTTCCATTCTGTCTTGGGAAACAAATGTATGTATGAAGTGTTCCAAAATCTTTATCGTATTCCAAACATGTATTGCCAGGTTGAAAGATCTTATGATCTATTGTGTCGATATGCTGATTTTGCGCTAACATGTACAAGGGGGTATTTCAAAATATGACCTATTTAAAAATGCGTTAAGTGTTACTGTACGCACTCTTAGAGTCATACACGTCCAGCTATTGCTGTATTTGTTTAAAGTACATACGTTAGTAATAATAGCAATTCAGCAATTCTTCTTCTGACCACCATTTCAGTTGGATCCTAAAAGCAGTGCAGGCACTAGCTCAGAGCTTACACTTCATCTTCACAGAGTGCAGAATTATGCAGGAAATAGCTTATCCTTCTTTTGCTGAGAAGAGATCCGTATTTTAAATATCCAAAAGTGTGTTTACGTAATTCTCGTGCGAAATGTCACTTGCACCACTTGCGCTCCCAGCCCCTCATATGGCAAAACTCGTTTTCTGTAGACATCGAGTTTAGAAAAATTTTACAGTTTTTGAAAGCAAGTAGTAATTTTTCATAAAATCCTTGTACTGAAATGGATTCGTTCACTTAGAAGTACACGAACACATCTGTATCTCATTTTTGCACATTTGTGTTTGTTGAGCTCTCTTGAAACGATTCGCAATTGATAAATTGACAGGAAATCGCAGATCCTAATTTCTGTTTTGTTCCTTTCATCCATCTAACTAAATAATGATTATTCAAGGTGGTATTATTGAGTAAGCGTGAGGCTTTGCACTAATATCGGGTGCAAGAATAACTTGGGAAACGGTTTTATCCCCTCAGCTCACTTATTATCTCAATGATAATCCTTGTTCGTAACGTTGGAGCTGTAAGGCTCAACAAAGAATTCATTCACCTTAGTAACGATTTCAGATTTCAAAAGATGCGTTTGCCTCCAGAGTTCCTGCTATATCGTCGTCTCGTTGTTATGGTCCGTTACATTACTATGTCACTGTCAATAGTCGGTCATTTCACATGTCAAGAGAGTATCTGTCATACTTGAGTCTGTGGCGAATCATTCCTGAGGACAGTCAGATCGCGTAATGTTTCCTTTAAATTTAATTCCCTTGTAAAGTGGACAGTGCAAAATGAAGTGGAACTTTAAAGTCCACTACTACTACTGAAGTCACATCCAATTTTAGAGAAATCACACAAGTTCCCCCCTTTCCTTATAAAGGGTGGTCCATTGATAGTGACCGGACCAAATATATCACGAAATGTCCGGCCCCGGTAGCTGAATGGTCAGCGTGACGGAATGTCAATCCTAAGGTCCCGGGTTCGATGCGCGGCTGGGTCGGAGATTTTCTCCGCTCAGGGACTGGGTGTTGTGTTGTCCTAATCATCATTTCATCCCCATCGTCGCGCAGGTCGCCGACATGGTGTCAACTCGAAAGACCTGCACTTGGTGAACGGTCTACCCGACGGGAGGCCCTAGCCACACGACATTTCATTTCATCTCACGAAATAAGCATCAAACGAAAAAACTACACAAGAACGAAACTTGTCTAGCTTGAAGGGGGAAACCAGATGGCGCTATGGTTGGCCCGCTAGATTGCGCATCCATAGGTCAAACGGATATCAACTGCGTTTTTTAAAAATAGGAACACCCCATTTTTGTTACATATTCGTGTAGTACGTAAAGAAATATGAATGTTTTTGTCGGACCACTTTTTTCGCTTTGTGGTAGATGGAGCTGAAATAGTCACAAACATATGGCTCACAATTCTAGACGAACAGTCGGAAACAGATAGGTTTTTTTAAATTAAAATACAGAACGTAGGTACGTTTGAACATTTTATTTCGGTTGATCCAATGTGATAATGTACCTTTGTGAACTTATCATTTCTGAAAACGCATGCTGTTACAGCGTGATTACCTGTAAATACCACATTAATGCAATAAATGCTCAAAATGATATACGTCAACCTCAATGCATTTGGCAGTATGTGTAGCGACATTCCTCTCAACAGCAAATAGTTCGCCTTCCGCAATAACAATGCGTCAGGTCCGGTGAACGTGGGGGCCATGGTATGGTGCTTCGACGACCAATCCACCTGCTATTCAATACTGCTTCAACAGCACGCGAGCTATGTGCTGGACATCCATCATTTTGGAAGTACATCGCCATTCTGTCATGCAGTGAAACATCTTGTAGTAACATCGGTAGAATGTTCCGTAGGAAATCAGCATACATTGCACCATTTAGATTGCCATCGATGAAATGAGGGGCAATTATCCTTCCCCCCATAATGCCGCACCATACATTAACCCGCCAAGGTCGTTGATGTTCCACTTGTCGCACCCATCGTGGATTTTCCGTTGCCCAATAGTGCATATTATACCGGTTTACGTTACCACTGTTGGTGAATGACGCTTCGTCGCTAAATAGAACGCGTGCAAAAAATCTGTCATCGTCCCGTAATTTCTCTTGTGCCCAGTGGCAGAACTGTACACGACACTCAAAGTCTTCGCCATGCAATTCGTGGTGCATAGAAATATGGTACGGGTGCAATCGATGTTGATGTAGCATTCTCAACACCGACGTTTTTGAGATTCCCGAGTCTCGAGCAATTTGTCTGCTACTGATGTGCTGATTAACGGCGACATTGGGCATTTTGATCACAATAGCCATACATCAACACGATATCGACCTTTTCTGCAATTGGTAAAAGATCTATTTTAACACGGGTAATGTATGACGAAACAAATACCGTCCGCACTGGCGGAATGTTACGTGATACCACGTACTCATACGTTTGTGACTATTACAGCGCCATCTATCACAAAGCGAAAAAAGTGGTCCAACTAAAACATTCATATTTCTTTACGTACTACACGAATACGCAATAAAAATGGGGTGTTCCTATTTCCAAAAAACGCAGTTCATATCCGTTTGACCTATGGATGCGCCATCTAGCGGGCCAACCATAGCGCCATTTGGTTTCCCCTTTCAAGCTAGACGAGTTTCGTTCTTCGTACTTTTTATGTTTGATGCTTATTTCGTGAGATATTGGGTCGGTCACTATCAATGGACCACCCTTTATAAGGAAAGGGGGGAACTTGTGTGACTTCTCTAAAATTGGATGCGACTTCAGTAGTAGGAGTGGACTTTAAATTTCCACTTTATTTTGCACTGTCCACTTTACAAGGGAATTAAATTTAAAGGACACATTACGCGATCTGACTGTCCTCAGGAATAATTCGCCACAGACTCAAGTATGACAGATACTCTCTTGACATGTGAAATGACCGACAATTGACAGTGACATAGTAATGTAACGGACCATAACAACGAGACGACGATATAGCACGAACTCTGGAGGGAAGTGGTACAAGTGACATTTCACACGAGAATTACGTAAACACACTTTTGGAAATTTAAAATACGGATCTCTTCTCAGCAAAAGAAGGATAAGCTATTTCCTGCATAATTCTGCACTCTGTGAAGATAAAGTGTAAGCTCTGAGCTAGTGCCTGCACTGCTTTTAGGATCCAACTGAAATGGTGGTCAGAAGAAGAATTGCTGAATTGCTGTTATTCCTAATGTATGTACTTTAAAAAAAATACAGCAATAGCCTGACGTGTATGACTCTAAGAGTGCGTACAGTAACACTTAACGCATTTTTAAATAGGTCATATTTTGAAATACCCCCTTGTACATGTTAGCGCAAAACCAGCATATCGACACAACAGATCATAAGATCTTTCAACCTGGCAATACATGTTTGGAATACGATAAAGATTTTGGAACACTTCATACATGCATTTGTTTCCCAAGACAGAATGGAAGCAGTGAAGCATGTCAGCAGAACATTTTACGTAATGAACTTGAAGTAATGAACTCCATTGCAAAGGATAAAGTTGCTAAAGACACAGAAAGAGACAATATACAACGCAGGAATACCAGATGGATCGGTATCAGCAAAGAAAATCGTCGCACAATGCAGCTGAGATATTCAGTAAACCATGATCTGAAGTTTATAGAGGCAGATTTTCGGAGGCCAAATATCGATCCCTTCTGCAGCATCAACATGAGTGTGAAATAAAATTTGAGAAATGGAAAAATCCTGAGGATATTAAGTATATCCCTCCGCGTTATCATGAGTTCTGCAACAATATATGCCATTTCCAAACAGCTGTCACCACGAGTGCAACAAGAAGGAGTGGAGAAAGAAGAGGACGTGAGCAAAGAAGGGAACGAGGTTCAAAGACGTTATGATCTATTGTGTCAATATGAGCAACACAACGGTACAGCATCACGAGTGTTGCTCACGCGTGACATTTTTCAATAGATTCCACAGAAGAAAGTGATTATGATTTTATAGACTGAATTTTTTCATGTTGAGAAAAGAGAAGGGGCGACCAGTTACACTTGGTAAAAAAACTTTCTGAGGCCAAGATCACGTGATGCAATTGTAGAAAGTGACTATGAATAACCTGTCGTATGTGTTCGTATGTCTTCGTATGTTAATTATATTTGCTATTTATCTATTCAAATGTTCAAATGTGTGTGAAATCTTATGGGACTTAACTGCTAAGGTCATCAAAGCTTACGCACTACTTAACCTAAATTATCGTAAGGACAAACACACACAGCCATGCCCGAGGGAGGCCTCGAACCTCCGCCGGAACCAGCCGCACAGTCTATGACTGCAGCTCCCTAGACCGCTCGGCTAATCCCGCGCGGCATTTATCTATTTTTCAGCTTGTTATATTAATTTCTCCTTAATTACTCACGTATACTTGTTTTATAATGATGAAGTATTGCACTATGTTTATCATGCGTGTTGTACCAAAAAATCTTCAAAATATAGCACAGTAAATAAAATGTTTTTCCATTTGTGCCTGTTTGCACTAAAAAGTTCGTAGATGAAAGGAGGATCATTGTTGTTAATACATTATAAAAAACGATGCAGACGTACTACAATCTTTAACCATACCTTCAACTATAGACAGACTAACTGCCCGTTGGGATAAAATATCTGATCTTTCGATAGTAACTTACATAATCTATAAATCGTCACTTAAATTCGGCTGCCATTTACTCAGTTTGCTTCAGCAAGCACTTGTACCACTTGCACACTATGCCCCTCAAGTGTGAACGTATACTCCTTGTGGTAGACATGTTGTTACTTTCGTCAAAGTAAATGGTTCAAATGGCTCTGCGCACTATGGGACTTAACATCTGAGGTCATCAGTCCCCTAGAACTTAGAACTACTTAAACCTAACTAACCTAAGGACGTCACACTTATCCATGCCCGAGGCAGGATTCAAACCTGCGACCGTAGCGGTCTCGCGGTTCCAGACTGAAGCGCCTAGAACCGCTCGGCCACTCCGGCCGGCCTTGAGAAAGTAGCTCAACTGCCTTCCAGACAGTGCTTAGACTACAAGCCACTTGATAGGGTATTTGATTCCGTCAGAAAGAAACTGAGAAAACTTAAAACCATAAGGTTACCATCATCCTATCACAAGAGTTTGATGTGCTATGGTACCTGTATGGATGTGACAAGCGCTGGCACGTGTAAGATTTCAAGACTTCTGCCAGCAGATTTATAAAACAGAAGGTACCACTTAAAATGTCTATAGCCAGAGTTCCTAGTTATAAAAAAGCAAACAAATATACCGTCTGCAAAGCCAAAACAAAATACTTTTTCTCATTATTTAAGTGGAGAAAACTAACATATATAGTTTCATGATCATTCACAGACGAAAAAAAATCGCTACCCCAAAAAATAATCTAGAGAAAGAAATTTGGGGGTGCATTTACCTAGGTAACATATTTAAGTGATTAACCTTGCTATATCGCAGGTTAATGTAAGCACGAGGCCATTGTAAATGTGAAATGCTGGTACATTAGTAATCGGTTTAGATATTAGAATGTTGAATGCTAGCATGCAAACGTGCATGAGTTGTATTATACAGGTGCTGGATGCCAGTTTGTGGGATTAACTTCCATCCCTGTTGCACTTGGTCGGTCAATACAGGGGCGATTTATACTGTTTGTGGATGATGTTGGAGTTGTCTTCTGGTGACGTTTCATTTGTGCTCCAATTGAGACAAATATGGTGATCGAGCAGGCTAGGGAAATATGTGGACAGTCTGTAGAGCATATTGGGTTACAACAGCGGTATGTGGGCGACTGTTATTCTGTTGGAAAACACCTCCCTCTGGAATGCTGTTCATGAATGGCAGCAGATAGATCCAATCACCAGACTGACGTACAAATTTTTAGTCTGGTTGCGTGGGATAACCACTAGAGCGCGCCTGCTGTCATACGAAATCACATCCCTGGCTATAACTCCATCATACGGTCACCACTGGCACAGAGGCAGAACCAGCTTTCATCACAAAACACAACAGCCCTCCACCCGGTCCTCTAACGAGCTCTCGCTAGACACCAATGAAGTCGCAAATGGCGGTGGTTTGGGGTTAGCAGAATGCGCGCTATAGAACGTCTGGATCGGAGCCGTCCTTGAAGTACCCGATTTGTAACAGTTCCTTGTGTCATTGTGGTGCCAACTTCTGCTCAAATTGCTGCTGCAGATGCAGTACGATGCAACAGAGCCATACGCCGATGCAACAGAGCCATACGCCGAACACCATGACCTGCCCTCTCGTTAGTGACACATGCCGTCCGGATCTCGGTCTTCTCCCGACTGTACATTCTTCTGATCACCACTGCTAGCCAGCAGTCATGTACTGTGGCTACATTCCTGAGAAGTCTCGCTGCGATATGGCAGAAGAAACTTCCGGTTTCTCGTAGCCCTGTTACAGATCTCGTTTAAACTAAGTGAGGTGTTGATAACGAGTCTTTGTCGCCTGAAAGGCATCCTTGACTAACATCAGTTCACCACGTCCAATCTCAAATGTAAGCGACGTTCATGACGTCTAAAGCGTATATTTAAAGCACACCAGATTTACATCTTCATAGTAGCACTACCAACGCCACTCTTATACGACTGGAGCGTCTGATGTAAAAGACAGCTTCCAACTTTCGTTTACGTCGCACAGCGTCGTGTTGCTATTTTTTTTCCTTCAGTGTAGATCAGTCAGCTGTAAAAAACCTAGAATTCATGTGAGCGTCAAAAAGCTGACGATGTAAAAAAGCTAAAGTGATTTTTTTAAACATCATCAAAAGAAGCCTGACGGTTCTCTGGAGAGGGCCCTTGAGTCTTGCTATGAACATGACAGTGAAAATAATTAAGTACATTATCTTAATGAACAAATTTATTAAATTACTATTTTTTTAGTTAGTTACAATAAATCAGAATGTTACTGCCATATAATAATTATTCTGTAGATGTTCACTTTTGGAAAAATTCATGACTTTTAAATATTTTTTATTTGCCACTGAAAGCTGATAGACATAATTCCATCATTGTATTATGTATCTAGAGTTCATTTGTGAAATATAATTTTGTAAGGCATCAGCGATGAATACTATTCATATAATTAAATATAAAGCGTTTCTTGAAAATTTTGTTTTTCGTAGATTTTGACTACTGTGTAATTGGTCCTTAATTAATGGTTCAAATGGCGCTAAGCGCCATGGGACCTAACATCTGAGGTGATCAGTCCCCTAGACTTAGAACTGCTTAAACCTAACTAACCTAATGACATCACACACATCAATGCCTGAGGCAGGATTTGAACCTGCGACCGTAGGGGCAGCGCAGGTCCTTAATTATTATTGGATCTTGAGAATACAAAGATTTTACACAGGTCAGTTAGATTAACGTTACATGATTCACATTGTGCTGTCAAAACAGTCATACAAAGACCTGCTTCACAAGATAGGTTTGAAAAACGTAAGATGCAAAGCCGTTTGTTGAATTAAATACCGGCATACAAAACGCGATCACGAATCAGATGGAAAACGCAAACAGAACGGTATCCGCTCCACATTCACCGTAGCTGCAAATGCCACGTGCAGGTCATTCCATAAGAGCGTCAAATCAACCTCACTGTTCCAATATAGCTCGACAGGTCATTATATAAAAGAAATACATTATCTAATATCCGGAGTCAACGTCTAGAAAATATAACGTTCGATTGTGAGTTCCACTGTAGAAATGCAAAGCATAAGCTGCTTTTAGGTATCGCTCTCCATCTTTCTCAGTGGAACCACGTTTAAAAGCAATCGTATCAAACACTAGCAACATAGACATTCACTCCAAAGCAGTACTGCTCTGTGTACACTTGTTATTAGTATGTTTGCTTCTAAAGATCCTGCGTCGTATATTGATATCCATGACATGCTCTACACATTATTTAAGTAATAACAAATGTAGCGTTGTGGCTTAAACCATTTAACTCTTAGGTGAAGATGGTCCGTGGCTGAAACCTGTCGACATATGGGTTTAAAATAAAAGCGGTTGTCTTCAAACATGCGTTTTATTTATTATTTCCTTCCTACCTATTTCCCATCCTCTTCCTTCCAGTCCTTTCACCCCAAACGTTCACGTAATACACAGATTGTACGGAAACTGCCAAATTATAGCTTTCAACTTTGTGAAGGAATAAGTTATTATGGGAAAAGGAATGAAATATATTTTTAGTGGAGAATATAGACTTGGTGGAAGGAATAAGAAGAAACGGAGGATTCTAGAGTTCTGACACAGGCTTCAGCTGGTTGTAGCGAACTTCCATCGCAAATCATAAGAGGTACACTTGGAAAAGAGAAAAAGAAACAAGAATATATTTATTGCAGTACATTATGTTTTAGTAAGAGAAGACGAAGTAGATGTAGATGAGATAGGAGATATGATACTTCGAGGAGAAACTAATAGAGACTGAGAGACCTAAGTGGAAACCTGGGTCTCGAATAGACGACATTCCCTCAGGATTACTGAGATCCTTAGGAGAGCCAGGTGCTTACGGACGTGGATACTACTGAATCATCAGTTCAATAAGTCATGGTTGTCAAGTATTGATACGTACTATTTACAGAAGAATGGAAAAAAAACTGGTAGAGTCCGGAAGATCAGTTTGGGTTTCGGAGAAAAATAGGAACACGAGAAAAAATACTGACCCTACGACTTACCTTGCAAAGCCAGACCTAAATTTATAGCATTTGTTAGATTTAGAGAAACTTTTGACAGCGTTATCTGCCCTACAGTCTTTGAAATTTTGAAGGTAGCAAAGGTAAAATACAGGGACTGAAGGTTATTTATAACTTGTACAGAAACCAGATTGCAGTCATAAAAGTTGATGGAGATGCAAGGGAAGCAGTTGTCGAAAAGAGAGTCAGGCAGGACTGTAGCCTATCCTCTATGTTTTTCAACTTGTACATGGATCAAACTGTGAAGGGACCGAATGAGAAATTTGGATGGTTAATTAAAATTCAAAGAGAGCAAATAAAAACGCCGAGGTTTGCTGATGACGTAAATCTGTCAGAGACAGCTAAGGATTAGGAAGAACAGCTGAACGGAATGTATAACATCTTGAAGAGAGTTTGTAATATGAAGTACAACAAGTGTAATGGAGTGTACACGGCGTGGGATTACATCAGTTGGTACCGAGGGAATTAGATTAGGAAATGTGACACATAAAGTAGTAGATGTGTGTTGCTATTTTAGCAGCAAAATGACAGATGATGGCTGAAAAAGGTAAGCAGACAAGCAATAGCAAGAAAAGATTTTTTTGAAGATAAGGAATTTGTCAATATCGAATTTGAATTTAAGTATTAGAAGTCTTTGGTAGATCTTTTTTTTTCGGGGGGAGGGGGGGGGGGGGGGAGCGGAGAGGACCAAATAACGAGGTCATCAGTCCCATCGGATTGCGGAAGGACGGAGAAGGAAGTCGGCCGTGCCCTTTCAAAGGAACTTTGCCTTAAGCGATTTAGGAAATCACGGAAAACCTAAATCAGGATTGCTGGACGCGGTTTTGAACAGTCGTGCTCCTGATGCGAGAGCAGTGGGCTAACCACTGCATCACTTCGCTCGGTAGGAAAGTATTTTCTGAAGGTATTTGTCTGTAGAGTAGGTTTCAAAGAAGTGAAACGTGGGTGATATTCAACCCAGACAGGAAGACAATAAATGTGGTGCTATAGAAGGATGAACGTTAGACAGGTAAATCGAATTGGAGAAAAAAGAAATTTAAGTCACAACTTGACTAAAAGAATGGATCGGTTGATAGGACACACTCTGAGGCACCAAAGAATTGTCAATTTGGAAATGAAGGGAAGTATATATGGGGGGGGGGGGCGGGGAGGGCGGGGGAATCGTAGACAGGAACGACAAGAGGAAGACATTAGGCAAATTCAAATGGATGTAGGCTGCGCTAGTTATGCAGAGATGAAGAGGCTAGCACAGGATTAATTAGCATTGAAAGCTGAAACGGATCAGACTGAAGACCACGACAGCAAAACAGATCATGGCTAGACAAAGATTTACAAGTAAAATAATTACGTACAAAACAAATTCAGGTGTGCACTAGAGGTACAGCAAAACCTATTTGTGATGAGCAGCAGATCGCTATTCACGAGAATAAAGAAGAAGATTAAACTATGCAAAGCAGTACTGAAAATTTAGGACAGAAGGAGACAAAATGGAAATTCCCTGAGGCAGTGTTCAATGACTGTTATCCTTGCTGGCAACATTTATTTCCAGCTTAGCAAGCGAGACGATGAAGTATGAAGTAAATAACATTTTGATGATGGGAAAACGCATTTACGGAAATATCATTGTATTGTGATACTTCCCTCCGGCCTACGTGGACGAACTAAAATTTATCTAAAAATTTTAACAGAAATTCCACAACCTAGTGACAAGAAACACCTTTTCAATCTTTAACGCATGCACAGAGAATTCATGACACGCAAAGAGTTACTCTAGCAGCATCCTAAAGACACGGGCACTCACAAAATCCATTCCTCTCAGTGATTTAGAGCATCAGTGAAATGAAATGCCAGGAAGAATGAACTCAATCCTGTTTCCTCTAAGAAAGAACAGGAGAGCACACTATTGTAAGGTAGCCTTTGTATACAGCATAAGTACATGAATATCGATTACTGGAAACAGACAGAACCATTAAAAGAAGCAATACAGTATATAGTACCTCAAATCAGATATCGATAATCATATATACGGCAGTCTTATGATTATGTTCTATGTAGTGATCAAATAATAATTTGCGTTATGTTTGACTTTCTACATTTTGTTCGTTTCTAAGGGCACAGACAAAATAACCATCAGATATTTTAAGCACGTTGGTCAACTTTGGGCTTTCTCCAGTACTCCATCTGTTCTGTTATTTTCTCCCTCTATTCTGTTCAGCATATTCATTGTGCGAGGTACGTTTTATCTCGTGAGTGTTCCTTCTAATTCGGTAGCTCTGTCTTAGTCTGTCTTCTGCTTCTTCATCATTTACGTACATTTTCTCTATATCTGTTTTAATCCAAGTAACACAATCTTTCAAACATACAACTTTTCTCACTGCAGCAAATTTATTGCGGGAATTGAAACAGAGGGCAGCGACATTTGTTTACTACACCCATGCTTCTAAGACCATTTTGAATGCCAAAGGAACCTGACCAAGCTTCAGTATAATGCCTTAATACAAAGTCATCTACATACTTTTGTTGGCCACGGGATTTAGGTTCTTATTGACAGGCTTCTTATAAATAAAATTTTCTAGAGCCGTTGTTGTTGTTGTGGTCTTCAGTCCTGAGACTGGTTTGATGTAGCTCTCCATGCTACTCTATCCTGTGCAAGCTTCTTCATCTCCAGTACCTACTGCAACCTACATCCTTCTGAATCTGCTTAGTGTATTCATCTCTTGGTCTCCCTCTACGATTTTTACCCTCCACGCTGCCCTCCAATACTAAATTGGTGATCCCTTGATGCCTCAAAACATGTCCTACCAACCGATCCCTTCTTCTAGTCAAGTTGTGCCACAAACTTCTCTTCTCCCCAATCCTATTCAATACCTCCTCATTAGTTATGTGATCTACCCATCTAATCTTCGGCATTCTTCTGTTGCACCACATTTCGAAAGCTTCTAATCTCTCCTTGTCTCACTCCCTTCCCAACTACTGCGTCCCTTTCATGTCCCTCGACTCTTGTAACTGCCATCTGGTTTCTGTACAAATTGTAAATAGCCTTTCGCTCCCTGTATTTTACCCCTGCCACCTTTAGAATTTGAAAGAGGGTATTCCAATCAACATTGTCAAAAGCTTTCTCCAAGCGTACAAATGCTAGAAACGTAGGTTTGCCTTTCCGTATTCTATTTTCTAAGATACGTCGTAAGGTCAGTATTGCCTCACGTGTTCCAACATTTCTACGGAATCCCAACTGATCTTTCACGAGGTCGGGTTCTACCAGTTTTTCCATTCGTCTTTAAAGAATTTTTATTTTATATTCTTCTTGAAGTCTGAGGATATTTCGCCTGTCTCACACATCTTGCTCACCAGATGGTAGAGTTTTGTCAGGACTGGCTCTCCCAAGGCCGTCAGTAGTTCCAATGGAATGTTTTCTACTCCGGGGACCTTGTTTCGACTCAGGTCTTTCAGTGCTCTGTCAAACTCTTCACGCAGTATCGTATCTCCCATTTCATCTTCATCCACATCCTATTCCATTTCCATAATATTGTCCTCAAGAACATCGCCCCTGTATAGACCCTCTATATACTCCTTCCACCTTTCTGCTTTCCCTTCTTTGCTTAGAACTGGGTTTCCATTAAAACTCTTGATATTCATGCAAGTGGTTCTCTTTTCTCCAAAGGTCTCTTTAATTTTCTTGTAGGCAGTATCTTACCCCTCGTGAGATAAACCTCTACGTCCTTACGTTTGACGTCTAGCCATCCCTACGTAGCCATTTTGCACTTCCTGTCGATCTCATTTTTGAGACGTTTGTATTCCTTTTTGCCTGCTTCACTTACTGCATTTTTGTACTTTCTCCTTTCATCAATTAAATTCAGTATCTCTTCTGTTACCCAAGGGTCTCTACTAGCCCTCGTCTTTTTAGCTACTTGATCCTCTGCTGCCTTCACTACTTCATCCCTCAGACCTACCCATTCTTCTTCTACTGTATTTCTTTCCCCCATTTCTGTCAATTGTTCCCTTATGCTCTCCCCGAAACTCTGTACAACCTCTGGTTCTTTCAGTTTATCCATGGAGAAGATATAAAAACTTTGAGGTTCGCCAATGATATTGTAATTTTGTCAGTGACAGCAAAGGACTAGAAGAGCAGTTGAACAGAATGGATAGTCTTGAAAGGAGGATATAAGATGAACATCAACAAACGCAAAACAAGGATAATGCAATGTAGTCGAATTAAGTCGGATTATGCTGAGGGTGAGACACTTAAAGTAGTAAAGGAGTTTTGCTATTTGGGGAACAAAATAACTGATGATGGTCGAAGTAGGAGGATATAAAATGTAGACTGGCAATGGCAAGGAAAGAATTTCTGAAGAAGAGAAATTTGTTAACATCGATTATAGATTTAAGTGTCAGGAAGTCGTTTCTTAAAGTATTTGTGTGGAATGTAGCCATGTGTCGAAGTGAAACATGGACGATAAATAGTTTAGACAAGAAGAGAATAGAAGCTTTCGAAATGTTGTGCAACAGAAGAATGCCGAAGATTAGATGGGTAGATCACATAACTAATGAGGAGGTATTGAATAGGATTGGGGAGAAGAGAAGTTTGTGGCACAACTTGACTAGAAGAAGGGATCGGTTGGTAGGACATGTTTTGAGGCATCAAGGGATCACCAATTTAGTATTGGAGGGCAGCGTGGAGGGTAAAAATCGTAGAGGGAGACCAAGAGATGAATACACTAAGCAGATTCAGAAGGATGTAGGTTGCAGTAGGTACTGGGGATGAAGAAGCTTGCACAGGATAGAGTAGCATGGAGAGCTGCATCAAACCAGTCTCAGGACTGAAGACCACAGCAACAACAAGGATTTTAATACCTACTCCGAATTTTTTGTTTTGTTTGCTTCACTGCTAGCTCAATATAGAGAATGAATAACATCGGGGATAGGCTACAACCCTGTCTCACTCCCTTCCCAACCACTGTTTCCCTTTCATACCCCTCGACTCTTATAACCGCCTTCTGGTTTCTGTACAATTTGTAAATAGCTTTTCGCTCCCTGTATTTTACCCCTGCCACCTTCAGAATTTGAAAGAGAGTATTCCAGTCAACATTGTCAAAAGTTTTCTCTGAGTCTACAAATGCTAGAAACGTAGGTTTGCCTTTCCTTAATCTAGCTTCTAAGATAAGTCGTAGGGTCAGTATTGCCTCATGTGTTCGATATTTAAACGGAATGCAAACTGATCTTCCCAGAGGTCGGCTTCCATTCATCTGTAAAGAATTCGCGTTAGTATTTTGCAGCCGTGACTTATTAAACCGATAGTTCGGTAATTTTCACATCTGTCCACACCTGCTTTCTTTGGGATTGGAATTATTATATTCTTCTTGAAGCCTGAGGGTATTTCGCCTGTCTCACACATCTTGCTCACCAGGTGGTAGAGTTTTGTAAGGACTGGCTCTCCCAAGGCTGTCTGTAGTTCTAATGGAATGTTGTCTACTCCTGGGGCCTTGTTTCGACTCAGGTCTTTCAGTGCTCTGTCAAACTCTTCACGCAGTATCTTATCTCCCATTTCATCTTCATCTACATCCTCTTCCATTTCCATAATATTGTCCTCAAGTACATCGCCCATGTATAGACCCTCTATATACTCCTTCCACCTTTCTGCTTTCCCTTCTTTGCTTAGAACTGGGTTTCCATCTGAGCTCTTGATATTCATACAAGTGGTTCTCTTTTCTCCAATTGTCTCTTTAATTTTCCTGTAGGCAGTATCTATCTTACTCCTAGTGAGATAAGCCTCTACATCCTTACATTTGTTCCCCAGCCATCCCTGCTTAGCCATTTTGCGCTTCCTATCCATCTCATTTTTGAGACGTTTGTATTCCTTTTTGCCTGCTTCATTTACTGCAGTTTTATATTTTCTCATTTCATTAATTAAATTCAATATTTCTTGTGTTACCCAAGGATTTCTACTATCCCTCGTCTTTTTACCTACTTGATCCTCTGCTGCCTTCACTACTTCATCCCTCAGAGCTACCCATTCTTCTTCTACTGTATTTATTTCCCCCATTCCTGTCAATTGTTCCCTTATGCTCTCCCTGAAACTCTGTACAACCTCTGGTTTACTCAGTTTATCCAGGTCACATCTCCTTAAATTCCCACCTTTTTGTAGATTCTTCAGTTTTAATCTACAGTTCATAAACAATAGATTGTGGTCAGAGTCCACATCTGCCCCTGGAAATGTCTTACAATTTAAAACCTGGTTCCTAAATCCCTGTCTTACCATTACATAATCTATCTGAAACCTGTCAGTATCTCCAGGCTTCTTCCATGCATACAACCTTCTTTTATGATTCTTCTACAAAGTGTTAGCTATGATTAAGTTGTGCTCTGTGCAAAATTCTACCAGGCGGCTTCCTCTTTCTTCTAGAAAAATTCGTTAGAATATAAGTACTAATGGTTTGAGGTCTCTTGTTGCAGTGTAGCGCGCCGCACAATGGAAAATATACTGGACTTGCCGATATCTACGAATTTAGACTGCCGCACACACCACGTGGTTACTTGTCACTTGTCAGCTTTCATCAGGACAGCGTAAATTGACTAGAGATAGGGTAGGGGAGAGTTAGCGTGTGGCAGAGAGGAAACTGAAGAACAGGCAGCACCAGGAGAGTCCATCGGCTTTAAGGCACAGCTCAGCGGGGCTCTCAATGGAACGCCTGTTTGCTGACAACCACGGCGCCGGGCAGTGCCTGTTTACAGGACGGAAATTACCTAGATGCTTCGATGACAGACGCATTGGCGAACGCTGCGTAGTTTGAAGAGCACACGAACCGCTTCATTTCCACCGTAAATCCGCACGTGACGTGACAGCAACACATTCTTGCGTCGACTACCTATTTAATTAAGCCACTAGATTCGTGCTGGAAAGTGTGCAGTGTAATATCTTGGATGTCTACCAGTTTTAGCCTTTTCTAAATGCACAGTCTTTAAATAAAAGTTCTCAGTGGTTTTTATCGCTAGAGCACAAAATGGGAAAATTCTTACGTTACTAATAAACCGTAGCAAATCTGACTACTCCAACTTTTATTTAAAGGAAATCATAGTTTACGGGCTATGTACTTCTTAACTTTTTTTTTCACTATGGGACTTAACATCTGTGGTCATCAGTCCCCTAGAACTTAGAACTACTTAAACCTAACTAACCTAAGGACAGCACACACATCCATGCCCGAAGCAGGATTCAAACCCGCGACCGTAGCAGTCGCGCGGTTCCGGACTGCGCGCCTAGAACCGCTAGACCACCGCGGCCGGCGTACTTGTTAACTGCCGCTATTAAATCTCCACTGGCGCGATACATACAAAATAAGTACAAAATGCCCTGTTTTATACCCTATAATGTCAATGTTGCTGCTCAAAAGTCATGGAAAAGAACTTATAATTTATGCTGTGCACTTATATGCTATCCTCCTCCTCGTCCCGCACAGGCCATGAAGGCCCAAAGGTACCGACTGGCCGCCGTGTCATCCTCAGCCCACAGGCGTCACTGGATGCGAATATGGAGGGGCATGTGGTCAGCACACTGCTTTCCCAGCCGTATGTCAGTTTCCCAGACTGGAGCCGCTGGGGCCGAGCGGTTCTAGGCGCTTCAGTCCGGGACCTCGCTGCTGCTACGGTCGCAGGTTCGAATCCTGCCTCGGGCATGGATGTGTGTGATGTCCTTAGGTTAGTTAGGTTTAAATAGTTCTAAGTTCTAGGGGACTGATGGCCTCAGATGCTAAGTCCCATAGTGGTAAGAGCCATTAGAATTTCTCAGTCAAGTAGCTCCTCAGTTTGCCTCACAAGGCAACATTCCATTAGAACTACTGATGGCCTTGAGAGAGCCAGTCATGACAAAACTCTACCATCTGGTGAGCAAGATGTATGAGACAGGCGAAATACCCACAGACTTCAAGAAGAATATAATAATTCCAATACCAAAGAAAGCAGGTGTTGACAGATGTGAAAATTACCGAACTATCAGTTTAATAAGTCACAGCTGCAAAATACTAACGCGAATTCTTTATAGACGAATGGAAAAACTGGTAGAAGCGGACCTCGGGGAAGATCAGTTTGGATTCCGTAGAAATGTTGGAACACGTGAGGCAATACTAACCTTACGACTTATCTTAGAAGAAAGATTAAGAAAAGGCAAACCTACGTTTCTAGCATTTGTAGACTTAGAGAAAGCTTTTGACAGCGTTAACTGGAATACTCTCTTTCAAATTCTGAAGGTGGCAGGGGTAAAATACAGGGAGCGAAAGGCTATTTACAATTTGTACAGAAACCAGATGGCAGTTATAAGAGTCGAGGGGCATGAAAGTGAAGCAGTGGTTGGGAAAGGAGTGAGACAGGGTTGTAGCCTCTCCCCGATGTTATTCAATCTGTATATTGAGCAAGCAGTAAAGGAAACAAAAAAAAAATTCGGAGTGGGTATTAAAATTCATGGAGAAGAAGTAAAAACTTTGTTCGCCGATGACATTGTAATTCTGTCAGAGACAGCAAAGGACTTGGAAGAGCAGTTGAACGGAATGGACAGTGTCTTGAAAGGAGGATATAAGATGGACATCAACAAAAGCAAAACGAGGATAATGGAATGTAGTCAAATTAAATCGGGTGATGCTGAGGGGATTAGATTAGGAAATGAGACACTTAAAGTAGTAAAGGAGTTTTGCTATTTAGGGAGTAAAATAACTGATGATGGTCGAAGTAGAGAGGATATAAAATGTAAACTGGCAATGGCAAGGAAATCGTTTCTGAAGAAGAGAAATTTGTTAACATCGAGTATAGATTTAAGTGTCAGGAAGTCGTTTCTGAAAGTATTTGTATGGAGTGTAGCCATGTATGGAAGTGAAACATGGACGATAACCAGTTTGGACAAGAAGAGAATAGAAGCTTTCGAAATGTGGTGCTACAGAAGAATGCTGAAGATAAGGTGGGTAGATCACATAACTAATGAGGAGGTATTGAATAGGATTGGCACAACTTGACTAGAAGAAGGGATCGGTTGGTAGGACATGTTTTGAGGCATCAAGGGATCACAAATTTAGCATTGGAGGGCATCGTGGAGGGTAAAAATCGTAGAGAGAGACCAAGAGATCAATACACTAAGCAGATTCACAAGGATGTAGGTTGCAGTAGGTACTGGGAGATGAAGAAGCTTGCACAGGATAGAGTAGCATGGAGAGCTGCATCAAACCAGTCTCGGGATTTAAGACCACAACAACAACCGGCTACTGTGGCCAGTGCCATCACAACACGGTCCTGTGGTACTTCATATCGATACCACCGCACAGGCTTTCTGAGGTTTTTAACAAAATAGCAAGTTTCTTTTAAACCACAACACCGGTCGTGTTGCATCCGGAGGAACCAATGGAGCACCCCGCCCAGCCATGGCTGCAGTGACTCTGGAATAGGAGCGCCCTCCGCGTCCGCGTTATAGGACGGTCGGCAGCAGCCTCTCGACCCACTTGCGTTCAGAGCCACTTCGTCACGTGACACTAAGCAGACGCCGTCTAGTTGCGGCTCCAACGCCGTAGCTCGTGCCTAGCACAGCGAGACTCTTCGTTGTCGTCAATGATGAGCTGGACTCTGTTCCTTGTTGCATTATTTTTAGTGAGTCTTCATTCACTTGTAGAAATACGGTTCACTAATTCTTTTATTTTTAGTGTTAACTTGTTCGCAAATCCTTTCTGTTCCCGTCCGCAACACTCTGTAGCACACCTCTCCTAACCACTATGTGCGAACGCATACGCAACAGACATCATCTTTATTTCTCTGATTTTCCGGCGCATTTTCTAGGCATTTTCGTGCCACAGTCTCTGACAGAATATCAAGCGGCTTGATAGAACGTTTTTAGTCAGACTTTTGTATTAGACCAAATATAACAGCACAGTGGTGGTGTTAAATAATATAACTTCAGGAATTCAACATGTCATAAAGGTATAGAGTGGCAGATAATTGCTTTGTATAAAAAACGGTTGTATTCCGCTTGTTTTTTGGAATTATCTAAGAGTTGTTGAGTCGGCCGTTGTGTCCGAGAGGTTCTAGGCGCTTCAGTCCGGAACCGCGCTGCTGCAACGGTGGCAGGTTCGAATCCTGCCTCGGGCATGGATGTGTGTGGTGTCCTTAGGTTAGTTAGGTTTAAGTAGTTCTAAGTCTAGGGGACTGATGACCTCTGACGTTACGTCCCATACTGTTTAGAGCCATTTGAACCACTTAAGAGTTGCTGAGATAAACACGTTGGCCACCTTAACACGATGAGTAGTGTGGAGACTTTTCCTGATGGGAAGTTTGTGGTTCAAAGAGAAACTATCAGATCGAAAGAAACAACATCGTTTCCAGAATGATATTTTCACTCTACAGCGGAGTGTGCCTTCGAAATGCATAGGTCCCGCGAGTTCGAGTCTCGGTCCGGCACACAGTTTTAATCTGCCAGGAAGTTTCATATCAGCGCACACTCCGCTGCAGAGTGAAAATCTCATTCTGGAAGCATCCCTCAGGCTGTGGCTAAGCCATGTCTCCGCAATATCCTCTTTCTTTCAGGAGTTCTGCATGGTTCGCAGGAGAGCTTCTGTAAAGTTTGGAAAGTAGGAGACAAGTTATTGGCTGATGTAAAGCTGTGAAGAGGGGGCGAGAGTCGTGCCTGAGTAGCTCAGATGATAGAGCACTTGCCCGCGAAAGGTAATGGTCCCGAATTCGAGTCTCGGTATGGCACACAGTTTTAATCTGCCAGAAAGTTTCAACAATGTCGTTGTTTAATCATTGATGTGGTAATAAATTATTACTCTCCGTACATTGGTGGTAACAAGCATAATATAAATGACATGCTTTACATAAAAAAATTGTAATTTTTGAGAACATCTCTCTTGGAGAACAGTAATTTTTCTTAGTGCTTTAAAATGAACGTAAACAAATGACGATCGTGGAGTTCGTAACGCCTACTCCGTTCTCTGCCACGGCATTCCATTATGATATGTGTGAAGATGATCAGTAACTGAGCGAAACCAGTAACCATAAAAATAAAGGTTTCTTGCAATCGAGGCGGTTTATGTTCATTTTAAAAAAGTTTTTATTAAAAAGTAATGGAACAAGGCCCCTCTGTCAATCTCACTGACAACAATGGCGGTATACAGAGTGGTTATAATTAAAGTCAAACTTTCAAAACGCTGTAGGAATAACACCACTGGTCAGAGCGATGCGAAATTGCAACGGAATATTATCGGAGAAGGGGGAAAACGTATGGAAGAAGAAGAAAATAGTGAAAATGGATCAACAGATGGCGCTGTATGTGTCAGAATACGTAAATGAAAACACCTGTCATGCGCACGACCCATTGAATTTGGTGTACACGACTTTGGTGTCTGCGACGTTCGCCATGACCGTCTCAATGCAGGATCGCGCTCTGCTTGTAAAGTTGCATTCCAAGAATGATGACTGTGCATTCGTCGCTCTGCAAAAATGGTTCAAATGGCTCTGAGCACTATGGGACTTTACTTCTGAGGTCACCAGTCCCCTAGAACTTAGAACGACTTAAACCTAGCTAACCTAAGGACATCACACATGTCCATGCCCGAGGTAGGATTCGAACCTGCGATCGTAGCGGTCGAGCGGTTCCAGACTGTAGCGCCGAGAATTGCTCGGCCACACCGGCCGGCTCGCTCTGCAGGAGTTCCGGACACTGAAGGGTTTGAAAAAACGCGTTGATCCGATGACTGTCGTGGGTCCGGAGAAAATGATTTGGAAATTTTGGTGTGCAACCTTGTAGAGGTAAGAAACGAATTGGTTCGATGTTAGTGGAAGCAGTAGCCACAGGAAAGTAGGAGGAGACGACTGGCGGTGAGCAAACATGTAGTGCACGGAGAATTGCCCGAACATTGGACATACCCGAGAGCACGGTGCGTAAAATCCTACGAAACATCCTTCTTTGCTACCCATTCAAAATTACCCATGTACACGAGTCCCTTTCTGTTGACCTGCCAGCAAGAGAGACCTTTGCTTTAGAATTTCTTGCACGCATGGAAGTGGACAATGATTGGCCGTGGAAGATTTTGTGTACAGACTGTGCCCACTTCCATCTGACAGGATACGTCGGTACACAGAATTGTCAAATATGGGCAGTGGAAAATCCACACGCAAATCAACCAGTACCACATCATCCTGTGTAGTGTGGGTTTACGGCATCATTTATCATAGGACCATATTTTTTCGAAGAGACAGGTGCTTCCCCTCCTGTTACCTGTACCGTCACTGGTAAACGCTATGAGTGTCTTTTGCGCAACCACGTCATTCCAGCTCTCCAAGAGCATGGATGTGTGGCTGGGATCATTTTTGTGCATGATGGCGCACCACCGCACATTTCAAAACCAGTTAAGTAGCTACTGAAACGCCATTTCAGTGATAGAATTATCAGCCGCCATTTCCCTACAGCCTGGCAGTCCCTATCATCTGATCTTAATCAGTGTGACTTCTGGCTGTGGGGCTGTCTGAACGATGTTGTGTTCAGTGTTCCAACTAAAAACTTAGCAACATTGGAGGCCTCTGCTTCTGCTCTTTACCTAGTTGGATAGTGCCTGACTATCTCTAGGTTAAGCAAGTTAAGTGCTTTCCACTATTCCTGCGTTTCCTAATATGTATTTTTGAGTGGGCCTATCGTGTGTGTTGGTCCTATTTTGTGATGAGCATTTTATGTTAGTTAATAATCGTTACTGTAGTGGTTTTTACTGCCGTAGCAGGTCGGGCCATCTTTTGGTGCCCCTTCTATGTATCTGGTTCCCGAGGTTCGAGACCAGTCTGTTCTCTGACTGCTGTGATTTCTCATAGAAAAATTGAGCGGTCTGTCTTATTCTTTCCTTTATTGGCTGCACTCCAGTGATGGTATGCAACTCCCTAGTGGGAAAATCACGCGGGAGTGTCATGATCATCTTAACAAGGGAACCTCCCCATCGCACCCCCCTCAGATTTAGTTATAAGTTGGCTCAGTGGATAGGCCTTGATAAACTGAACACAGATCAATTGAGAAAACAGGAAGAAGTTGTGTGGAACTGTGAAAAAATAAGCAAAATATACAAACTGAGCAGTCCACGGGTCGCATAGGCAACATCATGGACAAAGTCGTGGTCACGTGATAGCGTGAGCAGCTGCTGAACGAGAGGTCCTTGGTTCAAAGCTTCCCTCGAGTGAAAATTTTATTTTTGAATAGTTATTATCTGTCCGTTCGTTCATTGACGTCTTTGTTCACTGTAATAAGTTTAGTGTCTGTGTTTTGCGACCGCATCGCAAAACCGTGCGATTAGTAGACGAAAGGACGTGCCTCTCCAATTGGAACCGAAAACATTTGATCGCAAGGTCATAGGTCAACCGATTCCTCCACAGGAAAACACATCTGATATATTCTATACGACACTGGTGACGGCATGTGCGTCGCATGGCAGGAATATTTTGTCGACCCACCTAACTTGTACACTTGGCGAAGGGGTAAAAAGATTCTTCTACGTTGCCTGATTTAGGTTTTCTTGTGGATGTGATAATCACTCCAAAAAAAAGTGATGAAAACGTAAGAGTTTGTCACATAAACTGAAAATAAAAAATTAAACTTTTCACTCGATGGAAGATTTGAACCCAGGACCTTTCGTTCCGCAGCTGCTCACGTTACCACGAGACCACGGCGCTCCTGCGTTTCTAGTGTCCTTGACGTTGCCTATCTTCCCGTGAACTACTCGGTTTGTATATTGTGCTTATTTTTTCACAGTTCCACACAACTTCTTCCTGTTTTATCAATTGATCTGTTTTCAGTTTTTCAAGGCCTATCCACTGTGCCAACGTATAACTAAATCTGAGGGGGGTGCGATGGGGAGGTTCCCTTGTAAGTACTCTACCCTGGAGGCCCTGTAATCTCCGGATGTGGCAGTCTGCCGCGTTGCCCCACACTACTGCCGCATACTCCATCACCGGCCTTATAAGGGCGAGAAACAGCGTAACGCCGCAGCGTGCGGGTAGGGTTGTCTTCGGGTTCAGGATTGGGTATAGCGCTCTCAATCTGCCATAGGCTTTACCCACAATGTCCCTTATGTGTGGTACCCACGTGAGGCGCCTGTCTAGGGTCACCCCAAGGTATTTCGCAGTGCGTGTCCATGTGATGGGGCCTCCCATGATCCGCACCGGCTGTAGGTCGATGGGGACTCTTTTCCTCGTAATGATGATTGCCTGGCTTTTGCTGGCATTGTATTTCAGGCGCCACTTTGTGGCCCATGTACCTAGAGCTTCACATGCCGTCTGGAGGCGGCGGCGCATGAACATCACGTTCGCGCTTCTGGTATACAACGCGGTGTCGTCGGCGTACAATGCGAGCGAGACTCTGTTAGCCATTGGCGTGTCCGAGGTATATAAGGAGTACAACAGGGGGCCAAGGACAGAACCCTGTGGCACTCCCCCCTGTATGGGCCTTGCTGTGGATAGACCCGCTCCCGAACGGACATTGAACGTTCGTCCACTAAGGTAAGACTTGATGAGTCGAACGTGTGGCGTAGGTACCCCCATTGCAAACAGTTTGTAGAGGAGGCCCTCGTGCCACACGCAATCGAAGGCCCTAGAGACATCAAGCAGTAGTACCCCTGCGTACTGTCGACTCTCCAGGCATTGGAGGCATTGTGCAACACATTCTGAACATGATTACGGAAAATACTTCGATCATCTTTGTGGAACATGCTGTTTCTCGATTTCAATTCGTTGCAGAAAATGGTGGACAGCATACTGAACATGTTTTGCGCCAGTCACATCGAAATTAATAATCTGATTTGATTTTGATTGATCCTTCTTATGTAGTTTTTGGCCTCAGGACATTTAAAAACCGATTTTTCCCATTCGATGTGATATGACCTTGCCGTCGTGGATGGATTTATGTAACTAACAGTATCACACCTGTACACCCATGCACACTGAGTAGTACAGTTTGTTTAGTCAAACGTACACCTTTGGTATTGTTGTATGATTCACTTGTCGTTTTCAGTCGACCACCATTAAATTATGATACAACCCACCTATTGCTACATTTTGTAACAATAAGTTTTCTTCTGTCATACGTTCTCCCCTTCTCCGATAACATTACGTTGCAATTTGACGTCATTCTGACCAGTGGTGTTATTTCTACAGCGGTTTGAAAGTTTAACTTTAATTACAATCACCCTGTATATTATAACTAGTCCAACCGCTTCTCGGTGTTTGACCTAGTCTGACCATTTCACGGTACAAGAAATAGTTTGAACACTTCTAGCCAGTCAGCAGCGTTGTTCAGGGATGCAATGACAACTTCTTCCATCCTGGCCACTTTACCACACCTTCCCATGTTGATCTTACCATTAGTTGGTAACCTATATAAATTAGTGCGTTATATTAATTAATAACAGTTATTACTATATGAGACACGATCACAAATGTTTACTAAACCTTTTAAATTTCGTTTTTCTTCTACTTATTGCACTGCATTCCAACAGCCTTAATTTGATTCCATATTACTTGCTACAAACATGTACCACATTTGAAGTGACTTTCTCTGTAATTCGCATTCACGTATCCATGCGAGTTCCGCTTGACACACCATAGCAGCTGATCGGTGCTAGTTGTGCACACTCCTGAGTTGTCAGTATTGGAAGACCAGCGGTAACTATTCCCCCTCTCGCTTCTGTCACGCAGTCGCTGCGCTACATCCCACTATTCCCCTGACGTAAGTGGAAAATTTTCTTAGCTCAAGGCCGAATTGACCAACATCAATTGAGATTAAGCACATTTTAAGACATTACTGTGTCTGTAAGACTTTTTGTTCGTTACTGACAAGGGAAACTCCTCATCGCACTCCTGTCACACACCAGACACACTCCTGTGACAGACCACATGTGTTTTCCGGTGGAGGATTCCGTTGACTTGTCGCGCTGTCATCAAACGTTTGCGGTTCTCATTCGACAGCCACATCCTTCCGCTGCCAATAGAAGAGTTGTGCAGAAACGACTGTCATAGGTCCCTACTTTGCACCTCCTTGTTGCAAACGGACGTTACACCATGACACAGACAAAAATTTGAATACAGCGAACAGCGTAAAAAAATTGTACACGAGGGAGGTGTGAACACGGCAGGCACGACTGACAGTCCAACACCGTAACCGTTTCACCACGACGCCACCTATCCTAACGGCTGCTCTATACCGCATTTCTTATTCTTGAACCGTTCTTTTTTCACAGTGCAGTAAGCTTTCTTCCTGTTTTCATGCTTGATCTGTGTTCAGGTTTGGACAGGCTGTCCACTGGGCCCATTTACCACTAAATCCGAGGGGGGAGGGGGGGTGCGATAGAGAGTTGCCCTTGTGAGCAAGAGAAGTACACTCCTAAGAAGCTCTTAACGTTAGCGGACATTTTTGGATTCTACTAACAAGTGCTATAAGCGTGTTATTATAAAACACAGTTGAGAACGGCGAGCCGCGCGGAGAGTTGATTCGGACCGCAAGAGGCCCCCGGGCCGCAGTTTGACGACAAATGGACTGCAGGATGTTTGTATAACATATAAAAGAATAATGTAACATAGATATATGCTACTGGAGAGAAATCATTCAGAACAACAGTTAAAATAAGACAGCACATATAAATTTGAATTTACCCATTAAACTGACTGTGTAATGCGGTAACTGACACATGTAGCACCAAAGCAACATGTATGTTGTTAGTAGTTCTACCACTAATGTAAATTTCTTAAACATCTAGCTAAGCATAGTTTTAACAGCCATTACGGTTTTATTTCTCTCCCTCCCTCTCTCCCTCTCTCTCTGTCTGTCTCTCTCTCTCTCTCTCTCTCTCTCTCTCTCTCTCTCTCTGTGTGTGTGTGTGTGTGTGTGTGTGTGTGTGTGTGTGTGTGTACGTCTGTGTGTGTGTGTGGGTGGGTGGGTGAGTGTCTCTGTGTGTTCGTTGTTCTTTCTTTCTTTTTAGTTGACCTAATGTGTTGCAGCTAATGGCCCTCGTTGTAAATCGTTGTTTTTCTACATGCAGTTTAGCGGGAAAGGTTGTATGCGACCTATTTTAGCTGAAAAAGGCCTGGTACGAAATTTTAAGAACCGGTTACTAAGGTTTACAAGTTGTGTGTAGGAGGCTTTATGGGTAAATACTTAATCTTAGATTACTAAACGCACGTAAAATTTTCTACTGTAGTTGGTATCTCTTCGTGGTTCCCGCCAACTGGACACATTGCCGACACGAGCTTTTGAGTACTCTCATAGAAAACATAGTTGTTATCTATGGCTGAATTATTTATTCCCTGAGTCCAGCTATTTCCTGACTGTGGTACCCTTGTCCTAGATGTTATGGATGTTTAGTACAGACTGTCTCTTTTCCAATAATCGGCATATTTGTTACCAGTTATCTCAGTATGGCAACGTATATGAAATATCAAATAGTCATAGTTAGACGAGTGTTAGCTTATATCACGTTGGCTTTCTTCACTTCTAATCTCGTCTTTTGCTACTGAAATTAGCACAATATGGGTGGTGCTGAGCTTGATTTTGACACTAACATGCTGGTCGATTTGCTTGAAGGAGCTGATAAAAGATACAGACAGTGGAGAATATGGTGAAGAGGAAGAGTTTCTTCTTCAACAAGACAACGTTGTGTGTATGGATGGCAGTGATGTAGACTCAGACGTTGAATCAGCAAATGAGGAAACGGATGAAGAATCCCTGGGTGACCGTGGAAGAAAGCAGAAGACTCTCTGCTCATCTTGTGCGTAAAATACGCTTCGAATCGTAATAATTATAACGCATAGCATATAAGTGTGCCAATGGCATTGCCGCAGTGGTAACACCGGTTTCCGTCAGATCACCAAAGTTAAGCACTGTCGGGCATCAAACCAGTCTCAGGACTGAAGACCACAGCAACAACAAGGATTTTAATACCTACTCCGAATTTTTTGTTTTGTTTGCTTCACTGCTAGCTCAATATAGAGATTGAATAACATCGGGGATAGGCTACAACCCTGTCTCACTCCCTTCCCAACCACTGTTTCCCTTTCATACCCCTCGACTCTTATAACCGCCTTCTGGTTTCTGTACAATTTGTAAATAGCTTTTCGCTCCCTGTATTTTACCCCTGCCACCTTCAGAATTTGAAAGAGAGTATTCCAGTCAACATTGTCAAAAGTTTTCTCTGAGTCTACAAATGCTAGAAACGTAGGTTTGCCTTTCCTTAATCTAGCTTCTAAGATAAGTCGTAGGGTCAGTATTGCCTCATGTGTTCGATATTTAAACGGAATGCAAACTGATCTTCCCAGAGGTCGGCTTCCATTCATCTGTAAAGAATTCGCGTTAGTATTTTGCAGCCGTGACTTATTAAACTGATAGTTCGGTAATTTTCACATCTGTCCACACCTGCTTTCTTTGGGATTGGAATTATTATATTCTTCTTGAAGCCTGAGGGTATTTCGCCTGTCTCACACATCTTGCTCACCAGGTGGTAGAGTTTTGTAAGGACTGGCTCTCCCAAGGCTGTCTGTAGTTCTAATGGAATGTTGTCTACTCCTGGGGCCTTGTTTCGACTCAGGTCTTTCAGTGCTCTGTCAAACTCTTCACGCAGTATCTTATCTCCCATTTCATCTTCATCTACATCCTCTTCCATTTCCATAATATTGTCCTCAAGTACATCGCCCTTGTATAAACCCTCTATATACTCCTTCCACCTTTCTGCCTTCCCTTCTTTGCTTAGAACTGGGTTGCCATCTGAGCTCTTGATATTCATACAAGTGGTTCTCTTCTCTCCAAAGGTCTCTTTAATTTTCCTGTAGGCAGTATCTATCTTACCCCTAGTGAGACAAGCCTCTACATCCTTACATTTGTCCTCTAGCCATCCCTGCTTAGCCATTTTGCACTTTCTGTCGATCTCATTTTTGAGACGTTTGTATTCCCTTTTGCCTGCTTCATTTACTGCATTTTTATATTTTCTCCTTTCATCAATTAAATTCAATATTTCTTCTGTTACCCAAGGATTTCTATTAGCCCTCGTCTTTTTACCTACTTGATCCTCTGCTGCCTTCACTACTTCATCCCTCAAAGCTACCCATTCTTCTTCTACTGTATTTCTTTCCCCCATTCCTGTCAATTGTTCCCTTATGCTCTCCCTGAAACTCTCTACAACCTCTGGTTCTTTCAGTTTATCCAGGTCCCATCTCCTTAAATTCCCACCTTTTTGCAGTTTCTTCAGTTTCAATCTGCAGTTCATAACCAATAGATTGTGGTCAGAGTCCACATCTGCCCCTGGAAATGTCTTACAATTTAAAACCTGGTTCCTAAATCTCTGTCTTACCATTATATAATCTATCTGATACCTATTAGTATCTCCAGTATTCTTCCAGGTATACAACCTTCTTTTATGATTCTTGAACCAAGTGTTAGCTATCATTAAGTTATGCTCTGTGCAAAATTCTACAAGGCGGCTTCCTCTTTCATTTCTTCCCCCCAATCCATATTCACCTACTATGTTTCCTTCTCTCCCTTTTCCTACTGACGAATTCCAGTCACCCATGACTATTAAATTTTCGTCTCCCTTCACTACCTGAATAATTTCTTTTATCTCGTCATATATTTCATCAATTTCTTCATCATCTGCAGAGCTAGTTGGCATATAAACTTGTACTACTGTGGTAGGCATGGGCTTTGTGTCTATCTTGGCCACAATAATGCGTTCACTATGCTGTTTGTAGTAGCTAACCCGCACTCCTATTTTTTTATTCATTATTAAACCTACTCCTGCATTACCCCTATTTGATTTTGTATTTATAACCCTGTAATCACCTGACCAAAAGTCTTGTTCCTCCTGCCACCGAACTTCACTAATTCCCACTATATCTAACTTTAACCTATCCATTTCCCTTTTTAAATTTTCTAACCGACCTGCCCGATTAAGGAATCTGACATTCCACGCTCCGATCCGTAGAATGCCAGTTTTCTTTCTCCTGATAACGACGTCCTCTTGAGTAGTCCCCGCCCGGAGATCCGAATGGGGGACTATTTTACCTCCGGAATATTTTACCCAAGAGGACGCCATCATCATTTAATCATACAGTAAAGCTGCATGTCCTCGGGAAAAATTACGGCTGTAGTTTCCCCTTGCTTTCAGCCGTTCGCAGTACCAGCACAGCAAGGCCGTTTTGGTTAATGTTACAGGGCCAGATCAGACTGTTGCCCCTGCAACTACTGAAAAGGCTGCTGCCCCTCTTCAGGAACCACATGTTTGTCTGGCCTCTCAACAGATACCCCTCCGTTGTGGTTGCACCTACGGTACGGCCCTCTGTATCGCTGAGGCACGCAAGCCTCCCCACCAACGGCAAGGTCCATGGTTCATGGGGGAAGTAGCCGGTTGGGTACACACAATTGGTCACTATGTAACCCTTTAGAAAAAGTGCATGCAGTTCCAGTTATTATTATTTTCGATTATTCCCATTTAATACAGCGTTTAAACTTGAATTCCTTTACGATGATTGTTAAAGTTTTTTCTGAGCCCAAATTTTCTTCATGTGTTCACTGTGTTGTTTCTTTCGCTCCGCTGTCCATTTGCATCCTGGTCTGTGTTGTGGTGTCAAATTTATGTTTTTTGATGATGATCCTGAATTCAGTTCTATTTTCTGCATCGTTTACTGTTATGTGTGCTTGTCTGAGGTCCTCTTCAACTTCTTTTATCCATTTTGTTTTTCCCCTGCCTGAGTTGATGACTTTGATTTCGCTTTGAAATTCTGTTTTCATTCATCCTGTGGATATGTCCGTAGAACTGCATTCTTCTTTTCCTTATTGTATCCGTAATCTTGTCTGTGTATTTATATAATTCTGATGTTGGTCTCCTCTTCCAGATTCCTTGCTCTTGTATCGGGCCAAAAATTTTCTTGAGAATTTTCCTTTCTTGTTTCTCTATTTCTTTGATTTTAGTTTGCCCACCTATTTGTGTTGTTTCAGATGCATACAGTGCCTCCGGAAGTACGACAGTGTTGTAGTGCCTCAATTTTGCGTTAATGGATATGGACTTTTTGTTATAATAGTTCCACGTGAGTTTATATGCTTTCTGTAGTTTTTTTATTCTTTCCTCATTCTACATCTACATCCACATCTACATTTATACTCCGCAAGCCACCCAACGGTGTGTGGCGGAGGGCACTTTACGTGCCACTGTCATTACCTCCCTTTCCTGTTCCAGTCGCGTATGGTTCGCGGGAAGAACGACTGTCTGAAAGCCTCCGTACGCGCTCTAATATCTCTAATTTTACATTCGTGATCTCCTCGGGAGTTATAAGTAGGGGAAAGCAATATATTCGATACCTCATCCAGAAACGCACCCTCTCGAAACCTGGCGTGCAAGCTACACCGCGATGCAGAGCGCCTCTCTTGCAGAGTCTTCCACTTGAGTTTATTAAACATCTCCGTAACGCTATCACGGTTACCAAATAACCCTGTGACGAAACGCGCCGCTCTTCTTTGGATCTTCTCTATCTCCTCCGTCAAACCGATCTGGTACGGATCCCACACTGATGAGCAATACTCAAGTATAGGTTGAACGAGTGTTTTGTAAGCCACCTCCTTTGTTGATGGACTACATTTTCTAAGCACTCTCCCAATGAATCTCAACCTGGTACCCGCCTTACCAACAATTAATTTTATATGATCATTCCACTTCAAATCGTTCCGCACGCATACTCCCGGATATTTTACAGAAGTAACTGCTACCAGTGTTTGTTCCGCTATCATATAATCATACAATAAAGGATTCTTCTTTCTATTGGCCTTTAGGTTGATCCCTGATGGCTGGATGATTTCTCCCAGGTACTTAAAATGTGGTACTTGTACGATTTTCCCATGGGTTGTCAGAATAGGCAATTTGTCTTGTGGCACTCTTTCTATGTACTGGGTTTTCTCATATGAGATTTGCAGGCCAGTTCTTTGTGCAATTTCGTGTAACTTCTCTATGGCGTTAGTGGCTTCTTTTCTATTATTTGTGAGGATTGCAAGGTCATCCGCAAAAGCTAAACACTTCACATTGAATCTATTATCTTTTCTAATGCCAATTTTGATTCCTTTGACTTCTTTTTCCCATGTCCTGATAATTTTTTCAAGAATGATACTAAAGATTAATGGTGAAAGTCTGTCACCCTGTCGCACTCCAGTTTGGATTTCAAATGGTTCCGAGATATCCCCCATAAATTTAACCTTGGAGACTGTGTCAGTTAATGTTTCCCGAATGATTGCTCTTGTCTTTCTGTCAATGCTGAATTCTTCCAGCGTCTTGCAGAGCGCTACTCTGTCTATGCAGTTCCAATATTATTTCGTTTCTTAATTAAAAATATTTGGTGTCATACCTTTTTACACGTGTATTCAAAATATCCAAGTGGTAAGCTTCTGTCAATTACTGTCGTTTGGAGAAAACTGAGTTTCTCTTCGAGTGCTCACTTTAGAGCCGTCCCACTTCCTGCGCAATCCAATGTGTCGCCCTACAATGACGATAATGGCTCTTAAGAAGAAAAGTTTGACAACCACTGCTATAATCTCTTCCCTCAAGAAGAGTTAACGCAAATATCGGAAGCGAAAATTTTGGCGCCACCAAGAGCCGAATCAGTAGTGACGATTCTTGTCTCAACCGTCGCATCCAAAGAACTAGTCGTTCACATAATCTGCGGCCTCACTTTTCCAAAGCGGTGACTCAACAGTATGAACACGGTCTGCCTGTAGCGTGCGTGATGAAAACTCAATCGTGCTATGGTGGATTCAAACTTTCTGCCGTAACAGCTTTTTGCATACCAAGGTCTGCTTGGTATATGTGATCATATACTGGCATAACGTTGACCTCTTGTTTCAGCAGATTCTGTCCGCTCTTTGACCCGTTCATTTCTCGTTGCAGAGAGTCGTTTGGAGGTACATATATGATGTTTTTCTTCGCCATCGCGAATTGCCTGGTTGCTAATACCGTCCCCATTTTCGCTTCCTTTTATACCTTATTTACATTTGATATAACAAATTTTGATTTACGGATTTTTTTTTTTGGTGGTGGGGGGGGGGGTTCCTTCACGAGATTGACTTTAAATGGATACTGGAAATGGTCTGCCAAGAGACCCCGCTCGATGCATTTCTACACATTTCACCAGTTGGTGCAGTTTCTACTTATAAGCGATGTTATACCCTAACCTTAGTTTTCACATCGAATACAAATAAAGTTTTGCATCTCGTGAACTACCTACGGTGGTCTCAAACTGGATGCAAATCAATGTTAGCCACGTTTGATAAAAATCATTTCATTCTTACAAGGGTTTAATGTTGGGAAGCAATATTCGGATGCCTTGAGAAATCGTAGTCGGAGGTGACAATAATCGATTCTCATCACGTCCGTTCTTATTTATGTTTGCAATCTATTTATACGTTGTTCTTGTACAGTGCCGCAATTTTTCGTTTATTTGATTTGTGTGACTAAATAACAGAAGAGCTGGGAGCAATTAGTCTTGTTTACGGAAAGCGCCAGAACTTATTGAGGCCATCGATCAAGTTATTTGACTTGAGCTTCGGAGAAATGCAATGTCAGAGTAGTGCGTGCGGTATTTAAAGACGGAAAACTGTACATTATAAAGATCCAAATTACTATGCTTTGATTCGAACCTACTGTGCTTAGAATACATAATCTATACTAAGGAAATTCGAAGCCATGTATGTATGTACGTACGTACGTATGAGTGAGCGTGCGTGTCAAGTGTTTGAAGTATTGGCAAAGTGCCTAAGATAACATAGTCATTTATCACAGAAATGTAACCATAATCCAAAGAAAATGTTATGTGATGTACAGTCGTGCTCAAAAGTATCCGAACGACCTGAATTGCATTTCGCCTGATTCACATGCAACCCACATAACGCAGCTGTGTAGCAGGTCCACTAATCGCTCCTTGGTACAGTCGTTTTACTGCTGAAAATGGCTCCAAATGTCACCACTAGAAAACTCGGCTCTGTATTGCAATAATACAAGATATAAAGTAATACCACGATACTACAAATATCAGGGAACGCCTTATCACAGATAAGACTGTCCTTAAGGCTTGTAAGCTCACATTTATTGCAATAAATGACATACCTGAAATGCTTCCACTCTCATTATTACGTCAGATAGGTAATGCACGTAGTAAGTTCGTCGCATTCATCATTTCCTCTTCAAAGTAACATAGCGTACTTGTTATTTAACACAAAATGACATTAAAAATTTAAGTTATACACGAGCAGCTAGTTGAGAATATGTACGAACTTCAAATGACACGACGAACCGTCTCGTCCTGCATTTGGATTCAACCCAGCTCATGCAGACTAATATTTCGTGACTGATGGAAACTAACAGTCATTCCTGACTAGGCATACAGAGAGTGATATACCTCGATTTTAGACAGTATCTGTTAGCAAATATCAACTTTAAATTACATAACGTAAACATTTTTAACGGACGCGAATTCCTACCCAGCATCTATTGTCCCTGTTAATGAACTACGAGAGATGTTAAATATTGCTTCTTCACAAGTAACTTACTTGAAATGCCGTGATGTAAAGCTTTGTGTTGGACAGAGATTCGAACCTAGAACCTAATCGGATTGTTATCGAAGCACAATCAACTGTGACATATCGGATTTTCTCGGCAGTAGCTAGATGTCTTAACCGAAATGACGAGAAGAAACATTAATTTTTTCCTTCCCAGGACTCAAACCCGGAACCTATCGCTGTTACATATTAGAGAAAACGAACGTTAAATATGAGTTTGTCACATCAGCAGCGACATGTGAGCATGTTTGAACTAGAAATAATATGACGAAGAGTTCAATGCTGACTGGGAATCGAACCCCACACATACCGTTGACCGGCCGGTGTGGCCGTGCGGTTCTAGGCGCTTCAGTCTGGAACCGCATGATCGCTACGGTCGCAGGTTCGAATCCTCCCTCGGGCATGGATGTGTGTGATGTCCTTAGGTTAGCTAGGTTTACGTAGTTCTAAGTTCTAGGGGACTGATGACCACAGATGTTAAGTCCCGTAGTGCTCAGAGCCATTTGAACCATTTAATCATACCGTTGTTGACTTCACACAAAGAGACGTCAGCTGCTAGGTGTTTGAATCTAAAATAAGGATACAAATTTTTGTGCCTGAGCGACAATCGAACAGCACCCCTATCGTTCTTCTTTATCGTCCACGAATATAGCTGAAGTATCAATTGCTTACTCACCAACAGTAAGATGTGTGCGTGTTTGACCATGTGTTGGCAACATATGAACAGACATTAAAAATACGCATTAATTTTCACTAGCAGGTCGGTGTGCACATGACAGGGCTTGAAATGAAATTATGAATATTTTTGTACTGCATCAGAAATCGGACCCACATACTTACCTTTGGAGGTGACCTAGAGAAGACTGCAGTCTTGGAAAAAGGAACAAAATGATTGAACTATCCTGTCCTGAGAGATTCAGATCCTCGAAAGAGGAGATACGAATTCGAATCACGGTCCAGCACCAAATTTTTCAACGTCTCTAGTTCAATCAAGTACAAGTAAAATAAGAGCCCTATTCCTTTAAATGGCTATCGGTTCATCAAATAAAATAAAATTTTGTGATGTAAGTAAGTTTACTGGCGACAGTATTTCTGTTTACAGCGACCTCCGCCTACATCATTTCCCAAAGATATGCTATGGTGCGTGGCACTTTCCGTGATGCTGCTAGCTGTCATCTACCTACAGCACCTCCAGAAGTCAACAATAGTTCCTCCAGAACTTCCGCATTCCACAGTGCTGTGAGATAATGCATATGGCCGGATCTAGACTTCTGAGAGACAGACAGTTACAGCTTTTCTTTTGCACTGCACGACGTTTTCAACCAACAGATAGCGCAATAGAGTAGCTCAAATGGAAAGGAACACTACCTCTTTAAATTTCTGCATCCTACTGTTGGCAGTTCTGTGTAGGTGACAGTTACATGATTTTACTTCGGTGATTACAAAATAGAGTGGAATATATGCACTGGGTAGCCGAGGCAGCTAGTTCATGGCGATTCGGTCAACCAAGTAAATGAATGTACTGAACATGCTGCAAACCATTACAGGGAGCCTGTGTGTCAGAATTGTCATCGAGTGTGCCACAACGGTGTTATGAAAGAAAAATGATTCGTACAGCAGATGATTTGGTGGTCTGTTGCATTGATGATAGGTTCCTATGATGATGGTCTGGGTTCGATTCCAACTTCTGCCGACGATTTTTAGTAGGGAGAGACAGAGTCTATTCTCTTCTGGGTACGCCAAGTGAAGAAGATATAATGACATGAAATTCACATTAAACGTGATATTCCTTCTCTACCAAGTAGTCGTTAGGTTGCAACACAAAAAAGTTAGGAGTGGCGAAATGTGGGAACTCTGTCACCAGTAACCTTTCTGATACTAGTTATTTATTTATATTGACGAAACAAACGCTATGTAGGTTCCTTATTCCATCTTTTATTTGAGCTTTTGTATGTCGATAAAATTGGTTCTGAACTTGGAATGCAACTCAGACCGCCCTTAACGCGGAATTTGATCCCTTAGTGACAATACAGCTCGACTATAATTTGTTGTTTGTTCAAAACTGCAGATTCCTCAACATCTCCACATATTGCGCGTGAATGGGTTCGAATGCTGGCCCAGCACTTAAGTTTTCATTACGTATTATCAAGCTCTAGCATGAGGACACCTATCTGCTGATGGATAATAATTTTGTTTTTTAATGCATATTCATTCGTTGTCAACACTAACGATATCTGACGTTTTTGACTCCCAGTAAGACACAGAACTATTTGAGAGATCACTCTAAGTTCTATGATGTTATTCCGGACTGCTGGTGGAGAAAAATTTTGTAGCTGACGTCTCTATGGGTGTAGTCAATAACGGTATGTGTGGAGTTCGATTCCCCGTCAGCTTTGAACTCTTCATCATATTATTTCTAGTTCAAACGTGCTCACATGTCGCTGCTGATGTGACAAACCCATATTTAACGTTCGTTTTCTCTAATATATAACAGCGATAGATTCCGGGTTGGAATCCTGGGAAGGAAAAAATTAATGTTTCGTCTCGTCATTTCAGTTAAGACATCTAGCTACTGCCGAGAAAATCCGATATGTCACAGTTGACTGTGCTTCGATAACAATCTGATTAGGTTCTGGGTTCGAATCCCTGTCCAACACAAAGCTTTACATCACGGCATTTCAAGTAAGTTACTTGTGAAGAAGCAATATTTAACATCTCTCGTAGTTCATTAACAGGGACAATAGATGCTGGGTAGGAATTCGCGTTCGTTAAAAATGTTTACGTTATGTAATTTAAAGTTGATATTTGCTAACAGATACTGTCTAAAATCGAGGTATATCACTCTCTGTATGCCTAGTCAAGAATGACTATTAGTTTCCGTCAGTCACGAAATCTTAGTCTGCATGACCTGGGTGTGAATCCAAATGCAGAACGAGACGCTTCGTCGTGTCATTTGAAGTTCGTACATATTCTCAACTAGCTGCTCGTGAATAACTTTAATTTCTAATGTAATTTTGTGTTGAATAACAAGTACGCTATGTTACTTTGAAGAGGAAATGATGAATGCGACGAACTTACTACGTGCATTACCTATCTGACGTAATAATGAGAGTGGAAGCATTTCAGGTATGTCATTTATTGCAATAAATGTGAGCTTACAAGCCTTAAGGACAGTCTTATCTGTGATAAGGTGTTCCCTAATATTTGTAGTATCGTGGTATTACTTTACATCTTGAATTATTGCGATACAGAGCCGAGTTTTCTAGTGGTGACCTGTTGGAGCCATTTTCAATAGTCAAACGACTGTACCAAGGAGCGATTGGAAGACCTGCTAGACAGCTGCGTTATGTGGGTTGCATGTGAATCAGGCGACGTGCAATTCAGGTCGTTCGGATACTTTTGAGCACGACTGTACATTATCTTTCCGAGTTTGTTTGTAATGTAATGATTACGACACGACAATGTTTCATGACTGCTTTATCTTTGTCTCTCTCTCTGTCTCTCTCTCTCCCCCTTCTCTTCCTCCTCCTCCTCCTCTTCCTCCACCTCCTCATCTTCTCCCCTTCACGCTTGGATGGGATAAATGTAATCGTCCTATAAGTAATATCACGACAAAAAGAACGTAATTTTTCATTCAAGTAATCTTACCACCACGAGTTACCTTTCAAATTGAAGCAATTCTTAAGGAATAGGTGTAGCGTTAGTAACTGTGCTAGCTGACACTTTGTGTGGAAGTGCGGGCGATCGATCGGCAGTCTCAATCGATCGTAACTTTAGTATCTGTAAATCAGCACCTGTTTCATTTATCAGAAGCTCCCGAAGTCCGATGTTTATATAGGCGACACTGTATAAATTTGTTTGCACATTTGGACGCTGTCTTAATGCAACCACGCAGACCAGATGCTGTGCAGCTACTTTTGGCTTAGACCGAATTCAAACAAACAGTGTAGGAAAATATAATGCATCCGGAGAGTCAGCTATCAGAATATGTCCTACAAAGAAAATTTTATTTAAAAGAGACAGTTATACTTCCACTTCAGCTTCTTAAAGATACAAAGATTCTATTAAAGAACAACATCAGTTTTTACCAATTGAAACAATATAACTTCTCCTCCTGTAGCATCACACGAAAGCTATTTTTGTATTTCGCACATGTAAGGTACTTACTAGGTAGGGGTAAGGTATTGTGTGTGTGTGTGTGTGTGTGTGTGTGTGTGTGTGTGTGTGTGTGTGTGTGTGTCTGTGTGTGTGTGTGTGTGTGTGTGAGTGAGTGAGTGAGAGAGAGAGAGAGAGAGAGAGAGAGAGAGAGAGAGAGCGAGAGCGAGAGAGCAGAAGGTAAATTTACATAAGGTTATTTTTATTCCTTGGATGCAGCGGGTAGTGGTTTGTAGGAGGTGAGAAGTCAAATATGAACATTAAATTTAATTTAAGTGTAATACGAAAAACTGACTGTATATTTCCAAGTGTCGCCTACTACACTTATGCAGAGCAGCGAGTCGCATATTTAACTTATTCGGTGTTTTATTAGTAGTTTAACTCTTAAATTCCGTGCGTGTTTTCTATTTAAGAGGTGTAATCTCGCGTTTTGTAACTTTAAAGTGTAAATTTTGGCAGTATGTAGCCCAGAGGTAGCTGATTTGTTTGTTTTGAAGAGCCAAAATCGTTCGTTTAAGCCCAGTCAGGTCGAAGCGATCACCTGCTACGCACCTGCAGAGCATCAAATCACTTATTTAGCTCTTTCTATGATTTGTTAGTAATCCCGGAATGGACAGGATGTTAAAAAAAATGGTTCAAATGGCTCTGAGCACTATGGGACTTAACATCTATGGTCATCAGTCCCTAGAACTTAGAACTACTCAAACCTAACTAACCTAAGGACAGCACACAACACCCAGCCATCACGAGGCAGAGAAAATCCCTGACCCCGCCAGGAATCGAAACCGGGAACCCGGGCGCGGGAAGCGAGAGCACTACCGCACGACCACGAGCTGCGGGCGGACAGGATGTGTTCATGATGTGTGTGAACGCAGGAGGAACTGACCGCAGTTCGTGAACAGCTGAAGGCGTTTCTGGCAACGGTCAGCGATCTTCCGGCTACTGCCTCGGTGTGTAGCAGAGGAGAAGTATCTGTGCATCGCATGGGACACCTCAGGTGCCGCATGCTTCGACCACGGGCTCTGCTGCCATGGCACCATCCGGTGGGTGCGAACGGGGTAGCCACATTTGCGGCAGAGTGGATGGGGAATGGTAAGGCGTTCGGATCGATCGAGGCAGAAAGCCATTGTGGAGGTTAGCCGTCTGGCCTCGCCCATTCCTTCGGCAGAGTCCGAGCAGCCACACGGGGCACGGTTTTGCTAGTTATCGGGAGCTCTAATATTTGGCGCATTATAGATTCTTTCATGGAAATAGCGTTCGCGGCCAGAAAGAAGGCCAATGTGCGCTCGGTTTGTCTGCTGGAAATCCTCATTCGAGATGTGGAAGAGGCCTTGCCTGCGGCTATCGACATGGAGTGTGCAGCCGTCTGCAAGGTGTGGCTTACATCGGCACCAATGACGCCTGTTGTTTGGCTTTAGAGGCCGTCCTCAGTTCATACGGGCACTTGTCGGAAATGGTGAAGGCTGCTGAATTCAGGCAGAGCTTCAAATTTGCAGCATTGTTCCCAGAGTTGATCAGGGTCTTTTGGTTTAGAGCCAAGTGAAGGGTCAAAACCAAAGATTTCGTCTACCTTATGGTGGTCCTGGCGGAAGATTTATAGATGTGCGTTATCTCGTGGAGAGTTGTAGGACTCCTATCGACAGGTCGTAAAGCACATGTGGAGAACACATGGATTTTCTTAGGCTCGGCGGTAGTTCGAGATACTCTGATGAATACTCGGCAGTCATCACGCAGACAGCGAAATCGGATTACATTCATGGTGAAGACATATCAAGTGTAAAAATTTTATCAGCAAAATGTCAAAGTATTCGTGACAAAGTTTCCGAATATACTGCCCACCAGAAAAATTGTGGCACTCATATTACATATTCTCGGGACCGAGAGCTGGCGAAGTAGAAATCTCTAAAATATTTAGCGAATAATGGAATGTACAGCGGAAAGATAGAGTTGACGCCGTAGGAGAGTCTTCATTCTAGTTAACAAAAATTTTGTCTCTAATGAGGTCGACTTTGAGCGTGATGATGAAGTTTTCTTGTACGTATAAAAGGTCTAAGTGAAATCAAGCCTTGAATGTTTTTATCGGCTACCCGATTCCGCCGTAACACATATAGAGTCGTTCAAGAAAATCTATGCTGAGTAGTTCAGAAATACCCAGATCACGTTATATTACTCGGAGGAGACTTTAATCTGCAGAGTGTAGACTGAGACGTCTGTGGATTCATTGCAGGGGGTACAGATAGTCTTGACAAGTTTTCGCATCTGGCAAGTGTATGGAGCAGCTAGTTCAACTGCGCACATGCAGTGGAAATGTTTTACTCCTTTTAGCTAGAAACAAGCCTGACTTTATCGACAGTGTCAGTATAGAGACAGGGATTTAGTGATCATGCCGTTATCACATTGACAATGGTTACTAAAGCTAATAACTCAAGAAGTTTAGGAGAGTGTTTTTGCTAGAAAGAACAGGTAAGCAGTTGCTAGCATCGCACTTAGACAACGTATAGACATCGCTTAGTTTCAACATTATGTAAGTAAAAGAATTACCATCAAAGTTTAAACGGATTGTAAAGTGCGCTCTGTAAAAGTATGTGCTAAGTGGATTACGGACAGAAAAGCCTCATCATGGTTTAATAACTAAATTCGGAAAATGCTGAGAAAGCAAACACTGTTGCACTCTCGTTTGAAAATAGAGTTCGTCAATGACGACAGCCAAAAGTAAGTAGATATTCGTGTCTGTGCAAAACGATCAATGCGCAGAGCATACAAGTACCACCGTCACACCGTAATGAGATATGTAGCTGAGAAACCGAGAGAATTCTCGTCATACGTAAAATCACCAAGCGGGTCGAAGGCTTTTGTCCAGTCACTTCTTGATCAGTCTAGTGTGGAAACAGAAGAAGGCAAAAGGAAAGATGAAGGTCTGAATTTCGCACTTAAGAAATCTTTCTTGCAGGAGGATCGTACAAACGTACCGCCACTGGACGACGTAGTAATAGGCACCCTTGGCGTAGAGAAGCAACTGAAACAGTTGAAGACGAGTGAGTCGCTAGATTCGGATGGAAAACCAATTCGGTTTCAAAAAGAATACTCTGCTGCATTAGCCTCTTACTTAGCTTTCATTTATTGTGAACTTCTCTTCAAGCGCGAAGTTCCCAGCGACTAGAAAAAAGAGCAAGTGATTCCTGTATTTAAGAAGAGTAAAAGAACGCGCCCGCAAAATTACGGACGAATGTCCTTAACATCGGTTTGCTGCAGAATTATTGAACATATTCCCAGATAGAATACAACCAAGTTCCTTGAGATGGAGAAGTTCCCGTCCACAAATCACAGCTTTAGAAAGCATCTCTCGTGATACACTACGAAGTACGAATGGGGGGGGGGGGCACAGGCAGATCCAAATTTGTAAATTTCCGAATAGAATTTGAAACGATGCCCCACTGCAGGTTGTTAATAAAGGTATAAGCATGCGGAATTGGTTCTCAGATATGTGAGTGGCTTGAGGATTTCTTAAATAATAGAACCCAGTATATTGTCCTTGACGGCGGGTGTTCATCAGGAGTGTCTCAGTGAAGTGTGTATTTTCCATATACGTAAATTATCTGACGGACAGGGTGAGCAGCAATATGCGAAAAAAAATGGTTCAAATGGCTCTGAGCACTATGGGACTTAACATCTGAGGTCATCAGTCCCCTAGAACTTAGAACTACTTAAACCTAACTAACCTAAGGACATCACACACATCCATGCCCGAGGTAGGACTCGAACCTGCGGCCGTAGCCGTCGTGCAGTTCCAGATTGAAGCGCCTAGAACCGCTCGGCCACACCTGCCGGCAGCAATATGCAACCATTTGCTGATGATGCTGTGGTGTAAGTGAAGATATCATCGCTGAGTGACTGTAGGATGCGGCTGGTCCCGGCGGAGGTTCGAGTCCTCCCTCGGGCATGGGTGTGTGTGTTTGTCCTTAGGATAATTTAGGTTAAGTAGTGTGTAAGCTTAGGGACTGATGACCTTAACAGTTAAGTCCCATAAGATTTCACACACATTTGAAATTTTTTTGGCTGTAGGAGGATACAAGATAACTTAGACAAAATTTCTAATTGGTGTGGTGAATGGCAGTTAGTTATAAATTTACAAAAATGTAGTAGGAGAAACAATGCTGTGATGATCGAATATAGCATTAGCAGCGTGGTGCTCAACACAGGCGTAGCGTTGCAAAGTGATATGAAATGGGACAGGCATGCAAGGATTATAATGGAGAAGACGAATGGTCGACTTCGGTTTACTGGGAGAATTTTAGAAAAGTGTGGTTCATCTGTAAAGGTGACCGCATATAGGACACTGGTGCAACCGACTGTTGAGTGCTGCTGGAATGTTTGGGATCCGTGCCAGGTCGGGTTGAAGGAAGGCATCGATCCAATCCAGAGGTGGGCTGCTAGATTTGTTACCAGAAATATTACAAAGATGCTTCGGGAGCTCAAATGGGAATCCGTGGAGGGAGGGAGAGGTTCTTTTCGAAAAACACTGTTGAGAAAATTTCGAGAGCTGGAATTTGAAGGTGACTGTAGAACGGTCCTACAGGCGCAACTTACATTTCGCTTAAGGATCACCAATATAAGTTAGGGTTCGTATAGAAGCATGTAGGCAGTTTTTCTTCACGTTCTATTGGCGTGTGGATCTTGAAAGGAAATGATTAGTAGTGGTACAACGTACTCTCTGCCACGCACCGTACGGTGGCTTGCAGAATATGTGCGTAGATGTAGGTAGTGCTAATTATAATTATAAAATAAGTCAAATGTTGAAAAGAGTCCTTGCAGTTACGTAATCAAAAGAGTTATTCAACAGGAAGTTTTTTAATTCAGTCTTAAATACCACAACATCCCCTACGATTACATGACATTTAGTTTGCTTTGGCACATTGTTGAATACATGTGTAACTATGTATCTGATTTTTTTCAATATTAGCGTTCACACCTAGAAGTGACTGAACAGTTTGTTCTGGGTACTAGTGTTATGTTCACGATTTTTACCACTGACATTAAAGAAAGTATATATTGCGAAGTAATTGTTTAATTGGAGACTTAACACCAAGTAGAATTCTTAGAACACGCTTCCGTAGTTTGTAAGTTTCTCTTTCCCAGACAATGATTCCATAACTCATTAACTGATGGAAATACACACAATAAACTACTTTATTCATTTATAAATCACACGTGGCAGTAATAATATGTCCTTAAAACGTACTGATCTAAGGCGCTTATTATTTCAAGATAGGAGGCTATATATTTAATGTTATGATGTATATATCGTCCTGAAAACTTAAAAGTATCTACGTCTTATATTTAATTTTTGAGAGGCCTATTTTTTGTAGCTTGTGGAGTCCTGTGAGAAGTTCTGAACAGTATGTTACTGCGGCTTTTTCAAAATTCAGTAATAATCCCTGAAAGATTTGTTGTTTTCGAATACTGGAAAAAATTTATTATTCTAGTACGTCCGTCATCTGCAACAAGGACAAAATTTCCACCTTTGAATTGGCAAAGTAAGGCTGATTCATGTATACCAAAATCAATAGAAGACCCAAAACAGAACCTTGTGACACTCCACGTCTGCTTGCGTCAAATTTTGATTGCCTATTGTTATGTGAGTGCAAGGGAGCTCATACGCTTTGCTTTATGTCATCAGACTGCATAAAAATCATGAGCCTCCTGTGTCTACTGCTACACAATATTTTTACATATAGATATCTTGGTTCACACAATCAAAAATTACAGAAGAACTAGCAAGGACTAGCACTCCTGAAAGGAAGGATATTGCGGAGACAAGGCTTAGTCACTGTCTGGGGGATGTTTCCAGAATGAGATTTTCACTCAGCAGCGGAGTGTGCGCTGATATGAAACTTTCTGGCAGATTAAAACTGACCTTCTTCTAGGAGTGTTAGTTTTGAAAGGTTCGCAGAAGAGCTTCTGTGAAATTTGGAAGGTAGGATACGAGGTACTGCCAGAATTGAAGCTGTGGGGACGGGGTTGTGAGTCGTACTTGGGTAGCTCACTTGGTAGAGCACTTGCCCGCGAAAGGCAAAGGTCCCGAGTTCGAGTCTCGGTCCGGCACACAGTTTTGATGTGCCAGAAAGTTTCATACCAGCGCACACTCCGCTGCAGATTGAAAATCTCATTCGGGCAACGTAAACATCATTTCAACTCTTTTTATTGCTCATGAAAACCACACATTGCATGTTGTACCATCGCACAGCGAGACCTTCACAGGTGAGGGTCCAGACTGCTGTACATACTGGGGCCTCTAAAACCCAGTAGCACATTCTCTTGCACTGATGCATGCCTGTATTCTTCGTGGCATACTATCCACAAGGCACTGTTGGCCCAGGTTGTCCCATCCTTCAGCGGCGATTCGGTGTAGATCACTCAGAGTGACTGGAGGGTCACGTCGTCCATAAACAGCCCTTTTCAATCTATCCCAGCCATGTTCGGTAGGTTTCATGTCTGGATAACATGCTGGCCACTCTAGTCGAGCGAGCCGCGCGGGATTAGCCGAGCGGTCTAGGGCGCTGCAGTCATGGACTGTGAGGCTGGTCCCGGCGGAGGTTCGAGTCCTCCCTCTGGCATGAGTGTGTGTGTTTGACCTTAGGATAATTTAAGTTAAGTAGTGTGTAAGCTTAGGGACTGATGACCTTAGCCGTTAAGTCCCATAAGATTTCACACACATTCTAGTCGAGCGATGTCGTTATCCTGAAGGAAGTCATTCACAAGATGTGCACGATGGGGGCGCGAATTGTCATCCATGAAGACGAATTCCTCGTCAATATGCTGCCAATGTGGTTGAACTGTCGGTCGGGAATGGCATTCACGTATCGTACAGCCGTTACGGCTCCTTCCATGACCAACAGCGGCGTACGTCGACCCCACATAGTGCCACCCCAAAACAGCAGGGAACCTCCACCTCGCTGCACTCGCTGTACAGTGTGTCTAAGGCGTTCAGCCTGACCGGGTTGCCTCCAAACACGTCTCCGACTATTGTCTGGTTGAAGTCATACGCAACACTCATCGGTGAAGAGAACGTGATGCCAATCCAAAGCGGTCCATTCGGCATGCTGTGGGGCCCATGTGTACCGCGCTACATGGTGTCACGGTGGCAAAGATGAACCTCGCCATGGACGTCGGGTGTGAGATAGCCCATCACGCAGTCTATTGCGCAAAGTAACATTGTGGCGTTGCCGTCAGGGTTCCTCCTAGCCACAATCCGTAGGTACCGGTCACCGGCTGCAGTAGTAGCCCATGGGCGGCCTGAACGAGGCATGTCATCGACAGTTCCTATCTCTCTGTGTCTCCTCCATGTCCGAACAACATCGCTTCGGTTCACTCAGAGACACCTGGACAATTCCCTTGTTCAGAGCCCTTTCTGGCGCAAGGTAACAATGCGGACGCGATCGAACCGCGGTATTGACCGTCTAGGCATGGTCAAACTATAGACAACACGAGCCGTGTACCTCCTTTCTGGTGGAATGATTGGAGCTGATCGGCTGTCGGAACCCCTCCGTCTAATAGGCGCTGCTCATGCACGATTGTTTACATATTTGGGTGGGTTTAGTGACATCTCTGAACAGTCAAAGGGATGTGTCTGTGACTAGTATCCACAGTCAACGTCTATCTTCAGGAGTTCTGGAAACCGGAGTGATGCAAATCTTTTTTTGATGTGTATATATCACTAAAGGTACCTGCAAAATTATGTAGTTTTACGTCACACTGTTTAGGAGATATGACACGATAGACACTGAGCTGCTTGTAAACGAAACTACAGGGCAAAATTCGTTACAGATATATGTGAAATATGTGTTAAATGTATGTGAGATGTTCGTACTATGGCAAAGCCGCGGGTAAAGAGCTCCAGCTAAACACCTAGATCGATTTTAACCCAAGTTGGTACACATATAACTTACTAGCAGGAATACTGCAGGGGTAAGAACCAGAATACTGCTATTGGGATGGAGGTCGTAACTTGGAGAGAGAAAGTGGGGAGCAGGAGATGGGAAGAGACGAGGTAGGAGGAGATAAACACAGATAAGACAGAGGAGGAGGTGGACAGATAGATGGGGAAGAGGAAATGGACAGAGAAAGGGAAGAAGATGTGATGGACGGAGAGCGATAGAGGAGGGAATGGACAAAAACAGGGGGAGGAAGAGATGGACAAGAACAGGAGGAGAAGGAGTTCAACTTAGAGGAGGTGAGGAGATGAACATAAAGGGGTGAAGCGCACATAGAGGGGGGGGGGGGGGGGGAATGAGGCGATGGACAGAGGAAAGGTGAGAAAGAAATGGGCAGAGAGGGGAGAGCAGGAGATCGACAGAGATAGGGAGAGCAGGAGATGTAGTAACAGAAATTTGGAATAATAACATACCCGGGCGATACCGGGCACTCACTAGCAATTTATATAATTCGCTAAAAGTGCACTGGAAGTAAGATAATTTTTTCATTACATTGTGAGCCGTGGTAAAAATTGCTGTTTCGAAGAGCGCGCCGCAGCGCGTAGTGTGAAGCAGTCGGCCTCCGTTTCAGGTGGTGGCGCCGCTGTGGCAATCGCAGCTTTGGTGTCTCCCTCTGGTGGGAAAGGGGAAAGGTTGCCTGTTCACGTGCATTTAAGGAGGGCTATGAGCTCGCCAGTCGGTCAGTCTGGGTCAGTCTCTCGTCCCCAGCTTGCTAGTCTGTCTCTCTTCCGCATTTGTTAGGCAGTTAGTGTCTGTCTGTCGTTCGGAGTGCTAGTATGTCTGTCGTTCGGATCAACCTTTAAAGCGGGCAAAATGAGTCTTTCCACTCCGCCAGTAAGAGAACTCAGCGAGTGGTCGCCCGGTCGGGGCTTAGTTGCTGCATCTGAGTCCGTGCGTTAGGCCACCAGTATGCTCGAGTTTGCTCAGGCAATGGTCATTGGCGGTTGGGTCGTTCGGATGGTCGGTCGCGCTCTGAGACACAAGATGACTTGTCCGTCTTGAGCGTCGGGGCATGTGAGGTCGCCACCTGAGTCCAGTGGGCCGCGGCGTATAGCGAGGGGTAGTGACTTCGTGGTCGACACGAGAGCAACAGGAGTCAACCCACGACATCAGTCTGACCGGTGCGAGCTGCGACGCCGTGAGACGGGAGATCGGCGCGCCTTCCTGCGTCCGTTGAAGCGGCTGGCAGCGAACGGTTCGGGAGAGCGATTTGGGGGTGCTGCGCCAGGTCTTCTCGAGAAATCGCAGTTTATTAGAAGGCAAGTGATTGGTGATATGTTGTTTGATTTACTCTTGTTAAATTCTACTTGTTGTCTTGGTGAGGTCACCAGCCATTTTGCTTTGGGGTCGTCCCACCGTTCTTCTCCGTTTGCCCACCCGCGGGAAGGTCGTGGTTTATAAATGGGGTGGTCCGTTTTTCCCTTGTGGAGTAAGGGTGGGTTAGAGCAACCTGCAGTTCGAGTTGTTTGGTAATCTCCTTATCAATCTACCGTACGTTAGTAGCTGCCTCTGTAATGTTTGTCGGATTTTGTGTGTTAACGAATTGATTGCTTGAAGTGTAACGGGCTAATACCTGAGATATGTTTTGGTCTTTGGAAACTTTGATATTATTGCTTATGATCTTGAGAGGCGCTATCTGTGTACTGTAGAGCATCTTAACTATTGTTTGGCCAACCTTGTAGAATTTTATATAAGATTGCATGTCATGGGATTTTATTTAAATGGTCATTTTAGTATATAAAGTTACCACCCTTTCACCTTAAGACTTTTCTTAGCAGTTAAAATCAAGTTGCACATTCGGTGGCAAGGTTAATATTTTAATTGTTAGTGTTTTGTACCATTTACACCCCTCCTACGGGGGGGTGCATAGTTTTTGTGCTTGTGTAAATTGTTAAAACTCTTAAAGTTATTTGGTATGTTGCAGATTTGCATCAGTGTAGTCTTTCAGGGGCTGCTGTGAGCTGTCGTAACTACAGCCGTGTCAAAAGGGAGCGGCAAGGCTCTCTGTCCGATAGCTCATACAGTCAAAACTTGTTTCTTTCTGCCTCTGAATAAATTGTAACTTTGATATTTAGAGGGTGCTTTCTGATTATAATTTCAAATCTGTTTCTTTAAAAAAAATGCTTTTAGGCACTATTAAAGTGAATAAAATCCCCATTTGTAAAAAGAAATTTGGTTATGATTTCATCAGTTACACCCTGGCCACTACTTCCATGCTTACATAGTGTAATTAAATGTGTTAATGTTCTTGATGAATCGGTAGTAAATAAAATAAATTCTTAAGGATATTCTTTGAAAATAAATCACGGTTCACATTGATATTGCGAAGGTTTTTCTTTCCCCACTGCTGTGTTATTTTTTGTAATTACTTTTGTTGGGTACATATGCCATGTCCAACAATACATTTTTCTTTGCTGTTCTCTGGTACATCCTCGGTACAGTATGTTAATTTCTTAGCTACACAAAACGTTAACCGTGCCGAGGGGTAGTAGAAAGCAGTCCTTTCTCTTCTAAGTCCCTTCATCTTAGGTCACAGCAGCACTTTGTCATCTAAGGGAAATAAGTAATTTTGTAAAATTACAAGTCCGTTTTTCTTTTTCTAAAACATTTCGTTCGTAAACGACGTTATCACGAGGTCTGTGACTATTGATAAACGTAAATAAAACAGCTTTTTGTGTCAGTCAGTAAACTGATTTTTTCCACGCAGTTTAATTCGTTTGGAGTGTTATTTATAAACAGCAATAGCTAAACCCCATGTTGTGTTTGTTGAGAACCGAAATCGATATAATAGGGTCTCCAGCCGCTAGCGGTTTAGGAAGGCTTTTCTTATTGAGGAATTCATGCGAGCGGCTTCTCTCCAAGCGGCGGCGACCGACCGCGAATAAATCTTCCGCCACGGGTAACCCAGATGAGACAACTCGTGCGGCAGTTTGCCAAGCGCCGGTGGCCCTTGCTGGACTAGCCCATTTATCCGATGTGGCGTGCAAACACAGTGATGATATAGCATCGTTATAATGCAATCAAAGAGAGATTCAGAATACCAACACTGGCGTTAAAGCTTAAGTGGTGTGTAGTGACGGCAGAGCTAATAACGGGTGTTTATAATCAACCCTCTACTGCATGATTTTTTTTTTGTAGGAAGCCAATTTCAGTGAAAAAAATATCTGAAAAAATATCTGGGGTTAGAATCACACATACAAAATACTAAGTAAAAAGTTTCACATAGGAATTATGATGTACTTTTTATTCCTTCAATATTTTAAGAATGTTGCTATACGGAAAAAAAACAGAAAATACTGCCAAAAAAAACAGAAAATACATAGAAAGTCCGTGCTGTCATCAAGTATTTTACATACCGCAAAAATCTAACTACATGTGATCTAAGTGGTAGGAATAATCCACTGTTTCAATTGCTTACGCACGTGTGTACGTATACTCGACTTTCAGCAAAGATTACCGATTTTTAAGTCATTATGTCAACATAATTAAGGTAAACACAGGCCAGCCGGACTGTTTGTGTTACCAGACGGCGACAAAATGGTTCCAATGGCTCTGAGCACTATGGGACTTAACGTCTGAGGTCATCTGTCTCCTAGAACTTAGAACTACTTAAACCTAACTAACCTAAGGACACCACACACATCCATGCCCGAGGCAGGATTCGAACCTGCGACCGTAGCGGCCGCGCGGCTCCAGGCTGAAGCGCCTAAAACCGCTCGGCCACACTGGCCGGCCCAGACGGCAACATTAAGCATGCAAGAGTGGTTCCCTTAACATTATACGTACTTATACAGTTTGTTGCCAAATGCCAATGCAATGTTAGAGTGTCTTCAAGTGTCAATGGTGTGTTGCAGCGGGATGCGGTTGGCATCCCTGCACATAGCTGTGTTTAATTTGTAACGCCAGGAGTTTCACTGTTGTGTGTCAGTTAGTTATTGTCTAGTGCGGACTGTAATTACGATATGGCAGCGAAGTTTCGTGAATATGCTACTGCATTAATGCGGAGACGATTTGCTCTGGAAAAAATTAGTGCCAATTTTAGTCACCAGATGGCAAATCTGGCGCTCTATAGCACCTCCACAACGTATCCAGTGCTGATGTTCAAGAAATTGTGTAAGTGGCAGTTAATAATAAAATCGTCTCACTTGTTAGATCATTTCTTACAACATTACGTTCTTAATCCATTACATATGGAAATATTTCTCTCCGTCTTTCTTACATTCTCGACGACAGATTTGCAACTGGTGGAAAAAATTGGAACTAATTTTTTCCAGCGTAAATCGGTTCCACGTTAATGCATTAGAATATTTACCAAGTTTTCTTCCCATACGACAATTACAGTTCACACTGGATCTCTGTAAGTAACTACACTTTAATTATAAAAACCGGTGTTAGTAAAAGTCTGTTGGGCATGTTGAAGACTAACAAGGAAACATCAGCTTGACTTCACATTTTAAGGAGAAAGTAGCACCCTTGAAAGTTACAAGACCCATCAATCGACCCCACCCAAAAATTTGGGACATAATTGCGATAGCAGGCAGTTACGACTCGCTGAAATTGAAGCGTTCAAACTTCTGGGCGCACCTGTTGCTCGTCTCTAGCTCCGCACCACTACAGCCACAGAATGCCCGAGCGCAAATCACTGTACAGCGGAAAGACAATCAGAGCCTTCCCTCCTATTCGTGGTACACTGACGAACCAGAGAACTGGTACACCTGTCTAATATCGTGTAGGGCCCCGCGAACACGTAGAAGTGCCGCAACACGACGTGGCGTGGACTCGAATAATCTCTGAATTAGTGCTGGAGGGAACTGACACCACAAATCCTTCAGAACTGTTCATAAATCCGTAAGACTACGAGGGGATGGAGATCTCTTCTGAACAGCACGTTGCAGGGCATCCAAGATACGATGAATAATGTTCATGTCCGGGGAGTTTGGTGGCCAGCGGAAGTGTTTAAACTCATAACAGTGTTCCTATAGCCACTCTGTAGTAATTCAGGACGTGTGGGGTGTCGCATTGTCCTGCTGAAATTTCCCAAGTCCGTCGAAAAGCAAAATGGACGTGAATGGATGCATGTGATTAGACAGGATGCTTACGTTCGTGTCACCTGTCAGAGTCGTATCTAGACATATTAGGGGGCCCATATCACTCCATCTGCACACGGCCCACAACATTACAGGGCCTCCACCAGGTTGAACAGTCCCTTGTTGACATGCAGGGTCCATGGATTCATGAGGTTGTCTCTGTACCCGTACACGTCCATCCGCTCGATACAATTTCAAACGAGACGCGTCCGACGAGGCAACACTTTGCAGTCATCAACAGTCCAATGTTGGTGTTGACAGGTCCAGGCGAGGCGTAAAGCTTTGTGTCGCGCAGTCATGACAGTAGCACACGATGTCATCGTGGACCCTGTTGCTATCTCCAACACCTTGGACCACCATTTTGTGGAAGTTTCGAGCTCTTCCCACTATCACCCTGCCTTCCTCCATCGGAAACGAGCGGAGGAGGCTTGGGCGATACCCTTCTCATATCCCAATTGTGAGTGCTACAATGTCGCTTTTACAGTGAGAGAGTTAGATCATGCTGTCACTTCATCCAGATCCTCTGCCCCAGGGCCAGACGCCATCCACATTCAGATGTTACAGCACCTTTCTCTTGCGGGTGAGCACTGTCTGCTTAACACGTACAATCGCATCTGGGCAGGGGCACATTTCCCGGACGCTGGCGTGGAGCCACCGTCATACTCATACCTAAGCCCGATGAGGAGAAAAACCTTCCTTCTAGCTACCGCCCCATCTCTCTTACCAGCTGCGTTTGCAAGGGGATGGAAAGTATGATTCATGCTCGGCTGGTGTGGTGTCACGAGTCTCGCAATTTTTTTGACGAATGCACAGTGTAGATTTCGAGCGAGGCGTTCTGCAGTTGGCCATCTCGTTCTCAACCCATGTCATGAATGGTTTTCTGCGGAAACCCCAGACTGTGGCCGTGCTATTCGATTTGGAGCAGGCGTGCGACACCTGCTGGAGAACTGATATCCTCCGCACTCTTCACACGTGGGGCTTCTGTGGCCGCCCGCCCTGTTTCTTTCAGGCGTTTTTAAAAGACCGAGTTTTCAAGATGCGTGAGGATTCTGCCTTGTCGGACACCTTTAACCAGGGAAACGGTATGCCCCAGGGTTCCTCCTGAGCGTCATTCTCTTTGCTATCTCCATTAACCCTATAATGGCCTGTTTCCCGACGGGCATCTCTGGCTCCCTTTTTGTTGACGATTTTGCCATCTATTGCAGTTCTCCACGGACCTGTCTCACTGAGCGGTGTCTTCAGCGATGTCCTGATGGTCATTACTCCTGGAGCATTGACAATGGCTTTCGCTTTTCCTCTGACAAAGCGGTCTGTCTGAAATTCTGGCAACGCAATTGGTTTCTCCCACCATCTTTGCCGGCCGTTGGGCCCAGCGCTTCAGGCTGGAACCGCGCGACCGCTAGGATCGAAGGTTCGAATCCTGCCTCGAGCATGGATGTGTGTGATGTCCTTAGGCTAGTTTGGTTTAAGCAGTTATAAGTTCTAGGGGACTGATGACATCAGATGTTAAGTCCCATAGTGCTCAGAGACATTTGAACCATCGTCCACCATCTTTACATCATTTGCCCGTAACCCTTACCTTCGTCGAAACTGCGAAATTTCTGGGGCTCAAGCTCGATAGGTAACTCTCTTGGTCCTCCCATGTGTCTTACCTGGCAGCCCACTGTATACCGTTCCTCAATGTCCTGCGTGTCCTCAATGAGACTTCCTGGGGTGCCGATCGAACCACTCTCTCCGTTTGTACCGGTCCCTTGTGCGTTCGAAACTCTACTAAGGGTGCTTTGTTTATGCGTCTGCAGTCCATTCCTCTTACGTCGCTTCAACACTATCCACCATCGTGGCATCCGTTTGGTCACGGGCACCTTTTACACTAGCCCGGTTGAGAGTCTCTGTGCTGAAGCTGCTGAACTACCACTGTCCTAACGCCGCGACTTTCTCCTCAGCAGGTATGCACGGAGTTTGTCTGCCAAACGTGGCCACCCATCCTATGTATGCCTCCTTCTTTGATGATTCCTTTGATCGCCAGTAGGGGGCTCGTTCCTCTTCTCTGTTACATCCTGGAGTCTGCTTTCGGCACTTGCTACGATGGCTTAACTTCCCACTACCTGCAACTTTCCCAATGGGTGTGAACCCTTCACCACTTTGGCTTCGTGAAGCGGCCCATGTTAACCTTGGCCTTCATTCGCTTCCTAAGGACACTACTTCTGCCTCGCTCTATCGCCTTCAGTTTCACGACCTTCGCATGGAACTGCGCCATAGTACCTTTGTGTACACTGGTGGCTCTCGGACTGACCATGGGGTCTGGTGTCGTTCGTCATTGGCACCCGTGCCTTGCGATATCGGTTTCCGGCACATTGTTCTGTATTTACAGGCGAGCTCTTCGCCCTGTATCAGGCCACGGAGTACATCCGGTGACACAATTTTTTCAATTGTGTCTTCTGCTCAGACTCATTCAGCGCCCTTCAAAGGCTATGTGCGCTGTACACCGCCCATCCCTTAGTGCAGCGGGTCCAGGAATACTGTCACTTGCTTGCTCTTGGTGGAGCCAGTGTGATGTTTCTGTGGGTTCCTGGTCATGTCGGTCTGCCAGGCTGTTGACATTGTTGCCAAGGCTGCAGTTCTCGAATCTCAGCTCGCGAGTTCCTATATTCCCTCCGATGATCTCTGTGTTGCCGTCTGTCAGGAGGTGGTGTCCCTTTGGCATCGCCAATGGTCCTCCCTTCACGGAAATAAACTCCGGCTTATTAAGCCTCTCCCAGCAGCTTGGACGACCTCCTCTCGGTTCTCCCGCCGGAAGGAGATCATTTAACTAGGCACTGCCTTTTTAGCCATCGTCATTTGATAAGTGGCGCTACCCCACCACTTTGTATACGTTGCACCCAAGTTTTAACTGTCCGCCTCTTCCTGATGGAATGCCCGTTTTTTAACCGTTTACGTTCCCGCTTGCCGTCTGAGTTATCGCCTGTTTTAGCAAATGACGCGCGGGCTGTCGACCGCGTTTTACTTTTTATACGCCAAAGCAATATGGAGAAGGCCATTTAGTTTTTATGTTTGGACCTCCGTTTCTGTATGGTGTCTTTTTTAGTCGTTTTTCCACATGCCTATTATTAGCCGTCTTCTATTATGTCAATTGGGACTAAAGTCTAGTCGTTTCTAACTCCACTCAGCCTTCGTATTTTGTAGTTTTGACTCGCGCGCGTATGAACCCAGTTGGTTTTAGCGCCCTAAAGCAAAACAAAACCAAACAAAACCGAAGGGTACATGAGTGGGCCTTCGGCTCCGAAAGCCCCTACCAATGACATTTCGTTGAACACAGACGCTTGTTCACGGCCCAGCATTGAGATCTGCAGCAATTTACGGAACGGTTGCACTTTCGTCATTTTGAACGATTCTCTTCAGTCGTCGTTGGTTCAGTTATTGTAGGATCTTTTTTCCGGCCGCATCAGTGTCGGAGATTCGATGCCTGTTTATATATCTCTGTATTTGAATATGCTGCCTATACCAGTTTCTTTGGCGCTTCAGTGTTTGTTGAAGCAGAGGGAAAAGGTATATTTCAACCTCGCGAGATGTACGTTCAAAACTATTTTAACAATATTCTCACATTGATATTTCGCAGCTGTATATATGCCTCAAACTCAAAATTAATAAGCCCAAGCACCTGAAGAATTATAATGAAATGAACTAGATCGTTTTCGATTTAAATTTAAACAAGTTATTCGCACTGAACGATAGCACATCTTCTGCAAATGTACTTCACTTTAATAATGCCAGCTTTAAAATACTGAGAAAATAACGTACAACAGTAATGTTAATAATTAAATAGCTCTACACCATTCTGGCACACTCGTTCTTTTCAGTCATTTACACTGGATTTGTGGAACGCAACACTAAAATATTCGAAGCGAAGAGATGTGTGGCGCTACCTGCAGGATAGAAACCGTGCATGTTGACACAGTGAACAAAGCATGTTACCAGTGTCAAAACAGTATGTCACAAACATCACACTCTGTAAACTGACAGTATATCGCACTCGGGCTTTAAGCGGCTGCAGTGGGCGGAACGAATGACAAAAAGCCGGTGTGCGGGGAAGTTTAAACGCTGTACTTTCACAAGGTCATAAATGCGTGCTGTCAGAATTATCGCGCAAAGTTTAGAGAGGGGTAGATTGCTGGTGCTGATACCTTGCAACTTCGCTTTTTTCTCCTTAAAATATGAGATCAAGTTCCTCATGTTTGCTTGTAAGTGAGAGACTGGTGCTAGAAAAATCAGTACTGAGATAAGATAATGTGAGACCGAAAGCGAGAAGCAAATTTGTATTGAGAGAAATGAATGTGGTGCAAGAACTGATATATAGGGTGGTCATAAAGAATCTGGAAAGTTTGTATGGGTGTTGTAAGGTAGGTTGTGCTGACAAATAATTGCTTAGAAAAGAATTCAATACGTTGCACCGTTTCCGAGGTAGTTAACGGTGAAGACAGCCAGTTAGGCCGTTGCCCGCACGTTCAAGCGGCAGGGAGAGATACAAAAATTGGATGTGGGATGGGAGTAAGGACCGAAACCGAGCGAAAGGCTGAACAATCTTGTGCAGTATCATCTGCGGTATGAGGACAACTGACGCTAACTGTATCTGGCTTCCCGCTTGAATTTGCGGGCGCAACGGCCCGATTGGCTAACTTCAATGCTAATTTACTCACAAGCGGCGCAACGCATCGAATTTTTTTTCTAAACAATTATTTCTCTATCCCGCAACCCCATTAAAATCTCTTCAGATTGTTTCTGACCACCCGGCATTTGTTTTGAATGAGGAAATAGTAAAACACGGGAACGAGATCAGCATGCGTCATGAATGGATAGAGCCATACTATGCTGTGGACTGGAAATAGACGAGCTCTTAATCGAAAAGTTCCAACTACCGGAATGAAATTTTCACTCTGCAGCGGAGTGTGCGCTGATTTTGAAACTTCCTGGCTGATTAAAACTGCGTACCGAACCGAGACTCGAATTCGGGACCACTGCCTTTCGCGGGCAAGTGCTCTACCACCGGAGAGTGAATATATCATTCTGGAAACATCCCCAAGGTTGTGGCTAAGCCATGTCTTCGCAATATCCTTTCTTCCAATAGTGTTGGTCCTGCAAGCTTCGCAGGAGAACTTCTGTGAAGTTTGGAAGGTGGGAGACGAGGTACTGGCGGAAGTAAAATTGTGAGGACGAGTCGTGAGTCGTGCCTGGGTGGCTCAGTTGGTAGAGCACTTCCTCGCGAAAGGCAAAGATCCCGAGTTCGAGTCTCGGTCCGGCACACAGTTTTAATTTGCCAGGAAGTTTTAAGTTCCAAATATATTTGTACTAAGTTGCACAATATTTCGTAGCCGGCCGACCGGGGTGGCCGAGCGGTTCTAGGCGCTACAGTCTGGAATCGCGCGACCGCTACGGTCGCAGGTTCGAATCCTGCCTCGGGCATGGATGTGTGTGATGTCCTTAGGTTAGTTAGGTTTAAGTAGTTCTAAGTTCTAGGGGGACTGATGACCTCAGAAGTTGAGTCCCATAGTGCTCAGAGCCATTTATTTCATAGCCAGTGAAGTCAGTGGAGGGTCTTAGCTACACATCTGCACTTGTCTCTCCAAAGACTCTTTTGAGGACCATGTTTACGTGAACGCTTTCACTTCTGTTATCGAACACTTACACCCGTCGCAAGTTTCGCCATTTAATTATGATACACCCTGTTTACAGGGCGAGTCGCGTAATGCGTCATGGCCCTTCGTAACCGGTTCAAGATAACGAAGCGAGGATTCCGGCAAGTGATGGTGAGCACAGGGGTACTGCTTTTAGTTACGCTGTTAATGCTTTTAACTCCTGTATCAATTGAGGTAGTAAAGCAGTTATTTATTTTAAATTGAGCGATATTCATTTTAACGGATGCCATGGCTCTTATAAGGAAGAGGTACAGTGAGACAATCGTCGTTAATGTTGGCGTTCAGGCTTATCGCAAAAATATACGAGAAATGAGCTAAAAGTGGAATAAGCCGATCGGAATCCACTACTCCACTGTAAAAAGCGCCAACTGGTGCTCTCGTGCCGGGCTGCGCCGTTGCCTCAAAACCTTTCGATTGCAAAACTTTCCCGGCGAACTGAATGTTCTACATCTACATCCATACTCTGCAAGCCACCTGACGGTGTGTGGCGGAGGGTACCTTGACTACCTCTATCGGTTCTCCCTTCTATTCCAGTCTCGTATTGTTCGTGGAAAGAATGATTGTCGGTATGCCTCTGTGTGGCCTCTAATCTCTCTGATTTTATCCTCATGGTCTCTTCGCGAGATATACGCAGGAGGGAGCAATATACTGCTTGACTCCTCGGTGAAGGTATGTTCTCGAAACTTCAACAAAAGCCCGTACCGAGCTACTGAGCGTCTCTCCTGCAGAGTCTTCCACTGGAGTTTATCTATCATCCCCGTAACGCTTTCGCGATTACTAAATGATCCTGTAACGAACCGCGCTGCTCTCCGTTGGATCTTCTCTATTTCTTCTATCATCCCTATCTGGTACGTATCCCACATTGCTGAGTAGTATTCAAGCAGTGGGTTTTCGGATTGCATTTTCTTAGGATTCTTCCAATGAATCTCAGTCTGGCATCTGCTTTACCGACGATCAACTTTATATGATCATTCCGTTTTAAATCACTCTTAATGTGTACTCCCAGATAATTTATGGAATTAACTGCTTCCAGTTCCTGACCTGCTATATTGTAGCTAAATGATAAGGGATCTTTCTTGCTATGTATTCTCAGCACATTACACCTGTCTACATTGAGACTTGCAGCCGTCGTCCACTTCATTCCACGATATTAAACTGGGCACCCGCCAGTCATCCTCAAATGGTTCAAATGGCTCTGAGCACTATGGGACTCAACATCTATGGTCATCAGTCCCCTAGAACTTAGAACTACGTAAACCTAACTAACCTAAGGACAGCACACAACACCCAGTCATCACGAGGCAGAGAAAATCCCTGACCCCGCCAGGAATCGAACCCGGGAACCCGGGCGCGGGAAGCGAGAACGCTACCGCACGACCACGAGCTGCGGACTGCCAGTCATCCTCAAATGAGCCATCGCAAACAGACGAAGACATCTGCGTTTCGCAGTGTATAGCGAGCTGTATTCTGCGCATGCGTCAAAATGAAGATGACAGACAGATCACAATACTTGGGGGCTTTACTGACTTAGCTGATAAAACACAACTAGAATCAATTCTAATAGTTGTATATAGCAGGTGTCTCCTTGTGTCTTATAAATAATTTAAAAAATGGTTTTACCCATCTGACATTACATACGTGTTTAAAGAATAAAACAACTGACTCACAAGGAGTGAACCTGGAAATTTTCTTATATTTTCTATGTTTACCGGCAAATGTGAAATAACTCGGACAGCAATGTAAAGAATTTTATTTATGGCTTATTTAATGTAATTCCCATGCATATTTGAATTTTTTTCACTTTCCTTTAAATGCTATATACGAAGTTCATATAGAGGGCGCAATACAACCAATCGATGTGTTACCCACACAGCCTACCTTCTTTATTCAGTAGTATTCAAAGAACTGTGACTGACGCCCGAACAACAGGGAACTAACATGTGTCGATATTAGAAAATGTTGGTATGCATGATCCGTGGTAAAATTTGCTGTTTTGAAGAGCGCGCCTCAGCGCGTAGTGTGAAGCAGTCGGCCTCCGTTTCAGGTGGTGGCGCCACTGTGGCAATCGCAGCTTTGGTGTCTCCCTCTGGTGAGAAAGGGAAAAGGTTGCCTGTTCACGTGCATTTAAGGGGGGCTATGAGCTCGCCAGTCGGTCAGTTTGGGTCAGTCTCTCGTCCCCATCTTGCTAGTCTGTCTCTCTTCCGCATTTGTTAGGCAGTTAGTGTCTGTCTGTCGTTCGGAGTGCTAGTATGTCTGTCGTTCGGATCAACCTTTAAAGCGGGCAAAATGAGTCTTTCCACTCCGCCAGTAAGAGAACTCAGCGAGTGGTCGCCCGGTCGGGGCTTAGTTGCTGCATCTGAGTCCGTGCGTTAGGCCGCCAGTATGCTCGAGTTTGCTCAGGCAATGGTCATTGGCGGTTGGGTCGTTCGGATGGTCGGTCGCGCTCTGAGACACAAGATGACTTGTCCGCCTTCAGCGTCGGGGCATGTGAGGTCGCCACCTGAGTCCAGTGGGCCGCGGCGTATAGCGAGGGGTAGTGACTTCGTGGTCGACACGAGAGCAGCAGCAGTCAACCCACGACATCAGTCTGGCCGGTGCGAGCTGCGACGCCGTGAGACGGGAGATCGGCGCGCCTTCCTGCGTCCGTTGAAGCGGCTGGCAGCGAACGGTTCGGGAGAGCGATTTGGGGGTGCTGCGCCAGGTCTTCTCGAGAAATCGCAGTTTATTAGAAGGCAAGTGATTGGTGATATGTTGTTTGATTTACTCTTGTTAAATTCTACTTGTTGTCTTGGTGAGGTCACAAGCCATTTTGCTTTGGGGTCCTCCCACCATTCTTCTCCGTTTGCCCACCCGCGGGAAGGTGGTTATTTGTGAATTGGGTGGTCCGTTTTTCCCTTGTGGAATTGGGGAGGTTTAGAGCAATCTGCGGTTCGGGTTGTTTAGTACCCTCCCCCCCCCCCCTGTCAATCTGCCATACGTTAATAGCTGCCTCTGTCATGTTTGTCGGATTCGGTGTTAACGAATTTATTGCTTAAGGTGTACAGGCCGAATTGCTGAAATATGTGTTTATCTTGCCTATCATCTTGAGAGGCGGTATATGTGTAATATAGAGCATGTTTGTACATTTTATGTAAGATTGCATTTCATGGGTTTTTATTAGTATATAAAGTTGCCACCCTTCCACCGTAAAAGTTTTCTTTTAAAAACAAGTTGCACTTTCGGTGTAGTGTAATATTTTTAATGTGAGAATTTTGTACCATTTCCATCCCTCCTACGGGGTGCATAGTTTATGTATTTGTGTGAGTTGTTAAAATTTTTAGTTTAAAGTAATATGGTGTGTTCCAGAGTTGCACCAGGGTAGTCTTTCGGAGGTTGTTGTGAGCGGTCGTGACTACGGCTTGTTTAAAGGGAGCGGCAAGGTTCTCAGCCCGAAAGCTCATACTGTCTCAAAAAAAATTGTTATTTCTGCCTCTGAATAAATTGTAATTTCATATTTAGAGGGTGCTTTCTCATTCTAATTTTTAAATCTGTTTTTTTTTTAAAAAAAAAAAAAGAAGGAAATGGTTTTTAGGTATAAAATTTCCATTTGTTGAAAGAAATTTGTTTTCATGAGTTACTTTTGGAAACTACTTCCACGCTCACATACTGTGATTAAATGTGTTAATGTTCTTGGTGAATCGCTAGTAAAGAAAGTAAATTCTTTAAGAAAAGATTTTGAAAGTAAATTCACGGTTCAGTGCAATCTAATATACAAGCCATAGAGGTTCATGTCACGAGTTGTAACATTTTATTGTATCATTTGACCATGTACTTCTTGTATTTTTAGCACTGATAATGGCTAGACACTATCCGAAATCTGGATTTACGTAATAAAACCTACAAAAGAAAAGAACTACTGATTGCTGCGCTCTATAATTTATAAAAGAACTAGAAAGGAAGAAACGTTCAACAAAATTATGTGACCCTTTGCGTACTGTATATATGAGGTCTGTTCAAAAAATTGCGCAACATTTGTAATTTCGCACCAATGGTGTGTTGCAGTGAAATGCGATTGGCATCCCTGCACATGGCTGTGTTTAATTTTTAACAGCCAGAAGTTTCATTGTTGTATGTCTGTTAGTTATTGTTCAGTGCTGTATTGAGTAGAACGTTTTGTTGCACAGTTTGCGAATTTAGAGCAACGCGACTGCATTACATTTTGTGTGAAATCTAAGAAAACCTTCACGGAGACACACCAAATGATCCAGGTAGCCTATAGTGACGACTGCTCAAGCAGTACTCGGCGTTACTAGTGGTTCACACGGTTTAAAAATGGCTGGACGGAAGCTAAAGATTACCTTCGTTAAGGACGCCCTTCAAGGTCTACCGACGACGCTCATCTCAGGAACGTCAACGAAATTGTGCATGCCAATCGAAGACCGACTATCCGAGAGACTGCAGAAGAATGCCACATTTCAGTTGGATCATGCCATGAAATCCTGATACAGCATCTTGGAATGCATCGTGTTGCCGCCATGTTAGTCCCACAGGTCATGAGTCAAGACCAGAATGACCTTCTCGCAATCTGTGAAGAGGTTTTGGATAGCGCAAACGAGAACGAGATGTTTCTTAAGAGAATCATAACTGGTGATGAGACGTAAGTCTACGGTTATGGCCGGCCGGAGTGTCCGAGTGGTTCTAGGCGCTACAGTCTGGAACCGCGCGACCGCCACGGTCGCAGGTTCGAATCCTGCTTCGGGCATGGATGTATGTTGTCCATAGGTTAGTTAGGTTTAAGTAGTTCTAAGTTCTAGGGGACTGAAAACCTCAGCAGTTAAGTGCCATAGTGCTCAGAGCCATTTGAACCATCTACGGTTATGATGTCGAGACCAAGGTTCAAACTTCGTAATGAGTCGGGAAAAGTTCTTCAATATGAAAAAAAGCTCGTCAGGTCAAGTCGAATGTCAAAGCCACGCTGAATTCGTGCCACAGGGGCAAACTGTTAATCGATGGTACTATCGGCACGTGTTGCGACGCCTGTGAGAAAATGTGAGGAGAAAACAGCCTGATATGTGATGAAACAATTCATCGCCTTTTGCATCACGATAAAGCACCCGATCATTGATCCTTGTTGGTGTGCGTCTATTGCACAAGAAACGAAATGACTGTGCCGCCTCGTCCTCTGGACTCCCCAGACCTGGCCACTGCGACTTTTTTTATTTCCATAATTGAAAACACCATTGAAAAGACGAAGATTTGCAACGTAAACGAGATAAAAGAAAATTCGCAGACAGCAATTCAATTCGCACGATCCAGCAAGAGGCGTACCAAGATTGCTTCTGGAAGTCGAAACAGCGCTGGGAGCCGTGTATGAATGTGGAGGAGAGTATTTCGAAGGAGACCATGCACAATAAGCAAAAGGTAAGCGCTGAAATATTTTGTGGACAAAGTTCCGGAATTTTTTGAAAAGATCTCGTATATTTGTATATGCACTGTCTGTTCAAAGGTATTCGTACGTCCCTATGTAATGCAGAATTGACAAACTGCATATCGACTTCTGTCTCGGGTTCTTCGGCCGATGTTCATCTAATGATTTTACTGACGGTTCGCCGGTACTAGTGGCTGGCATTGTCGAAGCTTCACCCTCCACTGCCGGTGGTGAACTGGAGCCGAGCTCGCGGCCGCAGACTATATGTACCTGGCGCGCCAACGTCCGAGGGCTTCTCCGCGGTCATTTCCGGTGCAGTTCTCGTCTTGCTACCTGCGACGGTCGTTGGCTACAGTACGGGAAGCCAGGATCCGTTTACCTTAAGGCTTTCCTCTTTCTTGTTGAACCTGTCCGCGTGTTTTTGTATTTCTACAGCTTCTCTGAACAAGCACGTGTGATGGTGCTTCTCTACAGCCAGAACTTCCGTGTCGGCAAATTTTATTACGTGTTTGAACTCACTCAGTGCATGCTCTGCCACGGCCGATTTATCCACCTGCCCCAGCCTGCGATATTGCTTATGTTCTTTGATCCTCGTGTTGATTAATCGTCCAGTCATTCCGACATAAACTATTCCGCATGTGCATGGTATACGGCATATTCCCGACATGGGTCACTTTTCTCCTTTGCCGATCTAAGACACTCTTTGATCTTCCTTGTCGGTTTGAAAATCGTCTTTACGCCATGTTTGCGCAATATACGGCCCATTCTGTCCGTCACTCTGGGAATGTATGGAAGAAAGCCCTCGGACGTTGGCGCGCCAGGTACATATAGTCTGCGGCCGCGAGCTCGGCTCCAGTTCACCACCGGCAGTGGAGGGTGAAGCTTCGACAATGCCAGCCACTCGTACTGGCGAACCGTCAGTAAAATCATTAGATGAACATCGGCCGAAGAACCCGAGACAGTGGCCAGTAGGCAGTTTGTCAACAAGTGGCCACGAAAGCCTTAACAATTTTGTTATGCAGAATTGTCCATTACATACTGCGAGATGCGGCGCTGGCATTATAAAACGAGGCAGGGGTTATTGAGTTGTCGGTAGAGAAGCTGGAACAGCAGAACGAGTCGGTCAGGAGAGGTCAGCGACTTCGGATATGGACCAGTCATTGCATGTCACCTGAGTAACAAATCCATCAGGGACATTTCAACCCTTCTGAAGTTGCCCATGTTGGCTCATGGAAATAAACTGTGAGGTGGAAACGCGAAGGGATAACCGTAGCTGAACCATGACCAGGCAGACCTCATGTGACTGAGCACCCTCGAGAGTTACGGACGGTAGTTGTAAAACATTGCTTGTAATCAGCGGAAGGAATCACCGCCGAGTTTCAGAGTGTTACCAGGAGTACAGCTAAGGCAATGACTGTGCGCAGAGGGTTAAAAAGAATGCGGCACGATGATGGAGCAGCTCTTCGTAAGCTACACATTTCTGTAGTCAGTTCAAGGAGACGCTTGCGGTGCTTTAAAGAGCGACGTCACTGGATAGGGGATGACTGGAAACGAGTGCCTGCGAATGAAGAATCACGCTATACGAGGGGCGTTTGAAAAGTCCGTGCAAAGTCCGAGAGATGGCACCACCGGGGCGTATCGAGGACTTGTTTAGTTAGTAGCATATTTCGAAAGAACGCACACCAAGTTTCAGCCATATTGGTCTATTTATTTTTGTTTGGTATTCGTGTGAATCAGGGAAGTCGAGTGATTCTAAAAAAATGGACGAAAAAGAATTGAATGTGGTGATTAAACATTACTTTATTAAAGGCAAAACTCCTCAGGAGACTAAAGAGAAGCTTGATAAACATTCTGGTGACTCTGCACCTTCGATTAGAATAGTTTATAAGTGGTTTAAAAATTTTTGGAGTGGCCGTATGGGCACAAGTGGTGCTGAACGCTCTGGACGCCCTGTGGAGGTTACGACTCCAGAAATCATTGATAAAATCCATGATATGGTGATGGATGACAGAAGAGTTAAGGTACGTGAGATTGCTAGTGCTGTGGGCATCTCGGATGAACGGGTACATAATATTTTGCATAAACATTTGGACAAGAGAAAGCAATCTGCAAGATGGGTTCCGCGTTTGCTCACGCTTGACCAAAAACGGAATCGTGTGAAGTGTTGCAAGGATGGATTGCAGCTGTTCAGGAAGAATCCGCAGGACTTTAAGCGTCGTTTCGTCACTGTGGATGAAACATGGATACATTACTATACTCCTGAGATCAACAATCTAAACATCGTGTTACCAAGGGAGAATCTGCACCAAAAAAGGCGGAGACCATTCCTTCGGCCGGAAAGGTTATGGCGACTGTATTTTGGGATTCGCAAGGGATAATCATCATCGACTATCTGGAAAAGGGTAAAACTATTACAAGTGCATATTATTCATCGTTATTGAACCATTTGAAACCTGAGCTGCAAGAAAAAAGCCAGCGACTGGACCGCAAAAAAAGTCCTTTTCCATCATGACAATGCACCAGCTCACACCTCAGCAGTTGTTGTCGCAAAATTAATGGAAATAGGATTCTAACTCGTTTCACATCCCACGTATTCTCCAAACTTGGCTCCCTTAGACTACTGCTTGTTCCACAATTTGAAGAAATGGCTGGCGGGACAAAGATTTTATTCAAACGAGGAGGTGATTACAGCAACTAATAGCTATTTTGCAGACTTGGACAATTCCTATTATCCGGAAGGGATCAACAAATTAGAACAGCTTTGGACGAAATGTATAAGTATAAAAGGAGACTATGTCGAAAACTAAAAAAAGTTTTACCCCAAACACGTAAGTAGTTTATTTTTGCACGGACTTTTCAAACGCTCCTCGTAGCATGCATCAATCCAATGGAAACATTTGGGTTTGTCGAATGTCTGGAGAACATTACCTGCCATCAAGTGCAGTGCAGGAAGTACAGAGCAGGTGGTTTTGCGCACTGGGGGGAGGGTGGGGGTGCAACTACACTGCTTTCGCTGGTTTCGGCTCTTGACGAAGAACGGGCTGTTATTCCTGATTATATAGTCAGTCACCTCATTGAAAGTGTCCCCAGCACATTTCAAGCCGTCATGTAGGCGAAGAGTGGCCACATCCCATACTAATCTCCACTAATAAGTGTCCTGACACTTCTGATCAGATAGTGTGTTCAATTAAGTGTGTGTTCCCAGCATAAGCTGGCTTAAACCTGTTCTTCATTGACAATATATAGAATTAATTTTGTTGTATCGGCTGCTGTCGGAATCAGCATCGACACAAACAAGGAAGGAGAGAAGTTGCGATGGCCACTGGCAGGAATCCAAAATCATAAGTACAAAACATGGTCTAATTAACAGAAAACTTTATTTCTAAAATGTAAAGAAACTTAACTTCTTGATTCCTGTACTTCCTGTGCCTCCTACAGACAAGTACTTTCCACTCTATTACTACTCGCAGAACGCAAGGTAAGTTTTGGCTTCCTATTGCTCAGTGCTGATGCTCACGAAGTCTTCGACCGAACTGGCGCCGGCAAGCTATGAACGGCTGGTTACATCAGCGTTGACAGGGGGCGCTGAACTCCTGTCTTCCCGGAGGTGTGGCACTGTCCGCTCTTTCAATTGGCACGCGGTCAACGCCATCTTGATGTCCTTCCTCGGCACTGCTCTGATCGGTGTGCAGTCGATGATTTAGGACTGCACAAGTTTTCACACAGATTTCTGTATGAAAATTAATCCACTGTTTAGATGATGAAGAAGACGATGATGAAGCCAGCACATGCACCTCTGTGCGGCTATGTAATCAAAATTTTAATTCTGTGTCTCAGAGTACGGCTTGAATCCAGCAGGAAACCTAGTACGGGTTGAATCTAGGAGGAAGCCTGAGACAGCAGTGCCTGTAACGAAGCAGAGCCTTGGTTTCATGAACGCGTTCACAACTAAGTATGAACCTCTCAAACATTTACTATGATATGACGCATGTGGTACGACAAATGAACGGAAGCAACGGGATCAACAAGCAGAGAAACAAAGATGAAAGATCCTTAACAGCGACCAAGCTCTAAATTCGACGGAACATCGTGATAAACATGTCATGCCTGGGTCAATGCACTGAAACCACGGAGAATCCAAAGGGAATAAGCTTTCGGAATATGAACTCCGCTCCTTGCCGGCTTCTGTGGACTGTGAGTGACGTCACTACCTTGCAAGTGTAAGTTACGATTTCGATTCTTGTTTCGGACATGAGCTTGGTGTTTAAAAAAGTCCCATTGCTTCTGTGTTTACTCTATAAATGCGGAATATATATATGTGGTTGATGATTGCGAAAGATATGTAACAAAATTTCTAGAAGCAGCTGAAGTCTAACTATATGATATTGGAACAATTAGGCTCTCTGCCTACACAAACGATCCATCTGCTTAACGTGTAAGCGTATAGCCACATATTGTCTATACTGTGCTGCTCACTCTAAGGATGTGAATGTTATTGCTGCAATTACACTGTGTCAAAAGTATCCGGACACCTGGATGAAAATGACTTAAAAGTTTGTGGCGCCATTCATCGGTAATGCTGGAATTCAATATGGTGTTGGCCTATCGTTAGCCTTGGTGACAGCTTCCGCTCTCAAAAATGGTTCAAATGGCTCTGAGCACTATGGGACTTAACATCTGAGGTCGTCAGTCCCCTAGAACTTAGAACTACTTAAACCTAACTAACCTAAGGACGTCACACATATCCATGTCCGTAGCAGGATTCGAACCTGCGACAGTAGCGGTCGCACAGTTCCAGACTGAGGCGCCTAGAACCGCTCGGCCACACCGGGCAACCTTCAGCTCTCGCAGGAATGCGTTAAGTCAGGTGCTGGAAAGTTTCTTGGGGGATGCCAGCCCATTCTTCACGGAGTGCTGCACTGAGGAGAGATATTAATGTCGGTCGTTGAGGCCTGGTGCGAAGATCGGCGTTCCAAAACATCGCAAAGGTGCTCTATAGGATTCAGGGCAGGACTCTGTGCAGACCACTCCATTACAGGTATGTTATTGTCGTGTAACCACTCTGCCACAGGCCGTGCATTATGAACAGGTGCTCGATCGTGTTGTAAGATGCAATCGCAATTCCCGAATTTTTTTTCAACATTGGGAAGCAAGAAGGTATTTAAAACATCAGTGTAGGCCTGTCCTGTGATAGTGCCACGCAAAATAACAAGGGATGCAAGCCCCCTCCATGAGAAACACGACCACAGCACTACACCACCACCTCCGAATTTTACTGTGGCCGTTACAAACTCTGGCAGATGACGATCACCGGGCTTTCGCCATACCCACACCCTGACATCGGATCGCCACATTGTGCATCGAGATTCGTCACTCCACACAAAGTCTTTCCACTGTTCAATCGTCCAACGTGTACGCTCCTTACACCAAGTAAGGCGTCATTTTGCATTTACCGGCGTGATGTGCGGCTTACGAGCAGCCGCTCGACCATGAAATCCAAGTTTTCTCACCTCCCGCCTAACTTTCATATAACTTGCAGTGGATCCTTATGCAGTTTGGAATTCCTGTACGATGGTCTGGACAGATGTCTTCCTATTACACATTACGACCCCCTTCAACTGTCGGCGATCACTGTCAGTCAACAGACGAGGCCGGCCTGCACGTTTTGGGCTGTGCGTGTCCCTTCACGTTTCAATTTCACTATTACATCGGAAACAGTGGACGCAGGGATGTTTAAGAGTGTGGAAATCTCCCGTACAGACGTATGACACAAGTGACACCCAATCATCTGACCACGTTCGAAGTCCTTGAGTTCCGCGGAGCGACCCATTCTGCTCTCACATGATGTCGCTGATATGGAGTATCTGGCAGTAGATGGCAGCACAATGCACCTATATGAAAAACGTATGTTTTGGGGTGTCCGGATACTTTTGATCACATAGTGTAGCAGCTACGGTTGTAAAGCAGTGATTGCTGAGGCTTGATGAGTTTACATACGGTCGCAACCACTCTGAAGGGCAGTACAGTAGATACTGATATATTATAAGTAGGCTGTTTAGGTTTTTATGTTGGTAACGCCACGTAGCGCTCTGTATGAAAATCACTGACTGTGCTGAGTGCAGTCTTTGGCTGCTTTGCATTGTTGGAATTTGCTATTGCAGTGTTGGGCAGTTGGCTGTTAACAGCGCATAGCGTTGCGCAGTTGGAGGTGAGCTGCCAGCAGTGGCGGATGTGGGGAGAGAGATGGCGGAGTTTTGAGAGCGGATGACCTGGACTTGAGTCCATCAGAGAGAGTAAATTTGTAATACTGGATATCATGAACTGATATATATACACTCCTGGAAATTGAAATAAGAACACCGTGAATTCATTGTCCCAGGAAGGGGAAACTTTATTGACACATTCCTGGGGTCAGATACATCACATGATCACACTGACAGAACCACAGGCACATAGACACAGGCAACAGAGCATGCACAATGTCGGCACTAGTACAGTGTATATCCACCTTTCGCAGCAATGCAGGCTGCTATTCTCCCATGGAGACGATCGTAGAGATGCTGGATGTAGTCCTGTGGAACGGCTTGCCATGCCATTTCCACCTGGCGCCTCAGTTGGATCAGCGTTCGTGCTGGACGTGCAGACCGCGTGAGACGACGCTTCATCCAGTCCCAAACATGCTCAATGGGGGACAGATCCGGAGATCTTGCTGGCCAGGGTAGTTGACTTACACCTTCTAGAGCACGTTGGGTGGCACGGGATACATGCGGACGTGCATTGTCCTGTTGGAACAGCAAGTTCCCTTGCCGGTCTAGGAATGGTAGAACGATGGGTTCGATGACGGTTTGGATGTACCGTGCACTATTCAGTGTCCCCTCGACGATCACCAGTGGTGTACGGCCAGTGTAGGAGATCGCTCCCCACACTATGATGCCGGGTGTTGGCCCTGTGTGCCTCGGTCGTATGCAGTCCTGATTGTGGCGCTCACCTGCACGGCGCCAAACACGCATACGACCATCATTGGCACCAAGGCAGAAGCGACTCTCATCGCTGACGACGACACGTCTCCATTCGTCCCTCCATTCACGCCTGTCGCGACACCACTGGAGGCGGGCTGCACGATGTTGGGGCGTGAGCGGAAGACGGCCTAACGGTGTGCGGGACCGTAGCCCAGCTTCATGGAGACGGTTGCGAATGGTCCTCGCCGATACCCCAGGAGCAACAGTGTCCCTAATTTGCTGGGAAGTGGCGGTGCGGTCCCCTACGGCACTCCGTAGGATCCTACGGTCTTGGCGTGCATCCGTGCGTCGCTGCGGTCCGGTCCCAGGTCGACGGGCACGTGCACCTTCCGCCGACCACTGGCGACAACATCGATGTACTGTGGAGACCTCACGCCCCATGTGTTGAGCAATTCGGCGGTACGTCCATCCGGCCTCCCGCATGCCCACTATACGCCCTCGCTCAAAGTCCGTCAACTGCACATACGGTTCACGTCCACGCTGTCGCGGCATGCTACCAGTGTTAAAGACTGCGATGGAGCTCCGTATGCCACGGCAAACCGGCTGACACTGACGGCGGCGGTGCACAAATGCTGCGCAGCTAGCGCCATTCGACGGCCAACACCGCGGTTCCTGGTGTGTCCGCTGTGCCGTGCGTGTGATCATTGCTTGTACAGCCCTCTCGCAGTGTCCGGAGCAAGTATGGTGGGTCTGACACACCGGTGTCAATGTGTTCTTTCCATTTCCAGGAGTGTATATATATTATGACTTTTGAACATTATTAAGGTAAATACATTGTTTCTTTTTTATCAAAATCTTTCATTTGCTAACTATGCCTATCAGTAGTTAGTCCCTTCAGTAGTTAGAATCTTTTATTTAGCTGGCAGTAGTGGCGCTCGCTGTATTGCAGTAGTTCGAGTAACGGTGATTTTTGTGAGGTAAGTGATTCATGAAAGGTATAGGTTATTGTTAGTCAGGGTCATTCTTTTGTAGGGATTTTTGAGTCAGATTGCGTTGCGCTAAAAATATTGTGTCAGTTTAAGCACAGTCATTTATAATTTTTCTAAGGGGACGTTTCATATGTCGACCCTTAGCCGAGGATATCTCACTGGAATCCTCTGTTTTGTTCTTGTAGTTTGTGTAATTAGTGTAGCTATTGTTTATTGCTAGTGCGTAATTATAGAGAGAATTTCCTTTGTAGTTGTAGTTTTTCATTGCTGTACAGTAAAACAGTTGTGGCATGCATGTAGATTTGCACCAAGTATTTCGCAGCTGCGCTTGTAATTAACGAGATATTATTTTCAGTGCTATGCTAATGTGTATTCTTGTTTTTGCTCTTCAAATTATGCTTTTCTTGTTATCGTGTGAAATACGTGATAATTATGGCGTATGAAAAACGTAACACTAGGCTCCAAAGTAAATTAAGAAATGACAGTGAAGACGAGAGTAGTGTGTTAGCGCCACTGTGTAATGAATTAACAAATATTCAGAATAGTAATTTGGTAACTGTGCATAGGGAAATGGACCAGGCAACAAATAATGGTGTAAACAGTGAAACAATTAGTGAACAGGGAAGCATAATCGATCGATCGGTCGGCAACAGCTCGCCTCAGGAATCCGAAATGACAGGACACAATCTTGCAAATACTGTAGATTCAGGTTTTGCGTCTTCACCGTTTTCTCAAATAAGTCAAGAAACATTTTCTGCTTTTCAAAATGCGAATATTGCCGGTTCAAATGCACTGCCGAATAGCACTGAGGAACATGTTTCAGACACCAGTGCATTGTTATTGCAGTTAACGCAACAAATGGGACAAAGGCTACAAAAGTTAGACACAACGCTTGAACAAAATCAGAAACAAATGGAACAAAATCAAAAACAGTCACAGCAACAAGTGGAACAAAATCAGAAACAAATTAAAAAAACACTTCAACAAACATGTGAAGATTTAACTACTGAGTTACACAACATCGAATTGAAATGTCAAAAAGTCTGTAATGACGTAGAAACACAAATTTGTGAGCATTTGCAACCTATTTTTTCGCGGCATGAAAATGCATTACAGAATGATGAAGCAAACTATTGTTCATGAAAATCAAAAGACCTTCCGGGCTAAAACTGACTCAGTTGCATCTACCGATTCGGTTACGCAACTTGCAGAAACTCAGGAAAACTTAAAGGACACAGTAGATACTCTGAAAATTGGTTCAGAAAGACACATGGTGGAAATTAGTTCATTATCAGAGAAAGTAGTCGAACTTTCGGATCAGCTAAATAATTTATCTACGAAGGTAGATGATACTCTGAATGACACAAGACCGGTAATCTTTAATGACACAGAAGAGTATGAACAAATTAGAAAATTCAAACAAAATCAGAATTAAATCAATACACAGTAGAAAAGAGAAATCCAGGAAGTACAAGATCAGTTAGCACAAGTAATACAAGAATTACATATTTCAGAGGACACTCGCGCTCCAATACAGGAAGAGGGACATAGAAATACGGAACAGCCACAATATAATAACACAGGGCACTTCGGAAATTATGAAAGAAATTGGCAAGGTACACCGAATTTTGAGATGGAGCCGCCGAAACGACGTAACAATGACCGACATGCGACTCGGCGACATGATGATTTTGACTATAAGCTGTTCATTACTACAAGTAAATTCAAAACATTTAAGAATTCCGGCAACGACATTCATCCACAAGTGTGGCTGCATCAATTCTTTCATTGTTTTCCTCCCAACTGGTCATCAGAGCACAGATTAGAATTTGTGTGTGGCTATTTAGAGAATGAACCAGCTGTAAGAATGCTATCGGTCATTCACGATTGTCACAGAGAAGGAGAATTTTATCATGGCTTCCTCTCAGCATATTGGTCTCAAGCTACACAAGACCGAGTAAAACATAGCATCATAATGATGAAACATTACGAACAATCAGAATTTTCCAGTCTTGTGAAATATTTTGAAGACATGTTGCATAAGAATCAGTATCTTTCAAACCCATACAGCCCCTCAGAACTCATCAGTATTTGCTTAATCAAATTGCCTGAACATTTACGACATATTATTTTGGCAGGACGTTGCAAAGACGACATTGAAGCTTTTCAGGGACTGTTACAAGAATTGGAAATTGACACTGACAATCGCGGAACGCGAAAACAGGAGCACAACAATTATAGGTCACATCCGTCACAATTCCGCGATGACAGAAATAATAACTGGACACAACAGGGCTATTCTTACACTGCAAATCCTGACCACAACAGACACCACCCGTATGACAACCGTTGGCAGAGTAGTAATAATTACATAGAAAGATCGCATTTCCATAGTAATGAATGTGACAGAGACAGCCATAGAAACAGACAATATGGGAACCAAAACAATTATTATCAAGGGAGACAGAATGAATTCAGACACAACGGTCCTCCGTGCAGTTACGATTCCGGGAGAAATTTTCCACCACATGGCCGACAAAAAAGAAAGTATGTAAACTACCGACAAAACGACAGACCTGAATTTCATCAGAACTGGCGGGATCCAAACAGGGCAGGGCCCTCTCGACAAGGTGAATTTGTAGAAGTTATGTCTCCAAATCCCAATAACGACGCGCGCCAACAAAGACAATCACTTGAACCGCAGGCAGCCAAGTGCACCGGCTGGTTCAGAGAAAAATAACATAGACGCTAACCTTGAGAAAAATTTTGGCATTCCTTACCGACGTATACAACATGATAATTGCTTTAAGTTGAAACTCTGCACACTAGAAAGGGTACAAGGATTGCACTACATTTCACATGTAAAACCGTTTATTGAGAGATAATCTGTTTTTTAGTCTTTGCTATAAAATTTTTCACTTCACGTTACTAGTACTATTTGTCACACTTAGAAACTGTTAACATGCAACTATGTTCTAAAGTTAACTATCCAGTCAAGAACCTAGGGAACTTATTTAGACAAGTAATTACAAATGCATTGTTATAGTGAACAGAGGACACAGTGTTACTGTGTGTGTACATTCTTGCTTGTTAGTTGCACGATTACATAACGACTATAAGGCTCACATACTTAGAACATATACCAGCACTGCTAACAAGATTTTAATGCAACATTTTGGTTTACTTGAAAAGACGTTCTTTATTTGAATTACATTCTGTGAGATTAAAGATGACTTAGCATTTGCTTTCTTTGACAGCTACACGATTATATCACGACCCTACTATAATGTGACACAATTTACATTGTTGCATTTGCGGTGTATCTGTTTCATATCTGCACAGTTTTTCTGAATTCTTCTGGAAAGTAAAACACGTTTTAGTAGTAACTTTTGCGGTAGAGCTACAATGAGACAGCCTTTTTCGTAGCACAACAATACATTACAGTATAGTACTTTCTTGATCACGGTACTGTACGTAATAACTACGATCTCTATACATAGCATTTCACTTTTGGTTATTACGAGGTAAATACATTGACTTCTACAGAACTTTGCTTACGAACGACGATAATTACTACACTTGGCACGTTTTTAACCTTAAGTAATGACAGAGTTTATCTTAGAACAAGACGCACAGTTTAGTGCTACAGTACACGTATTTGAGTGATTAATTTTGTACTTAAAACATTTATTTTAAAGATTTTTGAATTACAAAGATACAAAGGTTTTCCGTGATACATTTCATTCCATTGCTGTAATCTGTAACACCTGAGGGTATAATTACATAAATCCTCAGGGAGGTACACACTTACTTTGTGTACCATGTGTGTAGCAAACACAAGGAGCCCTAGCTAATATGGTATTTGCTTATACAACTTTACACATCGGTACCATATTTCTCTAACACATAAATTACACAGCTATCTGATCATTTAACTGAGAGAGAAAAACATTTTTTTTAGTATGTCAGTGACACATGTTTACGCAATTACACAGCTGGATAACTTCATACTTATGAAATTGTATTTCGTCTGTACTTTGTGAACTGTTCATATTTTTTTGGAACCATTGTGATACTATGAGAGCTGTGAATGTTGTATTTGGTATGGCATCATGATTTTTAAAGTACGTTTGAGGTAGATGACACTATTGAAATGAGGAGAGAATTTTTTTTTAGGTTTTGAAATTATTGGAGGAAGCTATGACGATTTTCATATTTGACAGAGGTGTTATGATGTTATTATTACTTCAACGATGTTTATTATGCTGCTGAGGTATCTTTATGGTCAATAAGCTGATGCAATATGACGAATTTGATTATGCCACATATTTATTATGATGAAATATTGAAGAAGTGTCGACGAATATGTATATGGGTAATAAGGTAAGGAATAATGGGTGGTGGTTAGGGACTCTGATTTGAGAAAAAGGATGTTGGAAACCAAGAATCATACTTTAAGAGTCATGAAATGTGTGTACATGCGTGTTTGTATCACAAAGCCGGTGAAAAGTTTTTGCACACTGTTATATTTATAGGATTTTGTTTCTACACATTTGTAACGCAAATTCTCAATTTGTGAAATCTTTATATATGAGACTGTCACTGCTATCGTAAATATTTCGGTAAGAAAGTTAAGTGACCTTCACATAATGCGTCGTGGGCGCCTAGCTGTGCCACCTGCCCGGAGAAAAAGCTATTAGGTGGAGAAAAAAAAAAGAGACCATAAACCTCGATATTGACATTCCTTTGTAGAAAGCATCGCAAATACGACACTTTCTGATATTTATTGAAATGACTAATGAAATGATGAGAAACATTTCACGGCTATTGTCTTGCTAGTTGAGAGATTTTTTACTGCCTTACTAAATGCCATAGTTGCTTAGTTTTTGTTTTAATATCTAGTTTCTAGCTGCACTGCAGCATTGGTTAAAATAAAATTTAATAGATCTATTAATATATATATTTTATGCCTACAGATCCAGTAAATAATAATTTTATGATCTACTTCCAAAAAAAAAAAAAAAACGAGGAAGCACAAAAAGACTTTTCCCTTCACAGGAATTGCATACATAATTTTTGTCAATGACTGGGTATCTTGTTTTGTAGAGTAAGTCAAGGTGATGTATCACTCTAGTGTTAAGATGTGACGTAGGTATTAGACATGGCCATCTTTACTGTAATACTTTTTCTGATTGAGCTTTGTCATGTTTAGATATAAGTTATAGCATTTGCTGCTGCTGTTTGCGAGGCATAGTGTTACTAAATTTCACTTTGTATTACTCTGCATCTTTGATGGCCCACCAATACCATAATTTCTACAAGGACTACAGTGGGTCTGCATCTTTGATGGCCCACCAATACCATTATTTCTACAAGTACTGCAGTGGGTCTGCACCTCTAGTGGCCCACCAATACCGTAACCTTTAACAGGACTACAGTGGGTCTACTCTGTGATGACCTACCTACCAATATTCTTCAAAACTTCGACTGACTCTGCTGTGGGTTTGCGCTGTTGTGGCCCATTACCTGTCTGCATGTCAAGAGTCAGCACTGTCTTCCTGTTGGAAGGACAATACTACTTCTTCAAGACTGCATGGAAATCCACTAGTTCCATGTGCATTTTCTTTTACTGCTTAGACTTTGACAAAAAAAACACTGCAATTTTACTGTAATGAATGATGAGGACTGTCTTTATGGACTGTGAGAAAATGTTTGCTTTTGACCAACATTGTATCAATAAGTGTGTGCATTTGATTTCTTTGTTATTGTAATTATGAAAAAATTTTTACAAATCTGTATTGCCCACTGCCCAAAACAATTTGTAAAATTTATTTGTGGGGAGCATGGGGGCTATGAAAGTAGGCTGTTTAGGTTTTTATGTAGGTAACACCACGTAGCGCTCTGTATGAAAATCACTGACTGTGCTGTGTGCAGTCTGTGGCTGGTTTGCATTGTTGGAATTTGCTATTGTAGTGTTGGGCAGTTGGCTGTTAACAGCGCATAGTGTTGCGCAGTTGGAGGTGAGCCGCCAGCAGTGGTGGATGTGGGGAGAGAGATGGCGGAGTTTTGAGAGCGGATGATCTGGACTTGTGTCCATCAGAGAGAGTAAATTTGTAATACTGGATATCATGAACTGATATATATATATATATATATATATATATATAATGACTTTTGAACACTATGAAGGTACATACATTGTTTGTTTTTTATCAAAATCTTTCATTTGCTAACTATGCCTATCAGTAATTAGTCCCTTCAGTAGTTAGAATCTTTTATTTAGCTGGCAGTAGTGGCGCTCGCTGTATTGCAGTAGTTCGAGTAACGAAGATTTTTGTGAGGTAAGTGATTCATGAAAGGTATAGGTTATTGTTAGTCAGGGCCATTCTTTTGAAAGGATTTTTGAAAGTCAGATTACATTGCGCTAATAATATTGTGTCAGTTTAAGCACAGTCATTTATAATTTTTCTAAGGGGACGTTTCAATATGTGCGCCATCAGTATTACGTATATAATGAGTTACATAAACATTATTTACCTTGCAGTATGTCTGTCGTGTAATTGAGATTAAAAATGGTTTTTGGGTCGAGTGATGCTTTTGTGTGAAATATCAGTGTAAGAGAAAGTTAAATGATTGCGCTGCACTAATGGCTGAACATTCGGATCATCAACGGGTGAGGGAGCCCAGATTGATTCGCATCGTGTCGGTTGCACTCCCTCACATGGTGTCACACTAGTAAACGCGAAAAATGATCAGAAATGATAATCATGTACTTTATACAGACTAATTCTTTTGGCAGTTGTGGCATAGTGGTTTCTGAGGCTGTGTTTGTTCATTTGCTGTTGTTTAGGTTTAGGGAACTCAACATAGTAATCATTCTCAACTGTATATAGTCTTCATGGACAAATTAACTTCAGAACTAGTAAAACAGTTTCTTTGTTCATGTTAAAACAACATTATAGTAAGGAAACAGAGTAGCTGTCTAAATAATAAATCCAATTTAAAAACCAAAGTACTTAAAATTTTGCTGTTTGGCCACTATGAAAACATAATAAATGTATAAAAAGGAAAAGTAACTCTGATAAATGTATAACCTTTACGTAAGTGCCATCTGCAAGAAGATATTGTTAACCGATTGCAAGAACAGTCAGCGTCACAGATACATCTTTGGAGCTGAGTGTATGAACCATGAATGGATAAAATTTAAGGGTATTGTAGAGTGTCCTGTAGAAAGACATGTGCGATAAATATTTGTGATGGAGCAGATACACATATAAACCAAATCAGAATGTAAGCTGTGAAATCCAAGGGAGTTTCATCTCAGATCCAGAGGAAATCAAGGTCTTAGTGACTAACGATGTTTGAACGAAGCCATCTTGAGTGTAATGAGAGCAACCTGAGGGCGTTCGGTGAATTAGAAAGTAAATGTTTAGGACAATCTGATGTAAAATCCTAAGTTTTTTTTCGTTAGTGAATCAACAAATCAAAGTTATCTATACAGTTGGTCAGTGATTATACTGCTCCGAAACGGAAGTGATGGAGATGAGAGCGAAATACTAAATTACTTGTTTGGGAATGGTTTCAGGTCATACTATCCCTCTTTTAAATCATCTGCGAGGCCCGAAAGACAGATGTAGACATAAATGATCCCAGAAAACGAAATCAAGTACAGGGTTTTTAACGCTTTATAATATTTATTATATTTAACTTACAGTTATAAATGATATGCCAAATGAAAGAGCAACTTAAACAGTTTTACCAAGAACCTTATAAATGTTCAATGTGAGCACCATTTGTCACATGGCACACATCAAATCTATAGACGAGTTCTTCCCAAACGTTGATAAATGTGTCTTCAGTGATTGTAGCAACAGCTGATTCAATCCGGTTTCTTAAATCAGAGAGGTCTGCTGGTAGCGGATGCTCGCACACACGATCCTTGATGAAGCCCCAAAGGAAAAAATCGCATGGTGAACGTGGAGGCCATGCAAAGCAAGTCCTGTCATTGGGCCCCTTGAGGCCTATCCAGCACTTGGCTATAGACTCGATGTGTGCCGTGTGACAAATGGTGCTCACATTGAACTTTTATAAGGTTCTTGGTAAAACTGTTTGAGTTGCTCTTTCATTTGACATATCATTTATAACTGCAAGTCTAATGTAATAAATATTATAAAGCGTTAAAACCCCGATATTCATATATAAACACCCTGTATAATCACTCAAAAGGGCTCTATATAAATTGTTCATAAGAGTATGGTGGCCTAACAGAAGTAATTTATCCTAAGTTACAGCAAAAGCGAAGCGTTCCAAGCAATGGAAAAACGAAGTAGGCCAGTCTGGTGGTTTACAAGAAAGGTGTTTGGATATATACACGTAAATATGTGTTGTTGATATCAATCTGTCGTAAATTATACAGAACACCTTTCAAGTCTGGTATCATAACTTTTTTCACAAAGGAAAGACCTGCTCCGAACTGACCACAGTTTTCGTAAATAGAGATATTGTGAAACTCAATGCAATCTGTCAGCACATAGGAATGGGTTGTTGCCGTAATCCTCGACTACCAAAATGCGTTGGACACAGTACCAAACTCTAGTATGGTGAACAAAATACACTGTCGATTATTAAAATTGCAATTGATTATTAAAATTGCAACATCATAAAGGCAGCAGGTGACAAACGTCAAATAGCCATGAAATGCTACATTCTTGGGTATGTAAACTGTCGTCATGGAATTTCAGTGCAGCACTAGAAAGTGGGTAGGTGTGACACCATCTACATTCTATATACAAGGGAGGATTATACAGAGAGTTGCCCATTCAGAAATCATATTTGAATATTGATGATTGTGAGAAGATCATGTGATTCCTCATGCAAGATGGGCAAACGTCCACCAGCGGTAGGATCATGGCCTCTCGATACTGTGGATTGCTATTTGGGCTGGACAATATCCGACAACTGCCATGCAGACGTGTGTTGGATAAAAACGTGGAAACACCAACATCAAAATAGATTACCATACCTAATACGGTGTAGGAATCCTGACAGCATCCAAAAGAGCATCCAGTCATCTCAGAATGGATAAATACAGATCCTGTATGGTTCTCGAGGAAGCATATATCACTTCTCCTGCAAAGTAGCGGGATTTAACTGTCAGTGTAATTTAGCGTTCTGTGCAAATTAATTTTGCCACTGAAAGTCTCATCTGTAGAAAATAATGACAGCTGGTGCTCCCACACCGGCAGCAGCACCATTTTGACAGGTAAATTCAGTGACAGACACGCTGTCCCATTAGTACCACTAGGAGGAATACACCCAGTGCCATTTTGTGATGTCAGTATTTGTAGGCATTGCGTTATCAACAGTAAACACGCATGCTGCCCAAAGGTGTCTCGCATATGTTACCGGCGTGAGCGCGCCTTGAAGCTCTATGATGTCAAGAAAACACCCAAAGGACTCTAACTGTATACCCTAAAATAAACCCAACTTTCACCTGCTCGTTGTAGGCAGCAGTGGCATGGGAGTGATGGCTCGCACTGACTTGTGTCCAGTGGTGGCTCACAGCAGTATCGACGTAAGTGTGCTCTTGGAGCATCTCTGCTCAGCAAAGAGGTCTTCGCCCCTGTCCAGTCGCGTCAGCAGTGGTGCCTAGGTGATCATGTATTTCTACAGGAATTTCTCAGGTGTCCAGTGTGAAAGGGATGCGGCCACCTCATGTTTGAGGGATCCTAATGGGCACCTGTGCATGGCTTGGAAACTGACGGCCACGTCACTTTGCGGGGGCTCTTGGTGCATCCCGATTTCTGGGGACGTGTGCGGTAGCCTCCTGTGTGGTCTAGTGGACAGGGGGCAGTGGGCAGTGCCTGCGCACATTGGAGCCTTTTTTCTATTAGCGATCTTTTGTTTAATAGGATAAGTGCCTGTTAATCAAAATGAAATGGGGGTGACATGGAAAAGCACTTAAGAGAACAATAGGTTAAGTACCAGTCAGTCAAAGAAGAACAATAGGTTAGCCCCTGAGGGCATACCTGTCCCTGATGTAGGCAACCCACACTAACAAAATGTGCCAAAACATAGCTTGTACCCCTACTGACCACGTGCTGTGGACACTTTCATGATCCGTTTTCATATTGCAGACTTATATTCTTGCTGGTGACTAAGTTCTTTCTCAAATTACATGTAGTTTTGGCCTGCTGTATTCTTCTCACAATTCCTTTCCAGGCTTATACCATCAATTGCGATCCTGCTTTGCACATAGGTAAATTTATCCATTACTTCTAACTCCACTCTTTCGGTTCTTATTCTTAGAGGTTCATATTCTTCTTCAGTAATGCATATCATCAACTTGGTCTTCTCTTTAGTCTTTTTCCATCTGATCAAAAGTATACAGAATAATAGCTGAAGGGTTGGTCATGAGAATTCAGTGACTTCAAGCATGGACTAGTCATGGGGTGACACCTGAGTAGCAAATGCATCAGGGACATTTCAATCCTTCTAAAGCTGTGCATGTTGATTGTTGGTAAAGTGATTGTAAAGTGGGAAAACGAAGAACCAACCATAGCTAACACAAGACTAGACAGACCTCATGTACTGACAGTCAGTGCCCAATGAGTACTGTGTAGTTGTAAGAAAATCGCAAGAAATGAGACCAAAGCAACATCTGTGAGTTTCAAAGTGCTACCAGCAGTCCAGTAAACACACTGAGTGTGCTTATTCAGTTAATAAGAATGGGGTACAATGGTTGACCAACTTCTGATAACACATGCATTCATGTAAGCAATGCCAATGGACACTTGAAATGGTGTAAAGAGCCACGCCATTGGAGAGTGAATGGCTCTAAATGATTAATTTGGAGTGATGAATCACAATATACGTTGTGACAGTCCTTCGGATGGGTTTGTGTTTGGTAAATGCCTGGAGAACCTCGCCTGCCATCACACATGACCAACAGTGAAATGTAGAGAATGTGGTGGTACTGTCTGGGGTTTTTTTGTGGTTCGAGTGTGATCCTGTTATTGTCTTAAGAAATCCATAAAAGCGGCAGGATATGAGCACAAATGGCTCTGAGCACTATGGGACTTAACATCTATGGTCATCAGTCCCCTAGAACTTAGAACTACTTAAACCTAACTAACATAAGGACAGCACACAACACCCAGTCATCACGAGGCAGAGAAGAAAATCCCTGACCCCACCGGGAATCGAACCCGGGAACCCGGGCGTGGGAAGCGAGAATGCTACCGCACGACCACGAGATGCGGACAATATGAGCACATTTTACATCATTATGTACTGCATAAAGTAGGGGAATCTTTCATAATCGATGATTGCTTGTATCAGCATTACCCTGTAAATAAGGTAGCATCTGTGAGGCATTGATTTTTGGCCAGTAACATTCCTGAAATGGAGTGGTCTGTCCAGAATCCTGTCTTGAACATAACGGAACACCTTTGTGATAAGAGAAAACGTCAGTTTAGCTCAAGATCCCAGAATTCATCATCATTACCTTCTCTAAGTTCGTGTTTTGTGGAACAATGGGCTGCCATTCCTCCACAGAGATTCAGACACCTGTAGAGTTCAAGCAGTCTTAAAGGAGAATGGTGGACACACCCAATACTAATGTCCAGTAATAGGTATCTGAAAATTTTTGATTGGATGGTATAGATAAGAATAAATATGAATCTCACCCAGTACTTCGAGTGCATTGAGAGCTGAGTAATGAAAAGCTTCAGGACGTCACTTTAAAAGCCACAGTACATGGTGTAACGGATGTTGCATAAACAACAGATATTATTGTCTTTCTTTTTATTCCATTCTCAGATTCTATATCAACAGAAATACTTCCAGTAGCGAAAAACAGCTGGGAATGAACCGCCTGTGTACTGTGCATCACACCATGTACCACATCAACTGCAACCAGTGATCAAAGAATTTATTAACCAGCAGTTATGAGACGATATTGTTGAGAAATGGACCATACCCTCAGGAGTGCTAGTGGTGGTCATACTGAAGAGAAGTGTGGATAAGACGAAGGTATACTGCTTTTCTTGTGATTGTCTGAACCTTAAGAAGTGCACTGTTACAGATGCTCCTCCACTGTTGAATATAGTGGAAACTTTAGATAATCTTGGGCAATGCAGATATTTTTTTTACCATAGATCTGCTGAATGATTATCATCAGATGCAGAGCCAGAGGATAGACCAAAGACAGCATTTATGATCTTGTCAGGACATTATCGGTATTAGAGTATGCCACATGCATTTAAAAATGCACCAGCTACATTTCAGCACCCCTCAGATGACGTTCTGTGAGGACTGAATCCTAGGCAACGTACCATCTATTTCAATGACATATTGGCCTTGTAAAAAACATGGAGGAGAGTGTGTAGCAGCTAATGAAGGCTTTAAATGGTTGCGTGTGGAACACGTTACACTTGGTATAAAAATGTCACTTCTCAGTACAGGAGGTGCAGTATTTAGGGCATGTAATTAGTCACGAGGGAATCTGTAGGGATGTGAGGATAATAAAACCCATACAGGATATTCTGCAACCATGCACAGATAAGGAATTTCACTCTGGCGAATAACTGTTGGAAGTTTGTACCGACATTTGCAGAAATAGCATGGTCAATCGCTAATACACTGACAAAAGGACTGAATTCCGAGAATTTCACTCGTTATCAAAGTTTAAAAATGTATGCTGATGACGAAAGAACTGTTCACAATTGGATCGATAGTGGTTCCCCAAAACTACGAAAAGAAACTTGTGCTATCATGTCACATGAGCAATTATGTACTCACCTGTGTATTAAGGCAGGAAGTGGACATGGCAAAACATCAAATCATTTATTCGTGACATAAGATAAAAAGAGAAGAAAAGGACAACTTTATGAAGAAGAAAGAGATGCCGCGTCTCAGATAGGGAATAACATAATATCGATGTCATTTATACTGGAGGAAATTTGAAGTCATAATGGATCACGCAGTGTTGAGTTGACTCTTATGTTTGAATGAGTCATCGAAGAGGAGTAAGCAGAGGGTGCTAAAATTCAGTGAAGTTGACTTTGAGGTAAATAATGGGAATCTTCTGCGATATCTGTCTATCAAGATTAAATTAGTAACATGATTTCACATGGAAGACCACCATATCTGTAGACAGCCTCACCAGCGTTATGTTCGCAGATTACTTGAGAATGGCAATAAACCTTAGACCGATGTCGTAAGGATTATTAAACATTTTGCAGATAGTCTGGATCTTTCCTTTGAAAATGTCATACTTTGACCTATGCTATGCTGTGGATCAAATTGAACGGAATATGGTTCATATTACACCTTCTTCAACAACATCATTACATTTAAATGCCCACTTGGCACAACTGATTCCGCTCTTTAAAAACGGTTTTAATCGATAGTGTCACAGTCGTATTTCACTGGAATTGTCTTTTTTGTGAGAATATAGAAACTGTGAACCCCTGAAAAAATACTGAGCACACCATTCGATAGCCCACGTTATCATTTCACCGCATCTCTTGCCTATATATTGAACTCCTTTTAATTTCCTGTATAGGAGAGCCAGTTATTAGCATTGCTGACATATTTTTCGATTTCGATTCCCACACTTGTTTTGAGGTGACAGATGCGTTTCAGGTATATTACAGTACATTATTCATTTATGTGGTAAAGATATGGCGTTCTGTACAAAGAACAAGGGTCCTATCTGTATTTTTTTTCATTGTATTCAAAGTCCGCATTGGGTCACAACGTATATCAGAACTCCCTCCGTTCTCATTTAGTTATCGGGATATAATACGGTAGAAATATTTCAGATATTTCTACATACCTTCAAATATTGTTTTTTATATTCAGATACTGAAACATAGTTGTAAACTGTTTCGTTCTGTTGCCATCAATCTTTAGCAGCGATTCTTACATTATTGCACAACGATTGGGCAATGGGCATTGGGTCACAACGTATATCAGAAATCCATCCGTTCTCATTTAGTTATCGGGATATAATACGGTAGAAATATTTCAGATATTTCTACATACCTTCAAATATTGTTTTTTATATTCAGATACTGAAACATAGTTGTAAACTGTTTCGTTCTGTTGCCATCAATCCTTAGCAGCGATTCTTACATTATTGCACAACGATTGGGCTATTAACCTTTTCATGGTTGTATATTAGTAATTCCAGTCATCATCCAATATCATATACTGACATGGCTAGTTAATAGTTTCACTGAATATCTCCGAAATATTGGCTTAATGGTTACCTCTCAGGAAGTACCAATGAAATGGAAAAATCATTGAGGTAATGTATATGCAACTATATTTCGCTCTTGAGAAATATCGCAATAAACAAAATATAAAAACAGTAATAAAATTTAGAAAGGCTGAGGTTAACCGACTATCATTTACGTTCTAAATAACTTTATCTTCTGAGCAGTAGGGAATAGCAAGACTGAATATTTTCAGTTCCCTTTCAAAGATCTTCTCTGTAGGTCAACTTAGCTCGTTCTAAAAGTGATCAAAAATTTGATGCAGATCAGTTTTTTCAGCTAATATTATCGCTGTGGATATTACAATTATCTAAAGCAAATAAAAATTCATATCGGAATCTATCTGTAGATAACATGCACAACCCTTAAGCAGGAATTTTAATAATAGTTATGGGTGAGCGTTACGCAGGGTATCTTATCTAATTTTGTCACCTCGTATTTCCGAAATGAAACAAAATGTGAAAGTTCAATCGGCCAGGGAGGTACCTATGTCAGTGACTCATGCAATGGGGAGGAATGCACAATCCCTACAAGTAAACAAATATCACTTTCGACATAAAATTAAGTTTTTTTTAAATTATAATTTTTTTCTGCCGAAATGTAAGCTAGAGATACAATTAGTGATAGTAGTCATGTTTTTACCTCTCTAAACCTTATAGATATTAGGATACGTAGACTTGAAATCACGGAAACTGTGTCACAGTTTCTGCTGAAATGCTGCAATACGGATTGTCTGCACTGTCCTGAAGGCTGTTGTAGGCAACCCATGCTCTGCGCTTTATGGCAGATACCGTGACGCCGTTGCCGTTCTTTAGCCTTCGTATTCCGGAACGTATGAGGTTTAAAACAGTGGAAAGAAGTCTGCTGTCACTAACTGTACCACTAGTTTCCATTTCTGTAGAAAAAGAAACAACAAAAAAGAAACGTAATTTTGTGTTGAAAGTGATATTTGTTTTTGTTTATGGATTATTTTTTAAATTTTGTTTCGTTTCGGAACTATATGAGGTGGCGGAGTTAGGTGCGACACTCTCTGTACTATATCTCTATGTTAACGTTTTGTACAAATTTTCTTTCTAAGAATGGGGCTGAGCAACATATTATTTCAGAATGGAAATATGTTCACTTAATGAATTCCTTCTTTCTCTGATTTAACAAAGAAGTGGATCATGAATTTTTAAGAGAAAGATTGAGAGCGTTTATTTCCATGTAAATTATGAAATACGTTTGCCCATGTTACATGCTTCCACCATATACTACATTTGTTAATGGTGTTGCACAGACTGATATTCATAAATCAAAGTAATATTTTGTTAGCCGAAGCTCATATTATGTGAAAAATGTTGCATTGTCCTTTCACTTTCTGTTAGAATTTTTTTATCTTAGTAATTCCTCTTCTTTTTTTCCTTCTTCCTCACCTTGTCCTATGTCTCTATTGGTACCCTTTGTTGTGTATATGAGATGAAACAATGTGGCAGTTGGTGGCAAGATGCCATACCCTTCCTGAAGTCAACATTCACCCTCTCTCCCTCCCCCCCCCCCCTCAAGGACGGAATTCGTGTACCCCATCTTACTGTGTCTAGAGTAAATCGCAGGGTCAAGTGTTAGAACGTTTTCTAAACATTTATGTAGTGTACTCTGAGTCGAAACGTGGGAATCAACCCAGTATTTAGCTACCTGCATGTGGGAAACTTTATAAAATCTACATCCACTCTAGTTAGGTCACCGGTCTGGCAGGTGGATTCGATCCAAGGACTGGCGTCTCTCCAAATCCCGGAAGCGGTGTGTTAACGCACCAGGCTATCTGAGCAGGTCTTTTTCTATTAGTAATCAACGTTGTTTTTTCTCTCCTGAAAGCAATGCCAAGAAATGTGAGAATTTTATAACCCTAAGTTTGATTTCTCATGGAGCAAAAGTACTACTAAGAGTGATAAATATAAGACTTCACAGAAGATTGGAAGTAAATACTGGAGTGGAGCAGTATGCAATTAGCACAGGGAAAGACACAAGCGATGCAATTCGACTGTTGAGAATTATAGGTGAGAGATACATTGAAAGCGAAAGAGAAGTTTAAAGTGTTTTCATTGACTTGGACAAAGCCCTTGATAAACTGAAAAAATTAATGGACATTCTAAGACAGAATGGAGTCGACTTCAGGGATAGAAAGCTGATTAATAATCTGTACCTACAATAAAAAATAGGAGCACAGATTCGGAATGAGATGACATAGCAAAGCACAACTGGAAGAAAGGTGAGACAAGATTACTGTCTCTTCCCAATATTGTTTAACATTTATTTGGAGCACATCACTCAGAAATGTTTGAAAAAAGCGCGGAGTGCGGGTTGGTGATAGGAGGATAGAATAAGGGCTGTTGATGATATATCGAAACACTTTTCATAAGGTCTGGATATATACTGGCGATATTTCTTCCCAATGTATCGATATATCGATATAGAAATGGCAATATCGAGTGGCGATATTTTTATTTTATATTATATTTTTTTACCATTTTCGGTGATATTTGAAACTGTTCTTTTGAAATTGTAGTAGAACTTAATTTTACTTTCACTGTGTGAATGAGTCCTACTACTTATTGAGCTTCCATCACGTCCAGTCTTTACCTCTGAGTGCGTAAAGCAAGTCAAGGTGGCCCAAAGAAGTCCGACTGCACGGGGTGGTGGCGATGTGATTGGAATAATAAGAATTTCGATGTGAAGATAAGGCAATTTTTAACACAGCTAGTGTGCTGTTTCTTTACATCGGCATTCTTCAAAAATAGTTGCTGAAAACGATTAACGAAAATTTAAATGACGAGATAGGTCTTTGCGGCAAACGTATGAGGGCAAATGCGGACTTAATCAGCGTTGAGCACTACTAACAGAAACTGCAACGTTTAACTTCACCACGCAATTTTGACACTACAACTGCTATGTCGCTGGCGTTTGCAGGAATGAAAAAAAAACCAGGTAAGTCGATTTGAAGTATTCCGAACAAATCCCGTATATGACGAAAGAGAACAATAGACCCATAGGATACCTTTTATTGTGTTTTACCATTGTTAGCAAATTCTTGTTGTAAGGGGGATAATAATAAATCAATACTTAAGTATATATCTCTAAAACGGCAGTATATTTACAACATGCAGTAGATATTTTTATAGGCTGGTACATCGATATCTTTCCCGCCGATATATAGACGTATTGATACCTTCTTTACATACCGAGGGCCGATGTTGATATTATATAACATCGATATATCTGAAACTAGCTATTTTTAAAATCATCAGCAGTCCTAGATAGAATGTATTCGATTTACGGATGATATTGTGTTATTAGCACAGAGCGAAAAAACTATGATTGGCGAGTTATAAGAAGTAAAAGCTGCGAAGTATGTGTAATAAGAATTAATAAGAGAAAAACAAGTTGTACGGTGATAGTGCAAGAAAAGCAAGAACAAATATAAAGTTAGGAAATGATAATATAAAATAAGTCAATGCTTTCTGATATCTGGAAAATATAATAATGGAAGATATGAGGTGCAATAATGTGGTGAAAATACATATAGCAATTGTCAAGTAGTCATTTAATAAGAACTGGAGGCTTCTATATGGGTGCATGGGCAATGTCCGGAGGAAGAGATTGACGAAATACTTTGCGGGGAGCGTGGCGTTATACAGAGCTGAGAAATGGACACCAATGGAAGAGGAAGGAAGAAGAATAGAAGTATTTGAGTTGTGTGTTTCTAGGAGGATCAGAGGAATAAAATAGACAAAGTGGGAAATGAGAAGATGTTGAGAAGAGTGGCGGAAGAGACAGAAATTTTAAAGGTACTGAGGAAGAGGAAATACGATTGGACAGACGTTGGATGAGAAAAGATTGCTTACTGATGGATGCTATGGAAGTAAGTGTGAATGGCAGACGAGGAAGAGGACACAGAAGAGGCCAGATGGTGGACAGGATACGGATAGAAAACAATTATGAGAAAACGGAGACGGCACAAGCAACAGGACTGCATGGAGAGCTACATTTGAAGACGTGCATAACACTAATGATGATGAATCCTCCACAGATTTGGGTATTTCACTAATTTTTTCTATGGTTGTTCTTCCAGTGCCGTAGTATAATTTCCAGATGTTTTCTGCTAAGGTGCGTTTTACGACCTGACCTGGAACTGAGCTCGCTGGCCTCAGAGACAGTCACTCCTACTGTATGTGGATTTCTTCATGTCTTGCAATCCAGACCTCTTCTCTGAAATCTAGTACTGAAATGTCTCGTGCTAAGAGCATCTTTCCCCTAGCGTTTTGCCAAATATTCAGTGCGTATGTTCATGAATCTGACAGGCCAGCTTAGGTCCTACTTCAGATCAATCGAATTATTTAACAGAAACTTCTATAGTTGAAGTGTAACGTTCTCGTTTCCCTCGTTAAAAGATCCACGCGCTCACGAAGAAAGTTTTTCTCTGAATCTATTCCTTACTATGAAAGCAACTTGTTCATTCGCAATTTCATTTTTACCTACTATACAGGGTGAATCACGACTGCGAATATTGCGGAGATAGAAAGTGCTAGTGATGTGCGGTTTTCACAGAAAGATGGTAGGCAGAGGCTCGTATTGTTAGCCAATCAACAGATCGTAATAATAATAATTAGAAAGTGTATCTTTTTGCGAAATATACACTTTTTTTAAATGGGAAAATACTTATTGACGTTAAAAAGCTAAAAGTGAGATAAATTAGAACGTCAGTACCGTTTGTTGCATGATTTTTGTGCGAGCCCTTTACGAGATATATTATTTTGAAAATTCCCGCACTGGCACATGTACAGTACTTGTGGTAGCACATACTAAAGATCAGCGTAAGTGCATACACTATTTACGTTGATTCTGACCAGTAATGAGACAACTGACCATCGCAAGTTGCGTTCAAAACGACTACCGGCAGTAGCAACAGACGCTTCCAGTGTGGTATGGAACGACTGACGACTGCTACACACGTGCCAGCATTTCGGCGGTGATGTCCGAGCAGGCTGCAGTGTTACGTCGTTGCATATCATCGGATATAGCTGGCATGTCCTTATAGACACCGCCTTTCAGCTTTCCCCGGAGAAAAAAGTCTACAGGGGTGAAACTTGGGAACGGGCCAGCCAAGGATGATTTGGAAAAGCTCGTGAAGACATGCTGCAGTACTTCGTGCACTATGGTCTGGACAGCCATCACGTTAGTACCATAGTTTCCCCCAGTCTGTGGAGGAACGTCTTCTAGGATCCGTGAAAAACGGTCTGTTAGTAGGCTGCTATACTTCTGCGCATTCAGTGTTCCGCCTATGAAAAATGCGCCTATGAGCTGATGGTTCACTATCCCATACCACACGTTAACACTCCATAGACGCTGACGCTCCACCCGAAGAAGCCAACGTGGATTGTCAACAGACCAATAGTGCATGTTTCAGCGGTTTGGTTCAAATGGCTCTGAGCACTATGGGACTTAACATCTGAGGTCTTCAATCCCCTAGAAATTAGAACTACTTAAACCTAACTAACCTAAGGACATCGCACACATCCATGTCAGAGGCAGGATTCGAACCTGCGACCGAAGCGGTCGCGCGGTTCCAGACTAAAGCTCCCAGAACCGCTCGGCCGCAACGGCCGGTTTCAGCGGTTTACCTGGCCATGTCGATGGGAGAAGACGTAGGGCACTGCCTGACTCACGCTACTTTCTCGAAATCTCCCCCTCCCTTCCCTCTCCCACCCCCACTCCCCAATCGCTCAATGAGGATTGAAACATCCTTTGCTGGAGTAGTAGCTGACATCCCCAGCAACTCGAGACAGGCAGAGGAACCTCAGGGAGTTGTCCATCAACACATCAAACTCCACCAGCAACAGACACACAAACGAGTCAGACAACACCCAACACCACACCCGTGTCCGTTACATCGTAGGATACAAGTAACAACAGGATGCCCCCCAAGACAACTGACTGCAGACCATCACAAGACACAGAAAATGCATCCACACAAGGACTGGCACAGCCACAGAGAAGGCGGAGGAGGAGAAACAACCGGAACAAAGGAAACACAACACGAACACAGATAACAAGACACCAAACCGTGGATACACAACTCGAACACAAACCCAACGATCCTCAGTGCACACCCACTCACCACGGAGACCACAAAGGCGCCCACAACAACTCCACAAACCGCTGACTCGAAAGCCAGACGAAACCCGACGCCAACACAAGCACTAGTGGCCGCCAACATACCGATAACCCACAGGTCCACACTCCCAACATCAACATATCACTCCAAAGAATAATGGAGACATTATTCCCCAGACTCACGACCACCGAAACAGTCATGAAGATTATGGGGTGTATCTCACAACGCTTCACACAGGTCATATCGGGCTTACTCAACTGGACTAACATTGTCACTATTAACACACCTCTGTTTACACAAATACATGGATAACACATCACACCAGCCCCGTAACGCAAACGTCATACAAACTCACAGACCCAGTTTTGGAATGCCAATGGTATCTTATCCAAAAGAACCAAAATGGTTGCGTTCACGGAGCGTAAGGGTGTCTGAATCGCTCTTGTGATCGAGACACTGCTTATGCCTTGCCAACAGTTAAACATCCCAGGCTACTGCGTCTATCGTACCGACCAAACAGACTGCAAGAAGGGGGACGACACAGCCATCATCACTCATAAAGACACAGAACCCACGAACATCGAGCTCCCTGCACTTGAGAGACTAGAGGTTATGGACATCAGAGCCGGCCAGTGTGGCCACGCGGTTAAAGGCGCTTCAGTCTGGAACCGCGCGACCGCTACTGTCGCAGGCTCGAATCCTGCCTCGGGCATGGATGTGTGTGATGTCCTTAGGTTAATTAGGTTTAAGTAGTTCTAAGTTCTAGGGGACTCATGACCTCAGATGTTAAGTCCCATAGTGCTCAGAGCCATTTGAACCATATGGCCATCAGGGTCGAGTTCAACGCAGCTAACACCGCACTGGCATCACTATACAACCCACCTAAGAACATACAAACACACGATATCAGCACAGATCTCAACATAGCACTGAAGGTAATCGCCGCTCGAGATACGTACCTCAAATGGCAAGAAACTATATGAACATGCACTTGGCTGAAACTACATTACACTAGGACTGGACGTCCCCACGTCCGTGCCTACATAGGCCAGACTCAGGCCATATGTGTTAGACACAGCCCTCATCAAGAGCATCACATGCACACTCAGTCTTAAGGCTGAAAACCATCTGTGCTCAGAATACATGCCTGTAGTACTTCACACAGAAGAAACACTGCGGGACATAGAACCACGCAGGACACTGAACTACAAGCGCACCAACTGGACTCTGTTCAAGCAAACGCTTGGTAGACCTAGCCCGGACACCCATGAGATTAACAACACGCAAAAAATTGATAAGGCGGTGGAGGTACTTACTACTGCTGTTCAAGACGCAATGTCTCACGCCATTCCACATACAAAACCACAAAAAAACTCGACGCCCCTGCCACAGGAAATACTGGGCCTTATCTCGACGAGGAACCGCCTCAGGAGATACTGGGAGCTTACCAGGCGTCCGCTGTATAAACTACGCGTTAACAGACTCCAGGGACTAATAAGGGAGAAAATACAAAGATTTACATACGAACAATGAGGGCAGAAACTCGCAGGGCTAGATACTTCTTGTCCTGGCGTATGGAAGCTAGCCAGACACTTCACCAGACAGAAACATTACATTCCTACTCTACAAGGTCCAGACGGCCTGCATACTCTGCGAAAGAGAAAGCAGAGCTTATGGCCACAACACTTGCAGCGTACTTCAGGCCGGATCTAGCTCCACGAGACCCAGTATTCACTCTTGAAACGGACCAGGAGGTTATACGACTTGTAGCTCAGCCTATGTACAATGAGATCAGACGTACTGGTGCAAACGAAATCACTTGGACTATCAAGCATGCCAATTCTAGGAAAGCCCCTAGTTCCGATGGAATTCAGAACTGTGTCTTCCAGGAGTTTACGGATAGAGCCGTAAGTATCTTACACACATAACGAATGCCATCTTGCAACACCAACACTTCCCTGACTTTTGAAATGCGGCCAAGGTCCTGATGTTCATGAAGCCAGGGAAAGATCACTCCCTCCCACAAAATTACCGACTCTCCGACTGCTGTGCTCGCTCAGCAAGACTGTCAAGAAGCTAATACTAAAACGTATCACTAGCACTGCATCGCCAATGGCACCCTGAGGCAGGAGCAATTCGGCTTTAGGAATCACCACTCAACAACACAGCTCCTCCATGTAGTTGAATATATAAGACACGGCTACAACACGAACAAAGCCACAGGGGCTGTGTTCCTAGACATCGAAAAAACTTCCGACTGTCTCTGGTACAACGGCCTCATACACAAACAGAGCGAAGCTTGTTTCTCCGGTGGTCTCGTGCATCTCATACCCTCACATCTCACGAATAGATGTTTCAACACTGACATGCAGGGCAAACAATCGACATAGCATGATACTCGAGGTGGAGTAACCCAGGGAAGCATACTGGGGCCCATCTTGTTCAACTTCTACTTTAAGATCTCCCAGCAACACAAAACACGACGTTAGCCATCTACGCGGATGACACAGCCATTCTTGCGCAAGACTGGAAACCGTTGAAAATAAATTCACTATTACAGACAGCACTCACAAGGGAATGGTCCAATAACACATGCCGAAACCTATTCTGAAATTTTTTACGAAGGAAGAAGACAGCGAAAGAAATGCACTGTCAAAATTTTTGCTGCTAAGAGGCACTGCACGTATTTTGCAAAAAATGTTGAAGTTACACATTTTTGTCGCACGAAGAACAGTTTATAACAACGGTTTGTACAGCTCTGCCAGCCTAGCGCGCTACTCGGCGAATAACTCACGCAGCGCCGCGTAGTGGAATTCTCCTGAGTTCACAGACATCAATTTTAAGCACCTAAAGCCTGGAGCGAATGTAAGCGAGCATGTCCGAATGAGCATTTGCAGAAAATTCACTTCCATTCGCTTGTATATGGGTAGAATCGTTTATACGTCGAGCATCATCTCTAGAGGTGACACAGCTGGGTTTCCACTACACGTGTAAGATATACACTCCTGGAAATTGAAATAAGAACACCGTGAATTCATTGTCCTAGGAAGGGGAAACTTTATTGACACATTCCTGGGGTCAGATACATCACATGATCACACTGACAGAACCACAGGCACATAGACACAGGCAACAGAGCATGCACAATGTCGGCACTAGTACAGTGTATATCCACCTTTCGCAGCAATGCAGGCTGCTATTCTCCCATGGAGACGATCGTAGAGATGCTGGATGTAGTCCTGTGGAACGGCTTGCCATGCCATTTCCACCTGGCGCCTCAGTTGGACCAGCGTTCGTGCTGGACGTGCAGACCGCGTGAGACGACGCTTCATCCAGTCCCAAACATGCTCAATGGGGGACAGATCCGGAGATCTTGCTGGCCAGGGTAGTTGACTTACACCTTCTAGAACACGTTGGGTGGCACGGGATACATGCGGACGTGCATTGTCCTGTTTGAACAGCAAGTTCCCTTGCCGGTCTAGGAATGGTAGAACGATGGGTTCGATGACGGTTTGGATGTACCGTGCACTATTCAGTGTCCCCTCGACGATCACCAGTGGTGTACGGCCAGTGCAGGAGATCGCTCCCCACACCATGATGCCGGGTGTTGGCCCTGTGTGCCTCGGTAGTATGCAGTCCTGATTGTGGCGCTCACCTGCACGGCGCCAAACACGCATACGACCATCATTGGCACCAAGACAGAAGCGACTCTCATCGCTGAAGACGACACGTCTCCATTCGTCCCTCCATTCACACCTGTCGCGACACCACTGGAGGCGGGCTGCACGATGTTGGGGCGTGAGCGGAAGACGGCCTAACGGTGTGCGGGACCGTAGCCCAGCTTCATGGAGACGGTTGCGAATGGTCCTCGCCGATACCCCAGGAGCAACAGTGTCCCTAATTTGCTGGGAAGTGGCGGTGCGGTCCCCTACGGCACTGCGTAGGATCCTACGGTCTTGGCGTGCATCCGTGCGTCGCTGCGGTCCGGTCCCAGGTCGACGGGCACGTGCACCTTCCACCCACCACTGGCGACAACATCGATGTACTGTGGAGACCTCACGCCCCACGTGTTGAGCAATTCGGCGGTACGTCCACCCGGCCTCCCGCATGCCCACTATACGCCCTCGCTCAAAGTCCGTCAACTGCACATACGGTTCACGTCCACGCTGTCGCGGCATGCTACCAGTGTTAAAGACTGCGATGGAGCTCCGTATGCCACGGCAAACTGGCTGACACTGACGGCGGCGGTGCACAAATGCTGCGCAGCTAGCGCCATTCGACGGCCAACACCGCGGTTCCTGGTGTGTCCGCTGTGCCGTGCATGTGATCATTGCTTGTACAGCCCTCTCGCAGTGTCCGGAGCAAGTATGGTGGGTCTGACACACCGGTGTCAATGTGTTCTTTTTTCCATTTCCAGGAGTGTAGTATCATACTCTCTTTTTTTTCTAAAACAAGAATGGTCTAGAGGCAAAGCACGCGCTTCATGATCCTGAGAGAGCGGGATATAATGCAATTCAGACCACAACTTTTCCTCTATGATTTTTCACCGAGCATTCACTTCTCACATATGGTGGAATAGCCACGAAAGACATGTGGTTGGGATTCCACGTTAGACTGCATGTCTCCATGTTCCGTTTAGGTAACTGGGAAAGGTTAGGGACACGTAGGTAGCTGCAAATTGCGTCCAGCTAAAAGGCCTGCAAGAAGTCTACCGGGAACACCAGACAGAATTCTTTTTTACTCGTGCTTGCTTGCTCCAGTTAAAACCTGGCTTAAGCTATACAAACATTTTTTGAATAACCTCATATCGACAGTTCAGTTCTTGCAAATGTAATTCTGATAAAAGTGGCTAGTAGAGAAAATAAAATCATGGCAGTGTTTGATGTCACAAACGACTTCTATCAATGAGGACTAGTAATTCGTTGAAATGAAATGTGTCTTGCAGTACCACATTTTATAACAATGCCTGTACGCCAAGCGTTATAATAATGTCTGAATGTTGTACATTTGATTATCAGTGAAACAGTTCTTCGTTTATTCCCTGTAGTCGTCACAAAGAAGAGAAGTGTCTGTTGAATGACAGAAACAAATATTTTTCTTGCACCAGGCACACCGGACAAAGAAAAATTTGAAGCAGTCAGGCACTTCGCAGTAACCACTAGTTTTATTTAGACAGAACTGAGATGAAGTCAGAAATGGCGCCGCCCTTTGCCCTGCATATTGCACTGCATACCAGGCATACTTGATCAAATTCTTAAAGCGTGGCGAAAAAAGCTGGTAATGCACAAATTATTGGAGCTTAAGAATTCTGTTCCCCTGATAAACTTGAAATTTATTTATGGAGATGCTGAATCGGGATAGTAGTTCCAGGCGGAATGCACATTGCATCTACAGATTTTTCTTCGTCCTCCACAAAAAACGGAGGCGTCGTTACGTCCAGACCATGAATCCAACAAAAGCAATGAATTAGTTTCTGCAGCTGGCAGGAATACATTTCGAACGAAATGTTGAAAATTATTCTTTCCCATTTTTCCAGATTTTGATACGTCGGTTACAAGATTTTTACAACTAAACAGTCCATTTTTTTATTTTTGGTCCAAATTTTCCTTTGCGGTTTTTGAAGACAGATATACAGCTGCGGAAACAGTAAACCACTTATTACTGGCATTATCATGTATGAATGTGTCATTGCATTCATTGATTGGGCAAACAGACTCGGTCTTTTTTCACCCAGAAATGACAAAGTGCGGTGTGCACGCTGTTCTTTCACGAAACCTTACTGATCAGCGTTATAAATAGCAGTTGCGGCAGTAACAGCAAGTTTTGTCTTTTAAGTCGGCTATGAATTTCTCTACAGAATTTGTCTATCACTGGCAGCTGCTCCATACGCTTACGTGACGTAAACTTGGTAGTTTTGCGACTTTCTATTTTGTACGACATCCTGAACATGCGTAACCAGGTCGATGAAGCCTGGAAATTTGCAATGTTCATGTCAGATGCAATTCACGGGGCCCAATCTCATAGATCTCCATCGGTAACGGTGCCTAGCCTCTCACGAGCAATTCTAAATCTTTCGAACAATTTTTCATTCAGATGATTTCGGCTTTCCGTTCGGCGCATATTTCTTTTCTTACTTCATGGAATTCATTCTTCCATTTGTACAGTTCACGCTCCGATTTTACGAAACGAAAACACCTTTGCACCCTGCGTAACTTCAAGTGTTTTTTCCCTCCTTCGTTTAACCAATATTCCACTGCCTTTCCTTCGTCGCTGAAAGCTGTTGCAGTACGAGGGTTGTTTTTTTGGCTTGGAAGGTATTCCTCGTCATAACTGTTACTGGCATGACTGACGTCATCCGAACGACAATTCGTGGAATAGTCACAGTTATTTCCTATTTCTTCTAACGTATCCACAATTTCAAATGAAATGTCGATGTCATTCGAAAGTTTGTCAAGGAAACTAACTAACAAATGACACAAATCAAACAATGGAAATTCCAGGATGGAATGTAACAATATTATGAGAAGGAAAGTTGCTACTCACCATATAGCGGAGATGCTGAGTCGCAGATAGGCGCCACAAAAAGATTTTCACACTTAAAGCTCTTGGCCAATGGCATTTGTCAACAATAGACACACATACGCACACACACACTCAACCAAACGCAACTCACACACATGACTGCAGTCTCAGGCAACTGAAACAAAACTGCGAGCAGAAGCACTAGTGTGTGATGGGCGTGGCTACTGGGTGGGGGAAAGGATAAGCCTGGGCAGGGAGGGGGAGGGACAGTTTGGGTGGTATGGTGGACACTGAAGTGCTGCAGGTTGGGCAGCAGGCAGGGGAGAGGTAGGGAGGGGGAGGGAAGTAGTGGAAAAGGACAGAAACAGAGAGAAATAAATAAAGAATCCTACCTGCAGACAAAGGCTCCACCACTGTTGTTCTGAACTGCAAGGATTACCTGGCGTAAGGACTCCACTAGCTGTCAGATACTTCCACCTACAAACCTTGTCACAGTGACCCCTTTCCAGTAATCCAGCAGGATCTCCAGTCACTACTCAAATCCATAGGCCCATTCCAGAACCTCTCCCCAGAGTCCACATCTCTACTCACCCCTACCACTCCCCGCACCACTACCTTGTACATGCTTCCTAAAGTCCATAAACCTAATGACCCAGGCCACATCATTGTGTCCAGTTACTGTGCCCCCACTGAGAGAATCTCTGCTGTCACAGACCTTCACCTTCAACCTATTACCCGGAACCTACCCTCCTACATAAAATATACCAACCATTTCCTCCACCAACTCTCCACAGTTCCTGTTCCATTACCAATGGTGCCCTGCTCGTCACTATCCATGCCACCTCCTTGTACAGTAACATTCCTAATGCCTATGGCCTTACCGCTATTGAAGACTACAATGCCCAACAGATTCAAACCAATAACCTCCTTCCTAGTTGCCATGACCAACTATATCATAATCCACAATTACTTCTCCTTTGAAGGCATGATTCAAATAAATCTGGGGTGTGGCTACGGGCACCCACATGGCACCATCCTATGCCAACCTCTTCAAGGGCCATCTAGAGGAATCCTTCCTACACACCCCAAATCCTAAACCTCTCAGCTGGTTAAGATTCATTGATGACATCTTTGCTGTCTGAATCAAAGGTGATGACACCGTATCCACATTCCTCCAGAACCTCAACAACTTCTCCTCATTTGCTTCACCTGGTCCTACTCAACCCAACAAGCCACCTTCCTAGGTGTTGACCTCCACCTCGAAGATAGCTACATCAGTACCTCCATCCATATCAAACCTACTAACCACCAGAAATACCTCCACTTCGACTGCTGCCACCCATTCCATACCAAGAAGTCCCTTCCATACAGCCTAGCCACCTGGGGTCGTTGCATCTGCAGTGACGAGCAGTATCTCTCGAAATATACTGAGGGTCTCACTGAAGCCTTCACGGACTGTAATTATCCTCCCAACCTTGTACAAAAACAAATCTCCCATGCCTTATCTTTCCAGTCTCCCACCACCTCCCAGAGCCCCACCATCCAGCCACAGAGGAGAATTCGCCTTGTATCTCAGTACCACCCAGGACTGGAGCAGCTGAATTACATTCTCCGCCAGGGTTTTGATTACCTCTCGTCATGCCCTGACATGAGAAATGTCCTGTTCACTATCATTCTCACCACTCCCACAGTAGTATTCCGCCATCTACCAAACCTACACAATATACTCATCCATCCTCACACAGCTCTTACTCACAATCCCTTACCTCATGACTCATACCCCTGTAATAGACCTAGATGCAAGACCTGTCCCATACATCCTCCCACCACCACCTACTCCAGTCTGGTCACTAACATCACCTATCCCACCAAAGGCAGGACTACCTGTGAAACCAGTCATGTGGTCTACAAGCTAAGCTGCAACTACCGTGCTGCATTCTACGTAGGCATGACAACCAACAAGCTATCTGTCCTCATGAATGGGCACTGACAAACTGTGACCAAGAAACAAGTGGACCACCCTGTTGCTGAACATGCTGCCAAACATGATATCCTTCATTTCAATGACTGCTTCACAGCCTGTGCCATAAGGATCATTCCCACCAACACCAGCTTTTCTGAATTGCGCAGGTAGGAATTTTCCCTGCAATACGTCCTATGTTCCCATAATTCTCCTGGTCTCAACCTTCATTAGTCGCTGTTCTTACTCATCCAATCCTTTCCCTGCTCCCATTCCAGCACTACACAGACGTCTTTCCACCACTACACCCAGTCTTTTTTTTATTTTATTTTAATTTTTTATTTATTTCTCTCTATTTCTCTCCTTTTCCACTACTTAGCCTCACTCCCCACCCCTCCCCACCTCACCCCGGCCCGCTGCCCAGCCTGCAGCACTTCACTGCCCGCCATCCCCACCATACTATCCCTCCCCCTCCCTGCCCCAGCCTCCTACTTTCCTCCACCCAGTCGCCACTCCCATCATGCACTGGTGCTGCTGCTCGCATTGTAGTTTCAGTTGCCTAAGACTGCAGTCGTGCATCTGAGTTGTGTGTGCGAGAGTGAGTGTGTGTGTATGTGCATCTATTGTTGACAAAGGCCAATGGCTGAAAGCTTTAAGTGTGAAAATCTTTTTGTTGTGCCTATCTGCGACTCAGGATCTCCACTATATGGTGAGTAGTAGCTTTACCCCTCACAATATTGTAACAAAGGACACATGTATGTCCTCAGGAGAAGTAGCTGATTTTGGCTGGAAACCACGTTCTTCATATTTCATCATTGCTTAACTGAGAACGTTAATTGGCTTCACATTATTGTGAAACTAGAAGAAAAAAAGGTACTATTAGCAGGCATGCCTTATGAAAGCACAATAAATATTAATTCAGCTTTATCTGTATTGTCAATAGTTACCAATACCGCAAAAAGCAACTGATAATTTGTAATAGATGTTACTTGAGTGGATAATTCAAGCGAATAGTAACTGTGGACTGTAGTGTCAGAAAACTATCAACGAATGGTAACCTGAAGTGTCCTTTACACATTACGATCGGGTTGTGTCGTGTTTCCCGTTTACAAATGTACCACCGACGTCGGCTGTGTGTGTGCCTAGTTGCGCATGTGCAGTTGCTACAGCGCCAGCAGGGGTGTACATTTCTACCGCCGCCTGGCGCGCTACGAATTTGGCAAGTTTCAGATTTTTTAAAATACTTGCAGTGCTTCTTAGCAGCTAAAATTTTGACAGTGCATTTCTTGTGTTGTCTTCTTCCTGTGTAAAAAATTTCTGGGTAGGTTCCGACATGTCTTATTGGACCATTCTCTTGTCAGATCTGCCGAAACCTGGTCGTAAAGATGGCGTATTAAAGCAAACGTCGAGAAGCGCAAAGCAATTATGTACACACACAGACCGAAACTACTACGCATACATCAACACTGTAGATAGGTAATACTACATGCATGTCAGATACCGCGGTGTCTGGCTGGACCGGAAATTTACATCGGGGGGGGGGGGGGGGAACATATAGAATACGTTGAAAACAGAGCACACGCCCCGAGGCACAAGCAGCTCTACCCAATGCTCAACAGGAAAATCACCTTGAATAGGAGGGTGTCGAGGTCCATATACATGACACTATTTAGACCTCTGATGATGTACGCAGCTCCCGTCTGGGAATATGCAGTTCCTACACGCCTGCGCCGCCTGCAGGTCATACAGAACAAAGTGCTACGCATCATTAGCAACGCCCACGCTACACTCGCACCGCGGACTTTTACAATGAATACCGCCTTGTAACCCTCAAGGAAATATTCAAAAATCTCGCCACACGGCTATACAGGAACTCAAGACACTCGAACAATCCTATCCTCCTTACTACGGGGAACTATGATCACAACCGTAGGTGGAATCATAAGCAGGGTATAACTACCTATGGCGAACTAACACACACAAACGACAACTTCGGCGACCCCCTGCACATCAGCAATACTGACTGGATACGCCAGCTGCTATCACAGCCGACCAACAGGCAACAAACTGCCAACTCTACCCTGCACTTTGAACCCGGTATATGACCTGTCAGAAATGGATGAACCTAGCTATTGCAGGCATGCTGATGCTGACCGAGAAGTCAACGCCGATACCCAGTTGCAGCCGTCGAAGAACAACGCCTCACAACGTCAGAGGCACCTAGCTACTACGCAGATTGGATCGCACAAACAAATGCCGGTGTAGAAACTTCGCACAATATAATATCTCGTACACAACTCGCACTAGACACCTGCAACAAACACAACTGACGTTCTACTTTGCCCTACTTTTAGTTTGTTAATGGCAATAGGCATTGTTCCATCTAAAATTATGTATGTTTGCACAAAAAATATACTGTCTAAGTATTATTACAAAAATGGTTAAAATGGCCCTAAGCACTATGGGACTTAAGTTCTGAGGTCATCAGTCCCATAGAACTTAGAACTACTTAAACCTAACTAACCTATGGACATCACACACACATCCATGCCCGAGGCACGGTTCCAGACTGTAGCGCCTAGAACCGCTCGGCCAATCCGGCCGGCGTATTATTACGATCTGCAGATTCACTAGCAATACTAGACTCTGACAACCAATCCATTCTGTGAAAATCGCACCCCAATAGTACTACCCACTTCCGCAGTACACTATATGATCAAAAGTATCCGGACACCTGGCTGAAAATGATTTACAAGTTCGTGGAGCCCTCCATCGGTAATGAGGAATTCAATTTGGTGCTGGTCCACCAGCCCTGATGACAGCTTCTACTCTCGCAGGCATACGTTCAATTAGGTGCTGGAAGGTTTCTTGGGCAATGACAGTCCATTCTTCACGGAGTGCTGCACTTAGGAGAGGCATCGACGTCGGTCGGTGGGGCATGGCAAGACGTCGGCGTTCCAAAACATCCCAAAGTTGTTCTATAGGATTCAGGTCATGAATCTGTGCAGACCAGTTCATTACAGGGATGTTATTGTCGTGTAACCACTCCGCCACAGGCCGTGCATTATGAACAGATGCTCGATCGTGTTGAAAGATGCAGCCGCCATTACCGAACTGCTCTTCAACAGTAGGAAGCAAGAAGGTCCTTAAAACATTAATGTAGATCTGTGCTGTGATAGTGTCACGCAAAACAACAAGGGGTGAAAGTCCGCTCCATGAAAAACACGATCACAGTATAACGCCACTGTCTCCCAATTTTACTTTTTGCATTACACGCGCTGGCAGATGACGTTGACTGGGCATTCGCCATAGCCACACCCTGCCGTCGGCTCGCCACATTGTCTACCGTGATTCGTCACTCCACACAACGTTTGTCCATTGTTCAATCGTCCAATTTTTACGCTCCTTACAACAAGCGAGGCGTCGTTTGGCATTTACCGGCGTGATCTGTGGCTTATGAGTACCTCCCGCCAAACTCTCATAGTACTTGCAGTGGACCCTGATGCAGTTTGGAATTCTTGTGTAATGGTCTGTATAGATGTCTGGCTATTAGGCATTACGACCCTCTTCAACTGTCGGCGGTCTCTGTCAGTCAACAGACGAGGTCGGCCTGCACGCTTCTGTGCTGTACGTATCCCTTCACGTTTCCACTTCTCTATCACATCGGGAACAGTGGACCTAGGTATGTTTAGGGGGGTGGAAATTTCGCGTACCAATGTATGACACAAGTGACATCCAGTCACCTGACCACGTTCGAAGTCCGTGAGTTCCGCGGAGTGCCCCTTCTGCTCTCTCACGATGTCTATTGACTACTGAGGTCGCTGATATGGAGTACCTGGCAGTAGGTGGCATTACAATGCGTCTAATATGAAAAAAGTATGTCTTCGGGGCTGTCCGGATACTTTTCATCACATAGTGCATCTCGGTGGAAGTTTTAGGTGATTCACCCTGTACGTTGATTTTAGTAGATCGTGACCGTTATATTTACCTATGCAATACTTTACGTTGGAGTGTTACACTTTCAAGAATTATCTAAACCACTCTGTGTCTGAAGGAAATGTATAGACCACAGTGTTATTTTTTTATTTCTCTTCGTAACCAAAGCAAACATCTATTGAAAAAGGCAACTTATACACTGTTCTGTGTATGACAAATAAGTTTCTTAAAATCTGTTGAACTACTACCACACATTGTTTATAACAAATCAAAGTATGTAATGCTTTTGCACCTTTTTTCTGTGTGAGCTCGGAGAGATCAAAGTACTGCATTCCTGTTTGCCGGCAATAATTGACGCATATGTTATACTTAGTCACGTTTAATTATTTTAGAATTGCCTTCCTCATTTCCTTTTGTCATGAATATAATTTTTGTTGTACTTGAATGAATTCTAGTGGCCGACCACGAGAAGTTGGAAGCGGATTGTTCGATGATGAAACAAGAGAACGCTACTCGTGTTCTATCTTTATTGCTTCTTTAATCGAAGACAGAACACCCCTGAGACTAATTTTCCGATCGTTTTCATTATCTTAGGTATTTTTTTATATAACAAATGTTTCCTTCTAATCGGTCACGCCTCATTGAACAATGACGTCATCCAACACGCTCACTGGACTTACGCGGTCCCACTTTAAAGTTTCTGACAATGGTATGCGGAATTGTTAATGATATCTGTTTTCGACAATTGTCAACTTCCACGAAAAGAATTTACCCATGGTCTGTGTAAAGCGCTTTCTTGCCGCGATAAACTTATGCGAAGTCTTATATCACTTGCAGTATTTTATATCGTCACTTATTGAGGAACTTTGCATTGAAGTACCTCAATATACAAGAAAGACACGTTTCAGCGCGTTTCTGATATACTCAGCTTCGACAGATCGATACAAACTCTTCGAGAATCCTCTTAGCCTGGTCACTCTGCCGTTTTTGCATCTTGGAAGCCAGTTTGTCTGGTAGCCAGTGGGAAGCTTTCGTGGAATACAAGCGGCGAGGCCGTCTTTGTTTGAAACAGCATTTGCCATTCAAGCTCCGGGTGCCGTATTTGGAGTAATTCTGTTTGTGTTCTGACTTGGGAGGAAGACTGGCTTTCTCTGGTGGGGGTGTGAGCTGGTGTGAAGATTCTACAAAGATGAAAGCGCTGGGTGAGGCAATTCCAATTGCTTGCGGCGATGAAGCTTAGGCGAAGTGCTGAGCTCATTTCGGGACTACTTGCTACATTTCTGCACACTTTACTCTCGATTAGTACGCATTCCTCCATACTGCAAAGTGGGAACTTGTTAGTTGCACGGTTTTGATTAAATGGAAGGTAATTATGCTGATGAATATTATCTTTTCAGTCCGCAATGCTGTAGATTCATTGTTCTCTTTTTCTCCTGATTTATGAAAGAGCTTGCTTTGTTTTAAGTCGTGTACTGAAAGCATAATATTTCGCTCTTTCCTTGTGAAACTGAATTTTATATCTGCTCCTTTGAAAACCCATGTGGCCTTGTAAGAGAGTTTATTTCCTTTGAACTTATTTCTGAATCATTTCCGAGCAAAGCTGGTCTTCTCTTTGTCACTTAAGCATGATACCGCACCTCGTTGCATGGCCACTGTAAGTTGTTCATTGTAACTGCGACCTAAGAATATGCTGATGTGTCGGAGATTACATACTTATTGCCATCGCAGAATAAGCTCCATGCTATTACGTTACAGATGCAGAATCTTGCGAGTGCTGTTTAATGAACGTTGTTTGCTAAATGTGTTGTCGAGTGATCTCGCACTTTACTGTGATACTAAATGGAAATGATAGTCATAGTTTAGATGTTTAGTTTTTATGCTTACAGACAATCATTAAAAAACTTAGGAAACACCCTCATGTGCACTGTTGGACGCTATAGCAGAAAGTAACACTTATTCAGTTCATAATCACTTCTCTGATGAATCGTTATTCACTGTTCAGTATTCAAAAGGTAGCTTCACAATGCTAAGTTGCGCTACATTATGTAAGTGTTTGTGTGTATATTTTTATTAAACACTGAGCATCAGACTGCGTTCCCAAACATATATCACCCAGCGACTGTTCGGCGAAATTGAAACCTACTAACAATTCCAAATTACCTATCTAACGGCTTTGAGGAGCAACAAAATTTCGATTTTCAAGATTTCGCGCAGTTATTGACCGAATTTAAATATTTAAAGTGCTGTCATAATCTAATCATTAAAAGCCGGATATAATCTTTTGTTACAAGTGTAACTCAATAAGACAAACATTACAGCTGGGAACTGTATGTTTGTCTTAACGCAGCGTGGTTGACGACATGCAAATACCAGGACATCATTCATCTAGCATTTGAGAATGAGAGGGACTACCAACAAACTTTACACATAACTTCAAACCTTTACGAAACTTCCTCTCGCTGACAAAGTCCCCCATAAGGATGAAACGATAGAGGTTAACCGCTGTTCATGTTGTACAACTTCAACATCAGAAATAACGTTTTTAATTTACTATCTCTTTACTATAACGTTATTCGCAGTATCTAAATGTATCACTGATTGAATCTGCCAAATTATGTCATTGCACGATACACAGTTGAGGAGATACATCATCATAAACATTAAGTTGCGTGAATACTAGCTTTTGTTTAAAATAGAGAGCAAATTATCCACACTATATTCGTACAGTGTTTCATGACCACTTAGCAACTTCTAATAAGATTTTAGAATAATGTTAAACAATTTCTAAAATTTTCCTCGCTTGCATACTTAATGTCAAATATTTAACACATTACCGGTAACTCAGTTGTAAAGTATTCAGACGTTTGAAGCAGATTTTTATGCATGGGAGTTCGATTCTTTAAAGAATCAAGGGTTTACTGGTTGTTTTATGGGGCATAAAGATTCGTGCTTACTGCCTAGTCTAAAAGTCAGGGTTTAACTCTCTCCACTTGTGGGAGGCGTCTTGCCATCCCACCAGGATTTTCTTTCACAGGGATTTTTTGACCAGTATGTAACTACAGCTCCTTTCATTTATTATTTTTCGTGTTAGGTAAGCAAAACTTACAATTTGAGATCACCCTCATAGAATCTTGCTTTTCCGTCAATTCTTTTCAGATTCAGTTATTTCATTTAATTGCAGTAACTGGTGGAATATTTTGGAACTGTGGTGTAGTTAAGATTCTTTTGTTCAAAATTAAATATACAATGGAGGCCTATATTTTGTGTGTGAAAATACGTAGAGGTAAAGAACTAAATGAGTGGGAGATTACCATCAGCCCATTAGTACGTGAATTTATACCATTTTCTTATTGAATGTCGTCATGCTAATGTGTAGATAAAGTGCGGTGTGTTGAAAAAACACTTTTGTGCTCTGAGAGATGGATTCTTCTTTCTGTATTATTTTACTTTTTGTGGATGAAGTTTTGTTTTAACTGTGTTTTGCTGATTGAGGAAAATTGTGAAATTCCAGTTTACATCGACGTTGTGATTCAAATGTTGGTATGGGAAATCATGTGTGGAATTCTGTTGGGTTTTTATGATTGGAGAAAACTGTAATTTATAACATTTATTTATTTATATGGCCTTTTGTAAGGCTTAAATTTGTAAATGAGAATGGTACTTATTTAGTTAGCTACTTAGTTACTTGTTCAGCAGATCAGATTCATGATAAACATAATGACGTGGAATGTAGCAACAAGTCAGATATAGAATACTCATGTACAACCATATAAGAATATTTATATCGCTGCATGCTAGCCATTTACAATATTTTTGTTGTGTTTTCAATGACTAATTATCTCTAACTAACAATTCCTCTGTGGTATAAAAGCAGTTATTTAATCCTCTTAATACCAAGAGGGAGGTTTCATGCCTGCCTTTTGAAAATACTGCTCTCTAGTCGTACTTTATATTTTAAAATTTTGAAAAAAGTTTTTTTTAGTGATTTCTTACACTAGTTTCCATAATTGTTTTCAATTTTTCGGTAAAATGTAACCCAAAACTTTAAATCTTAGTAGTAAATGTGAGTTTTTGCAATAAATATCATATTCATATTTTCAAGTTCAGGACCATTTTAAAACACACACGCACACAGACAGACACACACACACACACACACACACACACACACACACACACACACACACACACACATATATATATATATATATATATATATATATATATATATATATATGTGTGTGTGTGTGTGTGTGTGTGTGTGTGTGTGTGTGTGTGTGCGCGTGTGTGTGTGTGTGTGTGTGTGTGTGTGTGTGTGTGTGTGTGTGTGTGTACTTTGTGATTAGGTGCTTTGTGGAGAGTTGTTCAGGATGTAGTGGATGATTTTTCGTTTTCGGCCGAAGTTGGACTTGTGGATTTTTTCATTGGATTTCTATACTGAAGTTTCGAAGTTTCATCTTGAGGCTATTGTTCAGTCTTCGGTGATCATATTATCGAATGAAGTAAGGAGAAGCTTACTGTCAGTTTACAGGAAGGGTGATCGTTTTGAAAAAGGTCAGAATAGAACTGAGGAATCGAAAATGACAGAACCATCTGAATCTTGTATCTTGGGTAGTGCTGTTACTCAAAGAGACGAAAGTTATTTAGTAGTTAGTCCAGTTAGTATGTCAATTAGTCAAGTAAGGAATGTTGTAGTCAATGGTGTTAATGATTTAATTCAGAAAGTTATGGATGTTGTCATGAATGAGGGATCAACTGAATCTGGTGTGGTTCAGCCACTTGAATCTACTAGCAGTTGTGCTGTATCAGTAGGTGCATCCGTGGCAGTTGCAACTTGTACTGTTCAAATTGAATAACATAATGATGTTTCGACATCTAAAATTAATTGTGAAGAGAGATATGCAAATTTTCCGAACTATATGGGAGAAATTGGAATCTGGTATGAATGGGCTTTATGAAAGGTTAGAGGCGAGTTTACAGGGAACATGGACTTTTGCGTTAATGTAAGAGGACGTAGTGGAATGGTGGAGACTAGTGTGAACAGAACTGGTTACAGTTTAGAGGATAATAACGGAAATTTTAGTGAGGTTGGTTGGATGGTTGATTCGGGGAAGGGGACCAGACAGCGAGGTCATCGGTCCCATTGGATTAGGGAAGGATGGGGAAGGAAGCTGGCTGTGCCCTTTCAAAAGGAACCGCCGCGGCATTTGCCTGAAGCAATTTAGGGAAATCACGGAAAACCTAAATCAGGATGGCTGGTCGCTCGTTTGAACCATCGTCCTCCTGAATTCGAGTCCAGTGTGCTAACCACTGCGCCACTTTGCACGGTTTTGAGTGAGGAATTAGGAGAGGGGATAGAGGTTATGGCTAGGGAGTTAACTAAAAGATTAGAAGCAAATGCAAGGGAACAGCTAGCTGATGTTATTACTTTACAGGGACAGACCCATAGTTCACAACAAGAGGTTGAAAGTACAGGTCAAGACGTTACAGGGAAATTTGGTGTGTTTAGTTCACATTTACAGAAGGAGCTGGTTAGGAGGAGGCTGGTTGAGCCTCCTCCTAACCAACATAAGGCAGTCACTGGCACCGAGTATGAAACACTTTTCGGCAGAAAACACAACAGATATGTAACCAGCCCTACTATTAGCTCTTGCTTTAAACATCTGAATTCGCAAATGGTGGTGGTTTGGGATCGGTGGAATGCACGTGCTAGACACACCGGACCTGCACCTGGAGCTATGATATGACGTGCGATTTCATACGACAGCATGAGAAATCTCGTGGTCACTCTGTGCACGCTGACTGCAAAATTGTACGTCAATCTGGTGATTCGATCTGTTGCGCTGCCATTCATGAACAGCATTCCAGAGGGTGTTTTCCACAGGATAACGCTCGCCTGCATACCATTGTAACCAAACATACTCTACAGGGTGTCGACATGGCCCTTGACCTGCTTGATCACCAAATCTGTGTCCAGTCGAGCACATATGGGACATCATCGGACTACAATTCCAGCGTCATTCATCACCATTAATCGTTCCTTTACTGGCCGACTAAGTGCAAAAGGCATGGAAGTTCATCCCACAAATTGACACCTGACACCTGTACAACACAGTTCATGCACATTTTAATGCTTCTATTCAGTATACTGGCCGTTACATATGTTATTAATGTACCAGTATTTCACATTTGCAGTAGCTTATCTCGCCCTTACATTAAACTGTGATTCTGATATGTTACTCTTCATTAATCACTTTTTGGTACTGGGATTTTGTGTTCCGTCAGTGTATCTTCAATGCCAACGTATTTCCTACACCGTATTCCGTGTGGTAATGTATTGTGTTTTTGGTGTTTTCGCATTTTTGTCCAACCCCTGTATATTGCTTAAGTCGATTGTGCGTCAAAACTAACATGTTTCTAGAATCAAATTGTTCCCGATGAAAGTTGTTCCTTTATCCAAAGAGTTGCACTGGATCATATAAACAATCATAATAACGAAATATATACTAAGAACAGAGTTCTGAACTTTGAACACTGTATTTGGTTCTGGAGTTGAGAATTTCTGTTGTCTTGAGTTGTTGACGTGAGGCCCAAACGAGTAATCAGTGGTAAACAATTAAGATTAATTTCGATGTTGATTGTGACTGTTAATTCGGCCGTTACTGGCGAAATATGCGAAGGATGTGCCAAACGTTTTAGATCTAAATCTGGAATGGTACCAATGTTTGCACAATTTTATGGTCTTTGGAAACTGTTGTTGTTCTGGTCTTCAGTCCTGAGACTGGTTTGATGTAGCTCTCCATGCTCTCCTGAGCAAGCTTCTTCATCTCCCAGTACCTACTGCAACCTACATCCTTCTGAATCTGCTTAGTGTATTCATCTCTTGGTCTCCCTCTACAACTTTTCCCCTCCACGCTGCCCTCCAATACTAAATTGGTGATCCCTTGATGCCTCAGAACACGTCCTACCAACCGATCCCTTCTTCTAGTCAAGTTGTGCCACAAACTTCTCTTCTCCCCAATCCTTTTCAATACTTCCTCATTAGTTATGTGATCTACCCATCTAATCTTCAGCATTCTTCTGTAGCACCACATTTCGAAAGCTTCTATTCTCTTCTTGTCCAAACTAGTTATCGTCCATGTTTCACTTCCATACATGGCTACACTCCATACAAATACTTTCAGAAATGACTTCCTGACACTTAAATCTATACTCGATGTTAACAAATTTCTCTTCTTCAGAAACGATTTCCTTGCCATTGCCAGTCTACATTTTATGTCCTCTCTACTTCGACGATCATCAGTTATTTTGCTCCTCAAATAGCAAAACTCCTTTACTACTTTAAGTGTCTCATTTCCTAATCTAATTCCCTCAGCATCACCCGACTTAATTCGACTACATTCCATTATCCTCGTTTTGCTTTTGTTGATGTTCATCTTATATCCTCCTTTCAAGACGCTATCCATTCCGTTCAACTGCTCTTCCAAGTCCTTTGCTGTCTCTGACAGAATTACAATGTCATCGGCGAACCTCAAAGTTTTTATTTCTTCTCCATGGATTTTAATACCTACTCCGAATTTTTCTTTTGTTTCCTTTACTGCTTGCTCAATATACAGATTGAATAACATCGCGGAGAGGCTACAACCCTGTCTTACTCCCTTCCCAACAACTGCTTCCCTTTCATGCCCCTCAACTCTTATAACTGTCATCTGGTTTCTGTACAAATTGTAAATAGCCTTTCGCTCCCTGTATTTTACCCCTGCCACCTTCAGAATTTGAAAGAGAGTATTCCAGTCAACATTGTCAAAAGCTTTCTCTAAGTCTACAAATGCTAGAAACGTAGGTTTGCCTTTCCTTAATCTTTCTTCTAAGATAAGTCGTAAGGTCAGTATTGCCTCACGTGTTCCAGTATTTCTACGGAATCCAAACTGATCTTCCCCGAGGTCGGCTTCTACTAGTTTTTCCATTCGTCTGTAAAGAATTCGTGTTAGTATTTTGCAGCTGTGGCTTATTAAACTGATAGTTCGGTAATTTTCACATCTGTCAACACCTGCTTTCTTTGGGATTGGAATTATTATATTCTTCTTGAAGTCTGAGGGTATTTCGCATGTTTCGTACTTCTTGCTCACCAGATGGTAGAGTTTTGTCTGGACTGGCTCTCCCAAGGCCGTCAGTAGCTCCAATGGAATGTTGTCTACTCCCGGGGCCTTGTTTCGACTCAGGTCTTTAAGTGCTGTGTCAAACTCTTCACGCAGTATCGTATCTCCCATTTCATCTTCATCCACATCCTCTTCCATTTCCGTAATATTGTCCTCAAGTACATCGCCCTTATAGAGACTCTCTATATACTCCTTCCACCTTTCTGCTTTCCCTTCTTTGCTTAGAACTGGGTTTCCATCTGAGCTCTTGATGTTCATACAAGTGGTTCTCTTATCACCAAAGGTCTCTTTAATTTTCCTGTAGGCAGTATCTGTCTTACCCCTAGTGAGATAAGCCTCTACATCCTTACATTTGTCCTCTAGCCATCCCTGCTTAGCCATTTTGCACTTCCTGTCGATCTCATTTTTGAGACGTTTGTATTCCTTTTTGCCTGCTTCATTTACTGCATTTTTATATTTTCTCCTTTCATCAATTAAATTCAATATTTCTTCTGTTACCCAAGGATTTCTATTAGCCCTCGTCTTTTTACCTACTTGATCCTCTTCTGCCTTCACTACTTCATCCCTCAAAGCTACCCATTCTTCTTCTACTGTATTTCTTTCCCCCATTCCTGTCAATTGTTCCCTTAAGCTCTCCCTGAAACTCTGTACAACCTCTGGTTTAGTCAGTTTATCGAGGTCCCACCTCCTTAAGTTCCCACCTTTTTGCAGTTTCTTCAGTTTTAATCTACAGTTCATAACAAATAGATTGTGGTCAGAGTCCATATCTGCCCCTGGAAATGTCTTACATTTTAAAACCTGGTTCCTAAATCTCTGTCTTACCATTATATAATCTATCTGATACCTTTTAGTATGTCCAGGGTTCTTCCAGGTATACAACCTTTTTTCATGATTCTTAAACCAAGTGTTAGCTATGATTAAGCTATGCTCTGTGCAAAATTCTACCAGACGGCTTCCTCTTTCATTTCTCTCCCCCAATCCATATTTACCCACTACGTTTCCTTCTCTCCCTTTTCCTACTGTCGAATTCCAGTCACCCATGACTATTAAATTTTCGTCACCCTTCACTATCTGAATAATTTCTTTTTTCTCATCATATATTTCTTCAATTTCTTCGTCATCTGCAGAGCTAGTTGGCATATAAACTTGTACTACTGTAGTAGGTGTGGGCTTCGTATCTATCTTGGCCACAATAATGCGTTCACTATGCTGTTTGTAGTAGCTTACCCGCATTCCCATTTTCCTATTCATTATTAAACCTACTCCTGCATTACCCCTATTTGATTTTGTGTTTATAACCCTGTAGTCACCTGACCAGAAGTCTTGTTCCTCCTGCCACCGAACTTCACTAATTCCCACTATATCTAACTTTAACCTATCCATTTCCCTTTTTACATTTTCTAACCTACCTGCCCGATTAAGTGATCAGACATTCCACGCTCCGATCCGTAGAACGCCAGTTTTCTTTCTCCTGATAACGACATCCTCTTGAGTAGTCCCCGCCCGGAGATCAGAATGGGGGAATATTTTACCTTCGGAATATTTTACCCAAGAGGACGCCATCATCATTTACTCATACAGTAAAGCTGCATGCCCTCGGGAAAAATTACGGCCGTAGTTTCCCCTTGCTTTCAGCCGTTCGCAGTGCCAGCACAGCAAGGCCGTTTTGGTTATTGTTACAAGACCAGATCAGTCAATCATCCAGACTGTTGCCCTTGCAACTACTGAAAAGGCTGCTGCCCCTCTTCAGGAACCGCACGTTTGTGTGGCCTCTCAACAGATACCCCTCCGTTGTGGTTGCACCTACGGTACGGCTATCTGTATCGCTGAGGCACGCAAGCCTCCCCACCAACGGCAAGGTCCATGATTCATGGGGGGCTTTGGAAACTACGATTCTTAATTAGGCGTGCTGTGACAGTCCAAAGGCGTACGTTTAGTTTCCTGTTTATGACTATGAGTAAAGTGTGTAGAACAGAACTACGAACTGTGTTAAAGTACACCTTTCAAGATGGTCGTACTAAGCAGAAATGCAATAGCAATTAAATTCTATATCAAACGATGCTTTCCTTTGTTTTGGAAGACTGAGAAGCAGTTTATCGAATTTCACTGTGATGGAGGATATTTCGAAGGTGACATTCTCTCAGTACGCCTAAATACTTGTTTGAACAACGAATCTGTGGCAGAAAATTACAAAACCGTACTCAGTGATAGCGGCCTGCAGGATTACGAGTTTTCTGACGTGATAAAGATCTCTATAGATAGTGTGCATCTGCCTCTTGAATGTAATTTCGGGTTTGACTAAGCATGGCGTTCGATATGTGTCGCGTATATTAACAATCGACCAAATCAAGGAGAAAGAATGCGCTGCATCAACGACCAGATAATTATAGTCGAACCGCAAGCCGGGAATCACCAGGCTGGAGAAAAAGGTCAGCTATGTTTTCGAAAGTCGTTACGATACCCGTATTGACCTTAACCGATATAGGGAAACGGCTATAACTGAAATCCAGATGGCCAGAGAGGGACTGGGACGTCATCCTTGCCGAAAGTAACTCCACATCTCCGACCGCACGAAATGCTTTTATACTTGTTGAACTGATATTTTAACGAGTTTCTCCGACATACGATGATGTTAGACAAAATATGGATTTATTATTACTCGTAGGATATGAAAGAGCTGTTGGAACAGAGGGTGACGGAAGTTTGAAGTGCACCGAAGAAAGCAGACGTGATCCGGTGTTAGGAATTATCATGGTTACCGTTGTGGGTGCCTCTCATAATAGTGGTTGCACGGTGCATACCATCGCCGCAAGAGCAGATTCATCACAGGGGAGTGTTAAGGTTGATGTTAAGGCCAAATGTCCAATCCCTGTAAAAAAGGAAGTTTTTGCCATCATAATAACGCACCCTCACACAAATTTCGTATGTTGTTACTGAAGTGCATTTGTTATTGTAGCAAGAGCGGACAAGAGAAAACCCGCAACAACTGGCACCGCTGTTGGCAGCTTTCAACTGCTAACATAAACAATAGTCGTCTCCAGAGCTACAACACTGAGGCGTTTCCAGGGAAACGTATGGAACATCGAGTGACGTGATCGGTTGACGTGCGAAGCAACCACGCCAAGCCCCATTGCAAAAGCAAGGACTCTTCTCTCGAAGACTGTGCTACATTGCTTTCCACGGAGCAATTCTTCTGAGGCACAGATTCGCGACATTTCACTTCGAGTTTTACCAGTTACCCCGGTTGAATAGGAAGTGAGGTAAGTACAATCAGTACCGTGGTCGGTTCTAGATGAATGTTCGATACTAGACGTCGGCTTTGACATGTAACGTAATAGCTGATGTGACGTCAGGTTTTGTTGCGTATTTTGAATTTCTGTGTAGCCTTACATTCTATCGATCGTAATCTCGTTGGTTTATACACATGGAGGTAAAAAGAGATGGAAGCTGGCGCTAGATACTTCTGCTTTACATCGTTTTGAAGCCAGAACGAACGGGGCCTTCCGTTGTTTTAAGTAGCCCAAAATATTAGCAGACTACTATTTATGATTGCTTCTTGTTCAGTATTTCTGTCGTGTGCGCGTAATAACTGTTTTAAATACTAAAAATTATAAAGCTTACATGAACAAAATAGTTGCACGAAGGCAATTTCGAATGTTTTTCTGTTCTTGATGCGTATTTGCTCAAGTTAATACGAGACATTTGACCTCGTTAACGTAGCTTCTTTCTTGCTGCTATATTTCGGATAAGCAGAAACAGAAGGCAGTAATGAGAAAAGCATGCTTTCGTAATCCATTTAATTCCACTTTTACTGAATTTGTATCGATAGCAAATGAAACTGGAACTCGGAAACCAATGCTTGTTTTTTTACTGGTATCGGTATTGCTTCTTTTTCATTACATACTGAGCATTCGATTCGTATGCACAACATTTTTAGTGTTCACTTTTGTGAAAAACTTACCTACCTGTTCTTTGCTTGTCCATAACCGTGTGCAGTGAGGAAAGAAGCAAAGCTTGTTGTCGTATATTGTGCTTGCGAACAAAGTGAACGATTATAGTAATGTCAAAGAAACAGAACTGCATAGAGATAGACTTCTACGCTTAATACAGTTCTTGTTTATTAGATGGTCAGTGCAATAGTCTCACTGTAGTTTACCCACCTTGCGACCGCTACGGTCGCAGGTTCGAATCCTGCCTCGGGCATGGATGTGTGTGATGTTCTTAGGTTAGTTAGGTTTAAGTAGTTCTAAGTTCTAGGGGACTTATGACCGCAGCAGTTGAGTCCCGTAGTGCTCAGAGCCATTTGAACCATTTTTATCCACCTTGTCACTATGAAATGGTGCGTAATTTAGTGTGAGGTCAATAATAGCAACTTACAGAGTAAATATATATATATATATATATATATATATATATATATATATATATATATATATATATATATATATATATAATTTTTTAAATATCTCCCAGCATTGTGGAATGCTATAAATGTGATTAAGGGGATGGTCTCAAACGCTTAACACCCCTTGAAATGGATAATTTGCTGTAACATGTATGCAAGTAACTTTTTTGTAATAATAGCCTAACCTGTGATCGATGACCTCGCTGTTTCGTCCCCTCACCCAAATCAACCCATCTAACCTGTGTAAGATATAGGCCTACCTTTCTAACAGTAGCGTATTTGCTTCTTTCACGGATTGTTTCTCGCAAGAAAAATTGACAGTTTATCAGTAATAATCGAACATAGCAGATGTTGACTGTAAGTCTACTTTGATCATTTTGAGGGTTTTCAAAGTATATAAGTCTATACCATGCGTTGAGGTATACCAACTTTAGTAACTTAGTTTCAAGTTCCATGTATAACTTGCACGGTAAATGGTAATAATACGAAATGAGTCATGATATATTCACACCAATCAATCAATCAGTCAATCAGTTTCTTTGTAAAAATGTTACCAAGCTGATCATTTATTATTTTTTACGCTTTTTAATTTAAGACAGTCAGATGTCAGTAATTCCTACCAATCGCCATTTACAAATTACAGTAATAGATAATCTTCTGTAAAATAGGAGAAACGTTTTCAGTTGAGTTCCAAATTTTACTTTGTTGTGTGTCAGACGTTTTGCATCAATGCGTAAGCGATCAAAAATTTTGGTTGCAGCATTGTGAAGTCCTATTTGTGGCGTAATGAATGTCATTTTTTCTTTCGGTATTGTAATAATTTCTCCTGTTGAAGTACAGTGAATTATTTACGACAAACTTCGTGATGAATAACTATACTGTGAAACTAGTAGATTGCTACTCACACGTCGAGCATAAGGCAGGCAGGACGAAAAGATTGTTTACACAAATTTTTAGCCAAAGCCTTCTTCAGAAAGGAAGTGCAGCACACATACAATCATACACACAATCATACACATGAAACTCACGCACACGTGACCGCTCTCTCCGGCTGTTTCTATCCACAATCTTTTTAAAAGTGGGAGGAAATAATAATGAATAATAACTGTCGGCGAGAGGAATTTAGGGCATCAGGTGCTGTCCCAAATTCACTCAGCTCTCTTCAGTCTCCAAGCTCTCTATCCTGTCCACCCTCTGGTCCACCGGATTCAGGACTGCCTCCACTTGCTCCACTTGGGGGCGTCTCTGTGGCGTTCCTCTGGATCCCAGGACACGTTGGTATCAATGGAAATGAGGCGGCCGATATAGCGGCCAAGGCTGCAGTCTCTCTTCTTTGGCCAGCTATTCCCATGATTCCCTTCGCCGACCTACGGAATGTTTTATGTCGTCGTGTTGCTCTTTTGTGGCACGCACATTGGTCGTCACTTCCCAATAATAAATTGCGGGACGTGAAAGCTCTTCCCTGGGCTTGGACCTCTTCCTCCCGAACGCGTCGTCGGGAGGAGGTAATTTTAACTAGACTCCGGATAGGGCACTGTCTTTTTAGCCGTAGACATCTTTTAAGCGGCGATCCCCCCCCCCCCCCCCCCCCCCACCACTCACACACACACTCTGTCCCCACTGCTCTCAACTGTGGACGGTGAGACACCTTTTACTTGAGTGCCCCTATTTTACTCCATTACGCGCCCGTCTGCAGCTGTCGTCTGATATACCTTCCATTTTAGCAGATGACACGCGATCAGCCGATTGCGTTATCGAGTTTATTAGTGCTAGTGAGATGACGCCAGTCATTTGAAGCTCTTTTTGGGGACAACGAACCCTCATTCTATAGTGGTTTTCTAAGCTTTCCTTCTGTCCTTGCTTTCCCCACTTTTTTGAGTTTTGCTCCCATTGCTGCTGGTTTCTGTTGGGTTGGCAGAAGAGCCAACACTGTGTTACTAGAGGAGGTCGAAATGCACGCGTTTTAGCTCACGCAGGCTGACGTGAAGAGGGAAGAACTATACTGACGTGAGGTCTGGAACATGACAAGGAATGAGAATTCAGAAAGCGGATGTAATTAGTTTCATACTTAACTTTAAGCCATTAATAATGAACGTCGCTCTTGACGGTACATGATTCACAATATTGTCTGTTCAGAATACATTCACAGTAACTGAATATGGCGCCTTGCTAGGTCGTAGCAAATGACGTAGCTGAAGGCTATGCTAAACTGTCGTCTCGGCAAATGAGAGCGTATGTAGTCACTGAACCATCGCTAGCAAAGTCAGCTGTACAACTGGGCGAGTGTTAGGGAGTCTCTCTAGACTAGACCTGCCGTGTGGCGGCGCTCGTTCTGCAATCACTGACAGTGGCGACACGCGGGTCCGACGTATACTAACGGACCGCGGCCGATTTAAAGGATACCACCTAGCAAGTGTGGTGTCTGGCGGTGACACCACAGTTTCCAGTTTCGTTTTTTTTAGCTTTTCCTAAGTCACAGACCGGGCGCTATGACCGTAGCAGTTTTGCGCCCTAAAACCATAACAAAAAAAAAAAAAAAAAATCATCGCGGCCACGTAGCCGTGTGTTGTGAGAGGATGAGATCGTTGATAGAGTGTGGATCGGACGTCGGTGCGTTTGTGACTTGCAAGGCAATGAAAAACACAGAAAAGAAGGGGAAGAACGTACACTGAGTAAAGTAAAGCAAATCTAAAGTCAAATGACAGGAATAAAACCATTACAATAAAAGTAAACGGTGCAACAATAATTCATGTTTACAAAAGAAAATATTGTTGCTTGAATTGCTCCACTTACGAATGAAATATGATTCCTTTAAACTTTACATTACGATCGGATTGATGATTATACCCGTAAACAACGCAATCTGGCATTTTTGATAAAGAAACTACGTCTCCACACAATCAAAGAACACAACACGGTCGAAACGGGCTACAGGCACGTCAGAGTGACGTCACGGGGGAGTACTAAAGCGGTGAACCATGGACTATGAATGCGGTGAACCTAATTATTTCGGACTAGTTAAATGGTAGACATCGGCTTCATGTTTGTGACGTAATGACAACTGTCTTCTTTTTCTACCTCCATGTTTATACAGAAAATAATTTGTTAGTCTCTGAGTCTCTGCGTGGGATTTGAAATTGTTTCAAGTGTTGGTAGCATCGCGAAGTATGTGCCAAAGAAAGCGAGTTAATTTTGTGTTTTGGAATGTAGGTGCATTTTTCTTTTTTATTTTAATTTTTGCAATTTTGCTTTGTTAATTTTCTTTCATGTTTGGCTTTAAAGTAGTAGGATTTTTTTAAAAATAGTTCATAGATAGCCTTGATTTCTTTGACGTCAAGCTATTGGGGATACTAATCTGCTGTTGGTATTTGGGATAGTAATCTGCCGTTGGTAAATATTGGTGCGTACTCTATTACCGTAATCTTATTTATATACTAGTTTTGTCCAGCAGCGTCTTACTGTATGGTGATTCTTACATTGTGTGCCGATGTTGCCAACTGCTTGACGTCGCTGTTAGTGAATTTGCAGACAGCAGTTGAGTACATGTCGAGGAGGAGGTGGAGTGAAAACAGAGATGTATTTTTTGTAAGTACTGAATAAGTTTCGAATTTCCGAGAGGGTGGTTACCTCCTGAGAACAGCTTAATGTCGCGGTAATGGGTTGATTTAGCCGGAGGTCTAGGTTAGAATGGAACGTGGAGATCTGGATGCGTATTGGCAAAGCCAACGAATCCTGCGGTGGAATAGGTGCCTGTGGTGACGCACTGATCTGTAGCGTAACCTAAGACCTAGGTATGGTTAGAATGCAACTGTTTGGTTGTGAGTTGGAGAAGATTCCTGTGGTGACAGACTGATAGGTAGTGTAGCCCAAGGTCTAGGTTGGGTTGGAAAGCAACAGTTTGGTTGTTGAGCTGGCGAAAGCAAAGAATCTGACAGCGGAAAAGCTTTTTGCGATGACAGATTGATCTGTAGCTCAGCATGAGGTCTAGGTTAGGTTATGATTAACTGTTGTCTTGTAAATGCCAAGAAAATTAAATGTCACACCTATAGTGTAGCATGAAATATGTGCTATGTGTAATGCGCAAATTTCGTGAGGTGTAGAAGGAAACTAATGCCAACACGACTATACGGAAACCTTAATTTCTCGCATTCGTGAGGACGAGGGTTAAAGCCCGCGTCCGTGCATCCAGAATTAGGTTTTCCGTGGTTTCCCTAAATCGCTCCAGGAAAATGACGGGATGGTTCCTTTGAAAGGGCACCGCCGATTTCCTTCTCCATCCTTGACACAATCTGAGCTTGTGCTCCGTCTCTAATGACCTCGATGTCGACGGGACGTTAAACCCAATCTTCCTTTCTTCATAAAACCTAATTTTAAAAACATTTTTACTAGACGATTTCTTCCCAGACCCGCGAAATTTCTTTATCACTGAATTACATGGCTCATATGGTACTACTGGAGATGATCAGAAGTACCAGCAACTCACCGAGTTCTTCGCCTTTTAACCTCATAAGCCGAATAGCTCTTTTCCTTTACTTCCGCTTCGATGTGCTTCCTCTTCACCGCTTCCATAGGATAACTCGGCAGACGGCATTAGTTTTTTGACGATTTTTCAGCAATACGTGTGAAATGTTGTATTACGTGTTTATAAAAAAAATGCTATTCTATCCGTAATGTCCGGTTTTTACTCAAAATATGTCACGGATTTCGTGGCCCCTCCCGCCTGAGGTTCGAGACCTCGCTTGGGCATGGTTGTGTGTGTTGTTTTTAGCTTAAGCTAGTTCCAGTTAGTTTAAGTAGTGTATACGTCTAGGGACCGATGACCTCAGCAATATGGTCCGTTAGGAATTCACACAAATTTTAACATTTCAGAGACAAGGGTATCGTCAGGAGTGCCCCGGGAAAATGTGATAGGACAGCTGTTGTTCTCTAGATACGTACAGTAAATGATTTGGTTGACAGGTTGGGCAGCGGTTGTTTGCTGACGATGCCTTGGTGTAAGGTAAGGTGTCGAAGTTGAGTGTAGGAAGATGCAAGAGGACTTAGACAAAATTTACAGTTGGTGTGATGAATGGCAGGTAGCCCTAAGTGTGGAAAAACGTAAGTTAATGTGGATGAGCAGGAAGATCAAACCTGTTTCATGCTTGACACAGTGGAGTCTTTGAAATATCTGGGCATAACGTTGCAAAATGGTATGAGGTGCAACGAGCATGTGAGAACTGTGATAGGGAAGGCGAATGGTCGACTTCGGTTTATTGGGAGAACTTCAGGAAGGAGCGGTTGTTACGGAGATTCATCGGGAACTCAAATGGGAATCCGTGGACGGAAGGCGACATTCTTTCGAGAAGCACTACTGAGAAAAGTTAGAGAATCGGCATTTGAAGCTGACTGCCGAGCGATTCTAGCGCCGCCATCATACATTTCGCGGAGGGACCACGAAGATACGACAAATTTGGTTTCTTACCGAGGCATACAGACAGTCGTTTTTCCCTCGCTCTATTTGCGAGTGGGAGAGGAAAGGAAACGACATTTAGTGGTGCAGAGTAACCTCCGCCACGCACCGTATTGTGGCTTGCGGAGTATTTATGTATATGTAGGTGTAGATATAAACCCGTCCTGGCTGTAGCAGCGTCACTTGGCGAGGGACGACTGCTGGTCAGACACTCCAAGGCGCATGTAGTGTAAGTGGGCGTGCTGTCTGAGCGTAGAGTGGGGAAGGCGCGCGATCTGTCTGTGTGGTGTGTGTCTTCAACACATGGCGAAACCATGGTGAAACGACTTATATACGTCGTGGTATTGGGCGGGCACCACTTACTACAGATGTCGAATGTCGTTGGCTGGACAGACTGGTAAAACAGGACAGGCGGCCAACGGGTGGCGGAACCAATATCAGACTTCAATGCTGAGCGGAATACAAGTGTCTGAAAACACAGTGCATCAAACACTACTAACGATGCGCCTCCGGAGCCGATGACCCTTGAATGTGCCAATGTGAAGACCACAACATCGACAACTACGACTGAAATGGGCACGTGACCATTTGTGTTGGACGTTGGCGCAGTGGCAGAGCGTTGCATGCTCTGATGAGTCCTGATACCTTCTTCATCCTGCCGATTTAACCCCTACGGGGGTGAAATAGTGGTTCATCTTTTTTAAAAAATAAAACATTTTTAAAGAAGTACTAAAGCATTTTTGACACTACATCTACGAAAACTGGTATTTGACATCCCTGTTAAAAATTAAAGAAAACGCATGTTTCAGTAATTATGGAAAATTTAACTGCTAAAGAGTGAAATAGGGAGCGAAAGTTTGTGTGGAGATATTTCATTATGGAAGAATTTTTAAGCTGTCTAAGAAACTTTATATTTGGCTTCTCGTTTAGAAATAAAAATGGCGCACTTCAGTGTTTTTGGGAATTCGGCCTGTAATGGGAAGAAACAGGACCTGACTGATTCACTGACTCATCACCGCCCAGCTCAAACCCGCTAAGGATAGAAACTTGAAATTTGGAGACGGTGTTCCTGAAGATGTCGTTTACTAAGGAATTGTTCGAAATTCCACCCCTAAGGTGAGCAGGCGTACAGGATGAAATGTTTTTCGAATTTACGTCACTATTAAGGCAGCTCTGAAGCTACAAGTATGAATATTGATATTTGGTTTCTCGGGCAGAAATGAAAAAGTACGTTTCTCAGTAGTTTTGGAATTTAGTTACTGAGAGGTAGAAATAGTGGGTGAAACGTTTTTCAAAAATTATATCATTATTAGCGTAATAATAAAGCGTTTTCAAAGCTACATCTATGAAAATTTGAATTAGACTTTTCGGTTGAAAATGTAAAAAATCGTGTTTCAGTGATGTTGGAAATTTAACCCCTAATCGGGTGAAATTGGGGATAAAAGATTTTATGAAAGGATTTCCTTACATTAAAACGTTTTTAAAGCTAAATCTACGAAAACTGGTATCTGACTTCTTTATTAGGAATAAAGGAATGTGTGTTAGGAGATGAAAATTTCTTTGGAAATATCACCACAAGAACTCAAAATGCATGGTTAAAAAAGACCTCCGGCTCCAGTTACCACGCTGTTTGGTCAGAAGTACGTCCAGAAAAGACCATCCTTCTGTGGCCTTAATTAGCATGAAAGATTTAGAAGTCGTTGCAGTTCATGAACAGTACAAAAATTTCATTAAATAAAAACAAAAACCAAAAAATCTGCGTGAACCATACAGTCAACACGAGCGAAGCATACGGTGCTAAGTGGTATTTTTTTATATAATTAACCCGGACTGAATGCAGCGTTTTTGATTTGACGATACAAAATTACGTTCTTCATATGATTAAATCCAACGTATGAAATTTATTATTCACAAAATGTCTTTTTGGTTGTTGTTATGCTGTGCAAATTAAAACTATGATATTTGAATACGATCAGAATGACTGAGAGAATATAGTCTGTAACTTCAAAAATCTGGCACGTGTGCGTGCGGACGCACACGTGTGCGGCCGCGACATGCCGTTAAAATAGAACTAAAATCCAGGTAATTAAAAACCAATACATAACGCTGCAGATAATTTTAACGACTGAGTCAGTGGTGTTCTTGTTACGTATCACGTTATCAATTTTACTGTGAAGTTCTGTAAACATTTAATGGAAATTTACCCGTGATAAAAAATTCAGAGAGAAGATAGACCTTAACAGTTAGATATCCTTAACGTACTAAGGAACGGGATGCCGGAATCTAAATTCTGATGCAGTCTTTTGGGAGGTTTTGAGTATTAGCTCAAGTTGGTGGCAATCGTTAAATTCAGACAAAAAGTCAAATGGCTCTTCTTCGTAGAGGAGGGCAGTGCTAAAAAAATGAAGTGTGCAACGGGTGCGGAGTCATGGCAGGATGGGAAACCTCTACAGACAAAAGACGGTGTCCAGTCTTCGAGTCCAAGCAGGTTGTCCTTGACTGCCGTCCCTTCCAGCAGTTGGTACTTGCCCCTTTTTTTTTTTTTTTTTTTGAGGCCTGGACTACAGCAGTGTGTGAACGTTCAGAAGCCATGAAACTTCAGCACGTATCCGCCTCAGCCTCACTTTGCCAGCTTCTCTTTGTGCCATCTGTTGCAGCAAGACGACTCGATCAAAAAAATGGCTCTGAGCACTATGGGACTTAACATCTATGGTCATCAGTCTCCTAGAACTTAGAACTACTTAAACCTAACTAACCTAAGGACTGCACACAACACCCAGCCATCACGAGGCAGAGAAAAGCCCTGACCCCGCCGGGAATCGAACCCGGGAACCCGGGCGTGGGAAGCGAGAACGCTACCGCACGACCACGAGAGGCGGGCAGACGATTCGATCGCACGTGCATTGTACTCTCGCCATGGGTCAGGGTAATTTATGTCTGCTCTTTATCTTAAGCATTAGGTATGAATGTCTATCGCGGATAGGCGCCACCGTTTAACGTTGGTTAGCTGACTATGTCGCACTTCTGAAACAAGACGACACATTCCGCAATGTGACACGCACGCCATCAGAAATATTCTCTTTCCCTCACATTAATCGCTACCTCTTAGGTTCAGCTCTCTCTGTAATGTATCAGGATTCTTACACGAATTCGACTATCGGTTGTACTTTATACTCCAGGGATCGTTTAAGTTCTTTTGATAACAATGTATGCTGATTACGACATTCACTAATTATCATTTCTCTATGTCAGTAGTTTAACAGGTCAGTGAAGGCTGCACTCGGCTGTACGCTTGAAAATTCTAAAAGAATATATCCCATTGTTTAAACTCATCATTTTTAATTAAAGTTGTATCCATCGAGGTATAATAAGAGGAGTGGCGCTGCACACTTATCTGCCCATATCTTCGAAGCCGGAGCCGACAAATTAGCAGCCACAAAACATTGCAGAGTACTGTATACAGTAGCTTCTTGTTCTTAACTTCTGTTACGCCCACGCAACAGTTGTTTTTAATAGTAAATATTACAATGCTTTCATGAATAACACATTGTCGGGAACACATTTTCAGGTGTTTTTATGTTCTTAAACGCATATTTGGTCCAGCAATACGACTTATTTCGCCCAGTAAACATAACTTTCTTTTTGTTTCATGTTTCGAATAACCAAGTAGTGAAGTTTGTTATGTGAAAAGGCTGCTTTTGTTCCAGCATTTTAATTAATACGAAATGACGAAACACATCTTCCGTCTATGTCTTCCCGAAAATGCTGAGAACGTATTTTGCTAGGTCTGGACGGTTTGCAGTACGTCCTTTTCTTAGAGTTCAACCAGAGCGTTCTACGAGATGTAATGATAGGAAATCAAAAGTCAAATTACAGAAAGAGAATCACAACAGTAAAAGTAACCAGCGCAACTAAAGTTCATGTATATAAGAGAAAATATCGCTTGAATGAGTTCATTAATGAATGAAATGTGATTCTTTTATACTTTAGACTATAATCAGAACGACTAGGAGACCTGTAAACGATGCAAGCCGGCTTTTTTTTTATCAAAACACTATCACCTGAAACTAATGTTTGGGGGCTACCAACATGTCGGACGTTGGCTTCAAATTTGTGACGTCATGACAACTCCGCTTATTATTCCTCCATGGTTGTATCATCTGTGCACCTTTCTCAGTCTCCTTACTAATTTGGACCCCCTGCAATAGGGACGTTGTTGATTGCCTTCAACGGGCGAAACTGAGTTACGTCTCCATTAAAACTCTTGGAAGTTTGCATATGTCCGCTCAAGAGGTAGAATCAGTTGCTACATTCCAAGAAGTCTGTAGGGAGCCTTTTACACCCGGAAGAATGACCTTCAAGTACACGGCAGAGGGGGGAGTCAGTTTCTGCAAGGGGGGGGGGGATGGCAAGAAGAACCAGCAAAAAATGCCACATATATGCTCTTCATTGTGAAGGGACAGGTTATGAAATTTAGGAGAAGCTCATTATACGTTGATGCCGTCTGAAATAGTATGTTTGCTTAAGAAAGTTCATAACTGACCGTGTTAATGGAACATTGCCTTATTTTCGTCCCTTCTGTTATTTAATGTTGACTGGCACTTGAACAAAATAAGTTTCCAAAGCTACATTTTGTGTCGTTTGTTTAAAGTGTAGCCCAAGACCAGAATTTGACTAGGTAAATGTGGGAAATCTCCCAAAACGACCCTGAAATTGACCGGTAAAACTGACGTAGCAGCCTATGATTTAACCGCAGCGGCCGTTGTGACCTCTGTATGGCATATGATTCTGCGGGCATAACAATTAGTATTTCCCGTTGGCTCGGAAACACTAAATCTTTGGTTTAGTAGAAACGCCGACAGTCATGCGAATTTTCTAAAGAATTAAATTTTTAATCTCCAGATTACAAAAGGGTGAAAGGAACCTTTATTGATCCATCTCTCCCTCCTTCCCTCCCTAACCCAACCCCTCTTCCCATGCGGACTCCTGTGCTTGATGGAAGATAACGCGCACCACATTTTCTTCGCCAAGGTTTGATCGATGAGAGGAAGACGGGATGCGGCGTAGCTGTGCTTCTCGAGATTGCTCGGCAAAGCCCTGAGATCGAGTTCCTAAGTGCCCGTGGGAATACCAAAACGAAGCCAAGATAGCCTCACGCTGACATAAAGCTCTAAGGCTCACGAGAAAATCACTCTTCGCAGCCGGTATCCAATATATGAGGTATTTTAACCAGAAGATACGAGAGAACGTTGCAGTCGTAGAATATTGAATTAAAAAACCGGTAGGTACAGTGTAGATTAAACGTAACCATAAACGTATCTCTGAGCTGTGTTACTTGTGACAACGATATTCTATAGTTTCCAGAGGGCCTAGTTCATCTACTCGAAAGTGACGATAACATAGAAGAGCTGCTAACAGTTCTGAATATGCTGCTTAACACCGAATTGAAATTAATAGCAAAAATAAAGCAAAGTCGAAACCGATGAAGCATAGCAAAATTGTAAAAACGTCAAGCATTAATACTTCAAAAGCGAAATGAATCTCTTGCACATGAAGCAATATTGTGAAATGGCCGGACCAACGAAGGCATGACAAATATTTTATGGAAATGAATATTGTCTGGTAAAGTGTGCAGTCAAAAATTTATAACTGGAAATAGCCGTTATTCCTGTGTCATCTTTATATGTACGAGAAATGACGTTTGTGGTAGCTTTCTCAATGATTGATATCTTTCTTCATTCATTTTAAAAATTCATAAGTAATTTGAAATGGCAGTTATTATCATCCATTCTATATATACACATGCAATAAAATATGTGATGACTTTTGTTGTGGCGTAACAAGCTTGCTACGCCACACTGAGAAGGGAGCCGAAAGGCACGCGTACACACACGCCGACTGGCGTCAAGTCTGGAACAAGATACGTTATGACTGCTATCAAGAAAATACGTAGCTTTGGAATATACTTAACTTTATTCTTTGTTGGTTTACAACGTTCTTCTTGAGACATTTATACGATAACTCTCAAACTAGGTAAGGCTAATGGCGCCTTGCTAGGTCGTAGCCATGGACTTAGCAGAAGGCTATTCTGTCTCTCGGCAAATGAGAGGAAGGCTTCGTCCGTATTGTCGCTAGCAATGTCGTCCGTACAACTGGGGCGAGTGCTCGTCCGTATCTCGAGACCTGTCTTGTGGTGGCGCTCGGTCTGCGATCACACAGTGGCGACACGCGGGTCCGACATGTACTAAATGGACAGCGGCCGATTTAAGCTACCACCTAGCAAGTGTGGTGTCTGGCGGTGACACCACAACTTTTAAGCAGACTTGTGCTACCTATCAGTTTTTCATCACGTATACGAAATCTCGTGTACACTTCCGTATGGTAGAGATACAAATAATTGATGTAATTATCTGTTCTATGTTCGTTAACGCTAATTCTTGGCTCACTTAGGTTTACGCAACACCTTATAAAGTCTGACTTATCAAGTTTGCAGTTGTTTGGATGTTATTTATTATTTATTAGATTTAAGTTAGAAAGTTACTTTGATATTTCGAGCGCCCAATTTGAAAGCTAGAGACACGACTCGTATACGTGACAACGTAAATATATTGCCTTCAATAATGTTACTCTTGATACTATATTCATGGCTGAAATAAAAACTGTGTGGTAATTCTATTTCGCCATATATTTTGCATGGAAGTTGGAAGTATCAGATATATCTTTCGACAGGCCTACATGAAGTACAGCTATGGAGTTTTGCACGTAAAGTGTCAGGGGTATCTAAGAAAAGGCAGAGTAGAGAACACGAATTTACATGGTTGAGAAGCACGTATCGTCCATTTGTTTCAGTGGTGTAATGTATACTGTTGTGCCTGCTTTCATTGTGATACCTCCCTTCCGCAACGCAACGATAAATCCTACCGTAAGGCAACCATACATAGGATCAACGTTGCTTCCACACCATTCTGGTTTCAGGGCAGGGCAGTCACTACATCTACCGTGTTACTCGTCCTCATCGAACTGGTTTTAGTGCGAGGAGATATTAGAACACTAGTGTCGACCAAATTCTGATGGACGAGGCCACCTCGCTGATTTGTCTGCTGTGTACCACTTGCTGTGTTGTGGTGCCTGGATTTACACAAGAAGCAGCCCATGATACCTGAATGAGAAGATGTATGAATTCACTTAGCATGGTTCTGTCTGAACGCACAGTTTAAATCTGGTGACTATTGCTGTGGTAAAGGATTGACAGTAAACTTCGTGGTAAATGAGCGACAATAAACTTCGAGACAGTAAAAAGTCTGAGCAGTCAGTAGCAGCCTTCACCACTTGTGGAAAAAGAAATCTTACATCTGTCCAACGCAACGTGTGAACCACACTGGTGTCTCACAAAGTACAGAGCAGAGGGGACAGAACTGTTAAAAAGAGAGGGGGTTTATTTTATTACTGTTTGTCTGATATAACTCTTTGCTACTCCAGGATCGTCCTATGATCACACAGGATGCCGACATGCGTCTTCGTCCACTGTAGGTTATTCGCTAGCAGACACAGACCACATCAAGAAACCGACAAGCCAGTAGCCAACTGCCTGACAGGTGAATGATTTTACCGATTTCTTTTTCAAGCCCAGTAAACGCTGGTGCATCAGGAAAAAAATGCTACCCAAAAGTACTGGGGAATGAAGGCTTCATTTTCACTCAGCTGCTCCATGAACGCTTGTAGGGTGTATATACACTTTCATCCGAGAATCCACGTGGAATAATTGATCTTCAGTCGATCATCTGCATGGGTCAAACTCTCTAAGATGAGATATGATTTTCGTTTTCTTGTTTAATACCTAAAATGTAAATTACTAATATATTTGTTTCATATTAACGTATGTAACAGAAAGATTCAGAAAGCGGTCGGGCAACGCTGCATACTGTCACCGTACTTATTCAATCTGTATGCAGAACATGTTATGAGGAATGCGACGCTAGATGAAGGAGAAACAGGAATTAAAATAGCTGGAATAAATATAAACAACCTCAGGTACGCGGATGATACGATCCTGTTGGCAGAAAGTGAAGAAGAATTGAGAACACTCTTACTGAAGGTGAAAGACGAAAGTAAAAAGGCCGGTCTTATGCTGAATGTGAATAAAACGAAAATTATGGCAACTACACCTACCAATTCGTGGGATATAGCAGGAGAAACCACGGAGGTAGTGACCACATTCAGTTATCTCGGTTCCAGGATCTCTGCTGATGGCGACTGCAGCCATGAAATCCGGAGACGCCTGTTGCTCGGTAGACAGGCGATGTCAAACCTTGACAAGGTTATAAGGTCCAGAGATATAACACTAGCAACAAAGATCCGTATTGTGAGGGCTATGGTCTTTCCAGTTGTGATGTATGGATGTGAGACCTGGACCATTAGAAAGGCTGAACGGCGAAGAATTGACTCCTTCGAATTGTGGTGTTGGAGGAAACTTCTTAGAGTTCCATGGACTGCAAAGAGAACCAACAGATCAATATTGGAGCAAATAAGACCAGATTTCTCTCTGGAAGGTCTAATGTTAAAACAAAAGCTGACCTACTTTGGACACACAATGCGAAGGCATGCCTCGCTGGAAAAAAACATTAATGCTGGGGAAGATTGAAGGAAGTAGAAGAAGAGGACGTCAGAGGATGAGGTGGATCGATGGCATCACAGAAGCAATGTGTTCCAACCTGGAAGGTCTACGGGAGAAAGTGCAAGACAGGAAAAAGTGGCGAAATTTGGTTCATAGGGTCACGAAGAGTCGGAACCGACTAAACGAATAGAGAGAGAGAGAACGTATGTATTTTGCTGTTTGCTGCTTTCCTTTTCCTGATGATCTGGTATCGAAGGTCTAACATCCAGCAGTCATTAAAACCACTGATGCGAGACATGAGCTATTAAGTAATTGCAACACATCACAGGCTAACCATAATTGTTCTCTGTGCAGACCGTGAGAAAGTAAACTGTTTCCATGACACAGAACAAAGAGATTGGAGAAAGGTCAAGGATGAGTCATCGTCTCCAGAACCTTGTTCAGTACAAAATAAAAAAGAAAAGTACATTGTTCCAAAATCGAGTACGCGACTCGATACAGTGACAAAATCCACATATATTCTCTCAGAATGTGTGTTGCCTGTTTACAGCCAGTATTTGATACTACTATGCAACGCTAGTGGGTGAAAAACGTACTGAATGATTGCTTTCTGATTTGTAAAATTTCATTATAATGTCACGACCCGCATACCATTCGTTGGAGAATCAGCCTACGAAGGTATTGCTAATATATACGTTGCTTTCTTAACACAAAACTGAATGTAACACTCACTCATTTACAACATGCAACATTGTACACACAATCAAGATACCTACAAATTGCTCTGTTAATGATTGACAGGAAGTTAAGTTTCATGACGCTACAGTGCATAAGTAAATGGCTACTAAACAAATATTCCAAAATAAAAAATAGCCAAGTTTATTAAGAGCACTAGACGTCACATAAACATAATCTTCCTGCTTCACTTAAGTTGTACGAGGAAAATGAAATAAATCACTACGCCACTGCTATGGTCTTCAGACTGAAGGCTGGTATCAACTAGCTCTCAACTCTAGTCTATTCTGTGCATGCGAATACGTCTTCACCTTTGTATTGCTACTGCAAACCTGCAACCACTTAACGCGCCGCGAGACCGCTACGGTCGCAGGTTCGAATCCTGCCTCGGGCATGGATGTGTGTGATGTCCTTAGGTTAGTTAGGTTTAAGTAGTTCTAAGTTCTAGGGGACTGATGACCTCAGATGTTGAGTCCCATAGTGCTCAGAGCCATTTGAACCATTTGAACTTAACGCGCTCACTGTAATCAAGCTTTAGTATCTCCCTCTACAAATTTTAACCCCCCCCCCCCCCTCCACTTCCCGCCATTACCAAATTGACTTTTGGCAGCGTAATATACTTCAGGGTTTGGCTGCGTGCATAATGAACACTGAAGTATTTCTGAATTTTAGTCTCTTTCCTTTATCTTGTATTTTAATGTGAATGAAATAATGTATCATATGAATTCACTGTACTATATCAAGCAACTTTTATGAAATTTATGTTTGAACTACTTTGGTATGGAAGGAAACGTTATTTTTGTAGAAGTTTGCAGAAAGAGAGGGGAAAAATGAATACGGAAAGTCTAAATCAGGACTCCTAAGTGTAAAGGTGAATGCACGGGGCATGTCAGCCTCGATGTAGAAAAATCTATTATATTTTGCAAGAGAAAGGTGTTTTCTTGTAGTTATAAATGGATATAGTAAAACTGAAGACAACTCGAAGTTTTAGATAGATAGATTGTGCTGTGACTGGGTCATGTAACATTCAGTCGCCGCGCGGAGTGGTCGAGCGGTTTGAGGCGTCGTGTTATGGACTGCGCGGCCCCTCCCGCCGGAGGTTCGAGTCCTCCCTCGGCCATGGGTGTGTGTGTTGCTCTTAACATCAGTTAGTTTAAGTAGTGTGTAAGTCTAGGGAATTCACACACATTCGAAAATTTTTAAGATTCAGTCCTATGCAAGAAATATAATCATACCAACAAATGATGTAGCAGGTGAGGAGAAGTCAGTAAATAGATTAGAATGCTCCAAATTTTTGGGTGTGCATATTGATGAAAACTTGAACCGGAAGAAGTATATTATTGAGCTTCTCAAACAATAAAGTTCAGCTTCTTTTGCTATTCGCGTAATTGCTAATGGTGGTAACAAACGAATGAACATACTGACATATTTTGCATATTTCCAATCAATGACGTCTTATGGAATCATTTCCTGGGATAACTCGTCATTTAGAAGAAATGAAATGACACAGTTGCAGAGACTTTACTGGTCTCATACAGATACGTTTTAATGAGTATAGACAGACCGGGAAAGGGGCCCAGTGTTCTGCTTACTAGGCAGGTGCGTCAGCCAATAAGCCACCTTGGCAGAGCGATTCACACACTTGCACGGATTACCCTGGCACGCCTCCCTTCTCGATACAAATTCTCACTGTCACCACAGTCGACTTTAAATTCCCCCCTGACGAACAAAATTCACTCGCTGCTTTAGTGTATATACACAAAGTCATATCTGTATGAGACCAGTAAATTCTCTGTGTCATTTCATCTGTATACGTATATGCTCCTGGGTTTCGTGCTGGATCCCCCGTTTGCCTTCGCTGCTGAGGCGCTAATCAGAACATGGAGACCCTCGGAAATTGTTTTCGTGTGTAAGAGGGAATTTAAAGTTTACTGGGGCAGCAGTGAGAATTTGTATCGAGAAGGGAAGCATGCCACGGTAATCCGTGCGAGTGTGTGAACTGCTGTGCCAAGATGGCTTTGTGGCTAACTCCCCTGTCTAATAAGCAGGAGACCCAGGTTCGATTCTCGGCCTTCTTACAGATTTTCGCTCGCCGCTTCAGTCTGTATACATAAAAAAAACTTAGAGAGAAAGAGAGAAAGTCGAGGAGTAAGAATGATATGTGGACTTCACCCACGGACCTCTTCCAAAGTTAGGCATTTCACTGCGCTGTCACAATACATGTATTCGCTAATGAAGTTCGTCATAAATAATGCATCAAATTTGAGAAAAGCAGCTATATCAATACCTGCAAAGCAAGTGGGAAGGAAACCTTTATTACCGATTATTAACCTTGTCAGTGGCTCAGAAAGAAGTTCAATCTGCAGCAACAAAAGTCTTTCATCATTTGCCCAATAACACAAAATTTTTGACACGTAACAAAACAAATTTTACATCGAACTTAAATTATTTCTCCTGGACGACTCCTATTCCAATGACGAATTTCTGTTTAAAAACAGGTAGTCAGTAAACAAAAAATAAAACTAAAAAACTAAAAAAGTACCTGTTTTTTAAGTGTAGTTGCATGCGTAGAGCTGAAACAATGTGTTCATTAATGTTAATACTAATCATGTGTAAATGACCCGTAAAGTGCCTCGTACCACACTATTTAAATAAAAGAATCGTTCCAATCATCTATGGAACGCTTAAATGTCTAACTAAACAACTAATAATGGGGAGGAGCGAACGTGCCATTAATCGATCGAAAAGTAATAATTTTGGCGGAAGGAAAAGAGATTTTGATTGTGATGGAGTTGGAGGAATTTAAGAGGAAAAGAGAAGTACTGTATCCAGACGGAGGACGCAGTTTAAGCGAGTGGAGATTACAATCATTTTGCTTACATGTACATTATGTGATCAAAAGTATCCAGACATCTGGCTAAAAATGACTTACATGTTCGTGGCGCCCTCCTTCGGTAATTCTGGAACTCAGTATGGTGTTGACCCACGCTTAGCCATGATGACGGCTTCCACTCTCGCAGGCATCCGTTCAATCAGGTACTGGAAGCTTTCTTGGAGAACGGCAGCCCATTTTCACGGAGTACTGCACTGAGGAGAGGTATCAATGTCGGTCGCTGAGGCCTGGCACGAAGTCGCCGTTCCAAAACATTCCAAAGGTGTTCTGTAGGATTCAGGTCAGGACTCTGTGCAGGCCAGTCCAATACAGGGATATTATTTTCGTGTAACCACTCCGCCATTATGAACAGGTGCTCGATCGTGTTGAAAGATGCAATCGCCATCCCCGAATTGCTCTTCAGCAGTGGGAAGCAAGAAGGTGATTAAAACATCAATGTAGGCCTGTGCTGTGATAGTGCCACGCAAAACAAGGGTTTCAAGCCCCCTCCATGAAAAACACGACCACACCACAACACCACCGCCTCCGAATTTTACTGTTGGCGCTACACGTTCACCGGGCATTCGCCATACCCACACCCTGCCATCGGATCGCCACATTCTGTACCGTGATTCTTCACTCCATACAACGTTTTTCCACTGTTCAATCGTCCAATGTTTACGCTCCTTACACCAAGCGATGCGCCATTTGGCGTTTACCGGCGTGATGTGTGGCTTATGAGCAGCCGCTCGACCATGAAATCCAAGTTTTCTCACCTCCTGCCTAAGTGTCGTAGTACTTGCAGTGGATCCTGATGCAGTTTAGAATTCCTGTGTGATGGTCTAGATAGATGTCCGCCTATTACACATTAAGACCCTCTTTAACTGTCGGCGGTCGCTGTCAGTCAACATACGAGGTCGGTCTGTACGCTTTTGTGCCTTTTGTGCCTTCACGTTTCTACTTCACTATCACATCGAAAACAGTGGACCTACGGATGTTTAGGAGTGTTAAAATCTCGCGTACAGATGCATGACACAAGTGGCACCGTATCACCTGACCACGTTCGAAGTCCGTGAGTTACGCGGAGCGCTCCATTCTGTTCTCTCACGATGTCTAATGAGGTCGCAGGTACCTGGCAGTACGTGGCAGCACAATGCACTTAATATGAAAAACGTATGTTTTGTGGTTTCCGGATACTTTTCATCCCATAGTGTACGTCACTTCTATCGATTTCCATCCCACTCGATAATTCCTTCGTAGTACGTCGTTTTTTTCTTTGTCTTACAGTGTGTAAAGAATAAGCGCAGAAGACCATGGGAGATTAAGATGAACAGTAAGTCGAAAGCGAAGGACCTGAAGTAGTCTAAATAGGAAAGTGCGAGTATATTTTGGTTTCACTGTGGCGAGGTAATGAACAGTTATCTGTTTGGTTTAGTTTGGGGAGAGACTGTGAATTACGCCAGCACTAACAACTGTGCTACACAAGGGCCTGTTATCAATTATTTCGTTTACTTTAAGTCCAAACTGTGTTCTGATTTTCCAAAATTAATTTCGTGTGAGAGCCAAAGCCCACGTTACTTTGAAAAGTAAAATGTAATAAAGTGACGATATAATTGTTAAATATATCTTTGTACGATCGTATATTATTGTATGCTAAAACGGCGCACATATTTCAACCTGGAATAATTACTTCCCAGGTCTTTCTGTAAATTAGTTTGAAGTTTAATGTTCCACAGCTGGAGGACGCGCCAGGGAGACGGTCGGAATTTTTTTTTTTTTTTCAATTTAAACCAGACTAGTTTTTTTTAAGATTATAACTAAAACAAAGTCTCCCGTACGGAATGACACCCAGTAGTCACGCTAGACATTTCGTGGGGTTGCCACCTTTCGCCTTCATGACTTGCATTACTCTTTGATCATGGTTTGCTTTCTTTATCCTTTGCTAAGCCAATCACCAAACTACAAACTATCAGCTACTTGATTTTTCTTTAGGGTTATTTCGACTAAGAACGTTGTGGCAGTGCCGTCATATATCGTTATACGATATTTACTCATTCTATACGCTAATTTTTGGCTATGTATGAGGAAAGCACACGACTGGCTGGCTCTGGGGATCTGGCGAAATGTTTAAAGTTTCCCTTGTTAAGAAGCGAGCGGGCCGTGTCGCCGCATGTAGCGCTTCTGGCTTGACCACAGGCGGTCCGTAACAGAGGCTCTGGTGCAAAGAAGTAGGTCTCACGCGCACTGCTTTTCGCAGAAGCGTTTGCAATAAGCCCCGGGTCGTCAGTTTCTGCTGCAAATGCGGTTTCCTCCTTTCAAAGGAGCTCCTGAAAAGCCCGCAGAGGACAGCTGTGCTTGACAATTGCAGTTCCTGTACGCAGACTGCGAGAGAGGCCAACATGGCGTTGCTAGTCCACAGTGGAAAAATTTGGTTCATTCACTCCAAAATCTTGTTATCTGATGTAACTGCGACTGGGACGGTCGTGGGGTTGAAATGACGAAAAGTGCGGCGGGACCCGCGTGGATGCCCGAGAACGACAACACAACAGGAGAGGACGGACACGACCAACGAAGGACAGAACGAACAACAAGATCGAACAACAGAGTCACAAGGAAACCTAACAAGCACGTCCACAGAACAAGAAAGTAAGTAAGTTGTCTAACACGAGGCGATGTGTCCATAGACATACGCGAGATTAGACTAGCTGGCTATTTTTTTTTTTTTTAATTCTGATTTCATTCCCCTTCCCATATGGGTAGGGGAGGGCTGTTAGCGGCACAATGCGCCGTTCTTCAGCCAAGTGGCATGACAACTTAAAATAAGAATAAAATGTTACATACATAAGGCGATAAAGGGGAACTTAAAACAGAATAACGGGAGGAAAAGGAGGTAAAAAATATAGACTAACACAGAGATGTCCATGGAGGACAGTTAAAAAAAGTCACCAGAAAGTTAAAAAACACAGTTGGCGATTCTTCAAAACTCAGAGAAGGCAGTGAATGAACATGCACAAGTTAAAAGTCGCCCACAGTAGTAAAAACTCTCTGGAACAACACACTTAAAACTCACTTGGAGCACACACGACGAAGAATAAAACTGCCAGGCGGGACCTACCGAGGGAAAGGGCAGAGAGGATGGGAAAAGGGAAGAGGACGTAGAGCCGAGGGACTTGCCACGAGTAAGCTGTCCGGATCTCTGTGATCCCGGTGACGGCGGTAGCAGCCTTTCTCTGCCGCCACCTCTGCCATTTTCCTTCAGCCTTGACGTGTGCGTTGTGGTGTACGTTCCCTGAATTCCAAGTAAGTTTCACATTTCGCTATTAATGCTCTGCGTTATCTGAACAGCTCACAATTTGTAGGATTTGTTGCACAACTTGGGTTGCTGGATTAATTGTGTTCATTCATGACTCTTGCACTCGTTTACTTTGCGTTTTCGAACTGCACAGATTATGAAAGCTTGTGGTGCTTCCCAAGCAGTCGTCCAGTTAGATTTCAGGTATCCTCCAATGTATTAGCGGTATGCGCAGACGCACTTAAACTTCTCTTTAGCAATCTTTTTCATTGATTCCTGTAGAACTTTAAAGAAAATACACCTATACTGTCCAGTGTACATTTGATTTGGAATTATAGACCCCCCTACAACCAGTCCTCATTAGGCGACCCTTAAATAATTAATACAATAAGTTGTTTGCATATCTAATTTGTTATTTCACTGTGACGGTGTTTCCGTTGAAAGGCAGATGCCTATGTTTCGGAGATTACGGTTAATTTATTTAAATGATGTGTAACGGGCATTGCACTCGCTCGTGCACCATTTTGGTGCTGAAGTCGTATGGATGGTAGGCAGACAACACATACAATTGTCGAGCCGGAGACCGACTTCGATTGAACATCTCATTGGGAGATTGACCACAAGCACAGTAAAGGCGGTAAATTTCAGCGCTAACTTCACCAACTCAAATAGCCCTTTCCGCCTCACGTCTGAGCGTTCCAGAAGTCCAGAAGCCTCCAGGAAGCTATTTGTGGTCGTAACATTTGGACACGTCTGGCTTAGGTGGCCCTGTTAGGAACTGAAGCTCCTGCCACCATAGATACCATGGTTTAAAAGGACACGAAAATCTGTTCACCAATTAATTTTCATTGACAAGGTAGAATACATCATTCTGTTATGTTCCCACGAATCGTCAGATATCTGCAACGCGACGACACCTGGGATAACATGCAAGAACAACAGCACTGGGTGAGAGAAGATAGCATTCCATCGATTTATCTACGGCGCCAAGTATCATTTTTGTGTCAAGTAAATACAGCCTCACATCAGACTATCACGTAGTTGAGAAGAGAAGCTGAAGCTGTCTCACGTAGGCTTTTACAAAATTCACAGCATGGAAGGATAAAATCAGTTATCCCTTTGAGTACCAGTAGTTTCTGCTAGAAACCACTACTTTAGTAACTCTTTTTTTGACTGTCAGTACCTTTGGCATGAAACCATTGATGCTGTTGGGAGAGAGAGACATCTAGTCGTACAGTGTGGTACTTTTACAAATGTAGTACACCGTAGCAGTCGCTTACAGCGTTCAAAGCAATAGTCGGCGCACGAATTGTGCTACATGGTTGTAGGAGATTGTGACATGCGTTTTTTTTATAGTGGCCGTACTGAGAATGTCGTTGACGCCGAAAGTAGGTACATCTAAAGTTACTGTAACGTAAATGTGAGCTTCGGAACCACTAGGACAGTACGAAGTTTTTTTTTTTTTGCAAAAATTATTAAATTTAGGCCATTTTTGCTTTTTATTTAGGACTAAAATTGATCTTAGTCATTATGAGTTCATGGACGTTTAAATATATGGCACTATATCTAAGAAAACAGCAAATTTGCTTTAAAATATATCACATGAAATAATAAGCGGTCGAAAACTGTATACCCTGGTAGTTCCAAAATGAAACCTCCCCCTTAAAACGATTGTTTGCTTTTTGCTACTTTCTTCTTGTATTCGTTGCTAACTATAATAATAATGGTTAATTTTTTGCAAAATTTTAAAATTATGTTCCAAAGCGAAACCATCTCCTTAAAACACTTGAGGGTTTACTTTCTATTTCTTCTTGTACTCATTGCTTACTATTATGATAAAGGTTAATTTTGTGAAAAATTTTAAAATTATGTTTGTTTTCATATTATTGGAACTGAAAGGATAACCAATAGGAACGAGTTAAGATTTAATCAATTTTGTATCCTATCATCTTGAAACTTTCTTGTGGTTAAAAGTTATCATACAGGTTAAATGGACTGTGAAAACGTTAGTGATTAACGGCAGAACACCATACTGAACAGCGAATACAACATAGAACATTTATAGAACATTGTAGGTACAGTATTGTTTGCTCCTCTAAATATGTTCATCTGAAATTCATCAGTTTTCATACTCACGAGAAAAACTTTAAAGCTATACAACACCAGATCATGTGACAGAAGTTTCTGAGCAGATCTTTTACATTACTGTTTCCTCATTGATCTTCAAAACTTAATACAGAAGTGGTTTAATAAATTTCAACAAGTCATACTTGTTTAACAATCAGTTACTTTGCTCTGGTGAAACTGTGTACATTCATACTCAGCCAATATTTTGTCAGACAGCACTTATTATTATCATTCAAAGTATTAAGTTGCATACAGATTACTCAGTACTCAGTACAACTTAATTTTGTTTACACTGTCTTACTTCAGACTGTGAAGGCTTTCTAAATACATGCACACAACAACAGTTTTGAAGAGAATGTAGAGAAACAGTCTCTTTCGAAGCATCACGTTTCAGAAGATTTTTTTCTCCTCTTGAGTGTATTGTTTATTGTTCACATTTCAATCCCATATTAGGCTATACTCCAGACAAATACTTCCAGAAAAGGCTATGTAGCACTTAAAACTATACTGAATGTTAGCAAAAACACCTTTGCTAGAAGTGTTATTCTTTCCATCGTCAGTCTGCAGATTTTTGTTCTGTCCACTTTAGTCATTGTCCTTTACTTTGGTGCCCAAATGGCGAAACTCATAGACTACATTTAGTGTTTCATTTCCTAATGCAATTTCTTCAGCATAGCCTGATTTGAGCTGACTACATTCCATTACCCTTGCTTTACCTTTGTCGATGCTCAGCTTTTCAAGACGCTTAACTGATCTTCCAAGTCTTTTGTTGTCAGCAGACTCCAAAGTTTTAATTTGTGCTTCCTGAACTTTAACTCCCCTTCCAAGTTTTTCCTCGTTTTCGTTTGCTGCTTGCTCAATGTTTATGTGACTAACATCGAGGATAATCAATAACTTTGACGCACTCCTTCTTAGAGATTGGCTTCTCCAAGCGTTCCATTACCCCGTCAAGAATTCGAGTATGTATTTTGCAACCATCGTTTACTAAACTGTTCCCTTGTTAATATTCACACCTGTCAAGTTCGAGCTTCTTCGGACTCGGACTGTTGCTTTTGTTCTTGATATTAGAGAACTGTAGACTGACTCGCTAGGAATGATTTATTGACGTTACGGCAGACAAGTTTTTCGGTCATAGATACTTGGTGCTACTCCAGCGCAGCCGGGGACAGTCGTGGGGTGCAAAGTAACACAAGCGATCCTGCAACATGGTTTAGAAAATGCCTACAGATGAACAAAATTCGCCAATACGGGATGCCTTGATTTTTCTTTTCTCAAGAAGAAAAGGAGACAGGCAACATCTAAAAATTACAGTGCTATCAGTCTCCTCTACATTATGCTTAAGTTACGCGCTTTATTTATCAGTAATGTAGGAAAAATACAAAGGATCAGGCAGAATTTAGAAGAGGATGCAGCACATTGATCCATTTGCACGTTTAGAACGAAACTTCTAATGGACATAACAGAATTGTGGAAAGTACAAATTAAATGACGAATAATGACGAACCAGTTACGGATATTTTACATATTAAAACGTTTCTCAGCAGCATTGGAGGAAAACCGCAAAAAAGAAGACAGAATATGTATTAAAGAAACATATCTGAACTATCTCTGTACTGCCATTGAAAACGCGTTGTTTACATCTAGTGTAAATAAACTGAAACATAAATGAAAGCTATTGGAAGAGCGGAACGTAAAAATTTGGAAAGAACGCCTGAAAACCAATTACAATCATATTGAAATAATGTATAGTCAGCATATCAAAAAGCAAAACAGAAGAAAATTACGAGGACTTAATGAATCAAGTTTATTAGATTTTACAACGGACGAACAAGAAAATAAATAAATATTAAGGAAACGAAGACCTAGAGTGGATTCCGAATCTTAAATATTGTAATGGCTAGTGTCTTTTGTTCCTGTAATGGAAAGTTCACCATCATACCATCATTGTCTGTATTACCAGTTTTGACTTACGTTGTTGAGACATGGACTCGAAATAAGAAAACCGTTCAAAAAAGCAAGATTGTTCAGTGACCAATGGATCGAAGCATTCTTTGCACTCCTAGCTGAGGCAAAAAATAAGCAAAATGGACCAATGAACTGAGTGGAGTAGAGGATTTAATTATGGCTGAAATTAAAATAATATTAATGTGGACGGGATATGCAGCAAAACGAATGGGTGGTAGATGGACCAAGGCAGTCCTTTGATCGGTTGTAAGAGTTGACGAAAGATTGAGATGGGGACCTAACAGAAGGCGGGCACAGAAACATACAGTAGTAGAGTAGATGTGTTTTGCTGCAGACTGTAGTGCATGAGAAAATCGATAGGAGGCTTTTGCCGAAAGTGAATGTCAAATGGTTTGATTATGAGCAATGATCACTAACTTGTTTTCACACCGTGACATCGTTCATGGATTGCGGGACCAATAAAATACGCAATTAATCGTTATGTGTAGACGGAATTACTGCGTCTGATGGTAATTTTTGAGCATTAGGCATATTCCTTGACTGAGCAAAGAATTTCATTCAGTGAAAAATGCTTCATCTTTCCGTCCGTTGCAGCTTTATGGTAATGGGAGTGTATATGAATGATTCATTTCGTACTGAAACGAACGTATGCGAGAGGTCTTCTTTTGTCATGAAAGAAAACTAACAGAATGTTGTAAAACGAGAAATATTGTTTAGCAAGCTACCGAGCTCGAAACTGAGCCTTATTGTGAAATTATCTGGACACGTGTTACCGATCTAGGTGAATTCAAGTTAATCATCGGATGTTTTTACCGGCCACCTGGTTCCGTCACGACAGTTTCACAATCATTAAAAGCAAGTCTTAGCTCATTATCTCGGCTACACCCAGATCATATAATATTAACTGGAGACGACTTTAACCTTCCGAGTATAGCTTGGAATAACTATTGATAAATTGCAGGGTGGTGCGAACAAGTAGTCTCTTGAAGTATTTTTGACCACGTTTTGAGAGTATTGCATACGGCTGCTAGTTGGGCAGCCCACGTGAAAGGGTAATATTTTACAAACAGGACTGACCTTATCGACGGAGTCAGTATAGAAAAAGACATTACTGATCGTGATGTCATCGTAGCGACAATTGTTACTAAAGTTAATAAATGCATCAAGAAGGCCAGGAGAGTAATTTTGCTAGAAAGAGCAGATAAGCAGTTATTAGCATCTTACTTAGACAATGAATTGGCATCATTTAGTGCTAGTGTGACAAGTAGAGGAACTATGGGTAAAGTTTAAACTGTACCTAAATCGCGCACTGAAGAAGTGTGTACCAAGTAAGTGGATTAATGCCAGAAAATACTCACCATGGTTTAATAACAAATTTCAGAAAATGCGAGGAAACAGACACTGTTGGACTCTCGGTTCAAAACAGAATGCGCTAATGACGACAAGAAAATGTTAGTAAAATTCGTGAGTCTGTAAAAACATCGGTGGGCAAAGGGAATGATCTTGCCCAGAACCCGAAAAAATTCAAAACTGGTTCAAATGGCTCTAAGCACTACGCGGTTTAACATCTGAGGTCATCAGTCCCCTAGCCTTAGAACTACTTAAACCTAACTAACCTAAGGACATCACACACATCCATGCCCGAGGCAGGATTCGAACCTGCGGCCGTAGCAGCAGCGCGGTTCCGGACTGAAGCGCCTAGAACCGCTCGGCCACAGCGGGCGGCCCGAAAAAATTCAGATCCCATGTAAAATAGCTACGCGGATCGAAAGTTTCTATCTAGTCACTCGCCAGCCAGTCTGGTGTGGCAGAAGAAGACAGCAACAGGAAAGATGAAGTTATAAATTTCGCGTTTAATAAATTATTCAGGCACGGGGATCGTACAAACATCCCGTCGTTTGACCATCGCACAGACTCCCGTATGGCGGACAAAGTACCAGGCATCCCTGACGCAGAGAAGAAACTGAAAGAGTTGATAACAAAATTGTTGAAACGTCTGTAGTCAGTCCCAATCTGGGTTTACATAGAGTGCTCTGCGGCATTGGCCTTTTACTTAACTTTCATTTATCACGAATCTCTCTTCGAGCGCAAAGTCCCAAAAAAATGGTACAAATGGCTCTGAGCACTATGGGACTTAACATCTGAGGTCATCAGTCCCCTAGAGCTTAGAACTACTTAAACCTAACTAACCTGAAGACATCACACACATCCATGCCCGAGGCAGAATTCGAACCTGCGACCGTAATGGTCTCGCGGTTCCAGACTGTAGCGCCTAGAACCGCTCGGCCACCACGGCCGGCGCAAAGTCCCAAGTGAATGGAATCCTGTGGATAAGAAGAGCAAAAGAACGGATCCGCGAAATTAGAGACTAATATCCTTAACATCGGTTTGCTGCAGCATTCCTGAACACATTCTCAATTAGAATATTATCAATTTTCTAGGAAACGAAAGCCTTATGCCCAAACATAAAAAATTTAGAAAGCGTCGCATGTGGGAAACTTGCCCTCTCCTCGCACGATATCCTACGACCGATGGATGAAAGGCAACAGGCAGATTCCCTATTACTAGAAATCCTGAAAACGTTTGACACGGTGCCCACGGAATAGGTTCCCATATGAGACATCCTGGCAGATTAAAACTGTATGCCAGATCGAGACTCGAATTCGGGACCTTTGCCTTTCGCGGACAAGTGCTCTATCAACTGAGCTACCCAAGCACGTCTCAAGCCGCGTCCTCACAGCTTTACTTCCGCCAGTACTTCGTCTCCTACCTTCCAAACTTAAAAAAGGTTCACAGGAAATCTTCTCTAAGGTTTGGAAGGCAGGAGGCGAGGTACTGGCGGAAGTGCAGTTGTGAGGACTGGGAGTCAGTTGGAAAGCCGGCACGGTAGCTCAGCGTGTTCGGTCAGAGGGATGGCTGCCCTCTGTATTAAAAAAACTGAGTTAATGGATCATCAACGAACTGAAATGGGTGTCTTTCGACGTCCGCCCAGAGCAGATACAACGAACGAAAAAAAAAGAAAAAAAAGTTGCTGGAGCACTTGCCCGCGAACGTCAAAGGTCCCGAGTTCGAGTCTCGGTCCGGCACGCAGTTTTAATCTGTCAGGAAGTTTCATATGAGCGGACACTCCGCTACAGAGTAGAAATCTCTTTTTAGAGGTTCCCATATAATTATGTGAGTGGCTCGAAGACTTCTTAAGTAATGGAAGCCAGTACGCTGCCGCTGACGGCGAATGTTGATCAGAGGCGAGGATATCGTCGGGAATGTCCCTGGGAAGTGTGACAGCGCCGGTCTTATTCTCTGCATGCAAAAACGATCTGACGTAGGGACTGAGTTGCAGTATGCGACTGTTTGCTGAAGGTGTATGGCAATGTGTCATCATTGAATGACTGTAGGAGGGATACAAGTTGACTTAGACAAAATATGTAGTTGATGTGATGAATGACGGCTTACTCTAAATGTAGAGTACTGTAATTATCTAATGTAGATGAGTAAGGAAAACGATCCCGTAATGTCAGAAGGCGTGTAGTTCACTACTTGCTATAGTCGCGTCGATTAAATATTTAGTCGTAAAGTTCAGAGCGATACGATATGGAACGAGCACATAAGGATGGTAATAGAGAAGGCGAATGCTCGACTTCGGTTTATTGGGAGACTTTTAGGAAAGTGTGGTTCATCCGTAAAGGAAACCGCATATCGTACACTACTGCAACCCATTCTTAAGTACTGCTCGAGTGTTGGAAACCAGCCAGGTTGGATTAAAGGAAGACATCGAAGAAGTTCAGAGGCGGGCTAGTATATTTGTTACTGGTACGTTCGATAAGCACGCGAGTATTACAGAGATGCTTCGTGAACTCAAATGGGAATGCCGAGAGGGAAGAAAACGTTCTTTTCATGAAACAGTAGTGATAAACATTTGGAGAACACACCGGAAGTTATCGATTGGTTATAAATACAGGACATATAGAATGCCCCACTGAACAATTTGAGATGGGGTTCATAAAAACGGCTCTGAGCACTATGGGACTTAACTACTGAGTCATCAGTCCCCTAGAACTTAGAACTACTTAAACCTAACTAACCTAAGGACATCACACACATCCATGCCCGAGGCAGGATTCAAACCTGCGACCGTAGCGGTCGCGCGGTTCCAGACTGTAGCGCCTAGAACCGCTCGGCCACCCCGGCCGGCTTGAGATGGGGAACCTGGCGTCGGAGAAGCCAGCTTAAGGAGATATGGAAGTAAACTTATCTTCCCCTTTATCTAGCATTACTGTTTTCTACCTTATTTACAAATAAAATTTGTACAGGTTTAAACGTACTGTTCTGTTTATTTACTTGGACATTTTTTATTCCTGCAAGGAAACAAGGAGGACGAGCCTGATTACTAGGAAGTCATGATGCAGGTTTTGTTTATTTTACGCGTAGATAAGGTGGCTCTGTGGTTTCGTATTTACATTGTCCCATGAAAGAATAGTGCTACGAGTCAACGACAGACTCATTGATTACTCAGTGCTATTCAGAGACGTACAGTACAATACGATAGAGCAGTACTGGTACAGTCTTTCCTGGTCGCTTGATTGGAAGGGGAGGTCCTATTCCGTGGCCTGCGAGGTCACCTGACCTGAATCCCCTTGATTATTTCCTATGGGGGATCTCTAAAGTCAACTGTGTATGAGGCCCCAGAGGGTACGAAGATTATTAGTTGCCAGAACTGTAGCTGCCTGTGATATGATTCGCCAGGTATATCAGTCAGGGTGCATCAGAATCTTGATCGCCGATGTCATGCTTGCATTGAGGTTCATGGCCGTTCGTTTCAGCACATTTTGTAAGATACAGTACAAATGGTACATTCATTGTATCAATAATGGTATCTGCAGTTAACTGTAACTAATGTAAATAAGAAAGTATACAGTAATGTGAGTTTATTCCCCTTATCCCCTTAAGCTGGCTTCTCAGACCCAAGGTTCCCTACCTCAAATTGTTCAGTGGAGCATCCTCTATGTTCTGTTAAATTTTTGCACGCAATTACGGAAACACGCTGTATAGTTTAAGGGTAACACTTTGAAGTCATCGGATAACTTTAATGTTTTAATAGAGCATCTTCATAGCAAGCAGAATAAGTACTTTATAGTGATCAGAACGCTGTAAAGTCATAGCATAATTTTAATCTTTTAACAGAACATCTTCATAGCAAGCAGAGTAAGTAATTTATAGTGATCAAATGAATTTTGTAATTTTCGTAGGAGTTGTATTTTTTATACTAATACACGTTGGTGTTGCATTCAGTGTCTGCACAAGCCTGTTTTTGGTTGTTCATTAGTGGGGGGCGCCGTTAATCGGTATTGTTTATGATTCTGCAATATTTCTCCTATGTTTTGTACCTCCACGAACAATCATTACCCGGTTAAGTCTTCGTACCGTTATCAAAACGATTTATAGCTGCTTTATGAAGCTTCAAATATCTGTCACTGGAGGCCTGCCAACTGTCAGTACTACGAGCTTGGTCTTTTTTCCTGATCCACTAGTGTGGAACAGCATATAAAGAGCTGTTCAAAGACAATATTCAATAACCTAAAGCGTCTGGGACTTAATTCCATGTTTCGCATATGTAAGGTGTTTCAAAGTATTTGCATAAAACGTCCAGGGGTGATCGATCGCTTCATGCGAAAAACTTTTGGTCGAGTCGAAAAGTTTGCTGACATTTACCGACGACACTATGCCTGCTATTACTGAATTCGTTGGCACTACGATGTCGAGGTTTCACCGAACTAGCAGGGTCTACTAACCAGGTACGTTGTTTATGCATAATGCCTAGATAGCGCGATTTTAAATGAGAAAACCTTGAGAATGGCTATGCAGAGAAATACATGGGATGAAGAAAACATGCCGCTCTTAGCAGTCGACATACGATTCCTCTTCCCAGTTCAAGAGAAAAGTGTATCTAGCAATTACCTAGTTCACCCAGTAGGTATATAACACAAATGCGATTAATAAAAAACGTGGCTCTGGCAACTCTGTAACTGCAGGCAGTGTGGCCAAGAACAGGTAGCATTAACTCTGCCCTATTCCGGAGCTGTCCCATTAGCTCACTGCCGGCACGGTAGCTCTGCGTGTTCGGTCAGAGGGCTGCGTGCTCTCTGTAATAAAAAAAAACTCTGTAATAAAAAAACTCAGTCATGGAATCAACTTGAACGGATGTCTTGTGACGTCCGCCCAGACCAAACGCAGTGAACTATATCGAACAAAAAGGGAAAAAAAAGTGAGACGAGGCAGTGCCATGCGGAACAACGTACAGACTCGCCGATATTCGAGTCGCGTTCGCGCCAAACTTTTCCTTTTTTTCAGTTAAAGCACCGAACTGTATCCAATTTACACCTCTACAATGCGGTATCGTGTTATCGAACTGTATCCAATTTACGCCCCTACAATGCGGTGTCGTGTTTGTTTCCTTTTGCTACTGTTACCTTTCCAGAATGAGATTTTCACTCTGCAGCGGAGTCTCGAGTCTCGGTCCAGCACACAGTTTTAATCTGCCAGGAAGTTTCAATGTTACCATTATTTAATTAAACATTAACACAAACCATGGCTTTCTAACACATGTAAACGACAATTTCGTTTCGTCCGTGACACAAATAAAGTTGGCTCTGAGCTGTTCTCGAAGTAACCGATTTGCAACAGTTCGTTTTATCACCTTGGTGCCAACTGCCGCACAAATTGCTGCGGAAGATGCAGTACGATGCGCCAGAATCATACAGTGAATACGATGGTCTTCCCTCTCGGTTGTGCCACATGGTCGTCCGGAGCCCTCTCTTCTTGCGACTGTACGTTCTCGTGACCACCGCTGCTAGCAATCACGTACAGTGGCTATATCCTTCTCAAGTCTTTCTAAAAATATCGCAGAAGGAACATCCAGTTGCTCGTAGCCACGTTATACCACTTCGTTCAAGGTCAGTGAAATGTTGATAACGGCGTCTCTGTCACCGTAATAACATTCCCGACTAACATCGACTGAACACGCCCAATCTCAAAGGTAACTAATCTCACGAGATTTACAGCGTGTATTTAAAACAAAACTGGCGCGAAAGTTTAACAGACATCAGTTTTCAGACGTAGAAACACGCCCACCAACTTCGTTTGTATCTACAACACCTTCGTGGTGTAGCGATTCCTTCCGCCAGTGTAGTTAAGCACATTCATTCCAAAATGTGGCGATGCGCCATCACGCTAAAACCATAGCTGTCGCCGAACACCAACTGGAACGTTTTCTAATGCGTCAGGCGAAGTATTGCAAAGTAATATAAGACACATGGGACGCATTCAACGTTTCCGGCAATAGATACGAGCCCAAATGCACTCCTCCCACGATTCCACCTTACAGGTTTATACCAAAGCGTGCCTGAAAGCCACGTTCACAGGTTACATTTGGGCTTTGTTCCGACCAATAATGCCTGTTATGCAGGTTGAAAATCCTTCGCGAATGGAGCTACACTATTGGCCATACCAACGGGTACTGATTGGACAAATACATTATACTAGAACTGACATGTGATTACATTTTCACGCAATTTGGGTGCATAGATCCTGAGAAATCAGTACCCAGAACAACCACCTCTGACCGTAATAACGGCCTTGATACGCCTGGGCATTGAGTCAAACAGAGCTTGGATGGCGTGTACAGGTACAGCTGCCCATGCAGCTTCAACACGAGTAGTAACTGGCGTATTGTGACGATCCAGCTGCTCGGCCACCACTGACCAGACGTTTTCAGTTGGTGAGATATCTGGAGAATGTGCTGGCCAGGGTAGCAATCGAACATTTTCTGTATCGAGAAAGGCCCGTACAGGACCTGCAACATGCGGTCGTGCATTATCCTGCTGGAATGTAGGGTTTCGCAGAGATCGAATGAAGGGTAGAGCCACGGGTCGTAACACATCTGAAATGTACCGTCCACTAAGTGCCGTCAATGTGAACAAGGGGTGACCGAGACGTGTAACCAATGGCACCCCAACCCATCACGCCGGGTAATACGCCAGTATGGCGATGACGAATACACGCTTCCAATGTGCGTTCACCGCAGTGTCGCCAAACACGGATGCAACCATCGTGATGCTGTAAACAGAACGTGGATTCATCCGAAAAAATGACGTTTTGCCATTCGTGCACCGAGGTTCGTCATTGAGTACACCATCGCAGGCGCTCCTGTCTATGATGCAGCGTCAAGGGTAACCGCAGCCGTGGTCTCCGAGCTGATAGTCCATGCTGCTGCAAACGTCGTCGAACTATTCGTGCAGATGGTTGTTGTGTTGCAAACGTCCCCATCTGTTGACTCAGGGATCGAGTCGTGGCTGGACGATGCGTTACAGCCATGCGGATAAGATGCCTGTCATCTCGACTGCTAGTGATACGAGGCCGTCTGTAGCACGTCATCTTCGTGGTGTAGCAGTTTTAATGGCCAGTAGTGTAGATTCGTCAATCTATATCATGTCATGTGTAAAATGTTAGTCACCTTCCACTTGGTGCAAAAGCGGTCGTCTAGCCTCAGATGTTGAATTAACGAGTAATAACTTGGATGCAGTTCTTCACTGTGCAACAATTCAACAACCTTCTTTGAGAAATGTGGAGCTGTCTTGCAATGTCATGGGTACTTCGCCAAGATGATTGCTGACCAGTTTAAAGCATCGGTTCCTCTGTGGAGTACCTAGACCTTGGACGACCCCTGTCCTTCACTTGTGGATGAAGATATAGGTTTCCCGAAGGCTTTGTTTCAGGAGACGAGAAACATTCTCATCGGGATGGCGCCGTTGAGTGTACCCTGCAGCATGTGCAAGAGCAGCAGCAGAAATAGTGTGATTATCGGATGCACCCAGTACCAGAATGTCCGCCCCCTGTAGCTGCGTGGTCAGCGCGACGGAATGTCAATCCTAAGGGCCCGGGTTCGATTCCCGGCTGAGTCGGAGATTTTCTCCGTTCAGGGACTGGGTGTTGTGTTGTCCTAATCACCATCATTTCGTCCCCATCGACGAGCAAGTCGCCGAAGTGGCGTCAAATCGAAAGACTTGCACCAGGTGAACGGTCTACCCGACGGGAGGCCCTCGTCACACGACATTATTATTATTATTAGTACCAGAATCATATCTACAAATTCATAATATGTTCTCTCCATTGGCAAGCCACCCTGCATGAACTTGACGGACGAATTATGGTTCTGTCATATGACAAAATAATGTACTGCTTATAAAGGAAGAGAACTAGGGAACGAACGTCCAAAAAATAACAAAAGGAACCACATGAAGATTCGGATCATAGCTCCATGGTGGATGCAAATTTAATGTCCCAGCAGTGTACTCAAAGAGCTACGATGGCTGGTACAGTTCTGCGGGGTGATATACTTTCCTCTGTACACTGGGATGCGTGGCAGATTGAGTGTTGCCATCTCCTCGTTTTTGTATATGTGTTTTCAAAAACATCCGATCTGATTTTGCTAGATAAACTTTTTGCCTTGAATCTGAATGCGGAATTACACGCCGACCTCCAAGTGCGACATTTTTTTTTCACTCTGTATTTTAGAAGCTCGCCTACCCCCTCCTATGCGGAGCGGATGACTGGATTACAGGCAACACGCATTGCATGCACATGCTGCTGAATACCTGCGCCCTGCCACCGCTTAGTGGCATAACAAAGTATAAAAGGCACCTAACGTCGCCAAGAAACGTCAGAAAACATACTGTCACTAACAGAAGTTGTTCCGCATGACGTGATTTATCACCCCCTAGAAGTTTGATGCAAATATTTTGAAACACTATGTATAGTCACCTCTCCCTTTCTTCTGATTGCTTGTACAGTTGTAGGGTATGAGTCTGTATCGACCAAGATGAATCTCTTCAGTATCGATGTTTTCGATGCAATGTCTTGGTGCTTGGAAGTAATCTGCAGAAATTCTTCTCGTTCCTTCTTTTTATTTGTTTATTTATTTATTGTTTATTTAGCCTGACCAGATTAGGGCCTTAAGGCCCTCCGTTAGATCTGACGAGGAGCAACACATATTAAAGATGTCACAAGATCTTTTAACATTTTAAATTTGTGTGGTACACAGCCTCAGCACAATTTGAGAATGAAAACATTGTTCAAGTAGGCTGTATTCTTTTTATTAGCTTTGCGATCGGCCAGTTTCAACCGTAAGTTACTTTCAAGCACGTATCTTAAGCTTCCAGCTTCAATTTACATTGCAGTACATCGGTGGTACATGAGGACAATAATAAATCTTACTTCTCTTCGTTTGTGATATTTTGTTCTATTGTTTTTTTTGCCAAATATCCACAGAAGTAAGACGTATTCCTGTCCAAATTTAACAGAGATGTATTACCTTATAAAATTAAGATGAAAGCTTAAGATACGTGCATGAAAATGACCCAAGGTTGAAACTGGCCCATGGCACAGATAATAAAAAGAATGCAGTCTACTTGTACCATGTTTTCATTCTCAAAGCGCATTACAAAACCTTACAAATAATTACAATAATAATGGGAATTTAGAAAGATACAGTTCAGATTGGCACATTTGAAGCCAAATTTAGTATTATCAGAAGCAGAATGGATAAAGAAAGTCGAGAAGATTGAAATGCCAGTGTCCATTTCCGTCAGGACAGAACAGAGTAGAAACGGAGTACTCAGTCGGTAAAGGGCAGGGTGAAGTTGTGAGGGAGGGGCACTGACCAGAGCGAGCTGCACAGGATGCAGGAGAAATGCATATTGTGGTGGAAGGTGGTCTACTAGGCGTGCTTTTAAGTTTGGAAGGAATTTAATTTCTCTGATATTTTGATAACGATTGTTTCACAGTCGTGTTCCTGATACAGAAAATAATTTAGAGAACATGGCAGTGCTACATGATGATAGAGAGAGAATTTTACTTCGTTGATAACGAATATTTCTGCTGCGCTGTTCAAACAGTAGAGTAAGAGTTGATGACAAATCAGAGGGAGAGCAATGATTGAGAAGATTAAAGAGCAAACACAAAATATGGTAGTCCCTACGCTTATCAGCACATAGCCATAATAATTGTTCGTAGGCTGGTGTGATATGGTCCTAAACCGTGCGTCACAAATGGTTCGTACTCAAGCATTCGTCGCCAGTTACAGCCTGCAATAGCTTTCGTACGCTAGTGTTTGGAGAATAGCATCACGATAGTCAAGTATGGGGAGTATTACAGACTCTATGAGCTCCTTTTTGAACTCGAAAGGAAATTCTTTTTTATATTAACGTAGTGGGTGAAGTGATGCTGATACCTTCTTACAGACTGCAGTTGTATGTTGAGTCCAGTCGAAACTATGGTCCAAAGTTATTCCCAAGCCTCTTGCTGTATGTGTGTGAGAAGTTCATCTTTTTTGTTTTATTAATGAGACGTGATGATTTGATGGAGATACTAAGTGAATTTTGTTTATTATCCGTGGCTTTGTTCAAGATGTAGTAGCTAGGAGCTATAACTAATAGATCTAACTATATTCATTCTGCATGTCTGTCATAGCGTTGAATTAACCACAAAAAGGCCTAGAAAACAGAATGTAAAGCCTTGCGATATGTTGGATACTGCTTTGGTCAGACTGGATTCTTCTGGCAACTAGCCGTACAAATAAGCTCTTACCAGAAGCACTAAGATGCAAACCATGCCGTTTATAAAGCGACCCTGTGAGGGGCGATGCATTAATCACACATATATGTGAATGTAGCTCTCCTCTGAGCGACTTTCCAGAGATTATCATTTTCCACAGAACGCCTTTGCAGAGCTTATCATACCATCCAGAGAGTTGTACGATCTTTACACTAGTGCTAAGAAGTGTACGTCTTATACTCAATTTTATGCATAATGTAACTGTCTAAAATGCTTCTCGGGCCCCTGTTACTATTAGATAATTTTCTTTACCAAGATCTTTCCCCGACGAACCTAAATCACCATTGACGTCGCTGAGCTCCGCATTCGGCTGAAATATACTAATTTACTGGTATTCACTACCCAAAGAATTTAAGGACAAGTTCTGACATTTCCTCACTGACTGCAGTCCAGCATTATCACCTTCTTGCTCTACGTAAAATTTTCTCCCCACACCTAGCCAGCACCTTATTCTTTCTATTGTCGAACCGCTTGTGATATTCTTAAATTATCATCAGTCTCAAAAGCACTAAAGCTAAATTGAGGCTATCAGACTTGTACTGCTTCCTGAATATTTTCATTCACTGGAAAGGATCGACTGTAATCCAGTATTGTGGTTTCGTCTTAAGATTATACTGCAGACTGAAGCTCGTAAATCTGCCAACTCTTCATGCGCTACTGCCAAACCAACTCGAAATTTGAAGGTAAGCTGCTCTTTCTCCAGTACCGAGGTCGCAGCTGAAAATAACCAGACCTCGAACGAATGCAGAAGCGCACTTCTTGGGCCGTAACAGATCGGTGTAGCCAATACGAGAGTGTTACTGAAATGCTCAGAGAACTAAAATAGGAGCCCTCGGAAGAAAGACGGAGTAGTTTTCGCGAAACCCTATTGCGTAAATTCAGAGAAGCTATGTTCCAAGAAGACTGAGAACATCGTGTTGTCACAATCGTACTATATATCCCGCATACGAATCGTGCGAACAAGAGAGATTAGGGCACTTCCAGGGACACGTATACAGCCCTTTTTCCCTCACTCAGAACCTGTGTGGACTAGTACAGAAAATCGATATATTGGTACGAAGTAACTGGCGGCATGCTAGGTATAGTGGCTTTCGGAATAAATCTGCAGATGTAAAACTAATTACCCCAATAATCCAAAAATGATTTCTAAAGAATAATTATTTAAATAAAAACTTAAACATAACATGTTTCTAAAACGGACTAAAAAGTTTAAAATAACTTCCTCTAGCCCAACACAGATCTCTTAGGCCATCCTGAAAATTTTTGCTTATGAATTTGTAACAGCTATGAAAATATTTGCAGAATTTAGAATGAAAAACGTGAGGCGCTTGCATCACAAATTGATGCATGAATAGTTCACCTCCTTGCTATTATCTGTTGCATATGACGCACGTTTTTCGTTCTTAATTCTACAAGTATTGCGAACCTCACTTCTTGCCGAATGGATGACTTCCCCAGCTATTGCTTCTATTCTTCGTTTAGCTTGTCTCAAGCTGTCATGCCGTTCGCACGTTGACCTTCTGCGATGTAAGCCTCTGTTGTGTCTTGTGCGGCATTCGCAACAGCAGTCTTCACGTTGAACTGTTGGCAAGATCTGTCATGATGTTTAAAAACAATCTCCAATTCTAGGGATCTGAGGTTGAAGGTTTTATGTGGCGTGTGCTGTCTCTGAAAATCTTCTGAAATTCGTTCTGAAACGTTGCCCGCAACACAGATATATTGGCAGGAGAGCAGAATATGCAGATGATGGCGAAAAGCATTAATCTTTTCAAAATAAAGTTTATTTTAACAAAACAAGTAACTTCAGACTATATGTGTACTTCTCGTTATTAGTGTTGAACGAAATTTTGTAAATCATGTATCAGTCATTAATTTTAAGTATCACGGGAGATACGGCATACGGACCAGAAACACAGGTAAGAAATAGTGTGTATCATTAACGTTGTCTACACATTAGTTCCACTGCACTATAAGTATCAGCCGTACTTGTTCATTCGTATTGGAAACATGTGTTTTGTAAGAACGTGGGCGTGCTGAAAAGTAATGCCTCTGGTGTTTTTATTCTGTTTGCAATATCCGTTGAGCTATGACATGCCGTCCATATTAAGCGGTCGACTTTACCACTGCAAACGCAAATTGCAACACTCTGCCGCTAGAGGGCTCCGAATAACAGCGTGTAACATGGCGGTGTGTAACGTAATTATGTCGGTGGTGAGAAACACCATGTTCTAATCTAGTTTCTAATCGCAGAAAACGTGCCTCTAATTGAAATGAATAGAATAATGAAAGCTGTGTACGGTGATGATTGTATCGGCATCAGTAATGTGTGACGTTTACTGGTATTCTCTACCCAAGGAATTTAAGAACAAGTTCTGACATTTCCTCACTGACTGAAGTCCGGCATTATAACCTTCTCGCTCTACTTAAAACTTTCTTCCCACACTTCGTGCTCACCATTCTGACAGTGAAAACAAGAGAGTATCAATGGAGTTCCGCCAGAAAGGGTCACCGACGCTAAAAAAGTTCAAGACCATGCAGTCAGTAGGCAAAGTCATGTTCATAGTGTTCCGCAATGTTCAAGGTGTAGTGCATTTGGAATTCAAACCTAAAGCCACCACCCTAAAATCTACAAGTACTGCGAGACCCTCAAAAAACTGAAAGCGCTAATTCGAAGAGTTCGCCCAACGAGCAGCATGACAATGCCGGACCACACACGAGCGCTACCACATCTGCAACAGTCCGACGCCTTGGGTTCACTGTCATCGATGAACCTTCATACCGTCCCGACTTGCACCATCCACTTTTCATCTGATTCCAAAACTTTACTGTTCCTTCGAGGACTCCAGTTTGGCAGTGACGAAGCGGTGCAAGCAAAGGTGAAGTTGTGGCACTGTCAACAAAGTCAAGATTATAGTTTTAATAGGTTTGTTTTATTTAAAAAGTTGGAAGAGTCTTTGCGTAAAAAATGAGGAGGCATTACTTTTCAACAGTCGTTAGCAAATATTCTTCTCTTCTCGTTAAACTGTGGTACGTATTGCTTCTCATTACACCTTTTGTAGACAAAGAATCTCATCGATAAGTTTAGCAGACCTATAACAGACATTAAAAAATCCGCTTCGTCTTGTTGTTCACTAATTCTTCAAACAAAAAAATCTGAAAAACTTCGAAAGATTCTTTTTTGATTAATCGGATGAGTCTAATGTTTTTTCTCACACTGTTGTTGCAAAAATCCTTTGGAAAGAAACGCTTGGCTAAGCACACGGCCACGACTGTCTCAAGAACCAAGTGGCTGTGGAGAAAGGAAGCCAAAAGTTGTTCTGTGGCTGACGAAGACCGCAAAGACTTGGCGATAGCGAACGGTACTGAACGATTCTACGTCACATTCCCCTACTAATGAACGCTGACAGATATCTTTCAAAGTTTAAAAACGTTTGCGAACCTTCACCGAGATACCGTACACTGCAGTGTATGGTCTACCACGTAATGAACAATAAGCTACACGCAACAACACTTTTTCAAATAACATTCGCAAAGCGTGTGTGTGTGTGTTTAATGTGTGTGCGCGCGCTTCGCTAATGGTGAGATTTCACAGTGACTATAACAAATAATGATAACGTAGTAGAAACTGATACTTTCAGCGTAGATTTATTTTACCTATGGTGCAATGTGAAATAATTATTTAAATAAAATACCTTTTAATATAAAACGTTCTTAAAACAGATCCAAAAGTATAAAATAATTGCTCTTAGCCACATACAGATTCATAATCCCATACAGCTAGTCGTGAAAAATGGTGCTTGCGAATATTTAATAACTACAACAATTGTTGTGAAACTTAAAACGAAAAACGTGGAGCGCGTGCAATAGAATAATTTATGCATGAATAGTTCACCTACGTCACTGAAGAAAGGAGGAGTTGCCACATTTGTCAGAAACTGTTTTGATTTCAGGAATATTGATATTAAAAATTTTTGCTCAGGGCAGCACTTAGAAGCTTGTGCAACAGAAGTAGCATTTCACAGTAATTCCTTTACAATAGTACGTATATACAGAGCACCTTCAGGAAACTAACATCTTCATAAAAAATCTGGAAGCTCTATTGTCTCATTTCACTGTGTAAAAAGAAAAAAAAAGAAAAAGAAAAGGAAATAGTGATTACTGGTGAACAATTATTGCAGTCAGTAACACTGTCATTCAATTTAATTCATAATGTGAAGTTTCTAACTAGGGTATGTATATGATCTGATACTGCTATTGATAATATCTTTGTAGACAAATCTATGAAAAAAGTTACATGACAAAACCAATAGTAAATTCGCTATCTGATCGTGACATACGGTATCTTGTGTTAAATGTTGAAACTTGTCACGATAAAAAATCTATTAAATCTGAGTACAGGAGGATAATAAATCATTCAAAAACTGAGAAGATTTGGAGACTGCTGAAAGACATGAACTGGATAGCTGTTTACAGTACTTATGACTCAAATAGGAAATACAAAGCATTCATTAACAAAGTTACTTCCTTTTTGAAAACTGTTTTCCCCTAAAAGTAACTCAAATGAAGCAGGAGTCTAAACCATGGATTACACAAGCAATAAAGATATCATGTGGGACAAAAGGAGGCTGTATCTACAATCTACGAACAGCTGTGATGTCAGAATTGTAATGCATTGCAAAGAATACTGCAAAATATTGGAGCAAGTAACCCAGAAATCTAAACAGCTTTATTGTGAGAAAAAGATAATTACATCAGGCAACAAAATAGAAACTATATGGGATATAGTGAAGACAGAGGTAGGTGGAGCAAAAAGGAAGAGGAACCGACAGCTCTAAAAATAAATGAGATATTGGTAACAAGAGCAGGTGGTGTTGCAAACCTCTTACACAAATAATTTGCTTCTATTCCTAACAGCTTGGGGTTGTCAGGTTCGATAAACAGTGCAACGATTGCTCGAACAGTCCACGGGTATATTGCTGGTCCATAGTGTTCAACGGGCACAATATTTCGGCGATCAGACATGTCGCCATCGTCAGGTGCGCTGACGAACTGAACTCCTGAGGGCGGGCGGCCGTCCTAAATCCCCTTCCCCCGCGAGGCGTTCTCTCTGCGGTCCGCGCGCGCGTTGGCGGTCGCTGAGACGCTGGCGTCGGCGTCTGTGGTGGCGTCGGTGTAACTGCCTCGTTCGCCCTGGTCACAAGTTTGTTTTCTTTGCTGAGCCTCTTTTTAATTAGGCTCAGTGCTGGTTCCCATGCCTTGCTGCGGTTATAGCCGCAATCTCTGTTAAGGCTCAGCAAAGAAAACGAACGAGCGACCAGAGCGGACGAAGCAGTTACACAGACGCCACCACAGACGCCGATGCCAGCCTCTCAGCGATCGCCGACGCGTGGCCGCGGGCGCGGACCTCGGAGAGAACGCCTCGCGTGGGGAGGAGATTTAAGACGGCCGCCCGCCCTCAGGAGCTCAGTTCGCCAGCGCAGCTGACGATGGCGACATGTCTGATCGCCGAAATATTGTGCCCGTTGGACACTATGGACTGGCAGTATACCCGTGGACTGTTCGAGCAGTCCGCAGCTCGTGGTCGTGCGGTAGCGTTCTCGCTTCCCACGCCCGGGTTCCCGGGTTCGATTCCGGCCGGGGTCAGGGATTTTCTCTGTCTCGTGATGACTGGGTGTTGTGTGATGTCCTTAGGTTAGTTAGGTTTAATTAGTTCTAAGTTCTAGGGGACTGATGACCATAGATGTTAAGTCCCATAGTGCTCAGAGCCATTTGACTGTTCGAGCAAAAAATACGCCGGGAGAAGTTGAAGAAACACAGTGCAATGATTACCTGAGACCATCCTGTAAAAATAACATCAGTAAGATGGAAATGATACATCTCCCAAAGAAGTAGAATCCATAATTAAATCCTTAAAATCTAAGTATACTAGTGAAATTTAATCAAAGAGCGTTCATGTGAGCTGAGTTCTGTCTTAATTTACTTGTGTAATCAATCTCTTATCAGTGGAACATTTTAATACTGGCTAAAACATACTGAAGTTAAGTTTCCTTACAGGAAGGGGGATAAAGAGATACCATCAAACTATCGACCAGGTTCACTTTTCGGGGCTTTTGCAAAAATGTTTGAAAACGTTGTGTTCAAATGGCTCCTTGAGTATCTGACTGCAAATAATATGTTGTCCAAGTCACAGTTTGGGTTTCCTAAGAGTTCTGATCTAGAGAAAGCTATTTGCACGTACAGTGAGAATGTACTTAATTCATTAGATAACAAATTAGAGGCTAGTGGCATTTGCTGTGACCTGTCAAAAGCCTTTGACTGCGTGAATCACAGCACTCTCATACGTACGTAAATTAGAATGGTGTCACCGGCAATGCTGTGAAATGGTTTGAGTCTTATCTAATTAACAGGAAACAAAGGGTGTCGTTATAAAATACCTGTGCAGTAAGCCGCCAGTCTTCATCTGATTGGGAATTAATTACATGTGGTGTTCCTCAAGGATCTATCTTGGGTCCACTACTTTTACCTGTGTGCATTAATGACCTCTCGTCTCTTAAATTGCCAGACGCTAAGTTTGTTTTGTTTGCAGATGGCACAAACATTGCAATATGTAGCAAGAAATCCACAGATTTTGAAATAGTTGCTAATCATATTTTCACTGATATTAATAAATGGTTTAAAGCTAATTCGCTCTCATTAAGCTTTGAAACGACCCACTATATGCACTTCAGAACCTGTAAGAGATTTCTTTCCAGTATGTCTATAAAATATGCAGGCATGCAGATCGAAGAGTTTGACAGTGTTAAATTTCTGGGATTACAATTTGATAACAAATTCAGTTGGGAAGGGCGTACCACATAAATCCTGAAGCGCCTAAACAAGTCCATATTTGCGGTGAGAATGATGTCAGATGTAGGAGATATAAAAAAAATGCATACTTTGCTTACTTTCCTTCTACTATGTCAAACAGTCATATTCTGGGGTAACTCGTCAAACCAAGCTATAATTTTTAGTGCACAAAAAGGTGTAATAACACTCATTTGTTCTGTAAATTCAAGAACATCGTGTAGAAGCCTGTTCAAGGAGCTTTGTATTCTAATCACTGCTTCTCAGTATATTTATTCCTTAATGAGATTTATTGCAAGTAATATATCTCTGTTTCCAGGCAATAGCTCAATACATAGTATCAATACTAGGAACATGAACGATCTACATAAAGACCTAGGATCAGTTACCTTGGTCCAGAAAGGGGCCAAATATTTCGGAACACACATTTTCAATAATTTGCCAGCAATCATTAAAAACTTGGTTTCAGATATAGCACAGTTTAAACAGAGTTTAAAAGATTTTTTGATAGGCAACTCCTTCTGCTCCATAGATGAATATCTTAACTAGGATTGTTAGACCAACTTAAGTAAAAATATCTGCTAGATTTCAGTTTCGACAGCAGTTGGTCACAACGATCAACTTTAGGTATTTTGCATATGATAAATTCATTAAAAGTGCATAAGAATGCTTCAGTTTGACACTGTATTAATTCTTTAAATATTAGCAGTTCCAGTTTACCGTAACGTATTCATCTATTTTGACAATCTCCTGACAAATGTTCAGGGTATTGCGTATTATATTCAGATGATTCAAGTTTTTTATGTTATGCTTTTTGACTTGTTCCGCACCCATGTGAATGATCTCAGTTTTGGGTCTATGGAATGAAAAGTGAACCTAATGCAATCTAATGTAACTAACGGTTTATTACGCTGCAAAAGCTACGAATCTGTTGCGTGATTGTTCTCAACGACAGCTGTTCTCTTCGTTACTTACTATTATCTAGTACACGCACACCAGATTTTTCGTTTTAAGTGTTACAAGTACTGTCGTAGCTATTAAAATTCACAAGCAAAATTTTTATAAACTATAAGGTTAGGAATCTGTATGGGGCTAGGAGAAATTATTTTATAGTTTGTAGACCGTTTTAAAACGTGCTATATTAAAAAGTTTTATATTTAAATAGTTATATTCTGATTTTTAACTTGTAGTGTGAAATTTTTCAATCGATTTCAAGCATTTTGATGAGATTACAACAAACACGTGTGATGAATTTCAGGTTTATTTCAGTTTATATTGCTAACTCCTACATATATCTCGCAAAAAGACCTAAAATGCAAAAACGGAAGAGAATCGAGCTCACCTCCTATCGTTCTTACCACGAAAAATTCGCGACTGGAACAGGAAAAGGGAGAAACAGTAGAAGCACACAAAGTATCCTTCACAGTACCATGACACGAAAGTGAGATAACATTGCATTGTCTCCCAGTTCTGAGCTGTGTTGAAAGCTTCAACTCTGGAGCTCATCAGGAAGTTAGCTTGAAATCAGCTGGAATATACAAGGGTTGGAACTTTAATAGTGGCACCTATTTATTTACAGCTCGTACAAAATAGATACGTATTTAAAAGTTTTACTGACCTTCAAAGTAGTCACCAGCATTGTGTATAACCCGTTGCCAGCGATATGGAAGTTGTAGGATACTCTTAGCAGTGTCAGTTGTGTTGACAGTTCGACGAATTTGTAACAGTTCTGAAGCGAATGCCGTGAAGTGTTTCCTTCAGTTTAGAAATCGAGTTGAACTTAGGAGGGCTTAAGTCAGGAGAGTGCAGTAGGTGGTATAGCACTTAGCAGCCCCATCAGTGAAACAAATCAGTAACAGCTTGCACTGTACGTGCTTGAGCACTGTCCTGCAAAATGATGGTCTCTATGCTGTTCATTTTTGGAACACAACCTACGACGAATCTATCACCGAGGAGTTAAAGGGTAATTCGCCTGTTGAAGATTCTGACGACGACAGTGATGTGATAAGTGTGAATTCCCGTCCTCGATGGAGCTAACAGGTCAAAGTAGCGTCTTCAATCCCCAGAGTTTCTGCTCAGCAATTGATTGCGTTAGAGAATACTCACAAGAGAATCTTTAAGAAAAAAGAAACAAAGGAAGTGAGTTTTCCTGTACACAAAAGTAAGACGTTCTACAGGTACAGCATTAATAAATGAAGTGAACAAAATGTGTTTCATTACTTGTCTTTTAATGTTATTTTTCATCAGTAAAGTATTAAAGTAATGTACTTTTCAGCCACGAAAACATGGCTCCTTGCCCGAATCACGATAAGAAAATCTCACAACACCGAACATTCGGGAGGACGACGGTTCAATCCCGCGTCCGGCGATCCTGATTTAAGTTTTCCGTGATTTCCCTAGATCGCTCCAGGCAAATGCCGGAATGGTTCCTTTGAAAGGACACGACCGACTTCCTTCCCTGTCCTTCCCTAATCCGACGTGACTGATGACCTCGCTGTTTGGTCTTTTCCCCCATATGGAAGCTAGTTTAAAATCTATTGCAAAGATTATATTGAAGAGACAAGAAGCAACCTCGTGTTAAAATTGCGCGAAATGAAAAATAAAAATTTTCTTTTTGTGATAATAAAGTCTAATGCACTTATTGAAAAACTGTCTCCACAAACAGATTTGGTACACTGTCATTTAAATCAATCTGTTTTTACAGGAATGAAATCGGAAAAGCGAATGTCTCGCTACATCGACAAAAATTGTGAAAATGTTAAAATATTAGTAGTACGGGCGGGGCAGATTAGTTCGCCAAGCGACGAAAATGCTGCCGTGTGAAACAGGCATACCTAGTTCCTTGCGGTTACGTTGGCATAGATTGGTTATGTACTATAAAGACTATAATCAACATGCCATATGTCCCCAATCTCGGCTGTAACCGAACCAAGACAATTTCTACCTGGTGATGTATTTGAGAATAGCACGTGACAGCGGGACAATAGATTTCGCGGAAGAGTGAACTCGCTGAAAGGAGGAATTCACTGACACGTCGCAATCGGATCACTCGCAGTTCAGTGCTCCTCTGCGTGTTACTGCCATAGGATTCCATCTCTTCGCGTTATAAAATACTTCTAAGACTTTCATTTGGGTCGTAGATACTCTTGTAACTGTGTCCCACCACACAAGCTTGCATAATTTAGTGAAGATAATAAGTGAACGATTGTAAGCTGTGGTACTGACTATTAAATAATTCCCAACGATTTTCACCACATTAAAGTAGTGTACATAAATATATGTTTATTATGATCCAAGAAAATGCCATAAATATCACAAAAATTTATTTATCTTGACCACCCTAAATAACAGTTTGTCCACATGCAAATTACGAAATGTTTCAAGCAAATGTTCTTTAGCCGTCAGGGGGACATCAATCAGCACGATTGCCTTCGTTGTAGCTTCGTTTTTTACAAAGATATGAACAGCGGTATGACTTTTATAAATGGCACCCTGTATTTTTTGTTCGGTAATTCATTTCCTATCCTAAATACCTATTCAAAAATGTATCACAGTGGATCATTCACTGAAACACAACGTTATTAATTACATAACACAGCATTAACTTTGAGCCCGGGATCACAAACTCGTCCATTTGCTGGAGTTGTTAGAAAACAAATGAAACCAAGTAAAAACACAACACAAAATTGACTTTGCCTCTCCTGTACCATTGCCCAGGAGTAGAAGATTCAATGGTGCTCAAAGTGGTAACCCCGGACAGCGATACACTGGTGCACTCGTTGAATGAAAGAATTATTTACTGCTTCCAGTGTTGCCTGTTGAAGAGAATTACAAGCAAGCACGATATGTTCCTGCATGTCCTCTGCGGTTGTTGGAATATCGCGATAGACAACGTCTTTAATCCATCCCCCCCACCCCCCCAAAAAAAAGTCCAGAGGATTTAAATCACGAGACCTAACAGGCCAAATAACTGTTCCTCCTCTACCAATCCATCTGGCAGGACACCTTCGGTTCAGAACACGACGTGCACGCAAGGCATTATGCGCTGGACATCCATTGTGCTGATACCACATAAACAATCTGGTTCTTAGCGGCACTTCATCCAGAAGAAGAGGAAGAATTCGTCTGAGGAAGTTGGCATACGCTGTGCCATTTAGACTACCATTGATGAAATAAGGGCCAATAATGCAGTACGAAGCATCCTACACCAGACGTTAACTCTCCATTGACGCTGATGTTCCACCTGCCTAAGCCATTGTGGGTTGTCGCTGGACCAATAATGCATGTTCCTTGTATTTACCTGTCCTTTGTCTGAGAAGGAACATTCATCACAAGCTGCGACATTGTCGTGAATAAAACAGTGACCCGTTTATACAATAAGTTTCCTTTAATTTATGTCTATGGTCACAAACTTTTTGTTAACAGATTACCGGTTTCGGTCTATAATGACAATCATCACATCTGCAGCCAAAAATGGGAAAAAACATAAATACACTCGCAGATTGTCTACAGCTTAAAAACAATAAATACACCATAATGAAAAGCACTACTTACATATGTAGGCGATTATGCGCTTTAAGTATAAAGAGGCATACCTGTTTTACAAAAACAAAGTTCTAATGTACTGCAGCCATAGTGGCATCGTCAAATGTTAAATGCTAAATCAGCACCAGCATCGTCAAATATATATAAATAACATCATATGCACGAGTCATGTTGTTAGTAGCACTACTGTTCAAAACAAGCTGCCATACAGTAGCCGGAAGATGTTTGTGTTGGAAGTTCACCAGATGTCGCTAATGTAGCAATACACTAGTTTTCAATGATAAATTGAACAGCGTAAAATAAAGTGGGATACAATAGTTGAAGTCTGTAATAAGCTTATAACGCATAAGAGGCAATACAGTAACAAAAAGCGATGAATTAGAACACGACGAAAGTCAGATTGTTATAAAGAGGAAGAGTTGAGAGATAAGTAGATGGCATATCCTCAAGTACCAATATTCTACAAAATGACGTAAGTAATAAACACCTTTGATTGTGCACGGAATAATATTTAAAAAACTATAAAACAAAACGCTAAAGAAGCCACAATGAAAGAAAACATAGTAGTGCACATAATCAGCGCCCTCTGTTAGCGCTAACGCCAGAATTACGCATTACATTCATCGGTAAATAGAACTTTGGAGAAGAAGTTCCGGTTGGCGAGGATTTCCTGCTGCGCCCACTGACAGAACTGTACACGATTCTGGAAATCATTCCCAGGCACTTCTTGGTGTAGGTGTACATGGTAAGGGTGGAACCGGTGACGTGTAAGAATACGATGTAAACTGGTTTTAGGAATGCCAATCTCGTGTTCACGCTGTCGTGTTCTGACATGTGGATTCATAGCAACGGAAGCGAGATCAGTAACTTGGGCAGCTTCGTCTATGCGAGTACTACGATGATTGCGTTGTCGTGGGTTGAAACTTCGCGTTTCCCGAAGCGTCGCAACAGGACGAGAAAACATCCCTCGGGAAGGTGGGTTTTTGTCATGATATCGCTCTCTGCACAGTTCCGCTGCCTGCGTAGCATTTCACCTACCTTCAAACGCAATAACAATAAAAGAAACGTTATGACGATGCAGTTTGTAGGAAGGTCAGCCTTTACTGTATGCCTACGCTGCACAGCAATATTTAGCAGGACTAAATTACTGTCGTAAATGTACCCGCAGGTAAGAAAGAGGTATTGCAATAACTATTATGCTACCTTACATTCCCCATAGATGAGTAGCATTTCTACCTTCTCTTCGTTGGTGTACATTCTACTCACACAACTCTTCAACTGACGATGGTTGACGGAATGACGGGTGTGCATTCTACTTATGTTTACATTTGTCCTCTGTCAACGTCAGCACGTGGATGTGTTCCATTAGCCCGAGTACTTGCACTATGCGCTGGGAGCATCAACTTCAATGTTGTGTTATGTAACTAATAACGTTGTGTTTCAGTGAATGGTAAAATGTGATATATGTTTGAGTAGGTCTTTAGGATAGGAAATGAATTACCGAATAAAAAATACTGGGTGCCATTTAAAAACGTCGTACCGCTGTTCATATTTTTGTAAAAAACAAAGCTACAACGAAGGCAATCATGTTGATTGATGTCCCCCTGACGGCTAAAGAACATTTGCTTGAAACATTTTGTAATTTGCATCTGGACAAATAGTTATTTATGGTGGTCTAGATAAGTGAGAACCCTGTATATACAGGGTGGTCCATTGATAGTGACCTGGCCAAATATCTCACGAAATAAGCTTCAAACGAAAAAACTACGAAGAACGAAAGTCGTATAGCTTGAAGGGGGAAACCAGATGGCGCTATGGCTGGCCCGCTAGGTGGCGCTGTCATAGGTCAAACGGATATCAAATGCGTTTTTTAAAATAGGAACCCCAATTTTTCATTACATATTCGTGTAGTTAACTGGAATACTCTCAATTCTGAAGGTGGCAGGGGTAAAATAGAGGGAGCGAAAGGCTATTTACAATTTGTACAGAAATCAGATGGCAGTTTTAAGAGTCGAGGGGCATGAAAGGGAAGCAGTGGTTGGGAAAGGAGTGAGACAGGGTTGTAGCCTCTCCCCGATGTTATTCAACCTGTATATTGAGCAAGCAGTAAAGGAAACAAAAGAAAAATTCAGAGTAGGTATTAAAATTCATGGAGAAGAAATAAAAACTTTGAGGTTCGCCGATGACATTGTAATTCTGTCAGAGACAGCAAAGGACTTGGAAGAGCAGTTGAACGGAATGGACAGTGTCTTGAAAGGAGGATATAAGATGAACATCAACAAAAGCTAAACGAGGATAATGGAATGTAGTCAAATTAAATCGGGTGATGCTGAGGGAATTAGATTAGGAAATGAGACACTTAAAGTAGTAAAGGAGTTTTGCTATTTAGGGAGTAAAATAACTGATGATGGTCGAAATAGAGAGGATATAAAATGTAGACTGGCAATGGCAAGGAAATCGTTTCTGAAGAAGAGAAATTTGTTAACATCGAATATAGATTTAAGTGTCAGGAAGTCGTTTCTGAAAGTATTTGTATGGAGTGTAGCCATGTATGGAAGTGAAACATGGACGATAACTAGTTTGGACAAGAAGAGAATAGAAGCTTTCGAAATGTGGTGCTACAGAAGAATGCTGAAGATAAGGTGGGTAGATCACGTAACTAATGAGGAGGTATTGAATAGGATTGGGGAGAAGAGAAGTTTGTGGCACAACTTGACTAGAAGAAGGGATCGGTTGGTAGGACATGTTTTGAGGTATCAAGGGATCACAAATTTAGCATTGGAGGGCACCGTGGAGGGTAAAAATCGTAGAGGGAGACCAAGAGATGAATACACTAAGCAGATTCAGAAGGATGTAGGTTGCAGTAGGTACTGGGAGACGAAGAAGCTTGCACAGGATAGAGTAGCATGGAGAGCTGCATCAAACCAGTCTCAGGACTGAAGACCACAACACAACAACATTCGTGTAGTACGTAAAGAAATATGAATGTTTTAGTTGGACCACTTTTCTCGCTTTGTGATAGATGGTGCTGTAATAGTCACAAACGTATAAGTACGTGGTATCAGTAGGTACTGGGAGACGAAGAAGCTTGCACAGGATAGAGTAGCATGGAGAGCTGCATCAAACCAGTCTCAGGACTGAAGACCACAACACAACAACATTCGTGTAGTACGTAAAGAAATATGAATGTTTTAGTTGGACCACTTTTCTCGCTTTGTGATAGATGGTGCTGTAATAGTCACAAACGTATAAGTACGAGGTATCACGTAACATTCCGCCAGTGCGGACGGTATTTGCTTCGTGATACTTTACCCGTGTTAAAATGGACCGTTTACCAGTTGCGGAAAAGGTCGATATCGTGTTGATGTATGGATATTGTGATCAAAATGCCCAACTGGCGTGTGCTGTGTATGCTGCTCGGTATCCTGGACGACATCATCCAAGTGTCCGGACCGTTCGCCGGATAGTTACGATATTTAAGGAAACACGATATGTTCAAACATGTGAAACGTCAACGACGTCCTGCAACAAAGGATGATGCCCAAGTAGGTGTTTTAGCTGCTGTCGCGGCTAATCCGCACGTCAGTAGCAGACAAATTGCGCGAGAATCGGGAATCTCAAAAACGTCGGTGTTGAGAAATCTACATCAACATCCATTGCACCCGTACCATATTTCTATGCACCAGGAATTGCATGGCGACGACTTTGAACGTCGTGTACATTTCTGCCACTGGGCACAAGAGGAATTACAGGACGTTGACAGATTTTTTGGACGCGTTCTATTTAGCGACGAAGCATCATTCACCAACAGTGGTAACGTAAACCGGCATAATATGCACTGCTGGGCAGCGGAAAATCCACGATGGCCGCGACAAGTGGAACATCAGCGACCTTGGCGGGTTAATGTATGGTGCGGAATTATGGGAGGAAGGATAATTGCCCCCCATTTTATCGATGGAAATCTAAATGGTGCAATGTATGCTGATTTCCTACGTGATGTTCTACCGATGTTACTACAAGATGTTTCACTGCATGACAGAATGGCGATGTACTTCCGACGTGATGGATGTCCGGTACATAGCCCGCGTGCGGTTGAAGCGGTATTGAATACCATATTTCATGAAACGTGGATTGGTCATCGAAGCACCATACCACGGCCCGCACGTTCACCGGATCTGACGTCCCCGGATTTCTTTCCGTGGGGAAAGTTGAAGGATATTTGCTATCGTGATCCACCGACAACGCCTGGCAATATGCGTCGGCGCATTTTCAATGCATGTGCGAACATTACGGTTACCAACTGTTCGTCTAAAATTGTGAGCCATATGTTTGTGACTATTACAGCGCCATCTATCACAAACGAAAAAAGTGGTCCAACTAAAACATTCATATTTATTTACGTACTACACGAATATGTAACAAAAAATGAGGGTTCCTATTTTAAAAAACCCAGTTATCCGTTTGACCTATGGCAGCACCATCTAGCGGGCCAACCGTAGCGCCATCTGGTTTCCCCCTTCAAGTTAGACAAGTTTCGTTCTTTGTAGTTTTTTCGTTTGACGCTTATTTCGTGAGATATTTGGCGCGGTCACGATCAATGGACTTCAAACGGAAGTAACTTTCGCAGTACATGTCGCTGCCAAATCACTTAGCTCGATGAAACTTGGACCAGTACGGTATAGTATGGTACAGAAACTAACTGAAAGAAATACGCAATGAGACGAATAGAAAAGACACTCCTGTTCAAAGAAAATAATTACACTGCAAGAATCGAATTCATTAACAACGACAGATCGTGGTTCTTAATAAGGTGTGCGATAACGACGAACAGCATCGCATGCTCTGCCACGTGTTCCCTCGCTGACTACGAAGTTGGTAACGGGTTCTTGTGGTACGACGTTCGATTGCTCCAGCAGGGCGGTTGATAATTGTTGGATAGTAATTTGTGTTTGTGGACGTGCTACAAAACGTTTCTCCATTGCATAAAACACTTACTTTACTTGAGGCGAAGGGGCAGAAAAGCCAGTTTGCGAGAAATCCTCTCTTTCGAAGAACTTCTCCACCAGCGCTGCTGGATGCAGTCACACACTGTCATCCACAAAAGTGAAGTACACTTCGCAATAATGTTGACTGTTGAGTGTAGCGCGTCCAGACATTTGGAGGTCAGTACGTCTATGCAACATTATGCCTCCCCCCATCATCTACATCCACATCTACATCTACATACTCTGCAAGCCACCGTACGGTCCGTGGCGGAGAGTATCCTGTATCACTACTAGATTCCTGTTCCACTCGTAAATGCAGCGAGGGAAAAACGACTATTATATCCCTCCGTATGAAACCTAATTTCTCGTATCTTATTTACGTGTATGTTGGAGGCGGTAGAATCGTTCGGCAGTCAGCTTCAAATTCCGGTTCCCTAAATTTTCTCAATAGCGATCCTCCAAAAGTACGTCGCCTTCGCTCCAGAGATTCTCATTTGAGTGCCCAAAGTATCTCCGCAACAATTTCGTGTTGTCCAACCTACTGGTAACAACTCTAGCAGCCCGCCTATGAACTGCTTAGATGTCTTCCATCAGTCTGACCCGGTGCGGATCACAAACACTCGAGCAATACTCAAGATTAGATCGCACCAACGCCCTATATGCGGTCTCCTTCAGAGATGAACCACACTTTCCCCAAATTCTCCCAACAAACGGAAAGCGACCATTCGCCTTCTTTACCGCCGTCCGCACATGCTCGTTCTACTTCATATCGCTTTAGAACGTTACGGACAGATATTTAAACGACTTGGCCGCGTCAAGCAGGACATTACTAATGTTGTATCCGAACATTATGGGTTTGTTTTACCTACTCATCCGCTTCAACTTACATTTTTCTACATGTTCAGCCAGCCAGTTGCCATTCATCACACCAACTAGAAATTTTGTCTAAGTCATCTTGTATCCTCCTACAGTCAGTCAACTTCGACATCCTCCTGTGCAACACAGCAGCATTAGCAAACAACCGTAAATTGCTGCCCACTCTGTTTGTCAGATTATTTATGTATACAGTCAAAGAATAGTGGTCCTTTCACACTTCCCTGGTCACTCCTGACGATAACCTGTCTCCGATGAGCGCTCGCCGCCGAGGACGACGTACTGGGTTCTATTAATTAACAAGGCTTCGAGCCACTCATAAACGTGGGAACCTATTCCATCTTCGTTAATAATTTGAAGTGGGGCACCATGTGAAATGCTTTTGCGAAATCTAGAAGTATGGAGTCAGCCTGGTACCCTTAATCCATAGCTAGCAGTATATCATGTGACAAAAGGGGAAGCTGAATTTCTCACGAGCGATGCTTTCTACAACAATGCTGATTCATGGATGGAAGCTTCTTCGCCTCAAGGAAATTTATTATATTCGAATCGGAAGATATTCAAGAATTCAGGAGCAAGCCGATGTTAAAGATACTGATCAGTAATTTTGCTGATGCGTTCCTTTACTCTTCTTATGTACAGGAGCCATCTGCGCTTTCTTCTGGTCGCTTCGGGCTTGGTACTGGCCGAGAGATCCAAGGTGGGCTAGGAGCAAGTGTCATAGAGTACTTGTAGAGTCTTGTACCATAAGAGTGAAGGGAGAGGCTGTTGTTTGTTGGCTCATATCCTCTTTCTACAACACAACTGAACATATGTATTAACATGGTTCTTTATTTACATTAGCAGGAAGGTACTTATCTTTAAGAGAGTTCATGTGTCGTGGTATAAGCTCTTCAATTAGCGGTCCACGTTAGCCTCACTGCTGGTGAAGCACAAGTGCCGTTGTAAACACTACTCCGGTCGCTATACACTCTTGTAGCCGGTGATGTGAACTGATAGACGCCAACTAGGATAGTGACTGAGCCAGTGACTGAGGGACTGAGCTAGTGAGTGACTGAAACTGAGAATGAGCTCTGAGCCCTCCGGTACGCGGCGGCGATCTGTATACTTACGGTCGAGAGGGCGTTGGCGGTCTGTTGCTTGCAAGTCTATCTTTGGCCTCTCTCCTGATAGGCGCTCTTGATCCGGTGCCTTCTATCGATCTTCTTGCTACATCTTTGCCAACCGGTGTGCTGGCGTCAGCTTAAGCCAGCATAGCAAACTTTGTAATATTGAATCCAGTTTCCATCCGGATCTGTCACTTATTCATTTTCAACTTTTTCAGTTATTTCTCTACAGCAGAATGTTTGTTACTACGTCGCCCGTACTGGAGCCTGTTCGATGGCAAACGACGGTATGTCTGTACGATACCCTCTGCTGTGCGGTTCTAGGCGCTTCAGTCTGGAATCGCGTGACCGCTACGGTCGCAAGTTCGAACCTTGCTTCGGGCATGGATGTATGTGATGTCCTTAGGTTAGTTAGGGTTAAGTAGTTCTAGGGGACTGATGACCACATATGTTAAGTCCCATAGTGCTCAGAGCCATTTGAATTTGATACTCCTGTGGGAACGACTTCTTAAACGCGAAATTTAAAACTTTCGTTTTGCTATCTTCAACTGCCATAACAGACTGGTTGCCGTGTATCTGGAAGGACGCCTTAGACCCGCTTGGTGTTTTATGTAGGACCATAACACCTGGATAATGAAAACCATCATTTTTGACAATGCTGGACATACCTTCACATGGCGAGAGGTGGGAATATGTAGTGCCCGGTATCAGCGGCACCTTCTTCGAGCGCATCTGGCGCACTGTGCACTGTGTGTCACTCACAGCTATGCGGAGTCCACGAGAAGGACAGGCCGTGGCGCGTACGTCACAGCACGTGACACTGCAGGTTTTATGAGTTCCAGCAGACTATTTCATGTGAGTTTAATAATTTGGCTGCCCTTTTAAATGCCTGCAAACTCTCGATAGCACATGACACAGCTAAGATCTTTAGTGAGCACTTTATCAATTACATATTGATTTCCCGTGGACGCTGCTCGGAGCTGAGCGTTCGCGAAGTGTGGAGGACAAGCTGACTAGTATTACGTCACAAGTTTGTAGCGAGGCCCGTATTTCTCGTTGGCTCCGCAGCTATGGGGAGACGATATCTTTAAACCACATGCCAGCGTGCCGCCGGGCGAAGTTCCTCTTACAGCGTTCGCCGTCTCCGATGGGGTGCACCACGCAACCACGCCACCAGTGGACGCTAAATTCACACGGCCTCACTGTCTGCGATTCTGATCGGCTGGCGCGTCTTCTTAAGCAGCCACACTCAGAGCTTTACCTGCAGAGACCCAGCGAACACCCAGACTTTGCTGGTACGAAAGTCTGCAGTGAGGACATTATATCGGCAACGGTGCTACTAAACCTTACTAAATATCCGTAGTTGATACAATGAAGCGCCAAAGAAACTGGTATAGGCATGCGTATTCAAATACAGAGATATGTAAACAGGCAGAATACGACCTCGCCGTCGGCAATACATGTACAAGACAATAAGTGTCTGTCGCAGTTATTAGATCGGTTACTGCTGCTACAATTGCAGGTTATCAAGATTTAAGTGAGTTTGAACGTGGTGTTACAGTCAGCGCATGAGCGATGGGTCACAGCATCTACGAGGTAGCCATGAAGTGGGGATTTTACCGCACGACCATTTCACGAGCGTACCGTGAATTTCAGGAATCTGGTAAAACTCAAATTTCCGACATCGCTGCGGCCGGAAAAACATCCTACTAGAACGGGACCAACGACGACTGAAGAGAATCGTTTAGCGTGACAGAAGTGCAAGTCTTCCGCAAATAGCTGCAGATTTCAATGCTAGGCCGATTCGGAAATGCTTTCACCTTTAGCCAGAAAGCCAATGATCATGCCCATTTTGGACGTCAGATGCATCGCTCTGTTTCTGCATTACGACAACGACTGCAGTGGTTTCCGCGTCCCCCCGAAACTCTTTATGTACCCTTCTATTGATGCCACCTGTCGTATGTGAGTGGTTATTACACGCTGACGTCAAACATTGGCGGTGGCCTCGTTAATGTGCCTGGAATCACATAAGAATTGCACCCCAAATATTGCAGAAGTGGGAAGTGCTATTGGTGAGCAGTTTTCGGAGAACAGCTTTATAGACAGGGGCTCTTATTGTAAGGAAATAAAGATATTGTAGTAATTCGCAGAAAATGTGTTTTTGTGCAAACGTACACTTTTTTAAATGGAAAAATTCCTACTGACACAAAAACTATAAGTAGGGTGCCTTACAATGTAAGTGGTGCGTGTTGCACGATTACGAAATAGTGTATTTTGAAAAGTTCCCGTATCGACACTTGTTTGTGTCATTCAACCTTCGTAGTTACTAGATTCGACGTTGTTGTGTATGCTTAGAGTATGCTTGTGTGCTCCTTGAGCGCACTGTCACTTGCTTGTAAGTTAGTGAGTGGAAGTCCAAGATCGTGAGTTGACGATGGGATCTACCAATACAGAAAAAGCCGACTTGCTCATAATAGCCGGTCCCTGTGGTCGAGCGGTTCTAGGTGCTTTACTCTGGAACCGGGCGACCGCTACGGTAGTAGGTTCGAACCTTTCCTCGGGTATGGATGTGTGTGATGTCCTTAGGTCAGTTAAGTTTAAGTAGTTCTAAGTTCTGGGGGACTGATGACCTCAGACGTTAAGTCCCATAGTGGTCAGAGCCATTTGAACCATTTGAAGTATTTCAGAGGTGGGGTGCTAGAGTTGTTACCGGCTGGTTCGAGGACCACGCAAGTATTACGAAGATGCTTTGGGAACTCAAAGGGGAATCCCTGACAGGAAATCTACTTTCTTTCCGAGGGGTTCGACTGAGAAGATTTAGAGAACTGGCATTTGACGCTGACTGAAGAACGATTATACTGCCACCAACATACCTTTTAGACATCATGTGAAGGCGTATAGACAGTCGTTTTTCCCTCAGTCTGTTTAAGAGCCGAACAGTAAAGGAAATGACTAGTGGTACAAGGTAACCTCCACCAGGCACCATATATGGTTTGCGGTGTGTGTATATAGATGCAGATGTAGAGTCCCAGCCTCGGATTGTTTGCAGGCCCTGTGTAAGTCTTTCCATTTGTTGCCACTTCGGATGCTTGCATGTCTTTGTGATGATGATGAGATAAAATGATTAGGATGACACAAACACCCAATCCCTGAGTGAAGAAAATCTGCGTCCCAGACAGGAATCTAACTCAGGATACCACGGTATAGAGGCAGCGACGCTATCCAGTGGATCGCTTGCCGTGGGCAGGAGTATTTTCTTGCAGTCGATGTTGCTGTGAACTCTATTATATCATCTAAATTGCTGAACATTCTAGATCTCTAGACTGTCAACCTTATCTTATACGGTGTGCTCTAAATTATTTCCTATGTCACGTACATTAATTCAAATAAATATCAGCATGATAATACTCATTTCTGTTCTAGCATTCTTGTCCGATCGTCACGTCGAAACCTAATACCTAACCACAATTTCATTAATATATGGAAATGGTATACAAAGTGTATATTACTAATATAACTGTGTCTTCCTGCATGAATCATTCACTTGAAATTATGCCCTCATAGGATTACATCCAGCATATACACTGATCAGCCAGAATATTATGACCACCTACCTAGCAGTAAGTGTGTCCATATTTGGCACGGATAGTTACAGCGACGGGTCATAGTATGGAAGCAATGAGGCCTCAGTATGGCGTTGGAAGGAGTTGGTACCACATCTGCACACACAAGTCACCTGAGAGGGGGGGGAGATGAGCTCTGACACCACGTTCAATCACATACCAGATGTGTTCGATTGGGTTCAGATCTGGCGAGTTGGAGGGGCCAGCACATCAATTGGAACTCGTCACTGTGTTCCCTGGGCCACTCCATCACACTCATCTCCCTGTGACATGGAGCATTATTTTCTCGAAAAATGTCATTGCCACTGGAAAAAATGATCGTTGTAAGGGGTATACGTGGTCTGCAACCAGTGTAAGATACTCCTTGGCCGTCATAGTACCTTGCACCAGCTCTACTAGACCAATGGATTCCTACGTGAACGTCCCCAGAGCACAATGGGCCCGATGCCAGCTTGTCTGTCGCTCAGTACAGATGTCAAGAAGCTGTTCCCGTGGAAGATGACGGATTAGCGTCCTCCCATCGGCATGATGAAGAAGGTATCGAAATTCATCAGACAATGCAACGCTGTGCCACAGTGCCAACGTCCTCTGCCGATTGTCACGCATCCATTTCAATTCAGTTGTAGTTGCCCATGTCGTGGTGTTAACATTGGCACATGCATGGGTCGTCGGCTGCGGAGGCCTGTCGTTAGGAGCGTTCGGTGCACTGTATGTTCACGTACTCGTATTCTTCCCGCCATCAGCGTCTGATGTTTGTTCTGCCACAGTTCGCCGCCTGCCCCGTTTTACCAGTCTGCCCAGCCTACGACATCCGATACATGTAATGCGGGGTGACCGTCCAACCCCACGACGTCTGGACGATATCACCTTGGTTTCGCCACGTGTAGAAGACACTCACCACACCTCGCCTCGAACAGCTGACAAGTCGTGCAGTTTCCGTAATGCCCGTGCCGAGCCTCCGATCATAGTCTGCCCTTGGTCAATCTCAGGCAGGTGGCGCGCCTTCCCCATTCCACACACGGACAGGACTCTCACTGATCACTGGCACTGCAGGCACCGTGCGTGTGTCTGACTAGCAGCCATTCCTTGCCAGCTGAGGCTGATATCGCGTGGACGGGTTTATATAGATAGTAGGCCAGTGGTTATAATCTTCTGCATGGTCAGTGTATTCAACAAAATGGTAAGTGGAAAATATTCACTACTTTTTTCTTTAAAATATCACTATTAGTTTGACATTTAAAACTGACGAGGTGGAATACAAAAATAGTAAAAAATGAGATAACCCAGATAGATACAGATAATGAAAAACAAACACCATCCTAACAAGCCACGAAGGCCCAACGGTACAGACCGGCCGCCGTGTCATCCTCAATCCTTAGGCGTCATCGGATGCGGATACGAAGGAGCATGAGGTTAGCACCCCGCTCTCCCGTCCGTTGTCAGTTTTCATGACCGGTGCCACTACTTCGGTGGCTCACCCAAGTGCCAGACAAGCCCGACAGCGCTTAACTTCAATTATCTGACGGGAACCGGTGTTACCAATGTGGCAAGACCATTGGCTGTTCGGTCTGGAACCGCGCGACCGCTACGGTCGCACTTCGAATCCTGCCTCGGGCATGGATATGTGTGATGTCCTTAGGTTAGTTAGGTTTAAGTAGTTCTAAGTTCTAGGGGACTGATGACCTCAAATGTTACGTCCCATAGTGCTCAGAGCCATGTGAACCATTTGAACCGTTGGCTGGATACAAGGACTAACTAGCAAAAATATTAGTGAATAACATTCTTGAAAATAGGGAAGGAGCAAATAAAGTTTAAATAATGAATATTTAATTTTGTTGCAGTTTATATTTGGGCTACAGCTTTGCTTTCGCCGTTTTTCTCAAATTTGGAGGCTTTATTGTGAACATCTTACAAAAAATGTACGTTTCAAAGTACTGGCCATCGCTGGCCATTACTTTCTCCCATCTTTCGGGCAGCATACGAATCCCGCGGCGGAAAAACTGGGCGTCCTTGAGAAAATCCATGCATCGATCCAATTTCGTAATTTTTCATATGACAGGAAGCGCTGGGCAGCGAGGTCCTGTGCCAGTGAACTAAAAAGTTGGTACCCAAAGGGAACAACGTCGGGAGAATACAGCGGGTGGAATAGGACTTCCCATTTCAACGTTTCCAGTTATGTTTTGGCGGGTTTTGCGACGCGGGGTCGAGCACCGTCATGCTGCAAAATCACCTTTTCATCTCTATTGATGTAATGTGGCCTCTTGTCTTTCAGTGATCGGCTGAAACACATCAATTGCTTTCGATAACGATCTCCTGTGATGGTTCTCGTGGGTTACAGTAGCATCGAAAGCTTTCTCTCTTTCACAACCGTGCCGGTCTTCAGCATCAAAATCACCGTTCTTGAAGCATGGAAACCATTTTCAGAAAAGTTCTGTCACTAACAGGCGTCTCATCATAGGTCTTACCGAGCTTTTTATGAGCCTCAGCCGCAGATTTGTACATATCAAAGCAGAAAATTAAAACCTCCCGCAGATGACGAGAACTGGGCACGTAAGTTAACATATTCAGCCGAGAATAACTTTCAGATGCAATAAAAAATCGACTAATATTTTGATGGCGTTATGTTCTCAAATGCCTAAGCTTACTGTGTGACAGTTACGTCCTACGACTTGCGCCACTACTTTCCACTAATACTGTCTTCTGCAAAGTTGTAGACCTAATAATATCTGATTGCATATGCATTGGATTGATTGAATTCTTCTATTTTTTCAAGGTGAACTATCCTAATTAAAGCTGAATAAATGTTTTTAAGCAATATTTTTTGATTTGTCTGTGACGGTGTAACCCAGACACAGCGTTCGGCTAGATGTTTGCTGAAGTTCTGCAAAATTCAACAGACTGCTAATAATAATTCCGTGTCGCTCAATGGCCCGGTGTAATCTTCCAAGTGGACGTCATTTCTGAAAACGTCTGTGCGTGCTGAGAGACGTCAAACTTGTCTCGGCCTCTCCCTTTCATTTTTAATTCCATAACTCTCTAAATGTGAGGTTACACGAGTTTTTTTGGAGTTGAACATCACATTAATTTACAGATGGATAACTTATTACTGGGCTGATCTGTAGCAGGCTCTTCAGCTGATTTCATCTCCTTAAATTCTTATTGCATTCAGTGTGACATCGGTGCACGTTGTATAGAGAGTAGCAGGCTGGCTTTTGCCAAAAGTTCTGTATCCCGCGCTGGGGCGGAAAGAGATTTACAGTGCGCTTCCTGTTCGGTAAAACTAAGCCACCACTCGCTAAGTGCGCAATGGTGCTTAACTGGGGTCTAAAAACTACGGCGGCGGGGGCCGGGGGCGGTTGAAGCGGATGTCACACAGCCCTTGTTGTGCAGTCTCGCCTGAGAACTCTTCTTTTTAGAAACAGGTAACACACTTTGCCGAATGGCCCTTTGGGTAATAAAACTGACCTTCCTGTGGCACTCCACCCGTTGAAAGGACGCCAGAAGGTTCTGCTTAACAAAAATCATGACCCTTAGGAATGCGGTGTCGAGAGTTTTTCAGGGTAGATAACATCTTCTGCACAGTGCACTCAGAGTTACACGTCCGGCTTTTGACTTGCATTCCTGCGAGGAAGGGACTCGACGTATGTGTGCGAAGACGGGAGGGTGAGCTTTGGTGGATGTACCTCCTTCAGGTGGTAGCGCTGCGGTTTGCCGACTACTGTAGTGGGAGTTAATTATTACTGTCAATTCCTTTTATTGGGGGCTGCGTCTTGCGTCTGCCTCTCGACTGATCATGAAATCAGAAAGAACGCACTGTTCCGAGCCCAGCTGCTGAGTCACATGGAACGAAACTTTTTGTTTCTCATTTCAGATTTCGTAGCCAGTAGTATTCCTTATGCTCTCAGATTATGAACTCGGCACCAGTTATCGAGTTTTGAGATTCCAGAGAGGTCTTTAGGCTTTCTAATCCCAGCGCATAGCAGTATCTTGTCTTGGGTCACGATCCTAGTCTCTTATCGCGTATTGTACGGTATCGTGGGCTTCTGCCCTACTGGCCATTAAAATTGCTACATCAAGAAGAAGTGCAGATGATAAACGGGTATTCATTGGACAAATATATTATACTAGGACTGACATGTGATTACATTTTCACGCAATTTGGGTGCATAGATCCTGATAAATCAGTACCCAGAACAACCACCTCTGGCCGAAATAATGGCCTTGGTACGCCTGGGCATTCAGTCAAACAGAGCTTGGACGGCGTGTACAGGTACAGCTGCCCATGCAGCTTCAACACGATACCACAGCTCATCAAGAGTAGTGACTGGCGTATTGTGACGAGCAAGTTTCTCGGCCACCATTGCCCAGACGTTTTCAATTGGTGAGAGATCTGGAGAATGTGCTGACCAGGGCAGCAGTCGAACATTTTCTGTGTCCAGAAAGGCCCGTACAGGACCTGCAACATGCGGTCGTGCGTTATCCTGCTGAAATGTAGGGTTTCGCAGGGATCGAATGAAGGGTAGAGCCACGGGTCGTAACACATCTGAAATGTAACGTCCACTGTTCAAAGTGTCGTCAATGAGAACAAGAGGTGACCGAGACGTGTAACCAATGGCACCCCATACCACCACGCCGGGTGATACGCCAGTATGGCGATGACGAATACACGCTTCCAACGTGCGTTCACCGCAATGTCGCCAAACACGGATGCGACCAGCACGATACTGTAAACAGAACCTGGATTCATCCGAAAAAATGACGTTTTGCCATTCGTGCACCCAGGTCCGTCATTGAGTACACCATCGCAGGCGCTCCTGTCTATGATGCAGTGTCAAGGGTAACCGCAGCCACGGTCTCCGAGCTGATAGTCCATGCTGCTGCAAACTTCGTCGAATTGTTCGTGCAGATGGTTGTTGTCTTGCAAACGTCCCCATCTGTTGACTCAGGGATCGAGACGTGGCTGCACGATCCGTTACAGCCATGCGGATAAGATGCCTGTCATCTCGACTGCTAGTGATAGGAGGCCGTTGGGATCCAGCACGGCGTTCCGTATTACCCTCCTGAACCCACCGATTCCATATTCTGCTAACAGTCATTGGACCTCGACCAAGGCGTGCAGCAAAGTCGCGATACGATAAACCGCAATCGCGACAGGTTACAATCCGACCTTTATCAAAGTTCAGAAACGTGATGGTACGTATTCCTCCTCCTGACACGAGGCATCACAACAACGTTTCACCAGGCAACGCCGGTCACCTGCTGTTTTTGTATGAGAAATCAGTTGGAAACTTTCTTCATGTCAGCACGTTGTAGGTGTCGCCACTGGCGCCAACCTTGTCTGAATGCTCTGAAAAGCTAATCATTTGCATATCACAGCATCTTCTTCCTGTCGGTTAAATTTCGCATCTGTAGCACGTCATCTTCGTGGTGTAGAAATTTTAGTGGCCAGTAGTGTAAATCGTAGCCTATGACTTACGGAAGAACTTTGGGGTAGCAGCCTGTCTGCATACGCTACTCGCGAATGAAGGGAGGGCGCGAATTGCGGCGGCATCCCGCCATTAGCAGCCAGTCATGGAGCCTGGTGAAGCAGGAACAACGTGCAGTGAGAAGTTTAGTGTGAGTAACGAGGGGTTAGACGCTTAGAAGTCAGCTTATGCAGTGTGGGGGTTAGATCAACAGTAATATGACTTTGCTTGGTCCGCATGAAAATAGGCGTGAAATTAACGATCTTTTGGGCTTTTTTCCTTGGAAATTCTTGTCGTAACTGCACTCATTTCCTTAATCATAACCACCTCGGTCTTTCCTCCATATTTTCCAGAGAAAAGTGAGCTAATCGTTATTCATTATTGATGCTGTATGATTTCTTATGTTAGGAGGTCCAATCTTCCTTTTTATTTTAAGAGTATGTGACACTGATGGCGAACCTGTTTTATGAATTGTCTTGTGCTTTCACGAATAAATCCATGTTGCTGGCACTTGACTTTCATTTAGCAGAGTAACTAATTTCGTTATTATACTGTGCGAACCCACCACCGTAACTTAGCTGGTGCAACCACTTCTAAATTGTTGATTGTTTTTCAAATAGGGGTTAGCAGCGTGGCCTCATGTGTTGCTGTTTCATAACCACGAGGTTCGTGGAAGCTCTGCACAACATTGGGTCCAGTGTGTCAGGGATCAGTACAAATTTTGCTTTATCAACCCAGGTCTCACAATTCAAATTTTATTTGCCCTGCCACGATTTCAAATTAAAATTCCTGTCACTGCACTTGCACAGAAAGTAGCTTGTTCATGCCATAATTCTTTCAAGTAACTTCATAGGTTGTTCTGGATAGTAGTCAAAAGTCTATGGTCTCAGGCTGTTGGGTAAAATTTTGATGAATAGGATCGATGGATGCGTAGCATAATAGCAAACACAATCAGTATTTAACGAATTTTGTAGGGGATTAGCTTGTGTAATAATTAGTGATAAACGGCGCAGTATTTACTAATTTTATTTCTATTCCAAGATTGTGTTCTTGGTCCACTCTTTCCTTTCTTCCTGCTTCGACTGCGTGTGTAAGGGTAATACGCGGGTTTAATGAAATGTTAAGAACAACGTGAGACGAATTTGAGGACGAGAAGTGAGAGTAAAAGCAAAGCAAAGACGGAAGATGTTACTGCAGAAGTGCGTGCAGACGTTGCGGATAGAGCAGAAAATTTGGCAGTTGAGGAAAAACGTCTGACAACAGGAGGGAGTGGGGGAAGAGTCGAAGCGGGAGAAAATGTCGAGGAAAGGGACAGTCAGACTCATACAGCTGCTATGGGGGATGAAAATATTGACGGTGGAGGAGCTGGATGAGGAGAAATGCAGTATGTACTGTGGGAAACAGTATATAAACGTGGAGACGAGAGAGTAGATAATGTGTCTGGTGATACTGCTCAAGTGAGCCAGCCAGGTACATCGGTTACATCTATTGTTGGGGAACAGAACTCGGATGGTGATATACAAAGATTTTTGTTACAGGTGATGAGGGAATCTAAAGAGAGGTATGACAGGCAGAAGAAGGTGCAAAGGAACGTTGTGAAAAACAGGAGAAGGAGGCAAATGAATTATATGTGTAGCAGGAGGAGAAAGCAAAGGAACGCGAAGAGAAGAGGAAGCACATCATAAAGTGGCGAAGGTGATATTAGACAGGCAAGAGGCAACGTTTGTGAAAATTGGGCTTCAGTTGGAGTAATTTCTGGTCAAGCAGCTGCAAACAAAGAAGTAGAACTTCGTAAAGAGGAACAAGATAGCTTCATGAGATAAGTGGAGTAGAGGTAGAAAAGAGTTTTGCAGCAGTTACCAGGTAATCGAAAGAAAACTGTGTAAGGGAACAGAACAGCTAAAATTCAGACCGTTTGGTAATAATGGAAGTTGTAGGAAATGTGAATAAATGATTAAAAGGTACGTATACAGTGTCAGTCTCAGAAACGGCGGAGTTGTAGAAGTTACTGAAGTTTAAGGAACGGCAGGTGAGAGTTAATCGAAGATAGAATCAATGAGGGAAATAATGATGAAAGAGATAGGGAATTTCAAAGGGACAGAACATAGAGGAAAGTGCGGTCGAGATGGAACGCACCGCGCACTTTCTTGTTGGTTATACAGTAGCTACAGAGCTGGCTCATGTACAGATAATATACTTGCCAGGTGAAACATGCTGGAAATGTCTCAGAGCCATTCATTTTAAATTGTGGAGTAAGGCAGGGTTGTTTGCTTTCACCACTGCTGTTTTCGCTGACATTAGATGGTGTCATGAAGAAGGTGACCCGAGAGAAAAGGAGAGGTATACAGTGTGTACTCTATATGATCACCTGGAGGATCTGGACTTTGTGGACGACATCTGCTTTCAGTCCCGCACTTTTAGGGATATGAGTGAGAAGTTTAAGGAATCGTAAACAGAAGGTCAGAGAGTTGGATTAAAAATAAACACGAATAAGACTAAATAGCTTAGGATGAACAGTAAGAACAAGAATACACTAGCCGTGAGGGAAGAGGAGATTGAGCGGTGGAGAGCTTTTGCTGTATGGAAATTATTGTTTCCAAAAATGGATGGGTGACAGAAGCTATCGAAAGTATGATCAAGAAGCCAAAAGGGATCTTTGCCCAGCTGCGACCAGTTTGGACATCTCGTTAAATATTGTTGAAGGTAAAGCTTAAAATCCTTGACTCAAATGTAAAAGCTGTTCTCTTTTACAGGTGTGGGACGTGGAAGGCGACAGCACAAATTAAAATAAGAGTACAAACCTTCATCAGTAAATGTTTGAGGACTATACTGGGAGGACACTGGCCAAATATTATCTCAAACCAAGAACTATGGCAACACAACCAACAACGGAAAGCCGTGATAGCCGTAAAAGGAAGGAAATGATGATGGATTGGACACACCCTGAGAAGAGGCCCGCAACATATTCCAAAGCAGGCTTTAGAATGGAACCCACAACGAGCAAGAGGAGAGGCAGACCTAGGTCGACCTGGCGCAGGCCTGCTGAAGCTGAGGTGGCAGCCGTTGCCCACGCCTGGAGTAACATCAAGAAGATGGCAAAGAGCAGGGTCAGATGGAGAGCTCTAATATGTGCCCTATGCTCCACATCGGAGTAAAAGGAATTAAGTCAGTAAGTCAAGTCAGACGGACGTGTACAGGTATGGAGACAACCTTATGAATTCATGGATCCTGCGTATCACCATGGGACTTTCAAGCTGGTAGAGGCTCTGTAATAGTGTGGGGCGTGTGCAGTTGGAGTGATATGAAAACCTTGATACATGTAGATACGACTTTGACAGGTGACACATACGTAAGCATCCTGTCTGATTACCTGCATCCTTTCATGTCCATTGTTCATTCCGACAGACTTAGGCACTTCCAGCAGGACAATGCGACACCCTACGCCTCCAGAATTGCTACAGTGTGGCTCCAGGAACACTCTTCTGAGTTTAAACGTTTCCGTTGGCCACTAAACTTCCCAGACATGAACATTATTGAGCGTATCTGGGTTGCCTTGCAAAGTGAAGTTCAGAGTAGAGCTCCAACCCCACGTCTCTTACGGATTTATGGACAGCCCTGCAAGATTCATCGTGTCAGTTGCCTCCAGCACTACTTCAGACATTAGTCGAGTCGATGCTAAGTCGTATTGCGGCACTTCTGTTTGCTCGTGGGGGCCCTACACCAGACTGGGAAGGTGTTTCTTTGTCTATTCAGTGTATATTTGGAGGTTGTGAACTTTTATAACCGATTTATAAGGGTTGAGGACTTGTTGACTCCAAGGTTGTGTAAACTAACTGGAAAAAATATGAACTGGGTGTGGAACGGTTTGGCAGAAAAGGAGTTTCAGACGTTAAGAGCAGCATTGGTGTCGGCCCCATATAGCTCATCCTGAATTATTATCAGCTTGCTGGATGGTAACAGACAGTGCAAACACAGGTTTAGGCTTAGTTTTATTCCAAGAGACAGAGGAAGATAGACAGGTGGGGAGAAAGACGATTGCATTTGGTAGCAGGCAGGGTGTTGACCAAAAGTAAGAGAACTACTCCGCATGAACAGGATGCATTTGTGATGGTTGGGGGATTTCAGAAGTTTAGGTTTTTACTTGTTTGGTCGTAAAACTAGAATCTTTACTGACCACAGACACGGTAGTTTCTATTAAAAATGAAGCTTTCTCATGGGAGACTTTTCGTTGGACGCTTCTGCTCCAAAAATATGAGTTTTCAATAATGCACCCACCACGAACAACAAACACCCTTGTGGATGGTTTTTCGTGTTTACCAGTAAGAGTAACTGAGGGTGCCAAAAGTACGTGGAAGAAAATCGTTTTAGTGTCTACTATCCCAAGAATGTGGTGATTGAGAAGTTATGTTGAGACCTGTTATTCTGAGATAATGGCAGAGTAGAACAAAGACCTTGTATTGTTGGAGATAGAATGGAAATATAAGGATAGAAACTGTACAAAGATTACACAATACACTTGCTGAGTAAAGTTATGTTATACAGAACAGGGCATTTAGAAAAGTTTCTGTGATTGCTATGCATCCGTGAACAACTTATCAACAAGCTAGAGTGTACATTTATGACGACCATTTTGCCCTCGTTCTTATACTCAAATATAGGTTTTTCGAGAGCTTGTTCATGTCTATGAGGCAGTGTATCGTTGCTATAATTCTGTCTATCGTTCTTAGTGTCTAAAAGTGAAATCATGAATCCTAACAACAACAATATTTGCACTTTGAACTCTATAATTCACTACAACGCACTCAGGAATTAACATTGACTGTGTGTTTTCCCAACTGAAATTAAATGGGGCTGTCAAACTTCTTTTGAAGCGTTTAGTAGACAAACCGTTGGGTAGTTGTATTTATTAACAGAGTATTCCATGCACGTCCGCAGCTCGTGGTCTCACAGTAGCTTTCTCGCTTCTTGAGGACGGTGTCCCGGGTTCGATTCCCGGCAGGGTCGGGGATTTTAACCTGCCTCGAGATAACTGGGTGTTGTTGTGTCGCCCTCATCATCATCATCATTCATTCCTATTCCGGTCGGAGGAAGGCAATGGCAAATCACCTCCGCTAGGACCTTGCCTAGTACGGCGGTGCGGGTCTCTCGCATCGTCTCCTACGCTCTGTCACGGAGTATGGGACATCATCATCATCATCATCATCATCATCGTCATTCAACGCACTTCACAGCTCACTTTGGTTTCAGTTTCCCACCAGGTGATAGTTTCTGCATCGAGCAATGGAACAGGAACTGTGACTAAACTCATCTTGAGAAATTTTACCCTCAAATTTACTTCTACATCTACAAAAAAATGGTTCAAATGGCTCTGAGCACTATGGGACTCAACATCTTAGGTCATAAGTCCCCTAGAACTTAGAACTACTTAAACCTAACTAACCTAAGGACATCACACACACCCATGCCCGAGGCAGGATTCGAACCTGCGACCGTAGCAGCCTCGCGGTTCCGGACTGCAGCGCCAGAACCGCACGGCCACCGCGGCCGGCTCTACATCTACATCTACATTGATACTCCGCAGGACACCATTCTGTGCGTGACGGATGGCACCCTGTGCCACTGCTTATCATTTCCCCTCCTGTTCCTCTCGCAAACAGAGTTAGGGAAAAACGAATATCTTTATGCCTCTGTATGAGCCTTAATTTCTCTTATCTTAGTATATGTTGGTGGCAGTAGAATCGTTCGGCAGTACAGGGATTCCCACTTGAGTTACTGAAGCATCTCCTAACAAATCTAGCAGCGGGCCTCTGAACAGCTTCGATGTCTTCCTGCAATCTGACCTGGTACGGATCCCAAACACTCGAGTAATACTCAAGAATAGGTCGCACCAGAGTCCAATATGCGGTCTCCTCTACAGGTGAACCACTCATTCCTAAAATTGTCCCAATAAACCGAAGCCGACCACTTGCCTTCACTAAAACAGTTCTCACATGCTCGATCCACCTTATGTCGCCCTGTAGCATTACGCCCAGATATTTAAACGACTTGACTGTGTCAAGCAGGACACTGGTAGTACTGTATCAGAACATTACTGGTTTGATGTTCCTACTCATCTGCATTAACTTACACTTTTCCATATTTAGGGCTAGCTGCCAGTCGTTAGGCCAACTGGAAATTTCGCCTAAGTCGCCTTGTACAGTCGAGGACAAAACGAGCGAGACCCCTCGCCTTTTCGTTATGCTGATCCGCACGGCTTTAAAGTCTGCTACACGGCATAACAGGCAAGGCGACGAAGTGCTACCAACATACTATGCACAGGTGTGAAATTGAAAAACTATCCGAACTTTGTCAGACAGTTTTCAGTCACGTGTAAGACTATATAAATGCTGATTAGTGTGTTAAACAACACTATAATATAAGATATAAATGAAAGAGGAAACGCTAATTAGTATGAACTGTACTAATAAAAATGAATTTCTTACACCACCAAGGGACCGTATACCGCAGGAAGTGCGATACATTTCCGCTTATTAGGTCTACCTGTACTCGAGGTAAACAGGTTTTAAGGGTTGGGTAGACAGATGACGGTCAAGAATGTGAGACTAGCAGGGGTCCATTTTTACCGATTTAGGAGACGAACTCCTAACAACGAAAATAGCTACAACAGTTACTGAAGATGAGGGCCGCATAAATAACACCCCCTACTCTTTATTCGAAATGTTCTAGTTTCAGTCGATACATCAGCATATTAATCGTAGCTACGCTTTCGATCCAAATCACGTTTACAGGAATGCAAATAAAATCCATTTGCCTATACACTTGGTAATTCAGATCCCAGTATTAATGCCACCGCGTTTTAGAAGTGCGAGCATTCCCATTGCTAGCTACCTTAAGAAACACTTCGGCTAATGAACGTTTTATGGCTGTGGCGCGTCTAATGGAGAATTCGAAACATTGTAGAATACGTTTGGCAGCTATGTAGCCGTTTATTTGCTGGGGTGGTGCAGAATTATTCTACCAAATTTACTCGCTAATAACAGTATTTTGTTATTTCGAAAAACATCCCGAATGATTGTCACATAGCGGTGACATAAAGGTAGAAAATTCATATTTCTGACTCCAGAAACCTCTATGCAACCGAAACAGCAGATCATTTTGCAACTTTCAGAGCGAAATTGCCGGCTTATTCATGTGTGGGGTAATAACAGAGGGCTGTTTGCCTGGGTTGTCTGCTAGTGTAGTGAAAGGTGTTTGCTACTGCAAGGGATGTCTGGTTTGTTTTCGGTTCTAATCTCGATGGAGGCAGATAGGCTATCAGTAAAGCAATTGTAAGAAATTCTCGTGGCCCCAATACGTTTTATTGCTACCTTTATTATTTACCGGCGACCTGTGAAAAAAATGGTTCAAATGGCTCTGAACACTATGGGACTTAACATCTGAGGTCATCAGTCCCCTAGAACTTAGAACTACGTAAACCTAACTAACCTAAGGACATCACACACATCGTTGCCCGAGGCAGGATTCGAACCTGCGACCTTAGCGGTCGCGCGGTTCCAGACTGTAGCGCCTAGAACCGTTCGGCCACCCCGGCCGGCAAATATGAAAATCTTGTAGAATTTCATACTTATTACTGCCTACTTTTTCCGCTTCTGTCAATAAATGAATTGACGTAAGTGTGGTACTAAACGATTTTTAACTGAATTTCGTTATGAATCTTCACGCATTGCTAAATTTGCACACTTTCATGGCAGGTCAGCAACGGTAATCCAGTATGACTGGTCTGAACGTTGACACAGACCGTTTTGCGGCCGAATGTGCATAATATTTTGCCAATTCGGCACCATCTGGGGTACTTTGTCTTACTAAAACAGTTATGAAATTCATTTTTATTAGTTCAGTTCATACAAATTAGCGTTTCTTCTTCCATTTATATCTTACATTTACGTGTTGTGTTTAACACACTAATCATCATTAATATAGTCTTACACATGGTTGCTAACAGTCTGACGAAGTTCAGAGAGTTCTTCAGTTTCACGCCTGTGCATAGTATGTTGGTAGCACTTCGTCGCCTTGCCTGTTATGCTGTGTAGCAGACTTTAAAGCTGTGCGGATCAGCATAACGAAAAGGCGAGGGGTCTCGCTCATTTTGTCCACGACTGTACTTTCCTACAGTCACTCAACTTCGACACCTTACCTTACGCCACGGCGTAATCAGCAAACAACCGCAGATTGCTGCCCACCCTCTCTGTCAAATCATTTATGTGTATAGAGAACAACAGCGGTCCTATCGCATATCCGTGAGGCACTCTTGACGACACCTTTTACTTTGATGAACACTCGCCGTCGAGGATAATATACAGAGTTCTATCGTTTACGAAGTCACTGAACCACTCACATATCTGTGAACTTATTCCATATGCTCGTACCTTCGTTAACATCTTTCAGTGGGGAACCGTGTCAAATGCTTTCCGGAAATCTAGAAATATGAAATCTGCCTGTTGCTCTTCGTCCATAGTGCTTAGTATGTCATGTGAGAAAAGGGCAAGCTGAGTTTCGCACGAGTGATGCTTTCTAAAACCATGCTGATTCGTTGGACGTAAGCTTCTCAATCTCAAGAAAGTTTGTTATATTCGAACTGAGAAAATGTTCAAGACTTAGCAGCAAACATAAGTTAGGGACATTGGTCTGTAATTTTGTGGGTCCGTTCTTTTACCTTTCTTATACATTGGAGTCACATGCGCTTTTTCCCAGTGGTTTGGGACTTTGTGCCGGCCGGAGTGGCCGAGCGGTTCTAGGCGTTACGGTCTGGAACCCAGTGACCGCTATGGTCGCAGGTTCGAATCCTGCCTCGAGCATGGATGTGTGTGGTGTCCTTAGGTTAGTTAGGTTTAAGTAGTTCTAAGTCCCATAGTGCTCAGAGCCATTTGAACCAATTTGGGACTTTGTGCTGGGCGGGAGATTCACGATAAATTCAAGCTAGGTAAGGGGCCATGGCGTAGAGTACGCTCTGTAAAATCGATCTGGGATTCCATCCGGACCTGATGATTTATTTGCTCTCAAATCTTTCAGTTGCTTTTCTACGCCTCGTATATTTATTACTATGAAGTCCACACGGGAGTCTGTCCGATGGTCAAATGGCGGTTTGTTTATACGATTTTCCCGTGTGAAGGATATCTTGAAACTGAAATTTAAAACTTCGGCTTTCGTTTTGCTATCTTCAACTGCCATACCAGATTGGTCAACAAGGGAAGCCTTAGATCCGCGTAGCGATTTTACATACGACCAGAATTTTCTCGAATTCTCTGCCAGATCTTTTCATAAGGTGTGACGGTGGTAGCTGCTGTATGTATCGCGCGTAGATGTTCTCACAGACGCACGAATCTCCACTAACCTTCGCTTGTCATCGTGTGTGCGTTCCCTTTTGCACCTAGAGTGCAACAACCTCTCCTTCATCAGCATCCGCCGAATTTCGGTATTAAACCACAGTGGGTCTTTTCTATCCTTTATCCACTTACTACGCACATAACTATCCAGACGACGATTTACAGTGTGCTTAATCTTTGCCCATAATTCATCTACATCTATCTTACTGGAACTATGTGATGCCTGTTCACTACCTAAGTGAGATGTTAAGAACTGCTTATCTGCTCTATCTAGCAATAACACTCTCCCAGCCTTCTTGATTGATTTATTAACTTTGGTAATCATAGTTGCTATAAGGACATCATGATCGCTAGTGCCCGTTCCTATAGTGACATTGTCGGTGAGGTTCGATCTATTTGTAGCTACGAAGACTAAGGTATTTCCACTGTGTGTCGGCTGCCGAGCTAGCTTCTCAAGACACTTTTCAGAATACGTGTTCAAAAGTGTTTCGCATGACTGTCTGTCTGTACCCTCCGCTATGCACCCTCCATAGACATTCCAGTCTATACTCGGAGGGAGAAGGTCGCTTCCAACCAGCATTGCATGATCTGGGTATTTACGCGCTATTAACCGTAGACTGTTTTTGAACGACTCTATAACTGTCACAAGAGAATCGGGTGATCGGTAAAAACATCGAACAATTGACTTAATTTCACCTACAGTTGTTATACGCGACCAGATGACGTCACTGTTAGACTCAAAATTTATTGTTTTTGTTTGTATTGTATTGTATTGTATTGTATGTTAACCGGGGACCTAGAAACGACGGAGAGGCTCCGCCCCGCCGCAGCCGCAGTGGTCCATAACACCACGACGACTACCGCAGTCCACTTCACCCATCCGCCACCCCACACCGAACCCAGGGTTATTGTGCGGTTCTGCCCCCGGTAGACCCATCAGGGAACGTCTCACACCAGACGAGTGTAACCCCTCTGTTTGCGTGGTAGAGTAATGGTGGTGTACGTGGAGAACTTGTTTGCGCAGCAATCGCCGACGTAGTGTAACTGAGGTGGAATAGGGGGAACCAACCCGCATTCGCCGAGGCAGATGGATAACCGCCTAAAAACCATCCACAGACTGGCCGGTTCACCGGACCTCGACACAAATCCGCCGTGCTCCTTCCCGCCCGGAAAGCCGTTAGACCGCACGGGCAACCGGGCGGGCGTGTTTTTGTTTACTACACACATCAAAAAAGTTTTACATCACCCCAATTCCCAGAACTCATGAAGGTAGACGTTGACATAGGATATTGCGTCACAGACACAGTCACTTTAACTGTTCACAGATGTCACTAAACCCGCCCAAAGATGTAAACAACCATGCATGAGCAGCGCCTATTGGACAGAGGGGCTCCGACAGCCGATCAGTTCCAGTCATTCCACCAGGACGGAGGTAACCGGCTCGTGTTGTCTGTAGTCCAATCATACCTAGACGGTGAATACCTCGGTCCAATCGCGTCCGCATTGTTGCTTTGTGCCAGGAAGGGCTCTTGACAATGGAAGTGTCCAGGCGTCTCGAAGTGAATCAAAGCGGTGTTGTTGGGACATGGAGGACACACAGAGAGACAGGAACTGTCGATGACATGCCTCGCTCAGGCCGCCCAAGGGCTACTATTGCAGTGGATGGCCGCTACCTACGGATTATGGTTCGGAGGATCCCTGACAGCAACGCCACCATGTTGAATAACACTTTTCGTGCAACCACAGGACGTCGTGTTACGACTCAAACTGTGCGCAATAGACTGCATGATGGGCAACTCTGCACTCCCGACGTCCGTGGAGAGATCCATCTTTGCAACCACGACAGCATGCAGTGCGGTACAGATGGGCCCAACAACATGCCGAATGGACCGCTCAGGATTGGCATCACGTTCTCTTCACCGATGAGCGTCGCATATGCCTTCAACCAGACAATAGTCGGAGGCAACCCTGTCAGGCTGAGCACCTTAGACACACCGTTCAGCGAGTGCAGCAAGGTGGAGGTTCCCCGCTGTTTTTGGGTGGCATTATGTGGGGCCGACGTGCCCCGCTGGTGGTCATGGAAGGCAACGTAACGGCTATATGATACGTGAATGCCATCCTCCGATCGATAGTGAAACCAAATGGGCAGCATACTGGCGAGGCATTCGTCTTCATGAACGACAATTCGCGCCCCCATCGTTCACATCTTGAATAACTTCTTTCAGGATAATGTCATCGCTCGACTATAGCGGCCAGCATGTTCTCCAGACATGAACCCTATCGAACATGGTCGGGATAGATTGAAAGGGGCTGTTTATGGACGACGTGAATCAACAACCACTTTGATGAATCAACGCCGAATCGCCGTTGAGGAGTGAGACAATCTGGACCAACATTGCCTTGGTGAACTTATGGATAGTTTGCCACGACGTATAGAAGCATGCATCAATGCAAGAGGACGTGCCACTGGGTACTAGAGGTACCGGTGTGTACAGTAGTCTGGACCTTCACCTCTGAAGTTCTCGCTGTATAGTGGTATAACGCTCAATGTGTGGTTTTCATGGGCAATAAAAAGGACGAAAATGATGTTTATGTTGATATCTATTCCAATTATCTGTACAGGTTCCGGAACTCTCCGAACCGAGGTGATGCTAAACTTTTTTTGGTGTGTGCATATACGTTACCACGTTCCGAAGGCACGCATTTTTAAAGTTAAATATGTTAATTTACCGTAGAACAGTTATTCAAGCTAGTTTTTATGTAACGTTGAAACTTCCTTCTGAGAACTACGATGAAACTGACAGTATATTTCAGTATTTTAAGACTGTTCACAGTTCATTTTAAGTTGATACTTGTCATCTGAAAAAAGAAAATATACTCCTGAAATTTTAAGAAAATGACTCTCTGCAAATGAAATTTACTCAAGTGATGTAGTAAAGCGACTCATAAAAAATTCGTAATATGACGAATCTAGCTGTAAGAAAACACTGCAGTTATTTGGGCTGCTGCTACAGTCATCATTGTTACACTTGAGCTTAAAAGGTAAGAGCAATGAAGTGGATTAAAAATCAAACTGTAACATCATATATGTAAAAATGGCAAGATATTGAAGAAAACACACTTGGTCACAGAATGAGTTGAATTCAATCTGGCGCAGTTATACACTAATGAGCACTAACAAGTTTGCAGCTTTCCTTGTTAATTGCACTGGAATTGTTGGAGTGGTCGCAGAAAAACTTCTGCAGAGTCTTTAGTTCTCTAGTCAAAACAACATGACAATTGCTTTGCCCAGGCTGCTCATATTCGGCGTAATTTGAAGCAAATTTGTTCAACCACTCTAAACCCATAACTGAACCTGCTAATTCTTGCAACCACAACTAATAATTACCAGACATGACATTTTAATACAGAACTAGTAATAAACCTCTTCTTCCAATATTTTTTGCTCAGTGTGAAAGTTTTTTCCATAATGGAAAGCGGAAGGGCCACTTGTCACCCCTATCTCAACACTGTCCTTAGGGTTTTTCTACATCACATTTTCTCTTGTAGGGAAAGCATTCCCCAACAGAAACAACGGCAAAAGCTGGGTCTCCTACAAGCACAGTGACGTCATGGTTTGCTACATGTCGAATTAACAAATAATGCTAAGTTCAGAATGAACTCAGACTCTACATAAGTTATTTCTTTTTCTTCTTAATTCTAGAACAATAATGTAACTGTGTATTTATCACTGCAATTAAAACTTTATAAAATTTGGTATATCAGTATGTCAGATCTTGACAAAACACTATGCACATGGACAATATACTTGTATACTCAATTGTGCTACGCTCATTTTGGCTCGAGGAAGTGGTTCGTGAGTTTGAGAACCATATGACACTCAACAAAACGGAACCAAGGATACGTAAGGTACTATCTGTGTGCAGTGATTATCAAAAGGCAAGAGCCACCATTGCCTCAGATCAACTACGACTTTTCTCCCTTTTGCCATTAAGATTACGAGTGTCAACTGTTCTTTTAAGTCCTTCTGCAAGAACAAGCGGGGGGTACAGCTATATTCTTGTGACGGTATAATTTACCTCAAAATATACGGTTCTTACATCACCAACATGAGCGACAGGTCGGACGTAACAGAGGCATCTGACAGACGGTTTTTGAATCCGTGGAGTCAGTATTGAACTCGCAAACACAGTGACACTCGGCGCGGTGTCTAATGGCAGCCACTGTATATGGCAAATGCCTTTACGGTCGCTCCCAGCAGCCACCAAGCGGAGTATCAACTTTCTTTGCGGATACAGTACGTAGTGTAATATCGGATAACGGACCACGGTTTCGGTCAGGTAGTTCGGTGGCAAAGCATTGAATCATACCAGTATTTCCTTGTGCGTACCCCCATCGAACGATTCCTCGAAGAGAATCATGCGGCACTTAACCAGTGTGTGTCAACTGTATTGTACAAAGCAGCAAGTGTTATGGGAAGACTTTTTAGATGATTTTCAGCAAGTGATGAAAGAAATTCCGAACATTACTACTTCCTTACCATCGAATACTGTACTGACGAATCAACCACTTACAAATATGAGAGATGGTCGATTTTCCACCACAACGGAACCTCCTACGTAGAGATGTGATAGAGCTGTCAATTAGTCAAATAAAATGAGCAGCAAGGAAACAGAATCAAGTGTTCGGTGCCTGCATGGAGTATTCATTGATTTATGGAAAAATTTGGAAACTTAAAGGGAATAAAATGAGTTTATGATTAGTGTTTGAAATTTAAGGAGAAAGTAACGGTGTGAGATAGTGATTGTGTGAGTTATTAGGATATAATTATAATACATAGGTGACGTAAGTTCGAGGCAATGTACATTTTGAATTTGTGGGTTAGTAGATCTGCTTGCTCGAGGGTGTTCTGTGACGTATGTGATCAGTAGTTCACTTGGAAGGGAATTTGTCAAGAGGTGATGGAACTATGATGCTGATATGAAGCTATGATATGTTATGACCGAAATCAATATTATCTTCAGGATAGCAGCTGAGAATAGGCGCCAAAGGCACCAGGCATTACGGAGTGTGTAGATGCAATTAGGGAAGGAGAAGATGCTATGCTATGACGAAGACCGGTTATCAGGATAGATATACGAACGACCAAGTGCTGTGATGAGGTATCATTGGCTGAAAGATTTTGTAGGTATTCTGTCGCAAAAAGGTGAATATAGATACAGTGCGATTGATAGAACTGAACGCAAGGCAGCGTGAGGACTGTGCTTGCAGAGTCTAAAAGTATGTTTATAGAGTAAGGAGATGAGAGTTATAGTTCTCTGCGTCTGTGAGCGCCGAGACCATCAGTATAGAGAAGTTGTGATTAATTTACCCATACACACTAGGGAGCACCAGAACCACTAAGTATAGTGGATTTGAGAGATTAGGAGAAGGTTAGGAATCCTCAATGGCGATAAACGTAGGATTTGCAGACGATTTTCGGATTCTGTCGCATAAGTAGAGGAGAGGAGCTTAGGTATCACAGTATTCAGATCGGGATGCGAACCATTAGATAATGCCGAGAGAAGCAATGCTTAATTTCTAAGATCTTAGATACTGGATCGCACCTATTCAACACTGCAACCATCCACCCCTCAGCCACAAAAAAATTTTCAAAACTTTTGTTGAAACTTACAATGAGAAATCATTTTTTACAAAATACTGCTCTGAAATGCAGGTTTTTAAACTATAAGTTCTTATAATCAGAACAATAAAATAATAATATTTCATGAAAGCATATTATACCGACGCTCGTGCTAAAGCACTGCGTACGTTATTCATTTCTCATTGATAGATATAAAACGAGACGTTGCCACACTGCTAGATACCTGACGTTGCTGGCAGTCGTAAACGAAAGGCGATATGTACCGATAATAGCTTCGGAACGAAGCTAAACTTATCTTACGTATATTGTACAAAGACACACACACACACACACACACACACACACACACACACACACACACACACACACACACACAGTACCTCACCCCACGCCACTGCCAATCCCATCACGTTGGTCATTCTTTGTCGCTTTCACTGGTACCAGAGCACCGGTAAATTATAATTGCCTGTATTATTTTTAATATCCGGTGCCGAATTTTTCCTGTGTGTCTAAAAAGTATTCCCCCGGGAAGCGCCGGAACGCTGTTCTGGCATCTCTCGGGGAATATTTTTTTCCGGCCGATTCAAGCCATCGAGAGAAGTCAATATTTAATGGATGTCAGTTGAGTAAAGAGTGTGCAGTATGAAGACACTTTTTGTGTGTGAAAAGAGTTTGTTACAGTCGAATGATGACAGAGAACTGGACCACAAGCTATGAGGACAACCAAAGACATATACTGATGAAAGACCATGAAAACTAGTAAACAATGAATAGTGTGGAACTATATGATAATTATGGGAAACGTGATGTACGAAACGGATATGGACGCGATGTAAACGTGTGGTGTGCGTACTGTAAGACCTTCGGTACACACACCATCAGATTATTTGACTTGTCGCTCTAACGAAGTAGGCGAGTGTCAGCAATATGTCTCGTGGTCTTAGCGTGGCGTGTTTATCTTCTGCCGTTAGGTCACACGATAGAAATGCCACTTGCACGCTTAGAGTAGCAGATTGACGGTGACCAACTTTAAACAGAAATTTATTAATTTTCACACACATTTATTAAAATAATAAAAAGCATAGAAATAACTTAACTTGGTTCTGGATGCTATTTACAATTGACAATCTGAAGTTCCTTTGGTCTTGGTACGTTAATCTTATTCTCACATATCTCTGATACTTGACAAAGCGTCTATACGTTTCTCTTCATGGCTATGTACAGGAATATGATAACCTTATTAGGCGCAGACTGAAACTTGACTATAGACTAATGCAGACTGACTAATCGGAGGTCTGTACACTCGTTATAATACCTCGCGAGGAGAAAAGGTTCTACGTTAGCAGCAATGTAATTGGCTGCGTTACATATTAATACGCGGATTGGCGGAAGCAGAATTTGGTCCGTCTTTATGGCAGCGCCATCTCGTAGAGCGGAGACGGACGAGCGCTGCGCCTGCGCTGTTGTGCGTAGCGGGGCACGCGCTAGTGGGAAAGTTGTGTACGTGCTGACTACGCGGAACTATGTACACAACAAAACGAAAAGCAGCTTAGTTGATGACAGTAAAACATGAGAGTAAGTCAAGGGTAAGCATAACAGTTTATTTTCAAATTAAAATTTTCTTTCTGCTCTTGCGAGAAATATGTGGAACTATGCTATAAATGAGAGGTGAAACGGAAAAGGTATCGGAGAAGAAGTAAGACGTGAAGTTGCAAGGTGTAAAGACAATATATGTTTCAGTGACAGCTGTGTGATGATGTACAACTGGTTATACAAATTGGCAAGGATCGAAGTAAACGAAGAGTCAAAGAGAAGGAAACAGGAAGGCGTGAGATGGACTTGGCGAAGTCTATACTGTACAAATTAAGGACAATCCAGAAATGATAGGAGATGTGGAACAGGGAGTGATAGAAGTATCAGCACATTTCCTTTTGTAGCATGATAGACGTTCTGATGCGCTATGCCTGACTGGGACTAATTATAATAAAAATAAGAGAGTTGGGGAACATGGCCTGATATAACTATGGAAGTGGTGTAAGTTGCTTGCATGGAAAAAAGGTGAGCGCATGAGACTATGAAGGTGATGGGATGCTAGTGGTAGTTGTTGAACATTAATGTATAACCACCAATCTATGAAAGAGTGAGAGTGAGTGAAAGTACATATTAATTGTCAACGACAAGAAAGTCGGGGCTACAGAGTGATATGTAATGTCAAATTAATAGAATGGTACCAGTTAGAGTCTTTGATTTCTAATGTAAAGTCCAGGATTAATAAAGAATATGCAAGGCGGAGCTTTTTTTGTGAAGTGATTTTCTTTGATGAAACCGGTGTCATGAAGTAAATAATGATAAAGCTATTTAGCGTCAAGGAAAGATAACTTTTAAGAAAGTCGAAAAACAATTCTCATTGAATAGTTAGGTTAGTGATATGTATAAACGTAAGTAGCGTAAGTGGCGCTCAAATTGTTCCGTTCGAACGTCTTACAGTCCAGAATGGTATACCAATCAGGCAATATCGCCGTGAGCATTGAGGCAATCATCACATTGTCGCGCCAGGTTGAAGATACCTGTTTTGTAAAACACGTGTCCTACTGAGTGAAAAAGTCCGGAATTTTTGCTGCACATTCTCGTCCAACAGAAACCATCGACCCTTGAAGGCCTTTTTCTAAGGGACAGAAGGCGTGATAATCCGATATGGACATATCGGGACTTTAGGGAGGATGCTCGTTTATCTCCAACTTGTCTGTAATGTATGAGGCTGGCCTCGCAGAGCGACTGGCGTTGTGTGTTTAACCGTGGCCAGCACAGAATTTGGCGCACCATTCCACAGTGGTGGTTTTCGACAGACGTGCTGTACCATATACATTCTTCATTCTCTGATGGATTTTCACTGGTGTTTGTTCATCGGCAGCCAAGAAAAGAATAACTGTACATTGGTCCTGTTTGGACGCATTTGGTAATAACGGCGCTGCAGTTCACGTTTTCGCATTTACTGCACTCACATTCGAAAAACACACATGTCACACATACTTGCTTTCATGTCGGTGCTTATATACCAATCTCCGAATCACACGTTGCAACACCGCCTTCAAGGGCAAACTTTTTGATCGCCACGGATATTAAGAGGCATAGTAGGTAATTATGGTTGTGAAAGTAGTTGCAGGAATTTGGAGTGGTAGGTTGAGTGGGTGCCCTGACACACAAGAAAAGCCAGTTGGGCGGTGCAGAAGGTCACGAGGCAGAAAAACCAGCTGGACCAACTGAAACGAGAGCTGTAGCCCACAGCACTCGACAGCAACACAGGGGACATGGGCTGATGGCCTCAGTGAAATCTAGAGTACGCTAGAGTCCATGTGAGGGCACACCCTATTACTTCCCTGAAGAGCGGGGCGTGGCGCCGAGGTATCCGGCTTAAACATTATTGTGGTGGGAACCGGAGGCACTTACCGACCGTCAGCACAAGTAGCGGCAGAGACAGTGGCTAGCTCAGTTTCGAGCGCACCTCCTGACATCAGACCGGCATGAGGGTGGCGAGTCAATTGGAGAACTACGACGTACCGAGTGAACAAGAAGGAGAGTAAAGAAGGTAGTACACACTATGTGATTGAAAGTATCCGAACATTCCCATACATACGTTTTTCATATTAGGTGCATTGTGCTGCAACCTACTGCCAGGTAGAGAGAGCATCGTGAGAAAGCAGAATGTGGCGCTCCGCGGAACTCACGGACTTCGAATGTGGTCAGGTGATTGGGTGTCGCTTGTGTCATACGTCTGTACGCGAGATTACCACACTCCTAAACATCCCTAGGTCCACTGTTCCCGATGTGATAGTGAAGTGGAAACGTGAAGGGACACGAACAGCACAAAAGCGTACAGGCCGACCTCGTCTGTTGACTGATAAAGACCGCCGAAAGTTGAAGAGTGTCGTAATGTGTTAGGCAGACATCTATCCAGACCATCACACAGGAATTCCAAACTGCATCACGATCCACTGCAACCACTATGATAGTTATGTGGGAGGTGAGAAAACTTGTATTTCATGGGCGAGCGACTGCTCATAAGCCACACATCACGCCGGTAAATGCCAAACGGCGCCTCGCTTGGTGGAAGGAGCGTAAACATTGTACGACTGAACAGTGGGAAAACGTTGTGTGGAGTGACGAATCACGGTACACATTGTGGCGACCCGATGGCGGGGTGTAGGTATGGCGAATGCCCAGTGAACGTCATCTGCTGGCGTGTGTAGTGCCAGTAGTAAAATTCGGTGGCGGTGATGTTTTTTGTTGTCGTGTTTTTCATGGAGGAGGCTTGCAACTCTTGTTGTTTTGCGTGGCACTGTCACAGCACAGGCCTACATTGATGTCTTAAACACTTTCTTGCTTTCCACTGTTGAAGAGCAATTCAGGGATGGCGATTACCTCTTTCAACACGATCGAGCACCTGTTCTGGCGGAGTGGTTACAGGACAACAAAATCCCTATAATGGACTGGCCTGCACAGAGTCCTGACCTGAAGCCTATAGAACACCTTTGGGATGTTTTGCAACGTCGACTTCGTGCCAAGCCTCACCGAGAGTCATCAATAACTCTCCTCAGTGCCGCACTCCATGAAGAATGGGTTGCCACTCCCCAAGAAACCTTCCATCACCTGATTGAACGTGTGCCTGCGAGAGTGGGAGCTTTCATCAAGGCTAAGGGTGGACCAACACCATATTTTCAGGCAGGTGTCCAGATACGTTTAATCACATGGTGTACATTGGATGGACAGTGCATTGCGATCAAGTGGTACCCACGGCAAGACATGAAGGCGATACGACTCCATATTACCTGAACGTCAATATCCACTGGACGTGTAAACAAGCCAGTTGATCACGCTAAGACTCTTGTGAGATGAAGATGTTTTTTGTTGATGAGAGCGACGACAGTGTGCCATTACTCAAGTGTAATGGCAACGTATGAACAGTAGTAAACCTTTATCTTCCTGTAAAAGCAACCCTTTTTCAACTGTAGACATTACATACTGTAGTACTGCACGGTGTAATACATCTATTTCTCCTCAGGGACGGAAATCAAGTATATGTCACGATGTGGCTCTGAGCACTATGGGACTTAACATCTGAGGTCATCAGTCCCATAGAACTTAGAACTACTTAAACCTAACTAACCTAAGGACATCACACACATCCATGCCCGAGGCAGCATTCGAACCTGCGACCGTAGTAGTCGCGCGATTCCGGACTGAAGCGCCTAGAACCGGTCGGCCACCGCGGCCGGCTATGTCGCGATGTATCAGCAACTGTACTCACCATGAAACCAATCAACTTACCAGTAGCAAAGCCTTTCCTCTAACTAAATACAAAATGATCATTGGAGCCTTCCCACAAGCATGACGCAAATGAGCCATGGAGAAGGGCAGCCATGACAACCCGAGACACCGCCACTAACCCAGGTGGACTTTGTTCCGTTGCCATCCACCGTGAGTCACTCAGCGGTTTAGACGACGCAGACAACGAGCTTGGACGTTAACAACCGAAGTTTTCCTCATGTGCCATGTAAAGTGTCAGTATATGTAGACTACAACTCAGTGTGATGACAACGAAAGCACGGATTTGCGTTTAGACAGAAAAAAATTATACAGGTAAATCACAGAGAGGCAACTAATGTGGTACACGTTAATCTTTCTTTTGCAACGGACATTTTATATGCATTATCTTTTTTTGGATAACGTACTGAAACTGTATGTTGCGTCTTTAAACTATATACATGTGTAAAAAATGTGTAATCAATGACAATTTTAGGAGCTGTAAGAGATTTTAGTTGCTATTTAGCTTATTGTTTTCGGGATGATCAATTATTCATATTTAGAGACACAGGCGATATATACTACGATGAAATGTAATAAATTCTGGGATTGGCTGCAATTAAGCACTGAAATGAATTCAACGACAAGTGAAAATTTGTGCCAGACCGGATTCGAATCTCGATTTCCCGCCTTACAGGAATGGTCATCTTAACCTCTTCAGCCATCCGAGCACACTTTTCGTCCGACTCGAATTCCCAACCTGCGCACACTACTCACATAGCACTCCTGTCCACCATGCTCATTCCTCGCCGCATCGTGCTGGATTCCTGCAAAGAGGTCAGGAGAGAGCGTGCATCTGACCAGAAATGATCCTCATGCCCATCAAGCCGTATATGTGTGTGGTGTCTGTTCTTTCGCAGATGTCCAGAAGAACAGACACTACACACATACAGGTATGTTTTAATGAAATTTCTTTCATTTCAGGTTAGGGATACTAAGAATAATCTGTTGTATGGATTAGACGTCTTGCTGTTCTTGTTAATGCACATTTCACAAAGAATTTTCGTAAGTTGTGACGATGGTACTTACAGACAAATCAATTAAGTTAATGAGTCAATAAATAACAATGATCAGTGAAAATAACAGAACAACTTTATCGAAAGATACAGGTTTCAGTTTCAAGATCAACGTCGAGTTTTTTTTTAATATTTTGATATCTCTTCGTATGTCGTGTGCTCTTCGGTTGATTTCATCTCCTTACATTCTTATTGCAATTAGCGTAACATCGGTGTATCTGGCATAGTAAGCGGTCTACTGGCTTTTGCAGAAAGTTTTTTGTCCTGCGATCCGTGATGGGGTTGGGGGGGGGGGGCAGAGGGATGGGAAGAGGGATAGAAGAAAAATCTTCCTATTTGGAAAAATGCTGGACGGATGTGAGGACGTGGGATGAGAAGGCTGGCATCAGCAAGGACGCAAGATGTTGCAAGGACGTCGGTCTGATAAAACTGAGCCTCCAGTGGCGCCCCGACGGCTGAAGGGACGTCTCCAGTCTCTACTCGATAAACACCGTGATGCTTAGGAGAGCAGCGCCGGAGTATCCAGGGCAGACAACATTTTCTCCAGAGTATCGTGGAAGCATACGGAGCTTAAAGTTACATGTTTGGGTTTTAACTTTATTCCTGTAAGATAGGCACTCAACGCCTGCGTGGGAAGGTGGAGGCGTCAGTTTTGGCGCGTGCACCTGATCCAGGAGGGCGCCCGTTCGATTGGTTCCTCTGTGGTCACAAAGCTGGTGGGAGTTAATTCTTGTTGTCACTTCCTTTTATTGGGAGCTGCGCCTCGCGCGACTCGTCCTGGGGACGGTAAGGACACACTGCTCCAAGTTCTGATGGCGAGCCATGGAAAGCGAAACTCATTCTTTCTGATTTCAGATTTCATAGGCGGCATTCTGTGTTTCTGCAGCTGAAATGAGCGAGACAGCTAAGGTAAGAACGGCGTGCAATGTGAAGTTTAGAGTCAGTACAGAGTTTCAGAGAGAGCATTAGGGAACGATTGACAAGAACGGGGGAAAGAAATATAGTAGAATAAGAATGGGTAGCTTTGAGAGATGAAACAGTAAAGCCAGAAGAGAATCAAGTAGGTGAAAAGAAAAGGGCTAGTAGAAATCATTGGGTAACAGAAGAGATATTGAACTTAATTGATGAAAGGAGACAATGTAAAAATGCAGTAAATGAAGTAGGCAAAAAGGAATACAAACGTCTCAAAAATGAGATCGTCAGGAAGTGCAAAATGGCGAAGCAAAGACGGCTAAAGGACAAATGTAAGGATGTAGCTGCATATATCACAAGAGGTAAGATAGATACTGCCTACAGGAAAATTAAAAGAGACATTTGGAGAAAAGAGAACCACTTGCATGAATATCAAGAGCTCAGATGGACAACCAGTTCTAAGGAATGAAGGGAAAGCAGAAAGGTGGAAGGAGTGTATAGAGGATATATACAAGGGTGATATACTTGAGGGCGATATTATGGAAATGGAAGAAGACGTAGAGGAAGATGAAATGGGAGATACGAAGAATTTGGCAGAGCACTGAAAGACCTGAGTCAAAACAAGGACCCTGGAGTAGACAACATACCACTAGTACGATAGCCTTGGGAGAGCCATCCATGACAAAACTCTACCATCTGGTGATCAAGATGTATGAGACATGCGAATTACACTGAGACTTAAAGAAGAATACAATAATTCCAATACCAAAGAAAACAGATGTTGACAGCTGTAAAAATTACCGAATATCAGTTTAATGAGTCACGGCTGCAAAATACTAACACGAATTCTTTACAGACGAATGGAAAAACTGGTAGAAGCCGACATCGGGGAGGATCAGTTTAGTAATAACTTTATCTTGGAGCTCTTCCATTTGGTCCGTGTTTGCATAGAAAAACAACAATATCAGAAACTGAGTCCGCCTTGACGCAAAACACCATGCTATTTGTTTACTTGCTTATTTTCCCAAACTAGTTTCGGCGACAAAGATCACCATCGTCAGTGGTCTTTTTTTATCTAAAACATTCAGAAAATACTTATACTACCACAGTGACACATAATTACATTTTTGCTATTCGTTTTTTGAAATATCGTTTTCTATGGATACTTTCATACTACCTTATTTATTGTATGTTATAGCATGTGTTTGAGAATTATTGTTGCTGTTTGCGATATATTTTCTGCGCTTTTTTTCTGCTGCCGATTTTTTTCTCAGTGAACATCATGTCATCTGCAACTGTGTGAGCGGCTGTTAGTAAACAAAATACTAAAACGTGAAACTTCGTACGCCAGCAATATACACTTGGGGTTGCGGTAGTGTTCTGGAATCCAGTTTGGTGTGTACTGGGCTGTTACTTCGTGTACTCACGTTCGTTGGATGGTATGTAGCTGCTTCTCTACACAGAAAAACAAAACTTTCGCAATTTGTTTATGATCAAGAATATTATGCCATCTTGCTGTTCGCGTGTGTCGCGAGAGGTGTGTCGCATGTTGCAAGAAGGCTATGAAAACTGTAGCGCGAATTACGACGACTTCTGTTCCTTATTTATGTCTCTGTGTCGGACGTGGAAGTGGTTCTTTCGCGTGTGTGTGCTTTCTGTTCTGTGTCCTTTGTCAGTTCTCTCAGGGCTGTAAAGAGTGTGTTGTTGCAACGTGTTGTGTTTTCGTTTATTACATTTCTCCCTCACCTATAGCCTTTTGATTGTAGTAATTTTCTTCTGTTGTTAGTTGTCGGTATAGAATGTTGCTGTTTCTCAGAACCCTGTACCTACAAAGTACTCGCACAGTGTTCGGAACAGCCGCGGCTAGAAGAAAACGCTACAGCCGTTGGTATTGGTCAGCGCACACCACGGACAGAGCGCCAGACGCCGCGAGGACCGCAGAGGGAACGCCTCGCACAACGTAGGCATGAATGCCGGACTCGTTCCACACTGGAATCAGTATCGGACAGCACCTGAAGAAGACTACGAGTCACGTAGTTAAAATATCGTGCAGAAAAGACGCGGATAACCGGCAGAAACCCGATTAATCAACATGACAACACCTCGCCGGGAAAGCTTGAAGAATTAAATAACAAGGTGGTTTGCATCAAGGCGGACTCAATTTCTGATATTGTTGTGGGGAAGTTTAGATTTCGTAGAAATGTTGGAATACGTGATGCAATACTGACCCTACGACTTATCTTAGAAGATAGATTAAGGAAAGACAAACCTACGTTTCTAGCAGTTGTAGACTTAGAGAAGGCTTCTGACAATTGGAATACTCTCTTTCGAATTCTGAAGGTGTCAGGGATCAAATATAAGGAGCGAAAGCTATTTACAATTTGTACAGAAGCCAGATGGCAGTTTTAAGAGTGGAGGGGCACGAAAGGGAAGCAGTGGTTGGGAAAGGAGTGAGACAGGGTTGCAGACTATCCCCGATGCTATTCAATCTGTATATTGAGCAAGCAGTAAAGGAAACAAAATAAAAGTTCGGAGTAGTAATTAAAATCCATGGAGAAGAAATAAAAACTTTGAGGTTTGCCGATGACATTGTAATTCAGTCAGAGACAACAAAGGACCAGAAAGAGCTGTTGAATGGAATTGACAGTGTCTTGAAAGGAGGATATAAGATGAACATCAACAAAAGCAAAACAAGGATAATGGAATGTAGCCGAATTAAATCATGTGATGCCCAGGGAATTAGATTAGGAAATAAGACACTTAAAGTAGTAGATGAGTTTTGCTATTTGGGGGGCAAAATAACTGCTGATGGTCGAAGTAGAAAGGATAGAAAATGTAGACTAGCAATGGCAAGGAAAGTGTTTCTGAAAAAGAGAAATTTGTTAACATCGAGTATAGATTTAAGTGTCACGAAGTCTTTTACGAAAGTATTTGTGTGGAGTGTAGCCATGTATGGAAGTGAAACATGGACGATAGCTAGTTTAAACAAGAAGAGAATAGAAGCTTTCGAAATGCGGTGCTACAGAAGAATGCTGCAGATAAGGTGGGTAAATCACGTAACTAATGAGGAGGTACTGAATAGAATTGGGGAGAAGAGGAATTTGTGGCACAACTTGTCTAGGAGAAATGGTCGGTTAGTAGGACACGTTCTGAGGCATCAAGGGATCACCAATTTAGTATTGGAGGACAGCGTGGTGGGTAAAAATCGTAGAGGGAGACCAAGAGATGAATACACTAAGCAGATTTAGAAGGATGTAGTTTGCTTGGAGATGAAGAAGTCTTATCAGGATAGAGTTGCATGGAGGGCTGCATCAAACCAGTCTCTGGACTGAAGACTACAACAACAACAGAGGAGCTGGACGGTTAGATTTCAGGTTAAGCATCGTGGGGGTTAGAGCAACAGTAACATGACTTTGCGTGGACCACGGAAGTTAGAAGTGCATTCAATGATCTTTTGAGATTTCCCTCTTGTATTGCTTGAGTCGAGTACTCACTCATCCTAATAAAAATGGTTCAAATGGCTCTGAGCACTATGGGACTTAACATCTGAGATCATTAGTCCCCTAGAACGTAGAACTACTTAAACCTAACTAACCTAAGGACATCACACACATCCATGGCCGAGGCAGGATTTGAAGCTGCGACGGTAGCAGTCGCGCGTATCCGGACTGAAGCACCTAGAACTGTTCGGCCACCGCGGTGGGCCATCTTAATAAAGACGTGGGAACTCGTATGGTTGACCCAGCCGCGCGGAATGGCCGCGTGGTTTGTCGCGCCATGTCACGGATTGCGCAGCCCCTTCTGCCAGAGGTTCGCGTCCTCCCTCGGGCATGGGTGTGTGTGTTGTTTCTAGCATAAGTTAGTTTAAGTAGTGTGTAAGACTAGGGACCTATGACCTGAGCAGTTTGGTCCCTTTGGAATTCACATACATTTGAACATTTTCGTTGAGCCAATAGCAAGATAACTGCATTTATTTTGTTAACCGTAACCACTTCTATCCTTCCTTCACTCTTTCTCGATAAATGTGAGTTAAACGTTATTCATTAATGAGGCTGTATAATTTCTTACGTTGGGAAGTCCAATCCAGTTCAAGCGTATGAGATGCTTGTGACGAACCGTTTTGTATATTTTCTTGTGTTTTCATGAATAAATCTGTGTTTCTGGACCCATAGCTTTCATATAGTAGAGTAAATATTTTAGATATTGTACTAAGCGGGCCAACCACCATAACTTAGCTGTTGCGGCCACTTCTTTAATTACTGATTGGTTCTCAAGTAGGCAGTTAATAGCGTGTCCTCAAGTGCGGCGGTTTTGTAACCAGTAGGTTCATAGGGGCTTCCTGCACCCAAGGCTCACCGTGTCAGGGAACATTACAAACTTTGTTTCGTCAGCGAAGGGATTCCCCACGTAACCAACGCCAGTGATAATACCGGGGAAAGGGGAGCTACAGTTTAACGCGGAATTCGAACCATGTGTCGTTTCTAGCGAATCTTCACATCACCGAGAGTTGAAGACTATTTTAAAGACAGGCTATAATGCAGGGTTTTTACAAATTATTGAAGCGATTTTACAGTTTTGCTGCAGCTGTATTATTTGACCTATTTTATCAAGGCTTTGCACACATATAGAAAATCTCAAAAAGTTTTTTTTTCATATTACATGAGCTCCATACGTGGCCCCTGCTGATCCTCCAGATATCAAGTCGATAATCAAGCACTTCCCACGTCTGGCGCAGCATGTCCCTATAATTGTGTTCAAAATCACTGTTGATGCGAGGTCGCAGTTCTGGTAGGTTTTCTAGCAGACGAATGGTAAACATTGGACCTTTCACACAAGGCAACACAAAATTAAAAAAGAAAAAAAAAAAAAAAAAGCAAACAAGGGGGTTGGTCGGGACAGTGCGGAGTTCAAGACGTGAATTGCTGATCATCAACCCCACTACGGCCAATCCATCGGTTTGGCAATTTCCTGTTTAATAATTCGCAAACAAAGTGTGGTGGATCACCATCTCGTTCGTAGATGAACTCCTCACTCTCGGTCTCCAATTGTAGCATGAGCCGATTTTCCAGCACATCCAGCTTTTTTGCAGGAGAAAAGGGGACCGCAAGCTTTTAACAGAGAGTTTTTACAGAACATGGAGTTGACAGTTGGTGGATTCTGAAGTGTCGTTGCACTGTCGAGCAGAGTTGCGAGGGATGGAAAATACGCACCCGAAAGCAAAGAGAGCTTCGCAGCAAAGTTAAACGTAGTGGAAACCTCATAGGCAACCAAGGTAAACGAAGCCAGTAGTAGCATAAAGAGGGCCAAGCGCAAAGTATTCAAGGATCTCTAAAGTAAAATTCTATCTATTGACTTGACAGAAAATTCTAAGAAGCAGTGGTCTTCTATTAAATCAGTAAACGTATAGACGCAATCTGTCCAGATGTTCTGTGACGATAATGACTACCAAACGAAGGATGACACAGTAAAGACCGAAATACCAAATGTCATTTGCCAGAGGTGTTTCACGGAGCAAGATCGTACTTAGTTCATACTTTAAATACTCGCACGAACGATAACATATCGGGTATTGAAGCAAGTGGCAAGGTACAGAAAAATCAGCTGAAATCTCTCAACAGAGGAAAGGCCACTGCACCTGGCGGGATACCAGCTCCATTCTAAGCAGAGAATGTGAAATAACTTCCCCATCCTCTAGCAGCAGTGAACCGTAGGTCTCTGGAGAAGCGAAGGGTTCCTAATGGTCGGAAGAAAGCACCAAATAATTCCTGTTTTCAAAAATGGTCACCGAACAGGCGCACAAAGCTATAGGTCTACATCTCTGACGCCAGTCTGTTGTAGAATTTTACAACATATTTTATGCTGGCATACACCACGTGATCAAAAGTATCCGAACACCGGGCTCAAAATAACTTACAAGTTCGTGTACCCCTCCAACGGTAACGTTAGAATTCATTAGCCTTGATGATAGATTTCGCTCTCGCAGGCATACGTCTAATTAGGTGCTGGAAGCTTTCTTGGGAACGGCAGCCCTTTCTTCACGAAGTGCTGCGCTGAGGAGAGGTATCGATATCGGTCGGTGAGGCCTGGCATGAAGTCGGCGTTCCAAAACGTCCCAGAGGTGTTCTATAGGATTCAGGTCAGGACTCTGTGCAGGCCAGTCCATTACAGGGATGTTATTGTCGTGTAACCACTTCGCCAGAGGCCGTGCATTATGAACAGGTGCTCGATTGTGTAGAAAGATGCAAACGCCATCCCCAAATTGCTCTTCAACAGTGGGAAGCAAGAAGGTGCTTAGAACGTCAATGTAGGCCTGTGATGTGATAGTGCAATGCAAAACAACGAGAAGTGCAAGCCCCCTCCATGAAAAACACGACCATACCATAACACCACCGTCTCCGAATTTTACTGTTGTCACTACACACGCTACCAGATTTACTGGGCATTCACCATACCTACACCCTGCCATCGGGTCTCCACATTGTGTGCCGTGATTCGTCACTCCACACAACCTTTTTCCACTGTTCAATTGTCCAATGTTTGCGCTCCTTACGCCAAGTGAGACGTCGTTTGGCATTTACCGGCGTGATGTTTGGCTTATGAGCAGCCGCTCGACCATGAAATCCAAGTTTTCTTACCTCCCGCCTAACTGTCGTAGTTACTTGCAGTGGATTCTGATGCAGTTTGGAATTCCTGTGTGATGGTCTGGATAGATGTCCGCCTATTACACATTACGACCTCTTCAACTGTCGGCGGTCTCTGTCAATCAACAGACGAGGTCGGCTTGTACGCCTTTGTGCTGTACGTGTCTCTTCACGTTTCCACTTCACTACCAGATCGGAAGCAGTGAACTAGGGATGTTTAGGAGTGTGGAAATCTCGCGCACAGACGTATGACACAAGTGACACGCAACTACCTGACCACGTTCGAAGTCCTTGAGTCCCGAGGAGCGCCCCATTCTGCTCTCTCGTGATGTCTAATGACTACTGGGGTCGCTCGTATGGGGTACCTGTCAGTAGGTGGCAGCACAATGCACCTAATATGAAAAACGTCTCCGGATAATTTTGATCACATATCTGGAGACTCAGTTCTTCTCTGCAGGAGTGGACATGGGTCGTCGAAATAACGATCGTATGAAACCCAGCACTCTCTGTTCGTCCACGAGACGCAGAAAGCAGTAGACAAGTCGCCCAGGTGGATGCCATGTTCCTTGACTTCCGGAAGGCGTTCAGTACAACTCCACAATTTCGCCTAACGGATAAAATAAGAGCGAATGAAATATCAGACCAATTGTGTGAATGGACTGAGGAGTTTCTAGCAAACAGAACACAGCATCATACTGCCGAGAGACAGAAGTCTTGAGACGTAAAACTAACTTCTGGAATATTCAAAGGGAGTGTTACCGGACCATTACTTTTCACAATATATGAACACGACTTAGTCGATAACGTCGGAAGTTCCATGAAGCTTTACGTGGATGACGCTGTTGTACACGCATGATTAGTGACGCTAGAAAATTGTTGCGAAATGCAGGAAGACGTCCATAGAATCGCCGCTTGCTGCAGGGACTGGCAGTTGACTATAAACAATCAAATGTAACGTATTGCGAATACGTTGACAGGAAGATCCTTTATCATTTGACTCCACGACTGCAGAACAATCATTGGAAATAGTTACTTAATATAATATTAAGGAGTACTGGAACGGAGCGATTTAAAGTAGAAGACCACATAACTAAAATCGACTCAAAAATTTATCTTAACACAGTCTTGCAAGAAGTGGCAACAAATAGAGAAATATAGTTACGGTCAGCGGAAATTCTAAGCGCTAAGTAAATGAGCAGTCTAAATTTGACAGCAGGGTACTGTAGAGGTTATAGTATGAAATATACCTACTTTCTATTTGGTGGTAAGTGCTTTTAATTAAAAGTGGCGTCTGTAATCAAAAAGTGAGGTCTTTTCGTATTCATATGGACTTTAGCTCAAATTTCAGTTGAAGAACTAAATCATAAACAACAATGTACGCATACGATTTAATAATCTCTACTGGTTTTTTAAAAGCTGTGTTTACGGTTTTACGTTTGTAATAGAAGGCGCAGCTTATGGGAAAAAAAACTAAAAATCAGGAAATATGAAACGTAGTGTATAAAATGACAGCAATACAAGAGCGTCTTTCCCTTCTTAACAGAAAACAGTTGGAATTTGTTTAGGCTTCCACAGCTTCTATGAGAAAATTGTAACAATATAAGAAATTAACAATCTGTGCTTTCCACTGCTTTACTGTGCTGGCAGATATAGAAAATAATTCGAAAGTGCAAAGTCCGAATTACTCAAGTACGCACTGTTAAGTCATGTCAAACACAAACAACAGTTGTGTGTGATTAATTGCAGTACTGGCTGCGATGTAGCGGTAGAACTCTTCAAATGTGCTGGACAGAAAGAGAGACTGAAGGGCATCAGACTGTGGCACTTGCAGTTAAAATTGAAGCTATATATAAGGATACATCGGAAAGGAAAGCATTCGTTATTTTCTGGAGACGCCGAAATTAAAGAATTTCCTTTAGGGGGACAAAAGAATCGTGTTCACAGAGTAGAGGGCGGTAAAGCTTTTTAAAGGTTTCAGATTATTGCTGGGCAGGTACGCTATGTGATCAAAAGTATCCAGACACCCCCAAGAACATATGTTTTTCATATTAGGTGCACTGTGCTGCCACCTACTAACAGGTACTCCAAATCAGTGATCTCAGTAGTCATTAGACATCGTGAGAGAGCAGAATGGGGGCGCTCCGAGGAACTCACGAACTTCGAACGTGGTCAGGTGATTGGGTGTCTCTTGTGTCATACCTCTGTAGGCTAGATTTCCATACTCCTAAACAGACCTAGTCCATTGTTTCCGATGTGATAGGGAAGTGAAAACGTGAAGGGACACGTACAGCACAAAAGCGTACAGGCTGACCTCGTCTGTTAACTGACAGAGACCGCCGACAGTTGAAGAGGGTCGTAACGTGTAATAGGCAGACATCTATCCAGACCATCACACAGGAATTCCAAACTGCAACAGGATCCACTGCAAGTACTATAACAGTTAGGCGGGAGGTGAGAAAACTTGGATTTCATGGTCGAGTGGCAGCTCATAAGCTACACATCACGACGTTAAATGCCAAACAACACCTCGCTTGGTGTAAGGAGCGTAAACAGTGGACGATTGAACAGGTTGTTGGAAAAAGGTTGTGTGGAGTGACGAATCACACAATGTGGCGATCAGGTAGCAGGGTGTGGGTATGGCAAATGCCCGGCGAACGTCATCTGCCAGGATGTGCAGTGCCAACAGTAAATTCCACTGGAAGAGACATAGCACAGAATTTCAAAGCGCCTAAACAAATCCCTATTTGCAATGCGAATGTTGTCGCACATAGGTGATACATAAATAAAAAGCTAGCATACACGCTTTCTTACATTCTGTAAGAACGTGTAATAAGTACTACTTGTGGTGTGAACTCAGGAACATCCCATAGAGGCCTATTGAGGGAACTAGGTATATTAACTGCTGATTCTTTCTCATTAAAAGTATATCTATATATACTAAGTATACTAAGATGGTATCTCCAGAATGAGATTTTCACTCTGCAGCGGAGTGTGCGCTGATATGAAACTTCCTGGCAGATTAAAACTGTGTGCCCGACCGAGACTCGAACTCGGGACCTTTGCCTTTCGCGGGCAAGTGCTCTACCAACTTTTTTTTCTTTTTTTCAGGCTTACCACCTTTGCTGACATACATGTTGTTGTACTATCGCATAAATAGTGTCTACAAAGTCCATATGTTGACAGATAGAGGCTAATTAGAAAATTAATTAATTAAGGAAATGAAAAAAAACTGAAAATGCCCAAATGAAAGACATGAAGACATTGCGGATAGTACAAATACAAAAGAAACATGCTGCTGTAGCAATGAAATGAAATACGTGTCGGGGGCGACACCTGCTCACGACCCGACGTTCGATAGAGCAAGAGAGCCATCTATCGACTCGTTCTCCAGACGTTGGTGTAAGACTGGGTCGTCTTCTTGAAATTAACTAAGGGTCCGTAAGTGTGATCGATGTCTATCTCGGCTTCTTCGTCTATCTCATCTCTCACCCGTCACACCCCATCTGGTCGGCGGGTCGGTAAATGTAAGTCGCAAGTAATTAGCGAAGTCTTGCCTATATTTCTTATGCTGTTGCAGCTTCGTGTGTCCATCCAGGAGAAAATGCCAAAAATCAATCTTGTCCTTTTCCGATTCGTTATACACGTAGCCCACCACCATTCCCCGCACCCATGTCACTGCATTGGTTTTTTGGACCGGGAAATAAGATTCTTGGGGGAAAAAAAGTGTGTCTGATGAAATTGTGTGAGGGGCGGAGCGTAACAGGAACCCCAATATCTGTTGTGCCAAGTGCCACACTTGAGCCGTCCCACTACATGCTAAACGATGTTCATCAGTGTCCACTGTTGCGCAGCCGAAACATAGTGGAGTGTCTGCCAAATGAATCGCGTGCCGCCGTTGATTCGTTGCGAACTTCCTGTTTATCACCACATACCATGTTGAGCGTACCGACGTTGGGAGGTAAACGTTCCGTATAACGCGCCATATCTGTCGCCAGTTCTTGTCTGCGTACTTCTTTTCCAGGGTATTCCTGGGGCACCGGCGCAGTAAGAGTTGGTACACGTCTCGCGTCGTCGGTAGTCGTGTTGTTGGGAAGGAATCTCTGACATAGCTAAGCTCCAAAAAAAAAAAAAAAAAAAAGACGTGAAATGTGACAGCTTCGGTGAAATATGGCCCACATTGACTGGGGGCAGCATTGAAGTGGGCGCTAGTACATCGGCCAACGCACCCGAGATATTGCGAAATTGACCGCGCCACTGTCGGAAAATCGTACTGACGAATAACGCCCGTGCCTTTTCATATACGTTCACTAGACCAAGTCCACCCTCTCCAGGTGGTAGCGTAAGCGTTGTGTATCGGATCTTAAACAGGTGTCCCACACTCACGTAGGTTCCGAAAGTTGCTTGTATCCGTGATGCCATTGTGCGCGTTAAAGGCAGGACATGCGCTACATGAGTGAGTCTCGGTGCTAGGTATACGTTAACATAGGTCACCCTCTGAATCATATCCAACGCTCTTAATTTCTGTAACAGAACCATTGTCCGCATCAGCTTCAATATGCGTCGGTAGTTAGCCGCTGCTGTCCGCTGCACATCCATGTGGAACGTAATACCTAGGCATTTTATGGTCTTAACTAAGATGAGCGGGCCTTCCTCCCCCGGTTGTAATCCTCGACCGACATTCATGCAGCGTGATTTTTGTAGATTAAGCACGCTTCCTGCCGCCATTCCGTATCGCTGTATCCATGCCAACGCCGTACGTACTTCTTCGCCTGTCCGTGCCACCAGCATCACATCGTCAGCATAAGCGCGGCAATGAAAGGTCAGTTGTGGCAACGGCACTCCCTCCAACCGTCTTCGGAGACCATATAGACAGGGTTCCAAAGCCACTGCATACAAAAATATCGAAAGGGGGCAACCTTGACGAACTGACCTTGAAATAACAATGTAGTCAGTGCCCCGCCCATTCACCGAGACCTTTGATCGTACGCCGTGTAACAGTCGCATGATCACTGGGATGAAGGCCTGTGGGATTCCCAATCTGCCCATCACCGCATGCAAAAATGTATGATCCACTCTGTCGAACGCATGATCGAAGTCAATAGCGACGAGTGCCCCACGCACTCGGCATGCCGCTGCTAATGCGATGATATCTCGGTAGTCACTGAGCGCCGTATGTACGTTGCTCTTACCGCCGAGGCAAGTTTGATCTATGAGGAGTCTATCAGAAAGTGAAGACCGCAGGCGAGCCCCAAGGATGCGCGCGAAAATCTTATAGTCGCAGTTCACGAGAGTGAGTGGTCTTTAATCTCCCGGCTTTCTGCCACCGCGTGGTTTGGGTATTGGGATGATGATACCCTCCGTGAATTCGGCAGGTATCTCAGTCTGCGGTAACAGGAGTTCGTTGTACATCTGAATCCAGGTCCGTCCCATGAGGTACGCAAAGGCGCGGTAAAATTCAATTGGGAAGCCGTCCTGTCCTGGGGACTTGTTCGGAGCCCCCCTGGCAATTGCGTCTGTCAGCTCGTCCTCTGTTATCGCTGTGATGAAAGTCTCTGCATCCAGTGGTGGTCCTATCTGGCATTTCCGAGATGACATCATGTAGTGTCTCGAGGTTCACATGTACAGGTCCATATAACTGGCGGAAATAGTCGGTAAACACATGCGCAATATCACGCTGGTGCACAACTTGCTGGCCAGTTTCAGAGATTAGTTCCCTGATCAATGTCCTGCGTCGTCGTTGGCGTTCACGTACCACGTGGTGCATGGAGGGGGTTTCGGCAGCAACTGTGTCCGCCAATCTCGCCCGGACCATTATACCTTCCATTCTGAGTCGCGTCAGCTGTAATAACTTGGCTTTTATCCTGCGCATGGCCGTGTGCCTTTCCGGCGATGGTTGTTGGGTCATCAGCTCCCTCAGGGCTGTAAAATAAAAATCAGGCGTTGTGCGGTTCCACTGCGATTTGTCCTGCCCGTATCGTATCAACGTTCTCCGTAACGTTGGCTTTGCGCATTTAATCCACCACTGGAGAACCGAGGTGTATGCTCGTTGGCGGCGAACGCAGGTCTCCCAGGCCGCCTCTATCGACCGGTGACATTCAGTGTCACGTAAAAGTGCACAATTCATTTTCCAGTGACCTTTACTCCGCAATATCTTCTGACGCGTTAGTGAAATCGTACAAACGTACGCCATATGATCCGTAAAAGCCGCTGGCCAGATTTCGGCATCCAGTATCGTCGTCCGTAGAGCTCGTGTCACGTACACTCTATCAAGTCTACTCGCCGAGTGTCCCGTGACAAACGTATAACCCGGTCTGTCACCATGCTGCAGTTCCCAGGTATCCAGAAGCGCCATTTCGGTAATCAACGCACGCAGTTCCATGCATGGCACATAATGAGGTACTTGGTCCTTTTTGTCGACGACACAATTAAAGTCGCAGTTATCAAAGCGTCCAGCGAACAGCGGTGCTATCTCTTCGGTGTAAAAAGTCGCCCTTTCTCTTCGTTTTGTGGAGCCAGATGGTGCGTATAAATTGAGGAAACGAACGCCGTCGACAGTGATCGCTATGCCGCGTGCCGAAGGGAGAGACCTGACGTCCTCCACTCCTATTCCTTTCCTGGTGAGAATCGCCACACCGCATCCACTTTCATCGTGCACTGAATAATGTGCCTCGTAACCGTAGAACTCTGGCGGCGATGTGAAACGCACTTCTTGTAGGAGTACAATATCCACGTCCGCAGCGCCTAACATATCTTTCAGCATTTGAATTTTAAGCGGTGTCCGTATGCCATTAATGTTTATCGTGGCAATGCGGTACGCCTGGCTTGTGTTCATCAGTTGTAGGGCGGTGTCATTAAGCGTCCATCTGCACCCCCGGCGCTCCTCAACACACTAAGTTGGTCAACATTTCCCGAGCCCTCCCGGCCTCTGGCCAGGACTGTCCTCAATCGTCGCGTTCGTATTTTCATCCAGTTCCTGTTGGTCCATTTCTTGCGCCCAGTCCCCCAGCATATTTCCAGAACTGGTCGAAGGACGGGAGGTAACGTTGTCATCGCTCTGATGTTGGACAGTTGTCATCTCCACTTCCGCCTTGCGGTCACCAGAAGGAGAGTTCAAGTTATCGTCGCTGTGTAGTTCCTGCATCGTCATCTCGGTATCTGTTGAATCCACTGGTCTCAGGTCGATACTGTCGTTGTCGTCCACTGTCCCCTCGGGACTATGGCTATCGTCAGCAGAAGTCAGTCGACGCTTCTTTCTTCTCTTCGGCGAATGCTGTTTCCGTTGCCTTGCTTCCGCATCGGCTGTTGGGGTTGCGTATCCTCCGTCTTGGGCCTGGCCTATCACGCTCTCGGTGGAAGCACTGGCAGCCACCACGGATGAGCCTGGAGCGGCCGTCAGCTGCATCTCTTGTGTGGTGTCCTGTGTCTGCTGTGGTGGAACCGGTGGTCGGAGTTCCAGTCCGTTGGTGTCCATGTTCTCTATAGGGGGCAGCTGCTGGTGCCCATCGGAAGTCTCCCTCACTTGGCCTCTCAGGGCTTCCACAAAGGTCAACGGTAAGACAGTCGTCGGTTGTGGCGCCTGAACGTCATCCCGTGGGGTTTGCACTAAACGTCGCTGGAGGCATTCCGAGCGGACGTGACCTTCTTTCCCGCACCCCGAGCAAGTACGAGGTTGCCCACCATAGATTATAATCGCTCGACAACCTCCTATGTACAAATAAGAGGGGACGTGCTTGCGCAGTTCTATCCGTATTTGTCTCACCCCATTTAAAACGGGGTACGTGGTAAAACTCGTCCATTTTTCGGCCACATGGGATAGAACTGTACCGCATGGTCGAAAGGCGTCGGTAACAAGTTCAGACGGGACCTCAAACGGAAGTTCGAAGACTCGTATAGTGCGGATCCCCATTCCCGCGTGATCGACTGTAACCGCACCAACATTCCCGTCCGCATGACAGAAACTATACCCGTTCGGTGATCGTTGTAGAAGTCTTTCGCAAGCAGCCTCGTCAACAAGCTTGACATAGACGACCCTTGAAACGAGCGATAAATTGATTCCCACGATTTCCTGGGGATCGATTTTTACCTCTTCTCTGAAGAAACGTTCCATCTCGTGTGCCTTTGGTCGTGCATAGTCGTTCGCAAAACTGAACTTCAAAGTCGTTTTTCTGTACGAGTGTGCCATCTCGTTCTAGACTCACAACACCGCACACGCGAAGCTGCTCTGACGTAAACAAACAGGCGCGCGCACCACAGCGCGGCCGGCAAGCAACACCGTCCGCACTGTGTCACTGCCGAAGGCAGACTGCCAACTGAGCTACCGAAGCACTACTCACGCCCGGTACTCACAGCCTTACTTCTGCCAGTACCTCGTCTCCTACCTTCCAAACTTTACAGAAGCTCTCCTGCGAACCTTGCAGAACTAGCACTCCTGAAAGAAAGGATATTGCGGAGACATGGCTTAGCCACAGCCTGGGGGATGTTTCCAGAATGAGATATTCACTCTGCAGCGGAGTGTGCGCTGATATGAAACTTCCTGGCAGATTAAAACTGTGTGCCCGACCGAGACTCGAACTCGGGACCTTTGCCTTTCGCGGGCATGCTGGGAACATCCCCCAGGCTGTGGCTAAGCCATGTCTCCGCAATATCCTTTCTTTCAGGAGTGCTAGTTCTGCAAGGTTCGCAGGAGAGCTTCTGTAAAGTTTGGAAGGTAGGAGACGAGATACTGGCAGAAGTAAGGCTGTGAGTACCGAGCGCGAGTGGTGCTTCGGTAGCTCAGTTGGTAGAGCACTTGCCCGCGAAAGGCAAAGGTCCTGAGTTCGAGTCTCGGTCGGGCACACAGCTTTAATCTGCCAGGAAGTTTCAAGATGATATCTGTTCTTCCGAAAGAACAGATACCATTTTAGTATATATATACAATTAAGGCTCACGGGCCACTTGACCATCTTCTTCTTCTGTGCGAATGGACAAACAGCGTCCGAACTCTTACGGGAATCGGCAACGCGCCGAGAGTAGTGAGTATAATGGGCGGGGGCACTACGAATGTAGTGCGGGACAATACGTTGAGAATGTGGTTTTGCGGAAGGCGTGCCACAGATAAATCCCTGCAGTCGCGCTAGCCGGCACGTTAGCTCAGCGTGTTCGATCAGAGGGTTAGCCCCCATTTGTAATAGAAAAAACTGTTAATCGATCAACAACGAACTTAAATACGACGTCCGCCCCGAGTAGATCAACGAACGAAAGCGAACAAAATGAGATTTTTAAAAAAATAAAGAAAAAAAAGATGGATAGAACGTCTGCCATGTAAGCAGGAGATCCCGGGTTCGAGTCCCGGTCGGGGCACACATTTTCATCTGTCCCCGTTGACGTATGTCAACGCCTGTAAGCAGCTAAGGGCGTTCATTTCATTGTAAAAGTATATCTACTTTTCAAAACAACAACTCAGTTCATGGAATCAGTACTAGAAATAAAAATAACCTTCACAACGGTTTATTGTCTCTTACTTTGGTCCATAGAGATGCCAATTATTGCGGAACATCCATTTTCAGTAGCTTACCAGGAGTCATGAAAAGTTTAATCACTAATAAAGTTCAGTTTAAGAAGAGCCTAAAGGAATTTTTGGTGGCCACCTCCCACGCCATTGATGAATTTCTTATAAAACCAACTGATGTGTATATGTTAATAATAATATCAGATAACGTGACTGTTAGTACAATCTGACCTCTGTTCAAATTCAGTGTTGTAATGCCATCACTGTAAGTAAGTGTTATAAAATGACTTTTCAATTAGATGATGCCTGGCTACATACAGCCTAAGAATTATCGTTTGAACCTCAGTTTAATGGACAGTTACATGTTTTGTGTCAAGCTACACTCCTGGAAATGGAAAAAAGAACACATTGACACCGGTGTGTCAGACCCACCATACTTGCTCCGGACACTGCGAGAGGGCTGTACAAGCAATGATCACACGCACGGCACAGCGGACACACCAGGAACCGCGGTGTTGGCCGTCGAATGGCGCTAGCTGCGCAGCATTTGTGCACCGCCGCCGTCAGTGTCAGCCAGTTTGCCGTGGCATACGGAGCTCCATCGCAGTCTTTAACACTGGTAGCATGCCGCGACAGCGTGGACGTGAACCGTATGTGCAGTTGACGGACTTTGAGCGAGGGCGTATAGTGGGCATGCGGGAGGCCGGGTGGACGTACCGCCGAATTGCTCAACACGTGGGGCGTGAGGTCTCCACAGTACATCGATGTTGTCGCCAGTGGTCGGCGGAAGGTGCACGTGCCCGTCGACCTGGGACCGGACCGCAGCGACGCACGGATGCACGCCAAGACCGTAGGATCCTACGCAGTGCCGTAGGGGACCGCACCGCCACTTCCCAGCAAATTAGGGACACTGTTGCTCCTGGGGTATCGGCGAGGACCATTCGCAACCGTCTCCATGAAGCTGGGCTACGGTCCCGCACACCGTTAGGCCGTCTTCCGCTCACGCCCCAACATCGTGCAGCCCGCCTCCAGTGGTGTCGCGACAGGCGTGAATGGAGGGACGAATGGAGACGTGTCGTCTTCAGCGATGAGAGTCGCTTCTGCCTTGGTGCCAATGATGGTCGTATGCGTGTTTGGCACCATGCAGGTGAGCGCCACAATCAGGACTGCATACGACCGAGGCACACAGGGCCAACACCCGGCATCATGGTGTGGGGATCGATCTCCTACACTGGCCGTACACCACTGGTGATCGTCGAGGGGACACTGAATAGTGCACGGTACATCCAAACCGTCATCGAACCCATCGTTCTACCATTCCTAGACCGGCAAGGGAACTTGCTGTTCCAACAGGACAATGCACGTCCGCATGTATCCCGTGCCACCCAACGTGCTCTAGAAGGTGTAAGTCAACTACCCTGGCCAGCAAGATCTCCGGATCTGTCCCCCATTGAGCATGTTTGGGACTGGATGAAGCGTCGTCTCACGCGGTCTGCACGTCCAGCACGAACGCTGGTCCAACTGAGGCGCCAGGTGGAAATGGCATGGCAAGCCGTTCCACAGGACTACATCCAGCATCTCTACGATCGTCTCCATGGGAGAATAGCAGCCTGCATTGCTGCGAAAGGTGGATATACACTGTACTAGTGCCGACATTGTGCATGTTCTGTTGCCTGTGTCTATGTGCCTGTGGTTCTGTCAGTGTGATCATGTGATGTATCTGACCCCAGGAATGTGTCAATAAAGTTTCCCCTTCCTGGGACAATGAATTCACGGTGTTCTTATTTCAATTTCCAGGAGTGTATTTATTAGCGATTAAATGAAAATCTGTTTAAGACATTGTTGAGTTATTTCACAACCATGAGGACCATTCACTTGGGATTTGTGGATGGTAAATTAGCATTTTTGTTTTTTTTTGTAAATATTCATTCTCTTCGCTTCTTTTTCTGACATGTTTTACGTCTTGAAGGATCTCTTCATTACAGATATATTGGAATGAAAATTATATGTAATTTAATCTAATATGATCGTCATTCAGTGACCAAGTACGTTTGTGTGGACTCCTATCAGCTTTGAGAATTGTACATTCTTACCTCAATGAATTTATCTGTTTTCCTTTCAGTCGTCAGGATGTCCCTTTAGAGTGTGTTATTTCCTATGTTTTATGATGTAAAACTTTTGTGGGGAAAAGCGTGATGCGTATAAATTAGAATTCCATGTTTCGTACAATTACGTAATTCTTCTCACATATCACTACGTTTCTGATATTTCCCTACATAGTTAGTATGAGTTACAAACAGTTCCCCAGAGCTCGAGAAGAGCAAAGAGCAGACAAGGTTATGCGGGTAAGCGTCAGTGTACATGACCCGGAAACCAGGGTGGGCAATACTTGCAACATCCCCACACGTATTCGATTCGTAGGCCAGTAGCGATCAAGCAAAACGGTGGGCAGCAGTGGGCATGCTCGTTGGCTTCTGTTTGCTGTGGCATCTTTGGTATTCTGACAGGATCTACCGTACCAGAGAAGGACTATCCTGTGGAAATGCGTTGATGAAAGTCAAACATTGCGTAACGGGGGAATCACGCAAACGGTCTCTCATTTGTGCCAAAGAGTGGAGGACGCTATTTTCAGCTCTTCATTGGTGAAATTTAGATATATTCCCAGATACACGCTGATTTCAATACGTTAAAGATAAATAAAAAAATAATGAAAAGTAAAAAAGATATTCTAACTGAAGTGTAAAGTGTATTTACTACAACATAAATTGAAAATGAAAACACAGATCGGTACAAAATATTACTGTCTAACGTGTTAGGAATTCATTAAGTTTATATGTGAGCTCAGGGCGATAGATGTGACGCCAACATGGATTTTGATTAGCTTAGCTCCACTTCAGTACATAAAGCGAAGTCTGGTGCTTTCAACAGTGGAGTTGCTCTCATCACGGGAAATGTTTGAGATAAAGCAATTAAAACAATTTATGAGAGCATCCGAGGCATGGTACATGTCACTGAGGAGTTAAAGTAGGATAACCCAAGTAATAAGAAGTTTTCTGATCATAATACAGAAAAATAATAGTAAGCATAAGGGAGCTGTTTCACGGGATTAAATCACCGCTTATTGCACCTTAATAATTACTTCACCTTTGCTTATTATTACATTTATGGATAATCTACATTGCCGCGCGGTTTCAGGCGTCTTGTCGCCGTCCGCGCGGCTGCCCCCCTCCTCGCCCCCCCCCCCCCCCCCCCCCCCCACCCGTCGGTGGTTCGAGTCCTCCCTCGGGCATGGAGGGACCGATGACCTAAGTAGTTTCCTCCCGTAAGACCTTACCACTCTACATTGTTAGGAAAATACCAATAATGTAAAACCCAGTTTCATCTGTTCGTACATGACGTCCACAATGCGGAATACAGCAGCACGCAGGTTGATCTCGCGTGTTTTGAATTCAGGTAGACTCTTCTGGCCGTTAAAACTGCCACACTAGGAGGAACGGAAAATAACTAAAGTTTATTTATGCTGTGTATACGGCATTGTAGGACGAATACATAAAATCTGAAGTTGATTTGGAGGTATACAGAGCCGCCAACTCGGGCAGAAACAGTGACTTTTGCCCTGCTGCGTATCGAATCGGACTGAAAGTGGACGACAGATAAGGGTTGTTATTTCACGCCAATTAACCTCTAAGGCAACGTTAACGACTCGTAGAGGCTGGCCAGTGGTGCCAATCCATTCTCTTGGCAACACAAGTACTGATGTTTTCTGTGAGTGAGATATCTGAAGAATATGCTGGGCAGAGCGATAGTCGAACGCCGTCTATATTGGTGTAGATCAGGACAGCAAGGGAAACATACGGTCTTGCGTTATTTTGTTGAAAGATAACGTTACAGGTGCCTCGAAGACAGGGCACAGCCACCAGTCTCTTAACAGGTAGGACATGTAATGCTGGCTTGCCATATTACCAGCTACGCAAAGCAGAAGTGATCACATTGCGTACCCGATGACACCCAAAGCCAATTTGTCAGAAGCTGGTTTGTACGACGATGAAAAATGCAACGATGCCAACGTTTATTCTCCTCGGCACCTTTGCACATGGATACATCTGTCGTGTTGCTGGTTGCAGACCTGGGACTCGTCCGCAAAGACAACGTTGTTACGCAACCATTTTATCCAGACTGTCCCGTAATCTACCTGAAATCGGTAAGAAAGGGTGAAAGCAACTTGAAATTAAACCCCTCAGTTAATGAAATATGAATCAGTACCAGTGACTGCTCATTCTGAACTACTTAGATTACAGTCTACATATACAATGAAGAGCCAAATAAACTGGTACATCTGCCTAATATCGTGTAGGGCCCCCGCGAGCACGCAGAAGTGCCGCAACACGACACGGCGTAGACTCAACTAATTCCTGAAGTAGTGCTGGAGGGAATTGACTCTATTAATCTTGCAGGGTTGTCCATAAATCCGTAAAAGTACGAAGGGGTGGAGTTCTCTTCTGAACAGCACGTTGCAAGGCATCAAAGACATGCTCAATAAAGTTCGTGTCTGGGGAGTGTGGTGGCCAGTGGAAGTGTTTAATCCCAAAAGAGTATTCCTGGAGCCATTCTGTAGCTGTTCTGGACTTGTGGGGTCGCATTGTCCTGCTGGAATTGCTCAGGTCCGTCGGAATACACAATGGACATGAATGGATGCTTACGTACGTGTCACCTGTCAGAGACGTATCTAGACGTATCAGGGTCCCATATAACTCCAACTGCATCATTACAGAGCCTCCACCAGCTTGAATAGTCCCTGCTGACATGCAGGGCCCATGGATTCATGAGGCCGTCTGCATACCCGTACACGTGCATAGGCTCGTTACAATTTGAGACGGGACTCGTCCGACGAGGCATCATGTTTCCAGTCATCAACAGTACAGTGTCGGTGTTGACAGGTGCAGGCCAGGCGTAGAGCTTTGTGTCGTGCAGTCACACAAGTGGGCCTTCGGCTCTGAAAGCTCATATCGATGATGTTTCGTTGAATGGTTCGCACGTTGACACTTGTTGATGGCCCAGCATTGAAATCTGCAGCAAACTCTGGAAGGGTTGCACTTCTGTCAAGTTCACGACTTCTCTCAGTCGTCGTTCGTCCCTTTTTGCAGGATTTTTTTCCGGCCGCAGTGATATCGGAGATTTGATGTTTTTCCGGATTCCTGAAATTCACGGTACACTCGTGAAATGCCCGTACGGGAAAATCCCCAGTTCATCGCTACCTCTGAAATGCTGTGCCCCGTCGCTCGTGCGCCGACTATAACACCACGTTCAAACTGACTTAAATCTTGATAATCTGCCATTGTAGCAGCAATAACCAATACAACTACTACGCCGGACGCTTGTCTTACATAGGCGTTGCCGACCGCAGGGCCGTATTCTGCCTATTTACGTATTTCTGTGTTTCAACGCGCATGCCTACACCAGTTTCTTTGGTGCTTCAGTGTATAAGGAAAAGTGCCCGTTTATTTGTTTGTAATTCATACGAATCAAGAGTTTTATTCCGACATTATTGAAATTTTACACACTTTACCTTCAAGAAAAGGGGAAGATCACTGGCTACATAAGACTTCGTAGTCTGACTTGAAGCATATATGTATTTAATATATAAAGAAAAAAGTTTGTTACCAAAAATCTGTAAAATTTGTTGGCCGATTTCCTTCAGATTTCTACACGATCCTCTAATGAATATTTGGTCGGACATAGCGTGTATATCTTTTAATATACAGAATGTATAAATTTATATTTATATACAATATATAAAGGACAAGCATTGTTACCGATAATCTCGAAAAGTACTTGACCAATTAACTTCAAAGTTCTTGTCCGAAATACGTCAAATTTCTACATTCAGATGAAACAATGAAGAAAATTAATGAAAAATTAAATGTCTAACAAAAGAAATATAGCGTGGTAAGCTGACTGTAATTCCTGTAGTCAGAATAAATCACAGCGGCTATATGTCTTTAATTTGTAAATTAAAAAGGAAACAAAACACATCATGTGATGTAGTTGTTGTTGCTAAACTTTTAGGCTGAAATTGGTGTATATCTGTAAAAATCAGAACCGTAAGCCTAGAACCTGATTTTCATAAATGCCGCAGATAAAGATGTATTCTTTCGTCGTATTCCGTAGTCATCCAGCGTTTGAAATATGCCATTTGATTTAAAGCGATTGCGGTCTCCCATGTAGTTCGCATTTGCTACGAACAAGGCAAAAGGACAGTCAATTTGTGTGACAGAGATTAAACATCCAGGGCAATATCGGACACTGCAGCTAGTTTTCTACGTTAAATTGCAAGCACAGCTAAATGAGATTTCGTCATAGAAGCAAATTGGACTCCGTGGAAGACTTTGGGGCCATCAACGGCAGGTAGTCAATCCCCCACCCTAATTCGCAGAAAAGCCACTCGCCCCCCTGCGACGGGAGTCACCAGTCAGGCATTAGAGTAGTGCCGGGTTGAATTGACGCTGTCCTGTAGCCGATCGAGTAAAATCACGCAGTGCAAATTACATTTCCAGGATGTGCGTGGTGGACAGTTTTCAGCGAGCTGTGTGGTCAGGAAATACGTGCCGATTAATGGCAGACTCCGAAAAGAACTACCTTCGTAGAGAGAAACAATAGGCAGTCAAAATTCGCCGAAAAATACGGGCTGTTAAGACAACATTTTGGAAAAGGGAACGGGAACAGAAAGTTTAGGGCCCCTTTGAAGATCGCGGGAGGCTGACACCACGCCCAGGTGCCCCGAAACAAAATTGTTAATGTAAAATAACTACCACTGACTCTGCGAGTGCGACTGTGCTTACTGAAGTCTTTCCAGATTGGCTAGTGCATGGGAGCAGACAGCGAGGGAGTAAGTTGAGCACATTTTGTGGCGCCAAGACTAATAAGTTTTTTTAACTAGTTAACCAGCTGAAACGCAAGTATGGGAGGGAGACCAGCGTTCTTTAAGACAATTTCTCACTGGTTGGCACTCACAATAATTATTATTCAGCCAATCACAAATCACGCATTGCTGAAAACCGCAGAGCACCGTGTTTCCGTTGTTGGAAGTGTTCTACAGGAAGTTATGTGTTGGACAGACTTCTTTCCTTGACAGACTTCACTTCTAGACTATTCCTCCAGACTCGACTGTCTTTCATCCAGCGTAGATGAACTAAGATGCAGACAGAGGGGAGCAGTTGGTATAGAGCAGTTGACGGATTTTACAAGCATGTCAGCCACCACTTGCAGATTGTCAGAATGGTGAGGTCCATTCGCAATAGTGAAGCAAACTGTGGGTAAAGAGGAATAATTCGTAATGACGTTCGGTAATTTCAGTCTTCATTACGAAGGCTTGTTTTGCAATTAGATGTTCAACATGCTGTCAACCCTGGCAACAGATGCACATACATATCCTTCTGTTGCATCTTCCGTATCTGTGCACTAACTTTTGGCAATCACGTTACGCCTTCCGCAACTGTAGATGGTTTGTCCAGAAATTCGGTCACTTGCTTCACATTCCAGATTTCTTGTTCAGACTTGCCAAGGTATTAGCATATTACTTTCAACAATCGTGAAACTATGTATTCGTTGTGACTTTAATTACGTATACAGGGTGGTCCATTGATCGTGACCGGACCAAATATCTCACGAAATAAGCATCAAACGAAAAAACTACAAAGAACAAAGTTGTCTAGCTTGAAGGGGGAAACCAGATGGCGCTATGGTTGGCCCACTAGATGGGGCTGCCATAGGTCAAACGGGTATCAACTCCGTTTTTTTATATAGGAACCCCCATTTTTATTACATATTCGTGTAGTACGTAAAGAAATATGAATGCTCTAGTTTGACCACTTTTTTCGCTTTGTGATAGATGGGGCTGTAATAGTCACAAACATATGGCTCACAATTTTAGACGAACAGTGGTAACAGGTAGTTTTTTTAAAATTAAAATACAGAACGTAGGTACGTTTGAACATTTTATTTCGGTTGTTCCAATATGATACATGTAGCTTTGTGAACTTATCATTTCTGAGAACGCATGCTGTTACAGCGTTATTACCTGTAAATACCACATTAATGCAATAAATGATAAAAATGATGTCCGTCAACCTCAATGCATTTGGCAATACGTGACACGACATTCCTCTCAATAGCGAGCAGTTCGCCTTGCGTAATGTTCGCACATGCATTGACAAGGCGCTGACGCATGTTGTCAGGCGTTGTCGGTGGATCATGATAGCCAATATCCTTCAACTATCCCCACAGAAAAAAATTCAGGGACGTCAGATCCGGTGAACGTGCGGGCCATGGTATGGTGCTTCGACGACCAAAGCACCTGTCATGAAATATGCTATTCAATACCGCTTCAACCGCACGCCATCTATGTGCCGGACATCCATCATGTTGGAAGTACATCACCATTCTGTCATGCAGTGAAACATCTTGTAGTAACATCGGTAGAACATTACGTAGGAAATCAGCATACATTGCACCATTTAGATTGCCATAGATAAAATGGGGGCCAATTATCCTTCCTCCCATAACGCCTCACCACACATTAATCCACCAAGGTCGCTGATGTTCCACTTGTCGCAGCCATCGAGGATTTTCCGTTGCCCAATAGTCAATAATGGATATTATGCAAGTTTACGTTAACGCTGCTGGTGAATGACGCTTCGTCGCTAAATGGCTCTGAGCACTATGCGACTTAACTTCTGAGGTCATCAGTCGCCTAGAACTTAGAACTAATTAAACCTAACTAACCTAAGGACATCACACACATCCATGCCCGAGGCAGGATTCGAACCTGCGACCGTAGCGGTCACGCGGTTCCAGACTGAAGCGCCTTTAACCGCACGGCCACACCTTCGTCGCTAAATAGAACGCGTGCAAAAAATCTGTCATCGTCCCGTAATTTCTTTGGTGCCCAGTGGCAGAACTGTACACGACGTTCAAAGTCGTCGCCATGCAATTCCTGGTGCATAGAAATATGGTACGGGTGCAGTCGATGTTGATGTAGCATTCTCAACACCGACTTTTTTTAGATTCCCGATTCTCGCGCAATTTGTATGCTACTGATGTGCGGATTAGCCGCAACAGCAGCTAAAACACCTACTTGGGCATCGTCATTTGTTGCAGGTTCGTGGTTGACGTATCACATGTGGCTGAACACTTCCTGTTTCCTTAAATAACGTAACTATCCGGCGAACGGTCCGGACACTTAGATGATGTCGTCCAGGATACCGAGCAGCATACATAGCACACGCCCATTGGGCATTTTGATCACAATAGCCATACATCAACACGATATCGACCTATTCCGCAATTGGTAAACGGTCCATTTTAACACGGGTAATGTATCACGAAGCAAATACCGTCCGCACTGGCGGAATGTTACGTGATACAACGTACTTATTCGTTTGTGACTATTACAGCGCCATCTATCACAAAGCGAAAAAAGTGGTCCAACTGAAACATTCATATTTCTTTACGTACTACACAAATATGTAACAAAAATGGGGGTTTCTATTTTTAAAAAACGCAGTTGACATCCGCTTGACCTATGGCAGCGCCATCTAGCGGGACAACCATAGCGCCATCTGGTAGCCCCCCGCAAGCTAGACGAGTTTCGTTCTTTATAGTCTTTTCGTTTGATGCTTATTTCGTGAGATATTTGGCCCGATCACTATCGATGGACCATCCAGTATGTGTAGTAAACTAATTTCACTTAGATGCTTGTCTCATTTCGTAATTAGATGGATTCCTTTATAATCTTTTATATACATGATGATGTGCTTATCTCAAGGCCAATTTAAGATATTTAGTTACGGATTCTAATCACAGTACTCCACCCACACTTTCACGACAGGGCTTAAGCATTCAGCGTGGTGCGGCTCGTGTGTCCAGCATTGTTGGATGCAGCACTGCGGACACACCTCTCTCCATGCTACCACGTCACTGGAAGCTACAACAATTCACACGTTCTGACAGTCTGTGCTGCACCAGATGTTGTCGCACTGTCCGTTTGGATACCTCATATAGTAAAGAAGCTCATTTCTAGACTCAAACCGACGCTCCTGTACGATCCTGCAGGACCTAGGGTGTATGGAAGGACTCGATCCTCTGGTCCAACTGACTGGAAATGATTATGTTCGGCTACTTGGAGATCATTTTAAGCCACTCATGGACTTCATTTTCATGGTTAACAATGTGCCATAGCACGGAGCCACAACTGTTCGAGACTAGTTTGAAGAGCATTGTGTACAGTTTGAGCGAATGGTTTGGCCACGCAGATCGCCGGACGTGAAGCCCATCGGAAACGTAAGGGACATAATCGAGAGGTCAGTTCGTGCCCAAAATCATGTACCAGCAACAGTTTCGCAATCATGGATGGCTGTAGAAGCAACATGGTTCAGTATTTCTGCCGGAGTCTCATGTCCATCCCACGTTAAGTTTCTGCACTAAACTGGGCAAAACGAGGTCCGACATGATATTAAGAGATATCACAAGATTTTTGTCACCTCGGTGTAGCACTTCCACCTTCTTATATGGGTCACAACTCGATCTTCTCGCAGACAACTGGCATTCAAATGAGATTTCTAAATAAACACTCTGCCTAGTGATCTTTCCCTTTATGCAGAACATAGATGGCGTTACTTCTACGATCTATGTGGGGTCGCCCTAAAACGCTTATCATTGGCATGTCGAGCCGTGTAGTAAGCTTTTTGCCAATTGTGCACCCGTTGCATGCTCTTTTCATTGTGTTGGAAATGTAATGGCCAGTTGTGTAGTTCCGTCGTTGGCAGCAAACGAATAAAGATAAGACCGCCCTGGGAGGAACTGCATTGCGGAAGAGCGGCACGGCACGACGCGGCTGTATTTAGTGCACCGCATTTCACCTGCAGCGGAGCGACGATACGTACTAAGATTTACATGTAAGTCATTCGGAAACCTCCGAGCAAAACGGACAAAACTGACATGGATGTGACAATAATTTCTGTGTTATGTGAGGAGGAAGACTATAAACTTATATGTGTAAACGCTGGTGTCCTAGGAAAGAACGGCGGTGCGGTGATCTTCCCACAGTGAGACTTAACAACAAAACTGGAAACAAATATCTTGAATATAACAGGCCCAAAAGAATTACGAGGTACGAGATTTTGACTGCCTTGCCCGGTTGTTGGAGACGACGCTTTTCCTTTAAAAACCTATTTCATTCAGTCTGGAACCACGCGACCACTACGGTCGCAGGTTCGAATCCTGCCTCGGGCATGGATGTGTGTGGTGTCCTTAGGTTAGTTAGGTTTAAGTAGCTCTAAGTTCTAGGGCACTGATGACCTCAGAAGTTTAGTCCCATAGTGCTCAGAGCCGTTTGAACCATTTTGAACCTATTTGATGAGACCTTATCCTGGTACACAATTGGATGATGAAATGAAAAAAGTATAACGTAACAGACATGACAAAGCCCAAACTGTTTGAGAAAACGCTTTTGCAATATTGAGCCAAAAATTTAGAATTTATTTTTGCATCGTCTGTCTCGGTCAGGAACATGTAACGATCGTGGTTTTTGCCACTTGTGTATTGCACGATTTTCTGACACACGATATAGTGTTGACTGACAGTGAAGAGACTGAAATGATACAATTACGTGACCTTCCTCATAGACGAGACAATTTCGTAAATAATGCTGTCCAGATACGGGAGAAATTCAAACATTTTTCCAATTCCCCGCAAGGTAGTTTAAAAAAAATGGTTCAAATGGCTCTGAGCAGTATGGGACTTAACATCTGAGGTCATCAGTCCCCTAGACTTAGAACTACTTAAACCTAACTAACCTAAGGACATCACACACATCCATGCCCGAGGCAGGATTCGAACCTGCGACCATAGCGGTCGCTCGGCTCCAGACTGCTGCGCCTAGAACTGCACGGCCACTCCGGCCGGCGTACTTTTTCATATTCGAAATTGTGAAACACTTCTCTTCTACGGGACGCTCCTTGCTATCCATGTTTTGGGAGGACATAGAATGGAACCAAACAAGGAAAAAAAAATCTATATATGTTGTCTCATCTTTCGCACGACCAATTGATAACTTCATTTGCAGATGCGTACCACGCTCGAACTCTTATAGGAGGCGACGAACTGTCGCGAGTAATGAGTATAACGGGCAAGGCGCACTACATCAGTAATATGTCGCTAAGCTGAGAATTTGGGCCTGACGGGAAGCGTGTTAGGACAGTCCGTGCAGTTGTTATGACGACTGTGTGCGTATGTGTTGTGTACATAGTTCCGTGTAGTCAGCGCGTACACAACTTTCCCACTAGAGGGCGCCCCGCTAAGCACAACAGTGCAGGCGCAGCGCTCGTCCGTCTCCACACTACGAGATGGCGATGCCATAGAGACGGACCAAATTCTGCTTCGGGGATCCGCGTATTAATATGTAAGGCAGCCAATGAGATTGCTGCTAACGTAAAACCTTTTCTCCTCGTGGATCACACTCGCGCAGTGATACATGAACGCGTGAGGTATTATAACGAGTGTACAGACCTCCGACTGGTCAGTCTGCATTTGTCTGCAACAGTCTGTACGAGTTCTACATTTGTCTGTACCAGTCTGTAGTCAAGTTTCAGTCTGCGCCCAATAAGATTACCATATTCCTGTTCACATCTATGAAGATAAATGTATAGACACTTTTGTCAAGTATCAGAGATATATGTGAGAATAAGGTTAAAGTACCAACACCAAAGGAACTTCAGACTGTCAATTGTAAGTAGCATCCAGAACCAAGTTAAGTAATTTTTATGCTTGTTATTATTTTAATAAATGTGTGTGAAAATTAATCAAGTTCTGTTTAAAATTGGTCACCATCAATCTGCTACTCTAAGCGTGCAAGTGGCATTTCCATCGTCTGACATAACGGCAGAAGATAAACACGCCACGATAAGACCACGAGACATATTGCTGACACTCGCCTACTTCGTTAGATCGACAAGTCAAATAATCTGATGGTGTGTGTACTGAAGGTCTTACAGTACGCACACCACAGGATGGCACAGTGGTCAGCTCATCTGCCGAGTAAACAGGAGACCTGGGTTCGAATCATGGCCTGTCATACACTTCCAGCTTTCCCCATTGATGCAAATCAATGCCCACTAGCGGCTAATGCCAGTCATTTCCTTGTGTCCTGAAGAAAAAACGTGTCTAGTAAAAATTGACTTTAAATGGTTCAAATGGTTCTGAGCACTATGGGACTTAACATCTTAGGTCATCAGTCCCTTAGAACTTAGAACTACTTAAACCTAACTAACCTAAGGACATCACACACATCCATGCCCGAGGCAGGATTCGAACCTACGACCGTAGCGGTCGCGCGGTTCCAGACTGTAGCGTTTAGAAGCGCTCGGCCACCCAGTCCGGCTGGACTTTAAAATACATACCTTAAAAGTTATGAATGCTCACTAGAAGAGAGATGTTTCACAGCAGCGAACAACTGCTTGTAGTTCTGACTTTAGAGACCTTGTTTACTAGGTACTTTTTCCTTGTTTTGGTCCATATTACCAAATCTCAAAATGTGGAAAGCAAAGAACTACCAGTAGAACAGATGTGTCTCAAAGCAGTGAAGATAAACAAGTGCCCATAGTTCTTGAGGTATGCATTTTTGAGCCCATGCTTACGAGTATTTTTCTTGTTTTGGTGCATACTATAACCTTAGAAAGCTTGTCATTGGCGTTCTAGTTCACCTTTATAGAGACAGTGCAAAAACAGGAACTCGGAGCAAATGCAGTAAGACCTGTAGGTGTTCGAGTTACGGCACAGCCAATGGCAGTTGACTTACAACATACATAGCGTATTGTGCAAGAATAGATGGAAGTATACGTTATTGTTTGATTAGACAATTTTATGGTCAGTAACTGGGGAAGCAGTTACAACGGTAAAATATCAAGAGTATCCGTCCAGAGCGATGTTGAGGACGGTGCCGCAGTTCCATAATAGTTCTTGTAGGAAGATTCGTACCAGAGTGTGATGCATCCACAAAGGAGGTAGCCTGCGTAACTCTATTTCCGCTTACTTTAGAATATTGCGCGTTAGTCCACGTTTAAACACTTTTAGAGGATTAATAGGAGGAGTTAAAAGTGATTCTATGAAGGGAGGAGCACGGCTCAAGGGGTTCTTTTAGCAAGCACGAAACTTACACAAAAATGATTATTCAACTCATAAAATGTACGTGCTGTACATCACAATGTTAAGGTTCGTAGACCGTAGATTTCCAGGTAATGTAACGAAAATTTCCTCATTGTTATGTACACCGAGATGGCTCAAATAAATTATCCATCCCGCACACCAGCTTCGAGTCAAACGGGAAGAAGTAGAAATTTTAGTAGTCGACTAATTGTACTCAAATGCACAGAACAAGTTAGCTTACGGAATATAGAGGTAGCTGCAGATGTATACAGCTGTGTAGTCTCAGTGGCAGGTGCAAGTACGCAGAAATGTGTGAGTTTCCTTAAATAAAGACCATCACACGCACACACACATGCAAACGCACGCGCGCGCGGATACGCACAAATGTATTACGCGTTAGATTCGATTCGTTTTACGTGGATTCCCATAAGCCGTCAAATCAAAACTGGAATGCTACCGGTTTGAAAGCTAAACCAAGAGACCACTCGTATACTGACATGCCATCTAGTGTACTTTTGCTCATCGTGTGCACCTTCATGAATCATTACGAGCTCAGCTGTACAAGTCACAGTCAAAATACACTGAAGAGCCAAAGAAACTAGTACACCTGCCTAATATCGTGTACGGCCCCCGCGAGCACGCAAAAGTGCCACAGTACGACATGCCATGGACTCGACTAATTTCTGAAGTAGTGCTGGAGGGAACTGACACCATGAATCCTGCAGGGCTGTCCATAAATCCGCAAGAGTACGAGGGGGTGGAGATTTCTTCTGAACAGCAGGTTGCAAGGCAATTCCAGATAGGCTCAATAATGTTCAAGTCTGGGGAGTTTCGTGGCCAGCGGAAGTGTTTAAAATCAGAGGAGTGTTCCTGCAGCCACTCTGTAGCAATTCTGGACGCGTGGGGTATTACATTGTCCTGCTGGAATTGCCCAAATCTCAGAATGATCAATGGACATGAATGGATGCAGGTGATCATACAGGATGCTTATCTGCGTGTGACCTGTCAGAGTCGTATCTAGACGTAGCATGGGTCCCACATCATTTCAACTGCACACGCCCCGCACCATTACAGAGCCTCCACGAGCTTGAACAGTCCTCTGCTGACATGCAGGGTCAACGGATTGATGAGGTTGTCTCCATACCCGTACACGTTCATCCGCTCGATACAATCTGAAACGAGACTCGTTCGACCAGGCAACATGTTTCCAGTCATCAACACTCCAAAGTCGGTGTGACGGGCTCAGGCGAGGCGTAAAGCTTCGTGTCGTGCAGTCATCAAGGGTGCACGAATGGGCCTTCGGCTTCGTTGAATGGTTCGGAGGCCGACAGTTGTTGATGGCCCAGTATTGAAATCTGCAGCAGCATTGAAATCTGCAGTGTAAAAGAGCACTTCTGCCACGTTGAACGATTCTCATCAGTCGTCGGTGGTGTCGTTCTTGCAGGATCTTCTTCCAGCCGCAGCGATGTCAGAGATTAAATGTTTTAGCGGATTCCTGATACTCACGGTGCACTCGTGAAAAGATCGTATGGGAAAATCCCCACTTCACCGCTACCTCGGAGATGTGGATGTGCACAGTATACTAATGTTAATATGTAGATGGTTACTAATGTGCAGTAATTAAGCCTTGGAAATGACATGGTACTGACACACAGAAATGAATTTCAACTTTGTTACATGCAATGCTCATGTAGTCTGAAACCAGTAGTGAATAACGTTCTTTAATTCAGCAAAAAATGGTTCAAATCGGTCTGAGCACTATGGGATTTAACTTCTGAGGTCATTAGTCCCCTAAAACTTAGAACTACTTAAACCTAAGTAACCTGAGGACATCACACACATTGATGCTCGAGGCAGGATTCGAACCTGCGACCGTAGCGGTCGCGCGGTTCCAGACTGTAGCGCGTAGAACCGCTCGGCCACCTCGTCCTGCCAATACTATGTTTCTGGTATGATCTGCTTTCATGGTTTATACATTGCTTTAGATTATAGGTCGAATATTCAAATTCGAAATTCATGTTCAAAGGAAGAGTATAGTTATCATGCATACCTAGTTGAGCTAACTGTCAGTATTAATCTGGTAGAGTCTTCAAAGTAGAAAGTGGTCTTTAATAGCTGACTTAATCAATAGCTCTTACTATTCGGTCTATATTCTAAAAGAAATATTGTTAAACCTGGTTTGAAACTGCATAGTAACTACGTAATTAATGCAGTTTTGTACAAGTTAATCTTTCGCCCTGGGAAAAAGTATATTACGCTTCAGGGTGTTGTTCTACCATCTTACCGGGGAAAAATTAATGCTTTTGGCGCGTTTAGATTTATTACTTCGAGCTTTTTCATTTCTTTTTCTTTTTAGTCCTGTCACTCAGACGGAGAGCATATTCATTCACTGTTAGCTATTGTTTTTATATAAGTCAGTGTAAATGATTTCGGCGGCAAGAAGCAGTGAAAAATGAAACTACAATTATTAAAGTCCCTCGGGATGGATGAATGTGGGGGAAAGCAGCCAGTATTGAACCTCGATCCACGATCTTATAATGAAAGCCTAACTTTATTCAATACGGTGGGAATGCTAAAAGTTAATATCCACTGAATAATCGTAAGGGCCTGAGACGTGAATTGTTTTTTGTAGTATAAAGAGTGCCGTCTGCTGACTGTAGTCTGCGAAGATTATTCAGCTGTAATAGCAACAGGAACTCTCTTGTCTGTTAGTGCTTCATAGTTGATTTGTGTTGGAATTGTGCACTAATTCTGTGAGCACATTAAAGCTGAGCTAAGTTTTCTAATGATGAAAGATTTACAGTATTGATATAAATGTAGGGAAGTACTACCTGTTTTACCATTCTGGTAAAACATGATATAAAATACAGATAACTAATTGGTTAAAGAATATAATAAAGAACTGCACTATTAAGACTGACAAAAGATTTCAAATACTATACAACAGATTTAAGTCGCAATTTTTATAAGTGAGTTGTTCTAGTGCACGCCGCAGTTACAAGCACTGGCTTTGCAGCTCTGCCGTGGGGGTAAAGGCGCTGCAGTCTGGAACCGCAAGACCACTACGGTCGCAGGTTCGAATCCTGCCTCGGGCATGGATGTTTGTGATATCCTTAGGTTAGTTAGGTTTAACTAGTTCTAAGTTCTAGGGGACTAATGACCTCAGAAGTTGAGTCCCATAGTGCTCAGAGCCATTTGAACCATTTTTTTTGCAGCTCCGTGAAGAAAGTATCTAATCAAAGCATTACAAAGGTAAGCAGTGAAACTAAAGTGTTAATGTGCTTCAGAAACGGCCATGAAAGTGTCTATTAGGTTTTTCATGCCGTCGATACATTCTAAAGTGACCAGTGCAGTACTTCAGGCTTGTCTACGTGAAAAGAACATTGTTTTAAATTTGCGTTTTGGAAGTTACTGCATTGAAATTTAGCGTATCGTATTACATGACGCTGTGTCTTTGCATTTTTGCTGTCTAGGTATACATTAACATTGACTTCACTGCTTCTTCTGTTACATGATACGTTAATTTGATCTATATAATTAATCTCAGACATTACATGTTTCCTAACTGTTATGGCTATATTGGGCCCTTACAATCTGACCTTTGGAAAATCAATCTCAGTTTTTACGGTAACAGGGAGGAAAGAGTTTAGTTACAGCTCCCTTTTAGTCCCAAATTTCTCTAATTTCATAACAATTTTGATATTGGCACTTTCACTTCATAACGAAAGCACAAAACTAGCAACGAATTTCATTTAGTGAGAATTTACTCAAGTACGCGACTTTTGCAGATAATGAAGTGAAAGTCCAGGACCTACTCTGCAGTTATCAAACTCTTGCAGTAACAGCAGAAGTAGCAGCAGCTGTTGCTGCAATTGACGCAGCAGCAACAGCAGGCGGAACAAGTGAAGGGACGGAAGTTGATATTGCTGGTCCTAGGAAAGCTAAGACGACCAACGAATTGGGTTTGGACGCCGTCTTTCTGGAGTAAAAGTTCAGGAGAGCTAGCCTAGTTTCTGATATCATACTGCTAGCAGATCTGGAATGTCTTTGCTAAAATCACGTTATCTAACAAAGGAGGTCGGCCGAGCGCAAGAAAAACAAATCGCCATCATCCCATTTTCATCAAGTGAAATATGATACTCACAACACAAATCGGTGATCATGAAACTGTACCTGCGAAATTGTGCTGAAAGTAATACCTCCGAATGTTTTATGCGAAAAGTCGTAAAGGTTTTTATATAAAACAAACTTTATTAAAATTCTACGTCTTTACTTTTGACGTCTATATATTTATTTTTTAACAGTCATTCTGGCGACCAACACATATTTCGCAACGACAAACCAGACTGTTGATACCGTCACTGTATAATATTTGACTTCATTGGCGGATCCACGTTACATCGGCTTTCACCGCTTCTCCAGTATCGAAGTGAAGTCTTCGAAGGTGTTCTGTTAAGTTCCGGAAACGGATTAAAATAGGATGGAACCAAGTCCGGACTGTATGGAGGATGATCGATGACAGTGAACGCAAGACGTCGTACTAAATGAACTTCGTTGCTAGTTTAGTGCTTTTGTTATGAAGTGAAAGTGCCAATATCAAAATTATTATGAAATTAGAGAAATTTGGGACTAAAAGAGAGCTGTAAATAAAGTCTTTCCTCCCTGTTACCGTAAAAATTGAGATTGATTTTCCAAAGGTCAGATTGTAACGGCCCAATATAACCATAACAGTTAGGCAACATTTAATGTCCGAGATTAATTATATAGTTCAAAGTAACGTATCATGTAACAGAAGAAGCAGTGAAGTCAAAGTTAATGTATACCTAGACAATAAAAATGCAAAGACACAGCGTCATGTAACACGATACGCTAAATTTCAATGCAGTAACTTCCAAAACGCAAATTTAAAACAATGTTCTTTTCACGTAGACACGCCTGAAGTACTGCATTGGTCACTTTGTAATCTATCGAGGGCACGAAAAACCTAATAGACACTTTCATGGCCGCTTCTGAAGCACATTAACACTTTATTTTCACTGCTTACCTTTGTAACGCTTCGATTAGAAACTTTCTCCAGCACTGGTGTATGGTCTGGTGTTGTCACGCTGAAGGAGTGGCTGATCCATGTGCGGACGAACTCTTCCAATTCGAAATTCAATTACGGAATGCTGTTTCTTAGATGCCGACATAGTTACGCTACACACTGCCATGTTACACGCTATAATTCGGCGTCGTCTAGCGGCGGAAGGCTGAAAAGATGTAGATATGAAGAATGAATATGTAGAATGCTAACAATGTTTGTTTTATTTAAAAAGCTGTACGAGTTTTCACATAAAAAATTGGAGGCATTACTTTTCATCACACCCTCGTACATTTGCACATAGTGGCGCCGCGACTGATGTGTTTTGTCATGGAGAAACTTTTATTGGATATAAATATTTAAGGTAACTAAATTACAAGCATTCATGGTATGTGCTATCACACCTTCAGAGAACATTAGTCGGTATACGCTGATCTACGCGATCAAATTGTAGCATTTTTATAGTGATGGTGTCCAATTTATCTAACGACGAAGTGCTACAAGTAAAATGCTTCTTTGCTCGCTGATCGTCTTGAATAACAGAGTAAGAAAGAGAGCCTGCTGCATACGATCACAATATTCTTATTATACCAGATACTTAACATATTTGGTGTGTTTCATTAGATTTGTACTGCATACATATATGATGTAACAGGCATAACTGCAGATATTTTTGCTTGTGGTACCTTAATATGTACACACATCAGTATGTTGGTTTTTTTTCTGCATCAAACAATTTTCCCACAAACATGTCACCAACTTTCGGACTCGATGTTTTCTGTATGGCTATAACTGCACGACTAAGCGGAGTATGCCTATCTTGTTGACTAATATTTTGCTTCCTTGCGACCATACTTCAACACCTGACCTGCTGCTCTGGGGAAAATGGCTGGCTCTTACCACATGTATTTGGAGGTACTAGCCAAATTAAAAACGAGCGACTTGTAATAGATGTAAATATTAATCTGCAAATTACGTAAGTAATGATGTAATATTGTGCAGTACACCGTCCCCACTCACCAGTAGAAATATTTGCACTCATACCCGTTACACCCCGTATATAGTATTTCTTCTCTTTAATTTTCCACCGACGTTAAAAAAAAGCATCTCTCTGTTTAAATGGTTCAAATGGCTCTAAGCACTATGGGACGTAACATCTGAGGTCATAAGTCCCCTAGACGTAGAAGTACCTAAACCTAACTAACCAAAGGACTTCACACACATCCATGCCCGAGGCAGGATTCGAACCTGCGACCGTAGCAGCAGCGCGGTTCCGGACTGATGCGCCTAGAACCGCTCGGCCACAGCGGCCGGCTCATCTCTCTGTAAACAATCGGCAACCGCAAGTTATGTGAACGGCCCGGTGCTGGAAATCCCGAGTACTTAAACCGAGGTGATACCAGAAAAAGTTACAAATAAGCGGCGTTTTTCCTCACGACAACGCCCCATTTGGTTCTGCTCAATGCACAGTCACACGCGCTGCTTATTTCGGCTGTCAAATTTCGCCTCACGACCCCGTGACTTTTTCCCACCTTCCTCAGGTGAAGAACGCATTGCGCGGCAGGCATTTCCAGAATAACGAAATAGCTTAAAAGAAGATTTATACAAAGCAGGTCCCCGCTAAGTCATCTATCATCTAGCCTCATATGTACCCAGCGCTTAACAGCTGTCCATAGGTGGTGGAGTACGTCGGAAGTTTGCACGACAGTTTCGTAGTTCTTGCTTTCAGACTACAGCCCCTCGAAATTGCGTTTGGAATCGACAGAAGACGTGCATGCCTAATTAATTTTCTGTTTCTGGTACAGGTTTGTTTACATGTTGGGTCTGTCATTAAAAGTCTGTGGATGCTTAATGAGCCCTCACAGCTTTGAGGGGAAGATAATTACTTTGCAAGCAGCATTAGAAAGGTTAGATACGACGCGGCACGGAACATAGCACAGGGCGTTGTTAACAGTTAGCCGACACCGCAAGGTACTGGATTGCGCTTACCCTTCGCTGCACGTCAACATCCTACAGCAGATATAGTCGACCTTTTTATACCTATCGCCCAGTTCCCTATCTCTGTTAGTAGCAATATTTTCTAAACGTTCCCTGGTTCCACAGTAATGGGTATTTATAAATAGGCAAGTAACTATATATAAAATTTATAAAGCAGAGTTACAGCAAATTAAAGAATACAATAATAATTACTTGCCACATACTTTGCTTTGAAATTTCGATAATTTTGTCCGAGTAAAACTTAATAAAACAATATACTACAGGCTGATTTTGTCCATTATAAATGGTTTTTTGAAAGCTTGCAACTGTGAAAACAATGAGTTTGTTTATAAATAACTTTCCTGCTACCAGTCACGATTTTGTTTTATTGATATTTCACACGACGCATTTCGGGAAATGATTCTCATTTTTAAGTGCGTTTTCTCTTTGCACTATACCATTTTTACGTTGACTTCGACGGGTGAGCTTCTGGTTTTCTGTAAACTTTTAGTTAGTTATGGATTTTTATATGTAATTAGTGGCGAAATTTGGAAGAACTTATACTTACAGTTTTTTTATGAACCTAATGAGACCTAACAAGAAGGTCATGGACCTACCGTGTGACGTCACTCACAACTGGCCAGGGCCCTGTGGCTGTCTGAGACGTACCTAGTGAACAATTTTCAGTTCATACAGCACAAAGCTAATAAGTCAGTGCAGTTCCGTATCTTTGACAACTTGTAGGGCTTCGTAACAGCGCTGTGGCTAGGACAGTAAGCTTGTAACCTAAGGCAGTCGCTAAGAGATCCGTCATACCGCTAAAGGTGAGGCATACAATTTTATTTGAATAAATTTCTGTGTCACACACACACACACACACACACACACACACACACACACACACACACACACACAAACGCATATGCACGCGCTCGTGTGTGCGAGAGCGACGTTCTTGGATGTTCCTACGCAATCCACGACATAATAGGCTTTTTTATGAAAAATTATCTGCACCCTGCGATGCTACCCGCGTTTAACCTGTTATTATAAAGAAATATTAATGCCGAAATTCACTGACTACGCTTAAACACCATCACAAAAGTTATCTCTTGGAGGTACTGAGGTGCTAGCTATTTGGGGACCAACAAACGGCGTAGAATCAAATAAAAATTCGCCAAATTTTGAGACGATGAGAGAAGCTGACAGTATACATGTTGCTCACAGTTCACTCGTTTGCTTAAGTAAAAAGTTTTTACACAACCGAGTAGAGAACATGAAAATATGCACCGAAAGGGAGTAAATAATTTCATGACTGTCTGCAATATGCGTGGCAGAGAAAGGATGATAATTGTCTTCGTGTGTATGGAGAGCAAGAAATCTACTGTAATACGTCTCTGCATAAAACGGTCCGAGACTTCTTGTTCTCTGCGTATATGTAGAGATTTCTGGCTCTCGATACACGCAAGCAGCGAATGCAGAGCTGTCCGTCCGGAAGACATGGTGAACGCAGATAAATGCCTGTCACCTTTAACGTTTGTCCCTTGACTTATTTATAGCGCCAGTTCGCAATCTTGGTGCCTCAGTATGACAGGCACACCCACCTTCAGCTCCAACTTGTCGAATGGCACCCCCGACAGCTCTAATGACTTTAGAAACTTGGTAGGGTAGGTAGTATTGTCGTCACTGTATCGATTGATGTGTAGGTGGTCACCTCACCAGGTGATCCCAAACCATTCTACATGCTGTGAAATATTTTCATACGCATACGTTACATTTAATGATTTTATCCTGCAGTAATATTTCTGCTGTCCTAGATTTATATACATACTTATTTCATTTGTTACAGCTGCTAAAACCTAATCTCTACGCTAAACTTAATGCATTTATTTGATAGTTAAATTTCATGGATGACTTTCCAGTCATGTTACCCTTCCCACGGGAACAGTGATTTTTTCGTGATAAAATGTAGCCTATGTCTTAATTCAGGGTATAATCTATGTCTATTCCAAAGTTCATCCAAATCCGTCCAGCTGTTCCACCGTGAAGGACCATCAAACATACTAACTCGATGAAGAAAGGAAATAAGGAATTTATAGTTTGCTGCAGCGCAAATTTCGTAACACATGTACGTGTAACAGCGTCATCTGGCCTCACAAGTGTGCTTGTTACCAGCGAATACCCTTCGCATGTCATAACCTAATCCAGCTTCACTAAAAGCCTACCCCGTTTTGTGTGTAAAGGCACGACGTTTCTCCGTCGTACAGCATTTAAATGACACCGTCGTTTTGAGTCTTCAGCCGTCCCAGGACCTATAAGATACGCCTGACGCTCAGCGACTAAAATGCAACGAACTTGAATAGAAGGGTGGATTAAACACTGAGAGTTGTGTAAGCATTGTATTAATTATGTTGAATTGTGTTATGTAGGACATATTAAGCATTAAAAGTATTTTCACAAATACCATAAAGTTTAAAAGTCGAAGGTAAATAGATTTTTTTGAAAGTAATTATTGTTCCACATTTCGTATTACATTCTTAAAATCAATAAATATCCTGTAAGACACACTTTTTAAAATAGGCTGTATGTTAATTCACGGTTTAAGCTAATTCCATTCCAAATTTCTTTCAAATCCGTACAGTCGTTTCTGCAGCAACGAGTAACAAACACGTTACACACATACTTTGGCTTTTATAATATATATCGGATATACTGTGAAAATGATGTGGAACTACAGACTTTATGGAGAAAACGGCTATTAATATACACTACCACCATAACTGCATGCACTAGCAAGGACCATATCACTTTCTTCCCTACTTTCTGCATACCAAACAAAATGTTTCACTCACTCTGCTCTTTACTTTAGTAAGACTTGTTAGGCTAAGTTCCACGCGATCATGTAATTCCTGGATTTATATTTTGCAGTGTAACCTCTGTAATATGAGCCACGATCATTCATCCATCTCATCGTGTTCCATGAATCCCACAATGAGAGAAAGCCTTAAGCTATATGGAAGGGCTCAGATTACACATCAGTGGATACGGGCACCCACTGCAAGCTGCTTATACAAAGTACGCTAGAAACTGTTTACAGCTGCAGTGCAACGGATAACTAAAACATTACTGCTGGTACGTACGACAAGTTTAATTATTTATGAAATACAAATTAGCGTAACATAAAAAATGGTAGTAAAACTGTAAATTTGTGGTAAGGTCTTATGGGACCAAACTTCTGAGGTCATCGGTTCCTAAGCTTACACGCTACTTAATCTAACTTAAACTACCATATATGAATGTAGTATCTGTTCCCGAAAGAACAGGTAGCATTGATGAGCGTGCAGCTTCTCTAGAACGAAATGATAATTAACGACACACCTAGCTCCAAACAGGCCTTGTATACATCATTTGGGAAATGTTGAAAATGTGTGCCCGACCGGGACTCGAACCCGAGATCTCCTGCTTACATGGCAAACACTCCAACCATTTTTTTAAAATCTCATTTTGTTCGCTTTCGTTCGTTGCATCTGCTCGGGACGGACGTCGTAAGACACCCGTTTAAGTTCGTCTTTGATCGGTTAACTCAGTTTTTTTTATTACAGTGGGCATCTAACCCTCTGACCGAACACGCTGAGCTACCGTGCCGGCGTCCATCTGAGCCACCGAAAGCACAGAGGATAGTGCGCCTGCAGGGACTTATCCCTTGCACGCTCCCCGTGAGACCCAGATTCCCAACACGTCCACACCACTAGTTAAAATATGACTACCCGGCCATTGACCTTCTTGTGCGAACGCGCACGCTATGCCTCAACTCGTACGGGACTTGGTAGATTAATCTGCACGAGTAATGAGTGTGATGGGCAAACATCTACTTGGCGCACTACGAATGTAGTGGTGTGGACACGGAAAAGTGGGTCTCACAGGGAGCGCGCAAGAGGTAAGTCCCTGCAGGTGCACTATCCTCTGCCCCTTCGGTGGCTCAGATGGGTAGAGCGTCTGTCATGTAAGCTGGAGATCCTGGGTTCGAGTCCCAGGTGGGGACACATTTTCAACATGGCCCCAGTGATGTATACATCGCCTGTTTCAGCTGGGGTGTCGATTTAATTACCATTTTAATTTAAACTAACTTACGCTAAGGACATCACACACAAACCCATGCCCGAGGGAGGACTCGAACCTCTGACGGGGGAAGCCGCGCGGACCGTGACAAGGCGCCCTAGACCGCTCGGCTACCCCGCGCGGCAAAAATCGTAGTACCCAACGTAGTAAAAACTGCAGAGCTATTGAAAGACTTCGCTCCGTAAATCTACATCTAGATACATACCCCGCAAACCACCGAACGGTGCACGGTAGACGGTACCTTGTACAACAACTCATCACTTTCTTTCCTGTTCCAATCGAAAATAGAGCGCCGGCTGCTGTGGCCGAGCGGTTCTAGGCGCTTCAGTCCGGAACCACGCTGCTGTTACGGTCGCAGGTTCGAATTCTGCCTCGGGCAAGGATGTATGTGATGTCCTTAGGTTAGTTAGGTTTAAGTAGTTCTAAGTTCTAGGGGATTGATGACATCAGATGTTAAGTTCCATAGCGCTTAGATCCATTTGAAACATTCGAAAATATAGCGAGGGAAAAACGGCTGTCTAAAAGCCTCCGTACCAGTACTAGTTTCTCGCATTTTATCTGCATGGTCCTTACGTGAAATGTACGTTGCTGGTAGTAAAATCGTTCTGCAGTCTGCCTCAAATGTCGGTTCATTAAATTTCCTCAATAGTGTTCCACGAAAAGTACGTCGCCTTCCCCCCAAGGCTCCTCATTTGAGTTCCCGAGGCATCTACGTAATATTTACGTGTTTCTCGAACCTAACGGTAATAAATCTAGCAGACACCTCTGAATTGCTTCGACGTCTTTCCTTAATCTGAACTGGTGCGAATCTCAAACAGTCGAGCAGTACTCAAGATTAGGTGGCACTACCGTCCTAGACGCAGCCAACTTTACAGATAAATCACACTTTCCGAGAATTCTCCCAGTAAACCGAAGACAGTCATTCGCCTTACTGCGACAGTCCTCACATGCTCGTTCCATTGAAATACAGGGTGTTTCAAAAATGACCGGTATGTTTGAAACGGCAATAAAAACTAAACGAGCAGCGATAGAAATACACCGTTTGTTGCAATATGCTTGGGACAACAGTACATTTTCAGGCGGACAAACTTTCGAAATTACAGTAGTTACAATTTTCAACAACAGAAGGCGCTGCGGTCTGGGAAACTCTATAGTACGATATTCTCCACATATCCACCATGCGTAGCAATAATATGGCGTAGTCTCTGAATGAAATTACCCGAAACCTTTGACAACGTGTCTGGCGGAATGGCTTCACATGCAGATGAGATGTACTGCTTCAGCTGTTCAATTGTTTCTGGATTCTGGCGGTACACCTGGTCTTTCAAGTGTCCCCACAGAAAGAAGTCACAGGGGTTCATGTCTGGCGAATAGGGAGGCCAATCCACGCCGCCTCCTGTATGTTTCGATTAGCCCAAAGCAATCACACGATCATCGAAATATTCATTCAGGAAATTAAAGACGTCGGCCGTGCGATGTGGCCGGGCACCATCTTGCATAAACCACGAGGTGTTCGCAGTGTCGTCTAAGGCAGTTTGTACCGCCACAAATTCACGAAGAATGTCCAGATAGCGTGATGCAGTAATCGTTTCGGATCTGAAAAATGGGCCAATGATTCCTTTGGAAGAAATGGCGGCCCAGACCAGTACTTTTTGAGGATGCAGGGACGATGGGACTGCAACATGGGGCTTTTCGGTTCCCCATATGCGCCAGTTCTGTTTATTGACGAAGCTGTCCAGGTAAAAATAAGCTTCGTCAGTAAACCAAATGCTGCCCACATGCATATCGCCGTCATCAATCCTGTGCACTATATCGTTAGCGAATGTCTCTCGTGCAGCAATGGTAGCGGCGCTGAGGGGTTGCTGCATTTGAATTTTGTATGGATAGAGGTGTAAACTCTGGCGCATGAGACGATACGTGGACGTTGGCGTCATTTGGACCGCAGCTGCAACACAGCGAACGGAAACCCGAGGCCGCTGTTGGATCACCTGCTGCACTAGCTGCGCGTTGCCCTCTGTGGTTGCCGTACGCGGTCGCCCTACCTTTCCAGCACGTTCGTCCGTCACGTTCCCAGTCCGTTGAAATTTTTCAAACAGATCCTTTACTGTATCGCTTTTCGGTCCTTTGGTCACATTAAACCTCCGTTGAAAACTTCGTCTTGTTGCAACAACACTGTGTTCTAGGCGGTGGAATTCCAACACCAGAAAAATCCTCTGTTCTAAGGAATAAACCATGTTGTCTACAGCACACTTGCACGTTGTGAACAGCACACGCTTACAGCAGAAAGACGACGTACAGAATGGCGCACCCACAGACTGCGTTGTCTTCTATATCTTTCACATCACTTGCAGCGCCATCTGTTGTTGAAAATTGTAACTACTGTAATTTCGAAAGTTTGTCCGCCTGAAAATGTACTGTTGTCCCAAGCATATTGCAACAAACGGTGTATTTCTATCGCTGCTCGTTTAGTTTTTATTGCCGTTTCAAATATACCGGTCATTTTTGAAACACCCTGTAGGTACGTATAACGAAAATTGCAAACTATCGCGTATTATCCAAGAGCATAAGCAATATATCGATTGCAGAGGTGTACGTGTGAAAGAACGCTGCGAGGCAGCTATCGCACAGACAGAGTATGCGTAACAAAGGGCTTAGGTTAGGTTGCGCGGTAGCGGGCAGCTGTTGCTCGGGAGTAGCAGAGATAGCGCGCCAGAGGCTGGCAGTGTCCATTGCGATGCTCCGGAGAGGGCAGTCGCTTGGTATTAAAAATTCAGAGCAATAATTTTAGTACTGTGTATTAATGATTTATGGAAGAAACAAGATTTTAAGTAAAATTAATTTAAAAAACGCTACAAATACTATTACGAAATTTTGACGAAGAATCCTTCTACGTAACTTCCTGGCAGATTAAAAATCCTTCTACATATTGTAACATCGATTTACAATAAGTTAATCAATATTCATGCATTTGCGCGCTTTTGCCTTCGGACGGATTTGTATGAGACCAGCTTTGTATGTAGCCACAACTTTTCTATTTTTTTTTTTTTTTTTTTGTAAAGATCATTTGTTTGCGTAAAGGTTATTTTTATGATATGGCTTAACAACGGCAAGTGATCTCGGAATGAGATTTTCACTCTGCAGCGGAGTGTGCGCTGATATGAAACTTCCTGGCAGATTAAAACTGTGTGCCGGACCGAGACTCGAGGTCGGAACCTTTGCCTTTCGCGGGCAAGTGCTCTTCTGCCAGGAAGTTTCATATCAGCGCAAATTCTGCTGTAAAGTGATAATCTCATTCTGGAAACATCCCCCGGCTGTGGCTAAGCCATGTCTCCGCAATATCCTTTCCTCCAGGAGTGCTAGTTCTGCAAGGTTCACAGGAGAGCTTCTGTGAAGTTTGGAAAGTAGGAGACGAGGTACTGGCAGAAGTATTGCTGTGAGGACGGGGTAGCTCAGATGCAATCTGTCTGCTTCCCTTCATGCAAGGTCTGCAGGACAATTGCTTCTCTATCCCATGGATGCAAATTTCTATGGCTTACCTGTGGGAGCGTGGTAGCATGAATAAAGTGCTACAAAATAAGGAGCTGTAGTTTATTGGATTGTGTTTCAGACATATATATACAAATGTTCCCTGTGAAGAAGCTCTTAAAAAATCTGGGGAAAAACCTTCTACTCCGGCCGGAGTGGCCGAGCGGTTAAAGGCGCTACAGTCCGAAACCGCACGACCGCTACGGTCGCAGGTTCGAATCCTGCCTCGGGCATGGATGAGTGTGATGTCCTTAGGTTAGTTAGGTTTAAGTAGTTCTAAGTTCTAGGGGACTTATGACCACAGCAGTTGAGTCCCATAGTGCTCAGAGCCATTTGAACCATTTGAAAAACCTTTTACATTCGTGTAATTGCACTGAAAATTATAAGAAAACTACCGACGCTATGAAGCAAATTGATACTTATCTGCACTCGTTAGAAGGCCTTGCACCAGTTGAACGCCGGACACTACCTAAAAACCTGTGAGCCTATAAAATACTATGGCCCCGATTTTAATGTCCTGAAACATTCGCCATCAAATGAAATCTGAAACACAAGTGAACAATAATGCGATCTCTCTAACGTTTCCGGTGTATGCTGTAGTGACCAGAAAATTCTTCACACCGCAACGGAAAAGTAAAAGGGGTGTTTAAGATAAGCTGTACTTAGGGAACTTTAAATAATGTTTGCATCAAATCTCATCTACCTATTCCCTGTTTATGTTTTTGAATCACTCATTATAGGAGTAATTAGCGCAATGCACACAGTGTCTTGCAGCTCCACATAAATTGCAAATAATCCTGGACGATGACACTTTAGTGTGCCCATTTCATTATTAATAGACAAGTGTCGACACTAAATAGCTCAGCACGTCCCAGCAGGAAAGCAGGTGAGTTTACAGTGGAAGCAGAATCGCAGTGTCTGTCCTCTATCCAGCAGCTATACGAGGCTCGCTAACAATCACCGTGCCACCTAATATTTTGTGTCGTCTCGTTGTCACTGTAGGCTTCTACCACGGGAAGCAAGGAGAGGATGTTGTTTGCTGGCCAGTATCCTCTTTCTGTGAAACGTCCCCTTTGAACAATTATACAGGACTGTGCTTAAACTGACACACAATGTTTTGTTAGCGCAACGCAATCTGACTTTCAAAATTCCCTACAAAAGAATGGCCCTGACTAACATTAAACTATACCTTTCACAAATCACTTACCTCACAAAAATCTTCGCTGCTCAAGCTACTGCAATACAGCGAGCGCCACTACTGCCAGCTAAATAAAAGATTCAAACTATGGAAGGCACTAACTACTGATAGGGATAGTTAGCAAATGAAAGATATTAATAGAGAACGAACAATGTATTTACCTTGATATCATCATATAGAAATATAGCAGTTCATGACAAATTTCAAAACTCCGCCATCTCTCTCCCCACATCCACCACTGCTGGCGGCTCACCTCCAACTGCGCAACGCTACGCGCTGTTCACAGCCAGCTGCCTAACACTACAATGGCAGACAACAATGCAAACTAGCCACAGACTGCACACAGCACAGCCAGTGATTTTCATACAGAGGTGGCGTTACCAATAAAAAAACCTAAACAGCCTACTTACATCTGTACCACAACTGCACACATGTAGCAACAGGGTTCTTTATTAACTGAAACGTGTAGCTACTTAAGATAGTCCAGGTGTTGTGGTACAAGCTCTTCCGTAGTAATCCATGTTAGCCTCATTGCTGCTGAGGTACAAGTCCTCTATGTACACTACTCTGCTCGCTATGTGCTGCCTGATGCTGAGCCAGAGGCAGAGATAACTGCGACTGCGACTCCCACTGTGCTGTGACTGATGACTCGACTCGGTGACTCACTGGATGACTGACTTGCTGTAACTGACTGACTGGGGCATACGGTCCGCGGCGACGATCTAAATACTGGGCGTTGGCGGCTCGTTTATTGCGAGTTTGTATTTAACCTCTCTCCTGATAGACTCGCTTTCTCCAATGCCTACTATCGATCTTCTCGCAGCCTCATTGCCGATCAGAGTGCTGGGGCCCTATTATGTATCGTCATACCGATCGGTGTAGTAGGTTAGTCTCGGTAGTGACGTCATTTTCTGTTCCTTATCCAAATATCCTATTCAGTAAGCTTCCGAGACCTGCTACCGAGCGGTCCTCCCACCGATTATACAACAATTGTACCGAGAGGTTTTGGATTTCGGTGCGGCCCTGTCGATCGGTGGGCTGTGGTTTATGTACACCTATAACTTGTTATTTTATGCATAATTAGCGGTTTTAGCTTTGGATTTAGTGATTATGTTACTAAAGAATCACTAGAGGACGCGTCCAGTTGGAAAGTGAGTTCATAATAGACTATTTTTCTTTGGTTCAAATGGCTCTGAGTACTATGGGACTAAACATCTGTGGTCATCAGTCCCCTAGAACTTAGAACTACTTAAAACTAACTAACCTAAGGACATCACACACATCCATGCCCGAGGCAGGATTCGAACCTGCGACCGTAGCGGTCACGCGGTTCCAGACTGAAGTGCCTAGAACCGCACGGCCACACCAGCCGGCTATTTTTCTTTGTTAGAAATATGGTTAGTTAGGTTAGGTTGTTACTGTGAATGATTACATCCAAAAAAAGAAAAAAAAAAGAAAAACGTTTTCGGTCAAATTTTTCTCAAATTACGTGTTACTTTTATGCAAATAAGAGTTTAAAGATCATTAAATGTGAAGACATCGGTTCTGCTTACGTATATTACAAGAGTGTCAACTGACGTTACTTGTGACTTTCTGTACTTTTTCCCACAAATGGGTTAGTAACTAACGAAACGTGTTTATAACTTCCAAGTAACAATGGAAAGCAATTATGTGAAGCCTGATATTGGAAACCTTCCAAACTATCACACATTTATGACTTACACAGCACCGTTTGGCAACGAAGTCAGCCTGCGTTCCTCTACGCAATATTAAAAGAATTGAGGGCTGTCCTTCTGTTGTTTGGCGTGGCCAAGTGTTACGCGCGGCAATGCGATACAAAAGGACATGGGTTTGTGCACGGATGGGTGCAATTTTTTTTTCCTCTTCATATATGCAACACATTCTGAGACATTGTTATTTGTGTAAGTTAAGATTTTTCTGCAATATTCGTTATTATTTACATGTAAGCGCGCACTTCCTCAGTAAAGATTTCGTGATTTCTGTGTGTTTAAAAAACGAAATATGAAATTGCAACAGATGAAATTGCTGTGAGTGCAAGAACCGACAGTGACCTTTATATTTTTTTCTTGTCAGAAATAATTCAGTTTTTTTCAGAATATGTAGCGATTTCCGAGTACCCGGTTAGACAGGAATCTAAGAGCACAACTTAAATTACTGGGAGTGTGACTAGCAGCAGTCACCTTCATAATCTTGCTTGTCACAAGTATTTATCTGCAATCGAGTTCTCAACAACAGTAGACAGAGATGAAACATCTCCGCCATAATATTTTTAGACTGTAGCGCCGTATACGAAACAGTTCCATTCATGAGATGCATGTTAATAAGCAGGAGCTCTCGAAAATAAGTTTTTTCAGTTCTGTTTTTAAGACCCAAATCGTTGACATATCATATAGGGAAGTGGGCTACTTAATCATTTCGATCTCCATGAGCGAGTTATAACCACATTCTGTTTATTTTCTTATTCTTTGAAACTCTCAGAATCAATTTTTCGGGTGTTTTTATAGATGTATTAGTATAATGTGGCACTACACACTATTCCTAACTCATTTTCCCAAACGTAAAATCCAAAAAGCGATGTCAGTGTGAATGAGAATAACATGACATAATGCGGCATTTACGACAATCTGCATAATGCAGTCAAATACACTATCGTTATTACGCATGTATGGAAACATGCCGTTAGGGATACTATAAAATTGCTATGCATTTTAGCTGAGAATCATGGAAATGGATATACTGCGCCTGATACTGTTAAGGAGAAGGCAAGAGCGATGAAGGCGGGCACGTCAGCTCGATGGAATGCGACATCATGAGTTACGGCAACGTAAATGCAATTTTCGGTACTTCGAAGAATAGCGTGCCTGTATCGTCTGCTACCCTCTTTGTGTTCGTGGCGCTGTGCGCGCTGCAGTGCGTATGCGCGGATCTACGGCCGCTTGCTTTTTATTGGCTTGCGGGACGTGAACCGACAACACCGCTTCGGTTCTCTAGACCCGAACGGTATTGCTTCCGAAACGCATACTGAATAATGCAGGGGCTCTAATTCGAGTACTAGACCGTTCGGTGCTCTTGAGTACCGAAACGATCGGCACAATGGTTGAAAGATACAGAATAGGCACTCTGGAGACAGCTTATGCCAGCATATACTACAATTGGCTGGCTAATCTCAGAGTGTAAGTGGCTTGCTGAAGACATGTCTTTGTAGTTCCCAACCACAGACGAAGCTATTCTAGCAGACTGAAGACTGATTCTACACTCTTCGATAGATGCAAGTGCCTATAAATACGTATATGAATTCATGGCATGAAAGATGTCTATAGCAGACAGCTAGTACCGTGTGGGCCATACGTATCACATTTTAGATGGTGGTCTGTAAGACTCAGACAACTCAATGCCGAAGTCGGGCTTTGAGCCACAGCGCCCCAGTGCTCTTTCAACGACGAGAAAAATTGGAAAATTGTGGTAAGTTCCTATGGGACCAGACTGCTAAGGTCATCGGTCCCTAGACTTACAAACTACTTAATCTAACTTAAACTAACTTGCGCTCAGGAAAACACACACACCCATGCCCGATGGAGGATTCGAACCTCCGACTGGGGTAGCCGTGCGAACCGTGGAAAGACTCCTCACAACGCGCGGCTGCCCCGCGCAGCCCAACGACGACAGCCAGAAACTGTGAAAACAGCACTTGCTGAAGCCGTCGACACACGGGCCGTGCTGTCCAACATCAGTATTGAGCTTGCCGAGTTCAATGTGCTACCGAACGCTCAGAAACGATGCGACTCGAGCATACGGTGCGTGTTCTGAACGCGATATATGCTGTCGCTGTGCACTCCAGCGGTGTTGTCTGCTCCATCTGGCTCGCAAATCACATTGTTTACAAAACAGAGGGGCGTCAAATTCCTACCTTGACTCTATTAAAACGTACCTTTCCTCCTCTGTCCATATGCTAGTAACGTTTCTCTGTTCTGTAGTGTACATAAATAAAAAGTTCAACATCAATGGACATGTTATGTTATAAGGGAAAATGGGAAGAACCATGTGCAGTCAGTGACGTAGGCTTATAAAAGTTCCATTACAAATAGTGCGATACAAATTTAGAATAGTTCTACACATGAGATAAAAACTATTTCATCATTATGAGTTATTTACTTGATCACTGTTCCTATTCAGCAGCAGAATCTCTACAACATGTGAAGTACAAACCTTAAAACAAAAAAGTGCAAGATATGTACTACAAGCGCTGCTTGTAGTTTAAGTCAGTCGAAGAATCTCACTTCTCAGAAACGGCGCACTTATATTTTCATAATACCTAATATTATAGAACATACTAATAAGAAATATAAGCAATAATTATAAAATGCGAAGGCTAGTAAAAAACAAATTGGATCCAGCGAGGCAAGAACCAGCAACACATCACCTGATGTATTACAATACTGCAACCATCTTCATTGCACTATACCGACGATAAGCATTATTTGTCCTTACTGTGACTTACATTATGGCGCTAAAACGACCATAAGTGTTATATGACCATACTTCACAGGTTACAACAGTTTTTAACTGCCAATATGAAGTTTCGCGTCATTTTGTTACAACAAATCATGCAATTAACGACGGGTTTTCGAGAGATCTTCAATTTGCTGATGCTTAGAAGCCGCATATATACACTCCTGGAAATTGAAATAAGAACACCGTGAATTCATTGTCCCAGGAAGGGGAAACTTTATTGACACATTCCTGGGGTCAGATACATCACATGATCACACTGACAGAACCACAGGCACATAGACACAGGCAACAGAGCATGCACAATGTCGGCACTAGTACAGTGTATATCCACCTTTCGCAGCAATGCAGGCTGCTATTCTCCCATGGAGACGATCGTAGAGATGCTGGATGTAGTCCTGTGGAACGGCTTGCCATGCCATTTCCACCTGGCGCCTCAGTTGGACCAGCGTTCGTGCTGGACGTGCAGATCGCGTGAGACGACGCTTCATCCAGTCCCAAACATGCTCAATGGGGGACAGATCCGGAGATCTTCCTGGCCAGGGTAGTTGACTTACACCTTCTAGAGCACGTTGGGTGGCACGGGATACATGCGGACGTGCATTGTCCTGTTGGACAGCAAGTTCCCTTGCCGGTCTAGGAATGGTAGAACGATGGGTTCGATGACGGTTTGGATGTACCGTGCACTATTCAGTGTCCCCTCGACGATCACCAGTGGTGTACGGCCAGTGTAGGAGATCGCTCCCCACACCATGATGCCGGGTGTTGGCCCTGTGTGCCTCGGTCGTATGCAGTCCTGATTGTGGCGCTCACCTGCACGGCGCCAAACACGCATACGACCATCATTGGCACCAAGGCAGAAGCGACTCTCATCGCTGAAGACGACACGTCTCCATTCGTCCCTCCATTCACGCCTGTCGCGACACCACTGGGGGCGGGCTGCACGATGTTGGGGCGTGAGCGGAAGACGGCCTAACGGTGTGCGGGACCGTAGCCCAGCTTCATGGAGACGGTTGCGAATGGTCCTCGCCGATACCCCAGGAGCAACAGTGTCCCTAATTTGCTGGGAAGTGGCGGTGCGGTCCCCTACGGCACTGCGTAGGATCCTACGGTCTTGGCGTGCGTCCGTGCGTCGCTGCGGTCCGGTCCCAGGTCGACGGGCACGTGCACCTTCCGCCGACCACTGGCGACAACATCGATGTACTGTGGAGACCTCACGCCCCACGTGTTGAGCAATTCGGCGGTACGTCCACCCGGCCTCCCGCATGCCCACTATACGCCCTCGCTCAAAGTCCGTCAACTGCACATACGGTTCATGTCCACGCTGTCGCGGCATGCGCGCCATTCGACGGCCAACACCGCGGTTCCTGGTGTGTCCGCTGTGCCGTGCGTGTGATCATTGCTTGTACAGCCCTCTCGCAGTGTCCGGAGCAAGTATGGTGGGTCTGACACACCGGTGTCAATGTGTTCTTTTTTCCATTTCCAGGAGTGTACATACGGGCTTCAGCTGAGAGCCAATATGGTGTCTCGCGACTCTGCACTGAAGAGAGATGGCGTTCTTCCATCTCGCTGGTCAACGTTTAAACGCTCATTCAGAATATCTGCCACGCCAGACAGTGTCCTGTACGTTCTGAGACGTAACAGTACATTAAAATCCATTTAAGACACCTATTTTTCGATCAAATTTGAAATAAACAGGAATCACGGATGTAAACAAAAGGTATTGGTATAGGTAAACCTATATTTATAAAATTGTTACATTGAAACTGGTTACTAAATTATAGTTGTATTGAAGTATATAGGTCCTGTAATTGGTACGAATATTTAGGACTAACATAATTAGGTTAAATCTGGAACAAATGATCGGATTCAATGGTCAAAGTCATTTCTTTCCAACTGAGATGGATTGGTGTTAAAACAGTATCTAAATTAAAGTCTATACTATTTAAAGGAAAAACCAGCTGAGAGAATAAAAATTGATTTAAAATGTAACTAGCGAAAATGTTATAAGTGGTGTGTAAACATAGGCAGTTCTTTATGTGTTTTGTCAATAATAAACAAAAGACCTATTTTTCCACATTCAGTGGGAGACTTGGAAACATATACATTGGTAGGAACATTTTCCGAACCATGTATCTTTTGTATTTAATAAAAATAGTAAAAATACTGTTAATACTTCATATTATGAGGATTTTTACAGTCTTAAAATGTTATACACTTGAAAATTCAATTATGTATTTACTCTATAAGAGCTAGTGCAACTGTTGAAAAGAGTCATTAATTTTGAGATAACAGTTTTAATTGTAATTTTATTAAAAAAACCTTTATAGCAATACCGAGGATTTTTCGGAATTGTTTATAAAAGGGGCAGCCATGTTGTCACAAAAGGTCAGTATTTTATGATCATTCGATGGAGTAAGGTGTGCGTCAGTGTCTTATGAGATTTTGTGCAAGAAGCAGTTAACTGCTTACCTGAGTACTTTCTGTAAATTCGTGCAGAAAGCATGTCAGACTTGGCAAATTGTATGGAATATGTAAGAAGACTGATCTATCATTGCACCAGTGTAAATAACAAGGTGAAAAACTAGGTGATATAATACAAAGAAGTTCTGAAACATAATGTTCGATTTAGTCATCCTTGGCATAAAACACCAAGTTACAGTGGACAAACAGTAACTCAGTGACCTTAGGCAGCAGCGGATCGACAAAAAGGAACGGATGAGTTCACCACACAATATTATATGAATTTTAATATTTAATTCTGCAGTATTTGGTTTGACAATTCTTTTTTTGAGAAGTCTTGAATTTCCATTATTAGCAAATAGTAGTCGAAGTGAAAGAACCCAACAGGAGGGTAATTTCACAGTTCCTAAATACTCACCCACGTGCTTTTTCCACGCTATGGCGTCACAAACTCGGTCCGCTCAATGCTCAACGTTAGAATTCAAGGTCCGTGTGCCTAAGGCTTTAGATATCGCTAGCTAGCAGAAAATACTTCTTTCGTGGACTAAATAGCTTGAAGCAGGCGGAAAAATCCCAACATTACGAGCTACTGTGTTGAGGAAAGCACACTTAGCGCTTTAACATCTGAGTTTCATTTCAACGCCTCCAGCGTAGATATTTTCCTTACGACATATTTTAAGTGAGTTGTCCTTGGCGATTTTGAGCATGGCAGCGATTTGCGTCTTTTCTGTCTGGATTTTCAGTTGTCTTCTTCTCTGCGGAGACGCAGTCAATATTGAGGTAAGTTTTTACTTCTGGTTCATTAGACGAAGAAACTAGAACCTTTTTCGAAAAGCTCAGATTGTGCATTTAGTCGCTGTTTTATGAAAGTATAAACTTAATGAAATTATTATTGTGACATATTGAAACTTAGTATCGGCAGTGCTAAAAAATACGAGTAATTAAAGAATAAGGTACGAAATTATATGTTTCGTCATTTAACCGTAACTATTAACCCTTCAGAAATTTGTATTCGCAGATCTAACTGCCGAAAATTGACGGAAGATCAGGGATAAAGTAATCATAGCTCGCACGTGGTCTCCTAACAGGACGAAATATTAATTACTACGAATTTACAACTTTTGGACTTGATAAAAATCTTTTTATCGAGATACGAATAATGGAGGTAGTGGCAATATATTCAGACTCCATTTCCAATGGTTCTACAGTCTATTAATTTAATATTATTGTAATTTAGTTATTTGTCTTATACGCGTGCGAATTGTGGGTACCAAATCGAGGCCCTTGCGGCGTAGCGGTTTAGACCGTTGCGCTTTTAGTAATACGACGATTGTCAAGGAAGAGAAGTTTCCTGAGTCGAGACATATCGATGACCAGCAGCGAGCCGATCTTCAGAGCGTTTTGACCGAATACACTGCTATTTTTGAAGAAAATGTGCTGTGCACAGTTAAAAACGCACTTTTTTTGTGTCGCTTTTACTTATTGAAATTTGCATCCATAAATAAATTAATATGCAAGGAAATGTAAAATAACAGTGTTTGTAAAAGTTTTCTAATGTGTGTTGTTTCACTGTGTCGTAGATTTCATAATGTCAAGATTCAATACGTGCATGTTCGGGAATTGCTGCGGAGCGCTACAACCTGTCACCCCGCAGTTCAGAGAGATTACAGCCTTCGATCGTAGCTCGCTACTGAGAGTGCAACTGACGGCCCTCAGCAACAGTATTTAAAGTGTTCAAAGGAACAGTGGTGCTTTACATTTGTCAAAAGTAATGGTTCACATCTTTTTATACGATTTAGATAGGAAGTGCAATTTTAACTGAATGAGAAATTATTTCAAGTCGTGAAGCGATAGTCCTTGGTATGATAGTTGTCGGGTGCGAGCTGTTTGTGCACGGTAAGCCGTATTCGGGGGAGATTACCGACAAAAGCAAAACTGGATCCCGACTTACGACTGAAAATAAATTGCCCTTCAGCGACATGTTTTATGAAACTAAGCCTAAAGGTATCGAAAACTAATAAATTAAAAAACTTTTTCAAGAATCAAACTTACTGGGCAAAGAATATCAGATTTGTTTTCGTAAATGCAAAAGTATAAGAAAACTTTATAGCATAAATTATATCGCTGACTCGTCTTGTCGCCGAGACTGCAACTGATACTGTGATAAATTTACGGAACAAAAGAGCGTTATTTTCGTTGTACGGAATTTACATGAATAAAAGGCAGGGGGGAGCGGGGTCAGTAAGCAATGTGCAGAAAGTAACGCCTTTTCTCAGTTGTGCACATGACGTCAGAGTTCGCGTTGTGTGTCACAGTTTCTGCTGTATTTGATGGAGTACTTTGAATTCTTCCCTCGGAAGTACACAGTCAACAGTGGAAACTTTAATGACTTCGAGAGTGTTTCGGTTCCTACTGTAATTGCGTAGATACTTGATTTGGAACTTAAATAGTTATCGGACTGTGGACAGAGGAATCAACATGGCGTTAGCCAGCTTTATGGTTTGTCCTATGAAATAATCAGTGCAGAATATACTAGTGATTGTGAAAATTAATTTTTACAATGCCAGGCTGTGCTGTTACGGTCTGTTCTCCCTACAACCGGAGCAAGAAAGGGAACTGAGATAATGTGTTTCCCGTGTAATGAAATATTACAAAATCGTGGCTGTCCAAATGTTATAGGAAATACTCTCACCAAGTAAGAAACATATTAATAAGGATACATTTACGCATGACAATGTTTCTTCTGGCACAGATAAAGTTACTTTGATGAATGCTCTAGCGCCGTTAGAAAGAAGGAATGCTGCTCTTACAGGCAAGTGTGTGCAACGTCGAGCACGTAATAAAGATCTTCGGAGTCAGTTGCCAAGAACACGACTTCTGCGCGGGAAAGAAATTAATAAGAGGGCTCTTGTACGTAATGAATGGAAAAAATATCTTCAATATCTTCACCTAATGAAATGAAAAATTTATTAAATGACTCATAAAAGCTTCGATGCAGCAATTAGGACATTCGCAAAGCAATTACTCTGCCATGCTACATTGTGGAAATGTCATAATTTTCTGACGGAAAAGAAATTGGGTATCCTCTACCGCCAGTGTCGGCGTTGAGGGCATGGATAAACCGCTCTTTTAGCTGCAGTCCTGACATCTTGACATGTGTTTTAATTATGATGAAAATGCAGGCTAAAACATTCACCGACAGGGAACGTGCTTGCGCTTCGTGTTTTGACAAAGTGAACACTGACAGCAGGAGCTGCTATGATCAACAAGAGGACAGGGTGTTAGGACCCCACAGTAATGTTTTACATGTTGTGGCGCGTGGTCTGTTCGAAAGTTGGAAACAGCCTGTTTATTTTGATTTTCCTATACACATGACAGTTGTCCACTTGAATGAAATTATTGTCGCCTTAGCCAGTAATTCGTGTAAGGTTGTAGCTTGTGTAGCAGACATGGGAACAAAAAACATTTTCGTTTGGAACCAGTTGGCGTGACGCTCATAAACAGTTGTTTCCCTCATCCTAGCGGCACACGGAGACGTGTGTGGGTGTTCGCTGATTTCCCACAGTTGTTGAAGCTGTTACGGAATTATTTGCTGGATGAAGGCATTACTGTAGAAAACAAAGCAGTGACGAAATCCGTGTTCGAGAGACTTTTGGCTTTAGGCGCTGGCGATATGGAAATGTTCCCAAAGCCAACTCAACAATACATCACTGTTAAGGACAGAGACCGACAGAGAATGTGTTTAGAAGCCGAATATCTGTGTCACACAACTTCTTACGGCCATCGGTATTTAATGCCACAAGGAGGACACGCTAGTGACTTCATATAGCTGGTCAGTGATACTTAGATGTTCCCAGTTCAAGGACCTTCAAAAGTAGGAAATCTCTGCCACGAGGATCGGAATTCATTTCGAAGTACAAGACCAATGTCTGCACAAGTTTTACAAATGCTGTGAGAGCATGCACGTTGGGTCGTCAATACATTTGTTGTCTTTTCAGGAAGGATTCATGAAATGTATTCGGTCAGTTTGAGGTATATTCAGTGACTTAAGAGAATACGATGTCAAATATATACTTACTGCCAGGCAGATTCATGACTGTCGGAAAAACTTCTTTTCTCTTGTAGGGGGGCCTGGGACATTATTATGACCATCCAACTTCAGTATATGTAAAAATAGACTAAGGCTATTATTGTTAAGTGCTAATGCTGTAGTTATTCCTGTATCTACTGCTTCTTTTGTTGAACCTGATGAAGCGGGAACATTGATGAACACAGCAGTGTTCAGCAGCATTCTTCCCGATATGTCTGAACCACTGTCAATGGTTGAAGGGCAGAAAGAAATTAACGTGATACAAATGACTGCAGAAAACTATGAGAGGTCCTCAGTATTCGTGGTTTCGGACGGTAACGTGTAGGGACTTCGGTACCTTGCCGGATATATACTTATTTTGTAAATAAAAAATGTTCAAATGTGTGTGAATTCCTAAGGGACCAAACTGCTGAGGTCATCGGTCCCTAGACTTAGATACTACTTAAACTAACTTATGCTAAGAACAAGCCACACACCCATGCCCGAGGGAGGAATCGAACCTCCGGCTGGAGTGGCAGCGCAGTCCGTGACATGACGCCTCGAACCGCGCGGCCACTCCGCTGTCCGTATGTCGGTACGTACATTTTTGACAGAACCGTTGTATATAGAGTGTAGTTGCGTGAGATATTATGTCTGTAAACATCTCCCGAACTTTTTCATGGCGTTACAAGACTATTGTAACGAATGTGTTTGCATATTTAAAACACTGCTTGGTAGCTTCATTGCAGAGGAGAACTGGTAAGTATTCTTTTTATCTATAAAATCGTAATTTACAGCAATTACGGTCTTATTCAAATTTATTTCAGTGCGCTTAAATTAATAGTTTCTGATTTGAGTCAACGTTTCGCGTTTAAAGTGTGTGTCAGAGTGGTTGTGATCTGACATTTAACCGATGCGTAAGGCATAAGTTACGATAGAATATAACTCACAACTTTTAACTGTAACATTTGAGCGGCAGAATAGCAATTTAAACATCTAAATTCTGGTATAAACAAAATCTTTCGCCAAACTAGCATGCCGTGTCATCAGCTTGTGAGCACCTGCTTCCACGCTGAGCTGACGTCACAAACCCAACCAATGGCAGAGCTGAGTGCTTATTGCCCACCCTTATTATTTACTATCTTTTATAGAAGATTTACGTAAGTACACTGCGCAACAAAATTACAGGATCACCTTTACGAAAGCCCGTAATTGTCCCCCAATTGCGACGTATAAGTCCGAAATTTGGCTCAAAGGTGCCCACAGATTATCCCTGGAATGGCGCAAAAGCGTGGTGCACTGCGACGTCACCCTCGAGACATGCGAAAAATAGGACACAGTTCAGAAGATCATGTGAAATGTATGTTGGGGTAATGACGTCACACTGACACCAAGTTTCATCACTTTTCTGCACAACGCAACCGTGGGCGTATTACACTGTAGGGAGGTCGTCATACCCACTGTTAGCCACCCTTCACGCAGTTTGACGCTTCTGCACCGGTGAGGGGGGGGGGGTGGGGGGGGGGGGCAGAACCGCGACACCGAGCGTTGGAAACACACGGTTTTATTATGAGTGGCACTCCCCCTGATCACGCCACAGGAGGTCGCAAAACAGGAACACTGGAAAGGCGTAAGCACCGTTTCCTGCTTCGGTTCACCTCCAAATTTTGCCAAATGGTTTTGAACGGTCCCTAGTGGTTCCAACATGTGCACAAGAGCAAAAATTGTGGTCGCGCTATACACCAAATTGGTGCGGTCACGTTCAGTGGGGGTGCAGCCCCACAATGTCCTCAGAGTTTAGGTCAAAATGTTCGGGGCCCTCAGCCGTGTCAAAGATTGTCAAGAATATGATCCTGTTGCTAACCACACTGCGAGCTATCGTTTTCGTTAATGTACCGAAATCAACGTTCCAAGGAAAAAAGTGATTTCATTGACGCCCTTTATGCCATTCCCTGAAGTCATTTCGTGCCGATTTCGAGAGCCTGTGTTTCTGGAATGGTTTCGTCAGCTATCCATAGGTTTAAACGCTGGGTACCGCTGTTCCGACCTCCATGGCAGAGGCGTCAAAAGAAGTGCTAAAATGAGTGTAGGACGGGGTGTGACACTTACACGACGGCGCTGAGCAGAATTGTGGTGAAATATGATGCCAGTATTATATCATTAAGCCCATCTTCCAGCTGTCAAGATCTTTTGAGCCGCGCCCTTTTTTTCGCATGTGTCGACACCTTGCTCAAAATGGCTCTGAGCACTATGGGACTTAACGTCTGAGGTCGTCAGTCCTCTAGAACTTAGAACTACTTAAACCTAACTAACCTAAGGACATCAGACACATCCATGCCCGAGGCAGGATTCGAACCTGCGACCGTAGCGGTCGCGCGGTTCCAGACTGAAGCGCCTAGAACCGCTCGGACACTCCGGCCGGCGCACCTTGCTGTATGACGCACCGCCGAGCACGTAGGTGACGTCGCACTCCGCCACGCTTCTCTTGGGTTGATCTTGGGGAAAGGACCAAACAGCGTGGTCATCGGTCCAATCGGACGTGGGAAGAATGGGGAAGGAAATCGTCCGTGCCCTTTCAAAGGAACCATCCCAGCATTTAGCTGAAGCGGTTTAGAGAAATCATGAAAAACCTAAATCAGGATGGCCGGACGCTGATTTGAACCGCCATCCTCCCGAATACGAGTCCAGTGTACAAACCATTGCTCCAACTCATTCAATCACGCTTTTGAACCATCACAGAGGAAGATTTTACGCGCCTTTCGGGCAAATTTCAAACTTATGCAGCAGAATAGGAGACTATTACGGTGTCGTCTTTTAATTCTGTTGCGCAGTGCAGTTTATGCTACTGAAATTGACGTGATAGTGATGAGCGAAACTTCTATTTTTAACATCAATTACTACATAAATTTTGAATTGGATTGGTGTGAATATCTCTACTGTAACACATTGGTAAAAGTGTGCAGTTTATACACTCATGCTCATAAATTAGGGACAATTGCAGAATGTGGTGTCACACAAGGTGGTTCTACACAAAACTGGCGCTAATAGCATAGGCACATAGGGAACACGCACGACACAGATCTGTAAGTCCACGGTATTGGTGATAAGTTGAGGAAACCGTCCCGAAACACATGTGCTACAAAACGCCACTGTTTCTATCGCATGTACCCCGACATCAGTATGGGATATGATCACCATGCACAGGTACACAGGCCACACAACGGGTTGTCATACTCTAGATCAGGTGGTCGAGCAGCTGCTGGGGTATATCCTCCCATTCTTGCACCAGTGCCTGTCGGAGTTCCTGAAGTGTCGTAGGTGTCTGAAGACGTGCAGCGATACGTCGACCGAGAGCATCCCAGACGTGATCGATGGGGTTTAGGTCTAAAGAATAGGCAGGCCACTCCATTCGCCTCATGTCTCCTGTTTCAACGTACTCCTCCACGATGGCAGCTCGGTGGGGCCATGCGTTATAATCCATCAGGAGGAAGGTGGGACCCACTGCACCCCTGAAAAGGCGGACATACTGGTGCAAAATGACCTCCCAATACACCTGACCTGTTACAGTTCCTCTGTCAAAGACATGCAGGGGTGTACGTGCACCAATCAATCCCACCCCACACCATCAAACCACGACATCCATACAGGTCTCTTTCAAGGACATTAAGAGGTTGGTATGCGGTTCTCGGTTCACGCCAGATGGAAACCTGGCGAGATTCACTGTCCAGACCATACCTGGACTCTTCCTTGAACATTACCTGGGACCACTGCTCCAATGACCATGTACTGTGTTCTTGACACCAGGCTTTACGGGCTCTCCTGTGATCAGGTGTCAGTGGAATGCACCTTTCATGTCTCCGGGCGAATAAACCATGTCTGTTCAGTCATCTGCAGTCTGTCGGTCTGGAGACACCTGTTCCAGTGGCTGCAGTGAGGTCCCGAGCACGGCTACGTGCAGTACTCCGTGGCCGTCTGCGGGCACTGATGGTGAGATATCGGTCTTCTTGTGGTGTTGTACATTGTGAACGTCCCGTACTGTAGCACCTGTACACGTTTACTGTCTACTAGAGTCGTTGCCATAATCTTAAGATCAGATTTTGTGCTACACGGAGGGCCCGTGAAGTAATTTACCCCTCATCACGTCATCAATATGTTGAGCTATTTTCAACACACAGTCGCCATTAGCACGTCTGAAAACGTCTGCACACTTACTCGCTGCATCGTGCTCTGACATGCTCCAACACACCTCTACGAATGTGGACTGCTGCCAGCACCACCGTACGACGACCGCAGGTCAAATGCACCGCTTGGCCATACCTCAAAGTGATTTAAGCCCGCAAACCGCCCACCAGAGCGTTGTTTCACGATGTATCAGCATTATCCTTAATTTATGAGCATGAGTGTCATTTTCACAGTGTGATAAACTTCAAAGGCATTTAAGTTTCTTAACACAATGGAAGAAACTTCATTAGGCTTGAGACAGTACTGTTAAACAGATAATTGCGCTTGAAAAAAATTCCGTAACCATATATCCAGTTGTGGTAATTGCTGATTACTGTTATCTCTTTAAATATACCAATATGTATGAGCATTCCATTTAGAATCACAGAATCTATGTTAAAACAGTAAGTCAGATAAGTTTAACACCAACCAGTGACTGTATGTACAATATTTCTATCATAGTGCAGATCTTGTATTATGTACGATAGCAAACAGGGATCGGTCGAACTACAAAGTAGCACTAACAGGTAAATCAAATGTCTACAGTGACAATACAACTGATCATACTTCTTTATCCAGAGTTATTTATACTAAATTACAAATCGTACTTGGATATCAGAGTGACACAATGCAAAAAGTCTGGCGTAGTCAAATGTTATAAATGTAGATTATATGTCATACCTCACGAACCACTTAATCTTCTACCCTACTCCATTCCCTGGGTGATACAACCTGCTGTCTCCAAGGAGATAAATCAAATGATACACTGAGAAATTACTGATTCATCCACCAACTGCAGTGCCATAGTGGTTTCGGTGGTAACCAAACCAGGTGGAAAGATTCGATTTGTATTTGATCCCAGAGGCATCCTTAATATCTTCGTGCCAGTGAGGACAAAACCTAAGAAGTTAGAAGAGCAGCTACAAACCCTTCACAGTACAAAATATTTGAGCAGCATCGACCTGAGAGATCTTACTGGCAAATTCATTTAGAGAAGAATTCACGAAAACACATGACCCTTGTTTTTGTTGGTAGGAGTTACTAATTTACAGTTTTACCATCTGGCCTTTTAGTCAGCTCAGGCATATTTTTAGCAGCCCTGGACAAGATACTTGGCCTTGAACTACTGAAACCAGTAACGTTTTCTGCGGGCAACCTGTTAGTGGGCATGGCCACCTGGGAAGAGTGTGTTGCTCTTGTCCATAGGGCACAATAGTCCTTTAGGGAAACAGGCGCTACTGCTAATTTGCAAAAGTCTAGGTTTGAGCAGGCTGAACCTAAAATATCTAGGGCATATCATTAACCAGAAAGAAATTTTCCCTGACTGAGACAAAATTATAAATATCAAAAATTTTTCGTGTCCTCAGAATTTAAAGCATTTCAAAACTTTTCTAGGCCTGTGATCCTGTTATAGGCGTTTTGTGAATGACCAGGCTTTTTACAGTGCTGAGTTAAACAATCTATTAAAGAAGAATGTACAGTGGCATTGGTCACCTGTGTGCCAAGCGGCCTTCAATAAAATCAAGTCCAGCTTGTCTGAGTGATGGATGTTGTTTCATCCAGACACGACCCTAGACTATTGTCTAGATATTGATGCCTTGAAAGTAGGGATGGGATGTCACCTATTTCAGACCAGGCAGGTGGATGGTAAGATGGTTGTAAAAAAACCGTGTCTTAAACAGTTGTGCATATGCTCTCCATGACTGAACCAGAGGCATTACAGTCGTGTGAGCATTTATGTGTTTCTAATATTATTTAGCCAGACACCGTATAAAAGTGTCTAGTGACCAGAAATTGTTAAGTTTCCTGCTTAGTTGCAGACTGCTACATCTGCATTTACTACAGTGGTCACTGTCACTGCAAGGATACAACTTCGAGCTCATATGTGGTAAAGGAGCTAACGATGTGGTGGCCAAAGCATCGTTGCGGCACGCATTAGGATCGAAAAATCTCATATTTAATGTAGATTATGAAAATGATGTCCAGATGTTAGTGAGGCAAGATGGCCATGCTCCAAAGATACAACCTTAAACTTCGCAGGAACATGTCTGATTTGCAAAAAGCTGATCCTAATTGGTACAGCATAAACGAAAAACTTTTCGATGCAAATCATGCACATCTCGCATTCCACTATTTACTGGAACATAGTGTTCTATGCTATAGGAGGAATCCAAATTGTGAGCAACGATGAGAGTGCATTCTACCGAAAAATTGATTTGGTGCAGAATCTTGAAATGTGCAAACAAACTCAGTGAGCTCTGCTATTTTCCTTCTATGCAGCGTATAGTTCAATAAACTATCAGGGCGTTCGTTGTTTGTCAAAAACCCAAGATGTCAACTTTTGCCGCAAGGGAGTACTGCATACTACTGTATCCAATGTAACTGGTCGCTATTCACACATACAGGCCCCTTTCCCGTTTACGTGCTGGTGCATGCTATATGACAGATGTTAGATGTTTTCACGAAGTATGTCTGGAATGTAACTAGCACGTCAATTACTCTATGCATACAGACCGACTACTTTGCGAGAATTGGGAAGCCTGAGGCACTACTCTCACACAGTGAAACAACATTTACAAGCCGAAAATGAAGAAGATTCCTCTGGAGCAATGGAAATAGCAAATGCTCATTTCAAGACAATATCCCAAATCTAAGCCCATGGAAGGGGGCACGTATATGGCACAGGAATGAGTACAGACACAATGGGTAGATAATCTAGATGCCTTTGAGAAGATCATAAACAATTTTCTTAACTCGACGACAAGATACACATCTTGTGGTTTATTATTTGACCAACTAGAGGATAATGAATAGTGTACACCTAGTGCTAAAATAGTGCAAGGTAGACAATTTTGTACCGACAAGGTGTGACGAACTCCAGTGAAGTTTTCTGCAAGAACAACCCAGAGAAAATTTCACTATGACAGGAAGGTCACACATATTAGGGATTATAAGCTCAGAGACCTAATCCTGGCCTGAAGGTACCCTAAGTATTCCCTCACTGAAAGAAGTATCAAGAAATGGGAATTCTAATGGGCTGGACCATGAAAACAATACGAATTCATTTCCCGAAACATATCCACTAAGCTCTGCAGGTACTGAAAGGCTTCATAGTTTATGTTTTTACCAGGATATGAAAGCTTTTTATAAATAAACTGACGTGTAGGATACTATCTTGGTTCTAACAATACGGCTTTTTGTAAGAAGGAAAGCCGTTGGTTGGGAACCAGGTATAAGCCCTTTACGTTATTCTGTTACGGTTTGTTCCCGATATGGGAGTGTTTGTGCTCTTGAACAGCTTACTTATGTCATCGGAAAACACACAGATCTTGAAGAAGCTTCCATTACCCGAGTGCATCCTTTATATAGGTACACACATCAAAAAAAGTTTTGCGTCACCTCGGTTCGAAGAGTTCCGAAGCCTGTACAGAAAACTGGAATAGAGATCAACACCATCATCCGCCATATTTATTGTTCATAAATACCACACATTGCATGTTGTACCTCCATACAGCGAGACCGTCAGAGGTGGTGGTCCAGATTGCTGTACACACCGGTCCCTCTAATACCCATTCGTCGTGGCATACTATCCACAAGTTCATCCCTCAGAGTGGTTGGTGGGTCACGTCGTCCATAAACAGCCCTTTTCAGTCTAACCCAGGCAAGTTCGATAGGGTTCATCTTTGAAGAACATGTTGGCCACTCTAGTCAAGCCATGTCGTTATCCTGAAAGAAGTCATTCACAAAATGTGCACGATAGGGGTGCGAACTGTCGTCCATGAAGACGAATGCCTCGCCTATATGTTACCAATATGGTTGCACTATTGTTCGGAGGATGGCATTCACGTATAGTATAGCCGTTACAGCGCCTTCCGTGATCACCAGCGGCGTACGTCGGCCCCACATAATGCCATCCCAAAACAGAAGGGAACCTGCATCTTGCTGCACTTGCTGGACAGTGTGTCTAAAGCGTTCAACCCGATCGGGTTACATACAAACACGTCTCCAACAATTATGCGGTTGAGGGCATATGCGACACTGATCCGTGAAGAGAACGTGATGCCAGTCCTGAGCGGTCCATTGGGAATGTTGTTGGGCCCATTTGTACCGCGCTTCATGGTGTCGTGGTTGCAAAGATGGACGTCGGCAGCGAAGTTGCGCATCATGCAGCCTATTTCAGACAGTGAGTCGTAACACGACGTCCTGTGGCTGCACGAAAAGCATCATTCGACATGGTGGCGTTGCTATTAGGATTCCTCCAAACCATAATCCGTAGGTAGCGGTCATCCACTGCAGTAGTAGCCCTGAGCGAGGCATGTCATCGAGAGTATCGACAGTATCTTCTCCATGTCAGAACAATATCGCTTTGGTTCACTCCGAGACGCCTGGACACTTCATTTGTTGAGAGCCCCTCCTGGCACAAAGTAACAATACGGACGCGATCGAACCGCGGTATTGACCGTCTAGGAAATGTTGGACTTCAGACAACAGGGGCCGTGAACCTCCTTCATGGTGGAATGACTGGAACTGGACTCCCTCCGTCTAATAGGCGCTGATCATGCATGGTTGTTTACATCTTTGGGCGGTTTTAGTGACATCTCTGAACAGTGAGAGGAACTGAGTGCGTGATACAATATTGACAGTCGACGTCTGTCTTCAGGAGTTCTGGGAACTGGGGTGATGCAACATTTTTTTTTTTTTGACGTGTGTACACAGTTTCTTTAATATTTATGTGTCCTCCTGTATGGTTTAGATGTATGGTATATTTGTGTGTGTTAGCAAGTAAGATAATGTGATTTTCTTCATGCTAAGATGCTAAGATAAATATATTCCATTATTATAGTTATGAACCTAACTTATTATCGAGTTGGACTAGTCATCTCTCAGGAAATCTGTACTGTGGAAAGAGACCACAGAGGATTAAGATAACTTTATTACTTGTAACCGTCACGTATATGCAACGCTGATCAATTGCAGTTGTGTTCCAGTTCGAAATGGTTATCTGTCCTGTCCAAAACGGACGTTATTGTGTCCTGTATTGCAACTTAAATTTTCGTGAATGTACGCAGGGCGGAGTTTGCTCTTTGAACGACTGGTGGCGTTGCCAGGACAAAAGCCATGATTGTCCGTATTCAACTGGAGACAGTGTACCATGATAGTCAGTAGGAGTCTTCCTACTAGCAAAGAACGACCTCTATCCGAAGGGGATGATGTGAAGTTACAACTTGGTTAGGCCTGATTGCTCATTTAAGTTATGTTTGTTTTCCTGTGTTCATGTTTTGTTACGTACACATGTTAAGGGGAGCCGGAGGTGCCTATATTGCCCATGTTAAAATCACAAAGTTTGAGGAACATTTATGAATAAAGTACCAAATAGAAAAATTTGAATTTTTTTTTACGTATAGAGTGGTTTAGTATTGCAGTTATGACAGAGGGATTTTGGAGTATCTTATCTAGTTTCCTTCCAATTATGTTTTTTATTAATGACCCAATTTTTTACAAATAATTGCTTTATAATTAAACTGAAATGAAACTACTGAACATATTGCCAAATGGCTGTGTTACAATGTAAGTTTGACCACTAGGAGTGCTGTATAAAAATTTCATCTCTCTAGCTTGAGTGGATTTTGAAAAAATGTTCCTTATATTCGAAAAATTCTAATTTACGGGAAATGGCTATCAAAGTTTCTCAATACATTCCTGCACTTAGGATGGATTATCAGGGTCTTCTTCTTCATCCTCCAAAAACTTCCTCTTCTGTCTTCTTTTCTGGCCTGTTGTTCCATCATACTTAATGTGCCTTTCTCTTCTTTCTGCTCCTCTTATCCTTTCTCTGTCAATATTTCTTAGTGCTCGTACAGTGTTCACCCCAGCTGTAAATCCTAATGCCTTCAGAACTTCATACTTCACACTGTTCCCTTGGTTGTAGGTTGCTATTGCATCATAAATGCCAAAGTGCAGTGTTTTTATGCTTACAAACACCCTTTTAGGAATCACTTTCCAAATCAAATTGTTTACGCTCTCATTAGGATTCTGCGTCTTTCCGTGTAGACATTTGTGTAACATTTCTGGCTGTGCTAAGTCATGAAAAATTGGTTTTATTGTTCCCTCCTGATTGTTGTACATACCGCATATTACCCGCTTTACACAAGAAGTATAATACCACCAACAACAGGCGCAACACTGAACTAATTCGAAACGGTAAACAGCAAAGAGACGATTTTCCGCGCTCTTATTCATTGTAGTATCGCAACTTGGTATTAGTGTTAATTTTCTTTTCCCTACGTTCTTCCTCTTCTTATATACACGGTTACTAAAACGTGGCATCGTAACAAGAACAAAAGTGTACGACAATATTAAATGGAGCAAGATGTCCGAAATTCTGAGGAAAATAGGAGTAAGCTGTAAGGAAATTCGGTAATATTTGTCACAGAAAACAATGTAGACAACCCTTGCACACTCGCTGTATGCGTAACATAAGGCGCTGTTTGCGTAACAGGCCGAGAAAATCCCAAGCAGTTCGCCAGGAAGTCACGAGAGGGTGTTAGATGCATTCAACGGCCGCCCATTTCCCCTGCAGGCGTGGTGGAAAATGATAATAACTCCACTTCTAAGGTGAGTAGAACAATAATTCAAAGTTTAAATTAAAGAGGAATGTTCCAATTAATTTTCGGTAGCAAAAAAAAAAAAAAATCGTAATTTTTTGGATCTGACCACCTCCGGCTCCCCTTAATCATTATGCTTGCGTTTTGGGCGGAACGTTTGTATTGATAAAAGTGTGTCGGGGCCCGTCATATTCACTTTCACGGGTACTCATTACGCCTCGTGTCATACGGGCCTGCATTAGCTAATTGTACTGACAGTGTGAAATGTATAAAACTTAGCCTATTTGGACGACGTGGTTCGCTGTGTGAGGTTTGTAGATTGAAGATTTTCTGGAAGTACACTTTCGGCTGTGAACTTGCAAACGCTTTCCAGGACGACGTATTTAATCAGTGGCCATGTAATTATAGCCGCGATTCCACCTGCCGCACAGAAGGCTGAAATTATCAGTATCCAGAACAGTATTGTGTGTTAGCTGCTTTTGCAAATTAGCCAGGGTGTGTTTACGCAGTAGAGGTTGGTATTACGCAGAAAATGGCTGTGAGAGGTGCGCTGTTGGTTCACATCCTCTGGTGAACATCAAAATGACAAGATACTTTGAACTGTTTGCGTTCATGGCAGCAATGAAACCTCAAGATAATATTAACGTTCGAGAAGGCCGCTACAGATTTATTTGTGACTAGATGAAAAAGACCCACTTCGTATGGTTTTTATTTTCATTTGTTTTCTGCGAACATTCTAGATCACTCGATAACATTCGGGAACATAGTAAAATGAACATTCGAGAAAGTTATATACGCCACGCCATAAGGTTATCTCGATTATACAAGAATTCTCTCCAGACTTTTACATCCACTGAAGTATTAAACAATACCAGAATTTGAAATACAGCACTCTGCCAACCATTCTTTATAGAACTCCGAGAACATTCAGAAACAGTCGTCAACTTTGAAGAAAAATTCGGGAACTTTCTAGAACATTCTAAAATATAGAACATTAGAGAATATTTTAGAACTTTCGAAAACGTTCGTTAACATTAAAAAAATACCATAAAAGCTCGACAACATAAAATATTTTAAGCTCTTCCCCTTAAAATGTAAACTTACGCGAATAAGGTGTAAGGTATCCAGGTGATACTGGCGACAACCTCTTCAAAGAATCATATCTCCAGAAACACAAGGGCTACAACAGCACAACTACCATAGGACACAAGAGTAGAGCCTGCCACAAAAACCACTGATGGGCGGTAGATGGCTTACATATATTCCACAAAAATTAACCTTTCAATACAGATATTATAAAACTATACGAAATCATCATAATCTCAACAGAGCTGTAACGAGGTAACAAGCGTTATGGGATAGCGACATGCACATATACAGATGGCCGTAGTATCGCATACACAGGGTATAAAAGGGCAGTGCGTTGGCGGAGCTGTAATTTGTACTCATGCGATTCGTGCGAAAAGGTTTCCGACGTGTTTACGGGCGCACGGCGGGAATTCACAGATATTGAACGCGGAATGGTAGTTGGAGTTAGACGCATAGGACATTCCATTTCGGAAATCGTCGCAGAATTCCATATTCCGAGATAAACAGCGCGGAGAGTGTGCCGAGAATACCAAAATTTATGCATTACCTCTCCTCACGGACAGCGCAGTGGTCATTTGCGTAGAGTTGTCAGTGCTAACAAACAAGCAACACTGCGTGTAATACCCGCAGAACCTAATGTGGGACGTACGATAAAGGTATCTGTTAGGACAGTGCGGCGAGGTCTCTTGTTAATTGGCTATGGCAGCAGACGATCGACGCGATTGCCTTTTCTAACACCAAGTTCTAGGCTCGTGTCCATATCGGTTGAACCCTAGATGACTGGAAAACCGTCGCCTGGTCAGATGGGTCCCAATTTCAGTTTGTAAAGAGCTGACGGTAGTGTTCAAGTGTGGCACAGATCCCTATGGAGCCATGGACCCAAGTTGTCAAAAAGACACTGTGCGAGCGGGTGATGGTTCCATAATGGTCTGGGCTGTGTTTACACGGAATGGACAGGGTCCTCTGGACTAACTGTACCGATAATTGACTGAAAATGGCTATATTCGGCTGCTTGGAGCCGTTAAAGAACTTCATGAAATTTTTTTTTATGACAATGCACCACGTGACCCGTAAACCGTGATTTTTACTTTCAAAATCTTTTCTTAAAGAATTTAATTTATTTACTCACGATTCATCAAGAACATTAACACATTTAATCACACTATGTGAGCGTGGAAGTAGTTACCAATGGGTAACTGATGACAGAAATTTAAAAAAAAATTTTTTAATAAATGGAAATTTTATTCCTAAAAGCCCCTTTTTTTGAAACAGATTTAAAATTATAATCAGATAGTACCCTGTCAATATCAAGTTACAATTTATTCACAGGCAGAAATAACATTTTTTTTATAGTATGAGCTCTCGGACTGAGAATCTTGCCGCTCCCTTTTAACACGGCCGTAGTCACGACCGCTCATAACAACCTCTGAAATACTACACTGGTGCAAATATCCAACACACCAGATTACTTTAAACTAAAAATTTTAACAACTCACACAAACACATAAACTATGCACCCCGTAAGAGGGATGGAAATGGTACAAAACGTTCACATAAAAAATTATTTGCCACCGAAGGTGCAACTTGTTTTTAAAAGAACTCTTACTGTGGAAGGGTGGCAACTTTATATACTAAACTGACCATTTAAATAAAACCCATGAAATGCAGTCTTACATAAAATGTACAAACATGCTCTACATTACACATATACCACCTATCAAGATGATAGGCAAGATGAAAACATAATTCAGGAATTCGGCCTTTACGCCTTAAGCAATAAATACGTTAACACCGAATCCGACAAACACGAGAGAGCTATTAATGTACGGTAGACCGACAGACAGACAGACAGACAGACACTAACTGCCTAACAAATGCGGACGAGAGACAGAGGAGCAAGCTGGGGACGAGAGACTGACCAAGAAAACAAGTAGCATTTAACAAGTAAATGAAACAACATATGAGCAATCACTTAACTTCTAATAAACTGCGGTTTCTGGCGAAGACCTGGCGCAGCACCCCCAAAACGCTCTCCCGAACCGTCCGCTGCCAGCTGCTTCAACGGACGCAGGAAGGCGCGCCGATCTCCCGTCTCACGGCGTCGCAGCTCCCGCCGGCCAGACCGATATCGTGGGTTGACTCCTGTTGCTCTCGTGTCGGCCGCGAAGCCACTACCCCTCGCTATACGGCGCGGCCCACTGGACTCACGTGGAGACCTCACACGCGCCGACGCTCAAGACGGACAAGTCATCTTGTGTACCAGTGCGCGACCGACCAACCGATCGATCCAACCGCCAATGCCCACTGACTGAGCAAACTCGAGCAGACTGGCGGCCTAACACATACTAGCACTCCGGACGACAGACAGGCACTAACCGCCTCACCAATGCGGACGAGAGACAGACCCAGACTCACTTGGCTGACCAACTGACCAGACTCCCTCAGACTGACCCAGACTCCACTCCGACTGGCTTTCTGCCGAGATTATAGAACCCCTTAAGTGCACGTGAACAGGCAACCTTTCCCCTTTCCCACCAGAGGGATACATCAAAGCTGCGATTGCGACTGCGGCGCCACCGCCAGAAACGGAGGGCGACTGCTTCACACAACGCGCTGCGGCGCGCTCTTCAAAAGAGCAATTTTACCACGGCTCAAACGGGACACAGTTGTTCGATGTTGGCTTGAGGAACATTTGAAGGATTAAAGAGAATGGTGAGGCTACCCAGACCGCCAGACGTGAATCCAACCGAACATTTATGGGACATAGTCGAGGGGCCAGTTTGTGAACAAAATCCTGCACCAGCAACACTTTCGCAATTATGGACAGTTACAGAGGAACCATGGCTCATTATTTCTGTAGTATACTTCCAACGACTTGTTGAGTCCAGGCCACCTCGAGCTGCTGCTCTACAACGGGCGAAAGGAGGTCCGACACAATATTAGGAGCTGCCCCGTGACTTCTCTGACCTCAGCATATTTAATTTAGTGAAAAGAACCTTCGCCTTGTTTTAGCTATATTTCGTACTCAATTAACTTAGTCTATTATTACCTTACGAATTACATTTGTCATCTTGGTATTTGGTTAACAGATACATAAATTCTTTGTGTTTTCTATCCCTAAAACAAGCTACATATAAGTGACCGTGAGAAAAGCACAAGTCTTTCAATTTAATACCACAACATCTTAACGTTTGTATTTGTGCCTTATTTATAGTGACACTAAATGCTACGCGCACTGGAATTTGCAGTCTTTTGAACTGAAACAACAGTTCCATAGATATGAGCGGAATCCTCTGAATAAATGGTTTCCTTTATTTTTGCCTGACAGTATTTTTGCTTCAGTTATATTTCTTGACAACTGCTCACAAGCACTTATTGTTTTATAGTATTAGTTGAAAACAGTCTTGGTTGCAACTATTTATCAACTACGTGTTGTTTCACCTTACTTTAGGCATCTTCAGGCTGATCTACATAGAAAACAGAGAACAAATACATCTCTTTACGGATCGCGATTGCGTTGTGCAGGCTTGGATAACTTAAAAGAATGTATAAACAGATCAAATACTAAAAGAGCAAATACCTTAATTTGGTATTTCTTAGGACGATACATTAGACAGTGTAGATAAAGGGCACCGTCGAGTACATCAGGTCAGCATCGCTTTCGTTAGCCTCAGTAAATACTAGAAATGTAAAATAGTTAAACGGATAAGAGAATTCAGCAATGATCGGACACTCAGAAATGCAATCACATTGCAGAAGTCTTATAATAAGGCCTTACCTTTCTAGATGGACGTGACTCCAAGAATGCATAACGCGTTCATTCACAGGAGCAAATAACAGAATAAGATGAGGTTTAAGTAGTTAGCATAATGCATCACAGCGTCGTGTACTGGTAGTGACGCCTAATACAGAATCATATCAATAGGTAGCGCTGCCACGCAGCTACTGCTAAGAATGAGAGATCGTAAACCGGATATACATTGCCACTAAAACTTTCTAAATATGATGCACATAAAACATGAATACGATGGAATTACTAGAAGCAGCACCTGTCCTTTAATTTATCCAAAAATTATGACGGAGTAAAAATGCAAAAGAAGGTGGTAAATTTAAAATATAATACCATGGTGTATAATAAATGACATAGACGCGGTGCCTAAACAGGTATTACGTATCATATATCACTAGAACGAGAACATTACTAAACCAGCACCATAATTTCGGACGAAGAGGCCCACCTATAGCATGCAATACTGCGTCATACGGAGCAAGAACTTATAACTAACAAGAAAATTCTTTTTATAAAAATACCAAAGTAAAATTATTACGCTTGAAAGATACACACCAGCGTGGGAGGAAGACGTAATGCGGGTGAACTTTCATTCCCCTATTTCCATTTTATATTTACGTTAAATGTGTAAGATGTGTAGACATTTGAAGCGACAAACTCATAATATTTTCTAGTCAGAAACCCAAAGGGCTTGGCTAATGTTGAAATGTGTGTGAAATCTTATGGGACTTAACTGCTAAGATCATCAGTCCCTAAGCTTACACACTACTTAACCTAAATTATGCTAAGGACAAACACACACACCCATGCCCGAGGGAGGACTCGAACCTCCGCCGGGACCAGCTTGGCTAACAAGACGACACACGGCCAGAGGGAAAAAGACTCACATTTAGGCAGAAATGAGAGAGCCTTAGGATTACATTAATAACAGCGATTTCATAACTTCTAAATAGGCCTGATTAGCGCCAAATATTTGGTTGTTAAGGAGGGACAAATCTTTGTCCTCCATATGCCTAAAAAGTCTCCTATACAACTTCTCTATTTCCTTAACCAGTCCCACCTTGTATGGGTTCCACACCGGCAAGCTACACAGATCAGCCAGAACAGTATGAACACCTACCTACTATCGTTCTAAACCCGTCCAGGCGATAGCAGCGCCACCTGGCGAGGAAAGGCTGCCAGTCAGACATACGCAATGTGCACGTAGCATCAGTGAGTGTCTAACATTCTGCGTGCTGTCTGTTTGTTCTATATCGTGTCTCCCTACCACTTTCGCGCAACGACGCTCTGAGCGTGTTTTTTAGGGAATTGACTAGTTTGAACCTGGGGCCTGTTGCTGGTAAGGAGACACCAGACCACACATGACATGTAGAGTTCAGAAGAGTTCAGTGAGACTAGCGATGATATAACCAAATACTTAATGATTTCAATGTCAGCTCCACTGCACTTCCTGTAAAATAATCTTAATACTAACTAAATTTAGTGGAAGGAGTTCAAGGCTTCCCTATTTTTAGATAGCTGGTAAAATAACGTCGAAAAAGCAGTTAAGTTTACCATTGGAAATTTTATTCTACTCACAAAACATTGTTTATAAATTGCACTATTGATAAAAGGAAATCTTTTAAAACAGGATGGTAAAAACCAACTGCGTTCAACAAAAATGTGAACGAATATTCCCTGAATGGGTTTCCAAGTTCTACAATGGATCGAAGGATGACCTATGACATATCACATTTATAATCTAGGTTTAAATTAAGTTTCACAAAAGAGAAAACTATCAAAATGGTCTACAGCGACCCTCAATTATCTTTAATTACTTATCTAACTTGTCGTAAATTACAGTGGCTGATGTGGCTTCTCAATAACTATGTAACAGAAAAATCATCGCATTTCAGATTTTTACTTCAAGTGCCAAATGTGAACACCATGAGCTTTAATTGACGATCGACACTAGTATTACGCAAAAAGGGGGTGTAACAGATGAGACTTCTGCGGTTCTGAGTGAAGCTTTATGCGCTGTTATGTGGCATCGCGTGCGTTCATTACCTTGTTGGTGTTCGTCAGGGGGCGGCGGGCAGCACAGCTCCGCTCACCTCACTGTCTCGGAAGCAACTCTCTCCTAACTTCTCCTTACTACAATTTACCAAAGTTGGTTTAAAAAAACTATCTGGCTGTGATTTCATCTGACCAATCAGGGTCTCAATGTTAACCTTAAGCTCTGCCTACAAAAATTCTGTCTATCCAATGAGAAACGTTATACTTTTCGTGGTGGGGCAATGTTTTTAAAGTCTGCAACCTAACAGAGAGGCAAAAAAGTCTCATGCTAAAACTTGCAGCTGGTGTGGTCCTTTTAGTGTTATTGTAAGATCTATACTGTTCTTGTGGAGGGCTCCACCCTTTAACATGGGCTGGGGGGTGGTCCTAGCGTAACAGAGACGCGAAAAAGTCTCACACTAAAACTTGCGGCTGGGGTGGTCCTAGCGGTTAGCTGGCGACGTGGGTGTCCGTCCCTTATCGTAGGGGCTTCCAGCTTAACACGGTTCTGCTCTCGGCTTCTATTCTCGTTTCTCCCCTCGGCACTGCGTCTGTCTCACGGTGGGAAGGTATGACATGCATTTAGGCATTCTTGTGTTAGTCTGTGGTATTCCATTTGCTCATTCGTTACTCGTTTTACTTTGGTTAATTTAATGTCACGATTTATTCGGAGCTATGTGACATACTACTGGATTTGCTTATCATGTCAGGGTTTTCATGGAAGCTGTTGGATTTGCCTGACACCTTACAAGTATGCTGACCGTGTGTAGAATGGGGAAGGCGCTCGATCTATCTGAATTTGACCGAGGGCAGATTGTGATGGCCATAAAGGCTCGGCACGAGCGTTTCGGAAACTGCACGACTTGTCAGATGTTCCAAGAGTGCTGAGGTGAGTGTCTTCAGTACGTGGTGAAACCAAGATGAAGCCACCCCTCAGACGTCGGACATCGTAGGCTGGGTAGACTGCTAAAACAGGACAGGCGGCGAACTGTGGCAGAACTAACACCAGACTTCAATGCTGGGCAGAGAACAAGTGTGCCTGAAGACACAGTGCCCCGAACACTTCTAACAATGAGCCTCCGCAACCAACGACCCATGCATGTTAACACTACGCCTGAAATGGGCACGTGACCATCGCCATTGGACGTTGGTGCAGTGGCAGAGCGTTGCACAGTCTGATGAATCCCGATACCTTCTTCATTACGCCAACCGGAGGGCGCGAATCCGTCATCTTCCACGAGAACAGCTCCTTGACTCCTGTGCTGTGGGACGGAGGCAAGTGGGCGGCGGCTCCATCATGCTCTGGGGGACATTGAACTGGGCATCCATGAGTCCAGTGGACCTCGTGCAAGACGCCAAGACGGGCAAGGAATATCGTACAATTGTTGCAGACCATGTACATCTCTTCATGACGATCATGTTTCCCAACGGCAGTGGCATTTTTAATTAAGATAATGCGCCATGTCACATGACCAAGAGTGTGATAGAGTGGCGAGTCCCAGTCGACGTGATGGCCTCCCAGTTCGCCAGATCTGAACCCGATCGAACACATCTGGGATGTGATGGAACGTAGCGTCAGAGCTCATCGCCCCCTCCCCCCCCCCCCCCCCCCCCCCGAAATTTACGGGAATTAGGGGTTTTGTATGTGCAGATGTCGTGCCAAGTCACTCCAGCGCCCTAAAAAGGCCTCATTGCTTCCGTGTCACGATGTGTCGCTACTGTTATCCGTGTCAAAGGTGGACATATCCGCTATTAGGCAGGTGATAGTAATGTTCTGGCTGATCAGTGTATTTTCAAGTATTGGCCGAACAAGTGTTTCTTAAGCAACTTCCTCTGTGAGTGAACACACTTCTGAGGATTAAAAAAATGGCTCTGAGCACTATGGGACTTAATATCTGAGGTCATCAGTCCCCTAGAACTTAGAACTACTTAAATCTAACTAACCTAAGGACATCACACACATCCATGCCCGAAGCAGGATTCGAACCTGCGACCGTAGCGGTCGCGCGGTGCCAGAGTGAAACGTCTAGAACGGCTCGGCCACATCGCCCGACCTCCTGAGGATTCTTTCAATGATTCTGAGTATGGTATCTGTCTTTCCTACGATTGGTTTCATGTGGTAGTTACACTTCAAATCGCTCTGTATTCATATTCCTACCTACTTAAAAACTGTGACTAGTCCCAATAACGGCTCGGCAATCGGGTAAACATGCAATAGTGGGTCTTTCTACCTATTTATGCCCATCACGTTACATTTGATTACGTTGAGTGTCAACTGTCAATGCTCGTAAGGAATGTCAACCCTTTACGGGTCTTCCATCGTTTTGCTTCAGTTTTGTAGTGTTGGGACTTTATACAACAGCATCATCCACTTGCAGTCTGATGGCGCTTCTAAGGTTATGTACTAGGCCATTTATATATATGCCAGCGGTAATGGTCGTGTAATACTTCCTGAAGTTACGTTTACCGACAGTCTCCATTAGTGCCGCATGCTGTAGCATCTCATTTCCTGGCTGCGCCCGTGTACTCATTTTACGGCTATTGTCGACGACAAGACCAGTAAATGGGGGAAGAAGGGTTTCTTCAGCGTGGAGGCAATGGAATATTCTTCCCCTAATTCTTCTAAATGATTAGTGGTCTGGGAATACGATTCGTTTACTCAAGATCGATTGACTGTGGGTTTTTTTCGACACTCGCAAGGAAATGTGTGACAGATGTAAGAGGACGAAGCACTTTACACACTGTTAGAGGGGACAGGGAGTGGACAATACAAAAAAACTACATTCTGCTTTGGATTCATATTCGTTGTGTGGCCTAGATGTTAAATAATTGCGTAGAGCAGCTTGGAGTTCGCGAAATCGAGGAGTCGGCCGATGGTGGTGTCGTGTGCCCTCTTGGACAGAGGCAGTGTTCTGTAGTGTGTTTCTGAAGTCACTAGCTGGTGATCCTGAGTGACCGACTGAGCTATTTTTCCTGTACAGAAGTTCTTCGAGAATTGCAGTCCTATGAACCAGCGTGGAATTCTGCTTGGGAATGGGTTTGTTCATAAATGATTGTTCTGCTACCAGTCACGATTTTCTTTTATTTATATCTTACACGATGCGTTTCAGGAAATGGTTCCTATTTTGAAGTACGTTTTTCTCTGTGTAATACACCATTATTTTGGTAATATTTTGATGTGTGAAGTTCTGCATTGTTTGGTTGCTTTCTTTTTTGTAACATATTAAAAAAAAACAAGCAGTTTTCAGTTCATTATCGATCTTCATGTACAGTTAGTCGCGAAATTTGGAAGAACTTTTACCGTTAGCTTTCTTGTGGCTCATTTGTGCAGAGTCTCACACGTATTAAACATCACACACAATTTTCTGTGCACGGTATACGTCGAGAATAACAATCTTACATAAACTAACAGTTACAAAAATGCTTTAGATGTAGTCCACACAGATAATGTTATAAGTTTCCCACAAAGTATGATATACTTTCGTACAGAGGATATTTATCTTAACAATCTGTATCATAATTTGCTTATACCTGTTTACAATGGTGCTAATTTCAATGTGTTACTATATTTATTTAAGTATACTATCAAACCACCTGAAGAAACTTAGATTCACTTTCAAGTTTTTCGTTTAATATTTAATCTTCATACTCTCGGTAACTTAAATATATCTCCAGTTCTTTTAATAGATCCATTTTATACCATTTATTTAGTCGTTGAACTACTTTGACATTTTGCTCTACTTTTCCAAATGGGAGTCCTGTATTGTGTACGTGTATGGCTAGTAGTGATGTTGTGTATCTGTTGTGTATAGGCTTTAGTGTGCTCTGTATGCCTGGTGCTGAAATCTCGGCTGACTGTCCTAGGTAAAAATGGCGCGTCACTTTGCAAATTTCAGAGTCAAAGTGTGGATCATGATTATAATTTATGTTATGAGCTGATTTTTGTTGTTCATTAGATGTAGAAAACGATATTTTTACTTTGTGATTATTAAAAATATTTGCAATTTCCTGTGATTCATTGCCAATATATGGGATGCTAGATATACATTACTTTTTGTCTTTTTCTTCTGTGGTGTAGTTTTTTGTTTGGGTCTTTCTTCACTTTGTCTAATATTGTGTCAATCAAGGGAGCAGTTTAATCATTGGCAACTGCATTCTGTTTCACTATGTTTACTTCTTTATAAGTGTTAGTTTACGTATGTTTGTTATTCTCGTCGTATATTGTGCACAGATAATTGTGTGTGAGACTATTCACAAATGGACCGCAAGAAAACTGTAAGTACAAGTTCTTCCAAATTTCGTTACTACCTGTCTATAGGGTGTTCAGAAATTATTCGTTCAAATTAATACAGGAGGTAGAGAAACCATAGCAAATATACTTATTTATGGTACATATGGCGCCCGACGGCAATTTCTGACGCTAGGTACGATTTACGCAGAAAATAGTTTAGCATGCTGCTTGCTGCAGTGGCATTCACAGGAACTGCTCAGGTACGCGGTAACAGGCCAGTTTGCAAGCAGTACATCGTCGGACCATTGACTGTCTTGTCCATTCGAATATTCCTAGCTTGTCGTCAATGGTACCAGAATAGACAGCAATTCTGGCGACGAGGTCTGCTTCTGCTTCCACAACAGATTCATACTCCAGCTGTTTCACATGCCTCCGGAGGAAGAAATCAATCTATGTGAGGTCAGGCAACATGGATGGCCAGGACACAGAACCACTTCGGCAGATCCATCGATTGCCGAAGGTGGCTCTCTGATGATTCCCAACATCAATGTTGAAATGTGCTGGCACCCCATCGTGCTACAAGTACACTCATGCTCATAAATTAAGGATAATGCTGATACATAGTGAAACAACGGTCTGGTGGGTGGTTTGCGGATTTAAATCACCTCGGGGTATGACCATGCGATGCATTTGATCGTTGAACGATGGCGCTGGTAGCAGACTACATCCGCAGAGGTGTGTTGATGCGTGTCAGAGTACGGTGCAGCTAGTAAGTGTACAAACATTTTCAGACGTGCTAATGGTGACTGCGTGTTGAAAAGGCTCAAAGAACACATGTTGATGACGTTATGATGGGTAGAATACTAGAGTGACTGGAGGCTGGTCAAACAAAGCAGGTCGTAGCACGGGCCCTGCGTGTGCCACGAAGTGTGATCTCAAGATTATGGCAACGATTGCAGCAGACAGAAAACGTGTCTGGGCGCTACAGTACGGGACGTCCACAGTGTACAACACCACAACAAGACCGATATCTCACCATCAGTGCTCGCAGACGGCCACGGAGTACTGCAGGTAGCCTTGCTCGGGACCTTACCGCAGCCACTGGAACAGTTGTCTCCAGACACACAATCTACAGACGACTGAACAGGCACGGTTTATTCGCCCGGAGACCTGCAAGGTGGATTCCACTGACCCCGTAAAGCCTGGTGTCAAGAACACAGTACAGTCATTGTAACAGTGGTCCCAGGTTATGTTCACGGACGAGTCCAGGTATAGTCTGAACAGTGATTCTCGCCGGGTTTTCATCTGGCGTGAACCAAGAACCAGATACCAACCCCTTAATTTCCTTGTAAGGGACCTGAATGGAGGTCGTGGTTTGATGGTGTGGGGTGGGATTATGATTGGTGCACTTACACTTCGGCATGTCTTTGACAGACGAACTGTAACAGGTCAGGTGTATCGGGACGTCATTTTGCACCAGTATGTCTGCCTTTTGAGGGATGCAGTGGACCCCACATTCCTCCTGATGGATGATAACGCACGGCCCCACCGAGCTGCCATCGTGGAGGAGCACCTTGAAACAGAAGATATGAGGCGAATGGAGTGGCCTGCCTGTTCTCCAGACCTAAGTCCCATCGAGCCGTCTGGGATGTTCTCGGTCGACGTATCGCTGCACGTCTTTAAACCCCTAGGACACTTCAGGAGCTCCGACAGGCACTGGTGCAAGAATGGGAGGCTATACCCTAGCAGCTGCTCGACCACCTGATCCAGAGAATGCCAACCCTTTGTGCAGCATGTGTACGCGTGCATGGTGATCATATCCCATACTGATGTCGGGGTACATGCGCAGGAAACACTGGCGTTTTGTAGCTCTTGTGTTTCTGGACGGTTTTCTCAACTTATCACCAATACCATGGACTTACAGATCTGTGTCGTGTGTGTTCCCTATGTGCCTATGCTATTAGCGCCAGTTTTGTGTAGTACCACATTGTGTGGCACCACATTCTTCAGTTATCCTTAATTTATGAGCATAAGTGTACATCCTTCGTCTGACATTCAGAGGTACGTCCTCCAGCAGTTCTGGCAACTCATCTTCCACGAAGAAGCGATATCTTTGTCAGTTGAGGCGGAATAGAAGAATGTATGGTTCAGTCAACGTGTCGCTGAGGTCACCGTCCAACACATTAACACCGAATCACTGTTGATGAGCACGAAGTCGAATACCTCATGGATTCACATGTGGCCAAACTTGCAAATTATGGATATTTGAATGTCAGTACACATTCCCAGACAGCGGCACCGACATAACGGTTTATGTCAACACCACTAACTAAATGTTTCCGACATAACGGTTTATGTCAACACCACTAACTAAACGTTTCCAAGCATTACTAGTTGACTTCAGAGACCACATGCTCCCTATTGAAAAGCATATTAGTTTTGATGTTCTCTTTCTCATGCATTAATTTGAACTACTGGTTTCGGTATACCCTGTATAAAGGTCGCTATACAACTAATAATTACGCGGTTAGTAAAGGCAAAAGAACAATGGAGAACCTCGCATATCAAAAACTTTACGAGAAGATAGGTTGTACACAGAGAAAAACGCACTTTGCAATGGGAATCATTTCCAGAAACGAGTCGTGTAAAATATAAGTACGAGGAAATCGTGACTGGTAGCAGAAAAGTTAGTTATAAACAAACCCATTGTTTTCACAGTTGCAGGCTTCACAAACCAGTTTCTGCTTAGGAACATTGCTATTATCTAGGCACCCCTGCCTTTAAGAGACAGCGCACGTGTGTGGTAGGCAGAGATCTTACATCAGTTACAGGGGACAGTAGTTAGCTGGAAGGTAGAATTCTGGTGAAGGAGACCGACTTGACGAGGTTAAATGGAGGCCAATAAATTAAGATTAAATTTTCGTGGAAATTAGAGAGTGATTTTTTGTATGACTTCCTTTGTTATTGATATAGGAATGTGTTCTTGAGTTGTGTGAACATTATTGGCAGAAGTTGTTAGGTGCCGTCTGGAGGTAGTGAACGCACTGTACGAGACGAACATATTGCACTCCAGTAGTCGGATTCCGGAATCTGTCTTGAAGTAGTGGGGAACTCCGGGCCTATTAAATATTGACTTTGCAATTCTAAGAAGTTTAACGCTGTGTCGCGGGTCAAAGCGGTACTGCCGACCTTTGTTTGCACTAATTTTTGTAGGTCAAGCAGGGTAGAAAGTTAACTGGGGTCCGCCAACAAAGATTACGGATTAATCTGCCGAGCAGTAAGTTTCATAATTTACCTCGCGTGCTACTCATCGCCAAGAGGGCGTGAATTCTGGCCACGGCATGTAAACTCAGACGTATAGACGAAAGAAACGCTTCAATGCCTTTACTTCATGAGGTTTGCAATTTAACCCTTGAAATACAAGGACATTTTGCATAACGCGCACTACCAACAGGGATGGGGAGGACTTTATGCCCACCCTAAAAAAATTAAAACATCAGAATTCATTAATTGTCGATGAATTATATGAAGAACACACTTTTTAAAGAGGTACTGATGTGCCACTAGAGTCTAGAATCTGAAAACACCTTTTCAGCACCGTGCTGGGTACCTGGGCACCTTACCATGGTTCGCTAGGCTCCTCCCGTCAGAGGTTCGTGACCTCCCTAGGCATAGGCGTGTGTGTTGTCCTTAGCGTAAGTTAAACTTACATTAAGTAGTGTGTAAGCCTGGGGACCGATGACTTCAGCAGTTAATTTAAAATGTATGTGGATTTGGCAGAAGAATTCGTTAAAAACAGTAAATATTTTTGCAAAATTTTAAAATGTAACTGAATAAATTACAATATTATTAAACGGCGGGTATAAAGTACCCCCCCACCGCCCCCTTCATATTGTGAGGGTTAATACAGGACATTGGCGCAAAGTCTGGTGATTAAGAGGCGCAGGTGATGAACATTTCTTTCATCACCAGAATTTGAACCGGCTATCTCCTAGTCGAGCGCCACCACCTGGAACGCCTGGAACGTGAGGTATAAGGAAATAAAACTCCTTCTAACGCACATAACTAATACCGTAACGGCAGTGTACCATAGGCACCAAGAGAATTATCGTTCTCTGAGTGCACTGCTGAAGTGTGTGTTTGATTTAGATCACCGAGCGTCTAACAAGACTGAGTACCGATTAACTGCGTTGAACTTTGCTGAATATGGCTGCTGCGTAGGAAGTTTCCTCTGCTCCTGATTAAGGCATTCCACCCCTTCCCAGAGTCGCTAAGACCGTTTGACTGAATTAATGGCTACCGTGGAATTCCGGAGTGGGCACTTTCCGTATTGAGACCCGCACAGGCACGAATCACGCTTCTGGATGGTCTCTGCTAAGGCCGTTCTCGTCTATCTAAACGCCCGCACTCGACCCGGCAGAGCTTGCAGACGATATGCGTATCGTATATAGAGAAGATGACAGATTTTTAATTACTTTTACGAAGAAACAACCAACCTGTAATGAATTCTTACACCACAAAATGTACACGTAATATCAATTATAAAAGAACAGAACAGATGTTAATTGCAACTCACAGACTTTTTTTTTTTTTTTTAGACTTCCTCTTCCGGCTACTCACTTGCGTTTCAGATCTCTCGATGTAGGAGTCTGTTCAAAAAATTCTGGAACTTTCTCCACAAAATTTTTCTACGCTTGACTTTCACTTGTTGTGCAAGGTCTCCTACGTAATACTCTCCTCCATTCCGTAGAAATCTTGGAACACGTGAGGCAATACTGACCTTACGACTTATCTTAGAAGAAAGATTAAGAAAAGGCAAACCTACGTTTCTAGCATTTGTAGACTTAGAGAAAGCTTTTGACAATGTTGACTGGAATACTCTCTTTCAAATTCTGAAGGTGGCAGGGGTAAAATACAGGGAGCGAAAGGCTATTTACAATTTGTACAGAAACCAGGTGGCAGTTATAAGAGTCGAGGAACATGAAAGGGAAGCAGTGGTTGGGAAGGGAGTGAGACAGATTTGTAGCCTCTCCCCGATGTTATTCAATCTGTATATTCAGCAAGCAGTAAAGGAAACGAAAGAAAAGTTCGGAATAGGTATTAAAATCCATGGAGAAGAAATAAAAACTTTGAGGTTCGCCGATGACATTGTAATTCTGTCAGAGACAGCATAGGACTTGGAAGAGCAGTTGAACGGAATGGACAGTGTCTTGAAAGGAGGGTATAAGATGAACATCAACAAAAGCAAAACGAGGATAATGGAATGTAGTCGAATTAAATCGGGTGATGCTGAGGAAATTAGATTAGGAAACGAGACACTTAAAGTAGTAAAGGAGTTTTGCTATTTGGGGAGCAAAGCAACTATGATCGTCGAAGTAGAGAGGATATACAATGTAGACTGGCAATGGCAAGGAAAGCGTTTCTGAAGAAGAGAAATTTGTTAACATCGAGTATAGATTTAAGTGTCAGGAAGTCGTTTCTGAAAGTATTTATATGGAGTGTAGCCATGTATGGAAGTGAAACATGGAGAATAAATAGTTTACTCAAGAGGAGAGTAGAAGCTTTCGAAATGTGGTGCTACATAAGAATGCTGAAGATTAGATGGGTAGATTACATAACTAATGAGGAGGTATTGAATAGAATTGGGGAGAAGAGGAGTTTGTGGCACAGCTTGACTAGAAGAAGGGATCGGTTGGTAGGACATGTTGTGAGGCATCAAGGGATCACCAATTTAGTACTGGAGGGCAGCAGGGAGGGTAAAAATCGTAGAGGGAGACCAAGAGATGAATACACTAAGCAGATTCAGAAGGCTGTAGGCTGCAGCAGGTACTGGGAGATGAAGAGGCTTGCAGAGGATAGAGTAGCATGGAGAGCTGCATCAAACCAGTCTCAGGACTGAAGACCACAACAACAACACAATTGATACACCGCTCCCAACGCCTTCTGCTCTTCTGAAAGCAGTCTTGGTCCGCCTCTTCCTGGATCCCGCAAAGTGCCGTCTGCGAATTTTCTTTTATCTCCTCTGTCGTTGCAAATCTTCGGCCTTTCAATGCGGTTTTCAGCTCTGGAAATAAAAAATTGTCCGGATGGGCCAGGTCTTGAGAGTACGGAGGATGAAGCAGCATAAGGATCTGGCTTTTTGTCAACAGTCACGCACGAACATGGATGACTGTGCGGCTGTGATATCGTGATGCTAGAGGCATGAATTGTTTCGACATATTTCAGGCCGATTCCTTCCCACATTTTCTCACAGGCGTCGCAACAGATCCTGATAGTACCATCAATTAACAGTTTGCCATGTGGCACGAATTCATGATGAACTAATCCGTCAAAGTCAAAGAAAACTATTACCATAGCTTCGAAATTTCACTTGGTAGATGTGCTTTTTTCGGTCTAGGACAACCTTTCCCGACACATTGTGAAGACTAAGTATTTGTCACGACATCACAACCGCAGATCCGCGTCTCATCACCACTAATGATTCTCTTAAGGAGCATCTCGTTCTCTTTTGCGCCATCCGAAAGCTCTTCACAGATTGCAGGGCGAATGGCGAATGTCTTTTTGGGACTCATGAGCCGTGGGACGAACTGGGCGGCAACGCGATAGATTCCAAGCTGCTGTGTCAGGATTTCGAGACATGATCCAACTGAAATGTTACATTCTTTTGCAATCTCTCGGACAGCGAGTCGTCGATTGGCACACAAAATTTCGATGACGTTGCTGACACGAGCGTCGTCGGTAGCCGTCGAAGGGCGTCCTGAACGAGGGTCACTTTCAACTTCCATCAGGCCATTTTTAATCCTTGTGAACCACTCATAACACCGAGTTCGGCTTAAACACTCATCCCCTTAGGCTTCATGCATCATTTGGTGTGTCTCTCCAACGGTTTTCTTGAGTTTCACAAAAAATTTAACGCAGATGCCTTGCTCTTCTAACTCTGCCATTTCGAAATTCGCAAAATGTGCTGCATAACGCTCTACTCAATACAGCGCTCAACAATAACATGCAATAACTAACAGACACACAACAATGAAACATCCGGCAGTTACAGATTAAACATAGGCTTGTGGAGGGATGCCAACCGCATTTCACTCCAACATATCATTGGCGCGAAATTAAGAATGTTCCGGAATTTTTGAACAGGCCTCGTATTAAGAGGACCGTGTTGTTAGCTGTGAGTCATATCTGATTTATCTGATTACAATAATTTTATCTATAATTGCTGGTGTCTGCAGTTATTGAAGAAGCCTCGAAACCTGCCGGAAAATCCAAAGAGATTATGGTCGTACGTAAAGTGTGCTAGCGGCAAGACATACTCAATGCCTTCTATGCGTGGTGTCAATAGACTACTATCGGTGACAATGCTGCTAAACCAGAGTTACTAAATACAGTCTTCCAAAATTCCTTCACCGAAGAAGACGAAGTAAATATTCTAGAATTTGAATCAAGAACAGCTGCCAACATGTGTAACTTAGAAGTACATGTTCTCGGAGTAGTGAGGCAACTTAAATCAATCACTACATAAAAGCAAGTCTACCGGCCCATACCGTATACCCCTTAGGTTCCTTTCAGAGTTTGCTGATACAATAGCTCCGTACTTAACGACCACATACAACAGCTCGCCCGACGAATGATCCGTACCCAAAGACTGGAAAGTCGCACCGGTCACACCAGTATTCAAAAAATGGTTCAAATGGCTCTGAGCACTATGCGACTTAACTTCTGAGGTCATCAGTCGCCTAGAACTTAGAACTAATTAAACCTAACTAACCTAAGGACATCACACACATCCATGCCCGAGGCAGGACTCGAACCTGCGACCGTAGACCAGTATTCAAGAAAGGCAATAGGAGTAATCAACTAAATTACAGGCCCATATCATTAACGTTCTTATGCAGCACGATTTTGGAACATACATTGTGTTCGAGCATTATGAATTACCTCTAAGAGGACGGTCTACTGACACAAAGTTACCATGGATTTAGAAAATATCGTTCTTGTGAAACACAACAGAAGATCTGAAATTGATTCCGTATTTCTAGATTTCCAGAAGGCTTTTGACACTGTACCAACAAGCGGCTTGTAGTGAAAGTTGCGTGCTTATGGCATATCGCATATCGTCTTTGTTGTGCGACTGGTTCGTGATTTCCTGTGAGGGAAGTCATAGTTCGCCGAGCGGGGTAGCCGCGCAGTCTAAGGGCGCCTTGCCACGGTTCAAGCGTCTCCCCCCGTCGGAGGTTCGAGTCTTTCCTCGGGCATGGTTGTGAGTGTTGTCCTTGGAGTAAATTAGTATAACTTAGATTAAGTAGTGTGTAAGCCTCGTCACCGATGACATCAGCAGTTTGGTCTCATAGGAACTTACCACCACCAAAGTCATAGTTTGTAGTAATCGATGAAAAGTCATCGAGTAATACAGAAATGATTTCTGGTGTTCCCAAAGGTAGTGTTATAGGTCCTATGCCGTTCCTTATAGATATAAACGATTTGTGAGGAATTTGGAAATTTGTGGTAACATCCCATGGGGCCAAACTGCTGAGATCATAGGTCCCTAAGCTTATACACTACTTAACCTAACTTGAACTAACTTACGCTAAGGACAACACATACACCAATGGCCGAGGGAGGACTCGAACCTTCGACGGGTGGAGCCGCGCGAACCGTAAAAGGCGCCTCAGACCGTACGGCTAACGCACGCGACGATTTATGAGGCAATCGGAGCAGCTGTCTTTGTTTGTAGATGATGCCGTCGTTTATCGTCTAGTAAGTCATCAGAAGAGCAAACCAAATTGCAAAACGATTTAGAAAAGATATCTGTATGGTGCTAAAATTGTCCAATTGATGCCCCCGTCGGAGGCTGAGTCCCGGGTTCTCTAACCTCAGATTGTGATAGCTCTGTGGTAATTAACAATATTTTTCGGGCACAAACAACATGTTGTCCCCTTACCAAACGATTAGTTTAAGTTAGATTAAGTAGTGTGTAAGCTTAGGGACCGATGACCTAAGCAGTTTGGTCCCATAAGATCTTACCACAAATTTAAATTTTTGTGCAATTGACCCTAAGTAATGAAAAGTATGAAGTCATTCACATGAGTTGTAAACAGACACCATAAGTCAATCAAATCTAAAGGTCATAAATTCAACTATAAACCTCGGAATTACGAGTACGAACAACTTGAACTGGAAAGAATAAATAGAAAATTTTGTGAGCAAGGCGAACCAGAGACTGCATATTATTGGCTGGGAACTTCGAAAATGTCACAGATCTACTAGAGAGACTGCCTACACTACGCTTGTCCGTCCTCTTTTGGAATACTGCTGCGTGATGTGGGATCCTTACCAGATAGGATTAACGGAGTACATCCAGAAAGTTCAAAGAAGGGCAGCACGTTTTGTATTACCGAGAAATAGGGGAGACTGTGTCACGGATATGATACCAGATTTGTGGTGGTCATCATTAAAACAAAGGTATTTCTCTTTGGAGTGGTATCTTCGTCAAAAAATTTCAAACATCAACTTTCTCCTCCGAATGCGAAAATATTTTGTTGACGCCGAACTACATAGTGAGAAACGACCATCATAGTAAAATAAAGGAAATCAGAGTTTTTATGGAAGGATACTGCTGTTCATTTTTCCAGGCGCTGTTCAAGAGTGGAATGATAGAGCTTTATTGTTAAGGTGGTTCGATGAACCCTCCGCTAGGGAGTCAAGTGTGATTTACAGAGTGTCCATGTAGATGTAGTTGTAGATGTAGAAGTATTAACAACTTTTCAAACCACTTATAGATAGAAGATATTCCTGTGTCAGTTGTTCATTACACACTGCAGGCAGTTCGTTGTATAAAATTTTCCCTTTTGAAACAAATGTTACCGACAAAGGATGAAAAATACTGTGTTATTAAATGGACGTACATGAATCAGACGTTGCAAATGTCTCTCCTCTAAATACAGGAGTAACAGCAGAACTGTGTACAGTGTAACAAATTATAAGGTTAGAAGGAGAAAGAACAAATCTACAGTCTCCGAATCCTACAACATCCCATGCCACATCAATCTGAATTACCTACACAAAAAGGAGTAAATTGCAGTAATCTTGATAGCAAGTGAAGGGTTCTCTAACCTCAGATTGTGATAGCTCTGTGGCAATTAACAATATTTTTCGGGCACAAACAACATGTTGTCCCCTTACCAAACGCAAGCACACACACACACTTCACACACACACACACACACACACACACACACACACACTCACTCACTCACTCACTGAAAAAGTTTATAAACATTCTCAAAGTCTGTAGAAGCTTTTAATTTACACTTTGTTGTGAAAACGTAAACGTAGTGCGAAATAAGAAATAAAATTCAGTAAGAAGCGTGGAAGTGTCCCTCCTGTGTAATGAAAAATGTCGCTGATGAATTTGCGTTTTGTTGGACCTTGCAGAAACTTCCAGCCAGAAAGTTGTTAAGAAGACTATAAAATTAACTTTGGTAATATCTGGCACCATCATTATTGTATCGTGTCACATATGAACGCATTTCATTTCCGGGGACTCCGTGCGCGAGTATTTGTACGCCGCCTCTAGGATTTTAGCTCCGACGGCTCTCGTAGAACCACGAATATTCCCTACCTCCAGAAAAAATTTTTATTTGCAACTATTACTGACCATTCGTCACTCCATCCATCACCCAGATGGCCTGTATACACTGTAACCGAGTAACTGTAGGTACTTTCAAGCCAGTATTTCCGTTGAAGTCGAGCAAAATATATTTGTGCATATGGTTTTGTACAACTAAATGTTTATGGAAGTGTACTACAAGATTATTGTCCTCAGCGAGGAATAAGTGCATTGCACACAGAACTTCATTGTTGCTGCTTCAATGTCTCTGCATCCCATTAAAAATTTTCGTCCGTCATCACACTTACTGAAACAAAAAAGCAAGTGAGTGGAGAAGACAAAGAACGGAGGTCTCTGAGCCTGATTAATCAGTTTTTTCAGGGGAGTCGTCCTATATTTTTCTAGTTGTCGGAGACTATCCTCCGTCGTAGTACCGAATCTCAGTTCTACGCAGTAACGTTTTTCAAAATCGTCAGATTCCTTAGATTTCCGTTTTCATGTAAATTCCTTTCTTGGGGGATCAAAAACCTGCTGGTCACGTCTGGAGATTCTGCCGATATTATTCCATTTTTAATACAGAATACAGTCGATTCGGAAGTCTCACAAGGCTTTGTTATCATTTTATGATTTTGTCCTAAACTTACATTATTCATGGCTTTTCCAGTTTTGGCCAAATCAGTAAGAAACTTGAGTACATTCCGTATGACAATTTTGGATTGTTTTCGAATAACTTTTTCCCCATTACGCACACCGACCAGAGCAGAGCCAGACGTAGGCCCTTGCTCTTGCTCTTCGGTAAGTACCGAACGCACTCCAATGCTCAGTTCCGTGGAAGACTAAAACCACACTATCAATACGCAATATCGCAAGGAAACACTGAGCATTTTGCTTGCGCTGACGTATTGTACTATTAACAGTGTGTATGTGGCAACAAGACCTGAGGACTGTAAGCAGCGGGCGTGACCCTAAGGTGTCTACTTTCATGACGGCCTCTGTAGTATTTCATATTTGCATTCAATGTAGTGTTAAAGCAATTTTGGGTAAATATGTCTGCGCACTGCGTCATCAGTGATTCCTAAGCAACGCCGTGGAAGACCAGTATAATTTGTGGATCGCCTTGTAGCTGCTTCTTGTGACGTAGTGGGACAGAAAGAGAGGCTCGTTCCTAATATTTTAGACCTATTAAGGAGAAAAGTGCATGAAACTAATCCGGTGACCTACCTCGCTTACGCTTCTACCCCACATATTCCCGTCCTCCAATCTGTTATCCCTTATATGGCACTGCTTGAAAAACTTCATTCAACAGTAAAAAGTAATTTTATGCTGCTAAAAGACTACTTTTAATAATCCACAGTTTTTCCTTACTCTGCATAAAAAATGAATCGAAAGTGTCTTGATTTTTCTTTAGTCTTGTCTCCATTATCAACCGCAACGTTAGAATTCCGTCACTGGTGCCTCTAACTCTCAATTTTCATTTCCATTCTTCTGTGTGTTACTCTTGTCAGCAACTTGGGTGCATGAGCTGTTCAGTCGATTGTGCGATAATTCTCGCACTTATCAGCTCTTGCAGTCTTCTGAATTGTATGGACGATATTTTTCCGAATGTCAGACGGTATCCACCAGACTTTTACATTCTACACACCAACGTGAATAGTCGTTTCGTTGCCACTTCCCTCGATGATTTTCTTTGCGTATTGATTCTTTCAGACTAATCTCTTAAACTTCAGCCAACTCTTTATCACTACTAAATTGTGATCAGTGACTATCTACTCCTGGGTACACCTTACATTCCAGTATCTGATTTCGGAATCTCTGTCTGACCATGATGTAATCTAACAGAAATCTTCCTGTATCTTTCTTTTCCAAGTATACCTCCTCCTCTTGTGATTCATGAACAGAGTATTCGCTATTACTAGCTGAAATTTATTACAGAACTTGAAACACGTATGTATTCATTACCAGCGATGGCGAGGCATGATAGAATCTCTGACCAGAGAGTTATTTATCGTTGCTAGTCTGCGCTTGACCGCGCGAGACGACAGTGCTAGTCAGTTGCGTGTAGCGAGTCGGCAGGAACAGTAGTGTGTGTAGCTAGTCGGCTGAGGGAGTAGTCAGTCGACAGTAGTAGCGAGTTGACGGTTGTACTGAGCAGGCGTCGGCATGCGTCGACGGCGTGTTCTTCTTGCGGCTCTGGTCAGGATTGTGGTGGACGATGAGTATTGTTATAGAAGGTAATGAAGCAGCATTGCGCGCATCTAGTAATGTATGTTAATTGTAATTAATTTGTTGAAAAAATGCCGCAATAATAATTTTTTTTATAAAGTAACTCTTTTAAAGAAAAACATTCATTTCAATTTAAAGAATATTTCCTATGCATTTCCTCCAAGATTCAAAATTAAATATACGCCAGCATTGCACGAAGCTGTGTCGATAAATAAGAGCAGATATAGATGCAGTTTTTATTGAGGTAGGAATTTTTGCTTTTTTATTCAGAATACAGGGCCGAAGGTCAGCGCTGCTGTCCTTATAAAATTTATCACGTTTAATTATTTCACAGGGCCGAAGGTCAGCGCTGCTGTCTTTATAAAATTTATCAGGTTTAATTTTTTCTGTTGAGATATTAGATACGATTCATGGTTCATTATCTAATTAATATTGTTGTTGGTTTATGGTCAATTTTCATTTATCAATTTTGTGGGGAGTTTACATTTGGCTCCAATTTGCATTCATATTTAATAATATTATTTGCGGGGAGGTTACGATTGGTCCCATTTCCATTTTTCATTTAACATTTCGTGCGGGGAGGTTACACTTGGCGACATCCAGACCAGGATCGTATTTCTTTGTGAATCTTCTGATAAGTAGTCGCATATCTGCTTTTATTTACTTAATATAATTAGCATTTGGCGCAACGCATTTTCTAATTTGTCAATCTTTCTTCCACAGATCATCGGCAAATTGTTGCTCTTTGTTGTATTTGTGTTTGTTGCTTTTTGCATTGTGCTTATTTCATTTGTGATTAATTTGTTTTGAGAAAAATGCCGCGAAAAACTGTTAACAGTACATCGCAATGTACAATGAATGAAATAGCCGATTCGAATAATTTGAGCAATAGTACTTGCGACACGCAGTGTAATAATGACAGTTCCCCATTTACAGACAATCAATGCGTACTGCTCACCGGTAATGATTTTATTGCTAATGATGAGCAAATAAATTCAATTGTGTCCTCTGTTAATTTTACGACAATTGATGACGCGGGGCGTTCAGTTGCAATGAGCGCTGCCCAGCTTGACACACCCGGTTTGCAGGGTTTACGTGACGAACAGACAAATTTTTCTAATGAAAATGAACAGACTAATCAGAGTAGGACAGATTTATTTCATTCCGAGGTAGTGATTAACAGTGCACATCCGATTGGCAAACATTTTCAAGAATCACAAAATGACCGAATGGTTACACAAAGCGTGACAATTGCGGGTACACCGGCACACAGCATAGAGAATAGAGCCGATAACTTTGGCTGGGATCAAGTTATGGCATTTTTACGACAGATGGATGAAAATTTCAAACAACAACTTAATGAAAATTCCATACAACAGAATGAAACTAATGAAAATGTCAAACAAATTAATGAAAGTCTTAAACAATCGAAAAAAGAACAAGAGGAAAACCACAAACAGCTTAGTGAACAGATTACAGCCGTTGCCGCGCAGTGTCATGATACTAAGGAACAATTACGCGAGGAAATTGAGGCTTGTGCTAGGAAAAGTAGCGAAGAAATTAGATCTGTTGTGCAAGAATTAAGGGATATGCAAACAGCTGCAACAGAATCACTTAGAGACGAAATTAGTGCAGTTGGTAAACAATGCTCTGAAAAGGCAACACAATTACGCGACGAATTTAAATTCATGACAGCAGAACTTTCGCGCACACTGGATGCAAAGGTAGACGCGAAATTCGGCCAAAAAAATAGTCAAATTGACGAACGTTTTAATCATCACCTACAAAACAGTGATACGCGTTTCCGTAAATTTATACAGGATCAGAATAAAGTAAAACGACAAGTCATGGAAACAATCACCGCACAGAGGCAGGAAGATAAACGTAAATTGTTTGCGAAAGCAAAAACATACGTAGACAACAATATTGCTACAGTATCGGACAAAATTAATACCATCGAACAGTTGAACACCGAATTGCGTGATGAAATTTCCGATCGTAAATCAAAAACAGATACACACACAGTAGATTTTCAAACAGTGACCGACAGACTCGAACAATTAGAACTAACACAGGATTCCGATGTCATCAAAGCCGACGTTAAAAAATTGAACGAAATCAGACGTAAATTACAAAAACAGATTAATGCTTCTGACACTAAAAACGATGATCAGCTAAAAATACTGACTGAAAAATATGATGAATTGGCCAGTCGTATTGACGTTATTGAAAGTAATAATGATAGCAAATCAGACGATACTTCACCGATTTCATTTAACCAAACACCTGAATTCCAAAATCTACAGCAGACAATTAGTGAGATAGATTCGTCTAATAATACATTGCGTAGAAAATTGTCAACTTTACAACAAGAAGTGACAGAGAAAAAATATTGCAGTTAATAACACGTCACAGCATACGGCACATTCCGAACATTTGTCAGACTCACACAGCCAATATAATTTGGGTAATTTACAGAGAGTACGTGACCTAGATTTCGAACAGTCACAGACAAATAGATTCTCATACAATCCTGAACTTGCTCCGTCATACAGAGACGATAATTTTGATTACAAACATTTTCTATCAGTAAGAAAATTTAAAGTATTTAAAAATGACAGAACACAGATTCACCCCCTGGATTGGATACAACAATTCAGCTTTGCTTTTCCACCGACTTGGCCTGTAACACATAAACTTGAATTTATTTGCAGTTTTTTGGAAGGCGAAACGGCAACTCGTATGAGACCGATCGCGAGACAATGCTATTCGGTAGAATTTCAGAATGCTTTTCTGTCAGCATATTGGTCGAAGACAACACAGCGCGGAATTAATGATCAATTAATTAGTTTACCGAATTATGAGAACTAAAATTTTTCCACTGTCACGCAATTTTTTGAGCACATGGTCCAACAAAACCAGTACTTAAGTGAGCCATATAGTGAATCTGCACTTATTCAACTATGTATCTCTAAATTACCACGATCATTAAGAGTGTCACTTTTAACGGGTCAGGAGAAGGAAAATATTTCAGCATTCAGAGATCTGTTACAGCTTTTGGAAGTGCAGCAATCGGATTATTCCTTTATAAACAAAAATGTTTCATATAATAACCAAGGTCAACAAACATACAGCAATTACGATCAGTCACGCAATTTCAATAGCAAAGCCAATAGACGCTTCAGGAACGAAAACTACCAGAACTTTAATAACAGACAAAATTTTAATTATCAGTATCGTCAAAATTATCAGCAAGAGGAACACCGTATAGAAATGACTATCATGAGAGACGTAAAAGTAATGAACACAATTATCAGCGTACATTTAATAACAGTAGGCCTTGTCAGCAGCAAGAACATCCGCCACAACAAATAATCATGAATGAACCAGACAGTAGGTATCATCCAGAACGTAATACGTCTGGAAGAAATAAAAGAACAGTTCAAATAGTCGAAATGCCACAGCATCCTCCTGAAAATAATAACACGTCAGACAGAATTTGACTAGATACTGTACAGGTCGCATCTTCCAGTAACACAAGCACTACTTTAGACACGCAGAATGTTGTTCACGAAAATGTTATTACTTTTGACGACATCCGAGACACTCTTTTGCAGGAAAGACCAATTGTTCAAAAAACCATTTCACACCCTGTCATCGAAATTAAAATTGGATCATCGAAATTTTCAGCAGTAATCGATTTTGGATCACCTATGTCAGTTATAAATGAAGAAACTTTCAACGAGTGTAACAAAGAGAATACCTATCCTACGCTACCATTAGGGAAAACGAAAGTAAAAGGAGCAGTATCGAGTAAAGGAGTAGATGTAAAATTACAGACACATTTATCATTTTGTATTGCAGGTCACACATTTCACTCAGCCGGCCGAAGTGGCCGTGCGGTTAAAGGCGCTGCAGTCTGGAACCGCAAGACCGCTAGGGTCGCAGGTTCGAATCCTGCCTCGGGCATGGATGTTTGTGATGTTCTTAGGTTAGTTAGGTTTAACTAGTTCTAAGTTCTAGGGGACTAATGACCTCAGCAGTTGAGTCCCATAGTGCTCAGAGCCATTTGAACCATTTCACTCAAATTTTTGGATTGTTCCCTTATTGACAACAGGCGTTATTCTAGGTACGAATATTCTGGTACAACACGACGCAGTTATTGATTTTCAAAATTCCTATTTAATGTTAAAGGATGAAAATGTACAACTGGCTTTAGAATTTCAGCACTCATTATCTGCGAAGAACAAACAATTAATTGTACAGAGGTCATTTCCGTATCACGTAGCATAGACTGTAATTCCACATTGTTCACAGATACGTACGTACACAACTATAATGCTCCAGACGAAGCCGACTATGACGTAATACAGACGATTTCTGATAAAGTTAAACAGAGTAGTGCAAATACAGACGACGAACGCACGCAACTACACAAAATTCTTTTACAGCAAGCTCCAGTTTTTGACAACGTTCCTGGTACTATGTCCGGTTTTATGTATGAGTTTCAAGTTAAACAACACGACACATTTAAAGCCAAGCATTATCCCATTCCGTATATTCATAGAGAACAAGTTAAGAAAGAATTGCAAGCTATGCTTGATCAAGGAATTATTGAACCGGCAGTTAGTCCGTACATAAACCCGCTGCATATTGTTAAGAAAAAGGATGGCTCACTTCGCCTCGTACTTGATTCGCGTCACATCAATGACATTATTATTAATGAAACAGATCGCCCACAGACACTAGAAGAACTTCTACAGAAATTTCACGGTACTGCTATTTATTCTACATTAGATCTGAAATGGGGATTTTGGCAAATTCAGCTCCATCCGAACTGCAGAAAGTACACAGCATTTCTCTGTTTTGGTGACTGTTATCAATTTTGTAAACTACCATTCGGTTTAACTATTTCTTCAGCAGCTTTTATTCGCGGTTTGAACACAATACTTCCGACAGAACTTAAAGACAGAATCACAACGTACGTAGACGACATTCTTATTGCAGAAGCTAACTGGTCTGAACACAATCTGATTCTTGAACGACTGTTGCAAACTTTTCGTGCACAAGGACTCACAGTTAATCTCAGTAAATCTCACTTTGCTAAAACTTCTATAAAATTTCTTGGACATGTAATTTCAGCAGAAGGCATTACGCCTGACCCGGAAAAACTTCAAGCTTTACGTGACATTACTGTTCCTACGACGAAGAAACAACTACGCAGTTTTTTGGGTTTAATTAACTTTTTTCGTAAATTTATTCATTACTCTGCTTTAGATACCCCCAGATTATGTCAATTAACAGGTAAAAACACTATTTGGTCCTGGGATAGGCAAGCACATTCTGAATTTGTGAACCTGAAAGATGCCTTGTTGAATGCACCACTTTCATCGCACCCACATCTTACCAGAAATTTTTCTATTGCCACCGACAGTTCTAACACCGCTTTAGGCGTACACATTTTTCAGAAAATTGAAGAAGATGGTGCACAGTAATTAAAAACATCGCATTAGCAAGTCGAATTTTGTCACCTGCTGAGCGCAATTATTCTGTTACTGAACTTGAAACATTATGTGTTGTATGGGCTTTTACGAGATTTCGGCATTTTCTTTATGGAAGACATACTACCGTTTACACAGACCACAGAGCGATACAATTTTTACTTTCGACTAAATTTGCACATGACAGATTAAGCAGATGGAAACTTTCTTTACAGGAATTTAATTTTGCAATTGTTCACATTCCCGGCACACAAAATGTTGTAGCAGACACACTATCTCGTTCTCTTAGCAACAATCAGCAAGACATCGCAACCAACTTCTGCAGAGCAAATTTCAGCGTCATGTACATTCAACAAGTTGCATTTGAAAATTTCTTTTCGTCGTCATTACAAGACATAGCACAAGAGCAGAATAAAGACAACGTATGGAAAGAGATTAAACACCTTTGGCAAGATAGGAATAATGTTACGATTAGAAACCATTACATTGTACGCAATGACATTCTGTTTCGCCGCTCTCATCCTGACAGCAACAATTGGTTATTATGCATTCCTGACGAACTTGTTACCAAATTAATCTGGTATACTCATTTAAGTTACGCACATTACGGAGCCAGAAAATGTTTTCTTATACTGAGACAGAACTGTTATTTTACGAACATGGTGAAATGTATTCGACGAGTTTTAGCGTCATGTAAAATCTGCCAGAAAGCTAAGTCAGACACAACTTCACATATTCCTCCATTACATCCCATTGTACCTGTTAAATTGAGACATATGGCCGCTGTAGACATTTTTGGTCCGATTCCCAGAACTAATAGAGGTTTTTGCTACATCTTTGTCGCTGTTGAACTCACTTCAAAATTTGTTACCTTCACTCCGTTACGCAAAGCTACTGCTAAAACTGTTTCGAAAGCATTTGTAAAACATTTTCTATTTCATGTAGGGCATGTGTTGAAAGTAATTTCCGACAATGGATCACAGTTTCGATCTGCTATATGGACACGTATGTTACGAGCTAGAAACATTTCTCCGATCTATATATCCAGGTACCATGCTTCTTCGAACCCTTGTGAACGATTAATGAAAGAAATTGATAAACTGTGTAGAATATACTGCCATAAAAGACATATTGATTGGGACACACACATACTCTCATTCCAGGATGTAATTAATTCCATACCAAATGAATCCACTATGCTATCTCCGTCTGTTATACTGAAAAATGTTGAACCACCTAACAAAATTAAAGAATTAGTAAACTTTCCTACATCTCGTCGACTACGACACCATGAAATAATTGACATTGCGCTGAACAACATCAAAAGTGCCGCAGAGCGCCGGAGAAGACAGCAAAAACAGGTTTGTACACGCCGTGACTTTCACATTGGACAGAAGATCTTAGTACGTACACGCTATTTATCCAATAGAGTAAAAGGTAGGTGCAGTAAATTTGAACTTCTATACGCAGCTCCATATCGGATTCGCAGCATTCCTCACCCCAATGTTGTACACGTCGAAACTTTGAGAACCAGAAAAACCATAGGAAACCACCACATATCGAATATAAACCTTTTATTGAATGAAGATACTTTATGATTTAACATGCTGTAATGCTATTTGCTAATTTTTATGACCACTTATGCAATTATATTCACATGAATACTTACTGATGATTGTCGTATTTTTTCTTGGCAAGTGCCCGGCAAGGTAAGGTTAGCAGGTCGCTCTTCTTGTCGTTACACATCAGACCGTGCACATTTTTCCAGATAAACTTACGTATCTTATGAATAATTATTCAATTTTATCTAGTGACATATTAATTTTAATAAATTCTCTCTCTATTAAAGTCTTTAATTGTCGCCTCTGTTAACTACAGAACATACAAGCTGAACACAAAGAAAGTCACATTTCTTGTCATCATTTTTTTATGTATGTACGATTGTTTTCCTGTTTTGTTTGTATGCACTATGAAATAGTTAAGATATAGCAAACACCAGTGGACTTTGACATTTTTGCCTTATGATATCTCAACATCGTGACTACTTTACTTCTTCTTTTTTTGCTGCTACATTGTGATACACTGGATACATTTTTGCCTCTGAACACTATCTGTGTTTTTGACATATTACGTTTTCTGTCATGCTATGCTGTATGCTCAATTATGCTACTATAAACCAGTTTTTATCTAATGAGTATATGAATTAAATGCAAGACATTAATCTTTGTTCATCATTTTCAGAAAGAAATACATATAAACGAAATAAATTAAACAGAAATGGGAATTTCACCTTCGGAATGAACGAAAGAGGATGCAATACTTCGTGTTGAAGAGTAAATGGATCAGAATTAACAAGCATTAACAAGAATATACTATACACATCGTAGAATAGCAGTCTTAGCTAATTTTTTCTTTCAGAATACAAGGCGATTGATGCAGGCTTTCAGACAGAACTACACATCTTAGTTTTAGTGATGAAAAATGCTAGAAATAAGGAATAGTTGTGTAATGAGTAATGAAGTGACTTTTTTTGCAGATGATAATGAATGGTGATGAATAATGATGAAGAGTATGCTACTATGGATAATGAAGTTTTTCTTTACAGGTGATGATAATAATGGAGTTATGGTGATATGGATCATGAAGTTTTTCTTTGCAGATGAAAATAATGATGAAGTTTATATATTTGCTGTTAGTTAAGAGATGCTATGTAGTTATTTAAGTATTTGTTGCAGTTCGTTTTGACAGTATGTTTTATATCGTATAGTACGATGACTGAAGGTTTTGGAAAGGACAGCTAAGGAACACATTTTTTTATACACATTTCACTACCTGTTAATTCGAAGTTCACTACTTTTCAGCATAAAATGCGGTTCTTCTTTCAGTTTAATAATTCATTTTTGTATTTTGCAGGAGAAATTATTTATGAAATTAATGTGCTATAAGCAGTTGTTCATTAAACCTATGTCATTTATGAATGTGATTACATATGCTCTACTTGTTTCATAATCTTGCTACAGCTGACTCATGACGAATGACGTTACACATCTTCATTTGCAGTAACAACTCAAAAGCAAATATTTTCATTCTTCAGTAATTACCCAACGCAATGTGTTGTTTATATATATATATATATATATATATATATATATATATATATATATAATGCTTTGTAATTAGGCAATGAGTGCCAATGTTCTATGTAGATTATTCTGTAATACTATGTCATTTATTAGCTCCTGTTTTCAATGATGACTTCTGATGGTTTATAATTAGGCAATGAGTGCCAATGTCCTCTGTAAAACGACTGATGAACATTATTCTGTAATGCTATGCCACTTATTAGCTCCTGTTTTCAATGATGACCTCTGATGGTTTATAATTAGGCAATGAGTGCCAATGTTCTCTGTAAAGCGATTTATGTACATTCTTCTGTAATACTATGTGATTTATTAGCTCCTGTTTTCAATGATGACCTCTGATGGTTTATAATTAGGCAATGGGTGCCAATGTTCTCTGTAAAACGATTTATGTACATTATTCTATAATACTATGTCATTTATTAGCTCCTGTTTTCAATGATGACTTCTGATGGTTTATAATTAGGCAATGAGTGCCAATGTTCTCTGTAAAACGATTTATGTACATTATTCTGTAATACTATGTCATTTAATAGCTCCTGTTTTCAATGATGATTTCTGATGGTTTATAATTAGGCAATGAGTGCCAATGTTCTCTGTAAAACGATTTATGTACATTATTCAATAATACTATGTCATTTATTAGCTCCTGTTTTCAATGATGACTTCTGATGGTTTGTAATTAGGCAATGAGTGCCAATGTTCTCTGTAAAACGATTTATGTACATTATTCTGTAATACTATGTCATTTATTAGCGCCTGTTTTCAATGATGATTTCTGATGGTTTATAATTAGGCAATGAGTGCCAATGTTCTCTGTAAAACGATTAATGTACATTATTCTGTAATACTATGTGATTTATTAGCTCCTGTTTTCAATGATGACCTCTGATGGTTTATAATTAGGCAATGAGTGCCAATGTTCTCTGTAAAACGATTTATGTACATTATTCTGTAATACTATGCCATTTATTAGCTCTTGTTTTCAATGATGACTTCTGATTAGGCAATGAGTGCCAATGTTCTCTGTAAAACGACTGATGAACATTATTCTGTAATGCTATGACACTTATTAGCTCCTGTTTTCAATGATGACCTCTGATGGATTATAATTAGGCAATGATTGCCAATGTTCTCTGTAAAACGATTTATGTACATTATTCTATAATACTATGTGATTTATTAGCTCCTGTTTTCAATGATGACCTCTGATGGTTTATAATTAGGCAATGAGTGCCAATGTTCTCTGTAAAACGATTTATGTACATTATTCTATAATACTATGTGATTTATTAGCTCCTGTTTTCAATGATGACTTCTGATGGTTTGTAATTAGGCAATGAGTGCCAATTTTCTCTGTAAAACGATTTATGTACATTATTCTGTAATACTATGTCTTTTATTAGCTCCTGTTTTCAATCATAATTTCTGATGGTTTATAATTAGGCAATGAGTGCCAATGTTCTCTGTAAAACGATTTATGTACATTATTCTATAATACTATGTGAATTATTAGCTCCTGTTTTCAATGATGACTTCTGATGGTTTGTAATTAGGCAATGAGTGCCAATTTTCTCTGTAAAACGATTTATGTACATTATTCTGTAATACTATGTCATTTATTAGCTCCTGTTTTCAATCATGATTTCTGATGGTTTATAATTAGGCAATGAGTGCCAATGTTCTCTGTAAAACGATTTATGTACATTATTCTATAATACTATGTGAATTATTAGCTCCTGTTTTCAATGATGACTTCTGATGGTTTGTAATTAGGCAATGAGTGCCAATTTTCTCTGTAAAACGATTTATGTACATTCTTCTGTAATACTATGTCATTTATTAGCTCCTGTTTTCAATGATGATTTCTGATGGTTTATAATTAGGCAATGAGTGCCAATGTTCTCTGTAAAACGATTTATGTACATTCTTCTGTAATACTATGTGATTTATTAGCTCCTGTTTTCAATGATGACCTCTGATGGTTTATAATTAGGCAATGATTGCCAATGTTCTCTGTAAAACGATTTATGTACATTATTCTATAATACTATGTCATTTATTAGCTCCTGTTTTCAATGATGACCTCTGATGGTTTATAATTAGGCAATGAGTGCCAATGTTCTCTGTAAAACGATTTATGTACATTATTCTATAATACTATGTGATTTATTAGCTCCTGTTTTCAATGATGACCTCTGATGGTTTATAATTAGGCAATGAGTGCCAATGTTCTCTGTAAAACGATTTATGTACATTCTTCTGTAATACTATGTGATTTATTAGCTCCTGTTTTCAATGATGACCTCTGATGGTTTATAATTAGGCAATGAGTGCCAATGTTCTCTGTAAAATGATTTATGTACATTCTTCTGTAATACTATGTCCTTTATTAGCTCCTGTTTTCAATGATGACCTCTGATGGTTTGTAATTAGGCAATGAGTGCCAATGTTCTCTGTAAAACGATTTATGTACATTATTCTGTAATACTATGTCATTTATTAGCTCCTGTTTTCAATGATGACTTCTAATGGTTTGTAATTAGGCAATGAGTGCCAATGTTCTCTGTAAAACAACACTTGAACATTATTCTGTAAAACTACATACATGGTACAGAAATGTTCAATAACTGGGGACTGAGTGCCACCAACTATTAGTGTAATTCTCAATGAAGACTAGTATGTGACTTAATGTCCTTCACCTTCTGACCTAATTACCTGAAATTACTGCAATATCCGTTTGTCCTGTATATCCTCATGATCATGGAGCACTATATTTGGTTTTTGAACTAATTTTATGTTGGTGTACCTTGCAAGAGCGTGGTGTTGACACGACATGCTGTCCACTACCGTGAGCGATGGAGATGCTATTATGGTCCCACTGTTTGGTGTACCTGATGTACCACCAAGAAGATAACATGGAATATTACTACGACATTTCAGTGTCTTGGCTACGCTGATTAATACTTCTGGGAAAAGAACTTCAGATTGTCTCACTTGGTGTTGTGCTTCTGTAGAAAGATATGGACTTTCAGTACAGCTGCGTGCAACCTAAAGTGCTACAACCATGATGCAATCCTTCCCTTTCCTATCCTAATTCTTGTAACATAGTGAAAATCATTTTTGCTAACATGATTTGTATTCATGACCTGTACATTTTTTGATTTGCTGATATGTTCTGAACTACAGTGCATGTGCACTTACGTCATTTGTTAATTGTTTTGTACTCATTATATATATATTTTGTCATTATCTAATATGTTCTGTACGCGGTGCATGTGCACTATATTTACTTCATGTTCTACACCTATATATCTGTATATTCTGTGATTGTAAAGTTAGTTAGTTAACAAAAATTTGTTGCTCATGGCAAGTCCAAATGACTCACCATCGCTGCCAAACTTATTGCCCCCCCCCCCCCCCCAGTGGAGGGTTATGAAACACGTATGTATTCATTACCAGCGATGGCAAGGCATGATAGAATCTCTGACCAGAGAGTTATTTATCGTTGCTAGTCTGCGCTTGACCGCGCGAGACGACAGTGCTAGTCAGTTGCGTGTAGCGAGTCGGTAGGAACAGTAGTGGGTGTAGCGAGTCGGCTGAGGGAGTAGTCAGTCGACAGTAGTAGCGAGTGGACGGTTGTACTGAGCAGGCGTCGGCATGCGTCGACGGCGTGTTCTTCTTGCGGCTCTGGTCAGGATTGTGGTGGACGATGAGTATTGTTATAGAAGGTAATGAAGCAGCATTGCGCGCATCTAGTAATGTATGTTAATTGTAATTAATTTGTTGAAAAAATGCTCCAATAATAATTTTTTTTTATAAAGTAACTCTTTTAAAGAAAAACATTCATTTCAATTTAAAGAATATTTCCTATGCATTTCCTCCAAGAATCAAAATTAAACACACGCCAGCATTGCACGAAGCTGTGTCGATAAATAAGAGCAGATATAGATGCAGTTTTTATTGAGGTAAGAATTTTTGCTTTTTTATTCAGAATACAGGGCCGAAGGTCAGCGCTGCTGTCCTTATAAAATTTATCACGTTTAATTATTTCACAGGGCCGAAGGTCAGCGCTGCTGTCCTTATAAAATTTATCAGGTTTAATTTTTTCTGTTGAGATGTTAGATACGATTCATGGTTCATTATCTAATTAATATTGTTGTTGGTTTATGGTCAATTTTCATTTATCAATTTTGTGGGGAGTTTACATTTGGGCTATTATTATTCCTTAATTTTTGTGTGAGGAGATTACGCTTGGATTCATTTCGATTTAACGATATTTTGTAAGGACTTAACATTTGGCTCCATTTCCATTTTTATTTAATCAAAATTCGTGTGGCGAGGTTACGCTTGCCTCATTATCATTGTCATATATTTCTGTGGGGAGGTTACAAACTCAATTAGTCTTTCTGCTCCCTCATTCCTATCCGAAGACCATATTCTCCTGTAACCTTATCTTCTACTCCTTCCTCTACAACTGCATTCCAGACTCCCATGACTATTGGATTTTCATCTCTCTTTAAGTACCGTATTACCCTTTCAATATCGTAATGTGCTTTCTCTCTATCTTCATCTCCAGCTTGAGACGTCGGCATGCATACCTGAGTTATCGTTGTCGGTGTTGATTTGCTGGCGATTCTGAGAAGAACATTCCTATCACTGAACTGTTCACAGTAACACACTCTGTCAGAAGCTTACCAGAGAAAAAATGAGTCTTCTACAGATAAATCATTACAAGTACCATTTAGTACCGATTAACTTCGCTCCTGGACTCCATAATCACCTGGATTCACTTAGTGAGTGACTCCACAGGGCTGTACAGATACGTCACATCCAGGTTAAGAAACTCGCTGAGGATTTGACGCCACAATTCCACCCAAATTATGAGGATTCTGATGTCGGCGGTTTACCCGGTGCTCCACCATGCCCTTAGATTTTTTATGGAGTGAAAGTCAGATGATTTCGCAGGCCAATCGAGATGAAACAGGGTGGGGGAATATTGAGGAAACCATTCACATATTCCTCCAGCCCGATGAACTTCGATGTTGACGTCTTTATGTGCCTGTACGAGAAGTGGACTCTTGCGAGGTAACAGACTCCCAAATGCTCATTGCATGCAGTTACCGTCGCAATTTTCTCTCTCTAACAGATTGAGATGGACCTCTTATTCACTGCCTGCACTAATTCTTTTCGGGTTGGGAAGCGATTTTGATTCACAAGCCGTGAAACGTTCTCCAGTCCCTCCCAGTCAGCATTATTTTCCTAACACAATTCTGACGTCGCGTTTCATTACCACGTGTGTTATACCACTGCTTGTAGTCAGGATGAACAGTTAGCCGCGAGACACCAACAAATGGTTCAAATGGCTCTGAGCACTATGGGACTTAACTTCTGAGGTCATCAGTCCCCTAGATCTTAAAACTACTTAAACCTAACTGACCTAAGGACATCACACACATCAATGCCCGAGGCAGGATTCGAACCTGCGACCGTAGCGGTCATGGGTATGGCCATACGCATGATTGCCCGTTTTTTTCCTCTTTGTAATGTCCTTACCTTTTTACCCATCTTTAAGTACACGTATCCTTGGAAAAAAATGTCTCAGTGATGGCTGCTGCCTTGTGAACAGGTAGAGACAATGCGCGAGCGTTTGAGCACGTGATGCGATCGCTGTGCCATCTGTATGGGCTTCACGACTCACGTGTGTGTGTGTGTGTGTGTGTGTGTGTGTGTGTGTGGAACTGCTGTTCATCAGCTGAGCTTGCAAGAGGAGGCCACGACGTTTGGAACGCGGATTTACTGCAAACTTCGTACACTCGTAGTACTCCATGAGGACAACAAAATGTGTAATCAGTGGCGCGTACTTCTCAAGCGCTACTGAGAAAATCGCAAGATAATTTTGGTCGTCGAATATATATCTGTGCGTGGCCATTTTAACCATGAAGCGGCTGCAGCTGAGTGGTGACGGCACGGTAGCTTAGCGTGTTCGGTCATGGGGTATTGCTACCATCTGTAATAAAAAAAACTGAGTGAATGGATCAACGAACAACCTGAACGAGTGTTCTCGGACGTCCGCAACGACCAAACACAACGATCAACAACGAACAAAATGAAAAAAAAAAAGTGGTGCCGGCACGGTAGGTTCAAATGGCTCTGAGCACGATGGGACTTAACATCTGTGGTCATCAGTCCCCTAGAACTTAGAACTACTTAAACCTAACTAACCCAAGCACAGCACACATATCCATGCCCGAGGCAGGATTCGAACCTGCGACCGTAGCAGTCGCGCGGTTCCGGACTGAGCGCCTAGAACCGCTAGACCACCGCGGCCGGCGCCGTCACGGTAGCTCAGCGTGTTCTGTCAGAGCGTTAGCTACTCTTTATAATTAAAAAAAAGCCTGAGCGAACGGATCATCGAACAAACTGAGCAGGTGTCATCGCGCGTCCGCCCTGAACAAATTCAACGAACAATATAGAACAAAATTATTTTTTTTTTTTTAAGTGTTAGGCGTTCAAGCCGCTGTATCGCTGGATCGAGTTCCGTTCGTCAGTTTTTTTTTATTTTCAACACAGTCATTTTCTTTATTATTTACATTACAATTGATATAATGGAGAAAATACCTCCAATCGGATGAAATTTTATTAAATTTACGATGTTATTTGGCAGTCTACTAATTTTTATTATCACAAATAATGTAATATTCATAACTATCGACTAGTAAACGAGCAAATGCATAAAGTCATACTGAAAATGTATGCTTGTCCGTGATTTGAGAAATCCCTTATACCTGGAAGGAGCTCGAAACGACTTGTTACCTCCAAGTTTTGACCGGCACAAACGGCTTTCGAAAGATATACAATTAATCATCGCTTTCGACATTACGAGTACAAGTTGCAGGATAGTATTTTTCGTAAAAACATGGAAAACATAAAGTTAAACGGCACCAGCTGCATTGAATAAATGCTATGTTTCCGCATACGCAAAGTCTTTTGACGTTTTCTGTGGAGAAACAAACCTCGTTAACATTTTCAAAAACCTCTCTTTCAGGCGATAGTTGGGAAGCAAACGATGCATAACGCAGTATTTCCTTAAAAATCGGCGCTGATAATTGGTTATGCAGTATCGAGTGTATTTTAATAACGTTTTCCGAGAAGTAATTTCTCGTTCTCTTTCGATTGAATACGAACAGTTTTGAAGACAGGGACAAGCATACGTTTTCAGTTTGGTCGTTTACTAGTCGATAGTTACGAATATTATATTATTTGTGATAATAAAAATTAGTAGGCTGCCAAATAACACTGTAAATTTAATAAAAGTTCATCTGATTACACGTAATTTTCCCATTATATCAATTGTAATATAAATAGTAAAGAAAATGACTGTGTTGAAAATAACAAAGAAGTGAAGAATGGAACTCGATCCAGCGATCCAGCGCCTTGAACGCCAAACACTTTTAAAAAAATACATTTTGTTCTCTATTGTTCGCTGAATTTGTTCAGGGCGGACGCCCGAGGATACCCGTTCAGTTTGTTCGTTCATCCGTTGGCTCATTTTTTCTTTTTTTTTTTGTTGGGAAGGGAAGTTAATGCTCTGACCGAACACGCTGAGCTACTGTGCCGTCACCACTCGACTGCAGCCGCTTCATGGTTAAAATCGCCACTCACAGATATAAATTCGACGACCGAAATTATCTTGCGATTTTCTCAGTAACGCATGAGAAGTACGCGCTACTGCTTACACATTTTGTTGTCCTCAGGGAGCACTACGAGTGTACGAAGTTTGCAGTAAATCCGCGTTCCAAACGCCGTGGCCTCCCCTTGTAAGTTCGTGAGCAGCAAGTGAAAGGAGAGTGTTGGCTGAGATTCGCGAGGAGCCGTCGCTCGCAGCCGTGTTGCGCATAAATTGTGCAGAAGCTTGCTAAGCGATGATTATGAGACTGAATGTATTACGTTGCTTCGTATAATTCATGATTCGGTTTATTCGCGAAAAAGTGTGCGAAGTTGTTAATGAAACTCGTGGAAGGAACCGCATCGTTGTCATTGGTCAGTATCTTCCTTTGACGGTGCGTACTGATAGTGCAACATAAATGAAAGGCTTCCGTGAACAGTGGAAACCTGATAAACTGGTGCAGAAACGCAATAAAACAAGGGCCACTTCAGCATTCGAGTGGAATAAGCTCAACATTTAATACAAGTGTGGATGACCATAGGCATTGTTAGGGAGTGCGTAAAGGACAATAAAAAGAAGATGGTATCCACTGTTATTTGAAAAGTGACATTTTTCCATGTTATACTGGGGCACATTGATGGTTGTAAAATATAAGTAACACGTGTTCATATTAGGCTACATGTTCATCTTCACTTCATAGTGTAGCGTATTCTCTCTGTAAAGCTTCCTTACTGGAATCCGTGAACTGCAAAAATCAATTACCGAAATACAAGTCAACTTTTCGCGTCACAAGCGAGGATTCGTGTTGGTACAAGGACGACGTCACTGCTGTACGCAAACCATGTGTTGCGTGAGTATTCTGAAAATTCTTCATCGTGCTAGAGGATCTTCGTCGCTTTAAAAGCATCTACTTTAGAGTGAGCTCTCAAAATTAATTATCCGACATGATAGTGTGTACTACTTGACCATCAGAATATAAAGCTAAGGCAAAGCGAACTCTGCAAACGAAAGTCGAGGGAAGGACTCTAATGTACTACTTGCGTAGCAGGAGACAGCGTCCGTAAGGGACGTGGTCTGTTTACAGTAAGACTGACGCGGTGTACACTCTGGTTAATGAAGATTACATAACATCTGTAAACAGCCTATGCAGTGCTGTGGTCCATTTATTTAACTCCGGGATGCACTTAGCAGCTCATGCTGAGGAACACCAGCAGTAGTATTTTCAGTGTTCTGTTGTGTGAGAATTAGTTGAGTACATTTGACCGTTCAGTTAGCTTTACAGATAAAAATGGCTCTGAGCACTATGGGACTCAACTGGTGTGGTCATAAGTCCCCTAGAACTTAGAACTACTCAAACCTAACTAACCTAAGGACAGCACACAACACCCAGCCATCACGAGGCAGAGAAAATCCCTGACCCCGCCGGGAGCTTTACAGATAAAGACAGATAAACACAGGGAGACATATCAGGTGATCGAGGTGGCCAAGGGATTGCACTGCCTCTGCTGGTTAATCTCTCCTCATCGAACACCCCATGCACTTGTAACAAGGTTCTGAAGGCATTGTGCGTGAAAGGTATGTGCTAAGGTCTGATCAGGGTAGCTCCAGAAAATAGTCGGTAGTTGCCAACCACTAGGTGGAACGCGTATAATATCTTTGAGTAGGAGGATCTTTGATGGTTAAGAGAGCGGGGCGCGCGCAGAAAAAAGCCGAAGAGTCGCAGGTAGGTGCCCAGAGAAAGCAGACGTGTGCAGACAGCCTTAAGGCGGGAGTCGCAGCTAGGTGCCCGGAGGAAGCAGACGTATGGTGATAGCATTAAGGTAGGTCGCTGCCCCTGACCAAACCTTAGCACGTAAATAAGAGAAGATATATAATGACTTCAAACTGGTTTTGTTAGATAATGTTCAGAGTTAGGATCTGTATGTTCAAGGTTTGACACAGTAAGCGTTTGGTAAAATTTTTTTGTAATAGTGATTCGTGCTACAAAAATGTTGGAAATGGTATGTTTTGTGTCTGGCTTAAAATTTTAACAATATATATTCTGAGATCAACATTGTGTTTAAATCTAACAGCCTGAATCATAATCCACATCTTTTGCTTGTATTGAATATGAAAACGAGTAGTAAACTAAAGGTATCCACCAATGAAAGAACCAAGGAAACATCAGGGCCAAAAGTTAATTTTCCATTACCATCTTAATGCCGTTGCACAAACGGCATTATTCTCTTAAACTTGATTGCTGAGTCAAATACATGTTGCATTTCTGGCAAAATGGAGGAGTGCAAGAAACAAGTCCACAGACGCAGTCAGATGCAGGTTTGCTGAATAATTAATTTAGAACAATCTTATCAATGATACAATCACAAAAAGGATACAATTTAGATAAGACACTATCATGCGTTGTTACTTCGTCTTGTTAAAAAGATCCACACAGGCATTCATCACCTTGAGTTTATTCGAACAGATGAAACAGTGGTGGTACATTGGTTAGCATTAACAGTGTGGTGAAAGAATCGTGTGAACGATGCGCACTCCAGACACAGGGCTCTAAACACAAACCTTGAGATTATACAAAGGCTCCTCAAAGTGCAACTGGGAATTTTATAGGCGCTTCAGTCTGGAGCCGCGCGACCGCTACGGTCGCAGGTTCGAATCCTACCTTGGGCATGGATGTGTGTGATGTCCTTAGGTTAGTTAGGTTTGAGTAGTTCTAAGTTCTAGAGGACTGATGACCTCAGATGTTAAGTCCCATAGTGCTCAGAGCCTTTATTTTATTTTTTTTAAGAATTTTCTGATGCATAATTGCGCAAGTTCTGTGAATTCACATATCCGAACAAGCCGAAGCAGGCCTGATCTGAAGAAATGAGAAACGGAGGATCCAAAAGTCTTGATTTCACTTCATTCAGAACCCACCGGCACAACTCATTACGCGAAAATTCGTTCCAACGCTATAACTCAAGCGCAACAGAAAGTTCGTTAGGGTGCAGATGCAGGTTCTTTTCATTAATTTTTCGTAATGACGATTCTTTAATTCCTACTTGCTCATAAAAAAGGAGTTGAGCTTTAGTTGGACTTTGCTTTTCTGACTCAGCATTATGCTTTGTTTCACTAGAGTAAAGTTTTCTGGTGTTCGAACTTTTTTCGCACAGTTGCGGTTCTAATTCGTTGCTAGAGTGCGTTTCGCGCCACATTGGCACTAAACCTTGCATTGCAGACTTTGCTGGAGGTTTTGCCACAAACATCTTCAGTCGTAAGCTCTAGCGCAAACAATTCCTCACACGTTTTCAACAAGTTTTGTTTCATGTAACACTCGACAATGAATATGCACGATTTTGTCAGTAAACACGTCTACTCCTCCCACTCACTCAGCCGTTATGACACAGCGCAATGTGCCGAAGAGAACATGCGAGAAATGTGCTTGCGCAGACGTGTGACCGGAGCCGACTGGACCATAGAAATCACAGTTTCCAGCATTTTATGTGATAGACAGTTCTCCTGTTCATGGTTCAAATGGCTCTGAGCACTATGGGACTTAACTGCTGAGGTCATCAGTCCCCTAGAGCTTACAAGGAAACCTCCCCATCGCACCCCCCTCAGATTTAGTTATAAGCTGGCACAGTGGATAGGCCTTGAAAAACTGAACACAGATCGATCGAGAAAACAGGAAGAAGTCGTGTGGAACTATGAAAAAAATAAGGAAAATATACAAACTGAGTAGTTGACGCGCAACATAATGAACATAAAGGACCCTGTGGGCTCAGGAGCGCCTTGGTCTCGTGGTTAGCGTGAGCAACTCCGGAACGTGAGGTCATTGGTCAAGTCTATCCCCGAGTGAAAAATTTACTTTCTTTATTTTCGCAAAGTTATGATCTGTCCGTTCGATCATTGACGTCTCTGTTCACTGTAATTAGTTTAGTGTCTGTGTTTTGCGACCGCACCGCAAAACCGTGCGATGAGTAGACGAAAGGACGTGCCTCTCCAATGGGAACCGAAAACATTTGATCGCAAGGTCATAAGTCAACCGATTCCTCCACAGGAAAACACGTCTGATATATTCCATACGACACTGGTGACGGCATGTTGTCGACCCACCTAACTTATTCACTTGGCGAATGGGTAAAAGCATTCTTCTACCTTGCCCGATTTAGGTTTTCTTGTGCATGTGATAATCACTCCCAAGAAAGTGATGAAAACATAAGAGTTTGTCACATAAACTGAAAATAAAAAATTAAAATTTTCACTCTAGGGAAGTCTTGAACCAAGGACCTCTCGTTCCGCAGTTGCTCACGCTAACCACGGAACCACGGCGCTCCTGGAATGAAAGAATCCTTGATGTTAATTATGTTGCACATCAACTACTCAGTTTGTATATTTTCTTTATTTTTTCATACTTCCACACGACTTCTTCCTGTTTTCTTGATTGATCTGTGTTCAGTTTTTCAAGGCCTATCCATTGTGCCAGCTTATAACTAAATCTGAGGGGGGTGCGATGGGGAGGTTTCCTTGTTAGAACTACGTAAACCTAACTAACCTAAAGACATCACACACATCCATGCCCGAGGCAGGATTCGAACATGCGACCGTAGAGGTCGCGCGGTTCCAGAGTGTAGCGCCTAGAACCGCTCGGCCACTTCAGCCGGCTCCTGTTCATGAACAAGTATCAGTTGCACGCCAGTTTTACAAATATTTCTAGGACTGTGTTATCTTGCCAATCTTGGCAAGCACGAAGACAAGCTGTAAAAACTTCCGCAGTGTGCGGGCGGACATTATCTTGCTGACACCTCGTCGGGTAGAATATCGTCGATATACCGCTGTGCTGTAAGGGTGCCGCGAACGACAAACAAAGGGGTCCTGCCTTGAAATGAAATGGCATCCCGGGCCATAACTCCTGGCTGTCGCGCCATACGGTGGGTGTCAGTCAATCTGGTATCCCACTGCTGTTCAGACCTTCTCCACACTTGTCTCCTACCTGGAATCTCATTGACTAAAGTAGAATTACCTTCACTGACTAGTCGCGCTTCGCATTGAGCACTGATGACCAGCACAGAAGTGTGTGGAGACGAACTTGCAGGTATGGAGGCAACTGGAACCACGGTTTTTTTCAATCGTTTTCATGTTACAGTGCCGACCGCCTGGGTTGCCCCTGAAGGGTGCATTGCTCCCGAGGGCTCATGATATGAAAGCACTGATGACTGAAAGACCTATCAGTAGAAATGCGAGTTCGCTGCAGTAGGTGCTCTAACCACAGTCGTAAGAATCATACAAGGTGACGAACGAAAACCCGGGCCCGAGAACAGACTGCTCATCAGTTACACACGATTTGTTGCCCGCCACTCGCAGATCCAAGAAATACCTAACATGTAATAATTAGATAACAAAGATATAACAAAGACGCTAATGCAAAGGTCTGCATCTACTGCACTGATGTCTGTTAAATTACACTCAATTAGGCGCTGAAAATGACGGCCTTGTGCTTCAATGCACTATGCTGTTCATTTTGGAACACAAACTAAGATCAGCTTAGAGACAGAAGTGACGACACTTTCTGCAGGCTCTGACCATGATTTTGCAGGACAATACTCAAGCACGTACAATGCAAGCTCTTACTGATTTGTTTGACTGATGGGTCTGGTAAGTGCCATACCACCTACGGCACTCCCCTGACTTAAGCCCTCGTGAATTCAACTCGATTTATAAACTGAAGGAAACACTTCCCGGCTTTCGCTTCAGAAGTGCTACAAATTCGTCATTCAGTAGACCATGTCGCTCGTACTGTCAACACAACTGACACTGCTATGACTTCAACATTGCTGGCAACGGCTTGAACACAATACTGGTGACTACTTTGAAGGCCAGTAAAACTTTCAAACATGTATCTATTTTGTACAAGCTGTAAATAAATAGTTGCCACTATTAAAGTTCCAACCCTCGAACATCCTGCAGCAGAACTATGACTATGGGACACCTAGAATGTGTACACTCTTCTGACAATGTGCCACTCCTGTTGCACAATGTTCTTAGTGTAGAACACCATGCGAATGTTACTTTTTGAAATCCCTACCAACCGAGTGCTTATAATTAAGGTGAAGCAGCTCACGAATGGCCAGTACGGGCTGTAATTATCGTACGGCAGCGAATCTTCGTAGATAAGCTAATGCGTTAATGCGGAGTAGATTTTTTCTAGAAAGAAATTAGTTCCAATTTCGCGCTGTACACTCATTGTACGATGTTATGACATTCATAGTCGTATCTGACAAGCCATAACGTGTGTGAACAGTATGGCTATCGAGAAGAGAGACCGTGCACTGATAGTGAAACTGTTGTATGTGAAAGGCAGCGACTACTGTCCTGTACTGAGAGAGTATCGCCGACTGAAAAGTCTGAGCAGAGACGCGATGTTATTAAATGGTTTAAACAAGATGATAAAGAAATAGAAAAGTACGGATGAGCTTGGTGTTATACTTAGAAGAGGAAGTTACCAATGACGTTGCCGTTGCTGTAATTGATCATAAAGCACATGCTCCGCGTAGTGTTAGTCCTCGTGCGGCGTCACGAGAGTTGTACATCCCATGGTCAATAGAACGGAAAGTTTTGTGGTCTATGTTACACTGGTACCTGTACAAGATCCGTACGGTGCAGCAACTGAAACCTCATGATCCGCAGCAACGTTTTGGATTTTCCTTTCGGTTTCTGGCACGGATCGAAGTTGATGACATTGTAATACATTGATTATTCCTTGCTACTGTAGTGTTATCTTGAAGCTGTGAGAAAGGAGGACAGGCGTTCCAAGACGCGTAAGCAGAGACGATGCTGAAGGATACGAAACTAGGAGAGATATTGTTACATGAAGTAAACGGTAAGTGGAGAGCCTTGAGAAAATGCAGACGCCCCCAGACGCTGTCCAAGGCGTTAGTTACTCTTCAAGGAATTAACATGTAACTTCATATGTCGTCTAGACGCTGTAGTAGGTTGTCACCGTAGAACTTTGTAACCAGCAGGCACGTACTAGCGTATAAAGCCAGCTGATACCAGCCCTGAGAAGTGCAACGTCAGCAGGCTCACAAGGGTTAGAAAGAGAGCGAAAACGCCAAAAACTGTTGACCTAGCAGTCCCTACTACGGGGAGCCCGAGGGGCGGGGCTAAATGACGTATAACAATAATGCTGCAAGCCTTATTTGGCAGAGCAGTTACTATTAGCTTTCAGCTGAACAATGTTGATACCAAATACAGAATTAGTTAGTGCAGCTGCCTTAGAAGCAGTAGAGGGGGACCTAACTAAACCGTGATTGGCAGGCACCTGCAAGAGACCTACGGGATTCGCTGGGTTGCTTTAAGTGGGGAAAACACTGCCCACACGTCACTCTTTAAAACCCCCAGATTCCGCATTTTGGCAGAGTTCTCAGTCATACGGTCTGGGCGCCGAATCCGCGTCCGTTGACTCCGCCGTATGTGACTGTCTGGTGTGGACCCACGAGCACCTTTTTCTCTGTCGGTTGAGACTACACAAAGAGGTCCTGCACGTTATCGAAACCTTCCTGTGCTACATGTGATTCCTGATTTGTAAGAGTGCAACTGCATGGAAGCCACTGTTTTCATGCAAGATGTCGCTCGACTAGTGAAATATCTACTTTATGAAACCTTCCACAATCATCTTTTCTCCAGAGGTTTGTGATTTACGGCTCTGGGGATATCTGAAAGAAGTCGTTTATCAGAGTCACTTTCTGTCTCTACTTAATCTGAAGGCCAGTATACAGGAACACGTCATTCAGATTCAACTGGAATTGTTGCGAGCAACTATTGATCACGTAGTCTTACGGATGCAGCATCTCTTCGACATTTCCGGTGCCCACTTTGAACAAATTGTGTAAGCGGCAGTGAATAATAACATCTATCTTTCCCCTTGTTTGACCTTTTATGCACACATGTCTTTTCTAATCCATTATATGTGGAACCATTTCTATACATCTTTCTTGCAATCGCAGTTCCGGATTTGCACCTGCTGGACAAAATTGGAACTAATTTCTTTCAATAGAGTCAACCAGGAGCAAATAATTATTTAATACACTGACCTAGTTTTCGACACCTCTAAGGATGTCTTCATCAGAATGAAAATTTAAAAGCCCTATAAAATAATAAACAGAAAATAAATCTGATATGAACATTAACCAAGATGAAAAATGTCAACAAGTAGAAACATTACTAACGTAAAGCTACAATGCGAGAAGGCGTCAAAAATTAAAAAGGTTCTAGCTTTTGGTACGTGCACCTAAGCGGCCCAGTGTCTTACATTTCTGCTACGAAAATAAGAGTCTAGTTGCCCCACCAGACGGGCGTGGACAGTGACATATGCCCATTTGAGACATTATAAAAGAAATACGCTTGAAAATCTCCAGCTCTTCGAGTACGTCGAGCCTATGATCTTTCTTTTCCCTTTGTAGCAAATTTATAAGAACGATAGCCTCATCCCCAGTGAACAGTTGCAATTACGTAACAAATTATTTTTCAGATTACTTCAAACCACTACTCGCGGGTTTTCGGTTCCTTTATTCTTACTATATTTTCTTGCCCCTAGTTTCGAAGCAGTCTTTTCTGCAAATCTCATAGAGTTGTGTACTAGTAAAGTTTCATTCGCGTAGATGTTTTCGGGCTGTGCATCTGTATGTGTAAATATTCTACAATACTCTGCATTTCAGTAAAGCGTAATAGCCGGCTCTTATTTGTACTTCATTTACTCAACTGCTTTCTATTTTTAACAATACATTAAGCTCTCATCATCTGCATTTTGTTTTTTTATAATTAATTGTTCTTTAATTTGATTACTTCTGTTATAATGTCTCAAATGGGCATACGTCACTGTGCGCGCCCGATATGGGTCGCAACTAGTGTGTCATTTTCTTAGCAGCAATTCAAGCCACGTACCAAAGGCTAGAACGTTTCTAATTTTTAATATTTGAGTTGAGTATGTCTGCTCTAAACTTTGACTATAGCCTACTCGCAATTTAAATTTATGTAACTAACCTTTCTAAGTTATGATATTTTTCTTCATTGTTAATGTTCAAATCAGACTTATTTTCTATGCATTATTTTATAGGACTTTTAAATCTTCATTCTGATGAAGACATCCTGAGAGGTGTCGAAACATAGGCGAATGTATTAATTTTTTGCAACCTATTGGCTGTGTTATTTCTCCACTGAAACTTACATGTGATTTCTGAAAGATAGTCATTTTCAAAACTAATTTGTTTTCTAGCGAAAATTAGTATTTTGCCTATCCACCAAGTTTTGCTGCTATACGTTAATTACCGGCCACACTGGAACTCTGTGAGTACATGCACTTTAATCGTAAACATCTGATAAATGGTCCAATGAATACAGCAAGCAGGTCCATGGTGCATTCACCTACATTTTTATGTAACTGCAGAAACAGTTCCCGTTTCCTGTGAAAAATAGATATATTTTGCATTTAGCGCTCTGCACAAATTTACAACCCTTACACCAGGCAACGAACTTCTGAATCGACTTTTCAGGCTTCTATTGATCACTTCAGATTGATGCACGCCATGGAACATCGTCAGTGTTGATAGTGGCGCAGACTTTGGTTTTGTGGGGTGTATCCTCAGTGCAAATACACAATCTTTGTCACGACATTACTCCTCTTCTTCTTCTTCGCTATGCTCCTCCACTTTCTCTCCAGTGAATGTGGAAGTGCAGACCACTGCGAAATTCAGACCCAGTGCTATATCGAAAAAAAGTATCATTATATTGTTGTGAGTTGTTCGATACTGCATACTGTATTATTGCATTACAACTTATTCCAAACGCATTCTAGTTAGACATTACTAAAAACGAGCATTATATCTCGAAGTCATGCTAAAACTGTGAGAAATATTCTTTGTAAATTAGATGTTGAAACCTGCTGGCAGTCTGTAGATTACACAGATTACATATATGGTGAAAATTAAAGACACAGTAAGTTTACGGTATATTGATAATTTTTAATTATGGACCGTCTGACAGCAACTGAATAAAACAAAATTTTAGTGCCATACGCGTTTCGGCTTTATTTTCTGCAAGGCATCATCAGTGGCCTGGAATATGTAGGTATGTCAGCTATTTAAATTACATTTTTGTCGCTGTGCCTATAGGTTATAAACAGTTCTAGTGGTTGGTATTTCCTATTAAGTAGTAATGTTTTGAACTGTACTTACAGGTTGCGTGAACAATTTCTTACATATTACGCTCCTGTTGCATTTTATGTGTTGTTCTTCTTCTTATGAACGCCAATTTGCGGTTTTTTTCCACATTCGACAGCACTGTGAACTGAACGCTTCTTTTAATGCAATGTTTTGGTTTCTGTTGCCGACTGTCAACTGTTTTTGCCAAAGATCAAATGTTATTGCCAACCCTATGAGTGTAACTATTGAAGTATCTGTGGTCTGTTCGTGTATGCATATGTGTGTGCGTTTCTGTGTGTGTGTGTGTGTATGTGTGTGTTTTGGTGTGATATTATTTTTTGTTTTTGTTTTGTGCTGTGTGTGTGTTGTTGTGATATATATTTTTTTGTGCTGTGTGTGCGTGTGTGTGTGTGTGTGTGTGTGTGTATGTATGTGTGTGTGTGTGTGTGTGTGTTGTAAGGGATCCGTAGGCCCTTACTATAAATTTGCACTCGGCACGGGTCGATAGGGCGAACAATCGATTGTGTCGTGTTGCGAGAGCGAGTGTGGAGTCGAGCCAGTGCCATGTTGCGGGTAGAAGTGTGTGGAGGTCTTTGTTGTAATGCAAGGCTCTAACGGAGAAGGGAGTCGCCATCGCCGTGGTTAGACCCCTTTGTACTAGAATAATACCGAGAAGGTGAAGAAGTATTATTACGAAAGTGATCAGTGACATTTCTAGGGCCGATATTTGGGTTTCGCGTCTACCGCGCCAGCATCACCTTGGATTGCAGTGTTGGATTGCAATGATGGATTGCAGTGTTGGATGCAGTGATGGATTAGCGTGTTACGATAATGGAAAATGAAGAAGCCTGTGCTGAGATTAGCCGTAATTAGATATGTATGACGAAGGCAGTGGCTGTCTCCTTTTTTGTATTTTTGAGACGAATATAGGTTCGTAATTAGTGAAACTGTGTTGGTGTTTTTCTTGTTACCAGACATTTCATTATTACAGTATTGAACAGGACGAACTGGAAAGTAACAACTTCTGTAGCAGTCAGTTCCGATTACCAGCCCCATTAGGTACACGGTCATATTAATAATAAACATTGAGCTGCTATTCGATCAGATCAGGTCGGGATAAATAAACAGAGGTGTTACACCTTGGCTTACCGTGAAAGGACAAGTGCAATCTTCGGACGAATCGTAAAGAACAATAGGTAATTTTATCTTGCTAAACGCGAGAAAATATTTTTCAATTTCGGATGAAGACAGAGTATAAACTTCAAAATCGCGACAAGAAACAGTGCATCTTGAACAATACGAAGTAATAGCATCTTACGATTGTGAATGAACTGTTTTTCTCGCCATATTAGATAAGAGTAATAGTGTCGATAAACTGTGTTATAATGTGCAAATGCGTAGATCCGTACGAAAAATTGTGAAAAGTGAACACTAAAGGAAGACACGTGTGAACATTACCACAACAAAACGAGCCAAGAATTCGTCACGGAAGCTTTTAAAGAAGTATTTAGTAGTAATGTTATGATCGAAATTGCTTTTTGAATAATGAAAATCGAGCAACTTCAAGTGGACCCATAAACTGTTATGCGGGCGACAATTTATGTGGCGACGCAATTGTTGAATGACGTCACGTAGACCCGTGCAGCAGCTGCGCCAAAGAGCTTCGATCCGCGAGGTGATTTCACACGTCATCCGAACTACCTGTGCGAGGAGTAGGTCAGACGCAGACGCACTACACTGGACAGCGATCAGCGCGACTTCGAGACACTGAGCGCCAACCCGGCATCTAGCGGCCGAACTACAAACTAAGCCCGCCTGCAACGCCATGGAGCGGCCGACTGAGAACTACGACGACTCGCCACAGATTTTCAGCGCGACATCACGCGGCTACGGCGGCATTACAGCGCCACTCCCACTTCAAACGTCAAAACATCGCGACTCATGGTAACGTCAGTTGGTGAGTGAAGACAACTGGTTAGCATAACATTAAATTGCAGTATACTGTCTTCAAAATAAATAAACAGTTTTAAACTGTGTTTTGCCTTAGGAGAAGTGCCCAATTACAGTAATTTCCGAAAAGTTTGCGAAACATACTCTGAAATATAGCATACTTATTTATGCATACTGCGCTGTCTAAATGGTGATTATACAGATATGCTCATTGTTTTTGGAGATTTTACATTTATAGATTTAATGAATGGTGTGATTTATCTTATTTAAAACATTTTACATAAACTGTGTATGTGAAAATTGATATTTGAAATTATTAGGTTTTGAGAGTCGTTATGTTCAGTACTCATACGTATTGTATCAATTTTGGGATTAACTGAAGATACTGCAGTTACTGTTTGATTAGTTTAGCGGTAATTAGGAGTGTTTTGGGTTACTAGAGGTTATTTTATATTACTTGCCTGTGCATTAAAAAAAATAAACCAAACATGTCTACTGAAGATAAGCAGGTTTGTGAGGCAGTAGTTGAAAGGAAAGGGATAGGACAGGAAGACAGAGATGATTCAGGAATCAGTGATTATGGATTGTCATTAGAATGCCCATTAGCACATTCAACTAGTTACCCCGAGACACCGGGACAAACGACGAGAGACAAGCCAGTTTCAGAGGGTGCGGATATACGGTCAATGTTAGCAGACTGGCTAAAGGAAGTCAAGGCAACAATAAAGGAAGGTTTACAAGAAACTAGAGAAAGGTAAGAAATATTCCACAAATCATTAGAGAAAGGTTTACAAGAAACTAGAGAATCATTCAAGGAAGATTTACAAGAAACCAAAGAAAGCTTAGAAAAATCATTCAACGAAGATTTACAAGAAACCAAAGAAAGCTTAGAAAAATCATTTAAGGAAACTCTAGCACAAGAGATCAAAACATCGCAAATGAAGATAGAATATAATCTGAAGAAGGAAATGCAGGAGTTACAAGAACGACTGAAGATGGACATCAACGAGAGAGAGAGGAAGCTACAGAAGAGCATAGACCAAGTCCAGGGAGACGTGGAGAAGATGGAAGGAAAGTTAATAAAAAAGATAGGAGACGATATTGAAGAAACTAAAGCTGAATTGGGAGAAAGGATCGCCGAAGTGGAAACAAACTGCAATCATCGAATCGCCGAGGTGACACAGATGCAGAAACAATGCAATGATGCGGTTAAGGGGATAGGAGATAGGCAAAACCAACTGGCTGTCAATCTGAGAAATGCTATAGCCGTGCAATGAGAAGAGGATAACAAGAGGGTTGCAATGGAGGTCAGGCAATTACAACAGGGAGTGCAACAATTGGAGAGCAAGACAGAAGAAGCTGATAAACGAATTAGCAATGCCACTTTAACCGTTGTGGAAGGTAGAGTCGTTACCTTGATGAGCAGTGATAATTGGTACGTACAAAATAATCCAGGGCAGAAGTTTAAACTGAAAGGAGGGTTGCACCCAATGATATTTATGAAATGGTTAAAAGGACTTTTCCCAGCACATTTCAAAGACGCAGACAAGATTCAATTTGCAATAGATAGGATGGAAGGTAAGGCCTTCACTTGGGGAGTCAGGAAGAAGGAAGGGACTACTAGTTATGATCAGTTTGAAAGGGAATTCTTGAAGAAATACTGGTCCAAAATTCATCAGTGTGCAGCACTTGAGGACCTACTACACCGCAAGTCACTTAATACATGGAGAGGAACTTTGAGAGAGTTTGCCGAACATTTGTGGGAATTAAATGAGACCTTGGAACAACCCCTGAGTAATGACATAATGATATCAGCGATAAAAAGAAGATTGAGCCGGAGAATGCAAGAAACTGTATCCGGGAGCCTGATTAAAGATAAAGATACTGTAATGGAAGTATTGGAGCAATTAGAAACTATTTGTGCACAGGAAAACAATCAGATGTGTGATCAGAACCAAGATGGAAATAATTACCATCAAATTCGTTTTAATGGCCCACCAAATTACAGAGGTAGAGGTGGGGTAATGGACGTAGGAACCATGGCAATGGTCAACAGTTTCACCACAATCATGGGAGAGATGATGATAATAATGACAGGAATTATGAGAGAAGAGATGATAGACAAAGGGATCAAGAGGTATGAATTGAAGAAAGTTAGGTGTAGGGAGCTAGTAACTCTTTTGCTGGTATACCAAGTGGCGACTGGTACACTCCCAGCTGGGTGAGACTTTATTTCTTATTTCAAGTTTCACTCCTCTACCATCTTTCTCTATCCTTAGGTTAAGAAAGTTAGTGTGTAGTAGTTGGGATTGGTAGTGGTCATCCAAGTAATTCAGTCAGGAACCATGTAGCATATTTATAGTTGACTTAAAATAAGGATAAGTAGTTACTGTTGATGTAGAGTGTGAGATGTCAGAGAATCAATAAGTCAAAAATCAGCTTAGTGTCAGTACATTGCAAAATTATTAGTGCCAGAAGTAATAAAATGAGAACCAGATCAGAAAGCTAATGTTTATAAAATGTGGTGGGAAGCTAATTGGTCAAACAAGAGTTTGTATAATCTTATAGAGTTGTTTTATGACGCATGAAAAGATCAAGGAATTGTTAGAGAATTGAAGTAACGTATCAGCTTATAAGTAGATGAACATATAAAGAAACAAATACATGAGGAGATAGTTGTTCGAACAAATGATGTGAAATGCTATGCACGGAGAGGCCAAGGAGCCTGGAGTAGTATTTTATGTAGTTATTGCAGCGAATATGGAGGGTTGACGTAGTTTGAAGATGTATATCTATTTGTTGTTGAAGTTGCTGTTAAGTTGAGAGAGTTATTTGTAATGAAGTTTATTGAGTATGAGATGTTTGAAGTATTGAAGTATATGGAGGATTGATGTGGGTTGAAGATATATATTTATTTGCAGTTGAAGTTGCTGTTAAGTTGAGGAAGTTATGTTTAATGAAATGTATGGACTATCAGAAGTTTGAAGTATTGAAGTATGTCATTTAGCACATGAGCAACATCTGTTTGCAAGTTATTTGTAGGTATACATATTCATCTGAAGTATGCTGAATAAAACAGAAAGTGTAACTCATGAGTAATGAGTAATTCATGTATCCAATTAGCTATCAAAGTCAAGTATGGTTGTACTTACATCAAGCTTTAGAAGCAGAATTCTGGCACTGTGTAATGAATAATAAATATCCATATAGAAGATTTGGATTAATGTCAATATAAGAGGAAATATTGTACCTTTGATCTGAGTATTAGTGATAACAATTCACACATGGCAGTATAAATGTTTGGCAAAATGAAATGATCAGTAATTTAAAATTTTTCATTGGTTGACCACATTAGTTATAGTGATGTAAATAGTTATATAAGACATATTTAGTGGTATAATGGAGTATTTAATGTTATTGAACCAATCTGTAGAGGTATGAGGAATTTAAGATAATTGCATAAGTCAAGATATAAATGTTATATTTTGTCTCGTTTTCAATTTTGCTTGTGTTAAAGATTCAAATAAGTTGAGATTTTTCTTCCTTAACTTTTATATGATTTGGGCAATGCCATGTTTGTGAGATGTAATAACCTTTTGTAGAATATTATTATGGGGGCAGCCCACTGCTGGAGTTGAGGGATTATTTGGTAAAGTGTAATTTCATTAATTATTTAAGCTGTGTGTTTTGTTCAGATGTAATAATATCTAATTTCTTTGCCGATTCTTTTATGCCAGAGGCTCCAAAGAAGTTTTCGAGGGCGGGGATGTAAGGGGTCCGTAGGTCCTTATTATAAATTTGCACTCGGCATGGGTCGATAGGGCGAACAATCGATTGTGTCGTGTTGCGAGAGCGAGTGTGGAGTTGAGCCAGTGCCATGTTGCGGGTAGAAGTGTGTGGAGGTCTTTGTTGTAATGTAAGGCTCTAACGGAGATGGAAGTCGCCATCGCCGTGGTTAGACCCCTTTGTACTAGAATAATACCGGGAAGGTGAAGAAGTGTTATTACGAAAGTGATCAGTGACATTTCTAGGGCCGATATTTGGGTTTCGCGTCTACCGTGCCGGCATCACCTTGGATTGCAGTGATGGATTGCAGTGTTGGATGCAGTGATGGATTAGCGTGTGACGATAATGGAAAATGAAGAAGCCTGTGCTGAGATTAGCCGTAATTAGATATGTATGACGAAGGCAGTGGCTGTCTCCTTTTTTGTGTTTTTGAGACGAATATAGGTTCGTAATTAGTGAAACTGTGTTGGTGTTTTTCTTGTTACCAGACATTTCATTATTACAGTATTGAACAGGACGAACTGGAAAGTAACAACTTCCGTAGCAGTCAATTCCGATTACCAGACCCATTAGGTACACGGGATAAATAAACGGAGGTGTTACAGTGTGTGTGTGTGTGTTGTGTGCATGTGTTTGTGTCTGTATAATGGTGTGGTATAATTTTTTTTTTGTTGGCTGTGTGTGTGTGTGTGTGTGTGTGTGTGTGTGTGTGTGTGTCCAGATGGTGTGGGGAAGAGTCTTTTGGTTTTACGTTATCATTTCCTTTACTAAGTGTAGTAGGGAGCCTGTGCTGATGTGAGTTTGTTCATTTATAATATGTTTGTTTTCTGCTATGGCTTTCTGGATGTGGAGGTTTTCTTGCATTTGTATGAGATGTTTGTCATGGTTGCTTATTCTCATTATTTTCATTTCTTGTTCCATGTTTGTAAGATGATGGTTATAGTGTTTTAAATGCTCTGCAAATGTGGAATGGTTTGTTTCATACTTCCAACATCTGATATGTTCTTTGTGTCCTGTTTCAAAATTCCTGCATGTCATGCCTGCATCACAACTTTGAAATTGAAGTTTATGTATTCCTGATTGTTGGAATTTGTCCCTCATAGTAGCTGGCTGGCTTAGGTGTGATTGAAGGGTTTGCCCAGGCTTATATGCTATTTTGAAAGCCTGTCTCTTTAGGATGTTTGCAACTCTGTGTTTTAATTTATGTTTGTAGGTCCTGGTGTACCATCTGGTTCTTGTCTGTGTGGTGTTGTCATTGTGTGTGTTTGTTGAGCGTGTTTGTAAGTTTTCTGCTTGTGAGTTCATTTGTATTTTGCGAATGTTGTGTTTGTTTTGTATTAGTGTTTTTATTTTTTGATTGAGCCTGTGTACCACATGTGTGTCATACCTGTTGTTCCTAGCTATTTGTATGATTGTACTCTTTTCTTGTTCACAGTTTCTCTTGCTGAGTGGGATTCTGTTTAATCTATGTAACATGTGTCTTAGTGCTGCAAGTTTTTGGCTGTGGGGGTGGTTGGATGTGGAATGTATTATTGTGTCTGTGGCTGTTGGTTTTCTAAAGATGTTAAATGTATGTTTGCCATTTTCTTTTTCAATTGTAATGTCAAGAAAATTTATTTGATTTTCTTTTTCAAGTGTGAATTTTATGTTCTGATGAGCTTTGGTTATTTCTGAATGGAGTTCATCTATTTTTTCACTTGGCTCATCTACCAGACAAATAATGTCATCCACATATCTGTACCAATATATGATTTTGAAACTTTCATTTGTGGTTATCTTTTCAAATATCTGATTTTCTAGGTGACTGATGAAAATGTTTGCTGGTGTTCCTGATATTGGGAATCCCATAGGCAGTCCATCAGTTTGTAGATAATATTCTTTCTCAAACTGAAAGTAGTTTTGTTCAGTTGTCAGTCTGAGCATATCTGTTATTTCCTTTATTGCGTCTGTGGTGAGGTTGCTGTGGGATGAGAGATTTTGTTCTATGATTTCTGTTGTTTCTGTGATAGGGATGGAGGTATACATATTTTCTATATCGAATGAAATCAGTGATGCTGTGTGTGGTACCTGTATGTTCTGTATGTTTTCTATTAGGTTTCCTGTGTTTATCACTGTTCTCTTGTTTTCTACTTTATAGTATTTTGTAACTAACTATTGGTGGTGTTTGGCTATGCGGTATGTTGGGGCTTTCTTGAAGTTGACAACAGCTCTCATTGGCATTCCATCTTCTTAACACAGAAAAACCCACAAGCACCAACACTCACAGTCAACCGAAAGTACATAAAGATGGAATGCCAATGAGAGCTGTTGTCAACTTCAAGAAAGCTCCAACATACCGCATAGCCAAACACCTCCAAAAGTTAGTTACAAAACACTATAAAGTAGAAATCAACAGAACAGTGATAAACACAGGAAACTTAATAGAAAACATACAAAACATACAGGTACCACACACAGCATCACTGATTTCATTCGATATAGAAAATAAGTATACCTCCATCCCTATCACAGAAACAACAGAAATCATAGAACAAAATCTCTCATCCCACAGCAACCTCACCACAGACGCAATAAAGGAAATAACAGATATGCTCAGACTGACAACTGAACAAAACTACTTTCAGTTTGAGAAAGAATATTATCTACAAACTGATGGACTGCCTATGGGATCCCCAATATCAGGAACACTAGCAAACATTTTCATCAGTCACCTAGAAAATCAGATATTTGAAAAGATAACCACAAATGAAAGTTTCAAAATCATATATTGGTACAGATATGTGGATGACATTATTTGTCTGGTAGATGAGCCAAGTGAGAAAATAGATGATCTCCATTCAGAAATAAACAAAGCTCATCAGAACATAAAATTCACACTTGAAAAAGAAAATCAAATAAATTTTCTTGGCACTACAATTAAAAAAGAAAACGGCAGACATATATTTAACATCTTTAGAAAACCAACAGCCACAGACACAATAATACATTCAACATCCAACCACCCCCATAGCCAAAAACTTGCAGCAATAAGACACATGTTACATAGATTAAACAGAATCCCACTCAGCAAGAGAAACTGTGAACAAGAAAAGAGTACAATCATACAAATAGCTAGGAACAACGGGTATGACACACACGTGGTACACAGGCTCAATCAAAAAATAAAAACACTAATACAAAACAAACACAACATTCCCAGAATACAAATGAACTCACAAGCTGAAAACTTACAAACACGCTCAACAAACACACACAATGACAACACCACACAGAAAAGAACCAGATGGTACACCAAGACCTACAAACATAAACTAACACACAGAGTTGCAAACATCCTAAAGAGACAGGGTTTCAAAATAGCATATAAGCCTGGGCAAACCCTTCAATCACACCTAAGCCAGCCAGCTACCACGAGGGACAAATTCCAGCAATCAGGAATATATAAACTTGAATGTCAAAGTTGTGATGCAGTATACATAGGCATGACATGCAGGAATTTTGAAACAAGATACAAAGAACATATCAGATGTTGGAAGTATGAAACAAACCATTCCACATTTGCAGAGCATTTAAAACACTATAACCATCATCTTACAAACATGGAACACGAAATGAAAATAATGAGAATAAGTAACCATGGCAAACATCTTATACAAATGCAAGAAAACTTCCACATCCAGAAAGCCATAGCAGAAAACAAACATGTGATAAATGAACAAACTCACATCAGCACAGGCTCCCTACTACACTTAGTAAAAGAAATGATAACAAAAAACCAAAAGACTCTTCCCCACACCATCTGGACACACACACACACACACACACACACACACACACACAGACACACACAGCCAAAAAAAAAATTGTACCACACCATTATACAGACAAAACCACACGCACACAACACACACACACCCACAGCACAAAAAATATATATATCACAACGAAACACACACACTGCACAAAAAAAATTAGTATCACACCAATACACACACACAGACACACACACACACACACACACACACACACACACACACACACAGAAACGCACACACATATGCATACACGAACAGACCACAGATACTTCAATAGTTACACTCATAGGGTTGGCAATAACATTCGGTCTTTGGCAAAAAGATTTGACAGTCGGCAACAGAAACCAAAATATTGCATTAAAACAAGCGTTCAGTTTACAGTGCTGTCGAATGTGGAGAAAAACCTCAAATTGGCGTTCATAAGAAGAAGAACAACACATAAAATGCAACAGGACCGTAATATGTAAGAAATTGTCCATGCAGCCTGCAAGTACAGTTCAAAACATTCTACTTAATAGGAAATACCAACCACCAGAACTGTTTATAACCTATAGGCACAGTGACAAAAATGTAAATTAAATTGCTAACATATGTACATATTCCAGGCCACTGATGATGCCTTGCAGAAAATAAAGGCGAAACGCGTATGGCACTAAAATTGTGTTTTATTCAGTTGCTGTGAGACGGTCCATAAGTAAAAATTATCAATATACCGTAATATTACATGCAACTGAGGAAGACAGGACCACAAAAAGTTGATGACGACACAGCAAGTTTAGTGAATCGCCTGAGCTAGAAGTAAATAAAAATTGGCTGTAGTATATATGCTGCATGAAGATTGATGAAGACAGGGCCCATATTCATGGAGGTGCCACTACCTAGACGCCACTGGTGACCACAGATAATGTACACGGGCTATCCAGAAAGTTACACGCCTGATGGTCAATAGCGGCTGTGGCGGGGCTGCATCCGCCATCTTGGCGCCATAACGTTCTTGCACTGAGTGTACCCATCCAGCGGCGGTAGCGTGTCTCTTGTACTTTGCTTTCCGTGACGTGTTAAAATGTAGGCTGTAATAGAAAGTCTCGCCAATTGTTAAGTGAGTTGTGTGATCAGCTTTTTGTTGGCAAAAACTGCAAAGCAGTTGAAATTTATTGGGACTTCTGTGATGTTTAAGGGCATGTAATAATGAGTGGAAGTCCAACATAGCAATGATGCACTGATTTTAAAAATGGTCGTACCAAACTCCACGATGAGGATCGCAGTGGTAGGCCTAGCCTCGTGACTGCCGAACTGGTGATTAAAATCAACGACAAAATTATGGAACTTTCGCAACATTCTCCCTAAATTTCACGGAGGCTGGTGCATGAAACTGTGACGGAGAAGCTTGGTTACCACAAATTTTGTACAAGGTGGGTTCCGAAAATCCTTAAGGAAGACAACTGGAGCACTGACTTTCTTCGAAGATTAGGAGAAAAATGATAATACAGTTATCGATCGTATCGTAATTGGGGACAAGTCTTAGGTGAAGCATGTCAGTCGTGAAACAAAAAGGCAGTAGATGGAATTGGGACAAACAAGTTCTCCCAAGAAACAAAGGAAATGCTTGACAACGCTGTCAGCAATAAAGATTTATAGCTACTGTGTTTTGGGTCTCCAAGTGAGTGATTGTCGTTGATATCCTTGAATATGGCACAACAATTAACTCAGAGAGATATCGTCAAACTCTGACAAAACAAGCGTCTGGGAAAACTTTTATCGCAAAAGTTCTCTCTCTGTCTGTCTGTCTGTCTGTCTCTCTCTCTCTCTCACTCACTCTCCCATACACAAAACGCTTCTCCACACACCCGAATGCTTCTACGTGGTTTTCGGTCGGAGGTGTTTCATCATCCACCATACAGACCGGTTTTGGCGCCGAGCGGTTATCACCTCTTTGTAGCAATGAAGACATGGCTCGCTACAAAAAATGTTCAAATTTGTGTGGAATCTTATGGGACTCAACTCCTGACGTCATCAGTCCCTAAGCTTACACACTGCTTAACCTAAATTATCCTATGGACAAACACACACACCCATGCCCAAGGGAAGGCTCGAACCTCCGCCGGGACCAGCCGCACAGTCCATGACTGCAGCGCCATCAGACCGCTCGGCTAATCCCGCGCGGCGGCTCTCTAGACAACGCTGTGATATTGACGCTGAACTGCATGCCGGTATAAACCAATCGTTGCAATCGCAGGTGGCTGACTTATATAGAGACAGTGTTGAAAAACTTGTGCCACGGCATGGTAAGTGCCTCAATTTGCATGGCGATTATGTAAATAAATTTAAGAGCGTGCCTTTGAAATGTCTATAATGTAATTTGGTTTTTCCACACTGATAATTTTTTATTTCTAAACGTATATTACTTTCTGGATAGCTGTTGTAGATTGTCACCTCCAGTGGCGAAAAGAATACTATAGTTTATTTGTTGAGCAGTGGAAAGTTGTACAGAGGCACTAAATGCTGATTTGTCTGACGTGACGGATTTCTGGCAAACGATGTTTACCTTACTGTTTTTTAGCTGCTGTGGAATTCAGTAAAGATGGTTTGATGGCCTGGGTAAGTTTTTCCTACTTTTATTAAGGCCACTGACAAACGTCGATGAAACAAAGAACGTGCGTGTTTATGGCATCTTCTTACAGAGTAGCACTCATCATACGCGGTTACACGATACAGGAATCGAGCCTTTTCTGTTACTAACATTACCTACACAGACACTTTTGTCTGAGGAGACGTTGTTCTACAATAAATTATTTACCTCAGATGAACTTCCGAACCCCTTAACATCAAATACTGAACGAACTAGGGTCCATGTAATTTTTTCAAGTGAAACTATCGTAATTAATGCTGACGACGTCACTGATTTCAGGCGGATGAATTCAAAGGCGTTTCATTCTCCTAATACCAATAACTAGAGCTCGCGAGAAATCACAGAATTTGAAACGCAGACCTTCTTGGTTTTCTAATATCATACTGATGGTGTCATGATGAAGTTTTTGTGTCACAAGTAATTGTCGTACACGACAGATCAGTCGCACCAACATGTTGCAGCTAAGTGAGACTAATTACAGTGCCAAAATAATGGAGAGTCTGAATATAAAGGCACACTTACTTTCATTCCAATGTCGCGATAACTTGAACACTAAGTTTCGTTCTTATCCGACACGATGTGTTTCCTACACGAACTTCCGCCAAACACAGCAATGAGTTTGATGTTCCAAACAGAGAGACCCTAAGTTCTGTAAAACATATTTATTTCACGTAATACGTTTTATCTAAATTTCTTACGAAATTCGTAAAAGTGAAACACGGTTGAATTCCTGTTTGTGAAATTTACAATACTAGCAAAATGGTTCAAATGTCTCTGAGCACTATGGGACTTAACATCTGAGGTCATCAGTCCCCTAGAACTTTGAACTACTTAAACCTAACTAACCCAAGGACAGCACACACACCCATGCCCGAGGCAGGATTTGAACCTGCGACCGTAGCGGTTTCGCGGTTCCAGACTGAAGCGCCTAGAACCGCTTGGCCACACCGGCCGGCCGACACTAGCAACAAGAGTTACTTACGAGGTGCGACAATGAAGTAATGAGACTGATTTTCTTTGCAAGATGTGGCAAACCTGCAGGCTTGCGTAGGCACAATATCTTTAACCTTGATCTATAAGCTGCTTCTAGTCCAAGCAGCACATCGATGCAACTGCTCAGTCGTGAGCTGTGCTGCAATAAGTTAACACGTGTTTGTGTCGCTCATCACGGAAATGGAACCGCATAATACTGCGCAACGGTATGCCATTTCTTTTTGCATTAAATTGGGTGAAAACGCGACGACAACTTACAGTAAGCTACAGAAGGCTTTTGGAGAGGAGGTTACGTCAAGAGCTCAAGTTTTTCGTTGGGATAAAATGTTTAGTGAAGGCAGAGCGAATGTTGAAGACGAAGACCGCAGTGGACGACCATCAGTCTCACGGACGGATGTCACCTTGGCCAGGGTGCGTGAACTCGTATGATCTGATCAAAGATAATCCGTGAAAATGATTGCAGAAGAACTGAACATCAATCGAGAAACGGTTCGTCTATAATAACTGAAGATCTTGGTATGAGAAAGATTTGTGCAAACATGGTCCCCAAAAATCTCACACCACAACAGCGAGAAACACGGAAAAATGTGGCAGCCGATCTATTAGAGAAAACGGAAATCAATCCAGAATTGTTGGGCCATATTATCACTGGTGGTGAAAGTTGGTTTTTTCAGTACGATCCAGAGACAAAACGCCAAAGTTCGCAATGGTGCTCAAAGGGATCACCCAGACCAAAAAAAGCTCGCATGTCAAAGTCAAAGTGAAATGCATGCTTGGGTGCTTCTTCGATTCCAAGAGAATTGTTCATAAAGAGTGGGTGCCTCCTGGACAAACAGTTAATCAATATTACTACAAAGAAATTTTAGGAAGATTTCGTAAAAGAGTTCTTCGTATCCGTGCCAACATTGCTGATAATTGGATTGTACATTACGATAATGCGCCATCCCGTATTGCTCTGTCAGTATAGCAATTTTTAAGCTCAAAAAATTTCAGTACTACCACAGCCACCTTATTCATCAGATATCGCTCCATGCTACTTTTTTCTATTTCCAAGAGTCAAAACGGCGGGCAAGGGACACCATTTTCAAACAACACAAGATGTCCAAAAATCTGTGACGAGGGTCTTGGAGGATATTAAAGAAGATGAGTTCCAGATATGTTACCATCAATGGTAGAACCGCTGGAATAAGTGTGTGCATTCAGAAGAAACTACTTTGAAGGAGACAACACTAAACTTGACTAAAACGGTAAGCAACATTTTTTTTCACATCAGTCTCATTACTTTATTGTCGCACCTCGTATACCACAGTTCAATTAGAAGGAAAAGTTCACAGGTTATCTCTGTAATTAATAATGCTATGACAAGATTCTATTTGTAGTTTAGTAAAGACTCTCTTATAGTTTATCCACGTGAAAACAGGTTATGGTATCTTACACAGAGAGGTTGCAGCACTCGAAAATTGTACCAAAATGCAGAAAAATCGGCAGCGGATCGATGCTAGGTGCAGAGAATGCCAACTGACCCTCAGTGTAACCAAATGTAATGTGCTGCGTATACAAGGACAGAAAAGCCCATTGTTGTATGAGTGCCGGCCGGAGTGGCCGAGCGGCTCTAGGCGCTACAGTCTGGAGCCGCGAAACCGCAACGATCGCAGGTTCGAATCCTGCCTCGGGCATGGATGTCCTTGGGTTAGTTAAGTTTAAGTAGTTCTAAGTTCTAGCGGATTGATGACCTCATATGTTAAGTCCCATAGTGCTCAGAGCCATTTGAACCATTTTTTGTTGTATGAGTACGCGATTGCAGAACAATCACTGGAAACAGTTACTTTCATAAAAATCTAGAACTGTGCATACGGAGCGATTTAAAGCGGAACGACCACATAAAACAAATCGCAGCGAGGCAAATACCAGACTGTGATTCATTGGAAGAATCCACAGGATGTGTTCTCTAGTTACGTGCGACATTACCTGATTGACACCATTCATTGACGTTAGATTGAAAGAGGAGGAGAAGAAGATGCACTTCATCGCCGGCTGCCTCACACGTCTCCAGGCCTCACCTTGCTTTACATAAAAGATCGCTTTTTTATCTCCTCTATGCCTGAAACTCAAAACAGTCTGCGACGACGCATTTTTGACGCTGTGAATTCGAGAACAAGAGACTAGCTGCTTCGTATGTGGCAGGAAATGTGCCACCGTTTTAATATTTGTCGTGTAACACATGGTGCTCACACTGAATGCATAAATATTTGAACCTTTCTCTTTCCAGGAACGTTGGAATTATGTTTGTATCTTTTGTAGTTTGGAAGCAATTAATGTTTGAAATCTGTTCCTTCTTTTTGAACAGCCCCGTATTTATTGTTAAGTTCCAAGAGCGTACGTTCCTAGAACAGTCCACAAATTTATAGCTTCCTCCTACGTATATCTCGCGAAAAGACCATGAAGGTAGAGTTTGAGTTTTTCGAGCTCACACGGTGGCTAACCGGCAATCATTTTTGTAACGAATCATTCTCGACTGGAAAAGGAAAGAGGAGAATTGCCAATGGTACAATAGTACCATCCTCCACTTGTAGAGTATAGATACGTAGAGAAAAGAATACGAAGTTAACAGCTTAGCTAACTTTATATGTGGACAATTTGTCTTTATGGATTCCAACTCCAACTTAAGAAATACCCATTTAGGTTTTCCGTGATTTCCCCGAAACGCTTCAGTCAAATTCAGGGATGGTTTCTTTGAAACCCGGGTTCCCGGGTTCGATTCCCGGCGGGGTCAGGGATTTTCTCTGCCTCGTGATCACTGAGTGTTGTGTGATGTCCTTAGGTTAGTTAGGTTTAAGTAGTTCTAAGTTCTAGGGGACTGATGACCATAGATGTTAAGTCCCATAGTGCTCAGAGCCATTTTTTTTTGTTTCTCTGAAAGGGCACGGCTGACATCTTTCCCCATCCTTTCCTAATCCTAAAGGACCGGTGAGCTAGCTGTTAAGTCCCCTCCCCCAAATCAACCAACCAATCTCATTGGATTTTGAGGAAACTCTTCCGTTGTAAAAATAAATATGTATACATTCTTACGCAGTATATAGCCACACAGCCTGACAGTGAACTGGTTTTAATTTCGTTATTGCCCATGGTTTTTGTTACACTTGAATGTGAAGTACAGCAGCTCGCATATTTTGAAAAGTATACTGTGAAAAATGTAGTTCCTGGGCAGTTTACGTTTGGCGCATTTTACAACATATAATTCTGTGTAAGAGATGTACCCAACATACATAAATTGTTTTTAACGCCGCAAGGAAAGCCGTACCACTCTCCCGTCTCGGGGAAATACGTGATACAGTTTGGCGTCTGGCCGCGACGAGCTACAACGCGCCACAATCGACGCTATGACCACGCCCCGCGAGCTATGCGGAGGTGTCTCGTGTTGCCGCTGCTACAGGCCGAAGCATACACGTGTGTTTTCGAAAGGCAAAAATGCCTTGAATAGTGCATTTCATTCCGTGCTTCGTGTCGTCAACATGTCGTTCACACAAGACGACTATATGAAGATGATATTTTTCGTCCCGCTTGTTGAGCAAAGCCTTTGTCCGTGGGATTACGCTGTGAAATAGTGTGCGAGAGTAGACATGACCAGCTCAGTGTGGAGGAAGACAGCGACGGAAATGAAACAAACAGGTAAGAATTTGCTGTCGAATCAATACCATTGTCTTTAGGCTTCCGTGCCTCAATCTGTAAAAACTAAATCCTTAAGGAGGGCTTAGCTGTGCGTTTGTCTGTATGTCCAACTGTTAAGAACCCTTTCTCCTTGAAACACGTTGGCGAATAAAGTTCAAATTTATGTTACATACTAAGGTTATGATCCCTTGTCGGTGTAAAAATTTTAAGCTTATAAGTAATTGCAATCAGAAGATATGGCGATTTATGTTATATATTTTGGTACTCGGAAACTCACTCATCAAAAACTATGGGGTACTTCCCGTTGACCTATAATCATGAACTTTTGCTTTGAGCAAGGTTTCACAGTACAAGAAAACGAAAAAATCCGAAACTAGTTAATTTGTATCTATATAACACGAAAAAATATTTCTTATATTTTTTATCCGCCTGCCTGATTATCTGTCCATTCGTCAAGACTCTTTTTCGGTGGAACAGTTTGGCGTATGAAGTTCACATTTATGTCACATACTAAGGTCTGGGGTTTCTTGGCAGTGTAAAAATTTGGAGTCAATGCAATCAAAAGATACTGCCATTTGTGTCGTATATTTTGTTACTTGAGAGAACACTCATGAAAGCCTATAGCGTACTTCCAGTTGACCTAGAATCGTGAAATTCGACAAAAAGCAAGGTTTCTTAGTACAAGTAAATTAATAAAACCTGAAACTTGTTCAACTGTAATAACATCACATAAAAAAATCCTTTTTGCCGTATGGATATGCATCGTATTCATCATCCAGCAAAAGCGTAGTAGATGAACATTAGTGCATGGGAACATAAAATGTAAATTTTAGTCCTGTTTTACTAAGTAACTAAAATGTTTTATTAAATCTCCTGTCTCTACATATGGAAACTTAAGTCCACTCCTCGCTTCTTTATGTATGTCTGGGCTAGTCTGAGGAACTGCTGTATAGATTTTAGTATAGTCTTGGAATTCCCTGGACCTATATCTTGCCAGTAACGATATAAATAACAGGCAAAATTCGTTGGGATTCTCGATTCCCAGGATGGATTAAATATATATACACATAGAAAAGTACATACGGAACCCTCACCACCCGAGTCCTGCTCGTACTTGGTCAGTTATCTAACTCATTATATTCGTTGTTGGAGTTTCTTGTTCAGATAACAAACTTACGGGTTGGTCGGTGATTATAAAATGTTAACTGTATTCTAAAAATTACTTAATTTGTAACTGAAATCGAGGAGCTCCTATTTAAGGTTCTGGATATATTAATTGCAGGTATACAAATTCAGTAAGCCCCAGTTTCAGTATATTTAGACGCACAGCTTCGAATAAAAGTTGTCTACAGCTGCTTCGACGAACAGATGAGGCAACAGTTCAAGTTTAATCGTTGGATGCCATCATAGAGCAAAAATTATGATAAACTATTATAGTGTCACCTAAGAGAATATGACCCAGAGAGGCGGTACTGTACGTGCATCGGACACCCGTGAATTATTTAAATTGGTTTACTATTTTGGTCTTTTGTTGCAAAGGGAGAACCTCGTCAGTATAACACCACACAGGTATCCACGACGTAATTTTCTTTAATACACACCCAGAGGATGTGAAAGTGTGATGCAAAAATACTGGAAGTTTTTCAAGTTGTATTCATTATTTATATATGTACTACACTGAATGATGTATTACACTATGTCGTCTTATTAAAAATAAAATTTTCATGGTGGCACATTTAATGTAATTCACACACTTTCACCAACTTACCGTATTGTAACGAGTAGTTCCTCAGTAGGAGAAATAGCAAGCCGAAATTTTTATGTCATGCTTTGTCGTAGTAGCTGATACTTCCTTCTTTTTTTGTTTGAGTCTTCCGCCTTCTGACTGATTTGATGCGGCCCGCCACAAATTCCTCCCCTGTGCCAACCACTCACCTCTTCATCTCAGAGTAGCACTTGCAATCTTCGTCTTCAGTTACTTGCTGAATGTATTCTAATCTCTGTCTTTCTCAACAGTTTTTGCCCTCTTCAGCTCCCTCTAGTATCATGGAAGTCATTTCTTGATGTCTTAACCGATGTCCTATAAGCCTGTCCCTTCTCCTTGTCAGTGGTTTCCACATATTTCTTTCCTCTCCGATTCTGCGCTGAACCTCCTCATTCCTTGCCTTATCAGTTCACCTAATTTTCAACATTCGTCTGTAGCACCACATCTCAAATGCTTCGTTTATCTTCTGTTCCGGATTTATCCGGCCGCGGTGGACGAGCGGTTCTAGGCGTTTCAGTCCGGAACTGCGCTGCTGCTACGGTCGCAGGTTCGAATCCTGCCTCGGGCATGGATGTGTGTGATGTCCATAGGTTAGTTAGGTTTAAGTAGTTCTAAGTCCAGGGGACTGATGGCCATAGATGTTAAGTCCCATAGCGCTCAGAGCCATTTTTGAACTGATGACCTTCGATGTTAAGTCCCGTAGTGCTCAGAGCCATTTGAACCATTTGAACGCAAATCCGCAGCGTATTAGTACCCTAGCCTGGTAAATCACTGCTATGTAAGAAACATGCAATAATACATTACTGGCCATTAAAATTACTACACCACGAAGATGACGTGCTACAGACGCGAAATTCAACCTACAGGAAGAAGATGCTGTGATATGCAAATGATTAGCTTTTCAGAGCATTCACACAAGGTTGGCGCCGGTGGCGACACCTACAACGTGCTGACATGAGGAAAGTTTCCAACCGATTTCTCATACACAAACAGCAGTGGACCGGCGTTGCCTAGTAACATCTTGTTGTGATGCCTCGTGTAAGGAGGAGAAACGAGTACCATCACGTTTCCGACTTTGATAAAGGTCGGATTGTAGCCTATCGCGATTGCTGTTTATCGTATCGCGTTGGTCGGGATCCACTGACTGTTAGCAGAAAATGGAATCGGTGGGTTCAGGAGGGTAATACGGAACGCCGTGCTGGATCTCAACGGCCTCATATCACTAGCAGCCGAGATGACAGGCATCTTATCCTCGTGGCTGTAACGGATCGTGCAGCCACGTCTCGATCCCTGAGTCAACAGATGGGGGACGTTTGCAAGACAACAACCATCTGCACGAAGAGTTCGATGTCGTTTGCAGCAGCATGGGCTATTAGCTCGGAGACCATGGTTGCGGTTACCCTTGACGCTGCATAACAGACAGGAGCGTCTGCGATGGTGTACTCAACGACGAACCTGGGTGCACGAAAGGTAAAACGTCATCTTTTCGGACGAATCCAGGTTCTGTTTACAGCATCATGATAGTAGCATCCGTGTTTGGCGACATCGCGGTGAACGCACATTGGAAGCGCGTATTCGTCATCGCCATACTGACGTATCACCCGGCGTGATGGTATGAGGTGCCATTGGTTACACGTCTCGATCACCTCTTGTTCGCATTTACGGCACTTTGAACGGTGGACGTTACATTTCAAATGTGTTACGACCCGTGGCTCTACTCTTCATTCGATCCCTGCAAAACCCTACATTTCAGCAGGACAATGCACGACCGCGTGTTGCAGGTCCTGTACGGGCCTTTCTGGATACAGAAAATGATCGACTGCTGCTCTGGCCAGCACATTCTCCAGATCTCTCACCGATTGAAAACGTCTGGTGGCCGAGCAGCTGGCTCGTCACAATACGCCAATCACTACTCGTGATGAACTGTGGTATCGTGTTGATGCTGCATGGCCAGGTGTACCTATACACGCCATCCAAGCTCTGTTGGATTCAATGCCCTGACGTATCAAGGCCGTTATTACGGCCAGAGGTGGTTGTTCTGGGTACTGATTTCTCAGGATCTATGCACCCAAATTGCGTGAAAATGTAATCACATGTCAGTTCTAGTATAACATATTTGTCCAATGAATACCCGTGTATCATCTGCATTTCTTCTTGGTGTAGCAATTTTAATGGCCAGTAGTGTGTTATTGCGGAATATTTGAAGTCGACTAAAACAAGAAGGATAAAGAACTGTATTGGAGATGGCAATCCACCAAACGAAAGAAGGCTACAGTTTAGCTTCCCGTCGATACGTTGCCATAGTAGACGAAGCACTTTCTCACCTGGACAAGAATGGGAAAGGAAATCGGACGTGTCACACTCAAAGGACCCATTCCTGTTACCGTATTTTCGCGAATCTAGTGGGCACTTTTTTTTACCATACAAAGTACTGAAAATTTGGGTGTGCATAAGATTCGATGGCGCATTAGATTCGAGTACAAATTGAATCGTTCACCGGTATTTCTTGCCCTATGCGATCTGAAGTAGAAAACATCTAGCAAGAAAATATAGGTGCGGTATCTGTGAATTAAAGAAAGGAAGACGTAAATGGGTGAAGAGGTTATCGAGTTAAAAGAGCTGTTATATATTTCCAGTTCTGAATTCTGTTCGCAGGCGTCAGAATAAATTCCATTACTGCCACGAGAGGAAATTTTCTTTGGTCGTCGGTTCAAATATTTTGCTCGTTGAAATTGAGGTATTGTACCGCACATTACAACGCATTGTTGTACTTCTCAACCTCGTTTCATTATTATTGGCCTACTACAGTACTTCGCATTGTGTTTGCATTAGGTAGTCACAAAATGGAAGGCAAGCAGAGAAGAATATCATATGAAGCTACTTTCAAGCGTAAAGTAACTCTTTATACTGAAAAATATGGTAACAGATGGGCAGGAAGAGAGTTGAATCTAGCTGAGAATAATGTTCTCTTATGGAAGAACCTTGGAATTCCTCCGAGAAAGGAGGAAGAATGAGAAACATGTGACCAGTGACACCATAATAAAAAAAGCAAAAGAGGTAGCGGCAGCTCTTTATATACCAAAGCAAGAGTTTAGGGCTAGTCGGGGAGGGGTTGATCCCTTTATGAAACGAGCGGGCTTATACCTGCGACGCCGTACAACAATGTGCCAAAAGCTTCCACAGGATTTTGAGAAGAAGCTTCAAGAATTTCAGCGGTATGTTATCACACTTCGGAAAGAGAGGAATTTTTCGATGGGCCAAACAGGCAACACTGATGAGACTCCAATTTGGTCTGATATGCCACGTAATTACACGATTGGCGAGAACAGTACAAAAGAAGTTACCATCAAAACATCTAGTTGTGAAAAACAGTGCGTAACAGTAATTCTGGTAATCACAGCAGATAGGAACATACTTCCCCTTTTCTTAATCTTCAAGCAGAAAACAAGCCCCAAGGCTCCAAAAACTGAAGAGCTATCCCCTGATGACGTCATTGTTCGGAACCAAGAGAAGGGATGGATGACTGAAACTTTTATGCTTGGCTGGCTCCGAAACGTGTGGGAACTCCGTCCTGGTGGGCTTTCCAAGCAACCATCAATGATTTGTCTCGATGCATTTCGTGGTCATCTCACTAGACGATGTAAAAAGGAAGATCCACAGCCTACCCAATATCTTGTTATTATTCCTTGGGAAATACGTTTGTATTACAACCACTGGACGTTAGCATGAATAAACCTTTCAAAGGTTACGTTCAGGAACAGTACGTAAAATAGTTTTGCGAACCAAATCGTGAACTGCCTCCGACAGGAAAAATTAAAAGTGCTGCACCCTACATTATTGCGCACTGGGTTTCCGCTGCCTGGAGACGCATCGAAGAACCAAAGATCGCAAAATCATTCAAGAAATGCTGTATTTCAAGTACTTTGGATGGCAGTGAAGATGATGTGCTCTGGAACTACACCGATGGCGGGGAAGAAGGAAATGAATCTATTCCTGATGGAGACTCTTCCGAGGATTCCAGTAATGATGACATTAGTGACTAATGATGAGTAACGCCTGTAATTTACAGTATGTTTCTTTGTATGCCATGTAGGTAATGAAGTTAGGCGTTCTTTTTTAATAATGAAAATGTAATGAGTAATTTAAAAATAAATTATTCTTTTTTTATAGGTCATTTATACATTCACTATAGTCTGAAATAGAGTTTGCATTGTAAATTAAATTTAGACAATACAAAAGTACACTACCAGCGACATGCCACAATTCCTTTCTTTTATTAATTTAATTTTTAAAATTGGGGTGGCATTAATTCGATGGTGCATTAGATTCGCGTAAATACGGTAAATACGACAGTGTCTGACAAGGAAGCTGACGTCTAACATAGAACCCTATGCATATATCACGTTCGAAGCGTAAAATAGCGCCCAAAACCGTCTCTGATTCAGACTGGACGTAAAGGTTACACACAATTAATAATAGTCAGTGGAACAATCTGTAAGTTACTGTTTGTATTGCAACTGTGAAATGCATAGATGAGTTGTTTTTGAGACCCGAAGCTGGTATGATGTTTGGCCGAACTCGATTATCTTTAATAACACGTAGTGCCACAGTTGCGAATTTTATGTTGCAGTTTTTAATCATCCTAAAAGCTGTTCAACACGGCCAATATAAAATGTTTTTTTACTTTAGTTGTCCACAAAGCCATACATTTAAGCGATAAAAATTTTGAATAAATTTACGAATGAACTGTTTGCACACAACTCAGGTGGACACAGAATGTTGTTTGAAAAAGTCCACCACATTATACGCAGGCAACATACCCGTGAAATTATCTGCCGTGTAGTGTATCAAATACATCATGCATCGCACGAAAATCTTACAACGTGTAAAATCTAATGAAAAGAAGTGCACAAATGAATACAATCAAACTTTATTCCTGACAGTCCAATGCAACATAAGAAATCAATTTTCACCTTACGGCAAAGTTTGTCAGTGCTTCGGACTACATACTGTCTAAACTGTTTATTGGACAGGTTTCCAATCAGCGTCTCTAATTAATTGTATTCAGGTGTAGCGACTGAGATGATGCAGTGGTTAAAGCAGTGGACTCGCATTCACAAGGGGTGGGCTTCACATACCAAAGTGGCTATCTAGATTTCCGTAGTTTACTCAAAACACTTAAGGCCGAGACGAATACTTTTGGAGACATAACTGATATCCGTCCACACACTTGTGTTATCCTAAACCGTATTCCATCTCCAATGAGCTCGCTGTTGACGAACGGGATGTTATACCATTATACTCATTTTTACGTAATTCTTCTGTATAGATTTAGATTACTTGTACTGGGACTTTTTTATTTAGATTCCATCAACTCCAATACGTGAACATATCAAAGAGTCATAAGATGTGTACTAATCGTGAGTTACGCTTACTATAATAAAGGTATACCTGTAAATTCCCGGTGTTAGACCGCGATCATAACGAATGTTATGAATAAAGCCTTCTAGATCGCTTGACAATTTTTTTATTATATTATTTCATGTAAAGTTTCTACTTTGGCTCTCTCCATATCAAACAGAATTTCTGAAATAGGGGTCATCGTCAGTTAGAGGCTGAACCACATTACTTACGCCTGTTGTGTACGACGTCGTACACAACAGTAAGGGGACGTGGGCTACTGTCGTCATAGTAACGCTGGATAGGGGCAGAAATGATTAGCGAACAAGTGAACACGCGAACAGAATATATGCTGTGTTTCTCCAAACGTACGAAGACTCATTACAAATAATTCAGGAAGAAATAAGTCCTGCTACCATAACAGCAACAACATGAGGCTCTCTTAAAGTGTCACCCTAGCTTGTATATGTGTGTGTATGTGTGTTTGTAATGTATATGATACATTAAAATTACACGTAATAACTGACTGAAGTGACTAAACTTTGAATTACTAAGGATGTATAATTGTAATGTCTTATGGCTACGACTTCGATAAAAATTAATCTCGTAACTAAGCGATATTACTCTCGTTATTTATCCACAGTCCAAACGAATGCAGAAAGCTCTAATTAGTCTGTATTATATCGGTAAAGTCTCGCAGAACACAAGCATTAGTCGTTACGTCTTCGCCGAAACTGCGTGATATAATGTAGTGAAATAAAATTGTGACCTCCCAACAATAGCAGAACTAATTCAGTTACTAATTTCGTGATGATTGGGCCTCCAATAAAATATATATCTTGAAAGGACATTGTAAGTAAGGTTGCAGTACCACTGCTTAAAACATTTGTTGGTTATTACGACAGCTGTTTCGGCAGACTTTTATTTTCAAGTACGTCTACTTTGTCCTGACGTATATATAACATCTGCTGCGACTGTATCTGGTAGCTGTCCTTGCTATACTTCTAGTGAAATTCTAAAATACACATTTCACGGCAATTTGGTGCGGTTTTTTTAATACCGTGTGGTCTCATATTTTGTATATTATTGTACATATTTCATGTAATTTTTTGACAGTTCGCACCATACATGTTTTATATTTACATAGTAAATAAAACAGCACAAAATTGTAAAAGATAGTTAAGGCATTTAACGCGTCTTACATAAAAGCATCAATGCGTTTTTGAAATGCTGCTGACGGGACAATGTAGACTACATCAATGAATGTAGTGGACGTCACAGTCATAACCCAACATAGGATAAGGAAGAAGTGTTCCTCGTTTTAGGGGTTCCGTACGTCTATTGTTAAGAACCCTTTTCCTGAGGAATTGGTAGACGCATGAAATTGATGTTTATGTCACACACTAAGGTTTACGGTCGCTTGGCGATGTAAAAAATTTAAGCTTCTACGTCAATGCAATCACAAAGCACCGCCTTTTACGCCACATACTTTGATAGTCGCAAACTCACTCATCAAAACCTGTAGAGTACGTCCCGTGTATCTAGAATCATGAAATTTGGCAAGAAGGAAGGTTCCACAGTACAAGTAAGGGACAAATCCGAGAAGTTGGTAATTTGCTGTTGTATCCTGCGAAAAATATTTTTTGTCATTTGTTATCCTACTTTCTCTCTGTGCATCTGTTGCGATCCCTTTTCTCAGGAACGGGTATACGTATGAAGCTGAAATTTATGTCACATACTAAGGTCTACTGCCCCTTTGCGGCGTAAAACACTGAAGCTTCTAAAGTCAATGCAGTCACAGGATACAGCCATGTATGTCACATATTCTGATATTAGAAAATTCACTCATCAAAACCTGTATGTAGCCTACTTTCCGTTGACCTACGAAATTCGGCAGGAAGCAAGATTTCACAGTACAAGTAACAGAAAAAATCCGAAAATTGTTATTTTGTGATTATACCTCACGAAAAAAATATTGGGTTGTCACCTGTTATCCGTCTGCCTGTCTGTCTGCCCGTCTGTTAAGACAACTTTCTCTCAAGTACAGATTGACGTATGAAGATGAAACTTACGATGTCATATACTGAAGTCTACGATAAAAATTTAAGCTTCTACGCCAAGGCAGTCAAAAGATACGGCCGATTATGTAAAATATTTTGATATCTTGCCGATATACAGATAACAAGCGAAAGTAGTAGAAATTTTCTACTCGCGGGATGAACTACATGTAAAACTAAAAACTAAACTAAACTCCTCCCGCACAAGCCATGAAGGCCCAAAGGTACCGACTGACCGCCGTGTCATCCTCAGCCCACAGGCGTCGCTGGATGCGGATATGGAGGGGTCAGCACACCGCTCTCCCACCCGTATGTCAGTTTCCGAGACCGGACCCGCTACTTCTCAATCAAGTAGCCCCTCAGTTTGCCTCAAAAGGGCTGAGTGCACTACGCTTGCCAACAGCGCTCGGCAGACCGGATGATCACCAAAACAAGTGCTAGCCCAGCCCGACAGCGCTTAACTTTGGTGATATGACGGGAACTGGTGTTCCACTACGGCAAGGCCGTTGGAGGAACTACATATACAATTACATAATTTGTACATAGCTCTAGGTGCGCGAATTCTACTCCCACTTACCCGCATTTTTTCATCATCAGCCCTCTGACTGCTTCGATGCAGACCGCCACAATTTCCTCAGCTGTGTCAGCGCCTTCATCACAGAGTTGCAATTGCTCTCAATGTTATTTATTGTTTTTTTATTATTTTAGTCTCTATCGTCCCCTACAGTTATTTCCCTCTAGAGCTCCCTGAAGTACCATGTAAGTTATTGTTTGATGCCTTAACACATCATATGTTATCCAGTCCCTTCTTCTTGTCACTGCTTCTTCACATATTACACTCCTCTCTGCTTGTACGGAGACGTCTTGGTTTCTTACATAATCCGACCATCTCATCTCCATTTTCCTTCTGTAGCAGCACAACTCAAACGCTTCGATTCTCTTCTTTCCCCACAGTCCGTGATTCACTACCATACAGTGCTGCGCTCCAAACGAACATTTTCAGAAATTTTTTTCCTCGAATTAAATCCGATATTTGATATTAGAAGATTTGTTTCGACTAGGAACGCCCTCTTTTCCTGTACTAGTCCGCTTTTTGTGCCATTCTTGCCTCGTCCATCATACTTTATATTTCTTCCAGTGTAGTATAATTCCGTCACTACATGTACTTCGTGGCTCCAATTTTCTTGGCGAGTCTCCCGCTATTCTCTTTTCTGCTCCTCCTCATTACTTTCATCTTTCTTCGATTTGTTCTCAATTCACATTCTGTGCTCAATCCTCAGCAGACTGTTCATTTCATTCAAGGGCTCTGTAATTTTTCCTCCCTTTTACTGACAATAGCACTATCATCAAAGAGGCTTATTCTTTATGTTGTTTCACCCTGATTCAACCACCTTTTATATCTGTCCTTGCTTCTTCGATATAGAGAGGTGGCTCAAACTTTCCTGAGACGATGACGCCTGAGTGCAACCAGTTATTATCTGCCTGCCTTCTGTAGTTTGTCTGTGGTTGATTTGGTATTCATCTTGAACAGTGTTTCACTAGTATAGGTTGCTTCAAGTTTAATAGCAGAGTGGTAGTGTCTGAGTTTTGCATTTATTGAGAGATATTTCTTCTTGTATGTTGGCCAGGTGATGCGTTGTGCTTGTTTCAGTTTAGGTGTTCTGCTTTCTACTGACATTTCCTCGTTTGAATTCCAACTTATAACCTCCCCAAGATATTTTAATTAATTTACAATTTTTATTTGTTTGCTATCAGTCAGTGTAAGGACTGGTGTTTCAACGTTGAAGGATGGCATCATTTCTGTCTTTTCAAACGAGATCTGTAGTCCGACTTTTGCTGCTATTTTTTCGAGTTCTTTAATTTGGTGTTTAGCCTCTTCCACGTTATTTGCGAGCAGTGCTAGATCATCATCAAAGCCCAGGCAATTGAGTTTGATATTTCTGCCAATCTTGGTGTGTGGTTGGCGTTTCTTATTCCACTCTAGCATGACTTTCTCCAGTCATATAATAATAATAATAATAATAATAATAATAATAATAACAATAATAATAATACCGTATAGGCCCTACAGCAGTTTAGTAGCCATAGTAATGCAACAGATACTTACTGTTTTATTGTACAGTCAATTTATTCGTTCATTGTTGCGATGTGAATAATGAAGGGATTTGTGTTCTGTTTCTGGAACTATACTGTGCAATCGAAAGTATCCGGATACCTGGCTTACAAGTTCGTGGCGCTCTTCATCGGTGATGCTGGAATTCAGTATGGTGTTGGCCCACTCTTAGCCTTGATGACAGCTTCCACTCTCGTAGGCATACGTTGAATCAGGTGCTGGAAGGTTTCTTGGGGAACGGCAGCCCATTCTTCACGGAGTGCTGCACTGAGGAGAGGCATCGATGTCAGTCGGTGAGGACTACCACGAGGTCGATGTTCCAAAACATCCCAAAGGTGTTCTATAGGATTCAGGTCAGAACTATGTGCAGGCCAGTCCATTACAGGGATGTTCTTGTCGTGTAGCCATTCCGCCACAGGCCGTGCATTATGAACAGGTGCTCGATCGTGTTGAAAGATGCAGTCGCCATCCCCGAATTGGCCTTCAACAGTGGGAAGTAAGAACGTGCTTAAAACAGCAATGTAGGCCTGTGCTGTGATAGTCCCATGCAAAACAACAAGGGGTGCAAGCCCCATCCATGAAAAACACGACCATACCATAACACCACCGCCTCCTAATTTTACTGTTGGCACTACACACGCTGGTAGATGACGTTCACCGAGCATTCGCCATACTCACACCCTGCCATCGGGTCGCCGCGTGTACCGTGATTCGTCACTCCACACAACGTTTTTCCACTGTTCAATCGTCCAATGTTTAGGCTCCTTACTCTAAGTGAGGCATCGTTTGGCATTTACCGGTGTGATGTGTGGCTTACGAGGAGCCGATTGACCATGAAATCCAAGTTTTCTCACCTCCCGCCTAACTGTCATAGTACTGCAGTGGATCCAGATGCAGTTTAGAATTCCTATGTGATGGTCTGGATAGATTTCTGCCTATTGCACATTAGGACCCTCTTCAACTGCCGGCTGTCTCTGTCAGCCAACAGACGAGGTCATAATGTACACTTTTGTGCTGTACGTGTTCCATCACGTTTCCACTTCACAGTCACATCGGAAGCAGTGGACCTAGGTGTGTTTAGGTGTGTGGAAATCTCGCATAGAGACGTACGACACTAGTGACACCCAATCACCTAACCTCATTCGAAGTCCGTGATTTCCACGGAGCGCTCCATTATGCTCTTTCACGATGTCTAATGGCTACTGAGGTCGCTGATATGGAGTACCTGGCAGTAGGTGGCAGCACAATGCACTATATATGAAAAAGTATGTTTTTGGGGGTGTCCGGATACTTTTCATCACATAATGCGTCTACAACTCCGAAAAAGACATTTTCAAGAGATATTAAGCATATATCATTTATATATCTCAGTTTTGCTATCATAAATGCATGGCACGGTGTGTGTTGGTAGTGGGTAGACTATGTGAGAAAGATGACGTTCATACATTCACTACTGTAACCACCACATTGTGTCATATGTTGTGATATTAGTAATTTGCGCCTCACAAACATTAATATACGCTCAATAGTAAACGCCTGATGGCCTAAAGTTATCGAACAATTGTAAAGTAAAAGAAATGAACCATCGCATAGCAGCGATAGAATCTATTGTTCTTTATCTTTGCTATTCTTGCGCGGTGCCAGTAAATCTCTATGTACATGTATCGATTAATGGTATAAAAAAGAATTCTGTTGTTTCAAGACAAATGAGGCTTTTGGCGCCTCACCTTTTACTGTTTGTATTCCATGAGAGGCGGACGCGGACTTGCTGCGTTCCGCAACTGTATTTTATAATCTGTGTGAAAATATTGAGTAAATGTGCTAAATGTTATATTTTTTTCAATCAGAAAACATGTACTTTCTTGTAACTGATTACGAACAGACAGCATCAAGAGGACATTTTGACTGTTATGTATAAAGTATTTAACCACAATGGTCATCTATTGTAATTTAATATGAAAAGGTACGTAGCATTAAAAAAAAACGTGTGTTAAAGATAAGTGTGCTTATTTTCGTAAATTAGCCTTGATGATTCCATCTCCTCATTTACTTGAATTATAATTATTTTGTCTTACTTCATCACCAGAAATTACGATCACGCTGATGGGCCGAACGCAGCATGAGGCAGAAGGAACATTATCGCTTTCCTATTATTTCTGAACCAACTTTTTTGTGTAGTGTTGCTTTTCTTTTAAAGTCTATAAATCTTCTGGTCCCTTAGTGTTGATCCGGGTATGACTACATCGCGACTATAAAAACACACAGAAATGATAATGTTTCTTCCGAGTGATCTCAAATATATATATATATATATATATATATATATATATATATATATATATATATATATATATATATATATACCAATATGCTGCTCTTATTCAGGTATTTAATGGTCAACGTATGTTATTATAATAGCGTAATAAATCCCTGATTCTGTTGCCAAGTGTCCCACCAAAATATTCACTTTTTCGACATTGAAAAAAAAGTAACAATTCTTTTTATTTTCGTCCCCCTAGAGCAACGCTACAATGTTAATGCTGGTATTTGGGAAAAAAGCGAATATTTGTAACTTACATGATCAGTTTTGCAGTCTTACGAAGTAACGATAATACTGACGACGTTTTAAATATAAGTTTGCATCGGAACAAACACAACTGAACGCTTTTGTTTCTGCCTCTCAGAAAATTACATTTTAGCTCTCAGGGGTTAATTATCTCTAGGTTGGGAACCACTGAGGCAGGGCTTCTTTATGCAATAATTTACCAACAGCCGTATGATTTGTAGAAGTTTATTTTATTTTACGAACTTCTATGTGCTACCAGTTTCAGTATTATATTGATGCTGAAACTGGTAGCACATACAAGTTCATAAAATAAAACAAACTTCTACAAATCATACGGCTGTTGGTAAATTATTGCATCAAGAAGTTCATGCCAGCCATCGTCCCACGATCCATAATGGATCAACGAAGACTGATGCAGAGTGTGGCTGTAATTGAACTTCCGCTACCTGAGCCGGTGTAGACGGAAAATCATTTACCTTACTGCTACACGACTTTATATGAATGTTGTCCAGCCTGTACCCTGCAGGATTTGCGTTGTTGGTAAAGGTAGTGTCACGACATACCGTCATGCGCCGTTACTGATACGGCGACGGAGGGTTGAAATATAAGCGTCATTGTGTATTACAGTTGCAGACAGTCAACATGGGATAAGGTGAGCAGGGCTTTACTCGTAAAGCCGATGTATCAAAACTCTTCGCAACTGTCGACGCGTTAAAGGAATATGGAGAGGTCCTCTTTCCACACCGGGTTTGAAGACCGTGATTCGGGAATTGGAATTAACTGACGATTTGGGAATTGCTCCTGGGAGAGGTCGACGGCCAATTTCTTCACACATTGTTGAAGAAGTTACTGTTGTCATGGCTGAGAATGCTGTACGCATTTTGCGATCTTCAAGCAGTGCATTAGCTGCATCATGATAGCTGAACATACGAGGGCAGTTCAATAAGTAATGCAACACATTTTTTTCTGAAACAGGGGTTGTTTTATTCAGCATTGAAATACACCAGGTTATTCCCCAATCTTTTAGCTACACAACACTATTTTTCAACGTAATCTCCATTCAATGCTACGGCCTTACGCCACCTTGAAATGAGGGCCTGTATACCTGCACGGTACCATTCCACTGGTCGATGTCGGAGCTAACGTCGTACTGCATCAATAACTTCTTCATTATCCACGTAGTGCCTCCCACGGATTGCGTCCTTCATTGGGCCAAACATATGGAAATCCGACGGTGCGAGATCGGGGCTGTAGGGTGCATGAGGAAGAACAGTCCACTGAAGTTTTGTGAGCTCCTCTCGGGTGCGAAGACTTGTGTGAGGTCTTGCGTTGTCATTAAGAAGGAGAAGTTCGTTCAGATTTTTGTGCCTACGAACACGCTGAAGTCGTTTCTTCAATTTCTGAAGAGTAGTACAATACACTTCAGAGTTGATCGTTTGACCATGGGGAAGGACATCGAACAGAATAACCCATTCAGCGTCCCAGAAGACTGTAACCATGACTTTACCGGCTGAGGGTATGGCTTTAAACTTTTTCTTGGTAGGGGAGTGGGTGTGGCGCCACTCCATTGATTGCCGTTTTGTTTCAGGTTCGAAGTGATGAACCCATGTTTCATCGCCTGTAACAATCTTTGACAAGAAATTGTCACCCTCAGCCACATGACGAGCAAGCAATTCCGCACAGATGGTTCTTTTTTGCTCTTTATGGTGTTCGGTTAGACAACGAGGGACCCAGCGGGAACAAACCTTTGAATATCCCAACTGGTGAACAATTGTGACAGCACTACCAACAGAGATGTCAAGTTGAGCACTGAGTTGTTTGATGGTGATCCGTCGATCATCTCGAACGAGTGTGTTCGCACGCTCCGCCATTGCAGGAGTCACAGCTGTGCACGGCCGGCCCGCACGCGGGAGATCTTGCTTGACCTTGCGGCGATGATGACACACGCTTTGCGCAACGACTCACCGTGCTTTTGTCCACTGCCAGATCACCGTCGACATTCTGCAAGCGCCTATGAATATCTGAGATGCCCTGGTTTTCCGCCAAAAGAAACTCGATCACTGCCCGTTGTTTGCAACGCACATTCGTTACAGACGCCATTTTAACAGCTCCGTACAGCGCTGCCACCTGTCGGAAGTCAATGAAACTATACGAGACGAAGCGGGAATGTTTGAAAATATTCCACAAGAAATATCCGGTTTTTTCAACCAAAATTGGCCGAGTAAGAAAATGTGTTGCATTACTTATTGAACTGCCCTCGTATTATGGCCTGCCTTTCTAAAAGTGCTGCGAACAATTGCGAGATTGTATCCGTATAAACTTCACATTACTCACTAATTTTTGCCACGTGACGCAGACATTAGAGTAAACTATGCTGTTCTGTTTCTTGCAAGGGATCAAGTTGATGGCATGTGGCCTCGAAACATTTTGTGGAATGACGAAACACATTTTGCGCTCACTAGGGCAGTGAACACACAAGTATCATATTCGGGTATCGCCACCGCTAACGAACGTACATGAGATTACCCTTCATAATGGATGCGTCACTGTGTAGTGTGACTTCCCGACGTGGTTCATGATAGGCCCATTTTCCCGCGGGGAACTCGGATCCCATGCAATATGAACGGCGCACATTAGGCCGTGTCCTACGTGAGCGGCAGAAGCGATCGACAGCGAGCGACTTCTTAATACGAGACACTCCAGCGACAAGCAGCAGCATCAAGCGAATAGCTCGACTGTCCTGCGTGCGAGCGACCACATCGCACTACAACATGGCTGCTTAGAGCAAACCAGCTGTTTCTATAAAACGGCGCCCCTTAACTGTAGAATACTTGAAAGGTATGTGCTAAGGTCTGATCAGGGTAGCTCCAGAAAATAGTCGATAGTTGCCAACCGCAAGGTGGAACCGGTATAATGTCTTTGAGTAGGAGGATCTTTGATGGTTAAGAGAGTCAGGCACACGCAGAAAAAAAACGAGCAGTCGCAGCTATGTGCCCGGAGGAAGTAGACGTGTGGTGACAGCGTTAAGGTAGGTTGCTGCCCCTGACCAAACTTTAGCACGTAAATGAGAGAAGATATATAATCATTTCAAATTAGTTTTTGTTAGATAATGTTCAGAGTTAGGATTTGTATGTCCAAGGTGTGACGCAGTAAGCGTTTTGTAAAATTTTTTGTAAGAGTGATTCGTGCTACGAAAATGTATGACATACTAGGTTTTGTGTATGACTTAAAATTTTAACAATATATATATTGAGGTCAACATTGCGTTTAAATCTAACAGCCTGAATCATAATCCACATACTTTGTTTGTATTGAATATGAAAATGAGTAGTAAACTAAAGCTACCCACCAATGAAAGAACCAAGGAAACATCAGGGCCAAAAGTTAATTTTCCAGTACCACCTTAATGCCAGTGCACAAACGGCATTACTCTCTTAGACTTGATTGCTGAGTCAAATACATGTTGCATTTCTGGCAAAGTGGAGGGGTGCAAGAAACAAGGTCACAGACGCAGTCAGATGCAGGTTTGCTGAATAATTAATTTAGAACAATCTGATCACTGATCCTTTCACAGAATAAAAGGATACAATTTAGGTTAGATACTTTCACTTACTTTCATACTGTAGCTGGAGAGTGAAGCTACAAAATGAAGCTTTCTGTACAAAATAAAGCGAAAAGTAATGCTGTTCATGAAATTTAAAAAGAGAGGAATCTCCTTGGAGAATTTCGTTAATATCATGAACTACGAAGATCACCAGACAAATTCTTCGAATACACGTGAATTAACAGAGAAGTATTCGACTATCTCATCAATAAATTAAATACGAATGTTTTTTTACATTATCAAGAACTTTTTAACAACCAATAAATGTGGAAGAATGACTGACTTAGGATCAATTACCTTAAATAAACATATAAAGTATTGGTTTGCTAATGGGTCGCTGTGTTGTAGTGGTAGCATTACATGGTAGGATACATTATACGAAAAAGGTCCTGGGTTCGTTGCCAAGCTCGTCTTATATTTTAACTGACTCAGTTACAATTCTGTATACAAAGTCTTGGATACTGTTTACACTGCATCTCTAAGTATATTTTTAAGCTCTTGCCAAAGAACTTGATCTTTAAGTGTATACACACCTATCCCAGTACAGCACACACATTAAAATGCCCAATAAATTACCATGAACCATGAAATTTTACAGATATTTGTTGTTGCAAACGCAATTCATCAGCAGTCAGTGTTAAGGCCATGCATTTCAGTTAATCTAAACAATCTATAAAGTAAAGCATACAAAATTTTTGAAAAGAAAGTCAAACGTTTTGTGTAATGATTTGACTGAAAGAACGAAATAAAAAAATATTACGGAAACGTTTGATGAACCTCATTTTCTGTTCATGATTTCGAGCATCATTCAAAGGCACGTAGAGCGTTTCTCTGATCTGCTTATTTCTTTTACACAAATCATTTCATAAAATGTTTGACTAATTACTTTCATTTTTTATTTCCAAGTTTACCTCAGAAAGCATGATCTTACTGGCTCCTCATTTGGCTTCCTAACGTACTTGATTCGTAGTAAGTACTTTTGACATTTAAATACCGCGCCAATGTATTTTTTATGTGCTAAATAGCTAGGCCTTGAGCAGATGAAATTTTTGATACTTCATTTACTTAGCTTGGCAGCAGCTTTTCGTGAAATATTTCAATATTTCCTCAACTCATTAACTACGTTTTCTTTAATTACCCTGATTACTTTCAAGCAGTTAAATATTTTCAGCCAAAACTAGATCTCACGATGGTCACTTTGACATCCCGTTTACCTGTTTCTCTGTCTTTGTTTGGCCATGAAAATTCGGACAAAACCTCATGGTGTAATTTATAGGGAGTCTTGTTTTCGCTCTGCTCCCACGCTTACAAAAACGTATCGAGTGTTAATCATACGATTAAATAGCCCTTCCTGCGTCCTGTCATTTTCAAAAATCATCGTTTCGATATCTTGAACCGTTTGTGAATTACAACAGTTTTTACGACCACTTGATTCCCGAAGCGCAGGATAGGTATGGACGCGCCGCGAGCTACCTGTCCACGGATATAACAACCAATATCTGAAGAATGAAAAGAGATAGCATTCCAATCTCAACTTTAAATACAATGTAGATATATTGGTTACATTTCATACGCAATAATGAATGGCCTTAAATGGACTATACGGAAAGTCTACTCAGTGTCATTTTACCTCTGCAAATTCTTAAAAATTTCATGCAGCCATGTATTCGATTTCGTGCAGCACAGCAACTATGAAGAATAAAGATACCAAGCTATAAGATATCGACGAATCAAACTTTTTTACCAAATAGTTTTCTTAAAATCAGATGTTAAGTAATTCATAGCTGCTGTCACGGAGATCACCAGACAAATTCTTCGAATACACGTGAATGAGCAGAGGAGCAGTCGATTATGTCATCAATAAACTGAATACGAATGTTTTTTACATGATCAAGAACTTTTAACAGCCAATAAATGCGGAGGAATGAATACTACATGACTAATTACGCTAAATACAATGTAACTAAACAGATTGATGTAAATGAAAAGAAGCTGGACGTGGAGTAGGGGTAGCGTATATGGTTTGTGATTATGTGTGTGATAAAAAAAGTCCTGGGTTTGATTACAGACTATTCTTACAATTTTACTGACTCAGTTACAATTATGTATAATAAGTTTTATGTATACTGTTTACACTCCATCGCTAAGTATACTTTTAAGGTCTTGGCAAAGAACTTGATCTTCACACCTATCCCAGTATATCACACACATTTAATTTCTAATAAATTACAATGAACCTTGAAATTTTACAGATATTTGACGTTGCGAACGTAATTCATCAGCAGTCAGTGTTATGGCCAAGCGTTTCAATTACTCTAAATAGTCTATAAAAGTAAAGCTTACAAATGTTTTGAAAAGAAAGTCAAACGTTTTGTGTAATGATTTGTCTAAAAGTATGAAATAAAAAATATTAGGGAAACATTTGGTGCACCTCATTTTCTGTTCATGATTTCAAGCATCATTCAAAGGCACGTAGAACGTTTCTCTGATCTACTTATTTCTTTCACACAAACCATTTCATAAAATATTTGACTGATTTCTTCAGAAAGCATGATCTTACTGACTCCTCGTTTGCCTTCCTAATGTACTTGATTCGAAAGAAGCCTTTTTTAAATTTAAATACCGCACCAATGTATCTTTTTATGTGCGAAATAGACATTTTTGACGTTTCATTTACAACAGCTTTTCGTGAAATATTTCAAATTTTCTTCACCTTATTAATTAAGTTTTCTTTAATTACCCTGATTACTTTCATGCAGTTAAATATTTTCATGTCAATCTGATACCCCGTTTACCTGTTTCTCTCCCTTTGTTTGGCTATGAAAATTTGGACAAAACCTCATGGAGTAAGTTATAGGGAGTATTGTTTGCTCTCTGCTCATGCGTTTACATAAACGTATCGAGTGTTAATCACTTGATAAAATAGTCTTTTCTGCGTGGTGTCATTTCCAAAATTCGTCGTTTTGATATCTTGAACCTTCTATGAGATACGACGGTTTTTACGACCACTTGATTCCCGAAGCACAGGAAAGGTTCGGACGCACCGCGAGCGCTCCGTCTGCAGATATAACAACCAATATCTCATGAATGAAAAGAGATATCACCACGGTCTCAACTTTAAATACAATTTAGATACATCGGTTACATTTCATATGCAATAATGTATGGCCTTAAATGAACTACACGGAAAGTCTACACAATGTGATTTTACCTCTGCAAATTCTTGAAAATTTCGTGCAGCCATGTACTCAATTTCATACAGCACAGCAATGCCGAATAACGAAAATAAATTCAGACCTTTATGATTTAAAGATAGCAAGCTATAGGTTGCGGAAGAATCACATTTTTTTCACCAAATAGTTTTCTTCTAATCGGGTGTTAAGGAATACATTGCTGCCGTCGCGTCCGCTCCACTGCTTTGCCGAGAAGACACGTGGCTGTCGCTCTGTGCCGCGCGTGCTGCAGCGACAAGATTCAAACACGTTTGAATTCAAACGTCGCCAGTTGCAACGGGAGACAGGCAGCGACACAGATCTCGCTCACGTAGGTCACTTCCGTAACTACATCTGTGGTTGTGTTTCGTCGCCTGAAGCTGTCGCTCGCTTCTGTCGCTCACGTAGGACGCGGCCTCACTGTGATCGGCTTCGCCAACATGCGATCCCTGCTCTAGGGGTGAGTGGTGCTTTGGAATAAACGGTTTTCATGCGTGATGGATCTCCACCTCACTTTGTTCGTGTGGTCACTCAGTTACTCTGTAACACGTTTGAAAAAAACCTAATCGTTGGTCGATTGTTCCAAAACTGCATAACCATCAAGATCAATAGATTTCAACCCTCTCCTGTGGATATTAAGATGTATTTCTTTCAGTGATTTATGTTTTATGCCTCTGCCGCATGACTTTCAAATGTTCCCACATAATTTCATTGTCCTACAATCATTCGTTTTTCACAGGGGCCCTCTCAAGTAGTGAAAGGTTAATAATAAGCGCCCTGTACATAGTGAACTGTACGAGATAAAGAATGCATCCCTGTCTCGCTCACTTTTTTATCTAAGCACTTTGTTTTTGGTCTTCTATTACTTGGCGTACATTATTTACCTGCTACAGGCTGCCACCAAATACGAAGATTCCTCTTGTACAGTGTGGTTTCCGTGTCCTCTTTTCAAACTAGAAAATCACATCTGGATGCTTCTGCGAGTCTGTTTAATCTCAATAAAACGCTGATAATATTTTATATGTGGGTTTACCAAATACGCCGCCTAAGTTTTTCTCTTTACTTGTGAACCTCGCGACACAAAATAGCAATAAACGTCAACGCCGCAGGAAAGTTTAACGATGATGGTAGCTGAGTAACATCCAAGGTGCTGCCACAAAATTCCATTGGCACAATAATAAATGCTGGAAGCCCTCCCTCTCGCCTCCTCTCCCTTTCCCACTTCTGTACAGTCTGAAGGCCTCCAAGTTCTCTGCTTTACCATATCTGCAACCCACACAAGAAGTCAGCCAAATATTGGATAGAAATGTCTTAACGCTCATATCACACCATCTTGCAACAAAAATCTGATACACTGAAGCGTGTGTGATTGCGTCATAGCGCCTAACAATACAGTACTTACATGAAATGTCAAAATTTTGTTACAGGCAGAACTTTTCTGGTGCTTTTGTTCATAGTGTAATATGCAATCGATTGATTACAGCGATATAATTCACAGTAATGGAAGTCAGACGGCGTTCGGAATAAAGACACTTCGTCTGTCACAATTTTAAAGTAAACTGTCGAGGTATTCGTAAAGTTCCCGAATTTTCTGCCTTCCAGGAAAGTTCTCGCGCTCAAATTAATCTTGGGACCGAGAGCAGGCTGAAACCAGAAGTAGAAAGCTCCAAGGTATTTAGCGAGTCGTGGAACGTATATCGGAAAGAAAGATTCGAGGCCATGGGACGAGGATTGTTCATTGGAGCTGACAAAAATACTGTCTCTAGTGAGCTCGAAACTGAATGTGACTGAAGTGATGTGCTCGCGTATAACAGGTATAAGTGAAACTAAGTTCTTTGCTGGGTGTTTTTAGCGGGCCACCCGATTCCGCTGTGACAGTTCTACTGTCATTCAAAGAAAGTCTGCTCTCAATAGCGCGTAAATACTTTGATCATGTAATACTAGTCCGAGGCGACTTCAACCTGCCGAGTACAGACTGGGATGTCTATGGGTTCATAGTGGGGGGTACACACAGACAGTCATGCAAAATACTTTCAAACACGTTTTCTGAAAATTGTCTTGAGCAGCTAGCTCGGCAGCCCACACGCAGCGGAAATATCTTAGACCTTGTCGCTACAAATAGACCGGACCTTACTGACAATGTCAGTATAGAAAGGGGAATTAGCGATCATGTTGTCATTATAGTAACTATGATCACGAAAGTTAATAAACCAGTCAAGAACAGTAGGAGAGTCTTTCCGTTAGATAGAGCAGATAAGCTGTTATTGACATCTTACTTAGAAAGTGAATTAGCATCATTTAGTTCCAGTAACATGGATGTAGAAGAATTATGGGCAAAGTTCAAGCAGAATGTAAATCGTGGACTGGAGAATTACGTGCTTAGTAACTGGATAAAGGATGGGAAAGACCCACCACAGTTGATAGCGAAATTCGTAAGATGCTGAGGAAGGAGAAGATGTTGCGCACTCTGTTCAAAAAGGAGCGCATAAATGACGAGTGAAGGTCAGCAGGAATTCGTGCGTCTGTGAAAAGATCCATGTGCGAAGCGTGCAACAACTACCACCATCACACCTTAGCAAAAGATGTAGTAGAGAACCCGAGAAAATTCTGGTCGTATGTAAAATCTCTAAGCGGGTCTAAGGCTTCCATTCAGTCCCTTGTTGACCAGTCTAGTGTGGCTGTTGAAGATAGCAAAATGGAAGTCGAAGTTCTGAGTTTCAAATTCAAGAAATCGTTCACCGAGGAGAACAGTACAAACATCCCTTGCGTAGAGAAACATCTGAAAGATTTAAAAACAAATAAATCACCATATCTGGATGGAATCCCAATTCAGTTTTACAAAGAATACCTAGCTTGCATTTGTCGTGAATCTCTCGCCCAGCACAAAATCCCAAGCGACTGGAAAAAAGCGCAGGTGACTCCAGTTTATAAGAAAGGTAAAAGAACGAATCAGCAAAATTACAGAGCAATATCCGTAACTTGTATTTGCTGCAGAATCCTTGTACATGTGCTCATTTCAAATATGACAAACTTTCTTCAGGCTAAGAAGCTAATGTCCAAAAATGAGCATGGTTTTAGAAAACATCGCTGTGCGAAACTCAGCTAGCCATTTTCTCACACGATATACTGAGAACCATGGATGAAGGGCACCGGGCAGATTCCATATACCTATATTTCCGGAAAGCATTTGCCACGGTGCCCCATTGCAGGTTATTAACGAAGGTATGAGCTTATGGAATAAGTTCACAGATACGTGAGTGGTTCGAAGACTTCTTAAATAATACAACCCAGTATGTTGCCCTCGACGGCGAGTGATAATCAGGGACAACGATATCGTCAGGAGTGCCTCAGGGAAGTGTTATAGCAACGCTATTGTTCTCTGTATATATAAATGATTTGGAGGACAGGGTGGGCAGCAATCTGAGGTTGTATGCTGCTGATGTCATGGTGTATGGTAAGGTGTCGAAGTCAAGTGACTGTCAGAAGATACAAGACGACTTAGACAAAATTTCTAGTTGGTGCGATAAATGGCAGCTGTCCCTAAATTTGGAAAAATGTAAGTTAATGTGGATGAGTAGACAGAACAAACCTGTATTGCTCGGATACACCATTACTACTGTTTTGCGTGACACAGTCAACTCGTTTAAATACACAAATCGAAAGAAGTTTCCCAGAAAGGTTCCCTGAACTCCGAGGATAGACATTGATTGTCGATATTGTATTACGGACAGAGTCCCTTTGACTGTTCAGAGATGTCACTAAACCCGCCCAGAGATGTAAAAAATCACGCATGATCAGCGCATCTTAGACGGAGTGGGTCCGACAGTCGATCAGTCCCAGTCATTCGGCCAGGAAGGAGGCACACAGCTCGTGTTGTCGGTAGTTCAGCCATGCCCAGACGGCCGATACCGCGGTCCGATTGCGCCCGCGTTGTTACTTTGTGCCAGGAAGGGCTCCCAACACGGAAAGTGTCCAGGAATCTCGGAGTGAACCAAAACGATGTTGTTCGGACATGGAGGAGATACAGAGTGAGAGGAATTGTCGATGACATGCCTCGCTCAGGCCGCCCAAGGGCTCCTACGCAGTCGATGACCGCTACCTACGGATTATGGCTCGGAGGAAGCCTGACAGCAACGCCACCATGTTGAATAATGCATTTCGTGCAGCCACAGGACGTCGTGTTACGACTCAGACTGTGCGCAGCAGGCTGCATGATGCGCAACTACAGTCCCCACGTCCATGGAGAGGTCCATCTTTGCAACCATGGCACTATGCAGCGAGGTACAGATGGGCCCAACAACATGCCGAATGGACCGCTCAGGATTGGTATCAGGTTCTCTTCACCGATGAGTGTCGCATAAGCCTTCAAACAGACAATCATTGGAGACGTGTTTGGAGGCAATCCGGTCAGGCTGAACGCCTTAGAGACACTGTCTTGCGAGTGCAGCAATTTGGAGGTTCCCTGATGTTTTGGGTTGTCATTATGTGGGGCCAACGTACACCGCTGGTGGTCATGGAAGGCGCCGCAACGGCTGTACGATACGTGAATGCCATCCTCCGACCTATAGTGCAATCATATTGGCGAGGCATTCGTCTCCACGGACGACAATTCGCACTCTTCTCGTGCACATCTTGTGAATGACTTCCTTCAGGATAACGTCATCGCTCGACTAGAGTGTCCAGCATGTTCTCCAGACATGAACCCTATCGAACATGCCTGGGATAGATTGAAAAGGGCTGTTTGTGGACGACACGGCGCACCAACCTCTCTGAGGGATCTACGCCGAATCGCCGTTGAGAAGTGGGACAATCAGGACCAATAGTGCCTTGATGAACTTGTGGATAGTTTGCCACGACGTAATTTCATGAGAAGATCCCATCGCAACGAAAAACTCCTTTGTTTTAATGATTGGCCAGTTCACGTCTCATGTCTTTGGCACTATCTCCCCTATTTCGTGATAATACAAAACGAGCTGTCCTTCTTTGAACTTTTCAATGTCATCCGTCAGTCGCACCTGATGCGAATCCAACACCGCGCAGCAATATTCCAGAATAGGGCGGACAAGCGTGGTGTAGGCAGTCTCTTTAGTAGACCTGTGGCACCTTCTAAGTGCTCTGCCAGTGAATCGCAGTCTTTAGTTTGCTCCACCCATAACATTATCTATATGATCGTGCCAATTTAGATTATTTGAAATTGCAATCCCTAAGTAATTGGTTGAATTTATAGCCTTCAGATTTGTGACTTATCGCGTAATCGAAAGTTAGCGGATTTGTTTTAGTACTCACGTGAATAAATTCACATTTTTCTTTATTCAGGGTCAATTGCCACTTTTCGCACCACACAGATATCTTATCTAAATCATTTTGCAAATCGTTTTGGTTATCTGATGACTTTACAAGATGGTAAATGACAGCATGATCTGCAACTAATTTAAGAGGGCTATTCCTGTTGTCTCTTATGTCGTTAATATAGATCAGGAACAATAGATGGGCTATAACACTTCCTTGGGGAACGCCGGATATTACTCCTGTTTTACTCGATAGCTTTCCGTCTATAATACAAACTGTGGCCATTCTGACAGAAAATCACGAATTCAGTCGCACAACTGAGGCGATATTCCATAGGCACAAAGTTTGGTTAGAAGTCACTTGTGAGGAACGGTGTCGAAAGCCTTCTGGAAATCTAAAAATATGGAATCAATTTGACATCCCCAGCGATATTACTCATTAATTCATGAGTATAAAGAAATTGTTGAGTTCAACAAGAACGACATTTTCTGAATCCGTGCTGACTATGTGTCAATGAATCTTTTTCTTCGAGGTATTTCATAATGTACAAACACAGCATATGTTCCAAAAGCCTACTGGAAGTCGACGTTAGTGGTATGGGCCTGTGAGTCAATGGATTACTCCTACTTCCCTTTCTGGGTATTGTTGTGACTTAAGCAATTTTCCAGTCCTTAGGTACGGATGTTTCTATGAACGAACGGGCGTATATAAGTGCTAAATATGTAGCTATTGTATCACCATACCCCGAGAGGAAACTGAATGGTATACAATCTGAACCGGAGGCCTTGCCATTATTATGCAAACTAAGCTGCTTTGCTACACCGAGAATATCTACGTCTATGTTTCTCATCTTGGAAGTAATTCTTGATTGGAATTTAGGAATATTTACTTCGTCTTCTTTGACGAAGCAGTTTCGGAAAACCGTGTTTAATAACAATACTTTAGTGGCACTGTCATCAGTGACTTAACCGTTGTTATCACGCAGTGAAGGTACTGATTGCGCCTTGCCACTGGTGTGCTTTATGTATGGCCAGAATCTATGGGTTTTCTACCAGATTCCGAGACTTAGTTCCGTTGTGGAAATTATTAAAAGCATCTCGCGTTGAAGTACGCGCTATACTTCTGCAAAACTTTGCCAATCTTGAGGATTTTGTGTTCTTTTAAATTTGGCATGCTTTCTTCGTTGCTTCTGCAACAGCGATCTGACCTGTTTTGTGTACCATGGGGGAACAGTACCATCACTTATTTATGTGGTATATATCTCTCACATGCCGCCGATACCATCTCTTTGAAATCATTATACATCTTTTCTACACTTACATGATCAGATCGGAAGGAGTGAAGACTGGCTCTTAAAAAGGCGTTAGGAGCCTTTTTATCAGCTTTTTAAAATAGATATACTTTGCGTTTCTTTTTGATGGTTGTAGGTGTTACGATATTCAGCCCACCAGCAACTGCGTCGTGGTCGCTAATCCCTGTATTCGTCATGGTAGTATTTGTCCAGGATCATTTGTTGCTAAGAGGTCAAGTATGCTTTCGCAACCATTTACGCTTGGTGTGCGCTTATGAACTAATTGTTCAAAACAATTTTCTGAGAAAGCATTCAGCACAATTTCGGATGACGTTTTATGCCTGCCGTCGGCTTTAAACGTGTAATTTTTCCAGCATATCGAGGGTAGATTAAAGTCACCACCAACAATAATTGCATGAGTGGCGTACCTATTTGAAATGAGACTCAAGTTTTCTTTGAACTGTTCAGGAACTACATCTTCTGAGTTGGGGAGGGGGGGTCGATAAAACGATACAATTAATAATTTAGTCCGATTGTCAAGTATAATCTCTAACCATACTATTTCGCAGGAACTATCTCCTTCAATTCACTACAAAATAAACTACTCCTGACAGCAATAAATACTCCACCACCAACTGTACTTAATCTATCCTTTTTGAATAGTGCTAGATCGTTTGAAAAAAACTAGCTTGGTTTAGCAGAAAATGAAAAGAGAAAGGACGTGTTTCAAATGTGTATGGGAATTTGATATAGTCCTAATCTCCATCTCTCCCCTGTCTCTGTCCATCTCCTCCTTCCCCCTTCTATGTCCATATGCTCCTCCTTCCCCCTCGCTCTGTCCATCAGCTGCTCCCCCTTTCTTTGTCTATCTTCTGCTCCCCCGTCTCTCTCCATCTCCTCCTGCCCCTGTCTCTGTGCAACTTCTACTTCCCGTTTTTTATGTCCATTTCCTCCCGTCCCTCTGTCCATCTCATCTTTCCACCTCTCTCGGTCCTTGAGTCTTCTTTATTGTTACTGCAAACTCCAACTCTGTATCAGTAATCTAATCACAATGCAATAAGGCGCAAATTCAACTTTCCTGTATGTTAGCAACATAATTTTTATAAATTTAATAACAGGGAAATTTGCAACAAAAATCTCAAAATTAAAACAAACTGTATTAGCATACAAGCCTGTGTCAAAATATCAAAGCAACTGACCAAGAACTTTCAGAGATACACGATTTTGAACAAACCAAAGTTTATATTTTTATTTATATCAATTAATTTGTTTAAGGACATATTCAGATTTTAAGATTCAATAAAACCACGCTGAAAATTAGTAAGGTGGAATAGTTCCACCTGTTATAATGTCACTGATGAATATCTTTTTTTTCTGCTCCCTGTTCCATACTTAATACTTATACCATGGATATGCAAAATCTACAAACCCTTATCCAAGCTGCATTTTTCATAACTTTATTATACAGTGTGTAGTTTGCAGCCTGGTGTTAACAACAGTGTAAACAGTTCTTGTAGATACATTTTACATAAGGAAATATTCTAAATTCTCTATTGGTGAAAACCAAATGAATAGCCAAAATTCGACAGCGCTAAAAGTTTTAGATCCGACATAGTTATTTGAAAGCTTTCATGCCCGTCTGTCTAAACAACACCTGATCTTATCTGAAGAGAATGTATTTGAAACGTTATCCCTAATCAGAACTGTTGTTGTCTTAAGGATTCCAGAATCTTCTCAGAACTTAAAATGCAAGCTTTTCGAAAATTCAGTGTCAGAGCGACGCCCCTAAGTTTTCTGTTTCAAAATACGCATAATGTTCCTCGTTCCCAGTTTTGAAATATTCCAATCAGAAAGTTAGAATTTCCAGAAAATTTTTGTCAGGCTTTCGTAAATATAAGGCATCTCAGTATGAATGTAATATAGAATAGAAGGTATAATTTACACATTTTTGAGGACATATAAGCAGATGTCTATGGAACTAGCGTCTGTGGCTAGTGTGTACCTCTACTGCTTACTTTTTTTGCCTTTTATGCTACTCTGTGAAATGTAATATGCATGTTTTATCATTTGATAAAAACAGTAATATGCAGATCTTTACATAGACGTTGCACACAAGGCCACACTTAGTCGTGGTGTCATTCAACAAATGCAGTTATTACGCCAGTCAGTCCATCTAGCCACCATGTAAAATTTAATATCAATCAGCATTTTTCTAAATGATCTCATGCTTCGTAGTCATCGATTAATTTTGGTGCAGTCAGTCTTTGTTCATCATTCAGTCATGCAAAGTCCCATGCCAGCTATGCATAAATGAATGATGTATGTATTGCTAACTGTGTGGAACACTAAGCGTATTTAAACAAAATGTTAATCTCACTTGTAAGTGAGCTTAATGATCCGACTGGTGAATCTTATGAAAACTCGTATGTAGTTGATCATCATCGTGACACAAAATGTTAATACACATATGCAGATTTAGAAATTACACCGACAATGCACCGTAAAAAATCACTTAAAGATCCTTTCAACTGACAAATGGAAGCAGAAAAGGAAGAAGAAGAAGAGAAGAAAAACGGGAAGAAGAAGTACGCTACTCAGGAACACAACTGGCGGGTCAATGGGGTTACAGTGTGCACTTAAAATTGCGACCAGACTAACAAGTTGAAAGTCGTCTACTGCCAGACACATTTCATCCCATCTATTCGTAGGGGACAAGCAACTGTCACACCGAGCTTAGTGAGGTAAAAATGATGGATCACTTGATGCGACCGCCAAACTAGATAAAAAAATCTGGAGGGGCCGTATTGGAGTTGGTCTTTTTTCGTCGTTCCCTTTACAACTTGCGCGGTACGACAGAAACCCCTTTCAGTACCATGTCACATTGAAGATTCTTCGCAAGTGCGTCACTCAGTGTCAGCTAATGACACACCGGCGGTAAAAACCTTCAGGAGATGTTCATACAAACAGCACTAGTGTTGTGCGTTGAATGTGTTCAGCATCCCATCTACATCTACATCCACACTCCGCAAGCCACCTGACGGTGTGTGGCGGAGGGTACCCCGAGTACCTCTATCGGTTCTCCCTTCCATTCCAGTCTCGTATTGTTCGTAGAAAGAAGGACTGTCGGTATGCTTCTGTGTGGGCTCTAATCTCTCTGATTTTATCCTCATGGTCTCTTCGCGAGATATACGTAGGAGGGAGCAATATACTGCTTGACTCTTCGGTGAAGGTATGTTCTCGAAACTTTAACAAAAGCCTGTACCGAGCTACTGAGCGTCTCTCCTGCAGAGTCTTCCACTGGAGTTTATCTATCATCTCCGTAACGCTTTCGCGATTACTAAATGATCCTGTAACGAAGCGCGCTGCTCTCTGTTGGATCTTCTCCATCTCTTCTATCAACGCTATCTGGTACGGATCCCACACTGCTGAGCAGTATTCAAGCAGTGCGCGAACAAGCGTACTGTAACCTGCTTCCTTTGTTTTCGAATTGCATTTCCTTAGGATTCTTCCAATGAATCTCAGTCTGGCATCTGCTTTACCGACGTTCAACTTTATATGATCATTCCATTTTAAATCACTTCTAATACGTACTCCCAGATAATTTATGGAATTAACTGCTCCCAGTTGCTGACCTGCTATTTTGTAGCTAAATGATAAGGGATCTATCTTTCTATGTATTCGCAGCACATTACACCTGTCTACATAGAGATTCAATTGCCATTCCCTGCACCATGCGTCAATTCGCTGCAGATCCTCCTGCATCTCAGTACAATTTTCCATTGTTACAACCTCTCGATATACCACAGCGTCATCTGCAAAAAGCCTCAGTGAACTTCCGATGTCATCCACCAGGTCATTTATGTATATTGTGAATAGCAACGGTCCTATGACACTCCCCTGCGGCACACCTGAAATCACTCTTACTTCGGAAGACTTCTCTCCATTGAGAATGACATGCTGCGTTCTGTTATCTAGGAACTCCTCAATCCAATCACACAATTGGTCTGATAGTCCATATGCTCTTACTTTGTTCATTAAACGACTATGGGGAATTGTATCGAACGCCTTGCGGAAGTCAAGAAACACGGCATCTACCTGTGAACCCGTGTCTATGGCCCTCTGAGTCTCGTGGACGAATAGCGCGAGCTGGGTTTCACACGACCGTCTTTTTCGAAACCCATGCTGATTCCTACAGAGTAGATTTCTAGTCTCCAGAAAGGTCATTATACTCGAACATAATACGTATTCCAAAATTCTACAACTGATCGACGTTAGAGATATAGGTCTATAGTTCTGCACATCTGTTCGACGTCCCTTCTTGAAAACGGGGATGACCTGTGCCCTTTTCCAATCCTTTGGAACGCTACGCTCTTCTAGAGACCTATGGTACACCGCTGCAAGAAGGGGGGCAAGTTCCTTCGCGTACTCGGTGTAAAATCGAACTGCTATCCCATCAGGTCCAGAGGCCTTTCCTCTTTTGAGCGATTTTAATTGTTTCTCTATCCCTCTGTCGTCTATTTCGATATCTACCATTTTGTCATCTGTGTGACAATCTAGAGAAGAAACTACAGTGCAGTCTTCCTCTGTGAAACAGCTTTGGAAAAAGACATTTAGTATTTCGGCCATTAGTCTGTCATCCTCTGTTTCAGTACCATTTTGGTCACAGAGTGTCTGGACATTTTGTTTTGATCCACCTACCGCTTTGACATAAGACCAAAATTTCTTAGGATTTTCTGCCAAGTCAGTACATAGAACTTTACTTTCGAATTCATTGATCGCCTCTCGCATAGCCCTCCTCACACTACATTTCGCTTCGTGTAGTTGTTGTTTGTCTGCAAGACTTTGGCTACGTTTATGTTTGCTGTGAAGTTCCCTTTGCTTCCGCAGCAGTTTTCTAACTCGGTTGTTGTACCACGGTGGCTCTTTTCCATCTCTTACGATCTTGCTTGGCACATACTCTTCTAACGCATATTGTACGATGGTTTTGAACTTTGTCCACTGATCCTCAACACAATCTGTACTTGAGACAAAACTTTTGTGTTGAGCCGTCAGGTACTCTGTAATATGCTTTTGCTCACTTTTGCTAAACAGAAAAATCTTCCTACCTTTTTTAATAATTCTATTTACGGCTGAACTCATCGATGCCGTAACCGTTTTATGATCGCTGATTCCCTGTTCTGCGTTAACTGTTTCAAATAGTTCGGGTCTGTTTGTCACCAGAAGGTCTAATATGTTATTGCCACGAGTCGGTTCTCTGTTGTAACAGTTGTGTTACTAAATGTGACACTTCTGTCACTCAATGTAACTGGGTTTTCTCTTTTGATGCTGTCAATTGTCAGGATGAGCATTCTAAAGCATTCTGTCAGGGTGAAAATATTAAATAAATTAACTTTTCTCTCTTAACAACATGTGGGCAGGGTGGGTTCTTCCTTGGCTCGGGATTTGTACAACTGTATCTTACGGGATGTTCTGGTTCGGAGAAGGGCAGCTGTGTCGTTTGTGAAGTCTTCTGCTGCGGCAGCGGCGGCGGCGGCGGCGTCTGATTACGCATAGCGGTGTGTATCTCGTGTCGCCGTCTCGCCCAGTTCACTGGAGACGCGCAGCGCGACGTGGCCCGTTTAATTATTGCGAGCGAAGTCATGCATCGGATGGTGATACCTTGGATGTGGCGTCCCAGTGTTTCTCTTCTCTAAGCGGCCGCGTGTGTTGTGCGTCGACCAGCGGAGCGGCGCGGCAGGGCAAGGCCAGTGTCCCAAACTCGAACCACGGACTCCCGCTTGCCAGTCTTCGGCTGTCAGGTCTTCATCCCAGCTCACAGGTGACTGCTGAGGTGAGGCCGTCTCCTTCCCGTCCTCACGAGTCACCCGGGTACGTAAAAATCAGACTTCAAATACCTTTTAACTTCTGTCTTCTGGCGCCGTGGCTGCTGCTTGCTATTCCATTACAGCGGCGGACTTGGTGCGACCGTGCATGATGCAGTCTCTTCTTGCATGACGGTCTTCAGCACCGAAACTGACTGAAAACTACTGCTACTCTTCTTTTCTTCCTTTGTCTCTCGTCTTCGTCTCCGTCCCCGTCTCCGTCTTCGTCTTCGTCCCCGTCTTCATCTGTCGGGCCCACTGCGTCTCGTGTATTTATTCACTTCAGTTCTCTGGAGGTGAAAAACTTCACGGTCATTGCCTCTTCTGTCACGTTGAAAAGCTTCTCGAAGAATCTTCTTAACGTCGGTCATTGGCTCTTGGAATGTAGGCGAGGGCCTTTGGTCACATGCGACAACTGAGAAACTCGTGAGCCGGTCGGGCAATGCCCTTACGGCTGAATCGACAGCGCCCGCTTATGTGGAACTTGCTGACATCACGGTCATTGTCTCTTCTGTTCTGCTGTTCTGCCTGCTGAATGCGAGTATGTAACTCTCTAAACTAAACCAAGTTTTTTATTTATATTCTAATTTCTAGTTCACTTTGATTTCACTAATTTGTTTACTTAAGTACCACTCAACATTCCTCCACCCTTCAGAGAATTTCGCCCTCGAATTTACCACTCAACACTCCTCCACTCTTCACACGGAAAAAGCACAAGCACTGAAAACTCTCGACTTAGAAGATTACACACGCTTCACATTAAGTATGTGGAAAATACTTTATCACTTTACAAAAGCACTGTACGGTCATGAATCACATAGTTCTTACATAAATGGTTGTAATAAGTGTAACAAATCTTGATGACAATGAATAAACAAAAAATAGATTTTGCACTTAGAAAATTACAGAGCAACAGCTGTTTAATCTACCCTATACTAATGCAAGAATATCTATTCTACAGTATTGTTTATGTTAACAAGAGACTGTTTAATAAAGAATGAAGTACAATAAACAAAATTAATACACTAATGCTCATAAGTAACTGCTGAAGTACACCAGTTAAGAGTGTGGTATCCAGTTAACAGGGATTTGATGACGTGGTATATTATTATTTGGCTTATTTTTTCGTCTTAAATAAAAGAAAACTGTACAAAGCAGAAACACCAACACAAAGGTTCCAGATATACCCGTTCCTAGCATTATAATTTTAGTTTTGTGTTCACCTTTTAATTTTAAGACATGTTGCATCATAACATTGGCATCAATTTTGCCTTGCTGTGAGTTTATGAACATATCTAATGACTTCAGAAGGGAACTGTCAAGGGAGTCATTGAGGTAGGACAGGTTTTGTGTAGGAAATGCTTGCATGGCGTTTTCTGGCCAATAAATTAGAGGGAAGGATGAATTAACATTAGTTGTACCAGTGATTGTTGCGGGTAAATGAAAATTCGCTCCTGAGATGGAACATAACGTCAAATGTAACAGTTGTGTTACTAAATGTGACACTTCTGTCACTCAATGTAACTGGGTTTTCTCTTTTGATGCTGTCAATTGTCAGGATGAGCATTCTAAAGCATTCTGTCAGGGTGAAAATATTAAATAAATTAACTTTTCTCTCTTAACAACATGTGGGCAGGGTGGGTTCTTCCTCGGCTCGGGTATGAGGTCGAATGAAACATCATTTTTACATAAGATAACTTTTATTGAAGATTTGTACAACTGTATCTTACGGGATGTTCTGGTTCGGAGAGTGGCAGCTGTGTCGTTTGTGAAGTCTTCTGCTGTGGCAGCGGCGGCGGCGGCGTCTGATTACGCGTAGCGGTGTGTATCTCGTGTCGCCGTCTCGCCCAGTTGACTGGAGACGCGCAGCGCGACGTGGCCCGTTTAATTATTGCGAGCGAAGTCATGCATCGGATGGTGATACCTTGGATGTGGCGTCCCAGTGTTTCTCTTTTCTAAGCGGCCGCATGTGTTGTGCGTCGACCAGCGGAGCGGTTGCGGCGGGGCAAGGCCAGTGTCCCGAACTCGAACCACGGACTCCCGCTTGCCAGTCTTCGGCTGTCAGGTCTTCATCCCAGCTCACAGGTGACTGCTGAGGTGAGGCCGTCTCCTTCCCGTCCTCACGAGTCACCCGGGTACGTAAAAATCAGACTTCAAATACCTTTTAACTTCTGTCTTCTGGCGCCGCGGCTGCTGCTTGCTATTCCATTACAGCGGCGGACTTGGTGCGACCGTGCATGATGCAGTCTCTTCTTGCATGACGGTCTTCAGCACAGAAACCGACTGAAAACTACTGCTACTCTTCTTTTCTTCCTTTGTCTCTCGTCTTCGTCTCCGTCCCCGTCTCCGTCTTCGTCTTCATCCCCGTCTTCATCTGTCGGGCCCACTGCGTCTCGTGTATTTATTAACTTCAGTTCTCTGGAGGTGAACAACTTCACGGTCATTGCCTCTTCTGTCACGTTGAAAAGCTTCTCGAAGAATCTTCTTAACGTCGGTCATTGGCTCTTGGAATGTAGGCGAGGGCCTTTGCTCGCATGCGACAACTGAGAAACTCGTGAGCCGGTCGGGCGATGCCCTTACGGCTGAATCGACAGCGCCCGCTTATGTGGAACTTGCTGACTACACGGTCATTGTCTCTTCTGTTCTGCCCGCTGAATGCGAGTATGTAACTCTCTAAACTAAACCAAGTTTTTTATTTATATTCTAATTTCTAGTTCACTTTGATTTCACTAATTTATTTACTTAAGTACCACTCAACACTGTTTAACTGCTCAAGGTAGTTTTCAGATAAAGCACTTAAAAAAATTTCACTGGATTCTTTGTCCCTGCCACCCGTTATGAACGTTTGAGCCTCCCAGTCTATATCCGGCAAATTAAAATCTCCACCCGTACTAGTTATTTAAGTTACGGAGGCGATGGAAGTGGGTTCGCGTCCTGCAGAACTCTAACACATTTTCTGTGGATATCTGCGTTTCGGGGACTTACTAACGTAACAGATGTGTGTTCAGTAATATTCTGTGATATTTACATATAGAAGCGCTCTCTCTCTCTCTCTCTCTCTCTCTCTCTCTGGAGTTAGTTTTTTCGACTTCGTGACTTCAGTCTAACTAAAAAACGAAAGACTAAATTGCTGCGAATGGAATGAACAGCAATGAAATTTATATTTTTGCTTGTCACAAAAAGCGTGACTGTTTATTTACAAATATGTCGCCGTTTCCGAGAGTCCACTCACACACATGCGAGGCTTCTGGCACACGTGACTTATTGGGTCGATTTTCACAGTCGCAACGAATGACACGACATTTTGACGTGACTTCCAAGTAAACCGGTCGAGAAACTAGCTATCCCGCATTCACGACGCGCTGGCAAACGGCTGTCCTTATTCAGCTACTGAACTATGTATAAAGAGTACATATAATCCGGAATCGCTCCACCTTTTTTTCCACTCCCCTGGTGTTCATTCAAGTTGACTTTTCATATGGCCCACATCTCTATATGTGTTCACTTAAGAACTATGTTCCGGAACGTACTATGTTCGCTTTCACTATATTTAAAGGAGGGAGGGAATAAGCTGCCTTTAGCAGTGATGGTACTTCTGTTTTAAATTAAATTCTCAATCATTCTGGTAAGTTCGTGTTGTTGTGGAACTTCGAGGCAAGTGCTTGTGGAGACAAAGGTTTCGAGATAAATTTTTCTGTCACACTAGAACAAATGTTTTCAATTTATTAGGTCTTGAAGCATACAGATGCAATGATATTTTGTAAACTTGGCATGTCATCCAGAATGATGCAGAAGTAAAGCTGTGAGGACCGGGCGTGAGTCGTGCTTCGGTAGCTCAGATGGTAGAGCACTTGCCCGCGAAAGGCAAACGTCCCGAGTTCGAGTCTCGGTCGGGCACTCAGTTTTAATCTGCCAGGAAGTTTCATATCAGCGCACACTCCGCTGCAGAGTGAAAATCTCATTCTGGAAACATCCCCCAGGCTGTGGCTAAGCCATGTCTCCACAGTATCCTTTCTTTCAGGAGTGCTAGTTCTGCAAGGTTCGCAGGAGAGCTTCTGTAAAGTTTGGAAGGTAGGGGACGAGATACTGGCAGAAGTAAAGCTGTGAGGACCGGGCGTGAGTCCTGCTTCGGTAGCTCAGATGGTAGAGCACTTGCCCGCGAAAGGCAAAGGTCCCGAGTTCGAGTCTCGGTCGGGCACACAGTTTTAATCTGCCAGGAAGTTTCATGGGCATGTCATTTTGATTTTTATAAGTTATCGATATGCACGTGAGAGAGAGAGAGAGAGATAGAGAGAGAAAGTTACGGTACTGCTAAACAATCTTTGGTCTTCTTGTAGCACAGTCTTTGCTACCGCACAGTCTGATATACTCTCACTTGAAGTATGGTAGGTGATGGACGTATTAAGTAGTGCTGTGTGCATTTGTGATTGTATCTGTTAGATGAAGAAACACTTATTGTAAAGGACATATTGGAAGGCGACATCATTTTTAAGAGACGTTTGAGGTAAGACTGCCGCACTGTGCAGCTAGTTAGTGGCAATAATTATTGTCCACTAGTTAGTTAACTTGCACAGAGCTGAGAGAAAGACAAACCCAGTTTTATGAGTCATATATTAAGATATCAACTCATTTTATAGAAATTCTCCGTTAACATTGTACCATTTTCAAATCATTGTTCACTTTGTTAAGGATTGTATTGTTTGCACAGTGTTATGTGTGAAGATCTTTTTGGATACCTACCTCATTCTAAAAGCGTTGTCTTCGAATGTCATTTCATAGGAATAGTTACGCTGCCCATCATCACATTGCACGATATAGTATGCAGCAGTATGAATATCGTCTGGAAATTTTAATCGAAAAATATAAATCTAGCTTAGCCGTGGCCTGCTTGCAGTCTGCTGTTATGCTTTCGAGAAATCTGGAACAATGTTGTCAAGACGCGAGGTAACTGGAAATTTTGATTAGAGTCAGATAATTGTTTTACTTCAGTTGAGTAATTAATATAAAGACAAGTTGTATTCATACAAGTTATAGTTCAACTCAAATTAAGTTATATTTAGTCGAAGATTAGCATACGAGTTTAAGTTAGATAACAGTTTGTGGATACATGGTTTTGGTTGTAAGTTAATTGTTTATAGAGTGGGAGGTAAATTTGGGCTAGATTTCATACAGAAACATGTAGTGGAGAGCTTACATACGTCAACCTTTTCTGCCAGGATAGTCTGTTGGTTCTTTTGGAGATACATAGTCTGATAGTGTTGGATTTATTGAAAGCAAATAATACTGATGTGCTAATTTTACCAATCTTGTATTTCTTTTTCAAGCAATTCATTCAAAAATTTGCGGTTAATTTGTGAAATTTTATGTCGATTATCTTATTACATAACCAGTTGGCATAATAGTACAGGTTATGTGTAGATTTCATTCATTTTTGAGTATCTGCGAGCACGGTGGTACAGTTTTTATGTTTGTTTGTTTGGGCATTGTAGCAATTCCGTTTCTCCAAGAAATAGTGTTTCATCATGTATGGCACAATAGAAAACAATATGAAAATCCATCGTACCACAAGACAAGAGAGCGTTTTACAAATTAACGATTCGGATGGCATAAACCACCTTGAGCGATCAGAAACTGTCAATAGTTTACATGAGAGTGCTGGATATGGCGCGGACCCACAATTATTAACCAACTTAGCGAACAATTACGAAACAGAACAAATTATGGCTAATGAACACGTAAATTTTGAAGCTGAGTCGCTCGGCGATAAGGCGCTTCAGTCTGGCGAAAGCTTACTAAGGTCGTCACAGTTTTACAACTGGTAACAGATATATCAGGATCAGGTTTTGTGTCAATGTCTTTTGAACGAACACAAAACCTTCAGTGAACAATTACACAGAACCACACTGCGCGAATCAGACAAATTTTCTGGAATCAATTCGTCAGATGCTTAAAGAAACACAAGATGAAATGATTAAGAAAATCGACGACACGCAAGATGAAATGGGTAAAAAAGTCGACGGAACACAAGACGAAATGAGCAAGAAAATCGGCAAATCGTAAGAAAAAATAGAAAGTCACAGGAGGAAATGAAACTGAAAATACAAAAGTTATCAGTTGAGATTAGGGAAGAATTTAAAAATGACCTTCAGTCAATAATTAGCAGTTTTGAAACTACATCACGTGACCTTGAAACATAACACGAGAACGTAAAAGCAAACCGGGATAATGACAAGAACGAATTCTTAGCTAAAAGCAACATTGTACTTCTGAGTGCGATAGTTACACAGGTAAAAGAGCAGAACGAATAGCTTAACACAACGGCGAAAGAAATTAGCGAACAAGTGGACATTTTAACATTGACAGTTAAGCACAATGAAAGGGAAAATTGATGATCTCACAACCAAAATGGCAAATATGTCAATCAATGGAGATAGAGATTCAAATTACACATTACCAGTACAATTTCCAGACACAGTAAAATACCAGTAACTAACAAATTCTAAAGACAGCCAGGAGAAAATTAATCACGAAAATAAACGATACAGGAACGCTATGAGTGAAAATGTCGAGCGTATTGAAAGAGAGCTTAAGTGCAAGGACGAAAAGGATGAGTCTGACCATTTACATTCACATTCAGAAAACTTTTGTGACCATACAAATTTATGGCGTCTAGATGATTTTCCTCGAGAATAGTACTACACATCAAGATACGACAATGAATCATCAACGTGGTGCAATAGAGAACAGGCTGGTTCACACAAAAACGGTAACTTCGATTACAAACATTTCTTCACAGTATGTATATTCAAAGTTTTCAGGAATTACAGAAACTAAATTCGGCCCCAAGCTTTGACTGATCAGTTTCTGTATTATTTATCACCAAATTGTCCACCTGAACACAAATTAGAATTTCTCTGTGGTTATTTGGAAAATGAACGCGCAGCAAGAATGCACTCAATAGTGAGAGACTGCCAAAGCGTAAATGTTTTATACCGAGTATTTTTGTCAGCCTAATGCTCACAGGACACACAAGATTGGGTAAAACATAATATTATAATGGAACGGAACTTTGAACAGTCTGGCTTCTTTAGCCCAGCAAAAATCTTTGAAGACATAATACGCAGAAATCAATACTTATCAAACCCATATAGTCCGTCAGAGCTAATTCGCATTTGTTTAACGAAGTTACCTACACATCTGAGACACGCATTTTTGGCCGGCAGATATAAAGAAACTTATGGTTATTGTAATTTCCGGAGCTCTGACGGTGAACATAACAACAGACGTCACAGCAATTACGTTAATGAGAAAAGGCGTAACCATAATTATTATAACAATCAAAATAATCACAGATTATACTGTAACTCTGATGTGAGCATGCAATTTCTCATGGGCGCAGTTCACGTAGATCAAATCCGCAAAATACGTGGCACAACAACAATTACGCAAATATCAGCCAACACAGTTACAGTAATCAACATCATAATTCACACTGGCAAAATTCCGGAAGGGGATGCCCAGAACGACAGGTAGAAGTAACGGAAGCAATATAAAACAATAACTAGCGACTCCGGCTGCAAACAAGACTGTGGATCACAGAAAATATGCCACTGACGAAACTTTGAACTTTGTGCGTTTTGAAGAGATTAGAGACACTTTACTATAGGAGACAGACGACAAACAGAAATCTGTAGTACATCAAATAGTAAACGTTTCAGTAGGCAACACTACTCTTTGCTCTGTCCTTGATTCAGGTAGCCCTGTTTCTATGGTCAGAGTCACTGCATTCCACAAACATATGACAGCAACAGATTGCCGAACTTTAACTTTACGTAAGATAAAAATACGAGGAGCGATTTCTGGATAAAGTACTGACGTGAAACATCAAACCTTTTTAGACCTTTTGTGTCAAAGCTATAAGTTTTCGATGAATTGCTTGGTTTTTCCTCTCTTGTCAACTGTAATATTATTGGGAGAAGATTTTCTAAGGAAATATAGAGTCGTTTTGAATTTCAGTGATGTCGAAGTAGAAATGACAGTGGAGGGTAAGTCAGTTTCATTAACATTTTAAGACTAAATGTCGAAACAAGAAGAGGAAATAAATTGTTTATATCTTTCGACAGATAATGCACGGCCAAATCCATCACAATCCATTCGCAATAACACAAGTTGTGCACGTACTTTTTACGATGAAATGGACCCGGAAATTGACAATCACATTCAGGAAAAAGTGGATAGAGTGCGGGAAGAATTAAGGGTTTTCAGTATAAATTCCAGGTCGAAGGGCACAATAAGTTTTGAATTAAACAATACACATCATTCTAGCTTGCTCCAGAGAGAAACTGAGCCAGAAATTCAGTCCATGGTAGAACAGGGAATCATAGAACCTGGGTCACTTCTTATAACAACCCAAAAAAGAAAGATGGCTCGATTAGACTTGCGTTGGATTCGAGACAAATTAGCATTATTATTTCAACAAAAACAGATAGAACACAAAAATTAGAAGAACTCTTGCAAAATTTCTGCGAAGTTTAAATTTTATGTACTGTAGACTTATACGTGTAAGTTTTTGGCAGATAGAGTTAATCCGAGGGTGTAGAAAATATTCTGCTTTCTTACATTTTCATGTGCACTACCAGTTTCGTAAATTACCTTTTGGCCGCAACATCTCGTCAGCTGCCTTTATTCGACGTTTGAACACTATTTTATCTGATGATTGAAGACGCATAACATCCTATGTTGACGATATACTTATAGCAGAAAACTCTTGGTTACAGCATAACCCTATTTTGAGAAGCTTATTGCACGTTTCTGAGGATTTGGGAATTACTGTCAACTTACAAAAATCAGAGTTTGGGACAACAAGAGGAAATACTTTGGTCATATAATTTCATCAGGAGGTACTGAACCAGAACCAGAGAAATTTGAAGCAATTAGATCAACCCTCCACCTTCTACGTAACAACAGATTCGAAGTTTCCTTGGTTTAGTAAATTTTTAGCGCCTTTTTTGAATATGAAAATACTTAGCTCTCCCACATTACGTTCACTAACTGGAAAAAACACATTGGATGCCATTGGTATGAACGAGCACAGTTAGAGTTTCAGAGTTTGAAAGATGCATTTCTTAATGCTCCAGTACTTGGTCATCCTGATTTAACACGAGACTTTTGCTTATCAACGGACTCTTCAAAAATTGTGCTTGGAGTCATCTATACCAAGAATTTGAAGAGAATTGTGTAACTGTCCAGAGAGGTATAGCTTTTGCCACTCTTGTGTTGTCTAAATCTGAAATAAATTATTCTGCAACCGAGTTGGAAGCATTGGAAATTATTTGGGCATGTTCTAAATTTCAGTTCTTTTGTGTGCGAAACATACTAAGATGTACACTGATAATCGAGCACTCCAATTTTTACTATCATCTAAACTAAACTATGATCGTTTGAAACGATGGGCTTTGTATTTACAAGAGTTTAACTTATCTGTTCTTCACATTCTTGATAATCGAAATGTTGTAGTGGATACTTTATCACGTACTCCTTGGTTTTGTCAAGAACACACCTGAAAATCACTGGGAGGAAAACTTCAATTTGTTGTATATACAAAACAAACACTGCAATAAGACAATTTTATTTAGCATGTAACAACATTCTTTTCAGAAGATCCACAGTTAGTGACTCTCTTTGGGTTGTGTGCATACCCGATGATTTTGTAAATAGGCTTACTCAGTATAAACACCTCAGCTATGCTCACTTTGGTCTGAGAAAATGCTTTCACAAACTTCGTACAACTTGTTACTTCAATAATATGTAGAAAAGACTACAGAAAGCATTAGCGAAATGTAAATTGTATCAGAAAGCCAAATCATCAACCATTCCACATCGCGCATCATTATTTCCTATAATTCCTTCTAAACTAAAAGAATTACCTGCAGTAGACCTGTTAGGACCTGTTTTCGGATCACTCAACGGATTCTCGTACATTTATATTGCTACTATTTGACTTCAAAAGTCGTTTCATTCACTACTTTACGTAAAGCTACTGCCAAAGTAGTATCCAAAGCCTTTGTCCATAATTTTCTACGAGAAGTTGGTCTCATTGATAAAGTCATTTCCGCCAATGGTCCACAATTTCGCTCAAATATTTGGTTACGCACTTTACTACATCACAGATTAGACCTGTTTTTATTTCATTCTAATGGCCCCAATCTCATCCTTCAGAATGCATTATGCGAGAAATCAACAAGCTGTGCAGAATATCTTGTCATCGGCAACACCTAACTTATGACATACGCACTCACGCATTCCAAGAGATTCTCAATGATTTACCACACGATTCAACATCATTATCTCTGGCACTTGCGCTCAAGTATCAACATCCGCTGGTCAACCTAACTGACATTTATCTCACCAAACAAGAAAAAAAGTATGCTAGAAAAAAGACTAAAAACACAACATTAACACACACACGTCACACAAAACAATAGAAGATCTTGAAACAGAACAAATTATAAAAGAATAAGAAAGACTGAGTACACCAAATTTTAATTCAGATTTAACAAGAGAACTAGTTGCTGCAAAAATAATACAGATAATCAAAACACACAAATCCACTTTAATCTATAATGACAAAACACCAGAGGAAACTACAGCCAACAACTTAAAACAAAAATAAAACAGGGCAATGCCGTACTAACAAGGGCAAACAAAGGGTACATCACTGTAACTATTAATGAAAAGAATACATAGATAAACATTAGTGCTTCTGAAGGACAAGAACATTACCAAACTGAGCGGTGATCCACTGGCAAGATATCAGAGAAACATCCAAAACACAGTAAAAAACATCAAAAATATATTCTCAAAAGGCCAGATAAAACGAATGACACAAAAAATCCATATGCCCTCACTCTAAAATCCCTATCAGAGGTGCACAAAGAACACACCCCTACATGGCCAGCCATTGACTTCAGAAATGCTCCGTCATACTACCTAGCCCAACATACAAACACATTACTAATGAATATATACACCTTTGAAAACAACAAAAACCTGGAAAACTCAATGGAACTAGTAGAGAGAATCAAGAATATAGACATACCAGACACATCAAGCCTCATACCAACACAATTACACACAGGAGCTAAAAACAATAAAACAGATAGCAGAGGAAAGTTGTTAAAAGCCCTACATCAGAGACGAATTAAATCAACAAATTTGTAAACAGAAAAGGAACAAAAGCACAACACACACACAAAACCTTACACAGCATAGGTCAACACAACATATCAACAATGGCCACATGCAAGACACAATAGAGGAATAACATACCCACAAATCAAAATGGCAGATCCTCACCTACAGTAACAAAATTGTCCACAGAATAGGCAACATATTGTATAGTACTTCAAATAGGATACCAGACAGACAACACAACACCCAAAAAATACAGAACACAGAAGATACACACAGAAAAATTCAACAGATGAGGAGTATATGAACTCACATGCAACACTTGTTAGTCAGTATCCATAGGACAAACATGTAGGAACTTTAAAACAAGATACTCAGAACACCTCAGACCCCTAAAAAGAAACAGCACCTGTAGGACATTTGCTGACCAAATAATAGCCACAATCACCACCCAACTCCAATAGCAACAGATTTAAAAATACTGAAACCCAGCCATAGCCTACATACCACAAACTGACAAAAGAAGATAAGGACGAAAACAAGCAAAATACAGAAAATCACAACAAAATTTTAAACTTCATGCCCTTCAAATATTTCTTCTAAAATATTTCTGGCATAATTCAACGAGTTCAACGAAATATAATTTTTTAGTAGAAATATTTCAGGGGCATGAAGTTTAAAACTTTCTTTTGATTTTCTGTATTTTGCTTGTTTTCGTCCATATATATATTTGTTGAATTCTGCCAGAAATTTTTTAATAGACATATATATGGACGAAAACAAGCAAAATAAAAATATTTTAAACTTTATGCCCTTGAAATACTTCTACTAAATTTTTTTCTGTATTTTGCTTGTTTTCGTCCATATACTCGTATATATGCGGTGAATTATGCCAGAAATGTTTAGTACAAATATTTCAAGGGCATGAAGTTTAAAATATTTTTCTTTTGCTTGTTTTCGTACCCAGCCAGAAGATGTTCTGAGTTTTTGCAAAACCTCCAGAGTATATACTTAAGCGCACAGTTAGTGAAAACACTAAATAAAAAGATAAAAACTGGATGATGTGTGAGTCCACAACATTTATGTAACTAGTAAATATGGTAATTACCACTAATGGTTGTCAAAAAATGTTAAGTAGGTAATGTAATTTATGGACCAAGCAGGGCGTTTTGGCAACCTTGACCGAAAAGTTCTCTAAGGACCTCGGTTACCTAACTGCAGAGACAGGGCTACCAAACATGACCTAGAAATTCCATAGTCCTACTATCCATGACGTCACAAGTCACGCTCTCCTTATCTATCATGTGGCGTGCCTCTTTTATCACGTGGAAAGCAACGCCCACGGTATTTCTTACTCAAAAGGCCACTGCTCTCACACGCACACAAAACACGTAGTCAAAAGAAAGACGAATAACATTTCAGGAAGGAAGGAAGAAATTGTGTTGACGATTTTATTATGATGTATCATCTAAACTGCGTTTACACCAAACGAGAACTTCTGCTTCGTTTGCAGACAGTGCCACCAGCGACAGTGATGCAATATCACCCAAGACGATGGTGCAACAAGACGGAGGCAGCAGTATCTCTTTGATTTATACACCACAGTCAGTTCTCCCACCTCCCCCCCCCCGTCTCTCTCTAATGGTTACTTTAATGAGGCAACAACATAATAATATACTCGTAGTACAGAGAGAGTAAAAGAAATGCAGTTTTCCCTCAATTTTCACTTTGTGACGGGAAACAATGTAAAGTTATTGGACTTAAGGATGAAGTTATGGTGCCAGTACAATACCTGACATTGATGTCCGGTGACCTTTTGACGAACGAACGACGTGTTCTACTTTGGCATTCTCGTAAACAGCTACACTTTAAGTTGTAAATTAGGTAGCTGAGTGGATGCCGGCAAGATAGCTCAGCGTGTTCGGGTCAGAGGCTTAGCTGCCCTCTGTAATAAAGAACTGAGTGTTTGGATCAACGATGTACTTGACCAAGCGTCACAGGACGTCCGCCCCGAACAAGTACAACGGCCAATAAAGAATAAAATGAGATTTAAAAAAAAAGTGGTCAGCGCGACATTGTAATCGAAACAATTTTTATGTAGATTGATGAATTTAATGTGTGATAATAAGATCAAACTATGGGCATCTAGCAACCTATAATTTATTACAATACGGTAGTGTTAATAAGTTGGCTGTGTTTATTTTAATAAGATATACAGACAATTTAGATTAGAAAGTACTTAATTTGAATGTCCATTGTGCTTTAAAAGTGTGTTTTGTGCTCAATATCTTGTTTATTTCGAGAAATAATACAATTTTGATTGTGGGGCAAAGTTTGAATTTTCGTTTATGAACCGAGATCAGTAATTATACTTCTGTGTAACCAACCTGGCTTTTGATTAACGATTTTCTCAAAGTTTTGACTTCTGAAATATCGACTCTATCGTATTGCACAATCGTCTTCGGCGAAGTTTCATCACTGACTCCGTTTTGGTCGTGTCGTGTTTAAACATAGAAATTTTCATTGTGTGTTGCAAGAAAATGCAGTTCAAATGATACATTACAACAAAATCGTCAAAACACTTTCTTCCTCCCTTCCCAAAGCCGTGTTCGTTTGTCTTTCGGTTATATCTTGTATGTATGAGTGTAGTGTTTTTCCATCTGGTATTTTGATTAGAATTTGGCGACACTTAATAGTAGACCAAAGGAAATACAGTTTTAGGGAGCTTTGGCAGCTTAGTTCTGATTGGTAAACGTTGCAGCCTTCGTAGAAAGTAGTTATTTCACGTAATGTCGACCAGGCCCAATTATTTGTAGTAAAAATCAATGACTTCCAATAAATATCATAGATTAGGTTTCTCTAGCCATACATTAACTATTTCCTCTAAAATCGTGGTTGCTAAAATGAAGCATTACTGGAAAGTTGGTAACAACGACAGGTTATGGTAAGACATTCTTTGAACCACAAATAACACAGCATCACATTGATACAGCAGTACCCTTTGCGCATTTTAGATGTGGAGATACTGCTATAACATTTGGCAAACATTATAAAAAAATTTAGATGTGGAAACAATTAATTTGATGTTGCAGACTCCAAGAGTAAGCGTAAATAAAGGAATTAACTACGCTTTTCTAGTAACTAGCAGCAATTCAGACTGCTTGTTTGTTTCTGTGTTTGCCTGCGTAGCGTATTATTTTAGCTAACATGTTTTGCTCCAGTTATAACCCTAAACAAATAAGTTTCACTTTATTCAGCCTGTTATTTGTAGCTAGTTAGGCACGGAAGGAGCACTGGGTTACTAACTTCAGAGCTCACAAACATGTTTTAGGTACGAATTTGATGGCTGTTTTGTGTGTGTGTGTGTGTGTGTGTGTGTGTGTGTGTGTGTGTGTCAGAGAGAGAGAGAGGGGGGGTAAATAGCATTGTGATTCTTGATAGACATAGTGTACTTTTTTCCATTGCTGGAGTATTTTTGCAGGCATTTTAAACGTTGAATTGAGATTATGACACTTTACAAGCATCACAGAACAATTTATATTTGGAAAATAATTAATTAGAAGCTCCGTTGTGCCTTACACCAAGCGTGGTTTCTAGATGGAACTACGAAAACTGCTGACTTTTGATGAATTCAAAATACAGGAGCATAAAACAGCAGTTGATTTTATTTCGCATTTTGTAGTGAACGTTGGTTTTTTAACTATTTGTAGAGACTTTATTTTATACTTTTTCTCATATGGAATTTACAGGCGAGATGAAATTTATACTGCCGAGATTGTCCACCATTTAAAACAAACAATTTCTTGTAGTGAAGAGTGAAAATTAGTGGGCAATTTTATTTAAATTATGCATAATTATAACTATTTAAGTTATTTAATTCTTAATGAAATTACTATAATTATTTAAATCATGAATGACACAGTTGCAGGTATCGTCGTTTATGGTGAATGAAACTGGCTTTTAATACTATGGTGACATTCACTCGAGAGGAGGAGGTGAGTGGAAGAGGGAGAGCGCGGGTTGTCACTTGTTAGGTAATGGGAGTGCAGCGTATCACGTGATAGATAAGGACAGTGGGGTCTGTGATGTCAGGGGTAGTACAGCTGTGGTGTTTCTAGCCAACAGCTGGCGGCCTTGCGTCTGCACGGAGGCAACCCAGACATAAGTTTTTTTCCAATTTTAGGAAACACCCTGTTTGGTCCAGAAGTATATTACGTACCAAATGCTGAAGTTGCAGTTTACACCATCTTTCATTTGCGACTAAATACAACAGATGGAAATATGCACTCATACATTAATACACTGCTATTCTAAATTGCCAAGGTGCGCGAGTGATGTGCATTTCACACATTAATTGAATATTTAAAATACTACACCAGGACGACGACTCTAACATGTTTATTTTCTACCATTCAGTTACCCCGAACACTCGTGCTTTATTTATTTGTGACCTTGTGGATATCTGCATTTGTAATATTTGCTTGTACGTGAGGAATGTTGAATCACAGTCAATAAAATTTTTAACAGTAATAAACATTAATGTTGGTGTGAACTGTTGTAAGGTGGAATGTTCTAAATTCTAAAATGATCACAAAAATGACGAACAAGAATAACTATAAAGTAGATTTGCTAAAATTTGCATTCAGCAACTTCTGACGTAAGAATGACTGCCATTTTCTGGAGACAGATATAGGTAATTTAACATAATTTACATATTTTCATTTGCTGATGTCACAGGGAAAAGCATTCGGCGTAATGCCTCACTCAAAAACCATTTCGCACAAGAAACTCATTAGAAGTATGCACAGGGTTAACAAACACACATCTTCTAGATACATATTAAGCAGATGGGAATATTAAATGCAATGAAAGTTGTTGCCGAAAGCCTGTTTGTGCCTCAGAGTAATAGAAAGATATTTACAACTTAAATACTAGGAAGATAATTAACCTGCGCTATATGCTAACGAAGTAAGCTTCAGAACAGGAAAGAGTGAATAAACCGGTATAAAACTCTTTTCACTTTCTGTACTTGGGAAAAAAATCTCATAGACAGCAAAAGTGTTTTCAGATGTACGTTGAAGCGTTTTTTCTCCTCAATAATTTTTCTAATATAATGGAATTCTGGAATAGAAGTTACAAATCTGTATAGGACCAGCATGTACTCATAGAAATTTAATTCCTTTACGAAGTATGACGCTAAACTAAGCAGCTAACTCTCTCGCTTTCCGCGTGATTGTTGTTGCTCTTCATACGCCCTTCTTACACAGACTGCTTTGCTAGAACACCCTGTGATATCGGCTGACCAGGAATCGCGGCACAATCAATAGAACCCAAATACAAACGAACTTTGACCGTTGTTATTACTGATTTGCAATACTTCCTATACTAAAGAACGCAGTTTTCTCACATATGTGAATATTATCGAACCATCAGTTTAATAAATACTGATACTTACTGGTATTATCTATAAAGATCTAAAGCTGATACAGGGCGACATCGAGGAAGATCGATTTGGGCGCCAGGGAACTTAATGAACACGCGAGGCAATAAAGTCTTTACGACTTAGAAGATAGATTCAGGAAAGGGAAACCTGCATTTAATAAATCTGTAGATTCATAGAGGGTTTTTGGCAGTGATGACTGACATCTTCTCTTTGAAATTCTGAAGGTAACAAAGCTAAAGTACAGGTAGCGAAAGGTTATTCACAACTTGCACAGAAACCAGGCAGCTCTAGTAAGTGTCATAGGACATGAAAGGAATGGCAGTGATTGAGAGTGGAGTGAGACAGGGTTGCACCCACTCCCCAATGTTATTTAATTTGTACATTGAGCAGGCAATAAAAGAACCCTAGGACAAATTTGGAAGTTTGACGTTGACAGTGAAATTCAGTCAGAGCTGGCTCTGAGCACGATGGGACTTAACTTCTGAGATCATCAGTCCCCTAGAACTTAGAACTACTTAAACCTAACTAACCTAAGGACATCATACACATCCATGCCCGAGGCAGGATTCGAACCTGCTACCGTAGCGGTCGCGCGGTTCCAGACTGTAGCGCGTAGAATCGCTTGGCCACACCGGCCGGCTCAGTCAGAGATGGCAATGTTCTTGGAATGGCAGTTGAATTGAATAGATCGCATCTTGTAAAGAGGTTATAACATGATCTAAACAAAAGTAAAACTTGGATAGTGGCTTGTACTCGAACGACATAGGCGATTCTAACGAAGATAGCACGGCAAGTGTCATAATCCGATTTCCTAGAAACTTCGCTCAATAGAAGAAAGGTCGAAATAAAGGAACACGTGTCTCGGCTTAGCCGTAGATATTCCACAGTATCTGAGAAAACGACGAGCAACGTTTTAGAGGTAGTCTAATTTATGTGTTTTTAGCGAGGCGAAGCGATGGCTCACTGGCTAACGTCACAGCTTTTTCATTTTTTCGCCACGTGTTCGCGACGCGATTTTTGTTTTTATTATTATTTTCATTATCCACCCATGTCCATCAATGTTTTCCAAAGTATACTGGAAGAACGTTTCCCTTATTGATTTACTAATTGTATGGTGTATGATTTAAAAAGAAAAGAGACAATAAATGAATGGGAAAATTATTTAAAATTGTTTTCGGTGAAGTTTCTGAGGTCTGGCCTAATAAATGTTAAGCGCCAGTTTTCGGAAAAGTTATCCGTTATGCATAGTTCGTCGCGAAATTATTGCCAATGCGTGAAATCTTCAGCAATGTTTGCGACGTTTCTTTGCCAAGTGAGATTCATATTATATATTATTTCACGGGATTATTATTCGGAATTCCTATGTGTAGAATTTTTCTACGGCAGGTATCATTCAAGGGAATGCACCAAATGTTCCTGAAGAATAAGCATAAGAATAAAATATACGAATTAAGAACTAATGTAAGAATGAAAAATGAGACTATGAGAATTTAAAAAGAAAAATGTAACCTCTGAAAATACCATAACACATAACAAACGTATGACACATATTGTCAAACCCAGTTGCAGTTTTAATGCAACGTTTTTGTAACGTGTACACCCTTAACTTGATAAGAAACATTCCTATAGTAATCTTCTACGGTCATTGGTAGATAAATGAAGAAAGTAAAATAAAATAGACAAAAACAATAATCAGATTCTCAATATGGGAAGCAAAAGTGAGGGGCTGCGACGCTAGCCACTTTAACACCAGTTACGCCGAGTTAATCACGCGCTAAAAGGCATCTAAGTTACGTCGAAAACCTTGACGGTCGTTTTCAGAGAAACGGTCGTCCGCCTGCTTCGTTGAGTGGTAACGGGTTTGCCTACCATGCAGCGGGCCGGGGTTTAATTTCCGGCCGGGTTGGAGATTTTCTCAGCCCGTGAACTGGGTGTTGCGTCGTTCTCCTCATTATCATCTCAACATCACCGACGCGCAGGTCGTCAAATGTGGCGCCACTTGTAATAATACTTACAACCCGGCGGCCGAACTTCCCCGGAGCCCCCCCCCCCCCTCGGCCAACAATGCCACACGATTATTGCATTTCATTTCAGGAACGGGTAACTCGAGACACTTGCTCGTTTATTTTGACTCCTCTTCCACTGAGCGAAGTTTCTGGGAAGTCACTTACCGTGTTCTGTTATGAAGAGTAAGAAGCATTAAAAGCAGTAAAGTTTTGTCAATGAGTATGGCAGAAGTAGAATGGATGGAAAATGCAGGTTGGCAATAGTAAGTGAAGCGTTTATGATGAATAGACATTTGTTAGTATCGAATATAAATTTTCGCTACGGTCGCAGGTTCGAATCCTGCCTCGGGGATGGATGTGCGTGATGTCCTTAGGTTAGTTAGGTTTAAGTAGTTCTAAGTTCTAGGGGACTGATGACCACAGCAGTTAAGTCCCATAGTGCTCAGAGGCATTTGAACCGTTTTGAATATAAATTTACCTGACAGGAAGATTTTTTCGAAGGTATGGAGTGTAATCTTGTACAGAAATGGAATGTCGACGATGGAAATTCAGACAGGCAGAGAATAGACGCTTTTGAAATTATGTGGTACAAAAGAATACCGAAGAAATGATGGGTAGATCAAATAACTAACGAGAATGTAATGAATCGAACTGTGGAGAAAACAAATTTGTGTCACAGTTTCACTAATCAGTTGACAGGACAAATCACGAGGCTTAAAAGTATCCTGTGCTTGGTAATGGAAGTAAGTGTGGGTCGAAAACTTATTGAGGGAGACCAAGGTTTACCTGCAGCAAGCAGGTTCAACGGGATGTAGGTTTCAATCGTTGCGCAGAGATCAAGAGCCTTGCACAGGATAGACGGATGTTCCAAATACAAAAAGAAGAATCCCTTTACAAGAATATTAGGTAAAGAACTATAAGTAAAAAAATATTTACAAAATTCAAGAACAAGTGAATGAAATAATCAACAGAATTCACCAACGCTATGTTATCATGTTTCATGACGTTTATGAGAAGGTTCTGCACAGGACTACTTTGAAAGTTTATACGTCACATTTTGCATTGTAGTAAGTAGTAGTGATGGTCTAGGCTGTTTTTGTAGCACACAGGAAGTAGGTTAGATTGTTTATATCAGACAAGACTGACATTTCTGAAGCATAGTCACATGTGGTAGTAGTAACGTGCGTGGTGAAAGTATGTAGAAGAGTGTCCTTGTCACAAACGACCAAACATTCAGCAACGCATTGCAATAAGGTGACTGTTGTGGGACGTTATGCAGAAACAGTCTCAGTGAGACTAAGACAGTTCTCAGCTGACAACCCAACACACGCACAAACAGTAAAATACGTAGTAATACCTGCTTCAAGCAGACTGTAGATCCACTTACAGCTCCAAAGCTGTCTTGTAGTATCGAAGAGTTCCTTATAAAAGTTAGCTTTGGCTTGTATAAGTGAAATATGTCAACATTTGGCAGAGAATATTTCAGTACGTAATTCGAAGACGTATATCTTCTGCCATGGTAAGTCTTAATCATTTGTGGTGAATAGTTAAGCAGGTAAAATTCCTTTCATTTACAATATACAGTTACCTATATTAAGACAGGAATAATAAGATTTTATGTAGTTGTATATATGGACTGCATATATAGTGTGATGGTAACAAAAGATTTCTGTGTCTGTAAAAAAAAGTAAGAAAAATTGTATAATGGTGTTGCAATAATGAATTACAGAAACGTCAGACAATTAAATCATGTGAAACAGTGTACAGTAATAGGCATGATAAGAAACAATTGTTGTGTGTGTACAAAATGATCTACAGAAAATTCTAAATCTAATCCAACAAATATGTGTGGATGAAATCAGTAAAATACACAAAAGTATAGGGAATAACCCAGAAATAGACACATAAGGATAGTGATCCCACAGAAGAAATAAACACGTACAAATAAGGAGAACACAAATACACAATTAGGAAGACCTCAATTAGGAGAACACAAATACACAATTAGGAAGACCTCAATTAGGTTTAAAATCAAAGATTACGTAGTCCAGTCGATCAAATGTCAGCCTATGATTGTACCTAATATGACCAGTGATTACTATGCTATTAGTCTGTGCACCTCTTAACCATTTTACCAACAATTTCATCAAACTTCTAACATATACCACTGTTTGCTTTATCTCTTTGCTTCTTTCTGTCATACATTTTATACATTTTTATAAAATCCTACTATTTGGCTCCATTGACCTACCAAACCATCTGTCATCTTTGCCCTGCCTAATCAGACTTCATCTGATATTTACCCTACCTAATCATTTCATCTCAGATTCATCTTTGTAACCATTTCTTTGCTCATATGCATGTTGTACAACTTCCTTTCTTACCTTTTTCACTTTGCTTCCTCCTTACACATTTTTCATGACTTCTTACACACCTTTCATAACTTCTTACGCATCTTTCATGACTTATGAGAACTCACTACTATAATTTAATTATTATACTAATTGTGCCATATCCTATAGTAACACTTTATACAGAGAATATGCACTATAAAGAAACTCAATAGGTGACATATGTGTAAGAAGTAAATTCAGCATGAAAATTCCATAAGCTAAAGCAGTGCATGTTATAATGTTACATCATATGTAAATAAAAAAGACAGTCTCCAATGCCACACATGTTAGCAGAAAAATATGTACAACAGAATCTTTTTCCCAAACCCCAGCAAAAAGAACAAAGCTGAAAAGTAAAAAATAAATCATCATTAATATTTCTTATACCTCCTGCATCACCTTTCTCTAATTGTATAGTGTATAGTCTCCTCATGTCACACCTCGTGTGTTAAGTGCTTCATCTTCACTTCAAAAATTTCTCAAGCATGGACAATATCGTTATGACATTCATACATATGTAAAGTTTATTTGTTAGACAAGGAAAGGCAGATTCGTTTTACAGAATTCAGCAAAAGTTAAATTTTGATCACAAATCAGAAAAAAATCCCATCCATCAATATAAACAAGAAAGTAGTCACTACCACGAAGACAAATCACGATAAATTCCGTGAAGTACCACATCTTAAAAGAGTGTCTCACAGTACAGAGTTGCAATTGCTGCTGAGCCATATATTTGCGAAACAGACTTCGTATAGAAATGGGCACGAATACATACACCTTTCGATTTACTGTAAAGTTTGCGTAACTATTATGTGTTGTGTTATTCCAATGAAAAAATGACAGTATATGTTTATTAGAAATGTTGAATAATTAGCATCTGATAATTATAAACTAGACATCAAAGAAATAACTGTCTTGTCTCAAGTCACGTTACCTTCATTCCCTATTGTCATCTAGCCACATCTCCTCAAAAATTTACCTTTTATGCTTAGAAACACGAAATGCATCAATGTGGCAGAAAATTGGCTATAACAAGAAACAGGGCCACTGTGACGTAACTCACTCTTTCTCTACCTTAATCACCACAATCATTGCCTCATCATGTTATAGTATGCATCATATATTTTATAATTATCATCTTGTGTACCTTACTAACATATATGTCATTATCCTAATACAACATTAATCATACTCGCTGTCTTCATCTCAATGTACACTTCAAATAACAGTTCCCTGCTCTGTTTTCGTTCTTTTATTTCCACATAAACAACACCTCATAGGTATAATCGTAAATACTTCACTTCAGAAAACTCAACTTCACTACTTCACAATAGATCCTGAAAACCTCTTACATCAAAATACACATTTCTCTCCTTTACAGACAATTACCATCCAACAGCCTGTATATTTCATCAAAAATTCATGATCTGGATCTGCAGTTGTTGTCTTTTCGTTCGGCGTTTGCAGTTAAATTATAGGATATCAGTTCCGCCCTTCTGCAAATGATATTGTTTTTCTTTTTACTCAAACATGTTTCAACACCTCTGTGCCATCATCAGTGCATTTTTTGTGTATTAAAAACTGTAAAAAGCTTTAGGTTGTAACTTATTTAACAAAGTGAGGCCTGAAGAAAATTCTTGTTAGTTTTACTTTTTATCGTGATGGTTCTCAGGACCAACTGTGTGGTGTCTGCACTGGTAGCTTGTCATTTGCAAACAAAGCGATATAAATATGAATTTCATCGGCGAGTTAATACATCTCTTAATCGTTTTAAAAAAAAACGTGATTTTGGTTGTGTGAAAATGTTTTGCGAATATATTTGTTACTACTCACGTTTTGTTGTGATTAATCATTCTTCTTTTGCGTTCCGGGGACATTGTACGCACACATCAGTGCACTTTGTGTAATTTCTTTCTTTAAAAAGGCTTCTTTACTTCTCAGAACGCGGTGAGCAATATGTTGTTCTGTTTCCTAGCCTCGTCGGCGTTCATTTGCGCCCAAGAGAGATTAGCACCGAATTAGAATTTTGTTTACTCTCTCTCTATCTGTCTGTCTGTCTCTCTCTCTCTCTCTCTCTCTCTCTCTCTCTCTCTCTCTCTGTGTGTGTGTGTGTGTGTGTGTGTGTGTGTGTGTGTGTGTGTGTGTGTGTGTGTGTGTGTGTGCAAGCTCCTTTAGCTGGTTGTGCGTTTGATATGAGTCTAAAGCTGTTATCAAACAGACAGTGTGTATCGCTTTTTAATTTTAATTAATTAAAAGTAGCTAACGTTTTATAAAACTCGTGATACGACCATTGTTACCCTTTTACGGTTCTGTCAGTGTCGTGTGAAAACGAAAAATCTCATTATTTTATCCCGATTGCTTGCTATTAAAGTTATGAGGAATGAAACACGAAATTTCGGTTCGTATAACTTGTGGTATGTGCAACGCATTACTTTCCACCTCGTGAGAATATCACATCCTGTGACAGCTTATACATTTTGCTGTCGCCTCACTTATTGCTCCCTGTACCACGTGCGGTCACCCGCTGACGTCAGCACCTGGCGAACTTTTTGAACTTTTTATGGCTGAGACGCCAGCTAGTGAAACTGTCCGCCTCACGAGATGAACCATAAACAACAGCCTTATGGAGGATGCCCCAGGTATGTAGGCACACATTTCAGTCCCGCAGTGTAGCAGATGTGTGCTGGGGAGGAACTTTGCTGGTGGTTTTCCATGCTCTGTTACGGAACTCCAGAAAGACGGACCAGTCAGCAGAGAATACAAAAAATTTTGTTGTTATCTTAAGACATCGTTGTTTCTATTTATCTTGAGTCCGACCTCCTTGTATTCTTGACATGTACTAGAAGAAACATCTATGAATTTCTATTACGCACAACACCTGTGGCGATGAGAGATATTGATTGGTTGGGGTTGTAATACAGATAATATACTGTCAGTGAAGAACAATATGCTAAGAATTAACAAATTAAAGTGTGTTATCAACAGCAATGAACTAGGCAGAATCAAAAACTATCACTTATGGAGGACTATGTCGGAAATAAACAGCGTATTAGAAATTGTACTTCGTAAAACGCTGCCGCAGTAGCAGCTAAGGGAAATGAAATCAGTGATGAATTACTGCACGTTGACAATGAGAATGGAAAGTTTTAGGTCTTTATCTACGAGGTTTGTCCAGAACGTAAGTTCCGATCGATCGCGAAATGGAAACCACAGTGGAAACCACAAACGTTTCATTTGCAACAGTTAGGTACACCTTATACCTACTTCTCTACATAGTCGTCACTCCAACTTCAACTTTTGTCGTAGTTTTGTATCAACTTTCCAATATCCTCGTCATAGAAATCAACCGCCTGTGCTTTCGGCCAGTTATCTGCACTGGTCTGCAGCTGGTTGTCTGTGGAAAAATTTTATCTTTATAGCCAGCGGTTCTTGTGAGCAGAGATGAGACTCTGGGGTAGCCAATTACGGACTGTATTGTGGGTGATCAAACACTTCTCATCGGAAACGCTGCAGGAGCGTCTTCATTGCCCCTGCTGTGGGCGGCCGAGGATTGGCATCAAGAAGTAACCGCTCGACACTTGTGTTATGTGGGCTGCATGACACAGGCGAAATCTATAACCGGGCCCTCATACTTTGCGGGAGGCGCTATTCCCTGCGTATCTTTAGTGTTCACTGTTCACTCAAAACTGAAAAGAGCGACGCGACACGATCGACGGGTATACTAGAGATACTGCTCAACACATGTGTGCAAAACTTTACCGGGTTTTCCCTGTGGTTTCCATTTCGCGACCGATCGGAACTTACTTTCTGAACAACCCTCGTATTGCAAAAATTGTTACGAAAAGAAAATATCAACTCCAAAACCAAGAACGACGCACCACGAAGGAATTGTCCGAATGGGAAGTAATCGGTAGATGTTCATGTGTAGACAAACAAATGGTAATAATCTAAGAAAAACTGGATGATTTATGCAAGAGAAAGAGCTTCAGAAATTGAGCAAGTCAGTAACGCGTTGATCCACCTCTGGCTGTTACGAAATCAATTATTCGGCCTGGCACTGAGTGATACATTTGTGCATGTCCTCCTGAGGGGTATCGTGCCAAATTCTGTCCAGTTGGCGTGTTAGATCAACACAATTACGAGCTGTTGGGAGGCCCGTGTCCATAATGCTTCAATTATTCTCAGATAGGGAGAGATCCGACGACCTTGCTGGCCAATGTAGGGTTGGGGAAACGCGACAACGAGCAGTAGAAACTCTAGATGTGTGCAGGTGGGCATTATCTTGCTGAAAAGTAAGCCTGGAATGGCAACAAATCAGGGCGTAGAATTACGTCGACGTGCTGCTGTGCTGTAAGGGTGCCGCTGATGACACCCACAGAGGCCGAACTATGAAGAGAAATGCCACCTAAGTCCAGCACTCCTGGTTGTCGGGTCGTATCGCGGGCGACAGTTTTAACGTTGGTATCCCACTGCCGTCCCGGGCGTCTTCAGACACGTCTTCGTTGTTTCGGGGCTGAGTTCGAAGGGGGACTTATCACTGAACTGCTCCAGTCAATGACATTCCAAACTGAAGATATGTGTGTAAACGCCGACAACCAGAAGTAATGATCTGGGTGGCCGTTTCCTTTCATAGCAAGACGCCTTTGGTTGTCATCCGCGGTGCCACTAGAGCAAAGCGGTACGTCGACGATATCCCACGCTCCGTTTTGTTGCTCTTCATGGAAAGCCATCTTGGGCTTACATTTCAGCACAACAATGCTCGCACGCACACGTCGAGTTTCTACTACTTGTCTTCGTGTTTGCCAAACACTGGAGGCGGACCAGCCCATTACTGACTTTCACAGCTTCTGAAGCCCTTTCTACTGCTTGTCTTCGTGCTTTTCAAATCCTGAATGTAAGCCAACGCGTTATTGACTTTCTTTATTTCCGAATTTTTTCTGTTGAATAAATAATCCAGTTTTTATGAAATTGTAATCATTTGTTTGTCTGTACATGAACATCTCAATTACCGATTTCCATCCCATTTGGATAAATGCTTCGTGATATGTCAGTTCCTTTCCTATCTTGTCTTAGAATGTAGTTGACAATAACAAGAGGCAATATGGAGTGCACGTTGAAATAGAAGATGAAGCAGGGGAAGCAATATGAAGTAGAACGTGCTCTTGAAAGAAGTCTTGAGGATCTAACTGCTAAATATACTTTAACAGAGGAAGGAAGCGTAAAAGTTTTCGTCTCATCGACAGTGCGGTTGTTACGAAACACAAGCATCACACGAAAGTTATGTACAAATCAATGAGGATTTTCAGAAAATAAATGCGTGGTGTAATGACTGGCAATTATCTCTCAATATCAGTAAGTGAAACTTACTGCGTATAACAAGGGAAAATTCCCCATTAATGTACGAGTACAAAATAAATGCCCAGTCTTTGGAAGCGGTAACATCCATCAAATATCTGGGTGTGACTATTCCAAATGATCTCATATGGAACGATTAGATTACCACGAGTAAGGCAAACTCTACATTGCGGTTTTTTGGTAGACTCCTGCAACGATGCAGTCCTTCAACAAAGGAAATAGCTTACAATACGTTAGTTCGTCACCTCTTAGAGCATTGTTCGTCAGTATGGAACCCTTACCAGTTGGGTCTGATTCAAGAGATTGAAAAGGTCCAAAGCAGTGCGACATGATTCGTGACTGGTACATTTAGCCGCCGCGAGAGCGTTACAAATCTCATAGAAAGTTTGCAGATAGACGGGGTGCTAATCGGAAGGGGCTGCTCACTAAATTCCGAAATCCGATCTTCACCGAGGATGTAGAGAATATATTATTACCTCCAACTTTCAAATCGTGCAATGATCACCATTCAAAGATAAGGGAAATTAGAGATCGTACTGAGGCGTTCAGACAGTCGTTTTTCCCTCGCGCGATCCGCGAGTGGAACAGAGGAGGGGGAGGGAGGGGGGGGGGGGGGAGAAATATGACTTTGGCGCGAACTGTGCCCTCCGCCACACACCGTTTGGTGGCTAGCGGAGTATATATGTAGATGTAGATGTAGGAGCTCGGATTACGAAACGACGGGGAAGGATATCGACACAGCAGTTTTCAAAGAACCCATCGTGGCATTTTCTGGAACGATTAAGGGAAATCACGGAAAACCTGAATCTAGATGTTCGGTGCCGGATTTGAACCGTTGTCCTCCAGAATTCGAGTCCAGTGTGCTGACCACAGCGCACCTCGTTCGATGTATTCTCAAAGAACCAGGCAACAATAGCGGTAAGTTGTTTATATTACAGGTGAGACCGGAGGTACTTTACTTGAGATGGTTCTGTTGGTGGTGGTATTCAGTAGCCTCCGTCCAATTTTGAACTGACTTACCCAGATAATTACAGGTGTTGTATATTGGGGTCGTATATTCCTGACATGGACTGTCTGGGAGGCGATCTGCAAAACTACACAAGCAAAGATTTCTAAAAAATTGTGCTGGATGACTCGTTTCGACATGCCTATGCTCTTCAATTCTTACAACATATTAACCATCAGTGTTACAAATTCGCTTAACAGTGCAGATGCACGTCCTTAATTCAAAAGCATTAGATACAATGATGACAGCATAGCTCTAACCAAACCGATCATCCAATGAAATCATTTTTTAGCCATCTTGGTTTCTGAATTTTTTTCAGTTACCATCAATTACTGGGGGACCTATAGTTTAAAGGCGCCGCCGAACCAAACTGCAACTTGGTATCTTTCACATTAGAAAGCGTTGCCAGAGGTTGAAGAAGCGATAGACAACAGGAGAAATCCGGGGATAGCCTCAGTACTGAATCCGATAGCTTTGGATTTCTATTCCGACACTAGCCCACAAAGCGGCCAAGCCACCCAACTCGTTACCAGTGTGAGTAACAATCAAAATATATAAATTAACCATTTCATTTTATCTTTCCTATCGCCTACAGGCGTCCATTGGCTTTTCTGTTTGCCTTTTTGGGCTTAGAATCATAATAATGCCTTACATGAACCTTTACTTTGCAGTGCAACTAATCTTGCTGCAAGGCAAGCTGAGGTATCATAGGAGTCCTGAAGGTGCCGTACATGAATGAGGAAGTCTCCGCGTGTAGAAGTCGTGTAGCAGCAGGTGCATTCCTGTTTTATTCAAGTGGATATGTTTACGTGTATGTGTTTAACTGTGTTTGTTTGCAATGCATCTTGTTTTTGATGCTTGTCTGATCATTCCTTATACTCGTATTTTGTTTTTGGTTTTCTGTATGAAATAGTCTACGTGCGTTTCTTTCCTTTTTTATTTGCAAATAATTCCCATGTCTGTATGATGTAAACTGAGGGTGGAGGGGGGAGAAACGAAAGGAAAGGGAATGGATTATTGATGTATTATCACCTCTTCCTGCTTGCCGAGAACGGAATTTTTTTTCGTGAACGAGTAACTGTCACTATTACCATACGATAAAGAGAATGCCGTTTCCTTACAGACCACGTGTCTGGCAGTAAGTAACTGCGTTGTGGAAAAGAAGTATACCAAGAATATGGGAAATGGTCAGTATTCAAAGACGAATGATTCTCAGAGCTGCACGCAGACTTGTCAAAATTCTCACGCTGAGTTAAGCTCCTGTGGTTATGCTGTTTGCCTTTTCAAAAATCTCGCTATCTATTACTAAATTCTGATACTTTCGAAACTGTAATATCTGACATTGTAACGCCATAGTTTTACAGTTTTCTGTCGAGGACCTTTGTACTCCACTCTGTATATGCAGCGCTCTGTTTTTATCTATCCACAAAAAAGTAGGCAGCTGTGAAGAATGCCTGCGAGGCATGAGTCGGTGATACGAGAAGCACCCCTTCCCTCAAACCATTCCACACCGCGTTTCCAATTCTTAGTGCTTAGGGCTGCTTTAGTCGGACATGTACGTCGTTTTGTTGTCGTGTCCTGCCAAATATATACAAATCCGGCCTGTCCGATGACGTAAGCACAATAAATAAATATAAAAAGGAGTAAGGAGATGTACCATAAAGATATATAGGAGTGTTTCCAAGAAAGTAACGCACCGCATTTTTTTCTTCAACAGTTCTAGATTGAACATAATGAGGATTACACACACGAAATACTGGTGTTTTATCTACACGCCCCGTTTTTCCACGTAATCTCCATCCCGTTCTATGGCCTTCCTCCAGCGCGAAACAAGGGTGTGTATGCCCTGTCGTTACCAATCCTTGTCCTGGTGGCGGGGCCAGTGCTTCATTGTGTGTGTCACCTCCTCATCGAGCGCAAAATATCTTCCATGAGTGGAATCCTCTAATGGCCCAAACAAGTGGAAGTCCGAGGGAACTAGGTCAGGGCTGTCAGGTGTAATAGCCGTGGATTGTTTCCCCGACCGCTGCAAATCGTGGAGCTCCGCCGAACCGCCTTCTGATGACCTCACCCTCCGTGCCCAGCGACTAACCGAACTTCTGTCGACAGCAGATGCTCATTAGACTTTGCACAAACGTTGGGGAATATTCTCCACAATATCTTTCTCTGCAGTGAGAAATTCAATGACGGCACGTTGCTTGTAATGTACATCACCTACAGACGCCATTTTGAAACCGTCCTACAGCTAACTCTATCTGTCGGAAGTGACGGAAACTTGGCGCGCTCACTCGGGAGACTTCAAATAGTACACTACTGGCCATTAAAATTGCTACACCAAGAAGAAATGCAGATGATAAAACGGTATTCATTGGACAAATATATTATACTAGAACTGACATGTGATTACATTTTCACGCAATTTGGGTGTATAGATCCTGAGAAATCAGTACCCAGAACAACGACCTCTGGCCGTAATAACGGCCTTGATCGCCTGGGCATTGAGTCAAACAGAGCTTGGATGGCGTGAACAGGTACAGCGGCCCATGCAGCTTCAACACGATATCACAGTTCGTCAAGAGTAGTGACTGGCGTATTGTGACGAGCCAGTTGCTCTGCCACCATTGACCAGACGTTTTCAATTGGTGAGAGATCTTGAGAATGTGCTGGCCGGCGCAGCAGTCGAACATTTTCTGTATCCAGAAAGGCCCGTACAGGACCTTCAACATGCGGTCATGCATTATCCCGCTGAAATGTAGGGTTTCGCAGGGATCGAATGAAGGGTAGAGCCACGAGTCGTTAACATCTGAAACGTAACGACCACTGTTCAAAGTGCCGTCAATGCGAATAAGAGGTGACCGAGACGTGTAACCAATGGCACCCCATATCATCACGCCGGGTATGGCGATGACGAATAAACGCTTACAATGTGCGTTCTCTGCGATGTCGCCAAACACGGATGCGACCATCGTGATGCTGTAAACAGAACCTGGATTCATCCTAAAAAAATGATGTTTTGCCATTCGTGCACCCAGGTTCATCGTTGAGTACACCACCGTAGGCGCTCCTGTCTGTGAGGCAGCGTCAACGGTAACCGCAGCCATTGTCTCCGACCTGATAGTCCATGCTGCTGCAAACCTCGTCGAACTGTTCGTGCAGATGGTTGTTGTCTTGCAAACGTCCCCATCTGTTGACTCAGGGATCGAGACGTGGCTGCACCATCCGTTAGAGCCATGTGGATAAGATGACTATCATCTCGACTGCTAGTGATAGGAGGCCGTTGGGATCCAGCACGGCGTTCCGTATTACCCTCCTGAACCCACCGATTCCATATTCTGCTGACCAACGCGAGCAGCAATGTCGCGATACGCTAAACCGCAATCGCGATAGGCTACAATCCGACCTTTATCAACTTGATGGTACGCATTTCTTCCCCGTACACGAGGCAGCACGACAACGTTCCACCAGGCAACGCCGGTCAACTGCTGTTTGTGTATGAGAAATCGGTTGGAAACTTTCCTCACGTCAGCACTTTGTAGGTGTCGCCACCGGCGCCAACCTTGTGTGAATGCTCTGAAAAGCTAATCATTTGCATATCACAGCATCTACTTCCTGTCGCTTAAATTTCGCGTCTGTAGCACGTCATCTTCGTCGTGTAGCAATTTTAATGGCCAGTAGTGGACATATGTATCGTTCCACATTCGTAACATTGTTTTCGGCTAAGAAAAAAAAAATGCGGTGCATTGATCTCTGGGTATCCCTCGTAGATACACTGATTAATAAGACTGAGCATTTAATTGCTACCATAATTGTCAAATTATAAGGATGTTAAAAGCACGTTTAAAGTTGATGTAGCAAAACACTCAGACCCTATTCCATTAGTAAGAAGAGACCGAAAATACCTAACTCACTATATTGTCAACCTTGTTGTGCGTCACTGTTATGTCCTCAGGGTTTCTTTAACATTTTTTTAGTTACACCTGTACTGATAAAGAGATAAATTCAATTCAAACGTAAATACACAAGACATGACATCCATATTAAAGGCGAAAGCATGCGAGAAAATCCTGTCATTAGTTATATTTTAAGTGAATGAAACTAAATGTGTATCGTGACGGAAATACGTATTTCAGAAGTAGCATACATAGTACCAGCATTACTAAATAATGTAGACAATTTGGCCGAGATTGTTTTAGAAGTATCAGTGCACTGAAGGCGTGAGCCGCTCGGAGTGGCCGCGCGGTCCGGGGCGCCATGTCACGGATTGCGCGGCCCCTCCCGCCGAAGATTCGAGTCCTCCCTCGGGCATGGGTGTGTGTGTTGTTCTTAGCATAAGTTACCTTAAGTAGTGTGTAAGTCTAGGGACCGATGACCTCAGCAGTTTGGTCCCTTAGGAATTCACACACATTTGAACATTTGAAGGCGTGAGATTATTTGATTTATTTACATCAGTCAAACTTCATAAAGTTTATAACGGCTACAGTATTCACGTACTGTCACTCACGAAAATGTTTTTAGAGTGTGTGTTCACCGCGTCGCTGCACGTAGGCCACGTTCATACCCCGTGCATTGGTCTTGGCTGAGGAAAGCGGAATTTTCCGTCGCTAGTGGTGGGGCGTTGGGAGGTAGGAAGTTCACTTGTAGCCGCGTTTCTAAGCGAGGCTGTACCGCTACACACAAGCTACAATAGATGAGAAACTTCGCAACAGCTCTCTTTTGCACGCGTTATATTGTATGATTTGCGCAGGGCACAAAAGCACAAAGCTTGATTTTTAAATGTAAATGCGTTTAAACTTAATACCTCATTTCCATTCACTATAATGCTTATATCATTTACGATTCTCAAAGCGTTTCGCTTATACTTAAATTACAAGAAAGTACAGGATGATTTTATTATGCTTCGTTTTTTCCACGACGCTGTTTTTCTGAAGTATGTTGTTTTACGAGTATTAAATACAGAACAAAGCTCATTACGTCTGTTACGGCGGGACACGTGCTGTCTCTCTCGCACTCACTTCCATTCTTCTTCTTCTTCTTCTTTCCAGCTGTCACAGGCCCTGTAGACCACGCGCTGCATCAACGATCTGCTTCCATTTTCTTCTGTCTCTGGCTTTCTCTCTCCTCCCAGCTGGAATTCCTAATGTTTCGACGTCCTCCTCTATGCCATTTTGTTGACGCCGATCTTCATAGGGAGAAACGATCACCACGATAAAATAAGGGAAATCAGAGCTCGTACATGAAAATATAGGTGTTCATTCTTTCCGCGCGCTATGCGAGATTGGAATAATAGAGAATTGTGAAGGTGGTTCGATGAACCCTCTGCCAGGCACTTAAATGTGATCTGCGGAGTATCCATGTAGATATAAATATAGATGTAGATCTTTGCACTGTGTGCGAGGTCATCCCTATAGACTTGATGCTTGGAGACTGCCCTCAAATGTCTTCTTAGGAATTCTGTTGGTTTCCATTCTAGCCACATGCCCAGCCCATTGCAGTCTCTTAATTTTTAATTTCTGGACGATAGTGGGTTACATCATTAAATGGCTCTAAGCACTATGGGACGTAACATCTGAGGTCATCAGTCCCCTAGAACTTAGAACTACTTAAACCTAACTAACCTAAGGACATCACACACATCCATGCCCGAGGCAGGATTCGAACCTGCGACCGTAGCAGTCGCGCGGTTCCAGACTGAAGCGCCTAGAACCCTTCGACCACCACGGCCGGCAGCATCATTAACTGATAAATTTCAGTGTTCTTTCGAAATCTACAGATGACATTCTCTAACACAGGACCCCAAAATCTTCTCATCAATTTCCATTCGAAAACATTCAGTTTTTCTCTTTTTTCCTTGCTAAGCGTCCAGTTTTCCGAATCAAGGAGTGCTACTGACCAGATGACGGTGTTATATCCCTTCATCTTTGTGGTGATTGGTTAGAACGTACAGACATCTTGATTCTCTCATTTATTTGCAGTGTTATGATGTTTTAATGCTGAAGCGCGATCCAAGGTATTTAAACTAATGAACTTTTCTTAATCTGGAATGGGGTCATTTCGAAGTGTGGATTTGGGTTTATGACTCGGCCTATTTCGATATATTTTGTTTTCGCTTGGTTTATCAAAAGTCCCATTCTGCTGGCACTGTGAATGAGAGATCTGTACATGCCATTCAGCTCTTTTTCTGTATCACTGAGTAAGACTACATCATCTGCTTGTTCCGGGAGTTTTACTTCACCGAGTTCGAATCGGAAACCATGACATAGCTATAAATTACTCTCTCGAACCACTTTCTCCAACGTAACGTTAAAGAGAACACATGAAAGAGCATCTTCTTGTCGCTAGCCTGTTTATTGGCAAGTTGGAAGATATGGATCCTCTGACCTTCACTACTGGCTGCGGGCAATCCACGTACAGTTGTATCATCCTAATGATTTTACTGGGTATCCTTTCTCTTAAGTGTGTTGTAGAGGCTACTTCTGCGGACGCTGTCAAGGCTCTCTGGAAATCTATGAACAGACAGTGAATGTTTTTGTCAAATTCCCATTATTTCTCAACGACCTGGCGTAGGGTAAACAGATTGTCATATGTGGAACGGTTTGGTCGAAATCCAGCCTGGTACCTCTGAATAATGTATTTTGTATAGGTCTTAATTTTGTCGAGAATGATCATTAACAGAACTTTGTATGTTATTTTCGCCCGCCCGGTTGGCAGTGCGGACTAACGCACGGCTTTCCGCGCGGAAGGAACGTCGGCCCCCGGCACGAATCCGCCCGGCCAGTAGGTGGATGGTTTTTAGGCAGTTTTCCATCTGCCTCGGCGAATGTGGGCTGGTTCCCCTTATTCTGCCTCAGCTATAGTATGTCGGCGATTGCTGCGCAAACAAGTTCTCCACGTACGCGTACACCACCATTACTCTACCACGCAAACATAAGGGCTACACTCGTCTGGTGTGAGACGTTCCCTGGGGGGGGGGGGGGGGGGGGGGGTCCACCGGGGGCCGAACCGCACAATAACCTTGGGTTCGGTGTGGGGCGGCGGAGGGGTAAGTGGACTGCGGTAGACGTCGTGGGGTTGCGGACCACTGCGGCTGCGGCGGGAACAGAGCCTCTCCATCGTTTCTAGGTCCCCGATTAACATAACATAACGTAACATGTAATGTTCACTAATTGATTCCTCTGTAATTTCCATATTCCATTTTGTTTCCTTCCCTGTGTATGGGGCAAGTTATTGCAGTTTTTCAGTCTTCAGGTAGTGTTGCAGTTTCCCCGATCATTGCTATAAGGTTATAAATTTATTTGTGCTCCATTCAGTATCAAATAATTCAGAATATAACTGAAGCATAAGACAGACTAAAATAGCAGATTTATTGATATTTACCAGTTCACAATCATTGAGATTGTAGTTAACTACGAAAAGTTTAAGATGTTTTAGATTAAAATACGTGTTTTTATAACATTAGCTGTTACGTTACAACGATGTGCCCGTAAAGGGCCCCACACACGAGCGACGGATGACAGGTTCAAATGGTTCAAATGGCACTGAGCACTATGGGACTTAACATCTTAGGTCATCAGTCCCCTAGAACTTCGAGCTACTTAAACCTAAGTAACACATCCATGCCCGAGGCAGGATTCGAACCTGCGACCGTAGCACGCCCACGGTTCCGGACTGCAGCGCCTAGAACCGCACGACCACCGCGGCCGGCCGGATGACAGGGATTCGTCGCATCGGTGACTTATCGCTTGGTGGATTGCACGTGTGCAGGCAAATCACAGCGATCGGTGACAGATCTATTGGATCGCATGCGATTTCTGCACGCAATATAGCTGCCTGGCTGGTTAGCAGCGGCCTGTGGAAATTGCTGCGACTCGATTCTCCGTTTATTAAGCGTGGTCGTCTACTTTTGTTTCGTTTTGCTTTGTTAATGTTGTGTAAGAATGTTACGTTAGAATTTACGGTTATCCAGGGACCACGAACTACTCTGAGAAGTGGAAGCCGGAGTTGCTATTCGTATTAAGAAGTAATTAAATATCACCCTCTGGTTTTGCAGTAGCCAGCATTTTGAAGCTTGTGCTGTAGAAGTAAAAGTGATGAGAAGTTCATAGCAATAGTTGCCATACAATGAGCTCGCTCTTACGATTTTGAATTATTTATGAAATTGTTACACACATTATTAAAGTTTTTTGCTTATAAACAGAATGCCTTACCGGTAAAGTTAAGAGCACATTTCAATTCAGATGTTCAGGGCGAATCTGTTATGCAGTTAATTACTTCAGTCCCTTGTCATTTCATATAATCTAACTCTCCTTCGTATAAAATTATAATAAGAGTTACAGTAATAATTAGTGCTGCTATTGATAGCACCTCTATAGACACGATATTACAGTGCCTGTGTTACTCTGATTTCGATCCAAAGTTCCTCGCACATGCATGCATGCATGCATGCAGGTGTCAGACGTACAGCATGCATGTTCAAAGGAACTTTGCATCTTAATCAGAATAACTCAGGCACTGCAGTATCTTATTTATCTGCCGATACCGGGCAAGCGACTTCCATGTACAACGTCTGACCCGTACAGGAACATATATAATGGACATGTTGAACAAATTGTACTTGCAGTCAAATTATAAGACTAACGCAAAAAAAAGGAGTTAATGACTACTAAACGTAAAACGAATTCTATTTCCACACAAGAAAGATGTAGGAATACACAATCCATTTGACGTAAATGAAAAATGTAATATATTTTTGTGAATTAACCTACACTTCCCAAGAAAGGAGTTTCAAAACAAGTTTAATAAATTATAATTCCTGTTTATTTTAAATTTACGTTTTAGAAGTATTCGTGGCGATAAGGAATTCTGCCGAAACTGCTGCTAATAGTAGCAATTTATTTTCCATACAATAATTTTCGACACAGGGACATTCATAATAGCGATAAAAAGTGCTTGGCAGATCGCTTGTGTGTGGGGTGTCGAGCCGAGCAACAGTTTGCTGGCGAAAGAGCATGCGACTGATCGCTCGGGTGTGAGGCCCTTAACAAACCTGCTTTGTCTCCACTTGCTTTCAGAGACGCAGATCGATGTCGAGTTGTTAATTACTGCCTAACAATGTCACGTTGACCCAGTTTACGTAGCTACTTACAGTACTTCAACTTTCTTCCTCTCAGTTTCAGGTCCTCTATGTAAAGGAAACAAAAGAAAAATTCGGAGTAGGTATTAAAATCCATGGAGAAGAAATAAAAACTTTGAGGTTCGCCGATGACATTGTAATTCTATCAGAGACAGCAACGGACTTGGAAGAGCAGTTGAACGGAATGGACAGTGACTTGAAAGAAGGATGTAAGATGAACATCAAAAAAAGCAAAACGAGGATAATGGAATGTAGTCGAATTAAGTATGGTGATGCTGAGGAAATTAATTAGGAAATGAGACACTTAAAGTAGTAAAGGAGTTTTGCTATCTGGGAAGCAAAATAACTGATGATGGTCGGATATAAAATGTAGACTGGCAATGGCAAGGAAAGCGTTTTTGAAGAAGAGAAATTTGTTAACATCGAGTGTAGATTTAAGTGTCAGGAAGTCGTTTCTGAAATTATTTGTATGGAGTGTAGCCATGTATGGAAGTGAAACATGGACGATAAATAGTTTGGACAAGAAGAGAATAGAAGCTTTTGAAACGTGGTGCTACAGAAGAATGCTGAAGATTAGATGGGTAGATCACACAACTAATGAGGAGGTATTGAATACGATGGGGGAGAAGAGGAATTTGTGGCACAACTTGACTAGAAGAAGGGATCGGTTGGTAGGACATGTTCTGAGGCATCAAGGGATCACCAATTTAGCTGTGGAGGGCAGCGTGGAGGGTAAAAATCGTAGAGGGAGACCTAGAGATGAATACATTAAGCAGATTCAGAAGGATGTATGCTGCAGGATGTACTGAGAGATGAAGAAGCTTGCACAGGATAGAGTAGCATGGAGAGCTGCATCAAATCAGTCTCAGGACTGAAGACCACAACAACAACAATGCTATATTCACCTGCCGTTAGAGATGGCAGTGCGCCATCTTCGCTTTCATCACATTTCCCAGCTATCTGATACCGTATCGCTAAGAACATTTAGTTAGATGGAGACTAGAACACGGAATTAACACAGGAAATCAAGTCAAGGACAGGAGACGTAAGAAAAACCTGGAAAACATCTGTGTATCACTGTCTAGAGAACCACAGAATTCAACAATAACACCCAGAAGTCCCATCAAAACAGTTCATTCAGTATCTTCCAGTACCAGTGACCTCCCTACTTGATATTATGTGTTGGCAGCAATGCATCATTTGTGTGTGTGGGGGGGGAGGGGGGCGTGTCGGCTCCCAAGCGAACGCTTTTGCTATCGATGATAGCTTTCAACGCTGTTTAGAGGGACAGCGGGTCAGAGAGAGAGAGAGAGAGAGAGAGAGGGAGGTTCTATATAACCAAAATCTGGCAGAAACTCCCGACAGTAGGCGAACGGTGCACCGCCCCGTAGCTGGACAATTAGTACAAAGAAGTTAAACATTCAGAAGCAAAGATCGGCAATTTAGGATGCAAAATAAATATTCGTCCGCAATTCTGAAAATGACAAGGTGAACGCACTTAGTACGTCCTCCTTTAATCTTTATAATCCCTTGCATTCTCCTTGGCATGGATTTCAACAAGGAGTCTGTTGTCTCCGCTATAATTCCTCTCCATTCCTCTACTCGATCTTTGCTACTGGATGTCTGATGATACCTCATATTTTTGTCGAATACAGTCCACAAACTCCATATTGGATTAATGTCTGGGGATTGCAATGGTGTCGGTATCCATCGGTCAGGATCACAGTCTTGCAGCTAGAGTTGTATGTTTTGGCTCATTTAGGATACATGGGTTTTTAATATGCTGAAGCAAACCTTGTGGTCTATAATTCCACATCATTTGCACTCAGGCAGCTCCAATAAGTACCGAAACATCTCCACGCTTAAATGAAGTTGTTATATTTCTCTCTTCTCTCTCTTTTCTCCACACTGTTACTCGCCCATTTGATTTAAACAGATTAAATCGACTCTCGTTAGTAAATATGACCTTCTTCCAGAAATCAACCTATTGGATTTATGTTCTCTTAAAAATGCAACTCGCTTCCTTTTGTTGATTTTACTAATGCATGATTTCCTACGTACTGTTCGGCCTAAATTTCCAGCTCCATAAAGCACATTTCTTATAGCCTGTGCTCAAACATACTTAACTCTATGCTTGTAAACTATATTAGCAAGTATTGCAGCGCTTAGTTTTGAATTTTTTTTGACTTGTCTATGTACCAGTCGTTTTTTCACCTCACATAAAACTGCAGAATGACCGCTTCATGAATAATTTTCGTACGTTTTCTTCTGTTTAAAACTCTACATAATAGTCTTCACTGTACTGGTCGTCCTGCAGTGATTTCTCCGATTTCGTGGAAACATTTCCTTTTTCGAAACAACCTGATGTCTCAAATTACTTAAATCTCACTCGACGGCTTTGAAAACAGAGAAAGAACTATCCGCTACTGCGGATGAAATACAGCTGCATGAGGGAAGGAAGAAAGATGTGTGTCAGTTACCAGGGAACTTGTTTGCTAGACGAATACTTTGCCGAATTTTCCGGTATGGACGAGTATTTTTACAGTGGTGCGTTTGAGTCGTCCAAGCAGTTAGTGCAAGCTGCCTGCCACACTTGCGAACTCAAATCACCATTAAACATCGTATCCCAGAACCGGTTTAGCTTGGGCCTAGCAGAAGCGAAACTTGCGAAAGGGAGAAAACCTGTCACCAGTAAGCTTTCTTACATTAGACGTTTTATTTTACTTAATGAACAAATGCTCATTTACCAGGTGTAGAAGTATGAAACCGGAATTTAGCTGCAATAATTACATGTCCGTTGTTTGAACCTGATAAACAATATTTAATTCAATATAATCTCCATTGCTATTTATACATTTCTCCCACCTCCCCGGCAGGCTTTGAATGCCACACACACACACACACACACACACACACACACACAAAACAGTTCATCTTTTGAGGCGAACCAGTCAGCGAGCCATTTTCGTACATTTTCATACGAACTGAAGTGTTGTTCAGCGAGAGCGTCTCCCAGTGTTGCGAACAGATGATAATCGGACCTAGCCAAGTCTAGCCTAGTATTTTCCAACTGAACGCCTCGATCGTTTTCCTGACCCGTTTTGCAGTGTGTGATGGGGCCTTATCATGGAGCAATATGACTCTGTCTTACCTTTCTCCATATTCCGGCCGTTTTTCACTTAATGCTCGATTTAAATAGATCATTTACTGTTAGTAGTGATCAGCAGCTCATAATGGATGACACCCTTCTGATCCCACCAACACAGAGCAATTTCTTCTTTCCAAAGCGATTTGGTCTTGCACTGAATGTCGATGGTTTGCCTGGATTCACCCATGATTTAAGACACTTAGGGTTCTCAAAATATGGCCATTTTTCATTAACCTGTCACTATTCGATGGAGAAACGACTTTTTTTGTATATGTCGAGCAGCAATTCACAAATGGTCTTTCGATATACTTGCTGTCTTTCAGTCAGTTCATTTGGAACCTATTTTCTACTTTCTGCACCTTTTCTATAGCTTTCCACCGAAGAGAAACGGCTCTCTGCGTCACATTCAATTGTTCCGCGAGTTCCTGTTGAGTATGAGTATCATTTTGATCCACTAAGGCCTGCATTTCGTTGTCTTCGAACTTTTTTGGTGTTTCCCCGAGCTCGTCGTTTCTCACGTCAAAATCATTACTTTTGAATTTTTCGAACCACTCGTGACACTACGCTTTCCCAAGAGCACGTTCGCCGAAAGCTTCGAAAAGCATTCGATGCGATTCTGCAGCAGTTTTCTTCAAATGATAACAGAAAACCAATACTATCAGCAAATCATAGATCGTAGGCACAAAATTCGACATGTTTACGGGTTTGAAACAGATATCTATTTATGGAACTTGGGTTACTGTGTGTTAACATCCGTCGTCAGCCGTTACAGGAAGCAGATAGCGCCGCAAACGCGGTCTCACGGCCCATACACTGACGGCTAGCAATGTCTAAAGGGAAATTACAGTTTGATGCTTCTACACCTGGTAAGGTCACAGGGTTCTTATTTGATTTAAGCTTGAGACGTGGAAACATTTGTTGCCGGTCTAGGATTTGAAATTGGTTTTCTGATTTCGCAGTATCTGATCCGCTTGGAACGACATAGTTCGATCATATAGTTGGTTTCCACCATATTGTAAACTCCTTGATCTCCACGAAAGGCTCGTCTCATTGTTCGAATTCTGATCCAGTACAAAAATATTCGTATTTCATTTCAAGCCCCAGCATGTGTACACCGAACTACCACTGAAAAGTAATTTTCATTTTGAGTGGCTCTGGGATGTGTTGTCAACAAAAGCGATACGTGCCGTTATTTCTGGTGAAATATGAAAACATCTCACTATTGGTGAGCGAACAATTGATAATTAACGTCTATTCCTAGATAGAAAATAACGGTGATAGGTGCTGGCATCTATTCCCAGTCAATTAAAAAGAATTACATTCACACTTCAATTTCAAAACAACTCGCTGCTGGTGAAAAAATTCGATATGTAACATCAGATTTTATGTAGTTAACAATACGCTTACGTACTGGGTTTGAATTCTCGTCAAAAACCATCAGCTTTAAACTGGGCCAGGTTGCTTACTTGTGAATGAAAGTGTATTAAATGTCTTTCGCGGTTAGTTCACAGGGAAATAACGATCTCGATAGGAATCCGGGTTCAGAACAGATACTTTCATTTGTTTTCAAGTTCAGATTTGCTAATTGATACTAGTGAAAAGTTCGATGTTTCACTTCTCTTATATGTTTAGTCAGCAATGATGATCTTAGCGCCGGCCACTGTGGCCGTGCGGTTCTAGGCGCTTCAGTCTGGAACCGCGTGACCGCTACGGTCGCAGTTTCGAATCCTGCCTCGGGCATGGATGTGTGTTATGTCCTTAGGTTAGTTAGGTTTAAGTAGTTCTAAGTTCTAGGGGACTGATGACCTCAGATGTTAAGTCCCATAGTGCTCAGAGCCATTTGAACCATTTGTTATTTTACATCTGGATTGGCTGCCATAAAAATCAGTACTGTCTAGTGGTCTCTCATGGTACACCTTTCGTTTAGTTAAACGACTGTACCGTAAAGAGATTAGAGGATCTGCAAGACAGTTACGCTGTGTGAGTTGGACGCAAATCAGGCGCAACGCAATTCAGGTCTTTTGGATACTTTTGAGTATAATAGTACGTAACTGTCCATGAGTTGCATGATGAACTGCTTCCTGCACCTCTCCAGTTTCTATTCTGGAATCTCACAGGGTATTAGCTAGTTCGTGTAGTATCTCATCTAGTGTCCTTAAATGAGTTTGTATCCCTCTAAAATCTTACTTTATCGTTCCTTTTGCATACTGCTGCAACTCGGTTGTTATTTAATGCATATGGTTTTTGTAATGTTCAACATGCCCTGTTCCATGTTCGTGATCTGTGTCTCATGCCAACTTACAGTTGTTTCTGTGTCCCTGGCTATTTCCTATCCTACCCCTAGCGTATTATTTAAATTCACGATATCTTTGTTTTCTGCCGTCCCTGATATTGTTTTCAACAGCTTTCCACCAGCGTCTAAGAACCTCGTCTTCCTTCTCACTAACGACTCATCCCTGTCAGTTATTGCAATTCAGCCCGTAGCTTCTCCTAGGAAAACCAATTCCTGATATTCAGTCTGTAGATCCGTCAGCATTTCCCTTTTGATTGCTTCAGTATATAAGGCTATGAACATATCCTGTAATTGTCGTACTTCATTTCTTACTTCTCAGATGTCAAATCCAGAGTTTTAGTGACCTCCTGTTGTTCGTGAGATGAGCGACCGGTTACTGTGAGAATAAGATTGCGTTTTCCAAGGGTTGATTCTTACTTAACCCTCCCTCACATACGAGCTCATTATAACATCTCTTAACGCCATCTTCGGTATCATGTAGGAGAAATGAAATATGAATCTCCTCCTCCTTCAGGACGAATGTGTATTTCAATGAAAACAACATATACTATAGCAAACTGAATAAAATAATATTAACCTAGGTAACCAAATATCAAACTAAATACATATAACCAGATGTTATATTACTTTTCCTAGACGTAAATCCATATGGTACGTTCTGTGCTTGTGTCGTACCGTGTAACTTCTTCTTCTGCAGTAGCGGTGATGGTACTTGCGGTAACACATCAACGGTACCCTTAAAAGGATTTATCCTACTAACACTCACTATCGACATTTTCATCGACAACCGCAACTTGACACTGGCCAATGAAGTCATCCCCACTATAACTTGTTCGTCATAAGAGTAAACCTGATGTAAACATTACGCCATGTATTCTTCCGCGTTTGCTACAGTATCATTGGATTTCCTTTCAGATGGAGCGGAAGCCAAGCTGCCTCGAGTTCAGTAAAAAAAAAATGGTTCACATGGCTCTGAGCACTATGGGAATAAACTTCTGAGGTCATCAGTCCCCTAGAACTTAGAACTACTTAAACCTAATTGACCTAAAGACATGATACGTCGCGCGGTTCCAGACTAAAGCGCCTAGAAACGATCGGCCGTTTTTCATGTTTCTACGACGCTTATCGCTCTAGCTTGCGTCAGACCACATCTGTGATATAAAACAATGGACATGATCCAAACGAAGTGTATCTGATTTCTCATTTTTTTCGTAAAATGTTTCCTTAATTTAAATAACCTTTGGTAACAATATTTTAGAAAATGTCAATAATTAAGAATTTATATTTGCAATGAAAATTGGTATTTTGCTTACGATTGAGAAACAAGACGTGTACTTTTCTTAAAAAGTGATGATGAGATATGTGTTCATTAGCGAAAATTTTATGAATTTTACATCTGAATGATGTAGGCATTCCAGATTGAACGAAAAGAAAGAAAAACCAAAACGAGATATGAACAACCGATCAATGGACTGTACTAGACTATCATTGTACAACGATACCGATTCAGTTATGTATCGCGTTTTAAAAAAACGCCGTACCTCTATCAAATGGAATTCCTCGGAGAACTTCAATGGCAATTATTTCTGTAAAATTATAAACATTAAGAACGACCTGTTTCTAGCCACTTTTTAACGTCGATCCACGCGTGCGTGTGTTTCACAACGGAACAGGAAGCAACTACAGCCGTTTTCACACAGCGCATTATCATTGCGACAATCAGAGCACAACCGTGCAGAGACTGCGGCTGTACTCGATTTTTACAATAAAAACTAGGTTCCTAAAGCGTCATTAAGAAAACCGTTGATGGTTGTTAATACATTAGAATAATTTAAAGTTTCTTAGTAACTTAGTAACAATATATCTAATATATAAGTACGTGTAGAACCTACTTCCAAGAGCTGTACGTCTACTACGGCTCCTGATCAGACATCGTGTTAGTGTTTGCTTTCATCAGTTTTTTTATTATGACGAACAAAGTGTATCTTATATGGTCTTCGTAACTTCGTCCAGAATTTCTTAGTTTTACACTCTTGTAATATAATGGTTCGTCAGTAGGATCCATTGCCGTGTTCTGTGCTGAGATAATTTAGTTGTATCTTCTCCATTAGCCATAAGGACAGTCTACAATTAGCCAAATAAGTGCATTTAAATATCTTGGAAGCACAATAACTGAAGACTTGAGATGTCACCAGGAGGTGAAAACTCGAATTGCCATAGCGATGGAGGCATTCTACAGAAAGAGGAGACTCTTGTGGCAAATTAGATAAAGGTCTAAGGAAAAGGCTTGGCAAATGTTTTGTCTGGAGTGTGGCACTATATGGAGCAGAAACGTGGACGCTGAGACGAGAGGATGAAAAAAGGTTAGAACCATTTGAGTTGTGGATGTGGAGGAGAATGGAGAGAATAAGCTGGATTGAAAGAGTGAGTAATGAAAGATTATTCGAAAGGGTTGGTGAGAGAAGTTGTCTGCTGAAGGTTGTAAGAGAAACGAAAAAGAACTGGTTAGGACATTAATTGAGAAGGGAGTTCTTGTTAGCGGATGCTTTGGAAGGATTGGATTGTGGGAGAAGAGTGAGAGGAAGAAGGAGATACAAGATGACATAAAGTGAAGAGAAAATTATGCAGACGTGAAGAGGATGGTAGAAGACCGGAGAGCCTGGAGAACTACCATGTGAAAACTTGCCTTTTCGCAGAATACTGATGATTCTCCAACGCACTCTTCACTCTCCAATGCTTTTTTTTTTTTTTTTTTTTTTTTTTTTGTCTGCTGCGATACCTCTTTCAACGTTTTTGCGTATAGCTTCACATGTTTGTCCTGTGTACTTAACTTCGGCTGGATCACGTCAAAAGGTGAAGGTATCTTTCGCCCACATACTACATATTATAGCGAAAGACCTGTTCCTTGTGGATTTTAGAGTTCTATGCATTCACCAACTAATTTATGTACGTACCCCAGTTTAAGTGTTGGCTATTCACGCAATAACTTAACATTTCTGCTATGGTACGATGGACTCGCACAATACGAACATGTGCTTGTGGGTGAAACTGACTAGTATGCAACTTCTTCGCTTTTAACAGGAGACGTAACTGCTTCATCAGATCAGACATAAAATTAGTTCCTTCATTTGTGACTACAGTGTTCGGTACTCCACACTTAAGTAAGCAATTGTTATCCAAGGCTCGAGCTACAGAACTCGCTTTTTGATCTCGTATCACTACCATTATTAGGTACCTCAAAAAATGGTCGATCATAGTTACTACATACCTGTTCTCTGCTGGTCACCTATTAAACGGTCCTTCAGTGTCAATTCTTACCACTGAAATCGCTTTTCTGATTTGGCAATCTTTGTAGCTGTATTGACTCGTGATTACAGTCAGTCTATTACGTACATGGGATGCAATTTCTACCATAATGCTCGACATCGCCATGTCGCGTTCTCCACCAAAATCTCTCTGCAATTCGTCAGTCAGTAGCTCTTTTACCTCCATGTCCAAACAGTGCATGATCACGTCCTTCTCGTAACATGTCTTACGCGTATGAAATGGAGTTCCCCGGCAGACTTCGAAGTAGATTATTTGTGTAAACTGGTGAAAAACATTAAGAACAACTTGTTTCTAGCCATTTGCTAACGGGGTTTCAAGGGTGTGTTTCCTACGGAACATGAAGCGACGTCAGCCATTTTCACACGGCGTATTAACAATGCGACTGTACAGACACTGCAACTGTACACGATTTTTGTAATAAAAACGACATAGCTAAACCGTGTTTAGGAAACACGTTGATGGCCGTTAATACATTAGAACATTTTAAACTTTCATTTGCCCTAACTTAGTCCCATACTGCTTAGAGCCCTTTTTACCCTAACTTAGTAATAATATATCTGACACATAAGTAGGACCTACTTCCAAGAGTTCGGAAGTGCTGCAGGAACTGCATTTTGTTGCCAAACACAATAAACCTTCATGCGTAAGAAACTGCGAGTGCTTGCTGTATAATTAGCATTCTTTGTCTGTTGCTTGTGCCGTCTGTCTGTTAGACTTAATCCAGATACTTGTAACGATGCAGTTTCCCTATGAAGTGTGTCTGCATTTGCCTGCTTAACACCAGGCTTATGAACTGTCTCGTACTGCAACTCACTTAACTTCAGTGCTCATATCGTTAGTCTACTTAAAGGGTCCTTTAGTCACAACAACCACTTCAGGGATGTATGTTCCATAAATATTTCAAAATTTGCGATCATATAGAAAACAACGGAAATACCATACATTAAAGCTAGCATCTCTTTTTCTGTATTCAAACAGTTGCACTCAGCCTTATTCAGCTGACGAGATGGATATGCCATTGTGTGCCCCTTTCCATCCATATTTTGATTTAAAATGGCAGTTAAAGCAGTATTGCTTGCATCACACGATAGTGTAAATTCTTTCGTAAAATCATGAAAAATTAATACAGGGTCCGACATTAATATCTCCTTTATACTTCCAAAGGCTGTTTGACTTTCTGATGTCCAGTGAAATGTAACTCCTTTTTTTTAGTAATCTAGTCAGTAGTTGTGCAATTTGTACAAACACTTTGACGAATTTTTGGTAATAATTTGCTAACCCAAGAAATGATTGTAGCTGCTTTATTGTTTGCGCGACTATAAAATAACGCACAACTGAAGGGAGATGAGGGTCTATAGTCACTACATATGGGATAATAATATGTCAAAGGTAATTATTTTTACAATGTACAAAACGACATTTGTCAATGCTCAGCATGAGATAAGCCACACTTAACCTAATGAAAACTTTCCTTAGACACTTTATACGCTCATCTACATCTTAAGCAAAAACTGTGATATATTCCAAATAGACCATGTGTTGTTCAAACCCCAAAGGACTCCATATATCAAATGCTGGAATGTTGCAGGTCTATTCTTTAAATGAAAGGCATTCTGCGATAGTGGTAGTGACCAGACGGTGCTGTAAACACTGTCTTAAGCCTATCTTCTGGACATGCTTCAATTTGGTGATAACCAATCTTTAATTTATTGTGGAAAAGACTGTACACTAGAGTTATAACTTTTTAACTTTTTTAGAATATTAACTTTTCTGGTTTTTGGTATTATTTTAATCTGGCCAAGAAAAACATCCCTCACACATTATAATTTCATTTATACAGTATAGGAAAATCATATAATACATTTGTTTGGAGCAGTGCTCCCTCAATTATCATTTCTAATATCATACTTTTTGTATTCAGGTTTAAAATTAATCTGTCCATATCAGCCATAGAGTCGGCTGGAAAGATATGGATGAGTGATTTGACAATACTTACAAAGAAATATCCCCATACATCAGAAGCGAAAAAGGGCATGAATGTACTTCTGTGCAAAATGTTTTTGAACGGGGACATCATCAACAGTTTTTGGGGTTGTACAACAAACTCAAAAAGTGAGCTTACCATATAAAGAAGATATCACAAGGAATACTGAAACTCTGTGAAAAGCTGAGTTTCCCTTGTCTTCCTGCACAGCAAATTTATGGAGAGGTTGGCAGGCTCACGAAAGTGTTCACAAATTATAGAAAGCAGAGGAATGAAGCGTTTGTAAAATCATACTCATATTTTCGATATCAAAAAGCCAAATGGAAACGGGATTCCATGTTCCCAACAAAATTACGGTGACTCAGTATCGACGACCAGTTCATTGAAGATGTTTTCGCATGATGTGAAGACATGTAAAGAAGCTATTCTGCCTCAGAAAAAAACACCGACTCATGAGAGATGACTCCAGGTTTCTTTTTCACCTCTCTGAATGACACAGTATGTTCACCAAAACCATCATCCCCTTTTCTGTAATGCCAGCGTATTATGTATAACATCCTATTAACCCTGTGATGAATGTGCCGTAGTATTTTGTTCAACATCTGCCCTATTTGAACTGCCCATCACTTCCAGTCATCTTCCTGGAAAACTGGCGCCAGCTATTCCTCGTGGCCATACCCACCCCCACTCCTTTGTTGCATCTATCTTCTCTGCCGGCAAAAAATTTCGTCAGTAACTGCCTGGCTGTTGTACGGAATACAATGCACGACCACTAGGGTTCTGGTTTTTGTTGTCACGTTTATTCCTCTTTATGCTGTTTCTTACATAATGCATCTACAGTTCTTTTTTGTTTGTTTTTTTAATGTTAGTGAGTAGAACAGTACACATTCAGAATGTTTTTATTAGATGGAGCCCTGTAAAGCGTGAAAATATTCCTAGAATTTTGCAAGAATTGGAGGAAGAATAAGAGAATGAAACAAAAGCTCATAATAATCAGTCAACTCGAAATTATGGGGAAAGTGATTCCAATTTGAGTGAGGAAGAAATAAATGCTGACCATGATTCTGAAACTGAAGTTGAGGATAGTGATGGAAAGGCCAACGATGAAACAAGCCCTGAAGTTTTTATATTGGGGAGGATAAAGTTATGAAATGCTGCAAATCAAGTTTATTAACATCTTCAAAAACTAAGACCAATAAAGTAAAAATTTTACATGTTCCAAGAAGAATATTAAGCGGTTTCGTATCTCCATCTGAAGTTTTTGTAACTTTATTCTTTTATATCATGTATGAATTTAATACAGTTACGTACCTAAACACATTCTATTGTGAACAAAAAATGTTAAATATGACACATTGAAACTGAAAAAGACCAATAATTTCAGCAAACCTACGTGTTCTACGTTGTGCAATGCACGACGGCACATGTGATAGATAGTGGCTCGACTAGTGTAGGGTTAATATAGACCAGTCACGTTATGTAACAAAAAGTCTTGAAGACTTGAAGATGACAGCAAAGTCTGCTGAAACCGATTGTTGGAAATAACGAAATAGTTATGGGATCTTAGCTTTAAAAGATTTTTAACAAGTAAAACAGACCGCGCCTTCTCATTTCTCAGCAAGAGGAAATTCAATGAAATCGCCTGAACCTAGCATATATGACCTGTAACATACAGAAGCCATATGGAAAAATGCTAAATTCCTGTGGTCTGCATCACGAGTTGCTACAGCGACGCGAAGTGAGCATCAGCTAAAATGACCGTAACTGTGTTCCTGGCGAAATAGAACACGAGAAACTCTCTCTCTCTGTCTCTCTCTCTCTCCCTGTTATGAATTTCTTCTATGGGCTAGACTGAAATCAATCATAGGCTGGATCCTGCCCATGGATGACCAGTCACCCCCCATAATTTAGAACCTTCTGTTTCAGTGTATAGTACTGGACTGTAATTGTCAAATATTCGTAGAACCAGTCACATATCTGCAAAGATATTTTGCGGAATCGTTTCTTGATCAGTAGAACGTGCATGTTGTTGTAAATGAATATGGAAATTGTGTTTATACAAACAACGATGAACCAAAACAAGCTCAATAGCCAGTTGAGACATCTGCAGAAGGGAATAGATAGCGATTCTGCGCGGCATTGAATCGAAAGTCCATTTAGGTTTCTGGTCGTAAGTAGCACCTGATGTCTATACACAGGTCACGTTATTCTCGTGAATTACATGGCGGTGGTTTGTGGGCGAGAGATTGGCGCCATACAGTGTCCGAGGGGTGTTGCCTTGGTTTCACCTCAGGCGAATTCGTTAGCCATGACATTGAAAGGTGGCATGCCAAATCAAATGGCTCTGAGCACTATGGGACTTAACTTCTGGGGTCATCAGTCCCCTAGAACTTAGAACTACTTAAATCTAACTAAACTAAGGACATCACACACATCCATACCCGAGGCAGGTTTCGAACCTGCGACGCAGCGGTCGCGCGGTTCCAGACTGTAGCGCCTAGAACCGCTCGGCTACCCCGGACGGCAGTGGCATGCCACTCTCTCACTTTAACTGCCCTGTCAGTTAGATTAATATTAATATTTTGGGTCATGATATCCGTGTTCCCCAGTACTTGAGGTTTATGATCTTTTTCCATGAGCAATTGTGGCAGAATGATCATGTAACTGCATGTGTAGCCTGTAGAGAACTTGTACCCAAGGGGGAGAAGGATCGTTTCGAGGGTAATTCTGGACGACACGGGAGTGAGTGCTCGACGCGGACAGTACAGCGCGGCGGACGCAGAGTCGACGGAAAGACTTGGACAGTGGAGCAGTTTGCGCGTGGTCGCGGAGGATAGAAATATTTCGGAGTGCCGACATGTGCTCTTGTGTGATTTCCGTGGCTTCTGCAGTGAATTCGTAGTATGCGTTCAGAAGTGAATATCTCGCGAGCTATGTTGCTGTTCAGAACTAATTACGTGAAGTAGGAATCTATTGTTTCCCTATTATTCAACTTATATTTAATTTAATTGTTGGTCCACGGACACCGATAAGTGTTTTGCAGAAATATACCGCATTCTCAAAAGTACTTCTACTATCGTACTCTTCATATGAAGTCGTTAAGATAGTACCTGCAGATTTTATTTAATTGCCATCTTTCATTTATAAATTTATGTTACTTTCATAATTCGCAATTGTTGAATGATAGAAATCTTCGAGCTACATCCATACTCCGCAAGCCACCTGACGGTGTGTGGCGGAGGGACGCGGGCAGTACAGTAGACTTAGCAGTACCGTAGACTTAGCAGTATTTGGCCTGTAATGCGGCAACTATGTATCCCAGCCCCTAGACAACGAAACCAGCCAAAACTTTTAATATTTCAATGTTGAGTCGGAGGGTGCGTAGTCGTTTTGCAAGCCCGCAAGGTAGACGTTTTTTGCTGAAATATGGCCATGCTAACCACGGGAACGACCGCTCCCTAGTTCCTAAAAGCTTCTTTTTTCACACAAGAGAGATTTTGAGTCGCTGATTGGCTCCTCTCAGGACAACAGAGGCTTGTTCCCCCAGCATGGGAACCCCGGTGCTGTCTCTGGATTGGCTACTAGGTCAGCAGAAGCAGTCGAGAGGGGAGATTCAATGAGTAGAGGATAGTCAGATTGGTTTGTACAATGCGGAGGTGGTTTTTTTCCCGCTAAGTGATTTTGATTCTTTGCCTTCTTCATCTTCTGGTCCTCTCCCGGTGAAGAACTTCAGGTCTTTCCCTAGTTGGTGAAACTTACGTTTTGCAACTTGTGGGGAACTAAGAGCCAGTGGCAGTTTCCAACTGTATTAACGATGGAACTGCAAATGATCTCTGACATATCGTGTGACACAAGGGTGAACTTATTCGTCCTGTGTCGTCTGCCTGACGTTTGAAAATTACAGCACACACCAACCTGATTGTGAGTCAAATGGGTTTGACCAGACCAGTGAAATAGTTCACTTTACAATGAAATCTGCTGGGATTTCAGGACTTTGATAGGGAATTTTCCCGTGTTCTAATAATCAGTACGCCAGTCCATGTAGTTTATAAGTTTTCGTGGTCGTGTTCAGAACATCACAGCTGCTGCCACACTTTGCTCCTCGCCCACAGTGTGCAGTTTTCTGCTGCCACCTGAATCAAGGTGAAAGGGTAAAGTATTGTTGCCCCGGCGTAGAATTGTTAAATGATATTCACAGCTTCTCATTCTCTATGAACCATAGATTGTGGTGTACCTGGTCATAGTGGCGTTACTGTGGTTGTTTCATAGCTTCTGTTACTGCTAATAACTAGACACCAGTGCCTACGAGCTTCAATTTGTACGCTAAAGCACTGAAGATGATCATTATGTGATCGAAAATCGATTTTGCTGTTAATAAATCATCAAAATTACGGCCAATGCTGACCTTCCTTCTAATTTTATTTATCGTATGGTCGTTGTGCACACAGCACTCTATGGAGTCGCCGATCAATAATGGGTTCCATTTGAATAGTATTCAGCCTCACAGTGGATTCACGTAAACAAAATCTGACTGCGTTGTACAAGGAATTAATTTAGGGGAGAATTTGTACAGTTTCCACCCCAATGAATACTATGCCAATCAATTACCATCCCTTTCCTGATTTATGTCTCATTTTTTGTAAGATTTATCAATTCGATTGCAGTTATAAAAGGATGAATAAAGACTTGTCATCATTTTTGTAATGCTCCACTGTTCTCATTCATGTTCATCCAACCACTCGCTGTTTTCATTTTACTCTGGTGATGCGTAGATACATTAGCAATTCAGAGTGCAGTCTTACTAAATTAGTTATTTTGATGATTAATTTGAGTTTTCAAAGTGACCGCTGACATAGGCAACAGAAATGCAACGAGTAAATTCACTAATTTCAAATGTAAAAATTACGTGCGTAGCTCACGATTTAAAGATCGTAGAGAAGATAGTACTTTTCTTTATGTAAAGATAATAACATTTAGCATTACTTGAACATATATTAAAGATTAAAGGAAGTAACCACTTGCAACATCAACATGAGATCACTATCATGCTGTCCGCCCCCGGTAGCTGAGTGGTCAGCGCGACAGAACGTCAATCCTAAGGGTCCGGGTTCGATTCCCGGCTGGGTCGGAGATTTTCTCCGCTCAAGAGTTGGGTACTGTGTTGTCCTAATCATCATCATTTCATCCCCATCGTCGCGCAAGTCGCCGAAGTGGCGTCAAATCGAAAAACATGCACCCGGCGAACGGTCTACCCGACGGGAGGCCCTAGTCACACGACATTTACTATCGCGCTCATCAAAGCACCAAAGCACGACTCTGGTCTTGTCGCGCGGAAAATTGTTCATCTCAGAGACATTGAAAGAGTGGTGAGATGATCAACTGCAGAGTGGCGGTTACAAAATCCACTTTATGCGCTTGTTAACGAATTCCAAAACTCAAGCCACCATACCAGCCAACTTTTGAAGTGTTGGCAGAAGAGCCAACACTGTGTTGCTAGAGGAGGCCGAAATGCACGCGTTTAATTACACGCTGACTGGCGCGAGGTCTGGAACAGTTAAGGGAATTAATAGTAGCAAATAAAGTACGTAGTTGATATAATACTTAACTTTAATCCAGAATTGGTGTACATCGCTCTGGACGGTACATGTTATAATCTCAATATCAAATGCTATGGCGCCTTGCTAGGTCGTAGCAAATGACGTAGCTGAAGGCTATGCTAACTATCGTCTCGGCAAATGAGAGCGTAGTTGTCAGTGATCCATCTCTGGCTAAGTCGGCTGTACAACTGGGGCGAATGCTAGTAAGTCTCTCTAGACCTGCCGTGTGGTGGCGCTCGGTCTGCAATCACTGACAGTGGCGACACGCGGGTCCGACGTATACTAACGGACCGCGGCCGATTTAAAGGCTACCACCTAGCAAGTGTGGTGTCTGGCGGTGACACCACACTATTGACCCTGTGTTCCACCACCTTGGAGACACTACTGCTGAGGTAACGTGGCTGGTAGCTGAATGGAAAATGTTTGTCCTTACCAGTCTTGGTTATGGAGATTACACTGGCTTCACGTCAACTACTAGGGAACGCGCCATCCGTCCAGATGCAATTATACATACGAAGGAGAAAGTACTTGCCATCAAGAGACAGGTGCTGCAATATCTGAATGTGAATATCGTCGGGTGCTGGACTGGAGGATTGCGACGAGGTGAGAGCATGTTCGAGTTCGCTCATAATAAAAATGGTATTGTGGCATTCGCGATCCTCAGAGGAGCAAGATATCCGCGGCTCCTTTTGACGGGATGGGAACGGGTGGAGCTCGAGATCTCTTCAAAGTACCGTCCCAAGGTGTCGGAAATACCAACAGAGTCCACAATGACATTGTAAAATGTAAACTTTCACGGCCGGAAATGTCACAATTAATAAGATCTTCCGGGCTATTATGCATGGCCGAACGGATTTCATCTTTAAACCTTTTAAGATGAAGTTCCTTCGCCCATGGCATAAAAGACCAGAAAATTTTATTAATTGTCCACAACGACGTCCGCTAGTCTGGCCAGGAATTGGGAGCTGTACCTTGTTTCCAGAAATCCGATATATGTTACCCCAAACGACAAGATGGAGTAACTGATGTGTCGACAGAAGTGCCGACACAGTGTGGTTTGAGGAGACCGCAATACACGCTATAAGCTCACGCAGGATGGCGTGAGGTCTGAACAGGATACGTAATGAATGCTATAAAGAAAAGTACGTACCTTCTGGAATACTTAACTTTAATCCATCATTTGTATACATCGTTCTTGATGAGACATGTGAGACTCTGTAGATACTTGCAATGCTACTAATGGCGCCTTGCTAGGTCGTAGCCATTGACTTAGCTGAAGGCTATTCTAACTATCTGCTCTGCAAATGAGCGAGGCTTCGTCAGTGTGCATCGCTAGCTACGTCGTCCGTACAACTGGGGCGAGTGCTAGTACGTCTCTCGAGACCTACCGTGTGGTGGTGCTCGGTCTGCGATCACTGAAGTGGCGACACGCGGGTCGACATGTACTAATGGACCGCGGCCGATTTAAAGGCTACCACCTAGCAAGTGTGGTGTCTGGCGGTGACACCACAGTAACAAATACAGTTTTCCTTTTCGGATGGCGCTCAAAGACACATAGAGCACGTTTCTGCTTGCAAACTGCTTCACGGCATCCCTTTGTCAGGACAGGGGCTGCGACACGTCGCAATAGGGAAGACGTTGGGGGGGGGGGGGGGTGGAACATTTTGTGCCGATAAGGATAATATTCGTAAGGAACTCTACCAAATCATCAATGCTGCGGCTGTGTTGTTAATTGAAGGTTGCCAGTGAAGAGTAGAGCCTCCAGTCGGCTTTAGAAAGCTGGCAGTTGTTCTTTAGTACATATGGGACGTAAGATAGAAGGCGAATTCCGCACGGGAAATGATCACTCCAGTACGTGTTCTAGAGGACGGACCACTCTAAGTGGTGGGCAAACTCTGCATTACAGAATGAGAGATCGAGGGGCGAGAAAGTGTGTGTGAATCCGAAAGAAATGTGGGTTCACCAGTGTTGAAAGAGTAACCTGGTTGAGAATATCGCTAGCAGACAGCCTCTTAGGTAGGTTCTCAAAGAGCCCCAAATGGGATGGTGGATGTTGAAGTTACCGAGTTGCAGAACTGGCTGGTTAGTTAGTTAGTTAGTTAGTTAGTTGAGGGAGCTGAGCGGTAATATGTGGTATGTCTGCCCTGGTGGGGTCAGATGACAGGGGTATGTAGCTATTACAAAATGGTTCAAATGGCTCTGAGCACTATGGGACTTAACAGCTGCGGTCATCAGTCCCCTAGAACTTAGAACTACTTAAACCTAACTAACCTAAGGACATCACACACATCCATGCCCGAGGCAGGATTCGAACCTGCGACCGTAGCAGTCGCGCGGTTCCGCACTGCGCGCCTAGAACCGCGAGACCACCGCGGCCGGCAGCTATTACAAAGAGAAAAGGTATAGCTGGAGAGAGAAAAATGGACAGCAATAGACTGTAGGTGGGTGTTCAATGAAACGATTTGGCTATGGATGTCGTCCCCAGTGAGCTACATTACTCTTCCATGAGCTGGGTTCATTTCCTGGAAGGGAGGTCGAAACGTACGTAAGAGGTCAAAGCAGTTTTGAGTACATAATTTCGTTTCTTGGAGCATAAAACAACTGGGTATTTCGATCGCAGTAGCGCCTATAAGTCTGCCCTGTGTGATCTGATGTCACGAAAGCTCCAGCGGAAAACAGCAATATCAGATGACACAGAAATTTTTATTCTAACGGGCAATTACTTCGGCGGTTGCTGAGCGTCAGATTTCGCCTGTGTACTATTACATGGTTCTGAGGCTGGATGATTCTGCTCCATTATTTCTTCAGAGGCACCAACAATCTCTCTGGGTGGGTCAGCTGTCTCCAGGGTGGAGGAGTGGTTGATGATTCAATCTACTGAAATGGAGGTCGACCAGACAGAAGTGCCACACGGTGTCACTGTTGCAGAGGATCTCCAGTTGGAGCAGGGAAAGAATGTTTGTCGTTGTTCGACTTCTTAGTACCTATGCGTTTGTCAGATGTGGACCCCGACTTCTGCTCGCTTGAGATGCACAATAAATAATCTCACAGGTTTTCCTTTTTACATTTCCTTCCTTCTGATTTTGTAAAAATAGACTCCACCGATGTGGGCGAAGTTTGTTTGGTGGGTTGAGCAACCGCAGTGGGCGGAGGTGAGGACCTCACATAAGCACAAGGCTACTGCACAGCTGTAGCTCTGAACTGGAGATCGCAGGACTGCATGCCCATATATTTCATGGGCCGTGATATAGCAATCATGGTACTCCTACTGCTGGATAGTAGTATGCAAGGCCTGTGGCCAACCAACATTTTGCAAGCAACTTTAAAGTGTAGCTTTATCTTCATCGGATCTCCTGAACAGCTCACTCATCAAGGTACACAGGGCAGTCGTGGGATGAAGCGACATTATTACCACAGCAGTTCGCCGGCCGAAGTGGCCGTGCGGTTAAAGGCGCTGCAGTCTGGAACCGCAAGACCGCAACGGTCGCAGGTTCGAATCCTGCCTCGGGCATGGATGTTTGTGATGTCCTTAGGTTAGTTAGGTTTAACTAGTTCTAAGTTCTAGGGGACTAATGACCTCAGCAGTTGAGTCCCATAGTGCTCAGTGCCATTTTTGAACCACAGCAGTTCATGCAGCGGGGAGGAGGTGGGGAATGTCCCTCATGAACATTCTCGCCGCAAGTTACACATCTGGCTGCGTTTTTACAGGACATGCGAGTGTGGTTATAACGCTGAGATTGGTAGCAACGCATGGCGTTCAGTATGTAAGGTCTGACGTTGGTGACTTCACAGCTCGCCTTGACCTTCGATGGGAGCTCCACTCTATCGAACGTTAAGAAAAGGATGTGGGTAGGCAAGAATTCTGCAACAATCCCTTTCATAACCTAATGGACTGCAGTTATGTGCTGATCAGAGAGATAATGTTGTATACTTCCCTCAGTCATAACCTCAAGCAGCCGAGTGTAAATGACACCAAGTGAAGAATTCAGTTTTCGATGAGCCTCAACACGAACAGGGTATCCGTGGAGGAGCGTAGCTTTAAGCTGTTTTGTGCTTGAAAGGCACTGTCTGTCTCTAGAAGCAAAGTTCCATTGCGTATGCACCTGCAGCACTTCAGTGGGCCCGTAATTACGTCCACATTTTTCTGAATGACGAACAGGTTCCCTGTAGAAAAGTTCTGACCTTCTTCTGTGCGTGACACCACGAGGTAGCGGAGTGCAACTGGAAGATTCGTCGTGTCCTCGTTATCATTCCATTTCTGTTTACTAGCCGGAGGCTGAGTTCATGGAACTGATGTACTCATCACGGGTAAATCCCCCACAATTGCCAGCATCTCCGATATCACGCTACTTCCTTGTGGGGACCCCCACAGAGGAGATCCACACCTACCTCTGATGACTGTATGATTGTTCACACCTCAGGTCACACTTCTCGGACTCCAGACAGAGGGACCAATCGGCATTTGGGAAGGTAAAAGCTCAGGCAATCAACCCTCCCCGGGCCTGGCCTTTACGAGGTGGTACGCACGAGCCCTACCTGTCACCCAGGTGCTGGGAGTTACACATGATCCAGTCATCCTTTACGCCTCAACTGCTTCAGCCGGCCTTCAAGCAGGCATAGCGAGGAAAAGAGACAAAAACGGAGACCTCAAACGCCGAAGAGGAGGAAGGACAGGAGAGATCAGAATAAGACAGGAGTTACTTGATTTTGGCGAAGACCTGGTCCCGGAGGGAGAGGAAAAAAGGTTGTGGGAGGAAACATATGCAGCACAGAAAAGGGAGGAGTACTGCAAGGGCAGGCGCCCCATGTGTGTCAAGCACGTACTCACAAATGAGTCGTGAGTCTCCTGGAGAGGGATGGGGATTTAATGACGAGTGAGCGCCCAACATCTTGTCTCCTTTATTTTATCTCTTTTGGTTGGAGAACACCGCAGCTGTTTTCCTAAATTATACCGTAGGAAACATTGCAACGAGCCGCAAATTTTCTTCAAATGATTTTATTATGCCATTACTAATTTCGGATCTGAGCACATCGTCGCATGGTAGCGTTGACTTTTTTGCAGGTTTCATATCTGTGTCTTCCTGAAAACCCCTGTTTTACATTGGACATGGGTTTTATTTCCTTTTACGATCCATACTGAACTTTTTAGTTCATTTCATTGAGGGCATTGCGGGAAGACACAAATGTAAAACTTGCAAAGAAGTCAACGCCAACATCTGACGACGGACTCAGACCCGAAACTAGCGATGGTATAATAAAATCATTTCAAGAAAATTTGTGGCTGATTCCAGTATTTCCAATAGTGTAATTTTCACATCTCATAGATGCCAACGGCAGTAGCAAGGGAACAACCGACCAGCTTCGCCGTTTCCGAGGTGCTAGTTTTCTAGCGACAGACCACAACAAACCACCGTTTGTCGAATTCGCTTATGTCAGTGGATATGCACCCATATTTGCGGCTCTCATCACCACTATATGATTGCCCGTAGTTCTCTGCTCCGCTTGTACGAGTATACTTTCCTTGCCCACAACGCCACCAGGCAGCATTTAACCTGCTGAGGTCAGTAATTTGACTTTTAAGATTCCACTGCAGCTCCGCGAAAACGCACTTGGTTCTCTACAGAATATTTCACATCCAGAGGGAGTTGACACGCGGCATAACCTGGTTTAGGTTAAAATATGTCTTGATTTCTTTGGAAACAAGTCTTGAGGATCATTTCTACTGCCACTCAAGGAGTTGTGTACGAAATGCTAGCTCCTTTCGATGCTTTACGAGTGCAACACTTCCCATGCGCTGAAGTTACCGCTTGTGTATCTGTTTCGTGCACATCGACAACAAAAGTTAAGAGCTGCTTCACTACTAGCTCTAGCTTACAAATAAACTCTACAATGAAATTATCTGTTCATTGGGGAACTATACATTTCCATTTCGATTTCAAATACTCCACACTAAACGACACGATCGCAAAGCTGTACTTGAACGTCAGGTGATGTAGCTTCCGTGGAAGGTTTCTTCTAATATGGCAAGGGGTTTTAACTGGTGGAGCTACCCACGGAGGTCCATTGTTGGCTGTAATTATCGTATGGAAGCGGAACTTGGTAGATATGCTAATGCGTTACTGCGGACCGGATTTACACTGGAAAACAAATTAGTTCCAACTGTGACCACTAGGTGCAAATTTGGCGCTCTGCGCTGTTTGTATGGCGGTATAATATCTATGCTGTCATTTCATAAGTTATCACATGAGTGAACAGTGTAGCTATCCAGAAAAGAGACTGTGCACTGTATGTGAAACTGTTATGTGTGAACGGCGGCAGCTGAAGTGCTGCATTGACAGAGTAACGTCAGTCTAAAGGTCTGTGGAGAGGTCATACGTCATTAAATGGTTTCAAGAAGATGACAATGAAATACAAAAACGCGGGTGACCTCGGAGTGGCACCTGGACGAGGTAGCCGTCTTATCCTGGTGGAAGTTATTGACGAGGCTGCTGTTGCTGTAACTGACCATGCAGCATGTGTCCCAGTAAATGCCAGTTCTCTTGTAGTGTCACGAGAATTGTTCAACCCATGGTCAACAATACGGAAAGTTTTGCGGTCTATTTTAGACTAATACCCGTACAAGATCCAGACGGTGCAGCAACTGAAACCTCATAATCTGCGGACTCAGTGCTCTGAATTTACTCCGGTTTCTGGTACGGATCGAAGTTGATGACACGTGGCCGGGCAATATTCTAGGAAGTGACGAGGACAATTTTACACTACAGGGTGGAGTCAATACACAGAAATCCAGAACTGGGGTACTGTTACACCGCGTGCTGTGTACGAAGAACCATTGGACTCGCTGTATGTGACTGTGCGGTGTGGGTTCACAAACACATTTAATCTCGGTCTGTTCTGCTATGAGCAGGATACACACAGAGGGCCTGTCAGGTGTACCGTGACGTCTGCATGTTATCGAGACTTTGTACAGCATGTGATTCCTGCTTTGGAAGACTGCAGCTGTGTAGAAACCACTGTTTCCATGCAAGACGAAGCAACTCGTCGGTCGCCCAGTGAATAATTTGCTTAATGAAACCGTCCATGAAAGTGTTGTTTCCAGAGGTTTTCCAGGCGCATGGCCTGCAAGGTCACCTGATCTAAATCCTTGTGACTTTTGTCTCTGCGGATATCTAAAAGAACGCGTTTACCAGGGAGACTTTTGGTGTGTAGCTAATCTGAAGGCGAGTATACAGGAACACGTTGCTCAGTTTCAACCAGAACTCCTGCGAGCAAGCGTTGATTCCCGTAGTTTCACGGATGCAGCATCTCGTCGACGTCTCCGGTGTTCATACTGAACCTACTGTGTAAGCAGCAGTAGTAAAAAATCAACGTCATGCCTTTCTCGCTTGTTTGACCTTTTCTGCCCATGTACCGCCCCTAATCCATTACATGTGGAAACATTTCTATACCTCTTTCTCGGATTCACGGTGCCATATTTGCAGCTGGTGCCCGCAATTGGAACTGATTTGTTTCCCAGTGTAAATCGGTTTCGCATCAACGCATTAGCATATCTAAAAGTTTCGCTGCCATACGACTATTACAGCCCATACTGAAGCTCTGTAAGTGGCTGCACTTTGATCATAAACATGCTGCAGATGACGTACCTCAGCACAACAGGCCGTTTAATTTCGGGGAAATGAAGAAAGTTTTTAATTTCAGTTTTTCGGAACAACGGAACTTCTGTCCAGGGTAGCAAAATACGACGGATGGTGCTAACAGACGCAATTTCCGGAGCAATGGCCGGCGAACAAATTTCTGCAACACCACGCATTTACTCCAGAGCCGAAACGGTGCCACCGTCGAAGCATTCCGGTCGTACGTGTTTTCACTAATAAAACATTGCCCTCCTCCTTCCCATATTACTATGGATTTTTGTGAAAATTGTATCATACTACCTGCAATTATAGACGGAGTTTAGAAACGCCCCACAGCAAGTATACTGTGATGCTAGCCCACAAATGGCATCATAATCATATTTAGAAATCACGCAAAAATATTTGCAAGAAGTGAGCCGAGGTAAAACCTGATAGCCGCGCGGGATTAGCCGAGCAGTCTGGGGCGCTGCAGCCATGGACTGTGCGGCTGGTCCTGGCGGAGGTTCGAGTCCTTCCTCGGGCATGGGTGCGTGTGTTTGTCCTTAGGCTAATTTAGGATAAGTAGTGTGTAAGCTTCGGGACTGATGATCTTAGCAGTTAAGTCCCATAAGATTTCACACACATTTGAACACTTTTTTAAAACCTGATATGAAGACGTTACTAGTTATTAAGTACATAAATTCCAAGGCGACCGAGAGATGATAAGAGTGTTCTTGATTTTCAGACGTTCCTGCAAGATCGCTTAAATTTTCTCGTGCACCATCCGCGATACCGTCACTACTATGCCAACTTTTTGGGTAGTGCCTTCTTCGATCCCCCCTGCAGCTGGGGCGTCCCAGGTATCAGAAGGTGATTTCAGTGAGATTGAGTAATACCAGGACTCGATCCAATATATCGGCAAATGTAATATTCTTCGAGAAGACGTGCCTGGAACATGCCTGACTGCCTTGGGATAGAGTGTGCATCTACGCACAAGTTGGCGTGACGGGGATGCCATTTTGTCTGTTCTGCCAGGAGGGAATTTTCTTTAAATTCTATAATTCCCTTTCATTTTGTTTGTTATTGATGGTAATTACACGTAAATGTTTTTCGCCTGGAGGGCGTCCTATGTGATCTCAACAAATGTATAAAAATAAATAAATAAATAAATTAGTATGATACATGATCTGAAGACAAACACCTGATATCGAAAAAGTATCCTTATTTACATTTTCAAGATATATTTTTTTTTAATTTTATGCAAAAGGCCGTCATTTATTTTAGAACACGAGAGATTTTTATTTTCTTTGTCAAAAAGAAAGATGGATAGAGCGTTTAAAAAAATAAAAAACAATAAAAAAATAAAAATATAAAAAACAAAAGAAAGGTTATGAGTTCAAGACTCACCTGAACTGAAAAATTTTAATTTCTATATTCGGTAAAAAAAGGAGAAAGAAAAGAAAATTAAGTTGGTAGAGCACTTGCCCGCGAAAGGCGAAGGTCCCGAGTTCGAGTCTCGGTCCGGCACACGGTTTTAACCTGACAGGAAGTTTCATATCAGCGCACACTCCTCTGCAGAGTGAAAATCTCATTCCGGAAAGTATTGGCATTAATGGGATACGAGTTAGTGCCTTGATGGCGATATCTATTGAAACGAAACGCTTTGCAATACAGGGCGATCAAAAAGCTTCCATCTGAGGGTGTTGTTGCTGCGTATTCGGAACGTAGCGCGACTGCGGTGCAGATATACAGGGTGTTACAAAAAGGTACGGCCAAACTTGCAGGAAACATTCCTCACACACAAATAAAGAAAAGATGTTATGTGGACATGTGTCCGGAAACGCTTAATTTCCATGTTAGAGCTCATTTTAGTTTCGTCAGTATGTACTGTACTTCCTCGATTCATCGCCAGTTGGCCCAATTGAAGGAAGGTAATGTTGACTTCGGTGCTTGTGTTGACATGCGACTCATTCCTCTACAGTACTAGCATCAAGCACATCAGTACGTAGCATCAACAGGTTAGTGTTCATCACGGACGTGGTTTTGCAGTCAGTGCAATGTTTACAAATGCGGAGTTGGCAGATGCCCATTTGATGTATGGATTAGCACGGAGCAATAGCCGTGGCGTGGTACGTTTGTATCGAGACAGATTTCCAGAACGAGGGTGCCCCGACAGGAAGACGTTCGAAGCAATTGATAGGCGTCTTAGGGAGCACGGAACATTCCAGCCTATGACTCGCGACTGGGGAAGACCTAGAATGACGAGGACACCTGCAATGGACGAGGCAATTCTTCGTGCAGTTGACGATAACCGTAATGTCTGCGTCAGGGAAGTTGCTGCTGGACAAGGTAACGTTGACCACGTCACTGTATGGAGAGTGCTACGGGAGAACCAGTTGTTTCCGTACCATGTACAGCGTGTGCAGGCACTATCAGCAGCTGACTGGCCTCCACGGGTACACTTCTGCGAATGGTTCATCCAACAATGTGTCAATCCTCATTTCAGTGCAAATGTTCTCTTTACGGATGAGGCTTCATTCCAACGTGATCCAATTGTAAATTTTCACAATCAATATGTGTGGGCTGACGAGAATCCGCACGCAATTGTGCGATCACGTCATCAACACAGATTTTCTGTGAACGTTTGGGCAGGAATTGTTGGTGATGTCTTGATTGGGCCCCATGTTCCTCCACCTACGCTCAATGGAACACGTTATCATGATTTCATACGGGATACTCTACCTGTGCTGCAAGACATGTGCCTTTACAAGTACGACACAACATGTGGTTCATGCACGATGGAGCTCCTGTACATTTCAGTCGAAGTGTTCGTACGCTTCTCAACAACAGATTCGGTGACCGATGGATTGGTAGAGGCGGACCTATTCCATGGCCTCCACGCTCTCCTGACCTCACCCCTCTTGACTTTCATTTATGGGGGCATTTGAAAGCTCTTGTCTACGCAACCCCGATACCAAATGTAGAGACTCTTCGTGCTCGTATTGTGGACGGCTGTGATACAATACGCCATTCTCCAGGGCTGCATCAGCGCATGAGGGATTCCATGCGACGGAGGGTGGATGCATGTATCCTCGCTAACGGAGGACATTTTGAACATTTCCTGTAACAAAGTGTTTGAAGTCACGCTGGTACGTTCTGTTGCTGTGTGTTTCCGTTCCATGATTAATGTGATTTGAAGAGAAGTAATAAAATGAGCTCTAACATGGAAAGTAAGCGTTTCCGGACACATGTCCACATAACATATTTTCTTTCTTTGTGTGTGAGGAATGTTTCCTGAAAGTTTTGCCGTACCTTTTTGTAACACTCTGTACACTGATAAGCCAAAATCTTTCGACCACTGGCTACAGCGAGGTTAACTGTCAATTGGTGGAGTTGCTGGAAAGTGGCACGACAAAGAAAGTATAGAAGTGGATCAGAGACGCAAGGGCAATCATTCTAGCGACGACACTGGCCGCAAATGGGGAAATCTAGTGACATTAGCGACTTCAACAAAAATGATATTGTTATTACCCACAGCATGTGAATGAGTATCTCGAAACCGGCGTAGCTGGTCGAACGTCAACGTGCTGCTGTAGTAAGCATCTATGGAAAGTGGTGACACCATAGCGAAACTACAACTGGGCGATAAGTGTTTGGAGCCGGCCGGAGTGGCCGAGCAGTTCCAGGCGCTGCAGTCTGGAACCGCGCGACCGCTACGGTCGCAGGTTCTAATCCTGCCTCGGGCATGGATGTGTGTGATGTCCTGAGGTTAGTTAGGTTTAAGTAGTTCTAGGGACTGATGACCTCAGAAGTTAAGTCCCATAGTGCTCAGAGCCATTTGATAAGTGTTTGGACGTCCACGACCCTTCTCAGAACTTGGGACTTGGAAGCTTGCCTGCTCTGTAAAGCAGGACAGGTGGCGATCTGATGCGTCCCTACCGAAAAAGCACAATGCTAGAGCACCCAGAGGTGTTTCGGAGCACACCGTCCATCGTAAATCGCAGCAGGCGACCCCTACGTGTTCACATGTTTGCCCAACGGCATCGTCAATTACGATTGTAGTGGCCAAGGGAATGTCGAGATTGGACAGTGGATCAATGGAAACGTGTCGCCTCGTCGGACGAATCGCGTTTTTGCTACAACAAGTTGATGGTCGTCTCCACATACGCGTCACCCACACGAACGGCAGTTCGAAATGTGCACCGCGCCACGGACTCAGGCAGGTGCGTGCAGTATTATGCTATGGGAGACATTCTGCTGCGATCGTACGGGACGTGCGGTAGAAATAGAAGACACGCTGACAGCTGTGAACCACCTGCACCTCTTCATGCTTGCCGGCCGTTGTGGCCGAGCGGTTCTAGGCGCTTCAGTCTGGAACCGCGCGACCGCTACGGCCGCAGGTTCGAATCCTGCCTCGGGCATGGATGTGAGTGATGTCCTTAGGTTAGGTTTAAGTAGTTCTAAGTTCTAGGGGACTGATGACCTCAGATGTTTAGTCCCATAGTTCTCAGAGCCATTTTAGCCTTCATGCTTGAAGCCTTCCCCGCCGGCGATGTCATCTCCCAGCAGGTTATTTGTCCGTGTCTCAAAGCTAGAACCGTGCTACAGGGCTTTGAGGAGCATGATAGTGGACTCACATTGAGGTCTTGGTTATTTGGGTCGCTGTCAGGTGTCATTATCACATACACAAATCAGCGGCCCGCTGTTTACGGAAATCCCATGATTTTCCGTGGTCATTTGGTGCCACATGCTTCCATAAACCTAGGAACAAACTGCCGAATCCATGATATGCTGAATCGGTGACATACTGCGTTCTAAAGATATTTATTACACTGGTGGTCATAATGTTTTGCCTCATCAGTGTATACGCACCGACATGTAGGCAGGATATTAGCGTGCCATCCGTATCTTTCCGACTTCTGTGCGGTAAATGCGGAAACGTAAACTATGGTGACGTTATTACCAAATGCGTTCAAACAGGCCCAGCGTACTATTTTTTTCTGTCTGCTGGAGGACAGACACCAGTAGACATACGAGGTGCGACAATAAAGTAATGAGACTGATGTGGAAAAAAAAATGTTGCTTAGCGTTTTAGTCAAGTTTAGTGTTGTCTCCTTCAAAGTAGTTCCCTTCTGATTGCACACACTTTTTCCAGCGCTTCTGCCATTGATGGTAACATTCCTGGAACTCATCTTCCGTAATATCCTCCAAGACCCTCGTCACAGCTTTTCGAAAATCTTGTGTTGTTTGAAAATGGTGTCCCCTGACCGCCGTTTTGACTCTTGGAAATCGAAAATAATCGCACGGAGCGATATCTGGTGAATAAGGTGGCTGTAACACATCGGATGCCACATTTTTCCGTGTTTCTCGCTGTTGTGGCGACAGATTTTTGGGGACCATTTTTGCATAAATCTTTCTCATACCAAGATCTTCAGTTATTATTAGACGAACCGTTCCTCGATTGATGTTCAGTTCTTCTGCAATCATTTTCACGGATAATCTTCGATCAGATCATACGAGTTCACGCACCATGGCCAAGTTGACATGCATCCGTGAGGTTGATGGTCGTCCACCGCGGTCTTCATCTTCAACATTCGTTCTGCCTTCACTAAACATTTTATGCCGATGAAAAACTTGAGCTCTTGACATAACCTCCTCTCCAAAAGACTTCTGAAGCTTACCGTAACTTGTCGTCGCGGTTTCACCTAATTTAACGCAAAAAGAAATGGGATACCGTCACGCAATATTATGCGGTTCCATTTCCGTGGCGAGAGACACAAACATCTGTTAACTTATTACAGCACAACTCACGACTGAACAGTCGCATCGATGTGTCGCTTGGACTAGACGTAGCTTATAGACCAAGGTCAAAGATATTGTGCCTACGCAAGCCTATGGGGTTGCGACATCTTGCGAAGGAAAATCAGTCTCATTATTTTGTTGTAGCACCTCGTACATCGGAGAATGAAGAACGTGTGTGGAGCAGCTTGTTTGTCGAAAACCATCGTCATGGAATGGTGCTCCAATGCCTGCTGCTACTTTATGGTGACGAACGTCCCTATATCGCTAATGTTCTAACAGAGAAGTTACTCCAAATCAAGTGGGAGACTGTCGAAGATCCACCATACAGTTCTGATCTCTCTCCATGCGATTATCATTCTTCCGGTCCCTTAAAAAGTCCTTGAAGTTTCGACGATTCCTCTCGGATGTGCAACAGGCAATTAAGGACTTCTTCATGCAGCAGGACACGGTGTTTAACCGAACGGGGGTTGGGATGGTTGCCTTGATGCTCACGGCCATTTTGCCCAATTTACATACAATTTCTGGGCTGTACGACATTAGAACGAAAACTTTTTGAGCTGCCCTTATAGATGGAGGTCGCTACGGCATCCAGTGATCCACCTGTTAAGTGAAATTGTTAGCAGAAATGTCGCCAGAGTCTAGCAGCCTAACATCACAGAGCGCTAGCCTCAGACATTGATACAAAAAGGCCCGTTTAGTTTTATTACGTTAAATGTTCTCTGCATTGTCTTTAAGCAGGTCCCATAAAGAGCAACCATCCCACACTTCTTAAACGAACATCGAGAAGGAACCCACAATTACACTATCGGTACAGTGTGCGGCCACACCACTTTGACGTACGGTCTAGGTGCCACGTTTTTCAAGATCTACTAGAGCTGAAGCCTCAGGCCAACAAAAAAAGCAAACTAACTCTATGTGAAATTATTTCGTTGGCTTGTTACTTGAGAATCATGGTATTACACCTCCTAGTATAACGATGGCAGCACGGACGGGCGCCTAGTCTCGACATCAAACAAGCTGCCGCTCAGTTAACCTCCAGAATGCTCTAGTGCTGCAGTATCACGACCCGTCAGCTGTTCACTTCTTCGTGTTATCTTTCTACGCACTATTTAATTTCTATTATTCATTTATTGCGGCAATGTTTGCATAAATCGCCAAGCATAAATGCAAAAGAAATTACAGCACTCTGTCACGTTTTCACTGTTGTGTTAATCAGTCGTTGTGTTCTATTTGTGCGTACGTTTCAAAACCATAAAACATCCTTTCTTCCGAGTCTTAGTATAGTTCTCGTCCGGGTAACAATGTTTTTATAAGTATGTAGACAAGGTATAAGTTCATAGGCAACTAAATCTGCAGCTTTGCTGTATCACTGTTCCCGCGAGAACTTTCCGTGCTCTTCCCAGTGTTTAAAACCGAGCAAATGGCAAAGGATACTTTAGATGTATAGTCGTCAGACTCCTTTACTCAAGATCCTATACTGAGATTGTGGAGCTGCTCCGTCCGCATATGTACCGATCTTATTAATTGGTAACCTACATAATTTAGTACTTTTAAAATGAACATAAGCAGTCTCGACCGCAAGACGAAAGGTCTGTTCCTAAAGACTGGAAAGTGGCGCAGGTCACACCAATATTCAAGAAAGGAAATAGGAGTAACCCACTGCATTACAGACCCATATCACTGACCTCAATTTGCAGTAGGATTTTGGAGCATATACTGTACTCGAACATTATGAATCATCTTGAATAAAATGGCTTATTGATACATAACCAGCACGAATTCAGAAAATATCGATCTTGTGCAACACAGCTAGCTCTTTATTCCCATGAAGTAATCAGTGCTGTCGAAAAGGGATCTCAGATAGATTCCATATCCTCAGATTTCCATGAGGTCTGGAGCCGCGCGACCGCTACGGTCGCAGGTTCGAATCCTGCCTCGGGCATGGATGTGTGTGATGTCCTTAGGTTAGTTAGGTTTAAGTATTTCTAAGTTCTAGGGGACTGATAACCACTGCAGTTAAGTCCCATAGTACTCAGAGCCATTTGAACCATTTCCATAAGGCTTTTGATACCGTTCCTCACAAGCGGCATTTTATCATGTTGCGTGTATATGGAATATCGTCTCAGTTGTGTGACTGGATTCGTGATTTCCTCTCAGAGAGGTCACATTTCGTAGTGATAGACGGTAAATCATAGAGTAGAACAGAAGTGATATCTGGCGTTCCGCAATTTAGTGACATAGGCCGTCTGCTGTTCCTGATTTACATAAATGATCTAGGTGATAATCTGAGCAGCCCCCTTAGATTGTTTGCAGATGACGCTGTAATTTACCGTCTAGTAAAATCATCAGACGACCAATTCCAATTACAAAATGCTCTAGATAGAATTTCTGTATGGTGCGAAAAGTGGCAATTGGCACTAGACAAAGGAAAGTGCGAGGTCATCCACATGGGTACTAAAAGAAATCGGATAAATTTTGGGTATACGATAAATGGCACAAATCTAAGGGTTGTCAATTCGACTAAATACCTAGGAATTACAATTACGAGCAACTTAAATTGGAAAGACCACATGGATAATATTGTGGGGAAGGTGAAACAAAGACTGCGCTTTGTTGGCAGAACACTTAGAAGATGCGACAAACCCACTAGAGAGACAGCCTACATTACACTTGTCCGTCCTCTGCTGGAATATTGCTGCACTGTGTGGGATCCTTACCAGAGAAGAAGGGCAGCTCGTGTTATCGCGCAATAGGGGTGAGAGTGTCACTGATATGGTACGCGATTTGGGGTGGCAGTCACTGAAACAAAGACGGTTTTCTTTGCGGCGAAATCTATTTACGAAATTTAAATCACCAACTTTCTCTTCCGAATGCGAAAATATTTTGTTGACACCCACCTACGTAGGGAGAAATGATCATCATAATGAAATAAGAGAAATCAGAGTTCGAACGGAAAGATTTAGAAGTTCCTTTCTCCCACACGCCATTCGAGAGCGGAATGGTAGAGAAGTAGTATGAAAATGGTTAGATGAATCCTCTGCCAGACACTTAAGTGTGAATTGCAGAGTAACCATGTAGATGTAGATGCAGAAGAAACTTTCCAGTTACCGACCATCTTCAGACGGTAGGCAGTGGCGGAGAACGGAGCAGGCGTTACGAACTCTACGAACGTCAACTGAGCAGTTGACGTTGGTAACGCCTGCCCCGTTTTCCTTGGTATCAGGTTTCAGGTCTGTAGACTGTCGGTAACTGACCGAAACCGGCAACCACCAAAACAAAGGTTTATTGCGGTCGAGACTGTTTATGTTCATTTTAAAGTACTAAGAAAAACCGCTAGAAATGTTCTCAAAAATTGTAAATTAGTATGTTGTAAGTCCCTGGTGGCTATTTTGTAAGGTCGCTATAAGTTCACCAACGGACCTAAGGTCCAAGTACCGGTCGTTAACGGTCGGCACCATTCGGAACATTTCGTGTCGACTGTTCTTTGTTTCAGATTGCTGCCACCCTTAGCGATCCCAAAATTGTGAGACGGTAATTGCTTGACGAAGTGTTGTTGTTGTTTGTTACTGGAAGATTAATTGATATGAGTAGTTGTACTTATATTGCATAGTGCATTAACGAATGTATATTCCTTCCATTTGAAATTTGCGCTGTACAAGTTGATCACTACAAGGCGCACATACGTCTGCACGTTGTCAGTCCTGGATGACAAACAAGAAAACGTTCCCCACGACCCCTCACATCCTCTAATCCCACAGTGGTCGGCTCCCAAGCATTCCCATTTAGGAAAACCTGTATTTCATTTCGAGGTCCAGTGGATAAGGGGGCACTTAGACTGACCGAATTTGCTTTCTCGTTAAAAAATAACAATAGTGCGTCTATCTAAAGAGTGAGGTGTGCCTTAGCTTCGTGGCTGTGTGGCTGCGTAAATAATTAGACTACCAAACTCGACACACTGGTGCCTTTGTTCTCCAAAATTATATGTTACTGGACACAAGTTACCTCTTGAAAAGTGACCACTTCGCCGCCTTTCACAACAAACTCGTATTATGCGTTATGTTTTGGGCACAGTGGGTAGCCTGTACGAGTACTGACCTCGAAAGGATGGTATTTACCTACATTTATTTAGTAGAGCTGCTTATCGATGTGAATTATTTGTTTATGGATTCTGTAAAACTGTAACACCTCTTACTGGGCCCAAATTACTGTAAAAGAGAAACTTTATAGAAATATTCTTTCCCCAGAAGTGTTACCTTCCATTACATTTCTTCGAAAATAACAATCAGTAAAGCTTCTTATTCTCGGCTTCAGTATAAAGCAATAAGAAGAACTTTCAGTACAGTTCTGTCTACTATGAGAATTTCGTCTTTGACATGGATTCACATACTGTGAATATGCATTAGCGTCGGCTTCTGAAGGATGTTGTAAAAATGCAGTTGCTGCATAAACACAGACACTGTCGCCATTAATGACATTTCATCTTTATCTATTGCATAATTATGTGCTGTAAGGACGAATATTTTAAAAAAAGATCAACCAAAATATCAGTTGCGGTAAGCGTTGCGTCTGTTGCAAATTTTAAAGTCTTCAATTTTCTTTTTGCGAACGGGAGCCGCACCATTCTTGCAGTCAATAGTATACTGTGGGAATAGCTGCGCTCTTTCACCAACGAGAACTGAAAGGCAAACAAACTTCACCCAGGACAAGGACATGATTGAGACGCCATCTAACAGCTCATTCGGAGCCTACTACATAGAATTCGCGCCAAGTGAACGATTTTGTTGAATACACTGATTTCGAATTTGTCTCCATTTCACTAATTTTTGGAGTATTGCTTTTATTGTCTCCTCAGTATGGTGTTTAATCTAGTATGCTTACATATGTAGTTAGAAATGAACGCATAAAAACGTTCACGGTGATTCGCCAATAGGAAACAGTGTGTAATCGATCGGGCCCCTTACGGAGATCTCTGAAGGACATGGACTGTCTTCAACAATTACGATCCACAGGAATGTGTTGTCTGGCCACGGAATATGTGGCACACTGGCGATTTTTGTAAACATTCGTTGGCTGATTGCTCTATATAAGAAGCCATTTTCAGCAGAATATTTGCATTTCACATATTTTTTAAAAGCAAGCAGCCTCACAGCAGTTGCTGAATCAACACTCTTTTATTGCGTTCACGACTGATTTCGGAACACAAAGCTCCATTATCTGGTGTAAACTGTAATAATGTAAACACTGTGTAATAAGACTGTGGGAGTGGATCCTCAAGTTTTTTACAACAAGCGTCAAATAAGGAACTATACAGTTAAAATTTCCAAAATAAAATAATAGAGTGCACAGAAGGTTACTTACAACTAAAAATCACTTAACCATCTGAGATCATCCTCGGCCCAGAATTTTTATGGAACAAAAGGTCCGCGTCAAAAGAGTGAAAAGGGGGAGGAGGGACCTAGGGAAATCCCAAAAACCGACATCACTACCGGATACCGAAAGTCACCACAATCATAAAACATGTAAGATGCGATAAAGCTGGGACGAGAAAATATGTATTTTGTGTGGTATTATTTACATGAATTCCGTAGAAGCCATTCCACCACGCTGCCCTACCAGGAAGTCTAACATGAAAACTATGTAGTAGTCAGTATTTGCGAGCCTTAGCACTGACGGCACGTACGATCCATGACGCATGCGCGGTATCAGTCAGATGTGTGATTGCTGAACTGTTTAAACTGGAAAAGCGGGAAGGAACAGAAATGGAGACGGAACTATCAAAGCATTAGGTGGGAAGAGTACCCGTATGTCTAAAAACAAGTAAAAATATTACGTTACACACACATACATGTTACCTGACTAATGTCATAATTAACTAAAACATTTTTGTGATACAGATATGTGTGTTCACTAATAGTATCAAGAGCATGAACCATGGACCTTGCCGTTGGTGGGGGGCTTGCGTGCCTCAGCGATACAGATAGCCGTACTATAGGTGCAACCACAACGCAGGGGTATCTGTTGAGAGGCCAGACAAACGTGTGGTTCCTGAAGAGGGGCAGCAGCCTTTTCAGTAGTTGCAGGGGCAACAGTCTGGATGATTGACTGATCTGGCCCTGCAACACTAACAAAAACGGCCTTTCTGTGGTAGTACTGCGAACGGCAGAAAGCAAGGGGAAACAACAGCCGTAATTTTTCCCGAGGGCATGCAGCTTTACTGTATGATTAAATGATGATGGCGTCCTCTTGGGTAAAATATTCCGGAGGTAAAATAGTCCCCCATCCGGATCTCCGGGCGGGGACTACTCAAGAGGACGTCGTTATCAGGAGAAAGAAAACTGGCGTTCTATGGATCGGAGCGTGGAATGTCAGATCCCTTAATTGGGCAGGTAGGTTAGAAAATTTAATAAGGGAAATGTGTGGTGTCACCGCCAGACACCACACTTGCTAGGTGGTAGCCTTTAAATCGGCCGCGGTCCGTTAGTATACGTCGGACCCGCGTGTCGCCACTATCAGTGATTGCAGACCGAGCGCCGCCACACGGCAGGTCTAGAGAGATTTCCTAGCACTCGCCCCAGTTCTACAACCGACTTTGCTAGCGATGGTTCACTGACAAAATACGTTCTCATTTGCCGAGATGATAGTTAGCATAGTCTTCAGCTACGTCATTTGTTACGACCTAGCAAGGCGCCATTATCAGTTGCTATTGATATTGTAAATAATGTACAGCCAAGAGCTACGTTCAACATTACTGGATTAAAGTTAAGTATTCCACCATCAGCGTCCGTTTTTCTAAGTTCTAATTTCCTTGTCCTGTTCCAGACCTCACGCCAGCCTGCGTGAGCTAAAACGCGTGCCTTTCGGCTTCCTCTAAATTTAGTGGGTTGGTCTCCTGCCAATCCACAACAAAATGGATAGGTTAAAGTTAGATATAGTGGGAATTAGTGAAGTTCGGTGGCAGGAGGAACAAGACTTTCGCTCAGGTGAATACAGGGTTATAAAAACAAAATCAACTACGGGTAATACAGGAGTAGGTTTAATAATGAATAAAAAAAATAGGAGTGCGGGTAAGCTACTATAAACAGCATTGTGAACGCATTATTGTGGCCAAAATAGACACGAAGCCCACGCCTACTACAGTAGTACAAGTTTATATCACAACTAGCTCTGCAGATGATAAAGAAATTGATGAAATGTATGATGAGATAAAAGAAATTATTCAGGTAGTGAAGGGAGACGAAAATTTAATAGTCATGGGTTACTGAAATTCGACAGTAGGAAAAGGAAGAGAAGGAAAGGTAGTAGGTGAGTATGGATTGGGGCTAAGAAATGAAAGAGGAAGCCGCCAGGTAGAATTTTGCACAGAGCATAACTTAATCATAGCTAACACTTGGTTCAAGAATCATGAAAGAACGTTGTATACATGGAAGAACCCTGGAGATACTAGAAGGTTTCAGATAGATTATATAATGGTAAGACAGAGATTTAGGAACCAGATTTTAAATTGTAAGACATTTCCAGTAGCAGATGTGGACTCTGACCACAATCTATTGGTTATGAACTGTAGATTAAAACTGAAGAACCTGCAAAAAGGTGGGAATTTAAGTAGATGGGACCTCGATAAACTGAAAGAAACAGAGGTTGTACAGAGTTTCAGGGAGAGCATAAGCGAACAATTGACAGGAATGGGGGAAAGAAATACAGTAGAGGAAGAATGGGTAGCTTTGAGGAATGAAATAGTGAAGGCAGCAGAGGATGAAGTAGGTAAAGAGACGAGGGCTAATAGAAATCCTTGGGGAACAGAACACACACTGAATTTAATTGATGAAATGAGAAAATACAAAAATGTAGTGAGTGAAGCAGACAAAAAGGAATACAAACGTCTCAAAAATGAGATCGACAGGAAGTGCAAAATGACTAAGCAGGGATGGCTAGAGGACAAATGTAAGAATGTAGAGGCTTATCTCACTCGGGGTAAAATAGATACTGCCTACAGGAAAATTAAAGAGACCTTTGGAGAAAAGAGAAAGACTTGTATGAATATAAAGAGCTCAGTTGGAAACCCAGTTCTAAGCAAAGAAGGGAAAGCAGAAAGGTGGAAAGAGTATATAGAGGGTCTATACAAGGGCGATGTAGTTGAGGTCAATATTATGGAAATGGAAGAGGAGGTAGATGAAGATGAAATGGGAGATATGACACTGCGTGAAGAGTTTGACAGAGCACTGAAAGACCTAAGTCGAAACAAGGCCTCGGGAGTAGACAACATTTCATTAGAAATATTGACAGCCTTGGGAGAGCCAGTCCTGACAAAACTCTACCATCTGGTGAGACAGGCGAAATTCCCTCAGACTTCAAGAAGAATATAATAATTCCAATCCCAAAGAAAGCAGGTGTTGACAGATGTGAAAATTACCGAACTATCATTTTAAAAAGTCACAGCTGCAAAATACTAACGCGAATTCTTTAGAGACGAATGGAAAAAGTGGTATAAGCCGACCTCGCGGAAGAACAATTTGGATTCCGTAGAAATGTTGAAACACGTGAGACAATACTGACGCTACGAATTATCGTAGAAAAAAGATTAAGGAAAGGCAAACCTACGTTTCTAGCATTTGTAGACTTAGAAAAATCTTTTGACAATGTTGACTGGAATACTCTCTTTCAACTTCTGAAGGTGGCAGGGGTAAAATACAGGGAGCGAAGGGCTATTTACAATTTGTACAGAAACCAGATGGCAGTTATAAGAGTCGAGGGACATGAAAGGGAAGCAGTGGTTGGGAAGGGAGTGAGACAGAGTTGTAGCCTCTCCCCGAAGCTATTAAATCTGTGTATTGAGCAAGCAATAAAGGAAACAAAAGATAAGTTCGGAGTAGGTATCCATGGAGAAGAAATAAAAACTTTGAGGCTCGCCGATGACATTGTAATTCTGTCAGAGACAGCAAAGGACTTGGGAGAGCAGTTGAAAGGAATGGACAGTGTTTTGAAAGGAGGGTATAAGATGAACATCAACAAAAGCAAAACGAGGATAATGGAATGTAGTCGAATTAAGTTGGGTGATGCTGAGGGAATTAGATTAGGAAATGAGACAGTTAAAGTAGTAAAGGAGTTTTGATATTTGGGGAGCAAAATAACTGGTGATGGTCGAAGTAGACAGGATATAAAATTTAGACTGGCAATGGCAAGGAAAGCGTTTCTGAAGAAGAGAAATTTGTTAACATCGAGTATAGATTTAAGTGTCAGGAAGTCATTTCTGAAAGTATTTGTATGGAGTGTAGCCATGTATGGAAGTGAAACATGGACGATAAATAGTTTAGACAAGAAGAGAATAGAAGGTTTCGAAATGTGGTGCTACAGAAGAATGCTGAAGATTAGATGGTTAGATCACATAACTAATGATGAGGTATTGAATAGAATTGGGGAGAAGAGAAGTTTGTGGCACAACTTGACTAGAAGAAGAGATCGGTTGGTAGGACATGTTCTGAGGCATCAAGGGATCACCAATTTAGTACTGGAGGGCAGCTGAAATGCAAGTCCACATTAGTACGCCATGAAGGGTAACAAATCGGGGCGTAGTTTGTCGTCAACGCACCGCTGTGCTGCAGCGGTGCTGCAGTTGGTATTGGTTGTCAATCAAATGTGTTGTCAAAGTTTAACTCTAACTGGCCAAGTCTTTGTGTTCTTTGACTCTAGTATGAAAATACCTACTAGTCTGGCCAATATTGCTCCTCTTACACATCCGTATACCCAACTCCCTTTGGAGGGAGCTAAAGGTAGCAATTTTATATTTAAACAGGTGGGTCGGTGTTATACTCGGGAGTAAATCCGTAGTAGTCTCTTTTCTGTAAATATCAAACTCAACTTTAGCGCCATTTAAGGTGACCTTGAAGTCTAAATGTGGTAACGTCCCGTTGATCTGATGCTGAACAGGAAAAGATATCTTCCCATGGAACGTATTTTCTTACGCAAATTTTCACTCTGTTCCTTACCACCTCCATACAGAACAAAAACATCGTCAACTTAATGCTTCCAGCATACCATCTTCGAGGCCTCCTCTGGTTACTAGTTCAAAATCCATATTCGACATGTTACATAAAAGTACGTGCTAACAAGCAAGATAGTTCAGAACCCATGGCCAGACCCTGTTGCTGCCTGTACACTTGGTTCCCAAATCTAAAATAACGAAAATCAAAGCTAAAAATATTAATAAACCCCTTCTTGATTTCGTCCGATGGTCTACCGCTAAATCTGCTAAGGTTATCAAGAATGATGCACATATTTTGCGTATGGGTATATTAATACATTTATTGCTAACATCAAGGGTACATTGTGGGGCTCATATCAAATCGGAGCTCATCACTGAAGACAGTTCTACTCCAGTCAACGAGACTGCAGGCGTAAGACGTGTGTCGAGGCTGGTGGGATACGAACCTGACAGTTGCGCGCCATGCCGCCTGACAACCAGGAGCCATCCTGGGCTCACATTTCAGCAAGATGATGCCCGCCCAAACACGACGAGAGTTTCTACTGCTTATCTTCGTGATTACCAACATTGTACGCTCCCTAGAAAGGTCGGCGGATCTCCTTTCAATTGAGAACGTTTGGAGCATTATGGTGAAAACTCGAAGTGCCATAGCGAAGGAGGCATTCAACAGAAAGGGGAGACTCTTATGTGGCAAATTAGATAAAGAACTAAGGAAAAGGCTTGGCAAATGTTTTGCCTGGAGTGTGGCACTATATGGGGCAGAAACATGGACACTGAGACCAGAAGATGAAATAAGGTTAGAAGCATTTGAGATGTGGATGTGGAGGAGAATGGAGAGAATAAGCTGGATGGAAAGAGTGAGTAGTGAAAGAGTGTTGGAAAGGGTTGGTGAGAGAAGATGTCTGCTGAAGGTTGTAAGAGAAAGGAAAAAGAACTGGTTGGGACATTCAGTGAGAAGGGAATGCTTGCTAGTAGATGCTTTGGAGGGATTGGTTTGTGGGACAAGACTGAGAGGAAGAAGGAGATACAAGATGATAGATGACGTAAAGGGAAGAGGAAATTATGCAGACCTGAAGAGGATGGCAGAAGACCGGACAGCCTGGAGAACTACCATGTGAAAACCTGCCTTTAGGCAGAAAACAGATGATGATGATGATGATGATGATGATGATGATGGAGCATCATGGGCAGCGCCCTCCAAGCAGCTGCCGCGCTGAGCGTGCGCGCGAATCGAGGCGCCACGTCATGGACCGCGCGGTCCCTCCCTCAGGCATGGGTGGGTGTGTTGGTCTCAGCATACGTTAGTTTGAGTAGTGTGTAAGTCTAGGGACCGAAAAATGGTTCAAATGGCTCTCACTATGGGACTTAAAATCTGAGGTCATCAGTCCCCTAGACTTAGAACTATTTAAATCTAACTAACCTAAGGACATCACACACATACATGCCCGAGGCAGGATTCGAATCTGCGCCCATAGCAGCAGCGCTGTTCCGGACTGAAGCGCCTAGAACCGCTCGGCTACGGCTGCCGGCCAAGGCATCGATGACCTCAGCAGTTTGATCCCATAGAAATTCATCCACATTTGGAACCTCCAAGCAGCTCTGGATTTTTAGGATCGGACGTGCCAATCTGACAGAATCTGAAATCTGACATAATATCCCTGAGATAGACATCCAACAACTCTGTCAGTCAATGACAAGCAGAATAACTGCTTGTATAAGGGCCAGAAGTGAACCAACAGATTACCCAGTTGCTCAACAGGCGCGCGCGCGGTGTGCGTGTGTGCGTGCGTGTGTGTGTGTGTGTGTGTGTGTGTGTGTGTGTGTGTGCGCGCGCGCGCGCAAGCTTGCGAGTTCGCAAGTATAAACGAGGACTCGCGGCTTACGCGTTATTTATGCCACCTTTTTGAAAGAAATTTCCGCCATTGGACCGTAAATGACTGTTAATTTGTGACTTCCTGGCAGATTAAAACTGTGTGCCGGGCTGAGACTCGAACTCGGGACTTCACGCAGCTCGCCCACGCGCGCCCGCGTGTGAGTGCGTGTAATATATACATATTCATCTACATAAATGTTAGTATAAACACAACAATATTCACTGTCAGCTAATCAGTCGATATATAGATATATAATAACCGTCATACCCAACAGTCGCTTACGTTACTTAGGCGGGTTGGACATTTTGTGACATTTCAACTGAATGGGTAGAAAGCCGAAATCATAGCTGCGTGAAGTTCCGAGTTCGAATCTCAGCCCGGCACACAGTTTTAATCTGCCAGGAAGTTTCAAATTAACAGTCATTTACGGTCCAATGGCGGAAATTTCTTTCAAAAAGGTGGCATAAATAGCGCGTAAGCCGCGAGTCCTCGTTTATACTTGCGAACTCGCCAGCTCGCTCTTTTTTCTGAGCGGGTCGGGTGAGTTCATACCCGACAACAGGCAGCGGCGTAGAGTCACGAGTGTAGTCTGCAAGCACAGGGAGACGCAGAGTTCGGAGAGGACGTAACGCGACCCTCTCGCCCGTTGAAATCGATCATTTCTGATCCCTAATTAACTGGACCCTCTGGGGAATGCCAGCAGAAGTTTACATCTAGAAATTACCCTGCGAAGATATTGCGTATTTGCAGCGACTTCGTCTGGCGTAGCGCATTGCACACAGTCGACTTAATTCGACGGTCAAGGTACCTAACAGACGGATTCACCAAAAAATTGATAAGAATGTATGTTAAAAAGCTACTATAGTCTTCATGCCACACGTACTTCTTTACAAAGGAAAGCAAAAAGTAACGTTATGTCCTATTTTATATAGCGCTATAGTACTGAAAGGTCTGAAGACACTACTCTAACAGCCCAGTGAATTGTAGCAAGGACACTGAAAGCTGAGATGTCAGGATGTGTGGAACACAAGCTGCATCCATAGTCAATAAGGAGAGGTCAGGCAGTTCCACCATGAAGAAGACATCGAAATGTGCCTCGTGGGTGAAACACACTTGAAGCAGGCGTCACTGCGAAAGTCGCCCACTACTCCTGATTCCCAACTGAGCACCTCACAATGGTTGGTCGTGGTACTACTTGTTACACACATCGCACCTTTACCACACAATCAGCTGAGCTCACCGGTCTGGACAATCCGGGAGCCAACTGCCACTTTTGATGACCAAAGGTAAGAAAGTTACTATTCTTTGCTACAGTTTATTTAGTACTGCTAGTAAACGAAATGAACCTCAGCTTATGCATTTGCAGTGGGTGTAGCCGCGGCAACCTCCCACACACTCATAATAATGATTAAAAAACCGATACGAAGAAAGCTGGGAACTTGTTGATGTGATTATTTTCTTGTACACAAGCAGAAAAAAGCCGTCAGCCAACATTGTTTTGGGGTATTACACGAGAGCCGTTCAATAAGTAATGCCACACATTTAAAAAAAACTTTAATATACATAAATATCCTTGTTGGTGCTTCACATTTGACGGTAATTCTCGCGCCAGTGAAGTTTCGAAACGTTCTGGAAGATTTCAGAGCCGTAGAACAGCGTCAAAATGGCGTCTACATACAACTCACGTTATAATCAGCGTGCTGTTATTGAATCCTTATGTGCAGAAAAAGAAACCGTGGTGACTCGCTTGTGAGCTCTGCAACATCCACGTTCTAATTTACATTTACATGACAAACCCCATTTTCAGGGCTATATTTTAATTTGGACAAATGGATCTATGCAGACATTTGTAAAAACGGCGATGATACATCAGTCCATACTAATGTAAAATTGTCACCTTCTGAAGAAGACAAATTTACATTTGTTGAAACCTAGGTAAAGATTTCTTTATCCATTGCAACTGGTCGGCTGTTTATAATTTTATTACGTGGAACCGTTGCTGTTGTGCAGCTATGTTTAAAATACTGAGACTCCTGAATATTATTTCTTTTTACACTAAAGAGCCAAAGAAAGTGGTACACCTGCCTAAGATCGGGTAGGGCCCCTGCGAGCACGCAGAAGTGCCGCAACACTACGTGACATGGACTCGACCAATGTCTGAATCAGTGCTGAAGAGAGTTGACGCCATGAATCCTGCAGAGCAGTCCTTAAACCGGTAGAGTACGAGGAGGTGGAGATCTCTTCTGAATAGCACATTGCAAGGCATCCCAGATATGCTGAGTAATGTTCATGTCTGGGGAGTCAGGTGGCTTCCGGAAGTGTTTAACCTCAGAAGAGTGTTTCTGGAGCCATTCCGTAGCAATTCTGGACGAGTGGGGTGTCGCATTGTCCTCTTGGAATTGCCCAAGTCCGTCGAAATGGACAATCGACATGAATGGATTCAGGTTATCAGACAGGATGCTTACGTAGGTGTCACCTGTCATAGTCCTATGTATCAGGGGTCCCATATCACTACAACTGCACACGCCCCACACTATTACATAGACTCCACCAGCTTGAACAGCCCCCTGCTGACAAACAGGGACCATGGATTCATGAGATTGTCTCCATACATATACACGTCCATCCGCTCGATATAATTTGAAACGAGACTCGTCCGACCAGACAACATGTTTCCAGTCATCGACAGTCACATGTCGGTGTTAACGGCCCAGGCGCGGAGTACAGCTATGTGTGGTGCAGTCGTCAAGGGTACACAAGTGGGCCTTCGACTCCGAAAGCTCATATCGATGATGTTTCGTTGAATGGTTCGCATGCTGACATTTGTTGATGGCCCAGCATTGAAATCTGCAGCAATCTTGGGAAGGGTTGCACTTCCGTCACGTTGAACAATTCGCAGTCGGTCCTGTTCTTGCGGGATCTTTTTCCAGCCGCAGCTATGTCGGACAGTTGATGTTTTACCGGAATCCTTATGTTCAGGGTACACTCCTGAAATGGTCGTACGGGAAAATCTGCACTTCATCGCTACCTCGGAGAGGCTGTGTCCCATCGCTCGTGAGCCGTTTATAACACCACGTTCACACTCACTTAAATCTCCGCCGGCCGGGGTGGCCGAGTGGTTCTAGGCGCTTCAGTCTGGAACCGAGCGTCCACCACGGTCGCAGGTTCGAATCCTGTTTCGGGCATGGATGTGTGTGATGTCCTTAGGTTAGTTAGGTTCAAGTAGTTCTAAGTTCTAGGGGACTGATGACCTCAGCAGCTAACTCCCATAGTGCTCAGAGCCATTTGAGCCATTTGAACTTAAATCTCCATAACCTGCCATTGTAACAGCCGTAACGGATCTGACAACTGCGCCAGACACTTAACTTATGTAGGCGTTGCCGACCGCAGCACTGTATTCTGCCTGTTTACATATCTCCGTGTATGTGCGGGTTTAGACGTTTGTAAATATTTTACAGTTTGCCTATAAAGGAAAATGTATGCTCTTTTCTTATAGTCTTGATTTTACCAAATGTGCATTCGATTTAAAAAAATTTTCTGTCGAATTTTTCTTGGAAAATAGATATAACAGAAAGACTAAGTTTTTTTTGTAATATCTTTAGTTTCAGCTTTTTTGGGTTTAGTATGTATCTACATTTATTGTAAATAAACAAGTTTGTTTCCCTATACGTTTTTCATTACGTATACATGTGAAAATAACAACAAAAAGATCGACACAGTACACTTTTGTTTTCCTTTGGAGTCCCCAGGGCCCCGCAATGCATTTAGTGTTAAAATTTCCAGACACGTCGGTTAAAGGATTAATTATGACATTCATTGAAAAAGTAACATCTATCATCTACACTTAAATTTTTGGGTTACGTTTAAGTGAAAAACTTGTAACATTTATGGAATCTGACACATGAATTAATTAGAAACAATACAAATTTTTCCAAAGTTTTAAACTATTAAGTAACTGGCTAGATTACAATACTTTCAGAAGGTGAGCTCAAGTTACCGTCCTCCTTCCCCCTTGGTACTGCGAGGGTTATTCGGGAACCGATTTACGATGGAAAAAATTTGTTGCGATTGTGACCACCTGGCGGGAAATCTAGAGTTGTACATTGTTTGTACGGCGGTACGACATCTAGCAGCTAAGTTCCATAGTGCTCAGTCCCATAGTGTGGATGACATCGGAAGTTCACTGAGGCTTTTTGCAGATGATGCTGTGGTGTAACGAGAGGTTGTAACAATGAAAAATTGTACTGAAATGCAGGAGGATCTGCAGCGAATTGACGCATGGTGCAGGGAATGGCAATTGAATCTCAATGTAGACAAGTGTAATGTGCTGCGAATACGTAGAAAGATAGATCCATCATTTAGCTACAAAATAGCAGGTCAACAACTGGAAGCAGTTAATTCCATAAATTATCTGGGAGTACGCATTAGGAGTGATTTAAAATGGAATGATCATATAATCGTCGGTAAAGCAGATGCCAGACTGAGATTCACTGGAAGAATCCTAACGAAATGCAATCCGAAAACAAAGGAAGTAGGTTACAGTACGCTTGTTCGCCCACTGCTTGAATACTGCTCAGCGGTGTGGGATCCGTACCAGATAGGGTTGATAGAAGAGATAGAGAAAATCCAACGGAGAGCAGCGCGCTTCGTTACAGGATCATTTAGTAATCGCGAGAGCGTTACGGAGATGATAGATAAACTCCAGTGGAGGACTCTGCACGAGAGACGCTCAATAGCTCGGTACGGGCTTTTGTTAAAGTTTCGAGAACATATCTTCACCGAAGAGTCAAGCAGTATATTGCTCCCTCCTACGTATATCTCGCGAAGAGACCATGAGGACAAAATCAGAGAGATTAGAGCCCACACAGAAGCATATCGACAATCCTTCTTTCCACGAACAATACGAGACTGGAATAGAAGGGAGAACGGATAGAGGTACTCAGGGTACCCTCCGCCACATACCGGCAGGTGGCTTGCGGAGTATGGATGTAGATGTAGATGTAGATGTAAACACAATGGCTATCGAGCAGAGAGACCGAGCGCTTTTCGTGGTGGAAACTGTTCTATGTGAATGGCAGCAATTACAGTAGTGCACTGAGAGAATATCGCCGACTGAAAGGTCAGATAGGAGGGCCTACAGTATTAAATAATTTGAAGAAGATGATAATGATGATGATGATGATGATGATGATAGGTTTGTGGGACGCTCAACTGCGCTGTCATCAGCACCCGTACAAAGTCCCAATTTTTCCGCAGTCCAGTTTTTTCACAATCCAATCTAGCCACTGTCACGAATGATGAAGAGGATGAAATGATGACAACACAAACACCCAGTCCCCAGGCAGATAACCGGCCGGGATTCGTTCCCAGAACCCCGTGATTCAGAGGCAGCAACGCTAGCCACTAGAACATGTACTGCGGACAAGATGATAATGAAATTCAAAACCACGGGTAGTTTGACGTGGCACCTGCAAGAAGAATGCGTCGTGTCCCGGTGGAAGCTTTCGAGACCTCCGTGTACAGCGTGTGAATCCTGCTATGGAAGAGACCAAATGAATGGAAACCACTGTTTTCACACAAGATGCAACAACACCTCAAGTTTCTCGCACAGAGAAAGATCTGCTTAATGCCACCTTCCACGAACATGTTTTCCAGATGCATGGCCTGAAATATCAGCTGATGTGAAGCCATATGACTTTTAGCTCTGGGTATATCTAAAAGAACTCGTTTACCAGGGAGACGTTTGGCCACTACGCGATCAGAAGGTCAATATATAGCAACATGTTTCTGAGATTCCACCGGAACTGTTGCGAGCAACTATTCATCAAGTCGTTTTACGTATGCAGCATATGGTCGACATTTCCGGTGCCCATGTTGAACAAACTGCGTAAGCGGCAGTTAATAGTAAAATCAACATTATGTCTTTCCCACTGGTATGACCATTTCTGCCCACGTCACGTTTCTAACCCATTAAATATGGAAACATTTGTATTCCTCTTTCTTTCTTTCAAAGCGTAAGATTTGCACTTCGTAGCCAAAATTGGAACTAATTTTTTCCAACATAAATTGGTTCCGGAGTAACGCATAATCACATCTACAAAGTTTCGTTGCCATACAATTACAGCCCACACTGGACCTCCATGAGTACCTGTACTTTAATTATAATTACAAGACACTAAGAGTTCGTCACAGGTACTGTGACCGGCCGGCGCTGAGGGGGGTGGAGTTGCGCAAATTTGTCTGCTTAGTAAACGCTCGACGTGATGACTGGGTGTTGTGTGATGTCCCCAGGCTAGTTAGGTTTAAGTAGTTCTAAGTTCTAGGGGACTGATGACCATAGATGTAATGTCCCATAGTGCTCAGAGCCATTTGAACCACCTGAACGCTAGGGCAGAACTCGAGCTAAAATACGGGAAAGGGGAAGAGCTTCTTTGTAGTTTACGATGACAGCCCAGCAACAGAAGATTTTCAAAAAAATTCTGAGATAACAAGGCCACGTAAACACGTGTTGCCTCTCTTGCACCTTATCTTTCTTCCCTCTCTAGCCAGACTCTGAGACAACGAGGCGCCAGTCAGGTGGCAACGTAAACATATACTGTCTCTCTTGCACCATCTCTTTCTTCTCTGTTTAGCCTTAAGTGTTACTTTTCCATTCGCGTTAGCTAGGAGGTGACGTTTGAAAGTAGATTACTCTCGGTCCCACTGGCTGTCTAGCGAATATTAACGTGGAAGGAAACAGCCTGTCGTCTAGTTGGTGGAACAACTGTTGTTACGTCATTAGTTAGACAGAAAACATATCGGTTTTTCTTACACAGGGAGCGAGTAGTTGAGCTCAGGGAGGAACTGGTAAGATTCTTGGTAACTCTAGTTTTGGTATTGCATGTAGACGAAAACAGATAATTCGGACGCTGATCTTGATCGCTGAAGAAAGGCTCTAATGGTTCAAACGGCTCTGAACACTATGAGACTTAACATGAGAGGTCATCAGTCCCCTAGAACTTAGAACTACTTAAACCTAACTAACCTAAGGACATCACCCACATCCGTGCCCGAGGCATGATTCGAACCTGCGACCGTAGCGATCTCGTGGTTACAGACTGAAGCGCCTAGAACCGCTCGGCCACACCGGCCGGCGCTGAAGAAAGCATACTTGAAGCGCTGCTTTCATTTTCCTAAGGGTAAGCGGCCTGTAGCAGTGAAATGACAGTTCAGTGAGATAAATTCATTAGGAGGCAACAACGTCAAGACGCGCGTTTTATTCAGATTGACCTTAGTTAATTCACTAAATTCTTTATCCTGAGTTCGGAACCGTACTACAGCGTATTTTAGTGCGACCCTAGGCTTAATTGGAAAGGACTGCTCATGAAATGCTTTTGGAGCGGTGTTGCATTCCTTTTACTTGCATCCTGTAACCCTCTCTGGAACGTTAACATGCAGAGGGTCGAAGCAGATGTCATTTGGAACTTCCAGAACGTACAAAACCTTGTGACTCCACTAATTAGAGTTGGTGCATGTTGTTTCTTGCCCTTGTTTGTTCCCCACGTGTGAGATGATGCATTGTGTCAGTAATACCATAGGGATGCTGGATTAATAATTGTATTATTCCCCTGCTCATGTATCAACCACGAGTAATCAAATGGTTCAAATGGCTCTGAGCACTATGGGACTTAACTTCTGAGGTCATCAGTCGCCTAGAACTTAGAACTAATTAAACCTAACTAACCTAAGGACATAACACACATCCATGCACGAAGCAGAATTCGAACCTGCGACCGTAGCGGTCGCTCGGTTCCAGACTGTAGCGCCTAGAACCGCACTGCCACTCCGGCCAGCTTCAAGTGTAATCCTGTATAAATAAAATGTTCGACTTTCAGTTATATTAAATAATGTCATACCACTCAACTGTTCAACTTTCAGTTTTAATATACGCGGTAATGTAAACTATTGGTTTACCATCGGTAGACAGCATAGTCCCTTACCCTTGTTACTAATGATCCCAAAAACTTCCTAGGTTTATTTCTCTCCTTTAAGTATAGCTTCCCCACAAGTAGAATATTTGCAACAGAATTGCTTCATAAAAACCCCCGTAGCTTTTGCAAAGGATCTCAATTGCCTTTCTGGAGGTCCTCACGATCGTCCAAACATTAATTACGATGTAATTTCGTGGACTAATAAATGAACATTCAAACAACTTTTTAACACTGTCTCGAATATATTTTCACACTCATCCTTGACGTAACACATCCACAAGTTTAATAATACTTGCCGCGCGAACAGTTTTACACCCGTCTGGTCTCATTCACATCTCTACGCAGACACACAGCTATTAATTAATTAGTGCGCGCTGTATTGCTCATTAATAATCATCTGTGGCCTCGCAATCTTTTGTCGTAGTCACAGATGTTATCGCTATCTAGCGACCAGAGGGCTTGTCTTTTAACCACCACAGATGCATACGTGGAACTTTGGTGTTTAAACTTGCTCAAAACTTGATTTGGATGTTCAGTAGGAAAATTACAAGACTGGCTGACGTCAAGACTCAAACTAAAAGGAATTATTTTATATTTGTTCTAACATTACAGAAAAAAACGCACATACAAATTTCCATGGAGAAGAAATGGTGTCGCTTTTTCTCCGCAAATATTCTTAAAAACCAAGTTACGTTCTTTGACATTTGGTGAGCCACCATGCCCTTCCAGCGAATTCTTTAATGTAGAGCTACAACTACATACATACTCCGAAGCCACCTCATGGTGCGTGGCCGAGGGTACCCTGTACCATTACTACTGATTTCCTTTTCCGTTCTACTCGCAAACAGAGCGAGGGAAGAACGACTGTCTATATGCCCTCATTTGAGCCCTAATTTCTTGTATTTTATGTTCGTGGTCCACACCCGAAACGAATGTTGGCGGCAGTGGAATCATTCTGCAGTCAGGTGAAATTCCAGTTCTTTAAATTATCCCAGTAGTGTTCCTCGAAAAGAAAGTCGTCTTCCTTCCAGGGTTTCCCATTTGAGTTCCCGAAGCATCTCGTAGTACTCGCCTGATGTTCGAGCCTAGCGGTAACAAATCTAGAAGCCCGGCTCTGACCTACTTCGCTGTCTTTCTTTAATCCGACCTGATGAAAATCCCAAACACTCGTGCAGTACTCAAGAATAGGTCGTACCAGCGTCCTACGACTGGTTACCTTTTCATATGAACCAAACATTCCCAAAATTCTCCCAGTAAACCGAAATTGATCATTTGCCTTTCCTACTACAGTTCTTACATGCTCATTCCATTTACTATCGCTTTGCAACGCTACGCCTAGGTATGTAACTGAGTGACTGTGTCAAGTAGGACGTTGATAATGCGTCATCTGAAAACTACGGGTCTGTTTTTCCTACTGATGTGCATTAATTTCAGATTTCAAGTTAGGCACTTTCCCGTATAACAGAGCATCATCCGAAACCGATCGCAGATTGCTGCCCACCATTTCCGCCAGATCATTTATGTAGACAGAGACCAACAGCGGTCCTATCACTCTTCCCTAGGGCACTCCTGACGATACCCTAGTTTCTGATGAACACTCGCCGTCGAAGAGAACGCACTGGATTCTATTGCTTACGAAGTCTTCGAGCCACTTACAAATCTGGGAACCGTATGCTCGTACCTTAGTTAAGAGTCTGCAATGGTGCACCATATGAAACGCTTTTCGGAAATCTAGAAATATGTAACCTGCCAGTTGCCCTTCATCCATAATTCGCAGTATATCGTGTCAGAAAAGCTCAAGCAGAGTTTCGCACGGGGGATGCTTTCTAAAACAATGCTGAGTCATGAACATGAGATTGTCTACCTCAAGATAATTTATTAGATTCTAACTCAGAATATTTTCAAGCTTTCTGTTATTTAGCGGGTTCGTTCATTTACCCTTCTTATAAACAGCAGTCATCTGCACTTTTTTTCTATTCCCTTCGCGCTGAGAGAGGGATTCGCGATAAATGTAAGCTGAGTAAGGAGCCATTCGCGCTGAGAGAGGGATTCGCGATAAATGTACGCTGAGTAAGGAGCCAGTGCAGCAGAGAACTCGCTGTAAAATCGAAATGGGATTCCATCCGGACCTGGCTACTTATTTTTTTTTCATCTCTTTCGGTCGTTTCTCTACGCTAGGATCCTTATTTATATCGTCCGTGCGGGAGCCTCTTCGGTGGTCAAAAGGTTGTATGTTAGCGATTTCTTAAATACGAAAGTTAAAACTTCAACTGCCAAGCCAGACTGGTCAACGAGTGACTGGATGTTAGTCTTAAAACTGCCTAGCGATTTTACATAGGACCAGACTTTTCTCGGGTTCTCAGCAAGGTATTTTGACAAGGTGGAACAGTAACTGTTGCCGTATGTTTCGCGAATTGCTCTTTTTAGAGACGCACTAATCTCTAGTAACTTTTGCACGTAGTCTGCGCGTTCCCCTTTCGCCCGTGAGTGCAACGGCCTCTGCTTCCTCAGCGTTTTCCGAATTTCCTTCTTAAATCACCGTGAGTCTTTCCGTCCTTAATCCAGTTACTAGGCACATACTATTTCAGACCGAGGTTTACAATCTGTTTAAACTTTGCCTCTAAATCCTTTACGTCCAACATAATGGAACTAAGCGACGTCAATTTATTGTCTAAGTCAGATGTTACAGCTGATTATCTGCTCTTTTTAACAGGAACACTCTCCCAGCCTTTTTGACTGATTTATTGACTTTCGCAATCATAGTCGTTATGATGACATCATGATCACTAATCCCCGTCTCTATACTGACGCCGTCTCTAAGATCCGGCCCATTTTTAGCTGAAAGATCTAATTACTTTTGAATACCTTATGGGAGTGAACAGTGATCAAAGTGTTACAAATATTTACTATCAAAAACAGTCTTGATCACAATTTATTTATCAAGGTGACCGGTTTCGACCACTACTGTGGTCATCTTCAGACCACTGAGTAAGGGCCTCCTTCTGCTGGAGAATCACTACTCATTGGTCTGAAGATGACCACAGCAGTGGTTGAAACCGGTCACCATAATAAATAAATTGTGATAAAGACTGTTTTTGATAATAAATATTTGAGAGATCTAAGATATTTCCATTATGTGTGGGCTGTCAAGATGTCTGCTCAAGACAGTTTTCGGAAAATGTGTTTAGAAGTACTTCGCAAGACTGGCTGTCTGTGCCCTCTGCAATCGATCCATAGACGCCCTAGTCTATACTCCGTAGGTTAAAGTCGGCTCCAAGTAGTATTGCATGATCTATGTATTTGTACGATACTAACTGTAGAATTTCTTTCAATGGCTCTAGAACTGTCACAGTGGAATCGGTGGTCGGTAAAAACACCCAACAATTAACTTGGTTTCGCCTGGAGCTGTTATACACGATCTGAATAAGACAATATTTTTGTCAACTACAATGAAGACTCCCCCCCTCCTATGGCGTATAATCTGGCTTTCCGACACAACTTCTCCGGCTCACCAAATATCTCAGAGCTTCCTGCTTTGGGTTTCAGGCAGCTACAGGTCCGAAGAATAACTTTAGCACCGCGCGGGGTAGCCTCGCGGTCTAGGGTGCCTTGTCACGGTCCGTGTGGCTGCCCCCGTCGGAGGTTCTAGTCCTCCCTCGGGCTTCAGTGTGTTTGTTGTCCTTAGCGTAAGTTAAAGTTAGATTAAGTAGTGTGTAGGCTTAGGGACCGGTGGCCTCAGCAGTTTGGTCCCATAAGACCTTCCCACAAATTTCCAATAATTTTAGCGCGAGAACTTTCCTGGAGAGTAGTACATTCGGGACGTTTGTTACGAATACTTCGACAACTGATCGGTAAAATTTTGACAGTCGGACGCGGTCAGATTTCGCCATCTGCATGTCGGCAGACGTACCGAGTGCACGCTGGCTTCCCATCCAACCCGGAGTGCTATCTTGTCAAGGCGCTCCATAAGCTACCTTACGTTGGAGCACGTAGTAGGAAGCCCCCGATCGCGTGTGCCTGCTCGGATCCTGCTGAAGGAACGACCACCTGTTCACTCATAGGCTGAGTACACGAGTCCAGATGGCCAGCCTCCACAGCCGGCCCATGTAGCCGAGCGGTTCTAAGCGCTTCAGTCCGGAACCGCGCTGCCGCTACGGTCGCAGGTTCGAATCCGACCTCGGGCATGGATGTGTGTGATGTCCTTAGGTTAGTTCTAAGTCTATGGAACTGATAACTTCAGATGTTAAGTCCTGTAGTGCTTAGAGCCATTTGAACCAGCCTCCACATTGGCCTTCCACCTCGAGTGACACGAACTTGTTACCACCCGGCACTCTCCCGGCTGTGAGGCCGTATTTGCCGCTTCGGGCACACTAGGAGGTGCCTAGGGAGCAGAGCCTGTGGGCGAAACAAGCGACATCTGAGGCGTCCCATGTGACACGCTAGATTCTCCGACACAGCTAAACCCCTAAGCAGCAGCCTGCAAGTGACTGACCGTAGCCAGAAGGGCATTCAGCTGTTCGCCAACTGCGACCAGCTCCTACTGCGTCCGCACGCAGCATGCACACATCCTACCCATCCTAGCAAGAGTAACTGAAGAAGTGAACTGCACAACCAGACAGAAATCTAGACATAGAAGCTGCTACTTTCCTCACGCGTCACCAATGGACGCTGATGCCTGAATGAGCTGCGAAGCTGGCTGTTTAAAACTACTGAAAACTGGTCTACAGACTGCTTGAATTTACATGCACAGTTAAAAATGCAAGATGAAACCTCTTTTCAGTGCTCAGTATAACAATGAATGTCTTAGCCTTTTTGATACGTGAAACCTCCGTTGTTGTTGTTGTTGTTGTTGTGGTCTTCAGTCCTGAGACTGGTTTGATGCAGCTCTCCATGCTACTCTATCCTGTGCAAGCTTCTTCATCTCCCAGTACCTACTGCAGCCTACATTCTTCTGAATCTGCTTAGTGTATTCATCTCTTGGTCTCCCTCTTCGATTTTTACCCTCCACGCTGCCCTCCATTACTAAATTGGTGATCCCTCGATGTCTCAGAACATGTCCTACCAACCGATCTCTTCTTCTAGTCAAGTTGTGCCACAAGCTCCTCTTCTCCCCAATTCTATTCAATGCCTCCTCATTAGTTATGTGATCTACGCATCTAACCTTCAGCAATCTTCTGTAGCACCACATTTCGATAGCTTCTATTCTCTTCTTGTCCAAACTAGTTATCGTCCATGTTTCACTTCCATACATGGCTACACTCCATACAAATACTTTCAGAAACGACATCCTGACACTTAAATCTACACTCGATGTAAACAAATTTCTCTTCTTCAGAAACGCTTTCCTTGCCATTGCCAGTCTACATTTTATAACCTCTCTACTTCGACCATCATCAGTTATTTTCCTCCCCAAATAGCAAAACTGCTTTAGTACTTTAAGTGTCTCATTTCCTAACCTAATTCCCTCAGCATCACCCGATTTAATTCGATTACATTCCATTATCCTCGTTTGCATTTGTTGTTGTTCATCTTATACCCTCCTTTCAAGACACTGTCCATTCCGTTCAACTGCTCTTCCAAGTCCTTTGCTGTCTCTGACAGAATTACAATGTCATCGGCGAACCTCAAAGTTTTTATTTCTTCTCCATGGATTTTAATACCCACTCCGAACTTTTCTTTTGTTTCCTTTATTGCTTGCTCAATATACAGATTGAATAACATCGGGGATAGGCTACAACCCTGTCTCACTCCATTCCCAACCACTGCTTCCCTTTCATACCCCTCGACACTTATAACTGCCATCTGCTTTCTGTACAAATTGTAAATAGCCTTTCGCTCCCTGTATTTTACCCCTGCCACCTTCAGAATTTGAAAGAGAGTATTCCATCAACATTGTCAAAAGCTTTCTCTAAGTCTACAAATGCTAGAAGCGTAGGTTTGCCTTTCCTTAATCTAGCTTCTAAGATAAGTCGTGGGGTCAGTATAGGTTCGTTCTCTGCTACCTTCGAGTAAATGTACAAGAATGGGCAGTTCCAAAGAGAGCGCAGTTGGTGTTTCTGACAGTTGACTAAACTGATCAGCTCGCCGCTGACGTAGTTGCGTCCAGAGTGGTAAGAGTAACACCTCGTAGAAGTTGTTTGAAGAAATACCGTGTTTCCGAAGTTAAATAAGTAAGAATCACTTCTGAGCTTTCTTGATACAGTTCTGACATTCTGTTGCATAACTTATACACAGAATACACGAGCAACTGGTTGGTTGATTTGGGGGAGGGGAGCAAACAGCGAAATCATCGGTCCTGTAGGATTAGGGAAGGATGGGGAAGGATGTCGGCCGTTCCCTTTCAACAGAACGATCCCGGAATTTTCCTGAAGCGATTTAGGGAAATCATGGAAAACCTAAATCAGGATCGCCGGACGCGGGTTTGAACCGTCGTCCTCCCGAATGCGAGCCCAGTGTGCTGACCACGGCGCCACCTCGCTCGGTCTCTCTTTAGGGTACAACTGCAAATTTGTACTTCTTGATTGCGTTGTGGAGTCTGAACGATCGGTTTTGTTTCTGAATGACTTTAAATTAAGTACGAAAATCGAACAGGAATTTCATCTAAACTGAAGTGCTGCTCAGTGAGGGAGACAATGAATTGAAAATGGAACTAACATCAAAGGTTGACGCTGCTCTCCTACATCTACATCTACATACCTACTCCGCAATCCACCATACGGTGCGTGGCGGAGGGTACCTCGTACCACAACTAGCATCTTCTCTCCCCGTTCCACTCCCAAACAGAACGAGAGAAAAATGACTGCCTATATGCCTCTGTACGAGCCCTAATCTCTCTTGTCTGATCTTTGTGGTCTTTCCGCGAAATATAAGTTGGCGGCAGCAAAATTGTGCTGCAGTCAGCCTCAAATGCTGGTTCTCTAAATTTCCTCAGTAGCGATTCACGAAAAGAACGCCTCCTTTCCTTTAGAGACTCCCACCCGAGTTCCTGAAGCATTTCCGTAACACTCGCGTGATGATCGAACCTACCAGTAACAAATCTAGCAGCCCGCCTCTGAATTGCTTCTATTTCCTCCCTCAGTCGGCCTGATAGGGATCCCAAACGCTCGAGCAGTACTCAAGAATAGGTCATATTAGTGTTTTATAAGCGGTCTCCTTCACAGATGAACCACATCTTCCCAAAATTCTACCAATGAACGGAAGACGACTATCCGCCTTCCCCACAACTGCCATTACATGCTTGTCCCACTTCATATCGCTCTGCAATGTTACACCCAAATATTTAATCGACGTGACTGTGTCAGGCGCTACACTACCAATGGAGTATTCAAGCATTACGGGATTCTTTTTCCTATTCACCTGCATTAATTTACATTTACCTATATTTATAGTTAGCTGCCGTTCTTTACACCAATCACAAATCCTGTCCAAGTCATCTTGTATCCTCCTACAGTCACTCAACGACGACACCTTCCCGAACACAACAGCGTCATCACCAAACAGCCGCACATTGCTATCCACCCTATCCAAAAGGTCATTTATGTAGACAGAAAACAACAGCGGACCTACCACACTTCCCTGGGGCACTCCAGATGATACCCTCACCTCCGATGAACACTCACCATCGAGGACAACGTACTGGGTTCTATTACTTAAGAAGTCTTCAAGCCACTCACATATTTGGGAACCAATCCCATATGCTCGTACCTTAGTTAGGTGTCTGCAGTGGGGCACTGAGTCAAACGCTTTCCGGAAGTCAAGGAATATGGCATCCGTCTGATACCCTTCATCCATGGTTCGCAAGATATCATGTGAAAAAAGGGCGAGTTGCGTTTCGCAGGAGCGATGCTTTCTAAAGCCGTGCATGGACAGCAACTTCTCTGTCTCAAGGAAATTCATTATATTGGAACTGAGAATATGTTCTAGAATCCTGCAACAAACCGATGTTAAGGATATTGGTCTGTAATTTTGAGGATCCGTCCTTCTACCCTTCTTATATACAGGCGTCACCTGCGCTTTTTTCCAGTCCTCTTGGTAAGAAGGAGTCTGCCTTAGGAAACAGACCGAAAGCAGTGATTAGAGAACATACATGTTGACGTTTTCACAAGACAATCCATCGCATTAAGTGTGGGAGATCACCCTTTGAGGGTGATATTGCATTTATTTGTGACATTTACAAAATGCGCACTCTTTGAGCTCGTTTTGCGCACTCTTAATTGCAGATGAACGAAAGAGTATGCGTTCCCCATTTTTTGTGTTTTTGAAAAGTTCAATAAAAATTACCTCTCTGCTGCTGTAGTTTTCTGAAAATGTAGAGTTTGTAGTAATAAATATAAACCTAAAATGATTTTGTTTTCCTATTGACAATAGTGATATTTCTGGAACCGCGCGCCGCGGAATTTGAATCCGCGCCAGACGTTATGAACGTCGAAGACCCCTAGAGGTCTCTGCACCATCACGCCGTTAGCTGTGGCGGCGCGCGCCTCCTGGCCCGCTTTTAGTGTGAGTGCGCCACAGTGGTACTCGTGGTTCCAGCGGCCAATAGCGGCGCTCCCGATAGCGTACTTAAGCGCCTGCCACTCGCCCAGCCAGTCTCCTCCTTTCCTCCATCCTTTTCTTGGGTCCCCTCTCCCCCCCCCCTTCAATCCTCTTTTTTCCCCACCTACCCTCTCTCTGCCCCCCTTCTCTCCCCTGAGTCCTTTTGCATTTCCCTCTTCTGCCTTTTCCCATTCCCTCTCGCGTCTGCCCTGCCCCCCCCCCCCCGCCCTTATGAGTCCTCACCCTCCTTTGTTTCCCCCCCCCCTTTCGTTTTTCCTCTCCTCCCTCCTTGTTTTCCCCCTCATCTGTCCAGGTCCACCCCCTCCCCCAATCTGCCCTAGGCTATGGTGTGTCCTCTTTGTGCCGATATTTTAGTGCAGGGTTTACAGTGAGTGTTCAGTGTTGTGTGTCTTTTCCGAAGTGTTGCGAATGGCCATCATACTGTCGCTGGGTGTGATTTTATATCTCTTGTGAACAGAAACCAGACTGTCTTTTTTTTTAATTGTCTGTCTACTATGTTACCTGTCTGCATCCTGTGTATTTTATTCACTTTGCCAACCCTTTGCTTTGTGTTCTAAGTTTCCACAATTTTCCTCAGTTTTACAATTTTAAGTCCCCATTTTATCGCCTGCTTTTATTGTTTCTTATCTTCTCCTTAAGTTTTAAAAAGTCTGTAGGCTGCAGAGCAGCGTAATAAGCTGCTGCCAGTCCGCCCCCCCCCCCTTACGGGGGGAATTGAAATACAATAAAGGAAAAAAAAAAAACTCAGCCAGTCAGTCCTCGCGTACGTATATGGACACATCGCCTCGCATTAGACAGCTTACTTATTTGTTGTGTGTACGAGTGGACGTGTTTGTTAGGTTTCCTCGTGCGCAAAGCTAACGAAAGACTGCGTTTTGTTGTCAGGACACTTAGAAAATGTAACAGACCTATTAAGGAGACTGCCTATACTACACTTGTCCATTCTCTTTTAGAATACTGCTGCGCGATGTGGGATCCTTACCACGTAGGGCTGACGGAGAATATCGAAAAAGTTCAAAGAAGGGCAGCACGTTTTGTACTATAGCGAAATATGAGAGAGAGTGTCACAGAAACGATACAGAATTTGGGCTGACATCATCAAAAGAAAAGCGTTTTTCGTTGCGACGGTATCTTCTCATGAAATTCCAGTCACCAATTTTCTCCTCCGAATGCGAAAATATTTTGTTAACATCTACCTACATAGGGAGAAACGATCACCACGATAAAATAAGGGAAATCAGAGCTCATACGAAAAGATATAGGTGTTCATTCTTTCCAGGAACTTAGATGTGATTTGCATAGTATCGATGTAGATGTAGATAACGCAGATCTTTTCTGTTATTCCTTAACTGCGCACTCTTAGGTAAGGTTCTCCCGCATTTCCTCTTCAGAATAGTCGATAGCATGGATGACGGAATCCCGAATGTTTTTCTTTACATCTTATTTGCTTTTCACATCATGTTCCACAGCCTCAGTATGTGGCTTTTACTATACGAAAGTTGAACATTTCGAGTACTTCGAAGTCATTTTTATAACTGATTTATTCACTGAAATAAATTGTGCAATGTGCCTAACTGTTTTGGGAACATTTTAGGTTTTGTGTACAAAATTTTTTTCTGAATTTTTCGTCATTTTTATCAGCTGTGAGACCATCGCAGGTTCTCTCACAGGGTACTTACCAGGTAATATCGTGGCCTAATAGAGGCTGTTATCATTGGCAGTCTGCCGACAAAACCAGCCACACGCGCCACCACGGCGGGCCATTCAGGAGGCCTGGGAGAGGTGTCACGTGTTGGTTGCTGGACGCTTCTTGGAGTGGAGAGCACAGGCTGGGATCTCTTGTGTCAGAGCATTGCTGCAGGGCGAATGGGTTAGGTCATATGTTACCGTCTCTGTTCATCGTGATAGGCCACCAGATACTTAAGCAGTGCTCTCCCTCTTCTTATTCCTGCACCCACTACGGTCACCCAGGCTGGTGGCGGTTTCACAGTACGCCTGGGCGTGCCCCCATGTACTCTTACGTGTCAGAGTATAAGAAAATTCGGTTTACTAACTCTTCTACTTCAAACTCCATTCAGACGCCCACATCATTGTCCAGCCTGACCAGCTACCATCTCCATTCCTGTAGAAAGTAATGCACTGTTGAGAAAACTGACGAGCGTTACGAAGAGTAGAATGGAGAGACTATCTGAACAGCTGGCGAAGCAGTTCGAATAACCGAGCGTTAGGTAGCCTGTAATTTCGAATTTTCGGGGAGATCTGTCGTGACATTCGCTTCACATTGAGTGTACCAAAACACCTAGAGTTCTTCGATTAATGGAGATTTTTCAAGTGACTTGAAAATAAAGAGCCCTATATAAGCATCGTTTTATCGGCCGTTCGATCGACCAACAAATTTCGTGTCGGCCTACACACGTCCCGACTGACCGCACTCAACGACCCGTTGTTGGGATTTGTTTACCTTACGTTCACTGAGGTTATGATCTACGACAACCCGTTTGGCTTTACACAGAAACAAAAATTCGGTTTTGCCTTGGCTGTTTTAGGGGTAACAAAGCCAAAAGGACAGAGAATGTTGTGGCCAAAGAAGAAATCCATCCAGGCTCTTTTTCTTATGAAGCTGGGAGCATATAATTTTCGTAATTATTGAAGAATGGATTAAACACGATTGCGGAGCTGCTGACCATCATCAAACCATTCTTAACGAAAAAGAATACAATCATGAGAGAGGCTGTAAGCTGCGAGCAGGGCCTTTGAGCAACATTTCCGTTTCTAGCCACTGTCAGAATTCTATCTGATTTTCAATAAGTATTGGAAATAAGATCGAAAAACCGAAATAGACAAAGTCGTCAGTTTCTCGATGTGCTATAAGGGAACGCTATTGATTGATTGAAACACGCATCAGGTGCTTCAGTTTTTTGCATGTCTATTGGTATGCTGCTCGCATATCGTATCCCGCAAACATCTGCAGTCTTTGAATTTCTTCGGACACTCTGGCATTAAAGTTCCGTTCACCTCGCACTCTGTCATGGTTATCAGAGCAGCGTTTAATCCCGAGCGAAGTGACGAAAGACGAATTTTTGGAGTGCGGTTGGCACGACAGCGTTTCACGCGGCACAATTGTCTGGCGAATGAGACAGGAACTCATACTCAGGGTAGCAAAGCGAAAGCTGAAATACTTAAATCTGTTTTCAAATGTTCCTTTACATAAGAAAACCCAGAGGGTGGCAAAACAAAAGCTTGAATGTTTAAATTTGTTTTCAAATGTTTCTTTCCAAAGGTAAACCCAGGAGAACTGCACCAATTTAATCCCCGTATAACTGAAAACATGATTGAATTGAGTATTAGAGAAAGCGGTTTTCAGAAACAGTTGAAATTGTTAAAAGTCAACAGAGCTCCTGGGCCGGATGGAATCCCTCAAAGATTCTATACAGAATTTTGAGCTTCTCATTCTGTGGATGCAGTATTTCTTGATTTCTGAAAATAATTTGACTCAGTACCATACCGGCCGCACGGGGGAGCCGCGCGGTCTCAGCCGCTTTGTCACGGTCCGTGCGGCTGCCCCCGTCGGAGGATCGAGTCCTCCATCGGGCATGGGTGTATGTGTTGTCCATAGTATAAGTTAGTTTAAGTTAGATTAAGTCGTGTGTAGGCTTAGGCACCGATGACCTCAGCAGTTTGGTCCCATAAGACCTAACCACAAATTTGCAATTTTAGTACCGCATCTACGCTTATTGTCAAAAGTACAATCATATCGCGTATGAAGAGAAATTTGTGACTGGACTGTAGACTTTTTAGAGGGGAGAACGCAGGATGTTATCCTGGATGGAGGGTCATCATCAGATTTGGAAGTAACTTTAGGTGTTTCCCAGGGAAGTGTGTTGGGATCCTTGCTGTTTATGCCGTATGTTCAAAAATGGTTCATATGGCTCTGAGCACTATGGGACTTAACATCTGAGGTCATCAGCCCCCTAGAACTTAGAACTACTTAAACCTAACTAACCTAAGGACATCACACACATCCATGCCCGAGGCAGGATTCGAACCTGCGACTGTAGCGGTCGCTCGATTCCAGACTGAAGCGACTAGAACCGCTCGGCCACTCCGGCCTATGCCGTATGTTAATGACCTTGCAGATAATATTAATAGTGACCTCAGACTTTTTGGACGTGATGCAGTTATCTATAATGAAGTACTGCCTGAAATAAGCTGCATAAATTTCAGTTAGAGCTTGATAAGATTTCAACGTGGTGCAAAGATTGGCAACTTACTTTAAATGTTCAGTAATGTAAAACTCTGCACTTCACAAAACGAAAACAACGTAGTAAAAATGGTTCAAATGGCTCTGAGAACTATGGGACTCAACTGCTGTGGTCATCAGTCCCCTAGAACTTAGAACTACTTAAACCTAACTAACCTAAGGACATCACACACATCCATGCCCGAGGCAGGATTCGAACCTGCGACCGTAGCAGTCGCACAGTTCCGGACTGCGCGCCTAGAACCGCGAGACCACCGCGGCCGGCAACAACGTAGTATCCCATGACTATAATATCAATGAGTGACAGCGGGAGCCGACCAAGTCATACAAAAACCGTGTTGTAACACTTTATAGGGATATGAAATGGAATTATCGCATAGGCTCAATCGTGGGTAAAGCAGGTGGTAGACTCACACCAAGTAGGACTAAGGGGGATATTGAACGTATACAGGGAAGGGCAGCACGAGGGGTCACAGGTTTATTTGACCCATTGTTTTGTGGCGTAGCTAAGGGGCGTGGCTAAGGGAAGTTTTGGGAAGGGGGTGGCGATGGGAGCGACCCGCCCCGGGTTCCACCCGTATGGGCGTGATACCTGTATGCTAGTAATTTTTTTTTCGTGTAGTAACTAATCACCGTTGTGTCTCTCTTTTCATTAAAATGCTGTTCGTGGCCTCGAAACTAAGTAGAATACTGACACAAGCATATAGCCTGTGTATCTATAATGAGTTGAACCCAGTGAAGCTTGCGGAGGGAGGGGAAAGAGGGGACAGAGCCTCGTACAGTAGAACTCAATTTTCGTGGTCAGTCTATAAAGGAAACTACTTACAAATCATTCGTGTGATCGATTCTAGAATATTGTTCATGTGTGTGGGACTCACACCAAGTAGGACTAAGGGGGATATTGAACGTATACAGGGAAGGGCAGCACGAGGGGTCACAGGTTTATTTGACCCATTGTTTTGTGGCGTAGCTAAGGGGCGTGGCTAAGGGAAGTTTTGGGAAGGGGGTGGCGATGGGAGCGACCCGCCCCGGGTTCCACCCGTATGGGCGTGATACCTGTATGCTAGTAATTTTTTTTTCGTGTAGTAACTAATCACCGTTGTGTCTCTCTTTTCATTAAAATGCTGTTCGTGGCCTCGAAACTAAGTAGAATACTGACACAAGCATATAGCCTGTGTATCTATAATGAGTTGAACCCAGTGAAGCTTGCGGAGGGAGGGGAAAGAGGGGACAGAGCCTCGTACAGTAGAACTCAATTTTCGTGGTGATTATCCGATACGGCAGAAATATCTCACCGTAGCAGAACAAATGTATAAGCGCAATTTACAGACTCTCGCGTATAAACGTGGTACAGCATGACAGCCACAACACTCACAGTTCAAGTGTAATACACGGTATCACAGTTACTGAAACCCAGTGGCAGAACGTGATGTTGTTGCAGTGTTGCACAACTTTCAATAATTTTACACTTCGTATGTTCCCTTTTCTTAAACATTTTTTTTGTTTATAAAGCCTAATATGCACCACGAAATATATTACCTTCGATCGCCCAACGTTCTATAGCCTCATAACGGACTTACAAACGCAGCTGAGCTCGAAGCTAACTCAACTGGAACAGGAAAGAGAGGCAATGACAGTGGCACGTGAAGTGCCCTCCGCCACACACCGTTCGGTGGCTTGCGGAGTATAAATGCAGATGTAGATGTAGAAGGTGCGTATTTGTTGTTAGAGTAAAAATTCAGAGGAAATGTGTTCTGATCAGTATAATTACATTTCATACTTTTCTCGCTCGTGATTAAAGAACGTCGGGATCCCAGGTGCCGAGATGGAATTTTTACCCTTGTAAGCTTCTCAACATTGTAACCTTGAAAATTCGGCGCAACACCAATCTTCAGATACCAGCGGCCGCTACTGTTGGAATGCTAGGATTGGCAACTGTGATAGAAGGCAAGAAGTACAGCGACTTCTAAGGACTTCAGCTTCAACATCGGAGCTCGCTATGGATTGGACAGACTGTTTTTGACACGCATTCTGTTGTTTTTATTTCCATAACTCTGCTGCTCGATTGAGGTTTCCCCAAAATCGTCGTTGCTTGTCGGCTGTTTCATTTCTCGTTTCCTACGTGGTGTGAGCTCTGATTGACGTGAAGTCAACAGTTGTTATTTCGATAGTGTGTTATAAAATGGTTCAAATGGTTCTGAGCACTATGGGACTTAACTTCTGAAGCCATTAGTCCCCTAGAACGTAGAACTACGTAAACCTAACTAACCTAAGGACATCACACACATCCATGCCCCAGGCAGGATTCGAACCTGCGACCGTAGCGGTCGCGCGGTTCCAGACTGTAGCGTATAGATCCGCTCGGCCACTCCGGCCGGCTATAGTGTGTTATAAAAGAACTGACAAGATATCTGTAAAAAACTAAAACCAATCTAAGTGGAAGGACAGTTTAACAATTTGTAACAAATGTTCAAATGTGTGTGAATTCCTAAGGGACCAAGCTGCTGAGGTCATCGGTCCCTAGATTTACACATTACTTTAAGTTATGCTAAGAACAACACACACACACACACACACACACACACACACACATACACATGCCCGAGGGAGGACTCGAGCCTCCGGCGGGAGGGGCCGCGCAATCCGTGACATGCCGCCTCTAACCACGCGGTCACTTCGCGCGGCTAATTTGTAACAAAATTATCAGTGTTGTACACATGGTTACCGTCGCTTAAGGAGCTGTGATATAATTTAGGCTGAAAAATATAGCCACCAGTTGCGTTTGGAAAGAAATATATTTTTGCTAATTTCTGTTAGCATAAGCCACTTTTTTTTCAAAAGTTGCATCAGAAATATTTCTGACCTGTCTGTGTGTGGGCAATATATCACATACATAACTCATAACAGAAGCGGTAATAATCACTTATCAATTAATCATAGTGTGGTCAGCACGTTCATGCTGACAATACCACTTCTGTTAACGTTTATGCTAACCGAAACTGGTTGTAACATCACCGTATTATTTCTAGTACGTAATGTTACGCTTTGCAAACACATGTAGCAAGGAATATTGCATTTCATTCTGTGGAAATAATCTGTTACGGGGAACCGCCTTTCTGCTGAACTACATACAGTAGAGCGTCGATTATTAAAAATAATTAGGGGAAAAGGGTGTTCGGAAAACTAGTTTACGCGGACAGTCGAACCGCATATTGTAGAACCTCGTTTATGCGTTTTTAAAGCGGGATGATAAAATAAATGTACAGGTCAGATCAAAGTTACAATGAAACTTCGTAAGATACCAATATTAAATTTAAATACATGCAAACAGAAGATACGTACACTGCACAACTGTGGACAGGTAGTTTCCAGGAGATGCCACCGTCTAGCAGTTAAGAAGCTTTAATGACGCAATAGGCGAATACTTTCTCGAAGCTAAAAAATATTAAATGTTATCTGTTTGTCGCTGTCTTTCAGCATGTTTTTTGACAAAGTAACATATGAGTATATATGAGGTCGGCTATACTAAGTGAGAACATTTTTTTAGTACGTGTACCAAAGACCTAACAAAATAGATATGCCTCGAGCACTTCATATATTAAAAGGCAGTGGATTTCTGCAGAGAAACGCAAAACAGGCTGAAACTGAAGTACGTCAGAGTATCTCTGGCGCCATCTTGAAATATGTTTACAAAAACTGATGATAGCCAAAGTTCATAAAAAAGCTGATTCTCACGTTGATGCAAGAAGTGATTCGGATAACGTTAGCTTATTTACAGAAGGCAACAGCGACAATACAAATATGATGATAGCCCACGATGATAACTTGTGAAGAAGACGAATCAGAAAAAAATACTGAAAATAACTGTGATAATATTGATAATGTTATTACTATCCAAAGACTGTAATAATGTAAATGAATCACTTCAGGACTTGAGAGCCGTCTCTCATTGGAGCATACGTGTTCCTGATAATGTTCGCATTGCATTCATAAAAACTGAAGTGAACATTTTCAAAAAGAGAAGCCCCATTTGGCACAGATCAAGAATGAAAGGTAATGTGCTGTATCTTCTGCTGTCGTTTGTTTGCTATCTCCAGTAGTACTAATGCAAGATGTACGTTTGTGGCTGCATTTCAGAAGTGGTGGAAACTGAATCCTACAGTGGCCGACCACAAAACTATAAATGAAAACCTGGAATATCTTGAAAAGTGGAAAGGTTTGGAAATGAGACTAAAACTGCATGAAACAATGGATGACATGGCCTTGCAGTTAATGGACACAGAAAAACTGAAGTGGAAGCATCTTTTTTATCAAGGGTATTGGATGAAACTTTGTTTCTGGCTAAACAAAACGTAGAATTCCGTGGAAATAATGAAGGACAAGGCTCTACGGGTAAAGGCAATTTCTTAGAAGCAGTGAAACTACTTTCAAAGTATGGCGTAGTGTTGAAAAATCAATAGCTTGGACTTGGAACATGCTAAATCTCTAAAAGTGTCATATTTGTCGCCAGGAGTGCAGGATGAATTTATAAATGTTTTAGCGAACCACGTCAACGAAACCAATTCGTCTAAAAGTTATGGTATTATGTTTAATAACACAGCTGACATTTCACATATTGATCAGCTGTCTGAAGTGATTCGTTTCATGAAACCTGATAACAGAAAAGTGGAGGTAAAAGAAGTATTCCTCGGAAATTTCCTCTAAAAGGAAAAAAAAAGCCGCTGATCTAAGTGTTCCGTTAATAATAGAAAAGTGGAAGTAAAAGAATTATTCCTTGGATATTTTCTCTAAAAGGAAAAAAATCCGCTGATCTAAGTGATTACAACGTTAACAGGCTTGAAAATGACGGTTTAGACGTTATAATATGTCGTTCTCAAGGTTATGACAATACAGCTGTTAAATTTTTATGGCCAACATTCATTTGAACAAAATGTATTTGTGTAACATTTTTCGACACAGTAGATACCAGTTTTACGGTTTTTTCTTCCACTAGCCGCTGGGATGTTTTTGTTAAACACAGTAAAGCATCTGTTGAAAGACGTGGAAGAACGGTTTGCAGTGCTCATTATGCCGCAGTAAAAGCACTGGCAGAAAATTTTGATACGGCTGACGTTGCAATTGACTAATTATGTGCTTAGCAAGAAAATTTGGATACTAGAGAATCTGTACAAAGTATTATGTCCATAGTATGTAATTTCACAGCCGGACGGTGTGGCCAAGCGGTTCTAGGCGCTTCAATCTAGAACCGCGCGACCGCTACGGTCGCAGGTTCGAATCCTGCCTCGGGCATGGATGTGTGTGATGTCCTTAGATCAGTTAGGTTTAGGTAGTTCTAAGTTCTAGTGCTCAGAGCCACTTTTTTGTAATTTCACATTGCTTTGCTGTTTATTTTCGGAATGATTTTCTGAGAAAAGTAAATTGTACTCAGGTTCATTACAACGTAAAGGCTTGAGTGTTGATCAGTTACTAATTAAAACAGGGCCACTTTGTCCTAATACTGAACAAAAACGATTTCAAATTGTAGAAGAGGCAATAGGTCTTGCTATGAAAACATCGGAGGAATACGACATTTGCAAAGAGTAATTCGTATAAAAAACGAATACATCAGATAAATTCGCAACTGCGATTAATGACTGACATCAGCTGTAGAATGGAATGACAACAATGAAAATTTGTGCCGGACCGGAACTCGAACCCGGATTATCCGCTTATCGCGAGCGGTCGGATTACCATTTTTTTCCCGGTATTGTTCATAGTGGACGTCAGATGACATTTGTTGAAGTTCGTCGTTGACCGCTTCACTCACTTTTTTTATTGCAAAGGTTAGCCAGCGCTCTGACCGAACACGCTGAGCTACCGCGCCGGCGCCGTTTGGCTATCCGTGCACGACTCAAGGCCAGACCAAAACGACGAAATATGAAAGTTTTAAGTTTGCTTTCCGCAGCGTTGCGGCGAGGACGTCCTGTTTACGTCCCGCCCGCGCAGTTGCGAGTGTCCTAGTTGTTTACTACTTCGTCGCCGCTAGTGTAGAGTCCATCACTACCTACGTAATATGGCAGATCCGTACAGACAAACCACCATCAAGATCAGTTTTCAATCCGATCATACACGGCTGTGAGCTTTTGAAGTGGAAAGTTTTCTGTGTGATGATGTTAAAATTGATCCGCAGGACATAATTGGTATCCCTCTCTATCACGAGCAGTGTTGTCTACGTAAAGTTAGTAAGTGACCAGGTGTGCAACGGAACTGTGTGCGCACATGCGAACGATCTTAGATTAAAACATTCCGATGGCCATACTGGGGCAATCTCTATCAATCACGCAGGGATTGGCCTCCGTACGATACGAGTCTTCGAACTCCCGTTCGAAGCACCACCGGACGTAGTCACCGCGGCTTTCCAGCCTTACGACAAAGTGGTCAGCCACATGGCCGAGAAATGGACCACCTTTACAACGTACCCGCTTCTTAACGTGGTATGACAGATCAAAATTGAACGGAAAAACATGTTTAATCCTACTTTGTCATCGGCGAATGTAAGGCGTTATTATGTACGAAGGACAGCCATGAATTCCTCCGGTTGTGGCCAAGAATGACACTTCAGGTCGAATTATCTCCGACGATGGCTTGCTCAAATGCCGTCAGGTGAATCTATGACTCCTTCTACAGTGACGACCCTCCCCCTCAAATATGCTGGGGTTGCACAGGCGGCCACCCTTTCCGATGCCGACCACATTCGTCCGATAGCCTCCCTCGATAGCGAGGCCACGATGGATTCTGCACTACCGGACCAGCCACTACAACGGCGCCCCTCTTGAGGACAATCACCGGCCGACCTTGCAAGAAAGCACGGACTACAGGATGGAATTGACCCACGGGTTGTGCCGACACCGGCTTTTCTTTCAGTCACCGGAGCAGCTGAAGAGATCCAGCCACATTCCGATACTGAAACACACGTCCGTAAACAGCGTTCCTCGCCGAAACACAAGCGGCGGCGGCGTGCTCCATCGGATGAGTCCTTGCAGCGAACGTCTGAGATGGACTGTGGACGGTCCGACGCCGGTGCCGGCTGTACAGAGGCCGCAGTAACATCCCATCCAACAGATCGCCATGGTGACGGCTTCAGTCCCTATGACCCCACATAAAAGCAGGATTACATGCAGACCGCCGCTGCCAATTACTAGCCAGTAACGCCGGAGGAGTCTGCGCCGAGTGACGCTGCATCCAACAACAACCACAAAGAACCGATGGTATTTCATGGCCACTGGCGGACGACGGTGAGGAAAACTCCTTGCCCATCGTGTCGGACTACACGCGGGGGAATTCACCCCACCAGTGTTGATCTTTTTCCACGATCAGTCACAGCGATGAGACTGCCTGACGTCACGTGCACATACCCCTTACAAAGGTGTTGATGGCCAACACGGGTGCTATAGATAGACCTCAAACTTATCGTGTTGCAACTATAAAAATCAACACCATACTGACGCGCACTAAGTTATCCTTGCTTCAGAATATGTTGGAATCTGCTTCTATCGATATAGCCCTTCTCCAGGAGGTGTACGTCGACATCTTCCCAGGCATGTACGATTATGGCGCATGCGTCTCTCCAGCTTCCCCCACAGGCAGCGGCGTCGCTGTACTTTTTCGGGAAGGGATAGTGGCGGACGATATCCTCTTTCTTCCAGGGGCAAGAGGAATGGCACTCACAGTACTGGGTGTCCGCCTTATCAATATATACGCACTTTCCTGGACGGACAGACGTCTTGAACGTTCACGATTCTTTGTGGAAGACGTCCCTCGCCCTTCCAAGGCTTCCATGACCGTCCGGTGTTTGGAGGTGACTAAAATTGCGTACTGGTGCCCAGAGGCCAACTCCCACGACATAATCCGTGCCCAGAACTCCAGACGCTAATCCGAGACCTGCAGTTGGTGGACACTTGGGAACAACTTCACGGCTACCGACCGAGATTCACACACTTCAGGAGTCACTCTTCCAGCCGCATCGACCGGATTTATGTCTCACGCTCTCTTGCCGCTGGAACAAAGGATGTGGAACTGTGGCCTGCAGCTTTCTCGGACCACTCAGCTTACATCTGTGCTACCAACCAACGGCGACAACAAGTGGGGAGAAGCCGCAGCCCGTGCAAATTAAGCATCGCTCACCTGTCGTACCTGGATTGCTGCCAAGCCGTTGAGGATACCTGGCATTCGTGTGAAATTCGCCTCCGTGCATATCCCACAACGATCCGCTGGTGGTTGAACTGCGTCAAACCGGCACTGAGGCGAAAGTTGATAACTTACGGTCGCGACTATGCTGCTTGGCGCAGACATACACTCGACTTTTACTTCAGGGTACTGCGAGACTGCGATGCCTTGGCACCGTCTCCGGAACGACAAACGGCGGTCCACCGTGCTAAGGCTCAGATCATCGCTAACATGCGACGGCACCTAGAGGAGGTGGTCATCCGCTCGAGGACACAGGATAGGATAGCGAGCGAACACCCGTCTATGTTCCACGATCTTCGTGAACGTAAACGACGCCAAAGAGCGCTGATACGCTTCATCGCCACGGAGGACGATCGTCACCTCACCACGCAACAAGACATAAGCACAGCGTTCTACGATGATTACTCCCAGCTCTATTCAGCTCAGACTGCACTGGAGGACGTCTTTCAGACGATTTACGGCACTCTCACCCAGGCAATGGAAGCGGCCTTGATGGAAGATATTACGGAAGAAGAGTCCTTCGTGAGTTCAGGAATGCATTTCAAGATGCACATATGAGACTCCCACAGTTCCCCCAAATCAGGGAGGGCTTGGCCTTTATCACGTTTATAACAGAGCGGTTGCCCTATTTCTGAGCACGTTAGTCAAACTATGGCACTGGCGTCAGGGCAGTCTGACGAGTTCGTTATTAGAAGAACTAGCGCCGCCCTCCCTCTCGCCACCTGTGCCGACACACCACGTCCCCTCCTCGCTCTTCTACATCGGTGTCTTTTACCTCGAACTCAGTTACGTTCGACTTGCCTTACCAGCGACTCGACTGGCGACGGCACGGACGGTTTATCTTGTCCTGCAGCGTGGACGACCCGAGAACATCGTGGAGAGGATGCGACCGAACGTCAACTGGCGAGTGGTGTGAAGGACAATTCACCACGTAACATTGAACACTGCCATAATGGCGATGGACTCACCCATGTTCACGAGCTGTGGCTTTCAAGGCAACGATGAACACCGTCTTAGCTTGGCGAGACTGTCAGTATGGAACTTAGTGAAGCAAATGTGTACTTCCTTCGAGTGACGCCGAATCATATCGAACCCAAGACTGTATTATTCCCGGATGAGGTGTATTACCCAAGCACGAAAACTAAAGCCGTGACGTGGCTTCGTGCACATTCAGTGCATTATTTGTTTCAAGACGGCGCTAAGAACACTTTAGACTTTTAGAACTATTTGCAGGAACGACATTGCAAGATCCTCCGTAACACAAAGTATCGACAATATTTTTCCAATTATTTGTGGAGTGCGTTCGACGACCCTCCACGCAGCTGGATCATCACGGGTAAGAGAAGCTAAAATTGCAAGACGATGACAGAACCATAGACGGTACAACGTGGGATCTACCTTGGTCATAGGAAGAAGTCATACATGGACGATAAAGCAGATAGAGAGTTTCGTCGGGACCCCTCGCACTGTGTAGCAGTATTTACCCGTTTCCTCTTTTTGTCCCCAGTGCGAAAGGTTCCTCGCAGTGTTTGTTTCCTATCCGGTTCAAGATGTGGTTCCGGTTAATGGTGATACGGTTTTATTTAATGGCTTCCTTAGCCTCACACTTTGGTCTCTTTCTTTTTGCCCTATGCTGGATCTATAAGTATGTTTTCAGTTATATGCGTCTCAGTTCGACTCAACGAGTGTACTTATTAGTTTTAGTTACTTATTGCTTAAAAAACAAATTATTTAATTAAACAAAAGGTAGTAAAAAAAGAAAAACATTGAAAACACTAAAACCATTGCATCCCTTGTACCACAACCCCGGGGATGGGAGGGGGAAGACATTGAGGCCAGGCCCCGGATTTTGACCCCTGACCCCTTGCCTCCGCCACCTCACGACCTAGTAAATTAAACAAAAGAAAATGGTAAGGTGACCGCTCGCTATAAGCGGGAAATCCGGGTTCCAGTTCCGGCCCGGCACAAATTTTCACTGTCGTCATTCCATTCTACATCTGATGGTAGACATTATTAGCAATTGCGAATTCATCTGGTGTGTTTAGTAACAGCTGTGGTCGCCGCAGTGCATCGTCATCAGAATAACACCGACACTGCAATATTGAAAAAACGAATGGTTGGTCAATTGGCCACAGATACAGGACTCACACTGAGAGCAGAGCACCAAAAGGATTTTTGGAATGTCTTGACCGATTCAGTATTGAACTCCGAACCAGATCAAAGGCCAGTCAATATGTCGCTCTTTGTTCGAGGCTATGCAGCCAAATACTTTGTTTTTGGCAAATAATGAGGATTTGAAACTGGGTGTTTCCCAATTCACTGGTTTTTTATAATGAACTATCAGGAACAGAACACCTCTGTGAGATCCCAAGGCTCAGAATAATGAAGTCACACAAAGAGAAATCCTTTGTGAAGACGTTTAAAACGAACAAATGTTACAGGTCCTCTTTGGGCATGTCTTGACTGTATGAAATTTATCGTGGAATCGTGGAATGGGATTTTAAAAACACTCTTCCAAACTTTGTAGTCGCTCTAAAGTTATTTATTACGTTTTGCGTATCAGCTGCTTCATGTGAGAGGAACTTTAGTAGATTAAAATGAATTAAAAATTACTTACTATCAACAATGAGAAAAACGAGGCTAAATAATCTTGCCTTGTTAGCTATCGAACATGATGCAACAAAAAAATACTAATTTTGAAGATGTGATATCAGAGTTTGCGGCTGTTAAAGCTAGAGAGAAATTTTAGGTGCTGGTGTCTCGCGTTTAGCAAATAGTTTTCTGAAGAATGTATGTTAATGTACAGAGCATAATATTATATACTAATATATACTGTATAATACTATATAATAATGTGTAATTCATAATAAGAGATTATTACATACATCAAACAAAGTTTTGCATCACCCTGGTTCCCAGAACTCCTGAAGATGGAAGTTGACTGTGCATACTGTATCACATACACAGTCCATTTGACTGTTCCGAGATGCAAACAACCATGTATGACCAGCGTCTATGAGACGGAGGGGGTCAGACAGCCGATCAGTTCCAGTCATTCCACCAGAAAGGAGGTACACGGCTCGTGTTGTCTGTGGTTCAACCATTCCTAGACGGTCAGTACCGCGGTTCGCATTGTTGCCTTCTGTCAGGAAGGGCTCTCAACAAAGTAAGTGAAGGCGTTCGGAGTGGACCAAAACGATGTTGTTCAGACATGGAAGAGATACAGGGAGACAGGAACTGACGATGATACGCCTTGCTCAGGCCGCCCAAGGGCTACTACTGCAGTGGATGACCGCTACCTACGGATTATGGCTCGGAGGACCCCTGACAGCAACGCCATAACGTTGAATAATGCCTTTCGTGCAGCCACAGGACGTCGTGTTACGACTCAAACTGTGCGCAATTGGCTGCGCGATGCGCAAGTTTGCTCCCGATGTCAATGGCGAGGTCCATCCTTGCAACCACGACACCATGCAGCGCGTTACAGATGGGTCCAACAACATGCCGAATGGACCGCTCAGGATTGGTATCACGTTCTCTTGCCTTTAACCAGACAATCGTCGGAGATGTGTTTGGAGGCAATCCGGTCGGGCCGAACGCCTTAGATACACTGTCCAGAGAGTGCAGCGAGGTGGAGGGTCCCTGCTGCTTTGGGGTGGCACTATGTGGGGCCGACGTACGCCGCTGGTGGTCATGGAAGGAACCGTAACGGCTGTGCGACACGTGAATACCATCCTACGACCGATAGTGTAATAATATCGGCATCTTATTGTCGAGGCATTCGTGTTCATGGACACAATTCGTGCCCTCATCGTGCACATCTTATGAATGACTTCCTTCAGGATAACGACATCCCTCGACTAGAGTGGCCAACATGTCCTCCGGACATAAACCCTATCGAACATGCCTGGGATAGATTGAAAAGGGCGTTTTATGGACGACGTGACCCACCAACCACTCTGGGGGATCTACGCCAAATCGCTGTTGAGGAGTGGGAGAGACTGGACCGACAGTGCTTGATCAACTTGTGGATAGTATGCCACAACGAATACAGGCATGCATCAATGCAAAAGGACGTGCTACTGGGTATTAGAGGTACCGGTGTGTACAGCAATGTGGACCACCACCCCTGAAGATCTCGCTCTGTGGTGGTACAACATGCAATGTGTGGTTTTCATGAGCCATAAAAAGAGCGGAAATGATTTTTATGTTGCTTTCTATTCCAATTTTCTATACAGGTTTAGGAACTCTCGGAACCGAGGTGATACAAAACTTTTTTGATGTGTGTATTATTCATTGCAATTTGACGATTAATGAGTGTAAAGCCTTTATTTGTCTTATTTAAATTCATGCCTGACACATATCCAGTTATATCGATTTTGGAAGCTTTTTATTAATCGGGTGAGACCACAGATATCCGCTTCGCGTGCCACCCACGCTATCTACGAGGCTGCCCTCGGCTGAGTGCCACAGATACGCTGAAGGAACTGGAGTGGCAGACGCTTGGAGATAGATGTCAACTATCCCGAAAAAGTGTACTAACGGAGTTTCAAAAACCGGCTTTAAATTATGACTGTAGGAATATACTAGAACCTCGTACGTATCGACCGCATAGGGGTCGCGAGGACAACATTAGAATAATTACTGCACGCACAGAGCCATTCAAACACCATTCTTCCCGTGCTACATACGTGAATGGAAAGGATAGAAACCGTAATAACTGGTACAATGGGACGTACCTTCTGCAGTACATTCCACGGTGGTTTCGATAGTATACAGGGTGTTCTGAAATTTGTATATTAATAGATTTCTAGGACTTGTTGACGGGGAGTGAGTACATATTATTTTGAGTGGGAACTCATTTCCGAAAACTTATGTTTTTGGTACCGAGCTGCAGCCTTTTCAAATGGCTCTGAGCACTATGGGACTTAACTTCTGAGGTCATAAGTCCCCTAGAACTTAGAACTACTTAAACCTAACTAACCTAAGGACATCATACACATCCATGCCCGAGGCAGGATTCGAACCTGCGACCGTAGCGGACACGCGGCTTCAGACTGCAGCGCCTAGAACCGCTCGGCCACAGCAGCCGGCTGCAGCCGTTTGAAAACACGCTTAGTAGGTCGTCTGCAACAGGGTAGTCATGGTGAGAGGTGCTTACGACGATTTGACTGATGTCATTTGCAGTACAGTACAGTACAGTACAGTGTCCTCCAATTCGGGTGTTTCGCGTCTCTTTGGAGCACCACAGTACTCCTTTCTCGAAGCCGTTGCGTAATTGTGGCTAAAAGGGTATGCGATGAAGTTGGACGCAGTGCATAACGATCTTGATAAAGGAAACGAGCTGCCCTTCCTTTGCAGTGAGCTTCGCCATGCAGAACGATCATGTGTGTGCTTTCTGCAAACATATTGAGCCGTTTCTGGCTCATGCTATGCGTTGGATTAAACCTTGGTTGCTATTCTGTGTTTAGTCTCGCGCAGTTATCGCGATTATGCTGTTATCCTCTCTTTCCGTGGGTGGCAGCAGCGGTGTGTATCGATATTCGGACCTTGAACTATCTTTGGCCTGGCGATTATAGTTTCAGGCTGGGCTGTGTGCGGGCAGTTTGTCGGTTCGCTTGGAGCAGCGAGGAAACCTCCGCAGCGCACAGTTTGGCCTCTATGCACGGTCGGAGTGTGTGGTGCTGTTCCCATTGCTACGAGGTTCGTGGCTCACCGATCCTGGACATGAAAGTTCAGTTTTGGTTTTGACTTAATCTACCAGCAATTCACGACTTCACATTGTGTCGTTTGGAGTCCGTTGCGTCTGTAGGGATATTCCCACGAGCAACAACATGTGTTTTCAAGTTGTAAAATTTTAGCTAGCCTCCTTAGGAGTTTAACTGTACTTGGTTATTTGAAATGAAGTGCACCAGCGGAATCTTCTGCCTTGTGGCTGTTAACGTTCCGGTTACCAGCCCTGGCCATTGACGAAAATTCAGGCAGTGTATATTTCTCATCGTATTGTCACTGTCCAGCACGGGGTGTAGTTGGACAACTCAATGTATAATTGGTTGTGGGCGCCAATACCTTCTACGTCGTTCCATTGAACTCCCTGTTGTGTGCTGCTCAGGTGAAGTGGGTTCATTGACTGTATGTTAGTTGGATTGTCATTGGAGCGAGTGTTAGTGTTTGAATTCCAGACCGACCTTCGGAACTTCTGGGCGCCCTTGGGTGTATTACCTTTTCTTGTTTGTTCTTGTTGTTTGTACTTATATGGCTTCTAGCCAATTTTTAGACTAAGATTGTTTTGCCCTTTAGGTGTCAGATGGTTTGGGCCTTCAGCCTAATTTAAGAACTGTTTTACGTAAAGCCTTTGGCATTTTTAAAATTAATGTTATTGAGTCTTAAGTGTTGGGCCTTCAGCCGATTTTGAATTTAACTTGTTTGCTCTTAAAGTGTCAGATTCTTTGGGTCTTCAGCCAAATTGAGGAACTGTTTTAAGATAAGGATTTGCCTTTTAATTTTCTGATTTTGGTTGAGCTGTAAGTTATTGGCTTCCAGTCGTTTTTAAGTTAAAGTGGCCTTGCCCTTAAGGCATGAGATTGTACGGCGCATTCAGGCGCTAATTAAGTTCCAAAACTGAAGCTGTGTTTTTTTTAACTTTCTTGGCTCTTGTAATGTTTGATCAAATAAAAGGTTGTATGTTCGAGTGTAACTGACAGCTGCTTATTTTGGCCCCTTTCCACAACTTAAACTACCTGTCCTGTCCTACGGGTTTAGCAGGGCGTCTCACATATACTCAACTATGCTGCTCTAACACTCGCAGACATGTAAATGAGGCTCGAACCAGGTCACAGAGGTCCTACAGACGTCAAATGATATAACGCAATCGGATTTAAGCACCCCCCACCACGACAAACCTTTGGAGACTTACCTACCAAACATGTTTTCAAAGGGCTGTAGCACGGAAACGGTACTTTTCATGACCTGGGTTCCCATACAAAATATTATGCACTCACTCCCGTCTACAGGTCCTAGCGGTTTGGAACAGAAATTTCCGAGCATCCTGTAGACCAGGCTCGTCCAAACTGTGCCCCTGGGGCGCTAGCGCCCGCGATCGCCCGCGGCCAGCGCCCCGGGCGAATTCGTGTGTTGCTGCAGTGGCCGAGCCTTGCCGCTTAGCTGGCCGTGGGGACCGCCCGAACGCCAGCCGGTAGATATATTTGTTCGCCCGTTATCCCTTCGGGCAGAGGACGTCTCACAAGTGCTTCAATTAGAACTGATTGACCTACAGTGTCATATTCACCTGAAGGACCGCTTTCTCTTGTGTAAAACTTTGGATGACTTTAACAGCTGTCTTCCACGAGTGAAATATCCTCTTTTGCACAAGCATGCGGCCAAAGTTCTCTCAATGTTTGGTTCCACGTATATTTGTGAGCGCTTTTTCTCTCTTTTAAAGCTTGCTAAAACTAAAAACCGTTCATTCCTTGGCGATAAAAATTTGACCAATTCTTTGAGGTTAGCAGTCTCACGGAATATTGTACCAAGCCTAGACAAAATCGTTTCCTCGAAAAAGAAAAACGTGTAAAATGTTAATTGTCTTCTTTAACAATGTTGACTGTAAGAATTAAAGAGCTTTATAACCTTAATTCTATTTTAATAAGTTTTCAAACTTGGTCAGTTAAAATTATTACGTACAGAACTGCAAACAGAGGATCCGATTTCTAAACTCTGAAAAGGGATACAAAAAATTGTAGCACGAAGTATAACAAAAAATACTTACTTGTAACTACTAACAGTAAGAATGGGACTCTATATCCCTTACATAAAATTAATTCTAAAATAGAATATTTTGTTTACGTTGGATCTGACCGCGGGACAGTCCAGCGCAGAGCAGTGCTGTGCGGTCTCACTCGCTCTGCAGCTCTCTCTCTCTCTCTCTCTCTCTCTCTCTCTCTCTCTCTCTCGCTCCTGTGGCGACACTAGCGACACACGGTCGCGGACGGGGCGCTGAACTACACTGTCTTGCGCCCGCGGGGCGCGGGCGCACCCGCCGGGCGCAATTCTTGGATGAGCCTGCGTGCAGATGCAGCAGTGGCTGTAGAATTGGTTGGGTGAAGTGATGCCGGAGGAGGGGGCAGGGGAGGGGGGAAACGGGAGTCGGTTGTGGGGCCATCGTATCCAACCGACGGCCCCACAATAAAAGTTGGTCGGTTGGTTGGCTAAAGCGTAAAGACACATCCAATTTGTCGGTCGGTTGGTGCATGTGTAGGATCCTTGTACTACTTACCGAAAAAATCGATTTATCGAGGTGCATATTAGTAAAAGTAGACTGCACCTGAGTGAATGTATGTATAGCTGTCGCCAAGGCTTACGGTGTTCAGGAGGGAGGTAGGGCAGGCAGCTGCTGGCGAGTGCTCAGGCTACTCACGCGTGCAGATGGGCGCGGGCACGATGGCGTCCGACTGTCGGCTGGCTGAAGCGGGCAGCAGTTTGATCAGCCTCTTGCTGCCTGCGCTGGTGCGGTTACGCTGACCGTTGTGCAAGGAACTCGACTCCCCGTTGGCTTTGATATTGCCGTTGCCGCTGCCGTTGCCGCTGTTACTGGCGAAGCCGCTGCCGCTGCACACGGGCACGACCCCGTCGCCGCCGCCGCCCCCGCCGCCGCCACTGCCGTTGCCGCTACCGCTGCCGCCTCCGCCACCGCCGCCACTGCCGCCGCCTCCACCAGACCCGGAGTTGGAGCCTTCAGCTCCTCGCTGCAAATAATTTACAGAGCGTTTAGTAGAATACACGGTAGGGATCACGGCACAGAGATACACTGATCAGTGAAAACCCTAATGACCACTACCCACTGCACGGCTGGATGCCTCCTGGTGGCGTTCCGGGCACTTCACGCAATAAGAAAAATATGTACGCCGAGCAGAGACGGATGGCGTACTACTTTAGGATAGATAGGCTCAGCAAATGGAGAAATCCACTCAAAAAAATGGTTCAAATGGCTCTAAGCACTATGGGACTTAACAGCTGAGGTCATCAGTCCCCTAAACTTAGAACTACTTAAACCTAACTAACCTATGGACATCACACACACCCATGCCCGAGGCAGGATTCGAACCTGCGACCGTAGCAGTAGCGCGGCTCCGGACTGGAGCGCCTAGAACCGCACGGCCACCGCGGCCGGCAAATCCACTCAGATAAGCGACTTCGCCAAAGGGCAGAGTATTATTATGACGCAGAACCTATGAACGAGTATCTTGAAAACGGCGAAGCTGGTCTAGGCACTGAAAATACCACTAGCCGCTAAGTGGTAGGACGTCTGAAGGCTTATCTGCTCTGTAAAGAAGGATAGATGGCGATCTCTGGCGTCTCTGGCGAAACAGCACAGTCCCGGTGGACGCACGTGTGTTTCGCAGCACACCATTCAGCGCACATTGATGAATATGGAGTTCCGCATTGACATTAATGGGATACGAGTTGATGGCGATATCAATTGAAACGAAACGCTTTGCTATACAGAGCGATCAAAAAGTTTCCATTTGACGGCGTTGCTGCTGCGTATTCGCAACATAGCGCGGCTGTCGTGCGGGTATACGCTGATAAGCCAAAACATGATGATCACTGGTCACAGCAAGGTTAAATGTCGTTTGGCGGCGTTGCTGGAAAGTGATGCGACAAGGAAAGTACATAAGTGGATCAGAGACCCAAGGGCAAATCATTCTAGCGACGACACGGGCCGCAAATGGGGAATTCTACTGACAAAAGCAACTGCGACAAAGGTGATATTGTTATTACCCAGAGCATGTGAATGAGTATCTCGAAACCGGCGTAGCTGGTCGAACGTTCACGTAGTACTGTAGTGAGCATCTAGGGGAAGTGGTGAAACCATAGCGAAACTGCCACTGGGCGATAAGTGGTTGGACGTCCACGACCCTTCTCAGAACTTGGGGCTTGGAAGCTTGCCTGCTCTGTAAAGCAGAATAGGTGGCGATCTGTGACGTCTCCGCCAAAAAATCAGAATGTTAGTACACGCAGAAGTGTTTCGGAGCACACCGTTCATCGTAAATCGCAGCAGATTACCCCTACGTGCTCACATGTCGGCCCAACGACATCGTCAATTACGGTTGTAGTGGGCTCGGGGTCATCGAGATTGGACCGTGCATCACTGGAGACGTGCAGTCTCGCCTCATGAATCGCGTTTTTGCTACACCGCGTCGATGGTTGTCTCCACAAACGCCGTCATCGCGGCGAACGGCTGCTAGAAACGTGCAGCGCGCCACGGACGCAGGCTGGTGGAAGCAGTATTACGCTATCTCCTGCGCTTGGATAGAACCTGTGGTAGTAATGGAAGACACCATGTCATCTGCGGGCCATCTGCATCCCTTAACGCTTGATGTCTTTCCTGATGACGAACTCATCTTTCATCAGTATAATTCTCCGTGTCTCGAAGCCAGAATCGTAATACAACGGCTGGAGGAGTATGATAGTGAAATCACCACACCAAATTCGCCTGATATGAATCCGATGGTTCCCATCTGGGTCGCTACTAGGCACCATCACCGCGTGCGCAAATCAACGACCAGTTACTTACGGGAATTACACGACTTGTGCGTAGACACCTGTTGCCACATAATTCCACATATGTAACAACAAATTATAGAATCAGTGACACGCAGAATCAGTGATATATTGCGTTACAGCGATTGTCCAACAACCTGTTAAGCAGGTGGTCATAATGTATTGGTTCGTCAGTGTATAATCAGCATAGATTAATCTGTGCGCCGCAGCGCTCTGGGTAGTAGCAACCATAGAGTAAATATCTCTGGAGTGAGCAGTCACATGCGCAGAATAGATTTTATGTTGTCAACATACATTGCCAGCCTGGTCAAGTGTTCTCGGGACGTCATGTGTTTCTCCGTATAGCGCTCAGTATATTTAGAATGTCACTAGATCCCTAGCACAGACGGATTCTTTTCGTACGTGTCGTGGATTATTTATGTATGTTGCGCAGACATTTTAACAGTATCCGTTTGATACTGGGAATAAACCAGCTACGTAACTTTTAAGGGCAAGTGATATTACATTATGCTTATTTGCGATAGGTGTCACAGCTCAGATGCACTCGATTTTTGGTAGTTTTCGGCATGATACGGCACTTTATAGTATTACAGAGCCAGACGTACATTTTTGCAGTGATAGTCTGGCAAAACGACTTGACAGCACGCTAGCACTTTTGCAAGTGTCCGAAAAACACCGAATTTGCCACACATTAGCGATTATATCCCTGCTAATTCGTCCTTTTTTTCTGCTGTTTCTGCACATTTATTTTCTTGTTTTTGCGACCTAAAGTACAATTTTTCTTACTGGTGACACTTCGAAGTATTTATTTAACGCATTTTACGTACTCGCTCCCACTTTATTAAATAAATAGTAGACTGAGTAATCTATATACATAATCGACAAGTCACTGAGAAATGCACGGAGGATAGTAGTTGCTGAAACAACTAACCATTCCCTTTCCTGTTCCACTAGCAAATTTACGAGAGGAAGCGATTGTTTGTAAGCTTTTGTACGAGCCGTAATATAGTCACAAAGTCGTAGAAAAATAGGTCTACAGAATCAAGCCTTAATTATAACGCGTCTCGAAATTTTTAAACATATACAGTATCTCTTACTAATATGATAACTAGACCACGGATTTTTAGGTCGTAAAAAAGTGTGTTTTAGGCACCTAAAATAGGCTCCTTCAATATTTCATTTAGGCTATATAAAACCTAAAATAGGCTCTAATAACAATGATGCAGAGAAAATAAAAATAAATTAAAATACACAGTGTTGACAGTATGAACAACTAATTAGTCATTAAAACAAGGAGAATGAATATTTACACAGTTACAGAGCACAGCAATCTACAACATTAATGTTCAACGTAACTGCAAATATTTTTGAGTTCCTGCAAGATAAAGATCTCCGTAAAAAAGATGTGGCAATGGTTTAATTAAAACATTCGTAGTTTCACATATTCTGACTATAGTTGGCTTCACAATAAATACCCAAAATCTTTTCTAGGTTTTCTAGCGAAAAACTGTGGCGCTTGTCAGTCAGAATCAATTTATACGCTGAAAAAGAACGTTCTACATCAACAGATGTGACAGGGGCGTACTTCATTTTCGGCACATGTTGGACAGGAATGCTGCAGTCAGGAGTGCTGGATTTTCCACTAAGTATGTCGGCAGCTGCACACAACTCCTTCAGGCCACTGTTCTTCTGCAAAATCGTTTGCATTTTTGCCCGTACTTTTTCCCCTACTTCCCCTACTTCACCTGGCGCTTCATTAATTTTCATTTTGACTTCTTCAAGCAAAGAAATATTGTCGTAGATAGGTCACCCTGAGCCTTCTAATTGTGAAATTATTCTTGCCATAAATGTGTGGTGGGCCCTAATGTAAGATAAGTCCCGTTTTAAAGAAGAATCTTTGAGTAACTCCATTGCTGCAGTTACGGATGCAGCTTCCTCCGGTATATTTTCAACCACCTTCTGGACAGCTGAGAGATGCTTACTATAGTATTCTGCTGCTATCAGCCACGTGCCCCAGCGGGTGACAACAGGCTCTAGCAGCAGTGAGACATCTGGAAGCTGTTCTTTGAATGCCTGTGTTCTTGATGGTGCCTTAACAAAAATTTTCTTCACCATAGATATTACTTTAGGAAATTGTAGCGTTACTTGCTCTGCTATGCGGTTGATTCCATGCACTACACAAGTTACGTGCAGCATCAATGGGTAGAATACTTTTAATAAAAAAAATGGTTCGAATGGCTCTGAGCACTATGGGACTTAACATCTGTGGTCATCAGTCCCCTAGAACTTAGAACTACTTAAACCTAACTAACCTAAGGACATGACACACATCAATGCCCGAGGCAGGATTCGAACCTGCGACCGTAGCTGCCACGCGGTTCCAGACTGAAGCGCCTAGAACCGCACGGCCGCACCGGCCGGCATACTTTTAATAGTTGAAATGCTGCTATCATATATGCAGCAGCATCAGTGACGGCCAGAAGCCTCTTATTCTCATCCACTCCGTTTGGGTATAACATCTTAAGCCCATTGTTCACAAACTGTGCTATTGTTCGTTGGTTAGCTTTTGCAAGCTGTTTTGAGTAAATCAAATGAGCCCTTGATGGAGCATCTGGATCTAGCTTGCCAAAAATCGGGTTTGCAATGTAACGGCCAAGACTGTCAGTTGTTTCATCCACAGAAATCCATATACAAGATTCTCCAACATCTTATCGGAATCCGTGCAATGCAGCATTGTAAGCTGAATCCACATAATTCTTACGTAAAGTTGACTCTGGAGGAATAGACTGATGGCAGTGCTCCTCAAGAAAACCTCTGAAAATAGGGCTTTCTAGTTTCCAAAAGGGGATGTTTGCTGCTACAAGTGCATGACACAAATCACTGCAGAACTTGTTTTTTTCGGAGGATTCACCAGATATATTGGTTAAAAGAGTTTGCTTCAATTTTGACTTTCGTTCAACATTAGCTTTATGTGCGATTCCATCTGCATGCAGAGTTAAGTGAGATTTCTTAACACTCGAAACCTAATACGAGAAGCCGGCCGTAGTGGCCGCGCGGTTCTGGCGCTACAGTCTGGAACCGCGAGACCGCTACGGTCGCAGGTTCGAATCCTGCCTCGGGCATGGATGTCTGTGATGTCCTTAGGTTAGTTAGGTTTAACTAGTTCTAAGTTCTAGAGGACTAATGACCTCAGCAGTTGAGTCCCATAGTGCTCAGAGCCATTTGAACCAACCTAATACGAGAGAAAAGGGAAATGCAGTTTAGAATCACATATAAAGAGTATTTCGTATTACTAAAGGATAGCTATAAAAAAGAATTTTAAGTGACAGGAAAATAGGAAGTCTAAGAAAAACATCAACTAACCTCCTTGTTGCATGCTTGGCAGAAAATAATTTTCCCATCTGTTGTATAATGCGGAAAATCTTGCAGCCACTGCCTTATATGAGTAGACTTCGAACTAGCTGTTTTCGGCATGGCGTAGTATTCTCATACAGAAACTAGAATTTATTTTGCACTTAGAACGTCAGTAACACTTAACACGTCGGCCGTCCTATCTTATTTTTATATTCTTCTTAAAAACAACAAAATTTTATTTATATTTCAACCTCAAATTATTGTTATTTTGAATCATTTTTTTTAAATGTTGTAGATAAAACAAAAGGAAAGAAAACTGTAAAAAGATGAAAAACGAAAATTGTAAGATGTACGACCTGTTTTAAACATCAGGTAACAGGTCTATAATTTGGCAATAAATAAATAAAATAAAAAAATAAAAAATAAAATACTGATTTGTTTTCGCTGGGAAAAAGTGAATGATGACCTGTTTTTTTTTCCTTTAATTGCGGTGCATGGGAGCGGTAGGGGAAGTACCGAACTCGTTGCTGGACATATGGCACCTGACAGATGGCCGCCCCTTCTGAACAAGCGAATGGAATCTACCGGTGCTTCAGATGAAAACATCTCACTACTGGCAAATTATTTTTCGAACCGGAAAATTCACGTATAATACCTTTCACGAAACAGAGTAGTTTGATTGGACTGCCTGTAGACAGCAGCGAGAAAATGCGCGAAGGGCAATAATTTAGCTATAGAGGGCGTCTACGATTAACATTGTGATTTTTTAATCCGTGCTCAGCGTAAAGCCTATGAAACCGTTTCTTTGCGAAAATGCACAGCTGGCTAGAATCCCACGAACGAAATATTTTCAAATATAACATTTGGTACTCCCACGTTCTATTCTAATGTGTAACTCAAATCTTTGACCGGTTCCCATTCGCTCACCGAAGTTATGCACTGTCGCGCTCGGAGCGTACTTGGATGGATGACCATTCAACCGTGCCGAGTGCTGTTGGTAGTAAGGCAACCAAAGGAATTGTAAACAGTCTCTAACGGCCTTCGACGAGACGTAAAGCCCTAAGTTTACTTCCTTTTTCTAATCTTTGAAAACACAAGAACTCTATGTCAGATTAAAGAAATAGGTACTTTTTACGATTTTGATGCCGAAATAGCCAAAATTAGGCGTCAACGTCCAAATACGCAATTTTAGGTCCTATAGAACTAACGGTATTCAGTTTAGTTAGTCATGAAACGCATAAGTATCAACTTATATGCAAATTGGAGCTTAGTAAAAAAATAGGTTTTAACCTAAAGATCCGTGATCAATTTTTTACATATGAATAATAAAACACCTATAAAAAGTATTTGGTATTGACAGGGATAACGATATAAAAAATAAAAAAAGACCGAAGTGTCAGGCAAATACGAAGCATGAGAACATATCAACTAGCCACCTTGCTGCACGCTGGGCAGAAAATATTTTTTTCCTTCTGTCGTATAGTGTGGAAAAACTTGGAGCCACTGTCTTATATGATGAAATAGGCACTTTTTAGTATATTAAAGCCAAAATAGGCAAAAATAGGCACTAACGTCGAAATAGGCTCTTTTAGGTCCTATAGAATTAACGCTATTAAGTGTAAATAGTCATGAAACGCATAAGTACAAATTTTTATGCAAATAGGAACTCAGGAACAAAACAGGTTTTTACCTAAAATCCGCGGTCTAATGATAACTATAATTAGAGCTACATGGTATGTACTTAAGAAAAGTTACTATCCCTCATTTCACATATTTTTCTTTGCACCCATAGCAACAACAGTAATTCACCATCGTTATTACACTATCAACAAACGGTGGAATACAAAAAAAATTCTTGATATTATAAACTTCAAACGCTGCAGAAAGCACAAACGCACAGCGAAGCCCCGAAAACACGTGACAATCCTGGTTTAATGTTGACAACATGCGCAGAACGCAATGCTCACTCCAGAGATATTTACTCTATGGTAGCAACCAATAAGGTTGGGCAGTAACTATTCCGTGCTGCTGTTGGCTGACGCTTTGACGTCACTAAGGAACAGTGTCTCCGTTGAGAACGGCGCTATAGCACCGCGACTGCGCCTTTATGCCATATATTTGTGCTATGTTTTACTTTGTACTTAAATAATGAACTGTAAATTGCTATTATGCTATAGCTGCATTCTGTAACTTCTCTAGCATTGAAAGAGCTACTGCTGATCTTTAAAAAAAATCAAGCACCTATCACATGGAAAAGTGCAAAAAAAAGCGCGAAGTAAGTATTGTTACACTTTTCTGTAAAACTAAATGTTGAAAATTAGTATGGAGTTTTCTAAGTTGACTCAGACAAAAGTTTTAACGAATGAGTAGGATCGATACAATGCTGGTTTTCATTTTGTATTCATCACAGGTTTAAAGGAACTTCTACTAACTGGTGGACACTGTGTCATTATCACTCAAGAAATTATGCAAGTACGTTATTCGTAGAAAGCATTTCAATTAGCTGAGGTAAGTAAAACTTTCTTCATAACACATGGGTGGCAAATGTAGCTGTGATTTATCCTAGAACGAAGGTAGAGGATCTCCGAGTTTTTCCCTGAGAAGAACAAAATTGTAACTTTTCTGCGAAACGCCGCCCAAAATAATCGTTTTGCAAATGCCCGCCGGCCTTTGTGGCCGAGCGGTTCTAGGCGCTTCAGTCTGGAACCGCGCGACCGCTACGGTCGCAGGTTCGAATCCTACCTTGGGCATGGATGTGTGTGATGTCCTTAGGTTAGATAGGTTTAAGTAGTTCTAAGTTCTAGGGGACTGATGACCGAAGATGTTAAGTCCAATAGTGCTCAGAGCCATTTGAATCATTTGAGCAAATGCCCAATTTGACCCACCGAACTCCTTGGACCCATCTAACAAACTTCTGGCTTGACTCCGTGAAAATCTTTTGCTCAGTATTGGATCAGTTTCACGAGACAGAAGTGCATCTTCATCACATCATCGTGCAGATATCCTTTCGTTGATGACAACTGTTCTCGAAGGTCTTTATTACTTGCTCGCAATTTCATGCACGTTTTTCAGATATGCTTTATTTCTCTGAAAAGCCGCTACGTAATTCTGTAAATTGACTTTATCCTTAAAAACAGTTTCATCTGTAAATCCACATTTACCAGCTGTCTTTCGTGGTGAAAGCTTTTCTAAAGTTTGTGCTTCTATGGTCCTCACGTTTGTTGGACCGTTCCACTGGCGCTACTATTACAAGGCAAATTACACGACGGAAATGAATCACTCTTATAACTCGTTTTCACGATAAATTTAGCAGTACCGTGTACAATTCTTCAACGTAATCAGATTCTTGGAAACGACGAGAGACATTTTAGCTTTTGGAACATTCATATTATTTTTACTGCAGCATTGAGACAACAAAACAGTTTACAGACTTGTGTAGCGGGGGAAAGCATTATGCTCTCTCTTTATTGTTGTGGTTGTTAGAATTAGAGCCAACAATAGCACAATCTGGCATTGCTTGGAACCACTCACAAGACTTTCAGTTGCAAATCACTCACTAGGTGACGTAGGTTAAGATCCCAAATATCACACACTGCAGCCATTCACCCTGATGGGCCCTCGTTTGCAAGTAATTGTCGAAAAAAATCCGAATTTTGTGAGACACTCAGTAGCATTAAAGAAGTTGCCTGATACAGCCTGGTTGCGTGGTTTAACGGGTAGGATATGAGCTTTACATTTAAGAGGTTGTGGATTCGAATCTCATCACGTGCAGCAAGCTTTTGTTTTTAAATATTTATCGAAATGGATTTGGTCATCATTTTTATTCAGTTAATTGATTGAAATATAATTTTTTAATTCCATTTCTTTGTCAGATAATTTTAATCATAATATCAACTTCTTCATTTGCTCTAATTTTTCTTCCTATCATTCTTTCTCCAATTGATATCTTCGTTCATGTCTTTTTAATTAATTTTATGAAGTAATTTCTGTTTTATTTCTTTTGTTTTATACCCTGTTTTTTCGTCCATATTATTGCACTCATTACATCTATTTCTCATTTTGCTTTAATTTTGTTTTACTTATAAACCCGGGTTTCTTTTAAATTTTGATGTTATTTTGTCCATAGTACAATAGGCATCTGAGTTATGTTTTACATGTTTGTATGATGTTTATTGCGCAAGAAAACAGCACATCTGGCAACAAAAATACATTCCTCAAATCACTGCACAAATATAAATAGATTATTTTTCATTTGTTTTTTAACTGATTGATCGAAATTTTTAAATAACTGAATTTTGTAATAGATAAATACAATTAAATTCATATTTACAAAAATTCCGATTGGAAAAAGATATAAAGAAAAAATGAAACAAATGAAAAGTTCATACAGAGATTAAACTGATGTGATAAAGGATTAGAAATAAAAAATTATGTTTAAACCAATTAACTGAATAAAGATAATGATCGAAGTAATTTCGATAAAGATATAAAAATTAAAAAAAGACCTTACCGCACATGATGTGATTCGAACTCACAGCCGCCGGCCGGAGTGGCCGAGCGGTTGTAGGCGCTACAGTCTGGAGCCGCGCGACCGCTACGGTCGCAGGTTCGAATCCTGCCTCGGGCATGGATGTGTGTGATGTCCTTAGGTTAGTTAGGTTTAAGTAGTTCTAAGTTCTAGGGGACTGATGACCTCAGATGTTAAATCCCATAGTGCTCAGAGCCATTTTTTGAACCCACAACCCCAACCATGCAAAGCTGTTCTTATCTATTACACCACGCAACTAGATTACACAGAGTACCTTTCTTTTAATGCTATTGAGTGCCTCAAAAATCCCAATTTTCTTTTTCGTCAGTTACTCGCGAACGAAGCCCCACCAGGGTGAATGGTTGGAGTGTACGATATCAGGGATCTTAACCTACAGCACCGTATAGATGGTTTCAAAACGTCGATTGCACTGCTGGGGACCTCTCCTTGCCAGGAAACCACATAGTCTCCACCATCTTCAATACAGAAATAACAGCGTGAAGTGTTCCTCTGTCGTGTCATTCGCAGCGCTTACTGCGCCCTCCTGAGAGCAACAAACAACAATGACCCCCTATTTTGTAACGTCAGGCTCACTGATCGTTTACGTTGGGTAGATGCAACAAATGCTGGAAAATAATGTGTGTCTGTGATCTCAATATAATTTAAGAGTAATTTTGCTGATGATATATCGTGCCCAGTGTATTTTCAGTGCACCGTTGTACGAGGGTTATTCGGAAAGTCAGGTTCGATCGGCCGCGAAATGGAAACTGCAGTTAAAATTCGGTGAAGCTTTGCACAGATGTGTTGGACTGTGTCTGTAGTATGCACGTCGATCGCGTCACGTCAGTAGTAGCGTAGCGCCGGCACAAGGACGCTTTTGATATCAAATTGATATACAAATTAATTAAAATGATCAGTTAATCCCTCAACCCTGATCACGTTCACCCTCGCCCTGACCATCACGTCACATGTTTTTCTCAGCCAGCACGTGGGCCCCAGCGCCCTCCCCTGCTCTCCACCCTCTCCCTGTCCCCAAAACCTACCCTATTGGCGGGTATTTCGAATTTTGGTGCGGATTTCTTTGTCCCACCCAGGAATTGGGGGGAAATGAAAATTGGCAATGCCCTTTGCGGGACTCGATCCCTGGTCCTCCTGGATGGAAAGCACAAGTGCACCCCCTAAAACAATTATACCACAAGAGGTGCTTGAACTTTGCCGGAAATTAAAAATGGCGGTGCCCTTTCCGGGACTGAAACCCTGGTTACACTGGATGGAAGGTCCCAGCACTCCCTCCTGGACATGGAAACTGTCTAGATGCAGGAGAGGAAGGTTAGGTTTGTGTACATCATTTATTTTGGACAGGAAAATGAAGTAAAGATAGGTCATAATTACATAATTAAAATTAAAGATCATGCATAATTACACAACTAAATACATAGTGCTACACAAGGAGGACCTAAAATCGTAATACAGACTCAAAAATTGACTATAACATAAAATGGTGTCATCCTACTGGTAAAAAAAATTCGTAAATAGTGATAGCCACATTCAAACTTTACCCTTCACCTACAAGCTGGGAGGAAAAAAGGTTGGGATGTAAGGTACTTGCTTTATTATTTTTAGCAGGAAATATCTCCAAGTGACAAGTTGCTGGTGTTGGTCAAAGAGGAGTTCGAAAAGTGTATTACGTGGAAGCATACAGCTGAGGACAGTATCTATCTTTGTTTGACTTCAGAGTTAACTACAGGTGCGTGCTCAAAAACCACTCTACAGCCCAAGTAACTGAAGCCAATACACGCTACTACAGCTGATGGAAAAAATGCATCACAGTTCTAATTACACTTAAAAATCATGAAAAAACTAGCGCTCATAATGAACTAGTCGTAATGGAACACACGTATTGGGGAAAATCATTGCCGGCTTGTGTGGCCGAGTGGTTCTGGGCACTTCAGTCTGGAACCGTGCGACCGCTACGGTCGTGGGTTCGGATCCTACCTTGGGCATGGATGTCTGTGATGTCCTTAGGTTAGTTAGGTTTAAGTAGTTCTAAGTTCTAGGGTACTGATGACCTCAGATGTTAAGTCCCATAGTGCTCAGAGCCATATGAACCATTTATTTGAAAATCATCGTACCAAAAGACTGCAGAGGGGGGGGGGGGGGCGGTAGTGTGATTTGCGTTCTCATCGGTAGGCGTCCACAACTGCCGAAAATCAGGGCCCTCTTACCTCCCCTCATGCCTCCCCTCCTTCCGTCCATTCTTTCACCTATGGAGAAGACTTAGGGTTTTTCAAATGGCCATCTGTCCCGCCAGACGCCTTTCAGCACGAGCTGGCCACTGTCTAGCATGAGGCGACCATCCTATGCCAACACAATAGCGTGTATAGTCAACTAAACAATAGGAGATAAAAACGTTCCAGTGTACCATCAAGCGCCGGCATGTCAGCTTGGAAGGTAACTGCAGAGAAGGCTGTGAGGCGACGTTAGACAATAGTATGCTGACTAGGACCGCACCACGATATGATCGGCCTCTATCCGAAGAGAATATAAGCGCCACTCCAGCTAGCCTTTGCCGCACTAGAAAAGCCACACTAGAAGACGAGCTGTCATCCTAACTGTTTAGCCAAGACTTGTGACCTATATCAATTGCTTGCATGGAAATTGTATATATTGAAGAACATTGATAAGTTGCATGTCGCCAATTGCTTGCGACAATTCATTGCGAAAAGGCAAAGTGAAGTATTGTCATTTCAGTTTATTATAATAAACTAAATTAATAAGATTTGCTTGTATGTGGTCTAACTCTGAGTGAACAGCTTCCTAGGCCCCTATGTTAGACGTGTGGGTAGGGTACCACATTGACGATGAGGATTCGCAAACAAACCCTGTGCCTTGCGGACATGGCATTTTCTTTTGTGTTTTGTTGGCACATTAATTCTCTCTTGTCTTTACTTTGCAGGGGTGTTTACTTGCTTTCACAGTCTCTTTTGCTAATCAGTGTTTTCAGGTGGGCATTGCAGAAATATTCTTTGCTTTTGTACTCATTTTTCTTTGTTGCCTCGTCTCTTGCAAAATGTCCACCTCACCTATACCACCCCCTGCTCAGATTCCACAGCTGCCAGTGTTAGATGCAACACTGTTAATGCAGATGTTTCAGTTTCAAACTCAGCAAATATCTACACTGCTCAACACGGTGCAACAGCTACTGGCCAACGCTGCATGGCCGACGGAACCAGCACCACCTACTATAGCTGCTATACTGCCTTTCAGCCAGTTTCCTGAACAAAAAGAGGCATGGCTCAGGTAGCTGCAACAGTTCGAAGCCCACATTCTCGCTCACAATGTACCAAGCGCTTTGAAAAGCCATTACTTTCCCGCAACGGTAGGAAGTGCATTGTTCCGCCTCACCAACAGACTATTTCCTAAAGCCACTCAGAGTGAAATTTCGTATGAACAGGTTATAGATTCGCTAACTAACTATTACGACCAACAAGTGAATGTAGTAGCAGCTAGGTATCAATTCTTTCATTGTAAAAAATGGTCAGAACAATCTTATCGCAAGTGGGTTACAGATTTGCAGGGTATGATAAGGAAATGCCAATTAAAATGTGCTTGCGGTGCTTTATATTCGGATGTTATGTTGCGTGATGCGATCGTGTACGGTGTAACTTGCCTTGCAAGTTGACGCTTCCTCTTATGGAGTCGGGAGATAAATTTTAGCAGCCAGCAATTTGTCAGGTTGAGTCCCTTGTTTGTGATCGGCCCGTTCAGCAGCGGCAGCTTTCGCTCGCCATGCCGAGTAAACAATGCTCTACGCTGTGTAAGCGGCTCGCTAAACAGGCGGCTACACAGGCGAACATAATTAAGTCTTGTCCTCGGTGTTATTCACGGTACAAGCGCCAAGCCTGCCCCTCCCGACAAGCTCAGTGTTACGCTTGTGGGAGGAAAGGACATGTACCGGGTGATCAAAAAGTCAGTATAAATTTGAAAACTTAATAAACCACGGAATAATGTAGATAGGGAGGTAGAAATTGACACTCATGCTTGGACATGGGGTTTTATTAGAACCACCACATGTTGCTAGACGCGTGAAAGATCTCTTGTGCGCGTCGTTTGGTGGTGATCGTGTGGGCGGCCGGTGTGGCCGTGCGGTTCTAGGCGCTTCAGTCTGGAACCGCGTAACCGCTACGGTCGCAGGTTAGAATCCTGCCTCGGGTATGGATGTGTGTGATGTCCATAGGTTAGTTAGGTTTAAGTAATTCTAAGTTCTAGGGGACTGATGACCACAGATGTTAAGTCCCATAGTGCTCAGAGACATTTTCGATGATCGTGTGCGCAGCCGCCAGTTTCATCATGCTTGGCCTCCCAGGCCCCCAGACCTCAGTCCGTGCGGTTAATGGCTTTAGGGTTACCTGAAGTCGGAAGTGTATCGGGATCGACCGACATCTCTAGGGATGCTGAAAGACAACATCCGACGCCAATGCCTCACCATAACTCCGGACATGCTTTACAGTGCTGTTCACAACATTATTCCTCGACCACAGCTATTGTTGAGGAATGATTGTGGACATATTGAGCATTTCCTGTAAAGAACATCATCATTGCTTTGTCTTGCTTTGTTATGCTAATTATAGCTATTCTGATCAGATGAAGCGCCATCTGTCGGACATTCTTTTAACTTTTGTATTTTTTTGGTTCTAACAAAACCACATGTCATTCGAAGCATGTGTGTCAATTTGAACCTCTCTATCTACATTATTCCGTGATTTATTCAGTTTTCAAATTTATACTGACTTTTTGATCACCCGGTACAAGCCGTATGTTTGCAACAGAACGAAGATAAGACTTCAGCCCACCCACAAAAATCTAATCACAAGGCCCATGTCATTAATGCAGTGTATTCAAAGTCTGCAACAGGCATTCGCAAAACTAGAAAGCATACAGTTTCGTCAGCGATACGCCAGAACGAGAAACTTTATGTTCGGTTACTTCTTTGTAGGGGAACGTGTGAAATTTCAGTTGGACACGGGTGCCTCTGTCACATTGCTAAATCATCGGACACATGAGCTGCTAGCCCCCCTCCCCTCCCGCCTGTCTAAAACTGGCACGCAACTGATAGCTTATAATAGACAAAATATTTTCCCGTTCTCGGAAAATGTACTTTGCCTGCCCTGTATCGCTCACATATGCGAACAGTGACTTTTACAGTGCTACAATCACGTGACTGTGAGTACATAATTGATATTGATTCATTTCATTTGTTTGGCCTTAACATTCGGGACAATGTGTTGTCAGTGTCTGCATTCAATGCGAAAGACAGTGTAGTTTGCTGAAAGAATTCCCAAAACTCTTTTCTGAAGATTTAGGTATGGCTAAGATTTTTGTTGCACTTATTACTCTCAAAGACAATGCTCAGCCGAAATTTTTCCGGGCCAAAAAGTTCCAATTGCATTATGGGAAAAAGTTGCTGCTGAACTTAAAGAATTGCAAGACAGTGGAACTATTGCGCTAGTCAATGGGCAAGTCCACGGGTTTTGCTCCCAAAACCTTCTGGTCGCATTCGCCTCTGTCTTGACTTTAAATCAACTCTCAATCCACAAACTGTGATTGATACTTATTCATTGCCATGCCTAGAGGATCTCATGGAAAGATTAGGCGCCGGTCTCTACTTTTCAAAAAGGTACTTTGTGCGTTACGTATCTTCCAACACAGCTCGATGAAGAATCTAAAAAGTGTGTGTAGTAAATACTCATTTGCGCTTCTTTAAATATTTGCGTTTGCCTTATGGATAGTGCTTCCGCACCCGCCATTTTCCAACGATATTTGGAACAGCTGACCCCTCCAGTGTCAAACTGTTCAAACTATTTGGACGATATTGTCATTGCAGGTTATACACCTGAAGAACATATTGCAAATTTTCATGCTTTATTTCATGTGTTATCTGATGCCGGACTAAAGGGTAGACTGGATAAGTGTGATATTTTTAAACCTGAGTTGCAGTATCTTGGTCACGTCATAAACAAAAAAAATGGCTCTGACCACTATGGAACTTGACTTCTGAGGTTATCAGTCCCCTAGAACTTAGAATTACTTAAACATAACTAACCTAAGGACATCACACACATCCATGCCCGAGGCAGGATCAGAACCTGCGACCGTAGCGGTCGCGCGGTTCCAGACTGTAGCGCCTAGAACCGCTCGGCCACCCCAGCCGGCCGTCGTAAACGGGCAGGGTGTACATCCTCTTTAGTCGTATTTGTTAGCCATACGAGATTTTCCAGTTCCTCACAATGTCATGGAATTGCAGTCAGTTTTAGGGAAAATGAATTATTACATTTGGTTCATACCGAATGCGGCACAAATCGCGGCTCCATTGCATCGCTTGTGTCGCAAGAATGTCCCCTTTGTTTGGACAGATGAGTGCCAAGTAGCTTTTCGAAAACTTAAAAGATGCATCGCTCAGCAATCGATGCTTAGTTCACTTTGATCCTGAAAAACCAGTAGTACTGCAAGTTGACGCTTCCTCTTATGGCATCGGTGAAGTGATTTCACATAGAATTGGTGATAAAGACAGGCCTATTGCTTTCACGTCAAAAGTGTTGTCCAAACCTCAGTGTAACTATTCGGAAATTGAGAAAGAGGCTTTGGCTATTGTGTATGGTGTCACTAAATTCGACCAGTATTTCTAGGGCAGAAAATTCTACTTAGTAACGAATCACAAGCCTTTGCAGGCTTGTTTTCATCTGACGAAACCGGTTCCTTTACGAACTGGCCACAAAATTGTAAAGATGGGCTTTGTTGTTGTCTCAGTTCCAGTACGAGGCTGTGTATCGTCCGACAGCTCAACATGGTAATGCGGACGCACTTTCACGTCTTCCGATTGGCCGTGACACAGTCTTTGACGATTTTGCTGCATCTTGTCGTCATTTCGATGCTCCGGATTCTGAATTTCTTCGATCTTTCCCGCTGAACTATAGGAAAACTGCACAGGCCACAGAAGTTGATTCAGATTTCAACATTTCACTAGCATCCATTCGCACGTGTTGCCCTTGCTCCTTGCGTAGCATAAAGAAATCTGTAGTGGGCCAATACTTTGCACGTCGGCATAGCATCGCTGTACAGAAAGGTGTTCTCCCTGTTCAGAATGGCAGTCATTCGCACGTGTTGCCCTTGCTCCTTGCGTAGCATAAAGAAATCTGTAGTGGGCCAATACTTTGCACGTCGGCATAGCATCGCTGTACAGAAAGGTGTTCTCCCTGTTCAGAATGGCAGCGGGTAGTCACGTGTGTTGATCTCTAAAGCTTTGCAAAAAGAAATCTTGCAGTTACTTCACCAAAGACACTGGCGAATTGTTCGTACCAAACATTAGCGTGTTCACACTGTATTTTGCAGGGTATAGACGTTAAAATACAACAGATGACATCACAGTGTCACGCATTTGCGGAAAATCATTCCGCTTCACCGCAAAAATTCTCTTCTTGGCCTAAGTCGCAATCACTATAGCAACGTGTGCACATAGACTTTGCAGGACCTTTTTGCAACACTCTTTGTTTGATTGTGGTTGACTCCTGTAGAACGTCTCCCTTTGCTATGGTAATGAACTCGACAGCGTCACGTAGCAAAATTCAGGTGTTGTCCTCTATTTTTTGCCTCCAAGGTTTACCTGAAGTCTGTCAGACAAATGCCCTCAGTTCACGTCAAATGAATTTGGAACATTCTGTGAACGCAATGGCATACAGCATCTAACTAGTGCACCGTTCCACCCACAGTCAAACGGCGAAGCGGAACGTTTTGTCAGACCCTTCAAGCAGCAGATGGCCGCATCACCAGGGATCATTGCAAGTGTTTCTCGCCTCCTATTGTTCACACTCAAGAGATGGACCATCGCCGACGGGATTGCTTTACGCCTTTACGAACACTGCTCCACCCTCCTCAGCATCCGGCGCTGAAGGAAGGAAACAAGTATCGCTTCGCACCGCATGATATTGTGTTTTACAGGGTTTTTAGCGGCAGCAGACGGTGGGCGCGAGGCGAGATCGTCCGTTGACTTGGCGCCTGCATGTGTCTTGTTTCAGGTCCAGACGGGATGCGGCGCTGACAACACAATCAGCTTCGCAAGTGCACGATGATCTTTCTGTGTCTCTTCTCCCAGATTCACGGATCCAGAGGACAGGGCGGCCACAGCAGCCGCCAGAGGTTGTCATCACGACACTACGGGACGACACCATGGAGACGGAGCCTTCGCCTCCTCCGCCTCTTCTCGTTCTACCGATAAAGCTGGCTGGACCCGCCCAGAAGGCACACACCGCAGCCGCCGACTCCGTACCCATCTGGTTCTTGGCCTACGAAGGTGGACGTGTACCCTTCTGGTCGTTTTCTGGGGGACGTTACCGCCAGAGCGAAGGCCGGATGGTGGGGTACGAGCAGAAGCATGAAGTCCCCTGCAGCCACAGCTTCAGGTCCAGTGCAGTATCCACCATCCAGCCTCCCCCGCCGTTGTCGCGCTCCCTACACGACAACGATCCATCGCTTTCGGGGGGGGGGGGGGGCAGGAATGTTCTGACTTAAACGTAACATCAACCACTGGCACGTTGGCATGGAATGAAAATGCGGAGAAGGATATGAGACGACGTCAGCCAATAGTACGCTGACTAGGACCGCACCACGACAGAAGCAGCCTCTATCTGAAGAGAATACAAGCGCCACTCCAATTAGAAGTGCAACTTGTTCGTCTAAAATACAGTGGCACGGCTCCCACACGCCACTCCCCTGCTCGGAGCGCTGCTGTGTCCAGTGACCACACCCAGTAGGTACGCCCCCTCACCCCAAGCAGCCCGTCGTTCTGTGATGGAGAACAATTGTATTTAATGTCAACAGAACGTTTTCTTGCAATGTGTTAAATGTATTTCTCAGAGAGACTGAACCCCTCTGGAACAACAACGAAATTCAGGAGAACGCTCCAGATGGCTTTTTCAAAACTCAGCTGCTCGGGAAACAAGAAGCCTTCCGCCTAAAGCGACCGCAGCCTCACACTGCAGTGTCTTCAGTACAATGCGCCCGGCGAGCACGTTGCTGGGTGGTCAGTTTTATCGACAAAAGCAACACATATAACAGAGCGCGATGCCGGTATCCCTCAGAACAAAACCATGATAAAAAAATGGCGGATAGACCGCTCGCCTGGTGGAAGTATTTCGATTTGACGCCACTTCGGCGACTTTCGCGTCGATGGGGATGAAATAATGATGATTAGTTCAACACAACACTCAGTCCATGAGCGGAGAAAATCTCCGACCCAGCCGGGAATCGAACCCGGGTCCTTAGGATTGACAGTCTGTCGCGCTGACCACTTTTTTTGTTGCCATGGTGTCCCCGTCTCCTGACAGGATAAGGGAGAGGCAGCAGGAAGGAAACATTATACATTGTAATTTTTTTGTTAGTAATAATAATATTTTATTTATTCATTTAATTTTAATGTCCCAAAAGAAAAACCATATATAAAAAACAAGGGAAAGAAATATAGGGCCGAAGTGACGTCCTCGTCACTTCACTGGGAGTAAATCCTACCCCTCGAAACAACGTAAACCTGGGACTCCCCACCGCTTCGGGGGGCTATGAAACATGCTGCCTAGAAAGTTCGCAAAATGCGTTTCATATTTAGAGTGGCGTCGGATGATTTCGTGTTGTTCTAGTAGATAATGCCAATAGTCCATGCCCGATATCAAGGTCCGCGAAAGCACGTAGTGCGATGCGTGTCCTCCGATCCATTGGATTGCCGATGTTTTGTGTGAGGGGAAAAAGACAGCGTCAGGGAAAAATAAAGCGTCCGTCGTGATCGTGGATTCGTCGGTGCGTCGGAGGAGGGCCATGATGCGTTGCGTCAGCCGCCAAACATCCTTTGCCTCACCGCACTGCAGAGAATGTTCGTCGGTGCATGCCACATATAAGGCAGAGCGGGGAATCTACCATGTGAATGTCGTACAATCGTTGGCGGTTGACTGTCTTGCGGTTGGTTATGTATACCATGACGATCGCGCTGCTGTGGTGAGGAGAGGTGTATGGACAGCTCGCCAAATCTATCGCCAGTTTCGTGTTTGATATTTAAGTTCGACAACATTGCTGCCATGATGACGCCGCAAGTATCGATATATCTCACGGGTAGTGGGGATTCTTGTAGAAGGTATCTGTAACTGAACATAACTAAAATCAACAAAAAATCGCGCGACGTGAGAAAACGAGGGCGAGATTGTGCCTACCACCACCGGTTGTTCAAAGGACGTGGGAAGAAGCACATCCAGGACGGCCGACGTGATGTCGTGTTTCCGTTGGTTCCAAGTTCGTAGCGTCGCTCGCAGGTATAGAGCTAGAGCCTTGTTCCGCACATCCGTGAGGTTAAGTCCTCCAGAATGGCGTGGGAGAGTTAAAGTCTTGTATTTGATCTTAAACAACATTCCTTGGCTGGCATAGTATCCAAAGGCCGCCATTAATGTGTCGGCAATACCATGTGGCATGGCAGTACCTGTGCCAAGTGCGGCAGTCGCGAGGCCAGGTGAACATTAGTGTAGTCCACCCTTTGGAGCAGGTCGTGCGTTCGGAGTGAATTGTTGCGTATGTGCAGTCGGACGTGCTGGATGAGACGTCGATAGCTCGCAGCCGCTGATTGCCGTAGCGATCGCAAGCATCGCAAGATGTCCACCGTCGTAAACGGACTGTGCAGAGCGTCCAGCCCTCGACCGATGTGCATGATCTTGGTTTTATTCATGTTGACCCTGCTTCCCGCAGCTACTCCGTACGTAGTGAGAAGGGTAACCACCTTACTTACTTCGTTCTCCGACCGGACGAGTATCATCAAGTCGTCGGCATATGCACGACACGTGAAGGAGCTCGCACGGATGCGGACGCCTGTTAGAGTCCGTCTAAGAGTCTGCATCAATGGTTCGAGCGCTATTGTAAACAGTATCATCGACAAGGGACATCCTTGCCTAACTGAGCTGCAAACAGGAATCGTTGCTACCTCCCTGCCATTGACTCTCACCGTCGAAGAAGCGCCGCGAAGGAGGCGCATGAGGACGGTAATAAAATCCTGTGGTATCGAACATGCGTCGCATGGTCGAGTCAAGGAAATCATGGTTGATCCTGTCAAAGGCACGTTCAAAATCCACCGATACGAACGCCGCTCGCATGCGACAAGCTTCCGTCAGGAAAATTACGTCACGGTATTCGCCAAGGATAGAATGTATGTTGCTCCGAATCCCTAGACAAGCCTGGTCTGGTGGTATTGTCTTGGATATTACAGTCTTGAGCCTTGCCGCCAACATTCGCGCAAAGATCTTATAGTCAATATTGAGCATCGTGAGCGGTCTAAATTGATGGGCGCTGACACTCGCTGTCGATTTCGGTATTGGTATAAGCAGTCCCGCCATGAACTGCGACGGAACGTCCGTGTCAGGCCTCAATAACTCATTATACATCAATACCAACTGGGACATCATTAAATCCGCAAATGCGCGATAAAATCCGAGTGTCAACCCATGTGGCCCAAGGGATTTATGCACCACACCCTTCGCGAGTGCGCCCCGGATGTCATCTTCCGTTAGGGGTTCCAATAGCGCCTCTGCATCCGGACCATCCACCTCCGTTTGCATCTGTTGCAAAATTTCTTCTCCTGTCCGATTGTCCATTGGCGTCCTAGTGAAAAGGAGGCAGTAATGCTCTAGAAACTCAGCAGCAATGTTCTGTTGTGACGTCAAGGGCCGACCATCGTCATCATGGAGCACTGTGATTAGGGATAGGCGATTACGCGCATGTCCCTTGGACACATGATGCATGCTAATACGTTCTCCATCGACGTTGTCCAAGCACTGAGCACGGATCGAAAATCCCTCCAGTCGACGTCTCGTGATCGATAAAATGCAGGCCTGAATGCGATGGACTTCCGCTTGACGCTCGGGCGATGGGGCCCTGGAGGACAGGTCGCGGAGCACTATGTAGTAATAATTAAGCGTATCTCGGAGCCATTTCGCTTTTTCCTTGCCATACGTTATGAGAGCTCTTCGTATCGCCGGTGTTGCACACTGCAACCACCATGAAAGAACCGTACGGTGCAGCGGCAGACGGCGAGTGCAAGTCTGCCATGTTTCTTCGATCCGCTGGCGACATTCGAGATCCACCAATAAGGATGAATTAAGTTTCCAGGAACTACGACTCCGCCAGACCCGCTGCCGTGGGAGGGTTAACGTGCAGAAATATGCAAGGTGATCCGTAAAAGCTGTGGCCAACGTTCAGCAGCCAACACGTGATCTCTTAATCCGTCAAAAACATAAATCCGATCCAGCCTACTCGCCGAGTGGCTAGTAAAATACGTATAGCCCTCTCTCTGCCCACGGATCTTTTCCCACGTGTCCATTAGGGCCATGTCCCGGCAGATCGTGTTCAATGCGTGGCGGGAGCTGAAATTAGGAGTTTGATCCTTCGGTGTGAGTACACAGTTAAAATACCCCCCTACCAAGATGTGGTCATACCTCCCATGGAATAGGGGGGCAATCTCCTCCGAGTAGAATCGTGCACGCGCCTGTCGATTGTCAGATCCGGAGGGTGCATAGATGTTGACGATACGAATGCCGTTCATGTTCATAGATAAATCCCCGACCCGAAGGAAGATAATCGAGGTCACACATCGGAATCCCTTCCCGGACTAGTATCGCCGTGCCACGTCCTCCATCTGGAGTCGGCGCTAGATAAGCGTACAACGCTTGTAACCATGCACGTCGGGAAAAGCAGCATTGCAGGTTTCCTGCATCAGCAGAATATCAACGTCTGTGGCGTAAATCATGTCCCGGAGAAGTTGCATCTTTGCAAGCGAACGTGCGGTGTTAATGTTCACTGTGCCCACCTTATATGCTTGGTTCGTTGTCGTTGTCATGCTCGTGTCATGTCATTGAGAACTCCAAGGGCTTTAGTCCACTATTAGTGCTCAGAGGGGTGCCCGCCAACGGGTTGCCCTCTTTTGTTGTCGTTCCGTGGTGTGCATCCTGTATGTGAGTGGTCATCATTTTGGGGTGGCAAAACCTGGTTCCGCCCAGTCGCAGTGGTCATCCTTCCAAGAAACGTCCTCTGATGTATTTCGACGTGGCTGCCGGGACATTGGTGTCCCTGACTCCTTCGTCGGCAGCGCTGGGTCAGTCGTTGTCAATGAAGAGGGACCATCTGAAACGCAGGACATCCGGTCACCATCTGACGGAATCCTGTCAGCGTCCTCTAAAGGCACGTGTTCGGTGTCAGACAGTTCTTCTGCTAGGATACCTTCCGTGTCCCCTAGGCTAGGGGGGGACGTGTCACCCAAACTATGGCGACGCTTTTTGCGACGCTTCGGCGATCGCTGTTTGCGTGCCCTACCCTCTGCTGCCTCACTGTATTCGTCGATCGTTAGTTGGTCTGTTGCCGGCGCCACTGTCTCGACCTCTACTTCCACGCCGCGTGCTACATGTGAGTTTTCGGAAGGTTCCTCCCCTCAACTGACGTGACGTGGGTGTAGCGATATTCTCCGAGTCACCTCCATGCTCCCGTAACTCGGCCTGCTCTTTCATAAACACGTCCTTGTCACGCTCCGAACTTGGCAACACCTCCCGGCGAGCCACCGACACGTACGTCATCGGCAGTTGACGCTTCTCCATGTGACGCTTCTCCATGTGGCAGTTGCACGACGCGGCGTTGTATGCACTCTGAGTGGATATGTCCTTCTCCACCACAGCCAGAACAGGTGCGTGGCTGGCCATCGTAAATCACAATAGCTCAACATCCTCCAATGAATAAATAAGAAGGGATATGTTTAGTATGGACGATCCGCACCTGTCGGACGCTGTTGAGCACAGGATAGGTGCTAAAACTTGCCCAGCGTTCAGGCGTATGACTAAGTACCGTTCCATATGGTCCCAGCGATTCAGTAACCATTTCTGGCACCTCAAACGGCAATTCAAAGATCCGAATGACCCTCACACCTAATCCTGAAGGAGCTACTGTTACATCGCTGATATGGCCATCAGAGTGTCGAAATTTAAACCCTCTTTGAGCAGCGGAGAGAGTTCTTTCACACGCAGCTTCATCGGTCATCTTTACGTACATTGTACTGCTTACAATGGACAGGTGTATTCCAATTATGTCTGCAGCAGGTAAACGAATTTCTTCCCTCAAAAAACGCTCCATTTCGAAAGCTTTTGGTCTGGCATATTCGTTGTCGAACGTAAATTGGAGCGTAGTCTTTCGAAAATTGTGTGCCATGGCGATCGAGTCAGACAACAACACGCGCGAGTACCGGCGGTGTAAACACTTCCTCGTCCACGCGCGCCCGCGGCCGGGACAGCAGGTCCGTGCCGCGCTACCGCCTGAAGCAGACTGCGAAAATCTCCGACCCAGCCGGGAATCGAACCCGGGTCCTTAGGATTGACAGTCTGTCGCGCTGACCACTCAGCTACCGGGGGCGGACAAAACCATAATAAAAGAGGGCTATGCCAACCACGGGTTGTTTGTCTAAAGGGACAGCTGCGACGTCTTAGGGAATTCGGCCACCACGCCATTCCCAGCACTGGACTGTAAAATTTATATACAACATCAAATCGACTCCTATAATAAAGCAACTATTAAAAAAAGAAAAACACAATCACGACGATAATAAATGTCCTCTTTCCACGAAAATATGCGAAGTCCATTTTCTTTTAGTTTTATGAGCAAAATCAGAATAGTTCTTACGTTCAACTGCAGGTTACAATACGCATCTCATTATTCCGCGACATCCTGCGAAGTGTACCGCCGCCAACCACACATGATCATGTGTCTATTACAAACGTTACAGACACATGAAATAACATAAGAGAATACAATCTTTCTCGCCATTAGCTCATGTGTCGGAAAAAAACAAAAGTTTTCTGTTCGACGACAACAAGCTATATTTCAAGAGGGCGTATCTATTTTGTACACTATGACAGGTCTCGTTTTACCATTGTGATGCTATATCATACAGGCGTTTATGAAACAAACCGTGAGAGTCTGCCTTGTAATAGAACTTCCTGTACGCTTATACCACTCATCTCTTCCATTACAAAAAATCCAATTACCATCTGCATGCTTACATTTGACGTTTTTTATGCATAACTGACCTCTACCGTCATGTCCGTAAAGTTTCTGTTGTACAGCAGCAAATTCTTGCGTTCTAGCTTTATAAGTATTTTGATCATCACAACATGTTTCACGCTATATACACACATGCCGGAAAAAACACTATCATTTCTAGATTCCACAACGAGCTAAATTCAAGTGGTGTCTACTTTATAATTAGAGGTTATGAAGTATGAAAGAACACAAATTTTTAAACATGCAAGCCGCGCGTGATTAGCCGAGCGGTCTAAGGCGCTGATGTCATGGACTGTAGGGCTGGTCCCGGCAGAGGTTCGAGTCCTCCCTCGGGCATGGGTGTGTGTGCTTGTCCTTAGGATAATTTAGGTTACGTAGTGTGTAAGCTTTGGGACTGATGACCTTAGCACTTAAGTCCCATAAGATTGCACACACATTTGAACATAAACATGCAACCATGACGATAATAAAAAGAAAACAGTCATGAATCCACGACAGTAGAGACAGCCGATTCCTGTTAGTTTTATGAGCAAAATCTGTCCAGTTTTGAGAGAACTGTTTGCATCTGAGCTTTAATCAGTTATAGCACTTCTTGCAATACAACCTCCTACAAGACTTTACGGTATCTTTCTCTTCCGATATATTGAAAAACAATTACCGTCTGAATGTTGTCATTGAGCATATTACATACACCGTTTTGTTCCACTGGAGCTGGAGGCCAGTCCTCGAAGTCCTCTGCGCAGATCAGTACAAAATTTTGTTGTCTGTACTGGAGGAAGGCCATATCTACCAAACTATTAATCATATGAAAGGGCTCCTGTATTGTTCCTTCATAAGGAGTGAAAAAATAAAAAAATAACTTTCATTTTCTTTACAGCTGTCGCAGTTTCCCACGTCATATCCATACCTTCCCTTACGACAGAACACAGTCATTTTATTTGCACATGTCAGAATACCCACATACTTTATAAGCCTGTTGCTCAAGGTGAATATATCACGCATCCTCTACTACTAAGTATAATACTTCACCAATAACTGAATGCTGGCGATAGGAAACAATACTGAGCAAAAATCAGGGATAAATGGACATGTCTCCCAAGTTTTTTCAGTACGTCATACAACTGTGTCTTAGAAGAGAGGCGTAATTGTCCTAAAAGCTGCCAGATGTTAAAAACATGATCGCAACAGCCATGTTACCGTCACATGCGGTCTTCGTTCTGCAGGTGCTCACAAGTATCGCTAATGATATACATATTAAAACGTATACAAGTCTTATAATGGAGGTATGGCATTAACTCCAAATGAAGTGGTTTTTCCACGCAAATACCTCGACAATGAATATAGGCAGTGATCGCCGAAGTGGGTATTAACAGACCGGCAGGGCTTTTACACGTCACTGACGGTGTAAACTCGTAATAAAATCATCGAATTTAGAAAGTGATTCGGCTAAGGAACATGGTATGAAGCCAATACTTGCAACTACCTCATGCCACCGCTAGATATTTCTCCAGTTCTTGTAATGCACTCTGCCTTGATGGCATACCAGAGGTTCTGCAATATATACACAATGGGTTATATGTGATGGTTTATTGAGAATGATAACATACAGTAGATGGTGTGCTTACTGAAGTCGTAAGAAATGTATACTGGCTTTTCAGATCTATAGTGTCACGCTTTCCGGTAGAAATGCTCTCTGCGATTTGAAATAAATCTTTCCATTCAACCATATGCCTGCGTTGGATCTTACAGAGAAGTCTTTCAATGATTACAGCCACTAGCGAATAATATTCATGGCACTCTCATATCTCGAAACGAGTCACCTTTTTCGAATCTATCTGTTACAGTAAAATTCCAGTGTGGTTTCATATAGTCCCTAAGCATCTCGTACCTGCTCCTTAGACTCTGCCCCGCCATCCCTGCAGTTTTGCGCATGTGATCGTCCCAATTTAAGTTGGAACTGAGCAGAAGTAGGAGAGAGCTGTAGCTATCTCATTCTGCAAACCGTGTAGAAATAGAGTGAGATGAGTTAATGCTATAGAACAGTGTTTTGACCACTCGCTGGAAATGGGAACATGTTGTCGCAGCTCTACCAACTCTGTATAATGTGTAAGGTTAGCACCTAACGAGGTAGTGTAAAAGACAGTACGAACTGTTACAGAGGTGTTTCTTATCGGGAAAATTAGGAAGACTCAACGTTATACAGGTACTGTTGTGCGAAGCACATCCGCTTCCCTCAAGGTCCATTCACGTCTATCACAAACGCATTTTATCGTCGCTGTTCTGTACCATCCAACAGAGTACGAACTATAAAAGCTCCGCTAACTTTATCTCACAGATTTTTACTGCGTCTCTCTCTTCCGATATATCGGAAACAAATACCGTCTGCGTGCCAGCATCCTATCAGATATACAGGTATTGATCCATTGGAGCAGCCGACCACTGATCGTCATTTGCACAGACCAGTGTAAATTTGCATCGCCTGTAACGTATGAGGACCATTTCCCACATATTATTCGTTGCAAGAGAGGGTCCCTGTTTTGTTGTTTGATACACCGTTTTTTCTGCTGTAACACGCCTTGTACACGGCCATACATTTTGTTTTTACCGCTGCAACTTCGAGGTCTGTGTCAGCTTCTAAATGTGGACAGTTTCCAAATCGCTGTCCAATGGTGATAGACGACCTATACATTTAAACTCATCATTCACAGTGAAAGGGTAGCTGATGGCGCTGTGTTCTGTTTGATTGATTCCTCATATTTCTGCCATGAACGGGATCACTGTTTCGGTGCAAGCCATCCTCGGTAGGTGTTGACCCCTCCATCAAGACTCTTTCTCCAACTCAAACAAGCGATATCAGTCAATCATTGTGTGGTAATCAACAGTGTACCAGTGGACAGATGGAATGGAAAATACACCGTTGATGTACTGTAATAATAAGCATCACAATTGATAGTGTGATCAATTTTAGCAATGTTACCGTAATTTCAACACCAACCAATGATGCAGCAGCATGCTTCTCAGTTTCTGTGTCATCAATACACAGACCCTCCAGTACATAGCGAGTAACATTGCGAATATAAATGACTGTGCAGTACGTTCATTCATTGTTAATTCTCAAACAATTACACCGAAGTATACCAGACAGCGACCTATATATCTCTAGCACTTCGATCATAGTGCGTAGTTTACGATCTTTCCCTGTGCGGATAGGAGTCACAGGGCATTCTCGCATTCTTAGGATAAAGTTGGAGCCCAAAAGAGCTCCTCGCATTGTCTTTGACCAACGCTCCCTTTAGCAATGGCACCGATTTAATGTGCAGCTGACCAGAAGTAGACCGCTAAATTGCACGTTTCGAGAAGTAACAGTGTGAGCCGGGGCTGTAACTGCTGTCCCGCACCCATTCAACAGCACAAAATTTCTCTAGATGCGAGAATGTCGAGGAAGTTAGCACCCCATATCAGTGTATAGCAGATATGCAACTGTTGTGATGATATAACAGACGGCCGGCCGCTGTGGTCGAGCGGTTCTAGGCGCTTCAGTCCAGAACCATGCGGCTGCTACGGTCACAGGTTCGAATCCTGCCTTGGGCATGGATGTGTCTGATGTCGTTAGGTTATTTAGGTTTACGTAGTTCTAAGTCTAAGGGACTGATGACCTCATATGTTAAGTCCCATAGTGCTTAGAGCCATTTGAATCATTTATAACAGACTGTTAAGAACAAGAAACGGGCGGTTTTTATGTATGCTGGGAGCTCCAGATGGATGTTTGCAGCATTTTACCTAAATCATCTGCGCTATCAATTGTAAATTATTGTTCTGGTGTCTGGGATCATTACCACGAAGGTATTGGTAAAAGAGATCATAAACACATGCACTCCTAAGACTATACGGTTCTGTACTTGAAACAAGCTATAATGTTAGATCGTTGTGATTTCCGATCTGCATTATGTGATCAAATGTATCCGGACACCACCAAAAACATACGATTTTCATGTTAGGTACACTGTGCTGCCACCTACTGCCAGGTACTCCACATCAGCAATTTCAGTAGTCATTAGACATCGTGAGAGAGCAGAATGGGGCGCTCCGCGGGACTCAAGGACTTCGAACGTGATCAGGTGACTGACTGCGTGTCACTTGTGTCATACGTCTATACGCAATATTTTCACACTCCTAAACTTCCCTAGATCCACTGTTTCCAATGTAATAGTGAAGTGGAAACGTCAAGGGACACGTACAGCACAAAAGCATACCAGCTGACCTCGTCTGTTGACTGGCAGAGACCTCCGACATTTGAAGAGGGTCGTAATGTGTAATACGCAAACATCTATCCAGACCATCACACAGGAATTCCAAACTGCATCAGGATCCACTGCAAGTACTACGACAGTTAGGCAGGGGGTGAGAAAACTTGGATTTCATGGTCGAGTGACTGCTCACAAACCACACATGACGCCAGTAAATACCAAACGAAGCCTCGCTTGGTGTAAGGAGCGTAAACATTGAACGATTTAAGAATGGAAAAACGTTATGTGGAGTGACGAATCAAGGTACACAATGTGGCGATCCGATGGTAGCGTATGGGTATGGCGAATGCCCAGTGAACGTCATCTGCCAGCTTGTGTAGTGCAAATAGTAAAATTCGGAGGCGGTGGAGTTACGGTGTGGTCGTGTTTTTCATGAAGCGGGCTTGCACCCCTTGTTGTTTTGCGTGGCACTTTCAAAGCACGGGCCTCCATGGATGTTTTAACGACCTTCTTGCTTCCCACTGTCGAAGTGAAATTCTGGGTTGGAGATTGCATCTTTCAACACGATTGAGCACCAGCTCATATTGGGCGGCCTGTGATGGTGAAGTTACACGACAATAGGATCCCTGTAATGGCCTGCACAGTGTCCTGACCTGAATCCTATAGAACACTTTTGCGATGTTTTGTAACGCCGACATCGTGCCAGACCTCTCCGACCGACATCGATACCGCTCCTCAGTGCGTCACTCCATGAAGAATGGGCTGCCATTCCTCAAGAAACCTTCCAGCACCTGATTGAACGTATGCCAGCGAAAAGAGAAGCTGTCATCAAGGCTAAGGGACCCAACACCATATTGAATTCCAGCATTACCGATGGACGGTGCCACGAACTTGTAAGTCATTTTCAGCCAGATGTCCGGATACTTTTGATCACATAGTGTATTAGTCATATGGAAGACAACACTCTTATTATGCCAATGCAAGAAATATATTTCCAGTGGATGACATACATTCTCCTTGTAGGTTTCTCTACGATAAACTATAGTGACAACCTGTAAAATGAAAAACTTCTAATATCGATTCCTTGTGATATATGTACAATATAGCTTTCCAGAGGTGTATAGCCCCCACTGTTCACATCCGATCTCGGTTCAGAAATTACACTATTGTCATCAGTCCTACATAAAATGACCGTTAGTAACGGAGAATGCCTCCTACAAAGGAAGAGACAGACGTATGGTAGAGGTGTTACACATGTGAAACTACACGACACGCCGCCACTAACTCCGTAAGCATGACGTCTATCAAGCAGATGTATACACGGGGATTGTAGTACCTCACAAACACATATCGTTAACTTAGAATCACCGTAGTTATGAAACTGAAGACTCGATTTTATAGCACGAGATATGGCACGGGAATGAAGTACGTCTTATCTTCCTTCATCTTGAGGAATGTGTCGAAACAGGATGGAAGTCCTCTGATGACCAACAGGTTTGCCGTTAACGTTCGCAATTAGGCAGTGATCTAGTTCAAACACAGTACACACAGTCGTATGCGAGTCGAACACAGGTTATGTCACACAACTGATGCACCCCGACAGAACAACGAAAAAAAAGTGGTCAAATAACCTGCAGCAACATGTCCTGTCTCTATAGAAAGCGTCATCAGTGTACCATTAAATCCTACCTCGTTAAAACTCCATCTGTGGCGATCACTCCATCCACTCTCTGTCATCCTTTAACGTATCTGCAAGTAAGTTTAGACCCAGAGGGTTCTCTTTTTTCCAGAAAAGCATCAAAGACAGCATTCAACTCGCATGTATCACTATTACCTCCATAGACATACTGTAGAATATTACCTAGACAAAAAATTAGACTCTTTCCCCTATTCCCGGTGGTTACATCTCAACATTTTCTCGTGTTTCTCTTGCTGTCATATACTCATTCCCATGTACAAGATTTGTTCTGCACCAATCAGAAGACATGCAAGTACTTCCTCAATTTCCCCGCATTTCGACGTATTTTCCCTCAATTGATACGTATTTTCCGTCACGTTTCGTAATTTTATCGATTTTATGTCACTTCTGTTCATGCGATCATGACATCACCTCTCGTTCTGTGTTCTAAAATTTCTTGTAAATGTAGTACAGTTGCCAACACCTAGCGCAAATGCACTATTCCAGTGGTCGGATGGCTTAATATAGCACTGTACTCGATTTCATCCAATCACCTCGAACCACATACTCTACAGTTGCAACCCGTTTGCTCTCTTTTCTGTATTATGGTCTATATATGTGTGCCAGCGTACGCTGTCTCTAGAACACCGGTTGGCACTAGGAAACACTGAATAGCAGGCGCTGAACTAAGTGCACCTATAACAAAAGAAGACCAAGACATACCCCCAGGCTACGCGACGATAACCCCCTGAGCAGCGTGCATATAGGCCGCCGCCGCCGCCGACCGAGCTGTCCCAATCTCTCAATCTCAGTGCAGTGATAGCCGTCGCCTCGCACCTTAACTAGATGTGAGGGAACGTTAGTCATTTATATAGTTGTGATGTGTACACGGGCAAGATTTAAGAATTAAATACATGTTATTTGATTGCTGTTAACCACAAAACTTCAGATTGGACATCATTGAAGTTAAGGGGACTACATCGTGGTTCAGGTCGAAAAAATACGAATTTTCGTTTTTCATCATATTTCGATAGATTAAGGTTTTATTTAACTACTCTGAAAAGGATTTTGCTGAAAAAACTTTTTTTCGAGCATTTAAAGAGCATTTTCTTACCACGTCTGTTTATGTGCCACGCCCACTTTTCTGCATATATTTTAGATCTTTATATCTCCTACATTGCACGTTAGGGATTTTTGTTTTTACTCCCGAGTCTGTTCGCTATCCTTGGAAAGCAACGGTCGGTATTCTTTTGTTTCTGCTGTTTGTAAAATTGTTGACTGGACACGGTCGGTTAACTAAAACTGAAATAGAAAACTTGCAGGTATACTATGGGCCGGAAATTAGGAGAAATAAAGAAACTCTGGAGGCAATGAAGAGAGATGTTTGGGCCATATTCTTCCATAAGTCTATTTATGATAAGCCATGTCATTGGTTGTGTCAAGCAGGGGAAAATTCGTGGTGCAAATATAATAGGGCTCAGGCAAATGGAGAATCTTATTCTCATCAGCATTCTCTCCCTGCGGCTGTTATTACAGCAATTAAACCTATTTTCAGAGACTTGGCTCATCCTGACCTTCTAAGGAAATGTCTGCATGGGCAGACACAGAACCCCAATGAATGTTTCAACAGCATAATTTGGAAACGCCTTCCTAAAACTGTATTTGTAGACATGCATACAATGAAACTAGGAGTTCATGACGCTGTTATTACATTCAGTTGTGGTAATATTGGAAAGTGCTGGGTACAGAAAAAGCTGGGAATTAATCCTGGTGAAAATATGATCACTGGGCTGCAACATTGCGATAAAATGAGGATAGCCGATGCAGACAGGTCTGCATCTAATATGGCCAAGAAAGCAAGACAGACATCCAGGACGGTGAAAAAGAAGCTGAAAGACGTGCTAGAGGCCAAAGAAGGGCCGCCATATGCAGCAGGACAGTTATAATTAACTGTAAGTAACAAATTTCAAAAGTTTTTTCTTGGAAGTCAATTTCCCGCAAACCAAGATTTTCAGCACATATGCCCCATTATATCAGAAACTATCATAGATCAATGAATGAAATTTTCAGAGACTCTGCATAAGATAAAAGCCACCTCTGATACTACATTCATTAATATTATCCCATTACGAAGCACACAAAAATATTTTCTGCAGAAAAAACTTAACATTTTTTGTTAATAAATTTAATAAAGTATTTCTTAAAAACTATAAAATGGATTAAGTAGATTTTAGTACAGTTGACTTTATTAGCATCATGTAACATACAGCAAAAATATTAAGATCCTGCATCAAATAGTTTTTTCAGAAATGGATCGAATACTTGATTAAATTAACATGAGTTAGATAGGTAGGGTGTGGTCTCCTTAAGTACTCAATTGGTTCCTGTAATAAAGTGTATTTTGACCACGTGTGCATTTTGTGTTGTAGTCAGAGGAAAGCGGTCACCCATCTATTATACCACACTCTCCCCATCCAGCCAGGAACCACGAAACATTACAAGAGGGCACAGCCACAACAATATGGTATATAAATTCTGATTAAACTGGTCTATCTTTTTGTACAGAACGCTTCTGAAAAGCAGATAGCTATGCTAATTCAACGGTGGCTAACTACTACAATCTGGGAACAAGCGACAGCCTACTCAGAATAGTTACATGAATGTCTCATCAGGGGGGTTCTAGTGATTGCTCTTTTGAGAGAAAGAAAAGTCCAAATGTAATATGTCACGAAACGTAACAGTCTAAATTCCATTAAAACTGCTGGAAGCCACACATACAAACAACGACACCGGAATGAAAAATTCCTGCTCACACATTCGCAAACGCCTCAACACTGACGTAGTTGAGCCTTCGAACCACATATTAAATGTTTATTTGTGTCTGCTATTGTTTTCTTTCTCTATAAGGACCAAGGACCTATATAAATAAATCTGTTTGATTAACACGTAAGAGACAACATGTATGTAATAATGGCAAGAAAAAGATTATAAAGAAAGCCGCCTGCTTCTATAGGCTAAGATACGTTTGCAAATACACAAATTAATGTGCGTATTTACGTTATAGTAAAGTCACCCAAATAAGTCAGCAGCGCGTACATCACGAGCTTCGTGTTTCAGACGAAAAACACAATTCATTTTGGGGATTATTGCCCAAACTACGGCGTGAGGTGAACAAATGAAGACTTATTTAAATAAAAAACTTTTTAATATAAGACGTTTTCAAAACCGATTGAAAAGTATAAAATAATTGCTCCTAGCCCCACACACATTCCTACCCGCAGCGATAATCCTGAATATCTGTGCTTGTGAATTTTTAATAACTATGGAAATACCTGTAGAACTTAAAACGGAAAACGTGGGGCGCATGCAATAAATACTAGAATGGTGAACTGTTCATGCATCAGTTACGTATTGAACACGCTCCATGTTTTCCGTTTTAAATTCTACAAGCATTTTCATAGCTGTTAAAAATTCACAAGCTCATGTTTTCAAGACTATCCGTATGGGGTTAGGAATCAGTACAGGGGTGGAGAACTTATTTTATACGTCCTAGGCCGTTATAAAAACGTGTTACAGTAAAACTTTTTTTGTAAATAATTATTTTCCGCTTTTTAGTCTTGTACGTGCCTAATTTTTCAATCGATTTCAAGCATTTTGATGAGAGCACAACAGAGACCTGTGGTAAAATTCAGTTTCTCTGCAGCAATACATTGTTTTATCGTATGATTGCCTCACTAAAAGACTTCGAATGTAAAAAAAAGGAGATAATCGAGCTTACCAGCAAATGTTCTTATCACGAAACATCTACAAGAGAAACAGGAAAAGGAGGAAATAGGAATGACATGCAAAGAACCCTCCACCACACACCAGACACAAAAGCGGTTAATACTTCACCGACATCGAGTTCTGAACTATGTCAAAAGTTTCAAGTCGCTACCTCATCGGGAAATGACAGCGGTAAATAATGCACCCTTCTCCATACACTAGACGCACTAAGCGAGTTAATGTTGCATTGTCATCCAGTTCTGAGCTATGTTGAAAGCTTCAAGTCTCCAGCTCATCGGAAAACACCCTACAAGTTTTCGAGAGGGTGGATCAATCATCTCTTCGAATGTGGCAATATCATTGTTATACTGGAGAGGGAAATATCGAGCGTTTAGCTCGAAAATATATTTGAGAAATGATGTGTTGAATAAGGAAACTGATTTTAAATTTTAATAAGTGTAATAGTACATAGCTAATGGTATATTTGTTAAAATGAAAAGAATTTCATGCTCTCTATATAGTGGTAAAAATTACAACACAGGCTCTTTAGACTTCATTATTAAAATCATTGCATCAAACAGTACTGCATGGCGACGAACTTTTTCTGTAGTGTGGCCTATTATCTTAACAGGCTAATGACACCACGGTACTTCTATGTGCTGTTGTTTTAATAATCACGCTTTGGTCAGTAACATTACAGATTAATTGCGTCTAACAAATCCAGGTATGGATAGCAATTTAAAGCTGATCTAGCTTTGGCCAGCTTAATTAATTACCGTTAGGTAAATCAACCATAAAGTGCGCTATTTAGCTTAAGAGATGTTAACTGCGGCTGGTCAGATGAAACGTACACACATGCACGTATAATGATTGGCTGCCATTTTATCGCCACGGTTTTACAGTGGTACATTTTCAAATTTTTGATTATGTGGCAAATTTTGCTTATTAGACATTTGTGCCCGGATGTGACATAATTATCAGCGGTTCTTTATGAACCCAAAATACTGTCCACTTACAGATGCTTTTCCAAACTTTCGGCGATCTGTTCTTAACGTTAAAAATAGACAGAATGTTCACATTAACACGTCGTGCTATCTCCGTTGCCGAAATATTTTTTATCTTCCTCTTTTTATTTTTCCTCATGCCTTGCACCAGTTCGTCTGTTGCAACTTCTTGATTTCATTAGATTTAATTAAAAATCAGAAGACGTCTTCCGTGCAGAGTTATTAAAGAAAGCGAGAATCACAACTCATTAATAGCACCGCCTTTGCTTCGTTTCTCTTTGACACATCAGAGAAGAGCAAACGTTCCAGCTGCTGCTGGATCTCCTTAACTGAACCAAGAATGAAGGTTTGATAGCAAACGTCGACCAAGCTGAGGTGAAAATGGGTAATTAAATAGGTACCTCATTTATTTCCAATATTTCTTTATTTACTACGCCACAGTAATACGTCATCACCACCGTATTACTGACAACAAAAACAGCTGGTGTTAGTAAGAAAAAACGACTTCCTCAAACGTATACGAAAGTATAAGATTTATTTTTTCAAAGTTTGAAGCCACGACAAGGTTCAAAACATGGTTGTTCCTCGGAAGTGGTCCTAGCAACTCAACCGTTTCATGTCAAGTTTCGTATTGTAGTATTATTCATTGTGTAACGAATAACGTGCTCAAGTCAGTGACGAGATAAATATCAGTCTGATGTCTCATTATACTATTTATTAACAATGATTTTGAATGTTCTGAGCTGTGGATACAACGTTAGCACTAGCGTTTGACCTTTACAGAAGCTCACAGAGCATTCGATGACAGCTAAATGCAATTTACACTTATTAATTTGAATTATTCAAGTGATAGGTTCTTGCACCAATAGCCAAAGCCTACAAATTATTTGCAATTCATACACATCCGCATGCTTATACCACTCTCCCATTAAGTGTCTTTGTTTTGAGTAGCAGAGATGGTACCGATCTCGACCCACATGCTGATGCATGTGAGCCTGCTGGTTCATAGGCTGCTGTTGATACTGATGCCAGCATCGTTGTAGAGGCAAGGAAACTTGATTGCTGTGCTGCTGCAAGCTCTGATGTTTGGTGAGTACTGAACTGTAGGAACGCGGAGAAAATGGGTGGTTGGTGAATATTTTTGTTATATTGCTAGAGAAGGCCGAAATGCACGCTAGAAGCTCACGCAGGATGGCGTGAGGTCTGCAACAGGATACGTAATGAATGCTATAATGAAAAGTACGTAGCTTCTGGAATACTTAACTTTAATCCATCATTTGTATACATCGTTCTTGATGAGACATGCTTCATACAATGACTATCAATTGCTATGGCGCCTTGCTAGGTCGTAGCCATTGACTTAGCTGAAGGCTATTCTAACTATCTTCTCTGCAAATAAACGAGGCTTCGTCAGTGTTGCATCGCTAGCTAAGTCGTCCGTACAACTGGGGCGAGTGCTAGTAAGTCTCTCGAGACCTGCAATGTGGTGGCGCTCGGTCTGCGATCACTGACAGTGGCGACACGCGGGTCCGACATGTACTAATGGACCGCGGCCGATTTAAAGCTACCACCTAGCAAGTGTGGTGTCTGGCGGTGACACCACAATTTTGATGCTACCTCTGTGTACCATCTGCAAAGAGAACTATGAAATAAAGGAGCAGTATGGCTATGGGGCTTGTCTCCCATACTGTATGCAGCTCAGGCGTGTGGGTTGCCTACAGGCGCAGGTTGGGTAGCTCCTCCTTAAACCCACGCCTATTTCTTGGAAATACAGCCACAGGGTTTCTAAGCGAACACACACACACACACACACACACACACACACACACACACACACACACACACTCACACATTCACACACACATCCTTGCACAGATGCAGAATAAGGGAACCATAAACAGGACCATTTCTTAGGATTATGGGAAAGTAAAATATTTACTAATTTTTACATATACATTCCACACAAAGAGAATCCCCTCTTTATTTTTGGTCGGTATGGATTTAATAGCGCCCTCCTTAATTTTTAACTTATAATTTAAATCTACCTCTGAATCAACTAAATATTTTTCCAACAAATAAATTGATAAATAAAAGAAGGGATGTCCTCAATTCTAATATGTATCTGACTTTTTGCCTGTAAAATATCTATTTATCTCTTTATCTATTAACTCTCTTCCATCCTGCAGTACTGTTAGCAGAGATAATTTGGAGATTTTAATTTTGTGCTTTATTTCCTGGATTACACTATTGTTAAATCATCCCACAATTTCTTAGCTTATGTTATCAATTCCTCTCCTCCACATTCTTGTGGAATTTCTGTACGGTACTGTAATTTTACAACTTCAGCACATGACTGGCTATTAAATATAGCAATTCCATTGGTTTTAAACTCTGCAAATGGCTTTTCCGTTGCTCGATGCACACTGTCAAGTAAATGACGTTTAGGTTCAATGTTATCAACATTTTTTGATAGCTCCAAATGGGAGTGAAGGTTCATGAAAATATGTTTTTTCCTTGAATATAGTTCAAGTCCTGAAAGCTATCATTTTCTGCGAGTACTCTAATTTATGGCCACTTTCCATTGATATTTACAGCAAATGCTGATATCTTGTATTCGCTAGCCACATCCGAATTTTTCCACGCAATGCATTTATAGTAATTTGTGCACCCTGCTAGCACATCTGCAATAGCTTGTTCTTTTTCCAATATTGGTTTGTACTCACCCATCGTGGTGATTTCTTTCGCCTAACACTTCATTTGACTTTTTTCAGTTCAATCTTTTCCATTTCCAGTTCTCTCTTTCGAATACGTAACACAGTAATTGCCCAGAATGAGTAATTTCTTTAATAGGGAATAATTTAAGTCTGTGACACATATTTTTCTTTTTCATAAGATCTTTGAAATAACATTATTTGTGTGTAACCAAAACCAATTTGCAGTGTCTGTATTCGCCAGTATTGTGAAGAACATTGACCAGGATGGAGAAACATATATTTCTTCAGCTTTAATAAAACGTTTCTGCGTAATGACTTTGTTGGAGGTATGTGTTAACAATTTCCATGTAGTTTACGGGTAGAGCATTGTTTATGATTTTTTTCCTTGGTCTTGATTGCTACACCTGTCTGCTTTTGTTCATTCTTATTTTCCCCACACAAAAATTGTACAACACTGTTAAACAAAACACAACTGTTCTGGAAGCTGTCCCGTTGTTCGCACCACATAGATGTGGTTGTCGCAGAGTACAAGGGAGCACATTGTTAGTACATATTATTGCTGTTCAACAGCTTCTTAGTCTTCCACAGGTTCAAACATACAACCCGTTCTGCAGTTATAAACCATAGCTTCCAAGCTGGTAATACCATGTTGTTCAGCGAACGAAGATATACAAGTTTCTTGCTGACACATATCAGTACGCTTTATAAAATCAATGAGATGGTTATCGAAATCTTTTTTTACTCATAGGCTTGGTACCTGGAATGTAAATTTGTTATACAGCTTTGTTCTTCAGTTGTAGCTCATTTACATTAAACAGACTATTTCCGCTGTCTGATACTGTTCACAAGCACATTGCTTTTTCCTTGGAAGTATTCTTGCAGGAGAAAGTCGTGGTTTCATGTTAGGTAATCACACATACGATTTTGTTAAAAATCCTATCCAAATATTGCTTTCCAGCATTATATCCAAGTCCATAAAATGATAGTCATCTAAACAGAGCGGCTGAAATATCCTTGGCAGCTCTATCATTAGCACTGCCATCTTTATCGTATACTTTATATGATATAACCACAGGGTAGTTACACTTTTTCGAAATCATGTCCAGTGCTTCTTTGGCGATTATTTCCCATATGCCTCTCGCTGTGGCAATGTAGTTTCCATGTAGAAGAAATTCTGCTTTCCCTCTGACGCCATGTTCCACAGAGATTAGTTTGCAGGTTTAACCACACAGTTAACTCATGAAAGTTTCTGTGATGAGCATAATGATATTCATTAAGGAGCACGCCATTTTCAGTGGAATTTATGTTACCAATGCCAGTAACAATATTATCTAGGACCTCCAACAATAACCACGATCCAAATCATTCGTCAGACGGTCTCGTCTCCTTCCCAGATAGGTAAGGAATGTTTAATTGTTAGGAGGAAGCCATTTTGACCCTCTGAACCGTCTACAAGTACAAAAAAAGTTGCAGCTATCAGAGCTTCGTATGCTCCAAATACCTGAGATGACATCACTCACGATCATATTATCATGACGTCGTTTCCGGTTATGCGACCTAAGTGTAGAAGGCTGCAGAATACTGCTTATCATGTGCCACTCCATGCTCAAATTGCATAACCTGGGGCACCATATCACATAATCTGGATACTGCTTCGTACTGTCCTGTATGAATACTTGCTTGTGGTTGGGAAGAGGCACACATGAAACGATCAACCAGAAAACACTGAAAAATATTTCAAAGACGTGTAAATAGCTGTGTTTACACCAGACCAAGTGGAATTAGATGATAGTATAATTGCTGTACTAATGGATAAGCTATTTGAGATATTGAAGCAGCTCTGAGTAGATGACTATTACACTACGGATCTGGATAAAACGCTAGAATGCAAGATTTCGCCAGAAGATGATGAGTATGTCACTCGTCGAAACGTCGCAGTTTGAAGACACCGCCACCCGGCTGGAAGCCCGAGAACTCTTCGCCAGCTGTATACGCCGGGAAAGCACACATTCACAAAATGGAGATGCATGATTACCTAACATGAACCCACGATTCTTCCTCGAAGAATACTTCCAAGGAAACAGCACTGTTATTGTGCATAACATTTGGCAGCTGGAATATATTGTTTAATGTGGATGAACTACAATCTAGAATATATATATACGCCAAATAAGAATTCTAGGAGCGCATAAATATATTAATAACAATCTTACTGATTTTATAAAGTGTCCTGATATGCATATACGAAAAACACTTATGTCTTCCTTGGCTGGAACATGCTATTATCATTGTGGAAGCTATGATTTATAACCACAGAATGTTTGGTCTGTTTTAACCCGTGGAAGACTGACTAAATGTATTAAATGCCAATAATAAGTATTTACAATATGCTCCCCTGTACTCTGGCAAAATCACGCCTGCAAGTTGCAAACTATGGGCCAGCTTACAGAACAACTGCTGTATAGTGCTTAATAGTGTTTTAAAATCTGTCACTAGGGCAATAAAGATACAATAAAGTTGGCTGGTGTACGTGTAAACTTTCCAGAAAATCTAGACCAAGAAAAGATTATAAAGTACGTTCTATCTTCCTATTCTTTTAATTATTTACTTGTAAACTATGTGGAAATTGTTAACATTTACCTCCAAAAAAGACAATATACGTATTCCACAGTAATGTTATATAGAATGGCGCAAAATCAGCCCATAGATTTGAGTTGCATAGTAGACGTGAAGGGGAGTGCTCAATCACCTCCGAGCGCTGTTTGTCGTTTAGAGCGTCTATTTCCAGTAACAACGGTGCATTGGACAATTCAGCATCGTGTTTTGGCTGCTCAACATTATTTCGAAAGTAATTAGTCTGTTACCATCATTCAGTGAGTTTTCGTACACAGTTCAATCCTGAGCGTAATGATCTGATACTAGACTGCAACAAAGCACTTTGTTGGGTTAACTCGACTCGCACAAATGGATCAGTTATGAAGAACGAAAAAGTCCACTTGTCGTCCCCATATGGTAGTAATCACAGAAAATGTCGACAAAGTTAAGAGCGTCTGTTCTTCAAAGTCCTCGCTGCTCCACTAGGCGGTGTGCTACAAGCTGGACATGTCTCGATGATCCCTACAGCGCATGCTGAACTGTGAGATACAATTTCATCCTTATAAACGTATGACCGTACGGAAGCTTCACGAATGTGATTTTGGCGGGTGGAAACTGTTTTGTGGGAGAATGCTTGATGTTCTTGCTACTGCTGACGTTTTGTTAATGATGGGCGATGAAGCCCACTTTCACTTGGACAGTTTCGTAAAAAAGCAAAATTGTCGCTGATGGGCAGCAGACCACCAAAAGAACTGCATCATAAATCATAGGAGAGTGTTAAAATCATTGTGTAGTTCGAAGCTTCCGAAGTGGAGGTCATTGGGCCTTACTTTCTTTTTAGCGCGGCGCTAGTGTAACAGTAAATTATGAACATTATGTTGCATGATATGCAGTGTTTGGCGGCGACAGCTTCAGGCCTTGGGGATCAACATAGCAAAGATGTGGTTTCAACAAATTGGAACCACTGCTACACAGCTAATGGGTCAATAGCACACTTCATCACATGTTTTGGCGATCTCCACTGTCCTGCACACTCGCCAGATAAGTCGGTTTGAGACTTCTTCTTATGGAGTGACATGGAACGCAAAGTTTATTGCCACAAATCTCGGTCATTCAACGGTCACAAAGCTGCAATACGTGAAGAAATTACCGCTGTTTCACAGGACACTTTGACAAAAGTTATGCAGAACCTTAAAGAAAGGCTTTCGATGTGTATCGACAAAGAAGGACGCCAGCTTTCCGTTTTTACCTTGAATATATAAATACAGGTCTTAAATTGGGTAAGTTAAAGGGTGTACTATGGAAATACATTTTATTTGTGAGCAAAATATACCTAATCATAATAGTTTGTAATTCATGCATTATTTTTGCGCCGCCCTATATTAAAACTGGAGAAACATATTTTTCTCTGTCTGTCACTGTTCTTCACTGTACTGCCAAATGCACTACTGCCATGTTGGGATTGTTTACCCACAAGTAATGGTATTTACCCACAAGTAATTGAAATGGGATCGTTGAAAAGAAAGTAGCTAAAACTGAGGTTGAAAACGTAGTATTCCTCATTTCTGAAAATTAGTTGTAAGTGGACAGTTGAAAACACTGCATGTCCCTTGCCCCTGTCATTTTATACCTTTATGAATAACAGCTTATGGGTTGTGGTTTTGTAGTTTACATAATAGTTTAATCGCATGCGTATTGTGTCGTTATAGAGCAATAATACTCACCGTTTAGACATGTAAACAACATTGTGACACTTCATTTGAGGATGTCAAATGTAAATGTAAGTTACACCAGTAATGTCAGTAAAGTTATCCACATGTGTTTTCTGCTGTTACAGAATAAAAATACAGTCAATTTATACATGTAAATAAGATTGTGACACTTAATTTGAGGGTCCATCGTGTATTGCACAAAGTGGGCTGCAAAAATCGAACTATAGTCGTGTTTGGGTACCAGTTGGGAGGTACAAGGACAGCTGGCTATAGGGGGTACATATTTGTTGGCTGTTACGTTCGTAATGGCCAGAAAACTAATGAACTACGACTGGGAGAGCATAATAAGTGTGTGTGTGTGTGTGTGTGTGTGTGTGTGTGTGTGTGTGTGTTTGTTAAGCACGAACTGCGAGTGCTATTGCTAGAAACAACTGAATTTGCAGTGTTAGGTAAAAATCACTCAGTTCAGAGCCACTATCTTCACTATTGCTGTGCGGCGGTTTGTGGAAGAATTATTGGAATTAAGTATGACTAAAATTATTTACTTAATATTACTTTCTTTGCTCACTTCGCTTCTGACAGCTTCTTTAACGAACTCTTCTGTATGGCGTATATTATTACTGCAGTTGGCTGGAGTTAAGTACAGTCTGAAACTGATAAGGATGCACACAACATGACTGCAGCATTGAGTCAGAACTGCATTGTGTCGTGCGCTGGACAGAATAGTACTCGCCATTCCAAAAAAAAAATTTGATGAATGAATTTATGTTACTGTTATAACGCTGACTGACTTGAAGTAGTTCGAGTATCGTATATACATATAAAATTGATTCATCTCTTCAGTGCGATGACACATACGTATCAGCCAAGTTCTCTGTTTGTATATGGGTGCACTGGATCACTATCTGCTCTATCAATAATTATTTGATACTGGTATTTGGTGTGCAACTACTAAATGCGTTCTTTTACCCTTGATACACATTCGTGCTTAAGACGTAGCCTCGTACGTTTCTTCTTACGATGTGGATGAGATTGAGTGCATACACATTTCATACGAACTGTCCTCTGTTTCCTACTGCACACAGAAGGTAACAGAAAGTGGGATACCATACACGGCAAACAATGCAGCACGAAGGCTGACACTTGAAGTGTACTGATAAGACAATAACATGGACAGTGGTCAGTTGCAAGGGAGTTATTATACATGTAACAATAAAAACATAAAAATTTCCCTTAATACATTCAAGAAATGAAAATTACACAGGCAATTTTAAGTATTTTTCAAGTTTTTAGTTTTCTTCTCAGAAGTTTTATCTCCACTCGCTGGAAATTTTTGGAGGGAGATCAAGCTAGATTGGCTTCTTGCAACAACGACAACGAAGACAAATATGAGACGTCCTGCTCTTCTTTTTTAGGTCACAGGTGGAAAATGTTTTGCGTTTTCTCCATAGTTTTATAACCACTTACACTCTTGGTTCTGCTACAACCAAAACACGGTGAACGGATACACGAAATCCACCGTCACTCATACTGAGTGTTGACTCGCTTTTTATCTGTGGTGTCACCAACGAGTTTGCAAGCTTGTTCAAAAAAATAGAGCGGCTCAGTTGAATATTGTCTTTGCAGGAATTGTGAAGGACAAACGCTTTTACCCGACTTATGTCCCGTAGGAGGAAAAATAATGCAATTGTCCATTGTCCACTGTTGGAAGGGGCTTCGACGACAAGTGACATTTGTTTCAATTAAATACATTTCTAGCAGAACCATTAGCTAAAGACTCAGTCTCTATATTTCTGTCTTCATTCAAATATTTCACACGTGGTAAAACAAATTCTTCACTTTCACACTGTTCCTGTTCTGAATTATGTTCATTCTCAGTTTCGTTGTCTCTGTCTAACCCGTTTTAAACAGTATCCTCAATGTCAGGGTCCGTAACATGAACAGGAAATGAAGACCTGGCTACTGACCCCATAACGCGAAGTCCCAGGTGCGGTCTTAGAGACAGCTAACACGAAGGAAGCGGTAATAGTATGGGTTCACGCTAGTGACAAAGGACATCAGTGCACAGTGCAGCATTGGTTAGGAACAACTACATAGCCTCCGCCACACACCGTAAGGTTGCTTCCGGCGTATTGACGCAGATGTAGACGTTTACGGGAAACTATGACGATCATTGGCCTTCGCAGGGGGGGGGGGGGGGGGGGTCAAGGGGGAACACTTGATTACTCCAGAACCTAGAGTACAGAGTTTTTATTCATCACAGGATTCTCATAATCTTCTTAAAGCCGAATTCCTTGGTTGCATTCATCAAAGTACTGTCAAGTCGGCAACGGCCTACGAGGCGTTTCCAAAATATTCTGGAATCAAATTCCCCGTCACAGTCTTCTCAACGTAATTAACAATAGCTAAACGCAGCGCTTTCTGGAGCACTGATTTCATCGAATGCCATCTCCTGCCATACGATGCATTGAAATTTGTTTTCTGCATTATTAGTTTCGAGGAAGACTACTCAAAGTCTCGTATGACTGATTATTTTTGTTTATAACTCACAGTATTCTCTCATCTGACTATTTCCTACTTCATATTTCTGACATTCGGTATCAATAAATATGTCACATCCCTAATTATTTTAATAATGCAGATATGTTTACATTTCAAGAATACAGAAAGGTTTACTTCGATGGCAAACATGAGTCGTGCTTGCCTTTTAATTATCGATGTAAACTATCAGTAACAAATATAAATACTGAGTGTATGTATAACCATCACTTCTCCGGAATATAATACATTTTTTGTGTCACATACAAAATTTAGTTCCTGTAGCATGACACATCTCGAAACTGATCAACTAATTTAATTATATCAAAAATGACAATTTTAGAGTCTTGACCTGTGGGAAAATTTCTATGGCCGCCTATGGTCCTGTATTAATTAATAAACCATTTGGCGCTGAATGGCATTGAAGATATCCCGAACCCATCGAGGTCAGGTACAACTCCGATTGCCGAAATATTAGGAAAACAAAAACTCGAAGTAACATGGGACACCGTACTAGATATTTCGTTAAGCCCTCAAATGACATTTATCCTCCACCCATTGATTTGTATTACAGTTGTATTGATGTAAGTTCATATTTATTAGTTCAAATACGCAAAAAATCTGACACGAACATTAGTATAACCCTTCGACCAGTGTCACATTTTCTGGTGCTGGAACAAAAGAAAATTATAGATGCGTTGCGATTTAATATGCGTGTAGTATTTTGACCCTAGGACGCCCAAGCCTTTTTTTTCTAATTTGGATGACTAGGGGGGGGGGGGGGGGGGGGCGGGTCGGCGAGCCCACAGGTATTAAATAAGTGTACTGACGAAAAATTACAACTTTCAAACTGGTTTATGTATTTTAACTAAGGCATCGGTTTATAAATGTTGTTAATTGTTATAAATATTGGCTTGAGTGAATAAAAAATTGACATATTACAATACATAATACAGATGTGTTCATATACAATAGATTACTCTGAGTCCTCAACTTCAAGGCAAGAGACACACTTCACAATTTCTTCTGAATGTGTGTTACACACATGTTTATCACACTGTCCACAATACTGTTTTTGATTACTTAGATTGTTGTACTTCTGCTTCTTTGTTTTAGCTTTTCTTACACAAATATGGCACCGACCTTTCCCTGCAGGAGGCTGACGTGCTTCTGTTGGCACTTCTTTGATTTTCTTTTGCAGAATAGTCTCCATTGATTGAACAATTTGGTTAGATAACCCTCTTGCATTGGCACTTCTTTCTTCTACCTGCAATTTCACAACTTCCATCCCAGTTTGCAGAAGATAAAGTTTCCGTTTGTTGTGTTTCTTTTCATTCCATCTTGGATGTTGCTGGATGAATATGGTGGGTGCATTGATAGTACAAAGGCGATGAGACAGTAAAATATAGATAGAGGCCATCTCTTTGTTCCCCTCTTGCAGGTGTACATACCCGCCATTTGATCAATGGTATCAATTACACCTTTAGTGGAATTATAATACGCATATATCTCAGTTTTATTCTTCTCTCTTCCGACAGTGCTTTTATCTTGGTGCGTTGTTGACAACGTCAGTAAGTTTTTACTTGGTTTCGTTTTTGCTGTGTAGGACACCAAAGTTACTGGAGGCCTACCTGTTGGGAACTGCACTAACTCACTGCAAGTTTACAAGATGACTGACTGACAGCAACAATCACTTCCTCTGAAAGTAAACCGATTGTTGTGAATATCAAGAATACCAACCAACAAGAAGCTAACTTGCATTGTTGTAGAGATGAGAAATATGAAATCCTACTAAGGGAAATTTTCTATAGCATGGAAACCTAAGGGGGAGGGGGGGTTGCTGGACCCATAATAAGTTTATTTATTTTTTCTTTCAAAGCAGGAATTTTCTTTAAAATATATTGACACTAACGTTCCATAAAATAGCCAACAAACAATAACTCAAAGGTAATATGTAGTATGAAAGTTACTTGGACAAAAGCAGAGGACATGAAAAAATTGGGGGTTCAACGAACTCCCTCCTTAGGCGTCCTAGGGTTTGCCGACTTGTTCCAGTGAGTTAAAAAAAAAACTTCTCTGGGAGGTGCCGGAACGCCGTTCCGGCGCGTTCCGGCCGAACTTAAGCCCTCATTATAATTAAACTTTCGTTACTTGAGAAGGCCTCCACGAAAAAAAGGAAAAAGTGATTGTGGGCGTTGGGGTACCGTGAGAGGGAGGGGGACGGGAAAGGAGGTTGGCCGTATACTCTGGATGCAAAAGTTTTTAGGGGGGTGGGAAACATTTTTATCATAAAATAAAATACGATATTTCAGGGCTTGCATAAAGTCCACGTCAGAATTGATGTCCCATGTTAATGTTTTTTAACAATTATCGTTTTACATGTTTGGTAGCGGAAGTGAGGGTTGTTCCTGCTCTCTGAAAGGCGGCTCGTGATACCTTCGATTTGTTGGAGTGCCCCACTTTCGCTCTTGGAGCATGCGCAAAACAAGTGCTGTCGCTTGTTTCGCGATTCCATTGTTGTGTTTTTCCTCGGAAATAATGGTTCTTCCTAGCAGCTTTCATCGGTGCTGAAAATACATCAGAAAAACGTAGCCTCTAGATACAACGCACAGCTTAATAATACAGGATTGTTACAATTCAACTTTCGCTGCTTCAAAGGGTCCCCATGAAAAATGACTGACTGCAGGGCAAAAAAACCTCGAGAAAATATCTGTGAGCACATGTGGAAGATAAAAAACGAAAAAACCATTCAAAGAAACATATATTCATTTCGACATGAGACGTTAACATTTTTGTTAGTTGCGTACCATGTTTACATTCAAGACTGCAGCCGTTGCTCAATGCGCCAACCATCTGCATCCACGCAGCCCGAATATCCCTGGCCACCATGATACCCAAACTGGTCTCCAGTCGAGCATATGTAGGGTATTATGATATGATAAGTGACTCGTGTGACTTGTCAGCCAACAACTCTTACAGAACTACATGAACCGGTCGAGTAGGCGTGAAGTAATGGATCCCAAGACAGTATTCGGCATCTGTACGATCGACTGGATACCAGAGTCAGTGGCTGCATTGCCCTCCTTGGAGGCTACACCACGTACTAATATTGATAGATAACTCGCACCTCAAAACGGATTGTGCTACTGATCGGTAAATGTAATCATTTCATGTACTCATTTGCATTGATACAACATTAAATCTTGAGTGGACTGGAAACCTCTACGAGTGTGAACCAATTTATTTCCCGGCTGTGTATGGGAGTAGGTTCGCAATATAAAGTCATCATATACGAAGGTTCCACAAGCTATGTGTATTGTGCCAATAGGAAAAAAGGAGAAGCCTCGGAATGTGGTTAAACCATTAATAAATCGAGTATTCTAATTATGTCACGAAAAGGTTAGAAGGCAATAAAATGAATAAAATTAAAGGTGGTAGACTGGGCTCACTATAGTTAATCCTGTACTACCTATCCTAGATATAATTTCACAAATGGAGACGTCATAAGACAACAGGTATGCAGTTCAAGCTACTTATTCGTTATCAAAAAACCGAGTAGAAATTGTGTCAGAGACTGGAAAGAATGAAACGACCTACGATATATGCCTAAAGTGTGTCTGTTATTATTAGTGACCATCCACACAGCGATATGCTGTCAAGTTAATAGGATGCAATAGGTATAAGGTATGTTACACACAGAAGTAAATAGAGGGCTTTTAATCAGAGCGATGATTACCATCGTGTTGTTTATACTGTACTTACACCAAGTAAGGACGCAGAAGTAAAGTGCCAACTACCCTACATTTGAAGAAACACTTCACATCAAACGGGCTGTCAAACAAAGGAACCATTAATGCACACACGCATTCCAAAATCAAGTAAGCAAATGGCCAAATAGCATATAACCCCTACAATGAAACACTAAAACTGGCCCCCTCAGAGCACACAACAGTGCGCGGTCATAGATCTCATACCTGGTAAACTAGCAAATTATTCGGATACCATTAACCATAGCCACCTCTACAGCGCTATGAACGCCCTGCTTTTTGCAACTTAAGACGCATGAAACAGGTACCCAAACGTAATGTGCTAGCCAACAGTCATATAATCATGAACAATTAGTCAAACGTCATCGAAACCACAAGAGGTTATGATGGAGGAAATTGATATACATCAAATGAAATAATAAAACAGCGGTCACTATTTAGGTAAAAACAGCAATGGTATTCAAATTGTAGAAGAGGCCAGTCCAGGATTAAAAACTAGTAGTCATTTGATAGTAAGTATGCACTTCTAGTCGCTCTCTACTAGATATTAACAAAAAACGATTTATCTACCTCTGTATCGAGAAGAAGTAAAAATATCAAAGTGGGCTCATTACTACAGTAAAAAAGAGCAAAATCTGTATCTAAGAACGGAAAAAAAGAAATGCACTGCGCACCAGAAACGTGTGTATATCAACAGTGAGATCCACATAGTCTGGTGTTCTGTCATGTAATGGAACATGATATGCGAAATTGTACGTATAACAGGAAGTCGGCAGATGATACCGTTGTCTATTACAATAAAATAAATTTATTTGTATTTGTCCATTGAAATGTCTGTTAAGAGACCTTTTTTTGTATTTTATGTAGACCAGAAATACAATAACGCAAAGATATAAGCTGTGCAACATGACTGCCCCACTTAAGTTTCCCCATGACAGTGATTTCTGATGCATACCGCCATACAGCATGCCAAATTCGGAAGGGGGTTAGGATTTCCTCCCGTGACCAATGATTTTATCCCAAGAGTTTTTCCTATTAAAATATCCCGGGGGGAAGGGGTGGGAGATTAATCATAAAAAGAAAAACAGCAAAACGCAACTACTAAAATATTTCGAATTCAAGACTAATTTTTCATTAGGCAACTATTTGGTTTATAATACTTTCAACTGTGAATATCAATTAAATTTTGGAACTTCCTGCAACAATCGATTGGAAATACTGAATTCTCTCTGGTAATGTTGTACAGAACGGAGGTTGAGATGATACGCTTGGCAACTTCGCATTGAGCAGCACTAGAAACGGTAAACGTTCGTTGTCAGTCCATCTATTGAAATAGAGGAGTGATCACTGAAAACGGACGGAGTGAAACGCACAAAAAACTGGATTAATTAACCAGTTCCTTAAAAGTGATAGTGGTAATACTAACACAAGCATCCATCAGCAGATTCGGTGATACGACAACATTCGGTAAGTCAAGATGCGCAGAAAAAAATAAGTAAAATACGTACAAGTGTTGAAGCGATCACGGAAAATGATAGTTGATGAGTTGAAGATAAGGTTTTAAGCCAAGACGAAGGTGAACCTACATCATAAAAGAGGAAACAAGTTTTCAGCATCCACGCTGAAAAGTCGATCGTGGTTAATCTTTAATGCTACTAATGAAAAAGACCGACTAGTGGTGTTGTGCAGTGCTTACGTTAAACATTCTCAGCAAATGTGTAAAACAATTAGGACTGCAAGTAGTGGTTCTCCTTAGTCAGGAGACGGTATAGCAAAGAAGAATAAGAAAAAGAACTTTGACGCTATCCATGAAAAAAGTGCCGTTGATTCGGACTGTGTGTAGCATGAAAAAATATGCAAAAAGCAGGTTCTTGACACATTTACAGTAAGTGCTCATGAGCTATGTTTAAAAAATCGAAAGGAAAAATTGTGTGCAACTGTCCAGGTGTCACGATCAGTTTATGTGGCCCCAAACTGAGAGTGGAGTTTCCGTGGCCATCCAGAACTTATACAGCTACAAACAGCAAATTACTTAGATATGGGAACACATCCTCATACAGATAAGACAGCAGAAACAATGAGTGATTTTAGTGTACTTATTGGAACTCAGTGACAGCAAACTACATCGCCGGCGGTCCATTGAGATGACGTGTGAGTGATGTTTGACTTGCACTCGCTAATGGCTTCTGAGTCTGTAGATATATCGCCCTTGTACGCTTTAGTCTACTCCAGCGTGCTGGAAGTTCGTAAAATAAAATTGTCGAGACAGTGTACGAATATCTCTGACAGTTCGCAGAACTGTTGCCAGCTTTCAACTGCGAAGCGCTGACGGCTGCAGGCGAAAACAGTAGCCGTCTACAAAGCTGTGACAACTCTGGGGAATTGACACAGAGGCGTTTACAAAATCGCGTTACGCTATTGGCTGAAACAGACCCGCGAAGTTGCCGCGCCCTGTGGATGAGTAAAGTGGTAAGTTTTCACAAAAATACATCATTTTATGTACTACGTAGGTGAAAGAACAAACTATCGCTTTCTGCTGTTTCTAAAAATTAGTGCAGTTGAAAACGGTGACGTCAAGTGCCTTGAAGAAAACAATTATCCAAGCTTTCTCAGAAGAGGGCATAGGTGTGGATATGCTGAAAGAAACGCTTATAGAATTTGCTTCAGATGGAGTGGAAGTGTTTACCGGTGGAAAAGGTGTTGTGGCTAAGGATTAGGAGAAGTATATCTTCACATCTGATTAGTCTATATTGTATGGCTGATACGATGGACCTGGTTTCTGAACAGGATTTCCGTGATATAAGAGCTGTTCATAACTCTGAGTGGTTGTAAGATGAACTTTATAAAACTTTCAGTAAACGACATACAACTGTAAAGTTTAAAAGCATTGCGGCGGCTACATTGTCTGAACGTTAAAAAATTGTTTCATATTCGTTGTATTTCTAGTGAGAAGGATGCTTAGTTGGCAGTATTCAAAAATTTTCGTTGTGTAAAGCAGTTCCTAAACTTAGAATCTGAAAGCCATGAATGATTAAGACACATCGTTAAAAACTGGCAGGGCTATATGATAAAACTTACACTGAGAAAAATGTTCTGCTGCTGGGTTCATTACTACACATGAGGAGCAACTTTTCAAAACGCATTATGTCCACTGGTGGAGAAAATTAAGTTTGATACGAAATACAGTATTTTATTACCCACTCTACACACTCCTGCAATCAGATTGTGTCCAAACCCATTTTAACAGCTTCAAAAAGAACTCTGAAAAGTAGCAGATGCAACAAATAGCATTTTGTCCTCTAGTATGATTGAATCAAACTGCATTAAGTCCAACAGTAGCCTTTATTTTGTTTTATTGAGCTATGTTGGCTACAATGCAAGACTGGTGGACTAAGAGGAAACCCTTTGACTGACCAACAATGACCAGTTAATATTCGTTTTCGGTATTACAGCATTGTTGTGTACAAACGTTTATCATTCTGTCTGTTAGACTTATACAAGTCAGACGTAGAAACGTTGTTGTGCTAAGATGGAGAGTATTAAAGCGAGTCAATGTGTGACTGTTGGAGAGGAAATGAATTGTGGAATGACAAAATGAATAAACAGCATAATCAAAAAGGGAATTGTGAAAACAGGTAAAAGAGTAAAAAAAAATTGTTAATGCAAAGCGATACAAATTAATCTATTTGTACTTACCTGTATAATTATTTCTCTCATAATTTTTTATTGTCAGATATCAGGATAAGAATCCTCATATCATGAGCTTCGGACCTCCTTGCCAGCATAAAGTAGGACGCTTTTGATGTTGTTCGATTCATCAGTCTACACAAAAGTAAAAGGCTGGTGTTTGCTACACCAGACAAAATGGAACAAGATAAAAGGCTTTCCTGCCTTCTCAATGTGAGCAGCCCTAAGCGCAGGAGAGTACGGAACGATCCCAAAAACAAACCAACTGCTGTAACAGTGCAGTATCATGTAAGTAAAAAAATCGTAAAATTTACAATTTATTACCCTGATAAAACGTGTTAGAGGGACAATATTGTAACTGCTACCTTTATTCAAAAGGTAGTAGAGTTCCTGTGTGTGCTGCTTTCTTCAGGAAGCTTTTTGGCATTGGTCAAAGAAGAGTGCATACCATCGCTTATGGCCTTAAAACAGGTGAAGGAGTGCTCGACAAGAGAGGAGGAGACCATAAAGCTGGAAAGCGTAGTGCAAAAAGGAAAAAGGTAACTGAATTCGTTTCACATCTACAAGCAGGGGGAGTCACTACTCCAGAAGTAACAGCCAGCGCCTTAATCTGCCAAGTGACCTGAGTACAGACAAACTTTTCCTCATGTATAACAATTCAGTCACATCTGATCTGAAAGTGGAGAAAACATTTTATACGAAAATATTTAATAGAAAATTTCATCTAGGTTTTGGAACTGCAGCAAGTGATACCTGCAGCTCCTGCCATAGAATGTATCGGCAAATCAAAACTGCTACAGATATCAACAAAAAGAGTAAGCTAATGATTGAACTTGGGTGACATAAATTAAGAGCTAGAGCTTTTCACAAATTAATTATGCAAACGTATGACTGTAGCCTGACATTTGCCTTTGATTTACAGCAGGTACAAACTCTCCCAAAATTATCTATTGGTGAGGCATACTATGCAAGACAGATATGTCTGTATTACTTTTGTGTAAGAAATGTGGCAGGTACAGACCCTACATTTTACATCTGGAATGAAATGCAGGAAGGTAGAGAGTCACAATAAATTTCCTCGGCCACCACCGATTTCTTAAAGAAATTGACCATTGACACATTGGTCACATTTCGCAGATTGTTCGCGGATGGATGTGGTGGCCAAAACAAAAATCAGCATGTTATTTTTGCAATTGCTCTCTGGTTGTTCAAAGAACCTCCAGTGCATTTGACTGATGTACTACTCTGTTTTCCAGTTCTAGGACATTCCTTTTTATCTCTTGACAGAGAATTTGGACGAGTAGAAATGAAAGTTCGTAAAATTTCAGAAATATTGAATCCAAACACGTACCACGATGTTTATGTAGAAGTGGCCGAAACAAGGATTTTAGGGAAAGACTAGGAAATATTTGATTTCAAGAAACTAAGTACAATTTTGAGAATCTGTAGATGGGCTCAGTGATCTGAAAAGGATGCATTTGAGAAAATATATGGTAGGTGAAAGGGTAAGCGATGTGAAAATCAAAACGCACGTCACCTACTAGTCCGGTGATCGTTCAAAGCGCTTTTTGCCATTACGGAAACATGGATACAACTTGAACGAAGTTTCAAATATCTCCAAAGTATCATCATTGATGACGTAGAAACAAGAAAAGAAAGATGATGTGAAAAAACTACTAAGCCTCAGATATGCAAACAACTGGAGAGAAAACGAAAAACCTGAATTTTTCACTCAGCCGGCTGCGGTGGCCGAGCGGTTCTAGGCGCTTCAGTCCAGAACCGCGTGACTGCTACTGTTGCAGGTTCGAATCCTGCCTCGGACATGGATGTGTGTGATGTCCTTAGGTTAGTTAGGTTTAAGTAGTTCTAAGTTCTAGGAGACTGATGACCTCAGATGTTAAGTCCCATAGTGCTCAGAGCCATTTGAACCTTTTTTTTTTTTTCACTCAGACTATCAGCCTTCCATGAAACGAACTTATTGCCCAAGATACTATTTGTGAGTGTTTGGAAGAGGAGCCAGTTTTGGGAAAAATATTGTGAACTTTGTTATTGTAAATCAAGCACATTTTCGTTTTTGTTCCTACTTCTGGTGTCAAAATGTGTTACTGAATGCTAAAAAATGTATTTTCAAACAATAACAATATTTTTATCAGTTCTGTGTCAATTAAAACTAATCAAACCGCACTATGTCCAAAATAGCTTACATCAAAAGGCAGATAGCCCAATAGAACCAAACAAAACGCATTTTGTCCATCACTAAAGTGCTCATAGATTGAAAGTATAAAAAGCAATTTTCTTGTATTAAACACTTTTTGATCAACAGCCCTACCTGAGTATGTGGTGTAAAATTCGTAAAAATTAATCAAATATTTTTTGCGGTATACGTTTTTCGCTTCTCCTGAAAAATTTACTTTTTGGGACGTAATGCGTTTTGAAAAGTAGCTCCTCATATATCATGTGTGCTGTCTCTAATTACTACAACAGTGAAAAAATAATGTGTTTCTTACAATGGAATAGAAAATAAAATTAATCCGCAACACAAACTCACAAAGCAATGCGTGTTAAGGATGATCTTTATTTGAATATTTACAAAGAAAATTACAGACGTAACTTCATCGTGTAGGTGAAACCAGACGTTTGAAGAGGACAAATAAGTAAGGTTTAATAAATGAATCTGAAAGAACGTTTCCATCAAGGGAAGTGATGAAATGTTTCTCAGTTTCTGAAGAAAATAAAATTACTGGTAAAAATGGACTGTACGGTAATACCGACCTATAGAAAGAAACCAGTGGAGTTGCTGTGTCTCCATGGACAGAATACAAGGCAGGCCCTCTAATCTTAACTGGTTGACCTGTTCTGGAAAATTTCATGTGGGAAGTCCGTTCAGTGCTCCTGTCAGATGGCGCGTGTGAACGAGGTTCGAGCGTTGCTCGAAGCGTAAATACTGCCGAATGAAATCGTTTCTTCGTGAAAACTTTATAGTTTCTAATGACAACTAAACTTAATGGACCGACACTGAATTTGTGGGATACCTTTATCGTCACAGATAGATAGGTCACCTCCGGACACCTTTCGGCAGATCAGTCTCACTCGCTAAAGAAAAGGAGGAAGGAGCAAAGAGTTATACCTCAAAATATTTCTTTAAGGTAAGCTAACTTTCGTTTTACGTATTTTAATATCTACCCTTCTTTTAAACTGGCAATGTTTTCAATGAATCCATTTAAAAACCATAATTACTCGTAACTTCCCGAACCATTATACGTAGTAATGTAACTGTAAAAATCCACCCCCGCCCTCCAACCCACTCTGCAATGCCACCTATTGCAGCTTTGGTTGCCTTCTTGCCTTCGGTAATTCCTGTACGTCGACTAGAAAGTTTCTACATTTGCTTCCCGTCAATTGTGTTTATTTATTACATCTAAATTTACATGGCTACTCAGCAGTTCACACTTAGGTGCCTGGCAGAGGGTTTTTCGAAACACTTTCACACTATTTCTCCACCGTTCCACTCTCTAATAGTGCGTACGGCAAATGAACACTAAAAAATCTTTTCGTACGAACTCTGATTTCTCTTGTTTTATTATGATGATCATTTCTCCCTATGTAGGTTGACAGTAATAACATATTTTCACATTCAGAGGAGACAGTTGGTGATTGCAATTTCGTGAAAAGATCTTTCCAGAACGAAGGAAGACTCCCTTGTTTTTACACCCCAACTCGCTTATCACACCCATGACATGGTCTCCCCTGTTTCGTCATAATACTAAACGAACTACCCTTCTTTGGAATTTACAACATCCTCCATCAATCCTATCTGGCAATACTCCCATACCGCACAACAGCGCTCTAGCAGAGGATGGATAAGTGTAGTGTAGGTGGTCTCACCTGTTGCATCTAACGTTCTGTAAATAAAACGCAGTCTCTGGTTTGCCATCCTCACAACATTATGTGATCATTCCAGTTTAAAATGTTCGTAACTGTAATTCCTAGGTATTTGGTTGAATTGATAACTTTTAGATTTGTGTCATATATCATGTAAACGAAATTTAAAGGTTTTCTTTTAGTACTCATATGGACGATCTCACACTTTTCCTTATTTAGAGTGAACGGCCACTTTTTCATGCCGTACAGATAGCGTGTCTAATTATTAGCCAATTTGAAAATAAGTTTCGATATTCTGATGACTTTACTAGACAGTAAATGACAGCCACACCTGTAAACAATCTACGAGGACTGCTCAGATTGCACCTAAGTCGTTTATTCGTTTACACACATTAGAAGCAGCAGAGTGCCTATAGCGCTACCTTGAGGAACGCCGGATACCACCTATGCTTCACGCGATGATTTTCCGTCGGTTACTACGTATTATGACCTTCCTGACAGGACGAATCTAGTCGCACAACTGAAACGATACTCCATAGCCATGCAATCTGATTAGAAGTAGCTTGTGAGGAACGGTGTCGAAAACCTCCTGGAAATCTAGAAATATGGAATCGTCCTGAAATCCTCTGTCGATAGCAGTTAGTAATTCGTGCGAATAACAAGCTACTTGTGTTTCACAAGAACGACATTTTCTGAGTCACTGCTGACTGTGTATCAATCGATCGTTTCCTCCGCTGTAATTCGTACGGTTCGAACGCAGTATATGTTCCAAAACCCTACTGCAAATCGACGACACTGATGTGGGTCTGTAATTCATCGGATTACTCCTATTTTATTTCTTGAGTATTGCTGCCACCTCTAGAACTTTCCAGTTTTTGCCTACGGATCTTCCGCCGAGTGACCGGTTGTATATGACTGCTAAGTATGCAGCTACATATCAGCATACTAAACTAAATGGTATACTACCTGGACCGTTTAGTTGTTTATATAAATTTTTACAATTATTCCATAATTTTAAGAATTTTTCTCCCCAATAGTGTCTCCAAGACAGGAATCTGATGCCCTGTGCACGAAAAGACGAAAAATAGGATAGGAACAGTATGCTAAACTAGCTAGAAGTCTTGACACATTCATTGTGAAAACTGGTGATAGCACCAGCTGGATAGGTGAGCGAGAGTTTATATGTTCATGTAAATACTATAAGCTATTCACCCTCTACAGTGACGTCAGAGACATCTTTGCCTGAATATGCCTCAACGTCTGCGCAGAAAATCACTGTCTCATACCACATTGACTTGGAAGTTTTCACAGTATTAGCTAATGGCTAGAAAGTGTAAACAAGACCATGAAAAATGAGCTTGTTAAGAGAGGGATGTGCGAACTGCAGAATAAATATGCACTTTTTTCAGCAGATTTTACCAGAAGGTCATTTTCTTAGGATTGTTTTTATATGTAGTTGGAAAATGGCGTCGAGTTGTATTCCCCTGTGAGTTAGATGCTACATTTCTTTATTTAAAGAAGTTAATCCATAAGATAACAAATTTGCATGGAGAACTTTAGCATTATTAGGCTGGTTAATTAGGTGAATGATGGAACAGAGTTTAATTAATATCGTTGCAGCACAAAACTTTTTTTTAAGACCCACTTTGTCAGATGCTACTTGTGAAAGAAGTTTTTCCAAATGAAAGCTAATAGCGACGTATGACAGATCGTCTATGAGCCAGGAGAAGCTGAAAGAAAAGTAAATGTGTTAACCATGCACCATAATTGAACAACTTGACAGAATAAAATCCAGAAGATTTCAAATGCAATTTATGTACTGAAATTTTGTTATGCCTGTATTAGTACCTATAAACTGTTACACTTTAGGAGTAAACATTAATGACTTTAGAGAAGTAATTTCATTTTAAAATTATAATTGTAGATTTAGAAAACAAATGGTTTGAAAACTTGAATTTGTAACAGCTTATGATGGGGTACAATATTTTAAATAGTCCCGAGTGCTCAAAACCCACTAATCGTAGGAGAAAGATATTTCGTAGAAACATTTTTAAGGACACGCGGAAGAGAAATAACAAACAAACCACTGAAACACATTTTAATTTCCACTTGAGAGGGTTCAAACTGGTTGTCTTGGTGGTTACACAGTTTGGAATGATCGAGCAATGATTTCGTTTGCTCCTGGGAGACGCTGACAGCCAGTTCCACCAGAAAATGTTCAGGAGGTTACTGTTGGCATCGCTGAGAATGCTGGACGCAATGTGCTATCTTCAAGCAGCATTTGAACAGTCCATGGTCCTTCGTTCGAAAAGCGCTGCGAACAGTTCCGAAATGGCATCCGTGCGAACTTCACATAACTAACCAACTACTGCCACGTGAAACAGACATTCCAATACATATCGCTCTTAGGCTGCAGTTACAGTGTAGTGGCGCGGCACTAGCACAGGGATCTCCAAACTACGGCCTGCGGGCCGAAACTGGCCCGCGAGGGCTGGCAAACCGGCCCGCCAAATATTTGAGGTGGTGCCTATACTGCCAACAATTGAGTTTCGAGGCCTATCGTGACCAATACACCGCGTCATTGTCGAAGCTCTATCTTTAGAAAGCGGAAGGTCATGGTTAAACTTGTGGCCATCCACAATAAACAGACAGATCATTCTCCGTGCGATAGTGAAAAAAATAGGTTAACAGACTAGTTTGGTGAAAACATTTTAAGTAAAAAAATTCTTTGCATTTTATTTTACTCACGAGTCTGGTGCATGTCTTTCAAATGGACGCCAGCCACTTCGTCGACTAGCCTTAGTAATCAATCATTATGGAAGATGCTTCTTAAACAAGGTTTCACTTTCTTTACGTGTTTCGATTTTCAGATTTTCCTTGTCTCTTCGAATTCAAACTTTGAATCGTCCCACACCTACTAGTACAGCGCATAAAACACTAAAAAACTCGTGAGACACTCGCAACATAGACACAATCACGCAGCAGAACTATCAAATATATGCTCTGGCTCTGCCACTCGCTACAAAACTACATAACAAACTTATTGTTGCGCTGCTTGAAATAACAATGCGTTGACATACTCTACCTCTGTTACGTCTTGTGGTAATAGTGTTCCTAACAATGATTTTGAGATTTCGTTAACTTTTCAGGACGCTTTCGTGAAGAATGTGCAGTGACATACCTTTTTGTCGGTGAAATTCGCCAGAATAAAATATGCTAGAAATTCGGTCAGGTACGTCCACCAATCAAAATTACGTCATTAAATAAAAATCGTAGTTGGTTTCAGTGCTAGCTTTCTCACAACCTTAGATTTTTGTGATTTCATCTTTCCTTTAGCCTTACATTACGGTGATCATGGAGTGCTAGGGTTCTTTAATCCCACTAGGTAGATCTTGGCCCTTATGACTTCGTGGAGGAATCAATGTGGCCCGCAGACTAAAACGTTTGGAGACCCCTGCACTAGCAAACAGCCAGCACTGCTCAGTGTGCATGACGCTGCAAGTAGGGCGGTGTGGACCAGACTAGAGATGGGTCGAACTCGTTCATTCCCGTGAACTACTTCGTTCGTTTCACTCTTTGCCGTGAAGCGTTCAAATGAAGTAGTTCTTTCATGAGGTACGGAAGCCTGGCGAAGTTGCCCAGTTCGCCGCTCAGCCGCGGCTACGCTCGCTTCGCCTCGCTCGTACATTAAAGCTTCGTAATACTTCATAATTTTACCAACAGATGGCCGAACTATGCACTAACGTGCACGCAACGTTTTACGCTCTTACAGTGTCTGACAGGGGGAGGCTGCCAATTGTGAAATTCAGATTCGATTCATACTGCGCATAATAAAAGCTCATGGCCAGAGGTGTAATGTGGCAAAGCACCAAGATGCACTTCTCAGCCGTTGTCGAGAAAATCGACAGCTAAAAGAAACTGTTGCAGTGAAATACTCTCTACGATTAGTAATTTTCCACAGCGTCGTGGCGCAGCGGTAAGCGCTCTGGTTTTTATATATATATATATATATATATATATATATATATATATAATTCCCGGCAATCAGTTGCAACAATTATGCATATAATAAGTTAATGTTATTAATTGTCTTCATAATGTTAACCACGTATAGTTAACGGAAGACGTAGAAACGATATTCCGAAACGAATACGTATAGCGTAAGTCAAACGTTCGAATTAGAATAGAGACCCCACGAATACAAATTCGCTGTGGCAGGTATGAAATATAAACTCCGTTACTCGCTCGTTACACTTGAAAGACAGATGTTGAATGGGCCGAAACGAGCCGCCGCATAATAGCGTAGTTGCCTGCTAACTTCGAAAGAAGGTAGATGCGGTCCCTAGCGCAACTCATAACATCGTCGAAAATCAGTGCGGACGGGAGAGCTTTGGTACACCCTGTTAAAAAACGGAAAAATGGAGGCGGTACAATTGGAGAGCTATCCGCCTTCACCAACATGCATAAGCAATTCATTAATATATATATATATATATATATATATATATATATATATATATATATATATATATATATTCAATTACAAAAAACTAATAATAAAAAAAATTGCAGGGCGCGAGATTTGATCCGGCGACCTTCGGATTACGAACCCAAGCGCTTACCGCTGCGCCACGACGCTGTGAAAAGTTATTAAGCGTAGAGAGTATTTCACCACAACGGTTTCTTTTAACTGTCGATTTTCTCAACAACGGCTGAGAGGTGCATTTTGGTGCTTTGCCACATTACACCTCTGGCCATGAGCTTTTATTATGCGCAGTATGAATCGAATCTGAATTTCACAATTGGCGGCCTCCCCTTGTGAGAGTTAATAGAGCATGGACGAAGGGGACAAAGGAAAGATAAACAAAGAAACCTGTCACATATAAAGAAGGTATTACATTTAATCTTGCTCGACATTTTCTCATGAAGCGCCCAAAAAAGTCTTTATCTGACAAGCGAAACCTTATTTGTTGTATTCATGGACTGAAAACTAGGGCTACCAACGAAATGCAGTCCAATTTTATGTTCCTTTTAAAATTTAATGCAAAATAGAATGAGTATGTTTACCACTGTTACAAAGTCTGTATACCTACGTTAAGTAATTAGTCAGAAGTTTTCCTGTAGATTTTATTTTTGTTGAGGATAATAACCCTCCAAATTCAAAACGTAAACTGTCACCTGTAGTCATTGGTACGATTTCAGGTAAAATCCCTCTTTATTTTCTTTGGAAAGCAGTTTTTGTGTCTTTTCACTCTCATACAATGGCTAGCAACTCGCGATCGCGTAGAAGTAGTGAAATTTGGGGTTTCTTCGCCGATTTAGGTGATGGGAAAGCAAAGTGTAATTGTTGTTCTAAGTGTATTTCATATAAAGAAGGAAATACATTTAATCTAGCGCGTCATGTTCGAGTGCTGCATCCAACAGTGTCATTGTCAGTCAGGCGCTTAGCGCCCCCTGCTCCTGCATCTTCCGATATTTCTTGGACAAAAAACCTGGACAATCCGGGACCAACATCAGCAAATGCCAGAAGCGAACAGCAGTTGGTGCCAGAAAATAACAGTATCACTTCATTATCAGACAGCAGACATCAATATCACGGAACGTTACCTATGTATTTTCCGAAACCTCTTTCTAACAAAAGAAATCAGGAGATGGATTTCGCACTTCTGCAGACTGTTGTAAAGGATTATCTGCCCTTCAACATAGTGAAAAGCAAACATTTCCAAAGTTTTGTAGGCAAACTGAATGGTGCTTACAGAATGCCATCTCGGAAGACCATTTCCAACACACTGCTACAACAACAGTGCGCCATGATGAAAGAAATTGTGAGAGTCAAAATTAATTCTGCGGAAGCGGTTGTGCTGACAATGGATGGGTGGACCTCAACTACAAATGAGAGTTATTAGTCGGTGACAGCACACTACATTAAAGGCCTGGAACTGGCGCCTTCCCTCCTAGAGTGCTTTAAATATGACGAAAGGCACACGTCAGAAAAACTCTCGGAAGAACTGATACGTGTCACAAGGAAATGGGGCATTCAAGAAAAAATCGTGTGTGTTGTCAGCGACAATGCTGCTAATATTGTGGCAGCTATAAGACTCACAGCCTGGAAACACATCCCCTGTTTGCGCACACACTCAATTTAATCGTTCAGAATGGGCTTCCGCACATTCAACCCATTCTGAATAAAGTAAAAAAAAATTGTTGAATTTTTTAAAAGAAGTTCGCAGGCCTGCACGAAACTGAAAAAGATGCAGGAACAGTTAAAAGAGCCAGTTTTGACACTAAAACAGGACACTGTTACAAGATGGAATTCAACCTATGATATTCTGCGAAGAATAATCGAGGTTAAGGATTCCCTAATGACAGGTTATCACTCTGAATTATCCGGATCTTCCAAATCTGACTGCAGAGGACATTGCGAGTGTAACACAAGCCTGTGACCTGTTGAAAGTTTTCAAAGACTGCACTGAGGAAATGTCAAGTGAAAATGTTGTCAGTTGTATTCCTTAGTCGCTCGTTGAAAAAATGGTGTTGCAGGTTTGTTAATAACACTGAAATTCATGTAGACGTGCAACAGATGGCCGGAAAGTTAGCTGAAGACCTAAAACGACGATTTAGAAATATAGAGGAAAATTCAATTTTCGAGGAAGCAACTGCATTGGATCCCGGTTCAAATTACATGGTTTTTCTGATAAAAATTCTGCTGAGAAGGTGAAATTAAACCTGATCAGGCACTGTGAGAAATTTGTGAGGAACACATCCACTGCTACTGCAACAATCTCAGTTCCAACCACTGAATCTACTAGTAGTCTGTGGCTCGAATTTGATGAAGTGTTTTCCAGGCTGCAGAGTAATCCACACCCAAGAGCTGCTGCAATAGTGGAGGTACACAAATATTTACAAGAGCCCCTGCTACAGAGACAAGGCAATCCACTTCAGTGGTGGTCTGAACGGCTGTCAGTGTACCCCTCGCTCTTTGAACTTCCAAAAATACGACTGTGTATTGTCGCAAGCTCGACGCCGTGTGAAAGAGTGTTCTCGAAGGCAGGATGCCTTATAACTGACAGAAGAAATCGCCTGACAGGAAAAAAAGTGGAACAAATCATGTTTTTAAACGGAAATCTCTGAACATTCACTAAATCCGTTGATGTTTATTCATATATATATATATATATATATATATATATATATATATATATATATATATATGTGTGTGTGTGTGTGTGTGTGTGTATTTTTTTAAAATTTAATTAGGACAATCGTCAAATTGACATTTAGTGTAATTATTTCAATAATGTGTACGAGATAAACATTTCTACATGAACGATTATCTTTCAAGCGTGGATTCCACGCATGCTTCAGTTCCAGAGCCACAAAGTAAGCATTCAATTTTCATGTTGGCTGTGGGTGCTCACACAGCACTGCAGGAAGCAGCTGACGCTGCCTTCCCCTCGCCCCTCACCCCCCTTACCCATCCTAACCCTATCGTTCCCAACAAACACCGCGCGATTCGTCGACAGGCAGTACAGGGAGGACTGAAGTGAAGGGAGAATGAGTGACGTAGCGCCGATGTACTGTGGGGGGGAGAGGGGAAGAGAGTGAGTGAACTAGAAAAAAGTGTGGAGTGTGCTATCTGTGAAGAGTTTGAAGTACCAATTCATTGAGATTGAGTGGTTAGTCACACTTCGCTGGAGTGAAGCGTTCATTTGAACGACTCATTCTCGAGCTCCCCATCACTAGACCAGACCGACACAGAGAGGCGCTGTGGGAATCAAACATGGCTGTTTCACAGAGCAGCTACTAAAACGTTCGAGTGACTCCGGCTGCGGTCGGGCAACGCCGGCAGCACTCGGCTCTCGCTGTGGGTATTAGCTGCGGCTGTTGATAAAATATCGATATACCGGAACATTTTTCGAAAGGTTTCGAGATGTATCGGCGACATTTCTTCACAGGCATTTCGACGTATCGATATCGAAATGGCAAAATAGAGAGCCGATGTTAATATTTTATATTTTTTCCGCAATTTTCGATAAATATTTGAAGCTGTTCTTTTGAAATTTTAGTAGAACTTAATTCTACTTTCACTGTTTGAAAGAGTCTTACTACTTTTTGAGCTTTCATCACGTCCAGTCTTTCCCTTTGACTGTGTGAAGCAAGTATAGAGGGCACGAAAAAGAAGTCCGATTTCACCAGGAATGGCGTTGTGATTGGAATAACATGATATCTGATGAGAAGAAACAGCACACCACCTGCATTAAGAAAAACAAATTTTAACGCAACTAGTGTGCAATTTCCTCACATCGGCATTCTTCAAAACAGTTCAAAAAATGGTTCAAATGGCTCTGAGCACTATGGGACTTAACATCCTAGGTCATCAGTCCCTAGAACTTAGAACTACTGAAACCTAACTAACCTAAGGACATCACACACATCCATGCCCGAGGCAGGATACGAACCTGCGACCGTAGCAGTCCCGCGGCGGTTCCGCACTGCAGCGCCTAGAACAGCACGGCCACCACGGGCGGCTCAAAACAGTTGCTGATACTCATGGGCAAAACTCTAAAAGAGAGGAATGGTCCTTATGGTGGACAGAGACGTCTGAGGGGAAATTCTGACGCAATCGGCGCTCGGCGCTACCAACAGAAAATGCAGCGTTTAACTTTACTACAACTGTTAGGGTGCTGGCGTTTGCAGAAATGACAAACAGGGAAGTCGACATTTTAAATGTTCCAGAAAAATCCGATATATGATGAAACCGAACAACGGACCCATCGCACACCTTTTTATAGATTCACTTACCTGCAGTTATAAAGTGCTTATCGTCAAGGTTGAACGTGCATTGTTTTCCTTTCAGTTTTGCTCTAAGGTAGATAGTCAGGCTGCTAGCTTGTTGATGTACAGAATATTTAATTTCTAAATCAATAGTGTAATATACATCTCTAAAACTGGCAGTATATTTACAATGTGTAGCCGATATTCTTTTGCCTGGTACGTTGATATTCTTTGTACGGCATATATCGATAATTTTTTCGATGTATCAAGGGCCAAAATGACTTTTTAAACATCGATATTTTTAAAACTATAAACAGTCCTAGTAGCAGCGTCAGTTTTTTTTTGTACTGTTGACAAAATGCTATCAGTGAGCTTTGATAGCAGCTGATACATTTTGGATAAGTTATGTGATGAGGTGGCAGTAGGAATACAAACTATAGATACAGTACACATTTCATTAGTTTCTTTCTTCTTTCATTGTCATAAAGCGAGAGGCGATAATAAAGTTGAAGTAGCATAACTGAGAAACACATGGGTTGCTTTGTTTGGAGGAAGAGGTCATCGGATTAGGGAAGGACGGGGAAGGAAGTCGGCTGTGCCCTTTTAAAGGAACCATCCCGGCATTTACCTGGAGCGATTTTGGGAAATCGTCGAAAACCTAAATCAGGATGGTTGGCTGTGGGAATGAACCATCGTCCTCCCGAATGCGAGTCCTGTGTGCTAACCACTTTGTTACCTCGCTTGGTGAGAAACACACGAAAACAGTGTTTTATTATCTGAGAATAAGTCTTAAAAACTGTCTGTTAAAGTTTTTTTCCTGTCTGATAAACGCCTTGCATAGAACGCTCATCGACACTCACGGATCCTTGTGGGTTTATGAGAGTACTGTGTAGAACATGGTAGGAAAGCACCTGTTGAAATATTCATTCCATGGATCCAAAACACATTGACCGCAATATTTGATAAAACGTCTCAATAATGGGTATGCCCAATCTCTAATGAATACAAAAAGCAATACAACTGATGTATTTAGTAGTGGAGAGGTTGGCGGTGTCCTGAGAACCCCTTCTTGCATCAAGCGAAATACATTAGAAGAATAAAAGCTACTGCCTTCCCTGTCCTTCCCATATACTCCCAACAATGATAATGAATTTCTCCTGAAGATCTGCAACTGCTCATAGTACGGTTCAAAGGGCTCTAAGCACTATGGGACTTAACATCTGAGGTCACCAGTCTCCTAGAACTTAGAACTACTTAAACCTAACCAACCTAAGAACATCACACACATCCATGACCGAGGCGTAGCAGTCGCGCGGTTCCGGATTGAAGCGTCTAGAACCGCTCGGTCACAACGGCCGGCGCTCGTAGTACGATCGAAAGAAACACATCATACCCCAATTTTCTGGGGGTCTTAGACCAATGTGTTTTCTGTCAACATCACTGACTGCAGTTGGAAACATCTGTGTGTTATATAAATCATTTACAGAATTTATAAAAACTTACTCGCATATGGTGTGGCTGGAGGCAACATTTTGGTAGTTTACTCCACAATACTTACAACGGTGTCAGAGCTATGTCTCCAAAATCTCTTTCTAGAAACCTGTAACAATTCTCGTTTCATCAGCTACCGGAGACTATTAAAAATGAGGTTATTTTATTGGAAAACTCTGTAGTTATTCCAATATCGGTTTGATATAGAAGTTTAGTCGACTAATCAAATGGCAAAAAATTCTCCTCTTTGCGTACTATCATTTGCCAAAATCTTAGTTGGTTCAAATGGCTCTAAGCACCATGGGACTTAACATCTGAGGTCATCAGTCCCCTAGAACTTAGAACTACTTAAACCTATCTAACCTAAGGACATCACACACATCCATGCCCGAGGCAGGATTCGAAACTGCGACCGTAGCAGCAGCGCGGTTCCAGACTGAAGCGCCTAGAACCGCTCGGCCACAACGGCCGGCCCAAAATCTTGTTTCAATACCTCAAACCGTTTATGAAGTATGAGGAAGGTTACATACATTTAATTCTGTTTTTTTTTTTTTTTTTCAGTGTATTGCGAGTTCAGAACGACGCGTTCTACGTACGATAATTTTTCTCGAGAGTTGTGATAACAGCGGTATATTTCTAAGATTGAAGAATAATTCAGTATGTTAGCTACATTTCATACGCAGAAACATATAACCTACCATGCACCAAACGCTAATTCATAGCGACCGCTATTTTTCAATGTAAACTTCTCGAAATAATTGCAGTACTTATTTAATTTAGGAGAGTCACAGTAACTATGACCATTAGCGAAATGAGAAGCAGTTCATAACGAATCTGACGAGTAAAGCTACGAGATGCGTGAGACCGGATTTTTTCCACCCAGTAGTTTCTTCAAAATCGTGTGTGAAAGAGTGCAGATCTGTCGGCTTGCGCGTTTGCCGTCTACGCAGTGAAGCGAGTACGTGTGCTGCCGCGCCACTGCCTGGCCCCACTATACACGGACGCGAAGCAGCAGTTAAAAAAAAAAAAAAAAATGTGTGTGAAATCTTATGGGACCGAGTGCTAAGGTCATAAGTCCCTATGCTTACACACTACTTAACCTAAATTATCATAAGGACAAACACACACACCCATGCCCGAGGGAGGACTCGAACCTCCGCCGGGACCAGCCGCACAGTCCACGACTGCAGCGCCTGAGACCGCTCGGCTAATCCCGCGCGGCGAAGCAGCTGTGCGGAAGCTGCCCTGCGCGCAGCACCGCCTAGCACCTTTGTGCTGCTGCACTAAAATCCGGGACTTAACGTTGCTTGCAAGGGTTGAAGTTGACGACATGTGGTCTTGGATTATTTTGTGGGGTGATGAGCGCACTTAACGCTCACTGGGGCAGTGAATACCCACAGTCGCCGCGTCAGAGGATCGTCACCGCCAACGAACGCATAATGAACGCGTCACTGTGTGGTGTTGCTTCGTGGCACACTTCACGATCCTTCCTTTTTCCTTTGCGGTACTCGTCTCCCAAGAACCAAATACACGCAGCGTGAAAGGCACACTTTAGTACGATGTGCTTAGCCAGCATGCGATCCCCGCTCTGGGTGAGGTGCACTGGGCTCAACTACTTTGATGCACGATGGAGCTCCGCCTCGCGTTCCTCGTGAGGTCACTCAGTTAGTCTGTAACCAACATCGCCAGATCTGAACCCTCTCAAGAGGAAATTAGAACGTATTTCTTCCAATGGTTTATTCGTTAGTTCTCTTCCACATGTACTTACAACTGTTTCCAGAAAGTTTCACTGTCTTATGATCACTCGTTTTCAATGGACCCCCTCTGAAGCACTGGAAGTTTAATTACAACCAACATGCAGATCAAGTCCAGTGAGTTATACGTGTGTCCGAACACCATGTCATGTGCAGCTATATTTTTATGACAGGTAACTACTAAGACTCTGAATACAAATAAATATCAATTAGTTATATAAAAGGTTAAGTTTCTTTAGTTTAGTTCGGCGAATTCCTACTACAGGCGACATTAGTTATTTCTATTATTATTTGTCCTTTGATCTTTTGCAGAATGATATGAGTCAGTCACAAATAAAGAGTGAAATTACAATGAAATGAATACTCCTAGCTGCATACAGGCATTGATATAAGTCAACGGGGGCAGTTAAAAATGTTTGCCCCCACCGGGGCTCGAACTCGTGATCTACTGCTTACATGGTAGGGGCTCTATCCTTTTCTTTTTTTTTCCGTTGCGTTTGGTCTGGGCGGATGTCACAAGACATCCGTCCAAGTTGATCGTTGATTCCTTTACTCAGTTCTTTTTATTACAGAGGGCGAAAATCCTTCTGAGCCACTGAGGACCCAGAGGGTAGTGCGACTGCAGGGACTTATCTCTGGCACGCCTCCCGTGAGACCCACATTCCCAACTTACTGTCCCGCACTATATTTATACTGCCCCTATCCATTATACTCATTACTCGTGGGTTTTTGCCGATTCCCGTAAGAGATCGGGCACTGTTTGTGCATCCGCACAGAAGAAGATGGTCAAATGGCCGGTAAGCCTTAACTATACAGAGTGGTCCATTGATCGTGACCGGCCCAAATATCTCACGAAATAAGCGTCAGACGAAAAGACTACAAAGTACGAAACTTGTCTAGCTTGAAGGGAGAAACTAGATGGCGTTGTGGTTGGCCCGCTACATGGCGCTGCCATAGGTCAAACGGATATCAACTGCGTTTTTTTTTAAATAGGAACCCCCATTTTTATTACATATTCGTGTAGTACATAAAGAAGTATGAATGTTTTAGTTGGACCACGTTTTTCGCTTTGTAATATGGTTCACAATATTAGACGAACAGTTGGTAACAGGTAGACTTTTTAAATTAAAATACAGACGTAGGTACGTTTCAACATTTTATTTCGGTTGTTCCAATGTGTACATGTACCTTTGTGAACTTATCATTTACGAGAACGCATGCTGTTCCAGCGTGATTACCTGCAAATACCACATTAATGCAATAAATGCTCAAAAAGATGTCCGCGAACCTCAATGCATTTGGCATTACGTGTAACGACATCCCTCGCTACTGCGAGTAGTTCACCTTCCGTAATGTGCGCACATGCATTGACAATGCGCTGACGCATGTTGTCAGGCGTTGTCGGTTGATTACGAGAGCAAATATCCTTCAGCTTTCCCCACAGAAAGAAATGGTTCAAATGGCTCTGAGCACTATGGGACTTAACATCTGAGGTCATCAGTCCCATAGAACTTAGAACTGCTTTAACCTAACACACATTCATGCCCGACGCATGATTCGAACCTGCGACCGTAGCGGTCGCGCGGTTCCAGAGTGAAGCGCCTAGAAGCGCTCGGCCACATCGGCCGGCCACAAAGAAATCCAGGGACGTCACATCCGGTGAACGTGCGGGCGATGGTATGGTGCTTCGACGACCAATCCACCTGTCATGAAATATGCTATTCAGTACCGCTTTAACCGCACGCGAGCTATGTGCCGGACATCCATCATGTTGGAAGGACATCGCCATTCTGTCATGCAGTGAAACATCTTGTAGTAACATCGGTAGAACATTACGCAGGGAATCAGCATACATTGCACCATTTAGATTGCCGGCCCGAGTGGCCGTGTGGTTCTAGGCGCTACAGTCTGGAACCGAGCGACCGCTACGGTCGCAGGTTCGAATCCTGCCTCGGGCATGGATGTGTGTGATGTCCTTAGGTTAGTTAGGTTTAATAAGTTCTAAGTTCTAGGCGACTGATGACCTCAGAAGTTAAGTCGCATAGTGCTCAGAGCCATTTTTAACCATTTAGATTGTGATCGATAAAATGGGGGCCAATTATCCTTCCTCCCATAATGCCGCACCATACATTAACCCGCCAAGGTCGCTGATGTTCCACTTGTGGCAGCCATCGTGGATTTTCCTTTGCACAATAGTGTATATTATGCCGGTTTACGTTACCGCTGTTGGTGAATGACGCTTCGTCGCTAAATAGATCGCGTGCAAAAAATCTGTCATCGTCCCATAATTTCTCTTGTGCCCAGTGGCAGAACTGTACATGACGTTCAAAGTCGTCGCTATACAATTCCTGGTGCATAGAAATATGCTACAGATGCAATCGATGTTGATGTAGCATTCTCAACACCGACGTTTTTGAGATTCCCGATTCTCTGCTACTGATGTGCGAATTAGCCTCGACAGCAGCTAAAACACCTACTTGGGCATCATCATCATTTGCTGCAGGTCATGGCTGACGTTTGACATGTGGCTGAACACTTCCTGTTTCCTTAAATAACGTACCTATCCGGCGAACGGTCCGGACACTTGGATGATGCCGTCCAGGATACCGACCAGCATACATAGCACACGGCCGTTGGGCATTTTGATCACAATAGCGAAACATCAACACGATATCGACCTTTCCCGTGATTGGTAAACGGTCCATTTTAACACGGGTAATGTATCACGATGCAAATACCGTCCGCATTGGCGGAATTTTACGTGATACCACGTACTTATACGTTTGTGACTATCACAGTGCCATCTATCACAAAGCGAAAAAAGTGGTCCAACTAAAACATTCATATTTTTTTACGTACTGCACGAATATGTAACAAAAAATGGGGGTTCCTACGTAAAAAAAAAAAACGCAGTTGATGTCCGTTTGACCTATGGCAGCGCCATCTAGCGGGCCAACCATAGCGCGATCTGGTTTCCCCCTTCAAGCTAGACGAGTTTCGTTCTTTGTAGTTTTTTCGTTTGATGCTTATTTCGTGATATATTTGGCCCGGTCACTATCAATATACCATCTTCATATATACTTATAAAGAGGTATGCAGAATATGGATAGTGTGAGATGGAAACAAATTTGTGTCTTAATTATGTGTATATGCACTCAAAAACATTAAGTACTCATTTTCTATTCAGAATATCAGAATCTTACAAGAGTGATGTCAGTTATGTCGATATCAACGTAAGGACAACATAAAACTCAGTCCCAGATCGGAGAAAATCACCAACCCAGCCGGCAATCGAACCAGGCCCCCTTGCTTATCAATCTGACGCTTTGATCATACTATAATTGAGGCGGAATTATGTACACTCTTGTTCAGAAAACACAAAACATCTTGAACGACTAGAGATATGATATTCATATTCACAGGACATGTATATTAGTATGTTCTGCAGAAATCCTTAGCTTTTGAACCATCTCGGACCGCTGGTTAAAGGTCAACATCGATATCGCGGTGCAAAATTTTCTACCGATAAAATGTGCCTGCGGCTTTCATTCTCGCTATGGAAATGGAAATGAGCGTTTGGCGTCATTGGCCGGGAGGCCCCTTGCGGGGCAGGTCCGGCCGCCTTGGTGCAGGTCTTATTACATTCGACGCCACACTGAGCGACCTGTGCGCCGGATGAGCATGAAATGATGATGAAGATAATGCCCAGTCCCTGGGCGGAGAAAACCTCCGACCCAGCCGGGAATCGAACCCGTGTCCGTAGAATGGCCATCCGTCACGCTGACCACTCAGCTACTGGGGCGGACATTGTCGCTATAAACCGAAGGTAGTGAATCAGTGTGACTTGAGCAGACGAGCAGGTTGCATCGCGGGCGTATGCGCGAACCGTAGCATCAAATCAGTGAGTTTGAAAGAGGGCGCATTATTGGCATGATAGAATGTGGTGCATGCATCCGCGAATTTGCTGCTCGTGTGGGACGGATTGTTCCGGCAGTACGACGAGCGTTCACCGAAGGCCGCAGGACACGACGAGATGGGTCAGGTCGCACCACCGAGACAACGCTCCGAGAACATCGACACCTCACCCGAATGGCATTGCAGGGCAGATCTGCGTCCTCCTCGACTCTGGTGCAATAATGGAAGTGTAACACATCGTATACTATCAGAGGTGGCAGTCCGTCGCCGTTTATTAGGGCATGGGTTATGTGGGCGTCGTCCACTTCTCCACCCACCTCTGACGAATCTGCAGAAACATGCTAGACAGCAATGGCGTATGCAACGACGTCTCTGGGGACAGGAGTGGCATCAATATTTTCGGATGAATCCAGGTTCAGTTTGTTTGAAAATGATGGCCGCATTTCGGTTTACCGCAAACAGGGGAAGCGGTATCACAGTGACTGTAAGTGCACAACACATACAGCGCCAACTCAAGGCCTTATGGTGTGGGGTGATACTGGGTACAAACACAAATCACAGTTCATGCATGTCTAGGGCACTGTTCCCAGTGTGAATGGCATCCTGCGACCCTTAGCCATATCCTGTCTGCACACAACCCCAGAAGCCATTTTTCAGCAAGACAATGCACAACCATATGCTGCATGAACACGTGCATTCCTGGTGTCCCAGTATGTCAGTCTTTTGCCCTGGCCCGCCAGATCACCAGACTTCTTGCCAATCGAAAACGTGTGGCATATAGTGAAATGACGGGTGCAGCATTGTGACCCAGTGCCAACTACCACGAAAGAACTTTGGAACCAGGTGAATGCAGCATGGATGGCTATGCTACAGGACGCCATTCGCCCCTTATAGGCGTCTATGCCGTCACGCATGGAACAAGTTATCACGGCCCGTGGCGGACCCTGTACCTACTAGGCAACAGGACACATGCTGAACCGATGTGCCTGAAATGCTAATCATTTCTGCAGAACATACTGTTTTACATGTCCCGTGAATATGAACGTCCTGTCTGTAGTCGTTCAAGATTTTTTTTAGTGTACTTATTAGTGTCTTATCACATCAAGACACACACACACACACACACTGACACCACTCCTCTTACAGACTCACACAAGTTATGTGAGTGACACACTTCCTACTGGGCATTACCTCGAACGATGAGACAATCTCGGTAGCGCCTGCGTTGTAGCAAACGGCGCTCCTCCTGTTTATAGCTCGGTGTTTGTTTATTCGAGCCTGGCTGCTGGCATTATGAAGGCTGCAGCTCGCTCAGCACACTCTGACCGTACTTCTCTAGCGTACTGTAGAAGACGCAGTTCTTGTGTCTCGACATGCAGTATTTTATTCTAGTTTCGGTATTCAGCCTCTCAGTACCCACCATGCGAATCGAGAAACTGTTCGAGTTCAATTCTAAGCAAATGGTCCAATGAAATTTTAGTCTGATATCTATAGCAAGTAATTATTCCTTACAGATATGTATGATTATCTGTATCTATAATAATAATAAATCTAAAAAACCACCGTGTCTGTCTGTCTTTGAACACGCTAATCTCCAAAATCACTAGACGAATTTTTATGGGGTATTCGCAGGTAACTTGAGCATAGTCTGAGGCATTGTCTGGCTTTAGTTGAACAAATCTGATCACGGGAAAAGTTATATCGTGGTTTAAAGTTTTACTGAAATTTTCTTAGCTGTTTGTCTGTCTGCCGGCCGGAGTGGCCGAGCGGCTCTAGGCGCTACAGTCTGGAACTGCGCGACCGCTACGGTCGCAGGTTCGAATCCTGCCTCAGGCATGGATGTGTGTGCTGTCCTTAGTTTATTTAGGTTTAAGTAGTTCAAAGTTCTAGGGGACTGATGACCTCAGAAGTTAAGTCCCATAGTGCTCAGAGACATTTGAACCATTTTGTTTGCCTGTCTGAACACGTTTATCTCCGAAACTGCTTGGCAGATTTTTCTAGGTTCTCACAGATAATTTCAGTGTAGCTATGGACACGGTATAAGCTATATTTTATCAAAATCGGATCACGAAAACAGGATATTCGTACATCTTGTAATGATGTATGTATCGATGTAACGTATGTATTTTCCACATCTCCGCCTAAACTGCTAGGTCTGTTCCACCCACATTTAGTACACATGTCATTTAGCGTTTGGAAAGAAGCGCTAGGAGGGAGGAGGGGGTGGATAGGAATCACCTATCTATCAAAGGGTAAGAATGGGGGTGAGAAGCAAGTGTAGGTCAGATTTTACTCATCCAGCTTTTCAGAACGAGAGCACTTTGTGACTTGGAACTAATTTTACACATAATTCCAAACCTTTACGAAATCGTTTCTCGGTAACGCCCAGCAAATAACGACGAAAGAAAAAGTTTATCGCTTACTACATTTTCGCTGTTCACTTGCGCCTCAGATACGACGGTTTAATTTATTATTTCTTTACTACTAACTGTATGAGCGACACATTTTGCAGACAGTATTCGCATATACCACTGAATACACCTGCAAAATTATATCTTCGTGAGAAACACAGTTCAGGGTACATGACACCATAAACACTGAGATGCGTTACGTCTGGTTTCTTACTACTAACCGCTGAACCGATTTCGGTACAATTTCGTAACGAGATAGCTAAACCCTGGGGAAGGTTATTAGGCTTATTTAGTGTGTAGTACAAGATACTTACTGATTTGAAAAATATTACGCGAACTAAGAAAAAATACTTACAGTTTGAAAAAGCTTTTTTCTTAGACTTTTGAACTTTATTTGTGAAAATGCTTTTCTTGATTGATATTTGATACGATTAAAAGTAATGAATATAATGCTTATACAGTCTTCATTGTATTTAATCAACACTTCTACACTAGTTGAGGCATAATGTACACGTCGTGAATATACACTGACGAGCCAAAAAATTGTGAACACCTACTTAAAAGCCTGTCGATTCACTTCTCGAAGGCAACTCAGCAGTTATTATGCTTGGCATGGATTCTGCAATGTTTCCAGAGGCTTTTGGCACCAGATGGTTACGCACGGGTCACTTCCCTTAATTTACGAACGAGAGTGACATGATACAAAATTCAGAGTATATGAGCCGTCAGCATCAAATATTTGGTGATGAGGACGAAGATGTAGAGAAAAACGGCAAAAATTCAAAGGCATCTTGCAATAGGCCCTAGACAAGTATGTTCCGAGTAAAGTCTTAAGGGGTAGGAAGACCCATCACGGTTTAATAGACGTGTTAGAAAAAGAGAACTTCAGCTCAGATTCAAGAGAAGTAACAAGCTAGCTGACAAACAAAAGCTGAACGAAACGAAAATGTGCTTAAGGAGAGCAATGAGAAAAGCGTTCATTGACTGTGAAAGTAAAACTTTGTCAACTGATCTGAGTAAAAACCCTAAGAGATTTTCGTCATATGTAAAATCAGTAAGTGGGTCACAATCATCTATTCATTCACTCGGTGACCATACTGGCACCGAAACGTAAGATAATAGAGAGTTGGCCGAAGCCGGCCGGTGTGACCGTGCGGTTCTAGGCACTTCAGTCTGGAATCGCGTGACCGCTACGGTCGCAGGTTCGAATCCTGCCTCGGGCATGGATGTGTGTAATGTCTTTAGGTTAGTTAGGTTTAAGTAGTTCTAAGTTCTAGGGGACTGATGACCACAGATGTTAAGTCCCACAGTGCTCAGAGCCATTTGAACCATTTTGAAGTTGGCCGAAATCCTGCATTCAATCTTCCGTAATTGTTTCACTGCGGAAGGTCGTAACACGGTTCCTCCTTTCACTCGTCGAACGAACGTCGAAATGCCAGATACTGAGAAAAAACTACCACAGAATACAAAAACAACTGCAGTCGCTTGGTGATGGAAAGGCGTCAGGACCATTTGAGATACTATAAGATTCTTCAAAGATTATGCGAAAAAACTTGCTCTCCTTCTAAGAGTAATTTATCGTAGATCGCCTGACCAACGAAGAGTGCCTAGAGACTTGAAGAAAGCGCAAGTCATTCTCGTTTTTAAGAAAGGCCGTAGGACAGATGCATACAACCTGTATCGTTGACTTCAATCTGTTGTAGAACTATGGAATATGTTCTAAGGTCAAGAATTATGACGTTTTGGAGAATGAATATGTCTATAAAAGCAACATCGATTCCGGAATCTGAGATTCTGCGAAACTCTGCTCACTTCGTTGCTCCATGAGATCTACAGGGCCGTAGACAACGGCGCTCAGGCTGATGCCGTGTTGCTTGGCTTCAGGAAGGCATTTGACACCGTCACGCACTGCAGTTTAGTGAAAAAAATACGAGCTTATCGATTATCGGAGCAGATTTTCGATTGGATTCAAGGCTTCCTTCCAGGCCAAACTCAGCACGTCGCTATTAACGGAACAAAATCGACAGATATAATTTCCGGAGTTCCCTAAGGAAGAGTGATAGGACCGTTGCTGTTTACAACATATACAAATGATCTAGTACGAAGCGTCGGATGCTCTGTAAGGCTGTTCGCAGATGATGCTGTTGAAACGTCCCCTTTGTACAATTATACATGACTGTGCTTAAACTGACACACAATATTTTGTTAGCGCAACGCAATCTGACTTTCAAAATTCCCTACAAAAGAATGGCCCTGACTAACATTAAACTATACCTTTCACAAATCACTTACCTCACAAAAATCTTCGCTGCTCAAGCTACTGCAATACAGCGAGCGCCACTACTGCCAGCTAAATAAAAGATTCAAACTACTGAAGGCACTAACTACTGATAGGGATAGTTAGCAAATGAAGGATATTAATAGAGAACAAACAATGTATTTACCTTGATATCATCATATATAAACATAGCAGTTCATGACAAATTTCAAAACTCCGCCATCTCTCTCCCCACATCCACCACTGCTGGCGGCTCACCTCCAACTGCGCAACGCTACGCGCTGTTCACAGCCAGCTGCCTAACACTACAATGGCGAGTATTACAACAATGCAAAGCAGCCACAGACTGCACACAGCACAGCCAGTGATTTTCATACAGAGGTGGCGTTACCAATAAAAAAACCTAAACAGCCTACTTACATAGCCCCCATGCTCCCCACAAAAAATTTTACAAATTTTTTTGGGCACTGGCCAATACATATTTGTTAAAATTTTTTTCACAATTACAATAACAAAGAAATCAAAGGCACACACTTATTGATACAATGTTGGTCAAAAGCTAAAATTTTCTCACAGTCCATAAAGACAGTCCCGATTCATCACAGTAAAATTACAGTGTTTTTCTTTTTTTTCAAAGTCTGAACAGTAAAAGAGAATGCACACAGAAGTAGTGGATTTCCATGCAGTCTTGAAGAAGTAGTGTCCTTCCATCAGAAAGACAGTGCTGACTCTTGACATGCTGACAGGTAATGGGCCACAACATAGCAAACCCACAGCAGAGTCATTCGACGTTTTGAAGAGTATTGGTAGGTCATCACAGAGCAGACCCACTGTAGTCCTGGTAGAGATTACGGTATTGGTGGGCCACCAGAGGTGCAGACCCACTGCAGTCCTTGTAGAGATGATGGTATTGATGGTTGATGTAGACCCACTGTAGTCCTTGTAGAGATAGCCAACAGCCATCTGTTGTGACTGTGTAGGTGCACAATCACCATTGAAGAGTCTTGCGGATAATATAGCAAGTCCATAACCACCACTTGTGCACTCACAAAGTTTTTGGAATTGTCCTTAGAACCAGCAATGCTGTTATCCAGTCCCTTGCTGAATTATTAACACACGTGCAAACACTATCAGTCCCTACTTCTCACATATTGTCCATATACTATGACCAACTGAAATGTGTGCAGTGAAATGAAAGCTTACAAGTTACTTAGTTTGATAAACTGGTGTCAATTACAATTTTATAACATGAGAATACAATAACAAAGGTACAAAATACATCATTAAAAACATAATAATACAGATAACATTTGTAGTAATATGGGCTTTACAAAAGAATCGAAATAACATATACATCAGTGTTACAGGAATTATGACATGAGTACATACACAAATGATCAGAATAACTTTCGAAACATCAACTTCACACATGAGCATTAACACAAAACAGAATAAATAATGTCTAAACATCTTTACAAAGTAAATAACACATTATTAATGCCAATTATATTTGAGGATAACAATATTCCTCATCATAGTGAATGTAGCTTAATATTAAAAGAAGAAAAAATTCTATGAAACTACACAGAGACAGGAAGAAAACAACTACACAAGGGTACACAAACATATAGCGGAATAATACAAGGAAAGGACAGGGTTTGTTTTACTGCAGTATTTTGCAAACAAAACTTTCTTTACTTCTCGGAGATCTCCCTTCGTTCTTCATTATTTTCAAAAGTCCTATCTATACCTGCTTTCTGTGCTTTTCTCGTATAGCCTCTCAGTGCATTTCTTCAAATTCATCGCAACTCATTCTCTTATAGGCTACCCCCTCTTAAGCTAACTTAAATCTACTGAGCTCAGATGCTAAACTAAGGGACGAGGCAATGCAGCAGCACAAAATAATTAACACAAACAGCAATGACAAAAAAAATGGAAACTTGCAAAGCAAGCTACAGTAAATCTAAATTACCAAGCAATGCAACATTACAACTAATATGAGCCAATGTGCAGCAACAAGAAAAATAAATGAGTAGTAAAACTGGCTTAGCAGAGTAACACAAAGTCAAATTCAGTAACACTATGGCTGGCAAACAGCAGCTTATATCTAAACATGACATAGCTCAAGCAGGAAAAATAGTACATTAAAGATAACAATGCAGATAAGGGAAATGTATAATCACATCTTAATGTCTAAGTAATTAAAGTGGTGCACCACAACAACTTATTGTAAAAGAAATATTACCATGTACTTGAAAAGAATATTATGTATGCAGTTACTGCTACTAGTCCCTTCTTATTGTTCTTTCCTTTCCAAGTGCTCCTTTTTTGAAGAATGTGGATCACAAAATTATTATTTAATAGATCTGTTGACAGAAAGTGTTCACATTAGCAAATGCATTTAATTTTATTTTATGAAACCAATGCTGCAACACAGCTGGAAAACAGATGTCAAATGAAATAAGCAATTACGCAAACCAAAGCATAAAAACATCATTCAATAGCTATGTGGCATTTCGTAAGTCAGTAGCTCTCAACTCTCGTAGAAAGACACTTGTCATTATCAGGTTTGCAGATGTAAGAATATTTCCCATCAATTCATAAGCATTTCAGTAAATATCATAAATTAAGAGCTCCCAAGTTCGACCGTGTCGTTTTTGCGATGCTTTCTACAAAGGAACGTCAATAGCAAGGTTAATGGAAGTAATGAGGGTGTCGCATTTGCATAATTTTCTCTAAAGGAATGTCAATGGCGAGGATAAAGGCCTGCCTTTTTTCCTTTTTTTTTTTCTACCTGTGCTTCCGGAAAGGCACACCCTAATGGCTTGTTCTCCAGGTGTTTGACACAGTTGCGTGCCCACAATGCATTACGAGCAGGTGGTCACTAAACTTTCTTACGGAAATACACTCCTGGAAATGGAAAAAAGAACACATTGACACCGGTGTGTCAGACCCACCATACTTGCTCTGGACACTGCGAGAGGGCTGTACAAGCAATGATCACACGCACGGCACAGCGGACACACCAGGAACCGCGGTGTTGGCCGTCGAATGGCGCTAGCTGCGCAGCATTTGTGCACCGCCGCCGTCAGTGTCAGCCAGTTTGCCGTGGCATACGGAGCTCCATCGCAGTCTTTAACACTGGTAGCATGCCGCGACAGCGTGGACGTGAACCGTATGTGCAGTTGACGGACTTTGAGCGAGGGCATATAGTGGGCATGTGGGAGGCCGGGTGGACGTACCGCCGAATTGCTCAACACGTGGGGCGTGAGGTCTCCACAGTACATCGATGTTGTCGCCAGTGGTCGGCGGAAGGTGCACGTGCCCGTCGACCTGGGACCGGACTGCAGCGACGCACGGATGCACGCCAAGACCGTAGGATCCTACGCAGTGCCGTAGGGGACCGCACCGCCACTTCCCAGCAAATTAGGGACACTGTTGCTCCTGGGGTATCGGCGAGGACCATTCCCAACTGTCTCCATGAAGCTGGGCTACGGTCCCGCACACCGTTAGGCCGTCTTCCGCTCACGCCCCAACATCGTGCAGCCCGCCTCCAGTGGTGTCGCGACAGGCGTGAATGGAGGGACGAATGGAGACGTGTCGTCTTCAGCGATGAGAGTCGCTTCTGCCTTGGTGCCAATGATGGTTGTATGCGTGTTTGGCGCCGTGCAGGTGAGCGCCACAATCAGGACTGCATACGACCGAGGCACACAGGGCCAACACCCGGCATCATGGTGTGGGGAGCGATCTCCTACACTGGCCGTACACCACTGGTGATCGTCAAGGGGACACTGAATAGTGCGCGGTACATCCAAACCGTCATCGAACCCATCATTCTACCATTCCTAGACCGGCAAGGGAACTTGCTGTTCCAACAGGACAATGCACGTCCGCGTGTATCCCGTGCCACCCAACGTGCTCTAGAAGGTGTAAGTCAACTACTCTGGCCAGCAAGATCTCTGGATCTGTCCCCCATTGAGCATGTTTGGGACTGGATGAAGCGTCGTCTCACGCGGTCTGCACGTCCAGCACGAACGCTGGTCCAACTGAGGCGCCAGGTGGAAATGGCATGGCAAGCCGTTCCACAGGACTACATCCAGCTTCTCTACGATCGTCTCCATGGGAGAATAGCAGCCTGCATTGCTGCGAAAGGTGGATATACACTGTACTAGTGCCGACATTGTGCACGCTCTGTTGCCGGTGTCTATGTGCCTGTGGTTCTGTCAGTGTGATCATGTGATGTATCTGACCCCAGGAATGTGTCAATAAAGTTTCCCCTTCCTGGGACAATGAATTCACGGTGTTCTTATTTCAATTTCCAGGAGTGTATTTACGACACCAGTTTCCGCTACAGTGACAGTCTCACATAAAAATATTTCACAGGTCAAGAATTAGCGTTGCAAATCTGTAGAAAGAAAATCCTATAAATATAAGTGTCCAAATAAAATATTTGTCGGCATTGTGATACATTCACGCATTTACGCACATTTCATAACTCTTAAAGTACGATTCTTGGTTTCCAACATACTTCATATTCCTCATATACGGTAGCATCATCTTATTGATCATAAACATATCTCAACAGCATAGTACACATCGTCGTCGTAATAATAACATCATAACACCTCAGTCAAATCTCAAAAACGTCGTAGCTTTCTGTAATAATTTCAAAACCTAAAAAAAATTCTCTGCTCATTTCAATAGTGTCATCTACCTCAAACGTACTTTAAAATCATGCTCCCTTACCAAATACATCATTCAAAGTTCTCATAGTATCACAATGATTCCGAAAAAATATGAACAGTTTACAAAGTAGAGACAAAATACAATTTCGTAAGTGTGAAGTAATCCAACTCTGTAATTGCGTAAACATATGTCACTGATGTAATAAAAAAGTTTATCTCTCAGTTACATGATCAGATAGCTGTGTATTTTGTGTGTTAGAGAAATATGGTACCGATGTGTAAAGTTGTATAAGCATATACCATATTAGCTAGGGTTCCTTGTGGTTGCCACACACATGGTACACAAAGTAAGTGTGTACCCCCCTGAGGATTAATGTAATTATTCCCTCAGGTGTTACAGATTACAGCAATGGAATGAAATGTATCACGGAAAACTTTCTTTGTAATTCAAAAATCTTTAAAAATAAATGTTTTAAGTACAAAATTAATCACTCAAATACGTGTACTGTAGCGCTAAATGTGCGTCTTGTTGCAACATAATCTGTGTGGAAGTGCCGTAGTTATCGTCCTCCGAAAGCTAAGTTCTGCAGACGTCAATGTACTTACCTCATAATACACAAAAGTGAAATGCTTTGCGTATAAATGTCTTAGTTATTACGCTTATTGCCGTGATGAGGAAAGTACTCTGCTGTAACGTATTGTTGTGCTACGGAAAAGGCAGTCTCATTGTAGCTATACTACAAAAGTTACTACTAAAACCTGTTTTACTTTCCAGAATAAAACAGAAAACTGTGCAGATATAAAACAGAAACACTGCAAAAGCAACATTGTAAATTGTCACTCATTAGTAGCGTCGTGATAAAAATCGTGTAGCTGTCACATAAACAAACCACTGTGTCATCTGGTATCTCACAGAAAGTACTTTAAATCCAGAATGTATTTTCAAGTAAACCAAAATGTTGCATTAAAATCTCATTAGCAGTACTGGTAAATGTTCTAAGTATGCGAGCCTTATAGTCGTTACGTAAACGTGCAACTAACAAGCAAGAATGTACACACACAATAACACTGTGTCATCTGTTCACAATAACAATGCATTCGTAATTTCTGTTTAAATATGTTCTCTTGGTTCTTGACTGGATATTTAACTTCAAACATTGTTGCATGGTAACAGATTCTAAGTCTGACAAAGCATATTAGCAATGTAAAGTGAAAAGTTTTATGGCAAAGACAAAGTTAAAAAGCAGATTATCTTTCAATAAACGGTTTTACATGTGAAATGTGGTGTAAACATTTACTCTTCCTAGTGCACAGAGTTACAACTTCAAAGCAATTATCATGTTGTATACATCGGTAAAGAATGCTAAAATTTCTCTCCAGGCTCATCATTATGATGCTATGTTTTACTCGGTCTTGTGTGGCTTGAGACCAATATCCTGAGAGGAAGGCATGGTAAAACTCTCCTTCACTGTGGCAATCGTGAATTACCGATCGCATTCTTACAGCTGGTTCATTCTCCAAGTAGCCACACATAAATTCTAATCTGTGTTCTAACGACCAGTTGGGAGGAAAACAATGAGAGAATTGATGGAGCCACGCTTGTGGATGAATGTCGTTGGCAGAATTCTTAAATGTTTTGAATTTACGTGTAGTAATGAACAGCTTATAGTCAAAATCATCATGTCGGCGAGTCGCATATCGGTCACTGTTAGGTCGTGTCGGCCGTTCCATCTCAAAATTCGGTGCACATTGCCAATTTCTTTCATAACTTCCGAAATACCCTGTGTTATTATTTTGTGGCTGTTCCGTATTTCTGTGTCCCTCTTCCCGTTTTGGGGCGCGAGTATCCTCTGAAATACGTAATTCTTGTACTACTTGTGCCAACTGATCTTGCACTTCCCGGATTTCTCTTTTGTACTGTGTATTGATTTGATTTTGATTTTGTTTGAATTTTCTAATTTCTACATACTCTTCAGTGTCAGTGAAGGCTACAGGTGTTGTGTTATTCAGATCATCATCTACCTTTGTAGGTAAGTTAGTGAACTGATCTGAAAGTTCGGCTACTTTATCCGATAGTGAAATTATTTCCTCTGTATGTTTTTCTGAACCAAGTTTCAGAGTATCTATTGTGTCCTTTAAGTTTTCCTGAGTTTTTGCAAGTTGCGTAACCGAATCGGTAGATGCAACTGAGTCAATTTTAGCTTGCAGGGTGTCGTGATTTTCATGAACAATAGTCTGCAGTTCTTTTATGGCTGCTTCGTGATTCTGTAATGCATTTTCATGGCGCGAAAAAATAGGTTGGAAATGCTCACAAATTTGTGTTTTTACGTCATTACAGACTTTTTGACATTTCGATTCGATTTTATGTAACTCAGTAGTTAAATCTTCACGTGTTTGTTCAAGCGTGGTGTCTAACTTTTGAAGATTTTGTTCCATTACGTCTAACTGTTGCTGTGCTTGTCTCTGGTATTGTTCCATTGTGTCTAACTTTTGAAGCTTTTGTCCCATTTCATGCATTAATTGTAATAACAATGCACTGGTGTCTGAAACATGTTCGTCAGTGCTTTTCGGCAGTGAATTTGCACCGGCAACATTCACATTTTGACAAGCGGAAAATGTGTCTTGACTCATTTGAGAAAACGGTGAGGACGCAAAACCTGAATCTACAGTATTTGCAAAATTGTGTCCTGTCATTTCGGATTCCTGAGGCGAGCTGTTGCCGACCGATCGATCGATAATGCCTCCCTCTTCACTAATTGTTTCACTGTCCACGCCATTATTTGCCACCCGCTCCATTTCCCTATGCACAATTACCAAATTACTACTTTGAACATCAGTTAATTCATTACTCGGTGGCGCTAACACACTGCTTTCATTTTCACTGTCATTTCTCAGTTTACTTTGGAGCCTAGTATTACGTTTTTCACACGCCATTATTGTCACAGTATTTCACACGACAACACAGAAAAACACAATTTGAAGATCAAAAATAAGAGAACACATTAACATAGCACTGAAAATAATATCTAGTTAATTGCAGCTGCGAAATACTTGGTGCAAATCTACATGCATGCCACAACTGTTTTACTGTACAACAATGAAAGACTGCAACTACAAAGGAGATTTTCTCTACAATTACGCGCTAGCAATAAACAATAGCTACACTAATTACACAAACTACAAGAAAAAAATCAGAAGATTCCAGGTTCGTATCCTGGCAGGGTCGCCATATGAAACGTCCCCTTTGTACAATTATACATGACTGTGCTTAAACTGACACACAATATTTTGTTAGCGCAACGCAATCTGACTTTCAAAATTCCCTACAAAAGAATGGCCCTGACTAACATTAAACTATACCTTTCACAAATCACTTACCTCACAAAAATCTTCGCTGCTCAAGCTACTGCAATACAGCGAGCGCCACTACTGCCAGCTAAATAAAAGATTCCAACTACTGAAGGCACTAACTACTGATAGGGATAGTTAGCAAATGAAGGATATTAATAGAGAACAAACAATGTATTTACCTTGATATCATCATATATAAATATAGCAGTTCATGACAAATTTCAAAACTCCGCCATCTTTCTCCCCACATCCACCACTGCTGGCGGCTCACCTCCAACTGCGCAACGCTACGTGCTGTTCACAGCCAGCTGCCTAACACTACAATGGCGAGTATTACAACAATGCAAAGCAGCCACAGACTGCACACAGCACAGCCAGTGATTTTCATACAGAGGTGGCGTTACCAATAAAAAAACCTAAACAGCCTACTTACACTGTTTTCTATAACAAAGTAGCAACACCAGAAGATAGTAACGATTTGCAGAATGACCTTCAGAGAACTGATGAATGGTGCATGCTCTGGCAGTTGGCCCCCAATGTAACTAAATGTAATGTATTGCGCATACATGGGAAAAGAAATCCACCACTGCACAGCCACACTATTGATGACAAACAGCTCGATACAGTATCTGCCGTAAAATATCTAGGTGTAACTATCCAGAGTGACCTCTGGTGGATTGACCACGTGATACAGACAGTGGGAAAAGCAGATTTCATGCTCAGGTTCATAGGAAGAATCATAAGGAGGTGTAACTCATTCACGAAGGTAGTGGCTTATAAGGCGTTTGTTCGACGGATTATTGAGTATTGTTCATCTATCTGGGATTCCTACCAGGTAGGACTGATAGAGGAGATAGAGAAGGTCCAATGAAGAGCGGCGGGTTTCGTCACGGGACGGTTTAGCTGGCGCGAGAACGTTACGGAGATGCTCAACGAACTTCATTAGCAGAGCTTTCAAGAGAGGCGTTATGCATCACGGAGAGATTTACTTCTGAAATTTCGAGATAGCAATTTCCGGGAAGACTCGGACAATATATTCCTTCGCCCCACATACGTCTCGCATAATGACAACGACCAGAAAATTCGAGAAATTATAGCCAATACAGAGTCTTACCGACAACCATTCTTCCCACTCGTTTTTCCCGAGTGGAACAGGGTTGGAGGGCTCACTCAATGGAACAAAAATACCCTCCACCACACAACATTTGGTAGCTTGCGCTCAGCTCACAGGTGGTAAACACCGCTAGCGAGTGAAGATGTTGCTGTGAACTGTTACGTACCCCCACAAGCATCGCGATGTAGCAACTAGTGAGGGAATCTACTTTGAAAGTTTCGTCACCCTTCGGATATCAAAAGCCTAAAGCAACGGGGACCGATAAGTGATTGCACGACAGAATAGCACTACGACATGGAGACGTGTCAGGGTTTCAGTATGACTTCAAATTGAAAGCGGTTTACGTCAAAGGAAAGGATTAGAAAACGTGTTTCAGAGTTGTACAAGCAAAGGGCGGCGGTGAAGATTTCAGTACATCCAATGGCGATAAATTCGGGTGAATGTTTCCTTTGTGGGATTAGAGTTTAGATAGTCCTAATGTATAATCTACCGTTTGAAACAGAACACACCAAAATGCACTGATGAACTGAAGAAACTGATGCACCTGCCTAATATCGTGTAGGGCCCCGCGAGCACGCACAAGTGCCACAACACGACGTGGCATGGACTCGACTAATGTCTGAAGTAGTGCAGGAGGGAACTGACACCACGAATCCTGAAGGCCTGTCTAGAAATCTGTAAGAGTACGAAGAGGTGGAGACCTCTTCTGAACAACGCGTGCGAGGCATCCGAAATATGCCAAATAATATTCATATTTGGGGAGTTCGGTGGTCAGTGGAAGTGTTTAAACTCAGACGAGTGTTCCTGAAGCCACTCTTTAGTAATTTTGAACATGTCCTGTTGGAATTTCCCAAGCCCGTCGGAACGAGCAATGGACATGAATGGATGCAGCTGAACAGACAGGATGCTTACGCACGCGTCACCTGTCAGAGTCGTATGTAGACGGATAAGGGGTTCCATATCACTCCAACTGCACACACCCCACACCATTACAAAGCCTCCGCCAGTTTGAACAGTTCCCTGCTGACATGCACGGTCCAAGGATTTATGAGGTTGTTTCCATTCCCATACGCGTCCATCCGCTCGATACAAACTGAAACGAGACTCGTTCGACAAGGCAACAGGTTTCCAGTCATCAACAGTCCAATGTCGGTGTTGAAGGGCCCAGGCGAGACATAAAACTTTGTGTCGTGCAGTAATCAAGGGTACACGAGTGGGCCGTCGGCTCCTAAAGCCGATATCGATGATGTTTCGTTGAATGGTTCGCACGCTGACACTTCTTGATGGGCAAGCATACAAATCTGCAGCAATCTGCGGAAGAGCTGTACTTCTGTCACGTTGAACGATTTTCTTCAGTCGTCATTGGTTGCGTTCTTGCAGCATCTTTTTCCGGCCGCAGCGATGTCGGACATTTGGTGTTTTACCGGATTCCTGATATTCACGGTACACTTATGAAATGGTGGTATGGGAAAATCCCCACTTCATCGCTACCTCGGAGATGCTGTGTCCCATCGTTCGTATGCCGACTGTAACACCACTTACAAACTTTCTTATATCTTGATAACCTGTCATTGTAGCAGCAGTAACCGAGGTAACAACTGCGCCAGACACTTGTTGCCGTACGTAGGCGTTGGCGACTGCAGCGCCGTATTCCGCCTGCTTACATATCTCTGTATTGGAATGCGCATGCCTATACCACTATCTTTGACGCTTCAGTGTAGTAATAGCACTTCCAAAATACAGTTCAGTGTTACAGGTGCAATTTGTTCAGTGCTCCTAAAACAGTTATTACAGTGTGGACAGTGAGGTAAAGGCGGGAAAAATAGATCTCAAACAACACGTACTTCCGTATATCACGATACGGGGCATTGTGGCTTAAGGGGGCCCGGTCGTGAGCTTATTTCCCATGCTTGATGATATTAAAGTTGATACACATTCCTCAAAAACTGGTTATTCAAACCGAACGAAATCTGAGTGCATGTCATATCTTCCTCAAAGTGTATTATTTATATGACAATGGGAATCATACAGCCAACCAGTTGCACGCCAGAGATTTCGATAGATATACCTATTTTCCTCAGAAGAAGTAATAACACCTAAAATACGATATATTACAACCAGTACGTGCAAGTCATACGTGCAAAAGAGACAACAAAGATTAGATAGAGTGAAAATATGAAATAAACTTATGTGTTACATATTGTGTGAAAAGAGAAACGAAACTAGAAGAAAAGCAGTAAAATTGTCCATATAAGTGCTATGACATAATCATAATGCCCAGTCAAGAGTAAAATTATCAGTGTAAAATCTAAGGCAGACATGCATCATACACACAAACAGAAAACTAATAGGACAGAAGCGAGAAGCCAGTATTAAACCCACGTGGCGCTCACATAAGAAACGGCGTCGACTAAAAAACACAACTGAAATGTTAATAGAATTGCATTAAAATTATGTTACAGAAACAGTAACGTAACAAAAAATATACAAAATCTAGTGACCTATGCAGATGGTGAACCAAAATTAAGGAACAGGCCGAAAACAATTGAAAATGTTTCTTTCTGTAGGCTGTAATTGATCATTAAGAATAAATTCCCTGTAATTGAACTTGCGCTTAAAATTTTGAAACTCTACTGGCAAGTCCAATCTATAACCCTTCTCTTTGGATTTGCTGGAGAAATTTCAAATTTTTAGCACAGTTTCATTTATAAAGATTTAATTCTTAATGATCAATTACAGCGTGGAAAGAAAAACTTTTTCGATAGCTTTCGGCCTGTTATTAAATTGACATAGCAGCTGTATCGGGTTTTCCGCGCTGTTTCGAAATGTTATTTTTCTCAAAGCCGCAATCTGCCATTATTCTCCTTTAATGTGCGTTGTAGTTTTGTTCACTATTTACATAGGTTCACTTACTTTTTTATAATTTTTGTTATGTTACTATTTCTGTAATGTTGCTTTAATACAATTTTATTAACATCTCAGGTGTGTTTTGTGGTTGGCACAGTTTATTATATGAATGCCACGAGGGCGTAAGTTGCTTGCTGGCTTCTCCCTTCTGTCCTGTTACTTGTCTCTTCAAGTGTATCATGCACATCTGCCTTTGATTTTACTTGGATTATTTTACTGTTTACTAAACTTTATGGCTATTCCATTGATCGCTTTACTACTGACGAAGACTTATGGCTTCGTTTCATTTTTGTACATGTACACAGTATGTAACACATAAGTTTGCTTATATTTCAACCGCATATAATTTCTTTTGCCCATGTTACTTCCATGTACTGATTGCAATATATCCTATTCTCAGATGACTCTTAGATATGAGCCTGAAACATTTGAGATTGTTGTGGTTAAGAAGAAGAAGAAGAAGAAGAAGAAGAAGAAGAAACGTTTTATGCACGATGGGGCTCCAAGCAGAAGGAGTTTGAAACATTTTACATAAATCACTTTTGCTATCAATTCTGGAGTACTGTTCTGGTGTTTGGAGTCCACACCACGAAGGTTCTGGAAATAGAGAAATGATCGTACAACATAAACACATCGTCTTAAGGCTACACAGATATTAACTTAAACATGCTATAACGTTAAAGCCTTGTGGTTTTCCGATATTTTAGTCACTTGGAGTGCAACATTGTTAACACTCCAATACAAATGGCTCTGAGCACTATGGGACTTGACGTCTGAGGTCATCAGTCCCCTAGAACATAGAACTATTGAAACCTAACTAACCTAAGGACAGCACACACATCCATGCCCGAGGCAGGATTCGAACCTGCGACCGTAGCGGTAGCGCGGTTCCAGACTGTAGCGCCTAGAACCGCTCGGCCACCCCGGCCGGCACACTCCAATACAGCAAATATATTTCCTACACCAGACATACACTCACCCTGCGAGTTTTGTATCCCACTCGCTATTGTGAGTAATCTTAATATGATAAAACTGTTACCATCTACACCAAAAACATAGATTCTTTGCGATACATGCACTATATAGCTTTCTGAAAGTGTGTAGCGCCCACTGTTCATGTCCAATTACAGTTCAGAAATTATGTTATGTTGTCATCAGTCCTATAAAATGACTGTCAGCAACGGAAAACGCATGAAACATCTCATTTTATGAGGAAATAGAGAAATGCCTAGCGGCGGTGTTCGACATACGAAATAACAAACTTAGCTGCACGAACTCCATGAATGGAACACAGGTCTCTTCCACACACAACAACTGTCATGAAAATGTGTATAAAGATTTTGCAGTACCTCACAAACCCACCTTACTGAGTTAGCATCACTGGAATTGTGAAACTGAAGACTCGGTTTATGGACAGAGCACTTTCGAAATCGATACAGTCTGTAATTGTCATGGCTGAATTTCAGAGAATACAGAAATTGTGGAAACATGTTCGTAAGTCAACAGGTCCCTCGCACCCCGCCTGACAGGTTTGTGGGACCTCTGCGTCTTAATCAGGAAAACTCCATTTATTACCCTCGTGGCCAAGACAGCTGGCTGCACTACGCAACACCACGAAGCAAGTCGTGACCAATGAGCCGATAAATTTGTCTCAATATATCGACTCGTCCAGAATGAGATTTTCACTCTGCAGCGAAGTGTGCGCTGATATGAAACTTCCTGGCAGATTAAAACTGTGTGCCGGACCAAAACTGAACTCGGGACCTATGCCCTTCGCGGGCAAGTGCTCTACCATCTGAGCTACCCAAGTACGACTCACGCCCCCTCCTCACAGCTTTATTTCTGCCAGTACCTCGTGTCCTACCTTCCAAACTTAACAGAAGCTCTCCTGCGAACCTTGCAGGTCAGAGACGAAGTACTGGCAGAAGTAAGGCTATGAGGAGGGGGCGTGAGTCGTGCTTGGTAGCTCAGTTGGCAGAGCACTCCGATAAAGGCATAGGTCCCGATTTCGAGTCTCGGTCCTGCACACAGTTTTAATCTGCCAGGAAGTTTTATATCGTCTTTGTCTCTACCGTCATATTTCATGCAAGCGCTAATGACCATCGTTCCACACTGAACATACATCCCAAACTGACCGTCATGAACTCCTTGGATGTCACACTTTAAACAGTTGTTCAGGACTCATGTTATTATTATGATTTCAAATTCGCATACGATGCTCGATGCTATCAATAAGTCTTATGATCTCAGTAGTCGGTTATAGCTGTAAAAGTCTAAACAAAATCCTGATATACTGTATTACGTTTCCTATTGGCCATCCATCTGAAGGACGCACCAGTTCCCTTGATAATTATGTCCACTCAATGTCGGAGGGAGTGTGTCACAAACTGAGCAACACAACAAAGAAATCATGTGTACACGGATGGGAGTTGTGAGGAAGACCCATACGGAACAATCCTCCCAGAATTGCAGTTATGGCATTGTAACGAGAATACCAGTCTATATCACTAGCGTTGGTCAGTTGCGCAAGTTTGGAGCAACTGTTATGCTCTTTCTGAAAGCAATGTACTGAAGCGTACTGACTACGTGGAAATCAGCTAGCTCTGTTCCATCACGAGACGTCAGATGTAGCAGGTATAGTGTCGTTCTACTTTTGGTTAGTCCCGAATTAAGTCAGAGACACAGGTGCAGGGAGGTGGTGGTTGTTGGGATGTTTAAGGGGGGACTAAAGTGCAGGGAGGGTTGGGAAAAGTGCAGAGGAACAGTTACTAGAGTTACTAGATGCACCGAGAGAGAGAGAGAGAGAGAGAGCCCGTCTAGAGTTTTGCTCAGGATAGTTAGCCAGTAGGTTCAATGTAGGGGCAGCTTTTCGAAACAGAGGGGAGAGTGCTGATAGTATAGTTCATAGTTTTACTTCATCGGATGTTACAAAATAACGAGGAGAGAGAAAAATGTGCTTCGTAGCTTGCTGTCGAAAGTAAAAATTACGCTGCTTTTTTCTGACATGTGTGAAAGACTCTGCTCTATACCGATATTTAATGCAGCTGTAATGCGTGACAAGTTTTGTACACGACTTCCACAGACACTAATTTTGATTGTGAGGATCGCTCTCAAATTATACCAGTCTGTCCATCAGACTAAAAGAAATCGGTTTTTCTGTCATTGTGGAGCAATGACTGCTTTATTATCTATGTAATTGTGTATTTAATAGCTGGGCGCTTGTAAGAGGTAGGTTGTTGTTAGATAAGACAGTTCCATTGGAAGTTTCCATCACACAACAGCTTATAACATAGACGTTTTGGAGTTTAAAGCTTGACCCAAAACATTTCTCACATTTACTGAGACGAAAGTTCCGATATAGCAAGTATATTCTGCGTTGGTCGATAGTTTTCACACCAAACCAGTGGAAATTTTCGATTAATTTAGGATGTGTTGCCGATATTACACATAGTATACATGTGCAAGAGCTGTGTGATAGGTTAATAAACGTATGGCGGGAGCGTCCGAAGGCTGTGTAATGCGGAGACAGCTGTAGGATGACTGCCTCGAAAGTAGGGTGTTTGTTGAGGGGTATTTTTCTGTAGGGCTTGCAACAATGGCGCATTCCTGGGTGTTTTACAAGGAATCGATGTTATCTTTGGTGTACAAGGTATTTGTTTTATAACCTTAAAGTTTGTCGCCATAGTGTGTCGGAGAGAAACCTGTAGGGTGAATGTATGTCAAAGGCTGAAGGCAGTCGCTGTAGGATAACACCCCCAAAACCACCTCACATACCCACAGACTGGTACAGATTGGTGAGGGCGGAATGCTGCATTCCCACCAATTTCGAACGCTCTCTGTGGACTAGCTCATTTGAGCGCCATTCACCAAGATGAGCCCTCAGGGGAAAGGAGCGGAAGGACCAGCAGGTGTTGTGTAAGACTGTCACAGATCGTTATCATCAGTAACAAGTCGGCAGTGTGAGTCTGTTCTGCAAGCACATACCTATCTGAGAACCGCCATGGCTGAAGGCTTGGTCGGCGGAGATTTCCTGCCGATTTCGAGTGGTTTTGTGGATTAGGGCACACAGAATAGTGATAATGTACTCACAAAAGCGAAATCGGAAAAAGTGGGGGCAGGGATGGCGGAATATGGAGGTGGTTGGGTGGTGGAGTGTAGAGGCAGCTGTAGAACAGTCCAGCAGGAAAGCACCCTCAAAAATAAATAAAGTAAATAAATAAATCCTTCCTCTTTAGCAGGCCGGCACAGATTGAGTCCTTTCCCTCTAATTCACAAGTGGGGGAGGGGAGGGAAAGTGGGGGAGGGCAAGAGGGAGGACACTTTTGTCTATGGGTTTGAGATGTAGGTGGAACATCAGAAAGTAACCAACTGAGAGAGAGTGGAGGTGATTTCCCAAGTATCGAATACCTAAGGGCACCGACTTCCGCTCTGCAGTCGCTGGACTGTGAGATCAAAGGGAGCCGCCGCCCAGTGGCTGCTGGCTGACCATTCAGCGGCGCTCGCTGCGGCCTCTGGGGGGACGAACAGTGAACTGATTAGTAAGCTCGTTGACAGCGACACAAGCAGATACATCTGTTGCGTATATTGCATTAGACAGATATTACCAACGCTATTTAACAGCTGTTTTTTCATGACAGTTTTGTATGTGTAGCCCAGTCTATGGTTTTACTTCACTATCGCTTCTTTAGCACTGAATAATTAAAACAATTTCCAGTGGTGGTTTTATCGCGATGTTATCGTGTGACCATTTCATCCATATTTTTCCATTTGTATATTTTTGTACCTGTGCAGGTGATGTTTTTATAACTGTAGCAAGCAGCGTGTTGTGGAGCAGGTACTTTCATCTTCTTCATATATTTTTCTATGTGTAGTTTGAAGTTTTTAGTGGCGTGGGATTATGATCATAACATTTACAAAGCGATTTTCCGACGTGCAGGCAATTTTATGGTTTTATTTCAGTTATAGATGTTTGAGCGGTTTTTTTGTGTGGATCGTTGTTTTATTTTTCACGATAGTGTTTCTCTATCGTAAATTTTAAACAGTTGTGTTTATATGAATTTCCGACAGCAAGGCTGTGCGGTAATTTTCAGTCCGACTTCCCTGCAAAAATAAATAAAATACTTTCATTCGTGATTGTAGGGCAGTTTTCCGCCAATTTCGAGCCTAATCCGGCCGGCGACAGTGGCCCATATATCAAGGCGAGCACTCCTAGTTCATTCAGTCTGTGTTAGTAGAACAGGACGAAGTTGTTTCCTGTACTGTAGACTGACCGGCCTTTTCGAAAAGCACGGACAGCTCCAGTGCAGGAAATAGTCTCTGTGAGTTGCAAAATATATCCTTCTGCATCACAATTATTTGCCGAAAAATATTCCACCTATGCTCGTCCATTATCATCTCCTTCCATTCTCAGTGTAGGAGGGCATGGACGCAGTCCTCAGCTGTACGCTGACAGCTAATGCACACCATCAACTCATCAATTGAAGATATTTCCCCCCAAAAATAAAGACAGCAATTTCCTCTCCAGCTTTTTTCATGCCAATTCACAAGTGGGGCAGGAAGAGGAGGAGCCAGAAACTGATTGAATAACGAATATGCAAACTGACTTTTATAAATAAACTTTATATTATTATGTACTCTGCAATGTAATTGACATTGGGAATGAGATTTTCACTCTGCAGCGGAGTCTGCGCTGATACGAAACTTCCTGGCAGATTAAAACTGTGTGCCCGACCGAGACTCGAACTCGGGAACTTTGCCTTTCGCGGGCAAGTGCTCTAACATCTGTGCTACCCAAGCACGACTCACGTCCTCTCCTCACAGCTTTACTTCTGCCAGTACCTCGTCTCCTACCTTCCAAACTTTACAGAAGCGCTCCTGCAAACCTTGCAGAAATAGCACTCCTGAAATTCTCCTTTCTTTCAGGAGAACGAGGACGGGGCATGACTCGTGCTTGGGTAGCTCACAGGTAGAGCACTTGCTCGGTAAAGGCAAAGTTCCCGAGTTCGGGTTTCGGTCCGGCACACAGTTTTAATCTGCCAGGTAGTTTTAATTCACATTGGTTTGAATTTCCTCTCCAGCAATTCAACGAAGACTGCAGCGTCTTTTTTTTCCATCTATTCACAAGTGAGTGAGAGGAGGGGAGTGGTAGTGGGGAGCGGAGAAGGAAAGAGGAGGGAATGGTTGAGGGGTATTACCCAGGAGCTGGAAAAGTGACTCCGAAATGAACTAGGGAGATGACACAAAATAAAGTGTCCTAAAATCGGCATCCCTTTTTCCAGACGGATGGAGGAGAATGGAGTATTTCTCAGAAAGACAGAATATCCCCAGGGGGCCATAAATCAATCTGCAGGGGTCATCAATGAGGCAGAATAACAATAGGTTAAGGGATTACATCATCAGTTTCTTTAATTAACGTATCAAATGTGTACTAGAGCGAACTTTGTCCCAATACTGTCAGAACCAAAGATTATTCAAATTGGAATATAGAACATATGGCATAGTTCATTTTCAGAAAACGTCGTTCACACAGTCCCTAAGAGAACAAGATCAATTACGGGTGAGAATTACCATCTTAAGACTAATGCATACATGTTACTGAGAAGACTAATATATGGAAAAATGTCTTAGATCACTATCAGTGTCGCTTAAGGAAATCTCATAGGAGCAGAGTGGCAGTTGTGACATTGCACTTGCTAACAGAAACAAGGATTAAGAAGAATCAAGCTAGAAAAAGCGTTTAACTATATAAAGGGATGAAAGATGTTTAAAGTTTTCAGAAAAAAACAAAAGTAAACTATAGGGGAAAATGGGTAATAAGTACAAGAAACAAGAGGGAACAGTGAGACATGATGTTAGGAAGAACTCCACTAACAGCAGGTAAAATCGTTTCTTATTAAACAACAACTCGTTTTGCGGCCTAAAGAGACATCACCAGTTGCAACAACGTTAAAAGATCATAGGCACACCCATCGCTCATAGAATTTACTATTCAGGGAGCGATGGGTATTTCTATGATCTTTAAACGTCGTTGCACTTGATGACGCGGCTTTAGGTTGCGAAATCTGGTTGTGTTTTAACAAACAATAATTTTACCACCTGCCAGCGGAATTCTTCCTAACATCATGCCTTTCAACCGCCGCAGTTGCCCGATATAGAAAATAATTTGGAACAATAAGAATTGGAACCATGGACGACATGCTCGGATTAAAAAGGGTAAAGGACAAGGATGGAGTTTTTCGCCTGCGCTGTTCAAATCATAGATCGAAGAAGCGATGAAAGAGACGAAAGGGCGAGCTTAAAATTCAGGATTAAAGGATATCACTGATCATATTCATTGCTAACATTGCTCTCCTCAGTGAAGGTGAAGATGAATTACATTACGTGAGCACACACCGTAAACTGGGAGTAAACCAATGAAAAACGAAAGCAATGAGGAGTAGGAGAAATGAGATTAGCGATAAATTGGTCATCTCGAAGCAGACGAAGTGCAAGCAAAATAAACTTTATGAGCGATGCAAGGAGGATATAAAAAGTAAAGGGAATATTATTGGCAAACATAATTGTACTAGTGTCATGTATAAACCTTAATTTAATGAAGAAGTACCTTTTGGACACAGCATTGTATAGTCGTGAATCGTGGACTCCAAGAAAGCCGGATGAGAAGAGTATCCAAGCGTTTGAGATGCGGTGTTATAGAATGATGTTGAAAATTACATGAACTGACAATATAAGGGCTGCGGATGTTCGCCGTAGAATTGGAAAAAAAGGAGCATACAGAAAGCACTAACAAGAAGTCAGGATAAGGTGATACGACATGTGTGAAGACATCAGGGGATAGCTTGTATGATACTGAGGGAGCTATGGATGGTAAACACTGTAGAGGAAGATAGATATTTCAGTACATACAACAAAAAACTGAAGTCGTAACGTGCGAGTGTCTCTCTGAGATGGAAAGGCTGGCAAAAGGAAGGAATTCGTGGTGTGCCGCATCAAACCAGTCAAGATAATTATGATCCAAAAAAAGTGTTAATATTTGTCTGTTGTATCTGATGACTGATACAAATGAAATACAAACTATTATTTTGTATATAAAATTAAAGTAATCTTCGGAAAAACTCTCACGATGGTGCAAGTTCCTAAGTATTATTAGATGAATAAACGGAAATGAGCGTATGGCTTTTGGATTCATTTTATCGACAGATAGACACAAAAGTATTACACTACACTAGTACTTGCAAAATCCATATGGCGTTCTGAATAGGGTCAATGAAATAATGAGAAGGTTAATTAATTTACCTAGCTTCATGGCCCAATTTATAGGTGCAGTACTACTTGCAATGCGGATATGCTGGCACTAAGGGCCAGTCATATAGGTAGCAAAGGCCGCTGAACATGAAGACTACAAATATTGATCATCTGATTCAGTACGAAACACCGAGAGAAGTTTACAAACGATCAAGCAATGACAACAACGCAACATCGTATGTCCAGTGATAGTGAGTGAGGTATGAAATTAAGAGGGTTGCTATGTTACTATACGAAATTAACTGCCTAAAAAGACGAGAGGAACAGAGATAGAATGACCTTTGTCGATTTAAAGACACTGCAGTTTCAGATGACCTCGTAGATATAAAGAGAGTAGTTTTGTATTAACAAATGGTTCAAATGGCTCTGAGCACTATGGGACTTAACATCTGTGGTCATCAGTCCCCTAGAACTTATAACTACTTAAACCTAACTAACCTAAGGACATCACAAACATCCATGCCCGAGGCAGGATTCGAACTTGCGACCGTAGCAGTCGCGCGGTTCCGGACTGAGCGCCTAGAATCGCTAGACTACCGCGGCCGGCTTGTATTAACAGATTAATTTGTTTGAGTGAAGAGCTATAAAGATATATAAAAACACCACCTTATTCCATGTTTTCTCTGCTTTCAAATGGACTAAAAAAATCGAAAAAACGACGTAAGTATAATCAGAAGAAATGATTCTGTACAAGAGAAGTAAGTTGAGTGTGTGTATGAGTGTATCAGCTATCGACGCAATGTTGCATTATGTGTGTGTGTGTGTGTGTGTGTGTGTGTGTGTGTGTGTGTGTGCGTGTGTGTGTAAGCAAGGCATGTGAAGAGGACTACAGTCAGTCACCTGGGGATTTTTTTTCTTTATTATCATTTTATGTCCATCTGATCTGACTGAAACAGAAGAAGCCTTATATTATCCTAATATTTTAAACCGAACTGCCTTAATCATATGAGATTAATATAAGGCTTCTGTTTTAATCAGATATGAAGCCATTATGTACCGAAATCGATAGTCCGACGACAATATTTTTATAACTGAGTTGAATAAAAGAAAGAAATTCTGTGCTACCTTCGTCATTGTGTTTTATTTATGACCATATCACAGCTTGTCAAATTACCTGGAAGTTGTTCTGGTTCTTGCAAAGGTTTCACTCATGTAAAGTTTGAAATTTGGGCCATCTTGGAAAATTGTTAAAGTAATAAGTAATGTTAGGGTACCTAATTTTATTTTGTTTCATGTTTTTCTTGATGTGGTGGGGTTTGCTGTGTTCGACAAATTTTCGATTCTCGTTAGTTCCACAGCATGCGCGCAGCGTTGTGGTGACTTGCGCCATCGAGAAATTTCCGCCCAGTTCGACGCAAAAGCAGACGCTGACCTCGCAGGTGTTAAATTTCCGAAGCAAACGGGATGAGACTTACTTTCCATGTCATGAATTTCTGAGACACACAGGATGAGAAGTATATGCCTTAGGAATGTACATACTAGGGCGTCCTGAAAAGTGGTATCTCTCCGAAATCTTTATCCTGTTCTCAATATGGGTTGAGGTATTACATGTCATGCGTGTTACTAGGTCGACTATACCGCTTCCCTGGCGCATGTTGCAATCCTCTATTGCTAGAGATCTCAGAACTGGAGCGTGTAATATGGCTGTGTGTAATATCAACTATGTCGGTGCCTCAGAAACAGCGTGCTGTGATCGATTTCTTCACCAAAGAAAACAGAAAGTTCGCATACGCAGAATTCGACCACACTTGGTGCACAATCTCCTTCAGCATGACAATGCCTGACCATACACGAGCGTTGTTGCATCTGTTTCCAAAACCTAGAGAACGCCTTCGAGAACTTCACTTTGACAGCGATGAAGCGGGGCTAGCAGAGGTGACGTTATGGTTCCGTCAACATAGTCAAGCATTCTACAATGACGGTATCAACACAAACTGACCTCTCGTTGGGAGAAATGTGTTCGTTGCCAGGGTGACTATGTTGAAAAATAGATGTATAGACATGAAGAATAAAGATGCAGGATGTTAATAACGTCTGATTTATACTCAAGGACTATTGAAAAGATTGTGATTGATTGATTCACGAGGGAAAATTGTGTATGTGGTGCGTGTGTAATACATGTTCTTTGTTCTTAAACTCCCCACACTGTTTGTTGCTCTGTTAGTCAAATCATTCCTGACTGTAGTGCGTCTCTTTATACTAACAAAAACCTGTAGTTACGTCAGGCCAAGGAATAGCACAACAGACGTCCAGGATAACATGCCTTTCTTTACTCTGAGCAACGTTAGACGCCGGTGATTTTAGCTGGCACAGAACTAAACTTTCCAACAGCTCAGTTTCCGCCAACCATAAAAGTGAAGGTATTTCTTGAGGTGCGGAAAGAGGTAATAGTCACAAGTTCAAAGATGAGGAGCGGGGGCGTATTTGTTAACTTTTCATCTGATGGTTGGAATCATATATATGGTGCCACACGCAGTGCACAGTCGTACGTTTTGTGACCCAAATGAATGAAACACCTCACTTCTCTGAATGGTAGTACATGTTTCGAAAATGTCTTACGGCGAATGGGGATTTTCATGTAGTCACGACATCCACCATTAGAGCTCATTCCGTATGGGCATGAGATCAGCTCACCGGTTTCCCGACCGTTGCGATCTTCACAGAACTTGGAGCCCCTTCAGCTCACTGAAGTAGCTCTGCAGTTGGCATTACGCGAGGTTTAGTGTATCTCGTTCAAGTCCTCCTATCAACTAATAACCCATGGCAGTACCGAGAATTGAACACGGGTCCTCCACATAGCAATCAGACACGCTGACTACTTACAAGGGAACCTCCCCATCGCACCCCCCTCAGATTTAGTTATACGTTGGCACAGTGGATAGGCCTTGAAAAACTGAATACAGATCAATCGAGAAAACGGGAAGAAGTTGTGTGGAACTATGAAAAAAATAAGCAAAGTATACAAACTGAGTAGTCCATGCCCAAGATGGGCAACGTCAAGGAAAGTGTGGGCTCAGGAGCGCCGTGGTCCCGTGGTTAGCGTGAGCGGCTGCGGAATGATAGGTCCTTGGTTCAAGTGTTCCCTCGAGTGAGAAGTTTAATTTTTTATTTTCAGACAATTATTATCTGTCCGTCCGTCCGTCCGATGCGAGGTAACTGCGCCGTAGTATGGGGACGCTACACCTAAACAAACATCGAAACACACGACGTAAGTCGACTACAGCGGTCGCAAAACAGAGACACTAAACTTATTACAGTGAACAGAGACGTCAATGAACGAACGGACAGATCATAACTTTGTGAGAATAAAGAAAGTAAACTTCTCACTCGAGGGAAACTTGAACCAAGGACTTCTCGCTCCGCAGCTGCTCACGCTAACCACGGAACCGCGGCGCTCCTGAGTTTACACTATCCTTGATGTTGCTTATCTTGCACATGGACTACTCAGTTTGCATATTTTGCTTATTTTTTTCATAGTTCCACACAACTTCTTCCTGTTTTCTCGATTGATCTGTGTTCAGTTTTTCAAGGCCTATCCACTCTGTCAACTTATAACTAAATCTGAGGGGTGTGCGATGGGGAGGTTCCCTTGTTAGCTATAGTGGCAGACAACTCCCATAGTGACTCGTCCAAATCTAAAGTGGCTATTTTAAATCATTCACACGCCCAGCTGAAAACTGAGTCATGGACTTCAGGAAAATAGGAAGGAAGATAACCGAAGCGAGTCCGGTGTGATGTTATCGAAGGAGCTGAAAATAAGTGGACTGATAAGATATGTGTATAAAACACTAGCCAGATGAAAGGAAAGGGTGGTGGACATACTAAATGTGAGCAAAAAGTAACAGGCATTTTTTAATTTAGTGGGCTTTGCACGTCTGATTGTTAAAAATTTGTCATGTTGGTACACATGTTTCTATTTTTAGCTGATCTGAATACTTAATTTATTATTGACAGTGGAAAACGTTTTACGTGTTTTCGATTGCTTGGCGAATTTTTACGTTCGAAAAGGGTGGAACAAAGAATCTGCATTAAGTTTTGCTTGATAAATGTAATAAAGTGCACCACCGCATTGCAAATGTCGACTGTGGCTTTCGGACGATCCACTGTGAGTAACGTAAGAGTTTACGAGTGGTATAAACGTTTCGAAGTGTTACGGCGCCAAGTCAAGCACCGGCACGCCAGTCGGAAACGAGAAGCTGACCAACCCCTCTCCAGGACGACAACGCGACAGCAGCGGCCTCTATGTGAAGAAAACATAAGCACTTCGCCCGACTGGCCGCGGCCCAGTTCTACGTGAAGCTTCAAGACCAGGGACCTGAAAAGAAGTGTCAAAGCTCATTACTTTGCTCGTACATTCTATGTACTTGAAACTGTTATACTGTTATACTGAAGAGATTTCCTATTTTGTCTGTCTACCTTTGCTTGCGACACACCTGTTTAACACAAAGTATTGCCATTTTTCTCGCGATAAAACTCGTTAATACGATTTGCTTGAATTGTTGTCAGGCGATCTGAGAAAGAGGTTTCCTAGACACCCCATATTCGATTAGGAAGGATTCAACACAAAGAAGGTCGAGAAGAAGTTGAAGACGACGACCATCCTAGCCGCCCTAGCACATCAATTACTGACGAAGATGTGGAAGAAGTAAGGAAAATAATTCTGGTAATCTTCTAATTACCATCAGAGAGGTTGCGGCATGAATTGTGTAGCAGCAAAGTTTGTTCCGGATTGTTGAATTTCGACCAAAAATGTCGTCGTGTAGACATCGCCCAGGAAGTGCTGAATGAAGTCGGTAACGATCCAGAACTTCTAAGGACGGTCACAAAAGGGAACTAAACATGGGTATACGGGTCTTGCTTTCTTTCTTTCTTTTGTTTACGCCATAGTCCTGCAGCGATCGCAGGGTCATCGAGGTTAGAACGGAGTTGGCAGGGTTAGTTTTAGGGATGCCGGATGCCCTTCCTGCCGCCATCCCGTATCCCTAGGGATGCAATCGGTGTACCCCAGCTGTCTGCATCTAGTGTAAATCGTGAAAGAGTGCGGACGTGTTTCAAATGTCTGTGACGCATGTAACTGAGGCGGAACGTGGGGACCAGCCCGGTATTCACCTAGCAGGATGTGGAAACCCGCCTAAAAACCACATCCAGGCTGGCTGGCACACCAGCCCTAGTCGTTAATACGCTGGGCGGATTAAATTTGGGGCTGGCGCGCCTACCCGAGTCAGGAAGCAGCGCGTTAGCGCTCTCGGCTACCCTGGCGGGTCAAACATGGGTATACGGGTATGACGTCGAAACCAAGGCCCAGACTTCAACTGCCTGAAGAGCCGAGACCGAAAAAATTTCTAGTTCAATCACATGTGAAGGTTCTTGGCACTGTTTTCTTCGATTACAATGGGGTAGTGCGATATGGTCGTAAGGTCTGTAAGGAATATTATCTGCAAGTTAGGCCCCGTTTGCATAAAGCAGTCTGAAGAAAACTACCAGAATTGTGGCAAAACCAGTCGTAGAAATTGCATCACCATAATGCTCCCGCTCATACCTGAATACTAGTCCGTGATTTTTTGGCAGAAAACAAAACTATTATGTTGCCTCAGCCACCGTATTCGCCGAATACGGACACTTCGACTTCTTCCTATTGGCGATGCTGATGAGAATCAAGATATGACGTCGTCTTGCCGCAAATAATGGGATAAAAACAGAATCACTAAAGGACTGCAAAACCAAAACGAAAAGTAAGTTCCAAAAGTGCTTCCAAGATTGGAAAAAGCGCTGACACAACCGTATTATATCTGAGGGGTATTACTTCGAAGGAGGTTTGAGTCCTCCTTTGGGCATGGGGTGTGTGTTTAAGTTAGATTAAGTAGTGTGTAAGCCTAGGGACCGATGACCTCAGCAGTTTGGTTCCATGCAACTTACCACAAATTTCCAATTTTACTTCGATGGGGATAAAATTGATAAAAAAAAAGATTCTTTGAGAAAAAAAATTCCCGTTTGCTTTTGATCACACCTCGTATGTTAAGAATTCATATAATAACTTCCATGGTAGTAGACTCAACTAGAGGGAGTTGTAGAGGGCAAAAATGGTAGGAGAAATAGAGATTGGAATATATACAAGTAATAACTCAAATAACTGAACAAGTAGAGGGAACGTGTTCCCGTGAGGTCAAAGACGTGCATGTTAGGAGTAATGGTTATGAAAGATGTATGATCATGTGAAATGAGAGTTTGTTTGGTGCGTTTGACAGCTTATGTGGAATGTTTACTACTGTGAGCATCTTTGCATGTCTGAATACGTAAGTGATACATACACTTTGGCTACCAGAGGTTGTAGTATTTTTAAGTAGAACTGGAGCGATCGAGGGAAGCAGTTGTCAGCCAGCATGTGAGACAGACTGTGGTGTCATTACAGAAGGAGGGGCTTGGATGGCGGATGTGCCATACAGAGAATGGAATTTGGTTTGACTGAGGATAAAGGGTGATTTTTGAGAGGATTTTAGAGACAGACGGTGCATTCGGAAAAGGATAATCTGCACTGAATTTATTTTGCTGCAAGTACTAGCCGAGTAATTACTGTAGTGCAAAGATTTCATTGTATTTAATAACATCCGTTTGTTGGCATCCAGGGCGAATTATCAGTCATGTTTCAAGTACACTAATCAGTTTCATCCCACCATCGTTATAAAAGTATTTCGTTTAAAAACGCAATGTTCTGTGTAAAAGCAATGTTTATCACATTTGACAATGGTGAGAAAAAGTTATTGTTTATGCTAGTTCGAGTTACTTTTCTGTGTCATTGAAAAGATTCATTATAACTGCAGAATACTTTCGTCATTTTTAAATATTTCATGCAGCTTATCCTCACACATTAAGTGAAAGATGGACTAAGCAAAACGCACACTGTCACGTGTTGCACGACTATGTGGACACTGAATCATATTTTCGAGAGACAACAAAAGTTTAATTTACGAAAGTAAAAATAAAATAAGTCAGTTTGTTGCACAGAGATTTATTACAGGTCAAACAGTTCAGACAGAAAAGAGCCAAGCCATCCCTTTGCGAAGTAAGAAACAGTCGTAGGACCTATATGAACCTTTGGAGAACATTACAGACAATATTCATTAGCAAAATTGTCATATAAATTCAGAGGACACATTTTGTAACATCGCACAGTTTTTGTTACTCAGTAATTAGCCACTGTGTGTGACTGTTTGATGAGAAAGCCATTCGGAGTATTACTGACAACCACTCGTTATATTCAGACTCGTTTACAGAGAGTAAGATACAATTTAGATTAATTGGTGACACACACATCAAAAGCAGCTTTCACAGATATGTTCGTGTTCAAAAGTTGATTAGCTAAGGCTATTCTAGATCAGAATCTGTAATCGGAACTTAAAAATTATACAATGTCCGAGCAAATCTTAACAGCTGCATCACGTTCATTCAGTTACAATAGAACACAAGCATATCTAGACAGTTTCAAGGTGCACAAATTGGCACAAGGAAGGAATTCGCGAAGGATAGGTTCTAACCACTAAAAGGATTTAAGAGAAAAATTTTATAGCCTTCCGTAAATACAATGTATCATTACTAACAATTTTTACCTCTTATTACTGGAGGCCCATAAATCTCAGTTTGGATTTCACCGGCGTAATGTACTGTTGCACCAAAAAAGTTAGTCGCTGACTACAATTTATCTTTTAACTCGCTTTCACAGTAAAAAGTGAAACTGCATGTGGTTTTTCCGTTCTCTCGCACAGATATTTGGCTGCTTCTCCACATGCGGGTGGAGTTCCCAGAAAGCAATAATATCTGATACGGGCCTTTCATACCAACACATTCCTCCGAACTCTGACGCCGCGTTTCGGAAGAGCTATGCCTTTTCCACCGGTGACAATGGCACAGGATATTTCATTTTGAGCATTCTTCTGACGCCTCCATAGCAGCTATTGAGCCAGTGTGGGTGGAATATGTTAATTACGAATCCGTATTCGCAGTGCGAGCTGTCCTCCTTGATGTGATATACAACTCCGTGCTGAAATGTGATTCCTCCGAACATTTTAATCTTTTCTCAATATCAGGTGAGGAATTACCTGTTATGCATATTACTCGGGTCATCTCCCTCCATTGATGGAGTAATTTGCAACGCTCTGCCGATAGACGGCTCCAAACTGTAGCGTGTAACATGACGGTGCGTAAAGTAACTACACTGAAGAGACGAAGAAACTGGTATACCAGCCTAATATCGTTTATGGCCCCCGCGAGCACGCAGAATTGCCGCAACACGACGTGGCATGGACTCGACTGATGTCTGAAGTAGCGCTAGAGGGAACTGACACCATGAATCCTGCAGGGTTGTCCATAAATCCGTAAGAGTTCGTATCGATCTCTTCTGAACAGCAAGTTGCAAGGCATCCCAGATATGCTCAATAATGGTCACGTCTGGGGAGTTTAGTGGGCAGCAGAAGTGTTTAAACTCAGAGGATTATTCCCGGAGCCACTCTGTATCAATTCTGGACATGTGAGATGTCGCTTTGTCCTACTGGAATTTTCCAAGTCTGTCGGAATGCACAATGGACATAAATGGATGCAGGTGATCAGACAGGGTGCTTACGTACGCGTCACCTGCCAGAGTCCTATCTGGACGCATCAGGGATCCCATATCACTCCAACTGCACACGGCCCACATCACTACAGACCCTCCACCAGCTTGGACAGTCCATGGATTTATTGGTTGTCCCCATACCCGTACACGTCTATCCACTCGATACAATCTCAAACGAGTCTCGTCTGACCAGGCAACATGTTTCCAGTCATCAACAGTCCAATGTAGATATTGAGACGTAAAGCTTTGTGTCGTGCAGTCATATAGCATACACGAGCGGGCCGATATCGATGATCTTTCGTTGAAGGGTTCTTGTTGATGGAGCACTGAAATCTGCAGCAACTTGTGGAGGGACTGCTCTTCTGTCACGCTGAACGATTGTCTTGAGTCGTCGTTGGTCCCGTTCTTGCAGGATCTTTTCCCGGCTAATGTCGGTGATTTCATGTTTTACCGGATTCCTGATATTCACGGTACACTCGTGAAAGGGTCGTACGGAAAAATACCCACATCATCGCTGCCTCGGAGATGCTGTGTCCCATCGCTCGTGCGCCGACTGTAACAAAAGTTCAAACTCACTTAAATCGTGATAACCTGCCATTGAAGGAAAAGTAACCGATCTAACAACTGCGCCAGACACTTGTTGTCGTCCGTAGGCGTTGCGACCGCAGCGCCGTATTCTGCCTGTTTGTATATCTCTGTATTTGATTATGAATGCCTATACGAGTTTCTTTAGCGCTTTTTGTATGTTGGCGAGTGAGAAACAGCGTGCTGTAATCGAGTTTCGAATTCGAAGAGTTTGTCAACATATGGAGCACTTTCTGGTTTAGCAAGATAATTTCAGACCACACAAAAGCGCTGCGACATCTGCAACAATCCGACGCCTTGGGTTCACTGTCATCGACAATCCTCCATACAGTTCTTACTTGGCCTCATCAGATTTTCAAGTTTTTAAAAACTTAAAGAACACTTTCTGGGACTTCACTTTAATAGTAACGAAGCGATGCAATCAGAGTCGTCTTTGTGGCTCTGTCAAGATAGTCAAAGATTATACAGTGTCAGTATCAACAAATTGGTCTCTAGTTGAGAGAAATTTGACCAATAAATATGGAGACTGGAACCATAAAGACGTAGGATGTTATTAACGTTTGATTTATTTCAAAAGTTTTACGAACGTAATAGTTGGTAAATTCGTAATGAATGCAACAATATTTGTCAATGAGAGTCGTTGTACTGCATCAATTTCGTGATGTCTTCTGTGCTCAGAATGGGTGTAAATGCTCCGCATGCTATTGCATTAAACCTTAGGGTTACCACTTCATCTATATCGCAGAGACGTATAGAGGGAAAATCACATAAAACTTGCACCGTAGTTATTGCGGAAATGGAAAGTGCTATTGATGTTCCGGTTTCACAGAATGGATTGGTAGTGAGGGGCTCGTATTTTTAGCCAATAAAAGATTGTAATAATGCACCTGTTAAATGAAACAATGCCTATTGGAATGCCTATTGGCATTAACAAACTACACTCCTGGAAATTGAAATAAGAACACCGTGAATTCATTGTCCCAGGAAGGGGAAACTTTATTGACACACTCCTGGGGTCAGATACATCACATGATCACACTGACAGAACCACAGGCACATAGACACAGGCAACAGAGCATGCACAATGTCGGCACTAGTACAGTGTATATCCACCTTTCGCAGCAATGCAGGCTGCTGTTCTCCCATGGAGACGATCGTAGAGATGCTGGATGTAGTCCTGTGGAACGGCTTGCCATGCCATTTCCACCTGGCGCCTCACTTGGACCAGCGTTCGTGCTGGACGTGCAGACCGCGTGAGACGACGCTTCATCCAGTCCCAAACATGCTCAATGGGGGACAGATCCGGAGATCTTGCTGGCCAGGGTAGTTGACTTACACCTTCTAGAGCACGTTGGGTGGCACGGGATACATGCGGACGTGCATTGTCCTGTTGGAACAGCAAGTTCCCTTGCCGGTCTAGGAATGGTAGAACGATGGGTTCGATGACGGTTTGGATGTACCGTGCACTATTCAGTGTGCCCTCGACGATCACCAGTGGTGTACGGCCAGTGTAGGAGATCGCTCCCCACACCATGATGCCGGGTGTTGGCCCTGTGTGCCTCGGTCGTATGCAGTCCTGATTGTGGCGCTCACCTGCACGGCGCCAAACACGCATACGACCATCATTGGCACCAAGGCAGAAGCGACTCTCATCGCTGAAGACGACACGTCTCCATTCGTCCCTCCATTCACGCCTGTCGCGACACCACTGGAGGCGGGCTGCACGATGTTGGGGCGTGAGCGGAAGACGGCCTAACGGTGTGCGGGACCGTAGCCCAGCTTCATGGAGACGGTTGCGAATGGTCCTCGCCGATACCCCAGGAGCAACAGTGTTCCTAATTTGCTGGGAAGTGGCGGTGCGGTCCCCTACGGCACTGCGTAGGATCCTACGGTCTTGGCGTGCATCCGTGCGTCGCTGCGGTCCGGTCCCAGGTCGACGGGCACGTGCACCTTCCGCCGACCACTGGCGACAACATCGATATACTGTGGAGACCTCACGCCCCACGTGTTGAGCAATTCGGCGGTACGTCCACCCGGCCTCCCGCATGTCCACTATACGCCCTCGCTCAAAGTCCGTCAACTGCACATACGGTTCACGTCCACGCTGTCGCGGCATGCTACTAGTGTTAAAGACTGCGATGGAGCTCCGTATGCCACGGCAAACTGGCTGATACTGACGGCGGCGGTGCACAAATGCTGCGCAGCTAGCGCCATTCGACGGCCAACACCGCGGTTCCTGGTGTGTCCGCTGTGCCGTGCGTGTGATCATTGCTTGTACAGCCCTCTCGCAGTGTCCGGAGCAAGTATGGTGGGTCTGACACACCGGTGTCAATGTGTTCTTTTTTCCATTTCCAGGAGTGTAAAATTAGGATAAATCAGAACGTCAGTGGTCTTTGTTGCAGGATTTTAGTGCGAGGTGTTTACGAGATATCGTATTGTGCAAAGTCTCCACACCAGCACTTGTTTGAGAAATTCAACCCGCGGATTTGCTAGGTGCGATGTTGTTGTGTTTGCTTACAGTGTGTTCCTTGAGTGTGCTGCGACTTGCTAGTCAGTTAGGGGGTGACAGTACAAGCATTAGATTGTGAGTTGACGACGGGATTTACCAGTGCTCATGATGTATGGAGAATGTAGGAAGAAAGCACTTCGTCCTTGTACGGTGCATGCGGCAAGATAGCCCAATAGACGTCAACCACCTCCGCAGTTATATAAAACCCTCTTCAACCAGTTACGTGAAAGTGGTAGTGTAACACCTAGACAAGGTAACGGAGGGAATCAAGTGACGACAGAAGAGGGTGAAATTAATGTTCTTGTTGTTGTTGTTGCAGCTGATCCGCACTTTAGCTTCCGCGCAATCGCATGAGGAAGTGGCTTGAGTGAGGCAAGTGTCCTATGCATTCTCCACCGACACAGATTCCATCCCTATGATACCTCTCTCCATCCAGAGGTGCATGGAAACGGTTGTGAGTACCATGTTCACTTCTGTAGATGGGTATTAAGACTGGATACTCCAGATGTATCATGTATCTTGTTTAGTGATGAACCCACATTTACCAACCAAGGCCAGGTAAACCACCGAAACATGCGCTATTGATTGGTGACAAACCCCGTTGGGCTTCTTCGGGTGGAACGTCAGCTTCAATGGAGTGTAATCGTATGGTGTGATACAGTGAACCATCAACTCACAGAGCCGATTTTCATAGATGGAACACTGAACACGCACAAGTATCGTAGCCTCCTAGTAGACCGTCTTCCACGGTTGCTTCAAGACGTTCCTCTACAGACCAGAAGGAACCTGTGGTACCAGCATGATGGCTGTCTACCCCACAGTACACGAACTACTACAGTATGTCTTCGCGAATTATTTCCAAACCATTACATTGGACGCAGAAGACCTGCATCTTGGCCGTCCCGTTCCATGGGTTTGACGCCTGTATACCTTTCTTCTGTGGTGAAAGCTGAAAGTCGCTGTCTACAAGAACATACCAACTACATCAGATGCTATGCAACGACGCATTACTATAGTCATTTCGGACATCTCCGCTGAAATGCTAGCACGTGTGCAGCAGTCGTTTCATACGTACCGCCGGCCGGAGTGGCCGTGCGGTTATAGGCGCTACAGTCTGGAGCCGGGCGACCGGTACGGTCGCAGGTTCGAATCTTGCCTCGGGCATGGATGTGTGTGATATACTTAGGTTCGTTAGGTTTAATTAGTTCTAAGTTCTAGGCGACTGATGACCTCAGAAGTTAAGTCGCGTATTGCTCAGAGCCATTCTTTTCATACGTACCAGACTGGAAGAGTGTATTGCCGCTGCCGATAGTCATTTTGAACACAACACCTGACTGTCAGTTGTCTCGTTACTGGTCAGCTTTCATATAACTAATGTATGCACTTGTTTTGTTCTTTAGTATGCGGCTACCACAGGTATTGTACAAGTAATGGTGTGGGGATTTTTAATACACGATGTCCCGTAGACTATTCGTAGCCCTGCAGCGAGCACCACTGACATTCTAATTTATTCTACTTTAATTTTTTAATGTCAATAGGGATTGTTCCATTTAAAAAGCGTATGTTTGCAAAAAAAATAGACTTTCTAAGTACTACTACAATATGTTGATTGGCTAACAATAAGAGCCCCTTATTACCAATCCATTCTGTGAAAACCGCACATCAAGAGAGAACTTCCTATTTTCGCAATATTTTCAATGCAAGTTTTAGGTGATTCACCCTGTATAAACCCTGCAGCAACGACACATTACCAGTTCATCAGGAAATATTTCTCTTCAGCACTACGTACAAGCTAACAGCGTGTGGTTCAAAACGTGTAAATGATGGTTTAACATCAGATAATATTGTCAAGTGCAGTGGAAATTGAAAATATTCGTAATAATACGAAGGTACAATTTACCGAGATGGCGTGTGGCGAGCTAAGCAGTCAAATAAACTACATCATTGGGCTAATCACAAAACAGGACGATCCATCTCGTATTCCTCCAACATCAACAACTATGGCAACGAGGCTTCCATTATCGAGATATATGGAGCGCCTACACCGAAGGTATCGTCAGAAGATCCACAGCGTATGTATTTACAGTATCCGAGTGTCGATATGCGTTGGTTAGGTAGTGTAATATGAATTGCACCACATACTATCTCGACGGAAGTTGTAAGTGAAAGCACTCTTCAATGACATTTTGAACTATGTACGTTAATACAGCATGCAAGACGATTTAGAACAGTGTATAAATGTATGCATGCGTACACTACCGAAGTCCGTTGTCATAATTTCTAGAAATATTAAATCTGTAGAACTTGAAATTACAGACGGAGTACCGAAATATGTCGTTGCTACTGTTGGTTTGAACACCATACGAGAAGAATTTACAACGTGTTAAACCAGTTATTTAAACAATGTTGTAATGATATAAGGCAGAATAAATAACAAGAATAATTAACAACAAATTTATTTTATTTTATTTATGTAAAAAACGTTAATAAACATAAGTATTTAAATTATATATTTGTCTTCTATTGAAACAGTTCCACCGGTTACATGACTACCAGCAGCGGGAAACATACGTAATGTGTAGGATATGTACAACAATTGATAAACAGTTGTCAATTGATGTTTCTTTGATGTTTGCATTTGTTTGTCTTCTTCGTCAGACAAGTGTACTGTATAATTACATCTTCAGAGTCCTTGCGTGGGGGCTTAATTATTAAGTTTGAAAATAATTTTTTAATTTTGGTGGCTGTATGTCCGATTACGCTGTGTCTCGTAAACGGTTGGCCCTGACTAGTATTATTACGCAATCTGACTGCATAGAACATCAACAAAGAATGAAATGAAAATTTCCGTTAATACAATTAATTAAGTCCCCAGCAACTATAAAACCTACGAAACCAACAAAGCACAAGTGTAGCTGTTCTGTGAGTGGAAGTGTGATTCAACGTACACATCTGGCACGGTTCTTCTTCACTAAGACAAGAAATTTTAAATATCATTTATACTGAAGTAATTAAAAAATAGAAATACTATAATTGCGTAAGGAAAGCAGAATTACACTCTAATACAAGAACACAAGCCAGATGCTTTGTTGACTGAACCTGTAATGACGCATTATTTAAGACATTGAGATAATAAAAAGAAAAGGAAATTTTTTTTTTCTTTTACCTCCGTATATTGACGAAAAGCACTCAAATCATTACAATATATCTCCACACCGACTCGCTACTACCACATCTCAACAAGAACTCTCCACCACGACCTCTCGACAAGCACTCTTCACTACCACATCTCAGCAAGCACTTTTCACTAGCACATCTCAACAAGCACTGACTACTACGAGTTCTTCCCAAGCACTCCCTGTGGAGGCGGCTGAATAATACTCTTTGGCGCAATCTCTGGCGCAGTGGCTCAGTGTAGCCACCTTTCATATGCCCCTCCTCCACGGGCCAGAATTTGATGGTATTTTTGCCAGCATTGGTGGTGAAAATACAACCAAATTCGTCCACAAAATACAGACAAAAATAAAAGATAATATTAATACCTAAATATCACATAATTAGATAAAATTTTGGCTTTGCTCTGACCTTTCAATAACCTAATATATAAAATACAGTAAGCAATACAAATTCTTTCATACATGTGACTTTACATAATAGTTTACACAATACACAAAAAAATCAGTTTATCCAAATGTTCACATAAAATGCTTTCAATGATTAAAAAAAAAAGTAGTTGATAGTTCCAGCAGTAGCACCCAGCAATGGTCAACAGGTGCAAATACCAACAAGAGACATCATTCAGTAGAAGCAATTCCATCAGTGGCACCCATTAATGTTGAATAGGTACACATAGCAACAAGTCACATTATTTCAGTAAAAACAGTCCATCAGTGTCACCCAGTAATGTTGAGCAGGTGCAGACACCAACAAGTGACATTATGTCAGTAGAAGCAGTTCATCAGTGGCACCCAGTAATGTTGAGCAGGTGCAGACACCAACAAGTGACATTAGTTCAGTAGAAGCAGTTCCATCAGTGGCACCCAGCAATGTTGAACAGGTGCAGACACCGACAAGTGACATTATCTCAGTAGAATCAGTCCATTAGTGGCACCCAGCAATGTTGAACAAGTGCAGACACCAACAAGTGACATCATTTTAGTAGAGGCAGTTCATCAGTGGCACCCAGCAATGTTGAGTAGGTGCAGACAGCAAGAAGTAACATCACTTCAGTAGAAACAGTTCTAACAGTGGCACCCAGTAGTGTTGAACAAGTGCAGACACCAACAAGTGACGTTATTCCAGTAGAATCAGTCCATTAGTGGCACCTATCAATGTTGAACAGGTGCAGACACCAACAAGTGACATTATTTCAGTAGAATCAGTCCATTAGTGGCACCTAGCAATGTTGAACAGGTGTAGACACCAACAAGTAACATCATTTCAGTAGAATCAGTCCGTCAGTGGCACCCAGTAATGTTGAACAGGTGCAGACACCAACAAGTGACATTATCTCAGTAGAAGCAGTCCATCAGTGGCACCCAGCAATGTTGAGCAGGTGCAGACAACAACAAGTGACATTATTTCAGTAGAAGCAGTTCCTCAGTGGCACCCAGTAATGTTGACAGGTGGAGACACCAACAAGTGACATTATTTCAGTAGAAGCAGTCCATCAGTGGCACCCAGCAATGTTGAACAGGTGCACACAGCAACAGGTGACATTATGTCAGTAGAAGCATTTCCATCTGTGGCACCCAGCATTGTTGAACAGGTGCAGACACCAACAAGTGACATTATTTCAGTAGAATCAGTCCATTAGTGGCACCTAGCAATGTTGAACAGGTGTAGACACCAACAAGTAACATCATTTCAGTAGAATCAGTCCGTCAGTGGCACCCAGTAATGTTGAACAGGTGCAGACACCAACAAGTGACATTATCTCAGTAGAAGCAGTCCATCAGTGGCACCCAGCAATGTTGAGCAGGTGCAGACAACAACAAGTGACATTATTTCAGTAGAAGCAGTTCCTCAGTGGCACCCAGTAATGTTGACAGGTGGAGACACCAACAAGTGACATTATTTCAGTAGAAGCAGTCCATCAGTGGCACCCAGCAATGTTGAACAGGTGCACACAGCAACAGGTGACATTATGTCAGTAGAAGCATTTCCATCTGTGGCACCCAGCATTGTTGAACAGGTGCAGACACCAACAAGTGACATCATTTCAATAGAAGCAGTTCCATCAGTGGCACCCAGCAATGTTGAACAGGTGCAGACACCAACAAGTGACATTATTTCAGTAGAAGCAATCCATCAGTGGCACCCAGCAATGTTGAGTAGGTGCAGACAGCAACAAGTGACATTATTTCAGTAGAAGCAGTTCCATTAGTGGCACTCAGCAATGTTGAGTAGGTCCAGAGAGCAGTCCATAATATTCACTATCACTGATCACACTGTTCATCAGAGTTTATAAGCAGAAATTAAACATGTCCTAGTGGCACCTATCATGTAGAAAAAGTACAAGTAACAGTCCATAATATTCACTATCCTAATCACACAGTTCATCAGCAGAAATTAATCATTTCTAAGTGGCACCCATAATGTTGAAAAAGTACAGGTAACAGTCCATAATATTCACTATCACCAATAAGAAAGTTCCTCAGCAGTCATCAGCAGAAATTAAACGTTTCTAAGTGGCACCCATTATGTTGAAAAAGTGCAGGTAACAGTCCATAATATTCACTATCACTAATCACACAGTTCATCAGCAGAAATTAAACATTTCTAAGTGGCACCCATCAATGTTGAACAAGTGCAGGTAACAGTTCATAATATTCACCATCACTAATCAGACAGTTCAGGCATGAACAATAGTTTGAATACACATACAAATGCTTTTACACACTAAACATATAAATTCTAATAAACACACAAATGATATCAGATAATTGTCATATTAACTATTACAAATACTCAAATATCAGTAAACCTATAATATTTATGGGTGTCAGTGCAAGCCACTACAAACAAATAAAATAATATTTAGGAGATAGGTGGGTAGGATTAGGAAAGGAAAACACACAAAACTCACTCACTCATCTTTCATCCACATTAAGTACTACTGTGTAATTCAATAGTGTTAACTGTGTAAATGCAATTCTGTCAGAATTTGATGCTCATCATGTGTATCAAGTAGTAGTGGCAGCAATGTATAACAGTCAATAATAGTTAGTCAATGTCATAGTCATCATGTCAAGACCAATGTTTGCCAAGCCAAATCAAATGTACTGTTGCTGAACAACTGTCAGTGAGCCAAGATATGCAAATACTTCCTCTCTCTCAAAAAAAAAAAAAAAAAAAAAAAAAAAAAAAAAAAAAAAAAAAAAAAAAAAAAAAAAAAAAATGTGTACTGCTTATTGATTTAACAAAGTGTGTGTAGACAATCTTCCTTCCACTTTAATGTTCTAGTCTGCTATTTTCATCCTCCTTGTTCCATATAGACCAACAAAAAAAAATATGCTCCTCACTTACTTTACCTCTTATACACCAAAACTCCAATAATCATCAGCATCACATAATCTCAATACTTCAATAATACCTCTTACGTCGATACATATAAATCTTATCATTAATAGCATTTACCTTACCTCTTGTCCACAAAAACTCCAATAATCATCAACTTCACATAACCTCAATAATACCTCTTCAATACGTCGATACATATAAACCTTATTACCAATATCATTTCACTTCCATAACAACTCTTTCCTCTAGTCAGTCTCCTCGAACAAGTACAGATAAAATCCTAGTGCAAACCTCATCATCCCATACAATCCGAAGACACACTGTCAACACACAACCTCTGTGTAATCCATCTGGCCCAATCTTCTACTCATTATGAATTATAAACAAAAGAAATGCATACATGACCTCTAACAGACTTAGTTCGAATAACTCTCAGTAATTAAGTACGATTACGGAGTGTGAATGATCATAATATTTCACAGTGTGTACACCACTTCAAGAATTACGGCAAACAGAAGCAAACATGTGGAGTATTTCTTGTGTCAAGTGTCACTTCCTATTTCAATTGCTCACGAAAAATGCAGTGTAATAACTGTTAATGGTCTAAACCTAGTACTGGTATGTCATGTCGTTAGCTTCCTTCCTATTAGCATAAATTTATACAGCTTCCATAAAACCTCAGTTCATGTGACTTCTATGAAGTTTCTTGTACTAATGTCGTTCGTCGAATTATAGCAGTTCATTTTCTTATCTTAAAAATATAAGGCACTGAGCGTAAGCAAAACAAGCAACAGCGAGTAAATATACCAGCAGAGAACAGAATGTCAACAAGTGGATGCAGCACAAATCCTACAACGAGGCTCTGCCAAGCGAACAATCTATAATTAATACAATAGTGTAACCTAAACTCTATGTTCATACACAGTATATCAGCATTTCTACATTCCAAATTAAAGAGTAGTTATGACAACAAACAGATATGTATAAACATGCAATCCATACGCAAAGCAGCAAATATGTATCTTACGTAATAAACAGGTCATTAGCATCATATCAGCATAAGCAAATAAATGTTCATATGTCATCTTAATAAGTAAACAGGAAGGCGCAAGCAGATAAATCACGAAGTATAACTTACATACATATCAGCACAACTAATCAGGTGACAATTATAATTTAAATAAATAAGCACAGCAGGCACATAATTAAAAAGCAGTGCAGCCAAGCGATGCATAATATATACAAATAACAACCCTGTTCATTAATAAAACATTGACAAAAATCAGCAAATGTACGCAAGCACGTCGCTTCACAAGTAAATTCATAGAATATGAAATTAGCACAAAGTATGAATCACGTAATTGCGAGCAGCAAATTACGTCTAAAGTATGTACCTAAGTGGAAATATGTTACCTGAAAAATAAACTCCATTAATAGTTACCTTTTTAGTTTATTAGTTTCTTCTTGGAAATTACATTCTTTCTGAAATTTTCTCGATAGCAAGTCCTCTTAACGTCGGAGACACACAGAATTTACCTGAAGTTCTTAAATATTTTATACAACCGTATCCTGAAAAATACTGAACGTTAATAACGTAATTCATCAAGTCACTAGAGCTTTATACCGAATTTAATCGGAGAAATTAGACTGTGTATTTGTTTACGGCTGTCAGTGCATTCGCACTGAGCGCTCGATCAGCTGTAGGCGCGTGACGTTGGAAGCAATTGTTTGCGGTCAACGACTGCCTTGTGCGGCGTGCAGACTTGACTGTTGCTTTGAGTATATGCCGCCGCCAAAACACAGCGCGGTATCCTTGTATTCTCTGCATGTTTACATGTAGCTGTTAGTTTCTCTGAAGTATGTCATTCCACAAAAATTTTAACGTTAGATATATGATGTATTCCCTTAGAGCGTCGTGATTTAAGAGTTTCTACTTCAACAGTGTTATCATGAATAATTTTGCGAATTCTATATGGACCGTTATAAAGCAGAAAAAATTTGCGACACAAGCCTTTTCCTTTGTGAGACAAACGATGAGACTTAATTAATACCTTTTGACCAACTGACAAGGTTTTTAAATGACCAGGATGTTTAGCTGATTTCACTCTTCTAGCAGCCGCAGATGCAATATTTTGCAGAGCCATGTTCACAACTTCAGAATGCCGCAGTTTCCGTGAAGGCGGAAAAGGAACGATTTCAGATATGCGATTTGTCGGTGCTTTGTTTTTTAATATCAGTATTGGCGGTAAAGAAGTTGAATCATTAGGAAGTTCATTCAGAATGTTTTGAAAAATATGAAGATACTGATCCCAAGTTCTGTGATTCTGATGACAATAAAGACGACACAATTTATTGATTTCCTTCATCCATCTCTCTGAAGCGTTAGATTGAGGGTGAAAAAGTGAAATGAAAATTGGTTTAATTTTACGACGCCGTAGAGTACGAAGCCAAATTTTAGAACGAAACTGTGATCCAATATCTGATATAACCTTATCAACATGACCCACTTCTTTAAGAAAATGTTTGATGAAAGCATTAGATACGGAACGAGCTGTTGCTTTGCGTAAAGGTGTAAAACACACATATTTTGATGTCAACTCCACTTCTACGAAAATGTACGCAAAACCATTAGTAGATCGAACCACTGGACCGAACAAATCGACTACAGCCATGTCCTTTAATTTCGCTGGAATGATAGGAAACAACGGTGCTCTGTGAGAAATTGTTGGCGGCTTAGCCGTTTGACATAATTTGCATTTGGCAAGAACAGATCGAATACGTTTTTCCATATTACTGAAGTAGCAATTTTCCCGTAATTTATGAAAGCATTTTCTGGGACCAAAGTGTGCATAACTGAAATGTGTGTACCAAATCAGTTTATTAACCCACTCATCAGGAATACAAACTAACCAAACAGAGTTGTCGACCGATTTTCATTTAAAAAGAACTTTCCAGATAGTTCGCAAAAACGAGGTGTGGCCAAATTGTCCAATCTAACAAAGCGTCTAAGAAAATTACAGACACCAAGGAAACTACGAACATCACGTTTTGTAGTAGGAACAGCATAATTACGAATAGCGTCTAGTTTCTCTGGATCAGGAAGAATACCTTCTGTGGAAATAATGTGACGGAGAAATTTCACCTGAGAACGACCAAATTCAGATTTTTCCAAGTTCACTGTAATGCCAACTCGTCCAAAAATACGTAATAATGAATCCAAAATTTTGTTGTCCTCACTCCAAGAACGTTTAGCAATAAGAATATCGTCAACATAAGAAGTAATATTGTCACGAAGGTAAACAGGTAAAATTTCATTTAAGCTAGGAATGAATGCTGCTGAAGGTACAGTTAAGTCCAAACAGTAATTTTCGAAATCTCTTTTGGGTAAAATCGTCATATCCGGTTATTGTTTACTTACTCTCTAGATAGATTGATAGTCGAAGAGTTGTTTTGACAGATGCAAAGAATAGTAAAAGATTAGGCGGTGCAGAAAACTAAAAGGGAAATAGCACCACTACAGCTCGGGGCCCTATGCGCGCTACGGCACATATTCACTTAGAGTAGTGAATCCCCTGAGGACATTAATAGCCGCACATAATTTCCAGTTTGTGTCTTAGTGGCAAATTTGGTGGAAGTGCGTACATAAATTGATCTAGCCATGAACATGGATGTATGTCATTCTTAGAATTACGAAAGATCTTAAATTTCCGAACAGTCAAAAAGTGTTTAAAGTCAAAGTTTTCGCCTTGTGGCGACAAAGACCTACCGCGTCTGTCCCAGTCCGAATGTCGATTATTGTCAAGTTCACGCGCCTGGCGCTCTCTTGTTGCTTCTCGTAAATGAAATAAATTATTTTCTTCAAAGCCCTCTGCTATTCGTGATTCTAAATTTCTTCTGCTGTCTTTTCCTACGATTTCGCCTTCAATTTCTTTGACTTGCTTTCGTAATGCCTCAACTTCCCTTTTAACGCGTTCATTAAATTTTCCCTGATTTTCGACATGTTTATTTATGTTCTGGTATTCTTCGGTTTCTGCAAATGGCAATGGTGCTGTATCATCTGAATCTCTGTCCCCATTTAAACTAAGATTTGTCAATTTGTCTGAAATCTTCTCAACTCTTTCCGATAAATCACCTATTTGTTCTTTCTGTTTATTTACGTCCTCCGTAAGTGTCGCGACTCGCGTTTCAGTATTAACACATTTAGTAGTTAACTGTTCATACTGTTGTGTTAGGTTATTTAATCTGTCATTTGGTACGGATTCCTCGATTCTCTCAAATATTTCTTCCTTGTCTTTTGCACGTTGTAAATTTAACTCTGAAAATTTCTGTACTATCACACGATCTCTTTCTTCCTGTTCTCTATCCTGTTCCCTTTGTCTAATCTCTACTGCAACTAATCTATTATTGTGAGCATTCAAAATCGGTTGTACTCCTTCTCTGATTTCTTTCTTTAATTCATCTTTCATATTTTTGAAACATGTCTCTATTCGTGAATCTAACCGTGTTTCCAAAGTTCCCATCTCTGTTTTAATTGTTCCTATCTCTGTTTTTAATTCAGATCCTAACTGTGATCCAAGTGAGTCTAACCATGTTTCCATTGTTCCCATCTCAGTTCTAGTTGTTCCTATTTGTGAGTCTAACCGTGTTTCCATTGTTCCTATATCTGTTTTTAATTCAGATCTCAAAGTTCCCATATCAATTTTAATTGTTCCTATTTGTGATCCCTGTGAGTCTAACCGTGTTTTTAATTCAGATCCCAAATTTAATATTGCACTCATCAACTGCTCCGTATGAACTAGTTCAAAATTCCTTTCGCCCCTAATATTTCCCACAAAACCAGCTTCCTTCGTCATAGCTGTAAGGCCATCTGTGTTCGATACTATTACAGAATCTTTTGTCATTAATCTCATATTCTGTGAATTTTCTGATTGAGAAAAATTTTGAAATGGTTCTGGACTATTTTCCCAACTTATTAAATTGTTTTCCACTTCAACATTCATCACACTGTTCTCCTGTGTTGGCAAGTTCGCCATGTTAACAATTTCGTCATTCTCACTATTCATCATTTTTGCCTTTTTCATTCATCGCATAATCATTTACAAAATATACAAAACTCGTCACTATATGAAAATTGCACACAATGACACTTTATCTCCAACAATACCATTCACACGAAATGTTTCCTTCAAACACGATTAACGATCAATTGAAATAATTGCACTAAATTGTCAAACGCATATACAAGACAACAAATCAAATTCTGAGAAAAAATACCATTAGAAGAATGACAATTACCAAATCTACACATGCAAAATAGACTACAATTACTAAAGTACAAATTACTACAACAATACTACTCTCTACTATTTTTACAATCAGAAGAATTCCAAGGGACGATCCTGGCAGGGTCGCCACGTGCATTGGGGCTTAATTATTAAGTTTAAAAATAATTTTTTAATTTTGGTGGCTGTATGTCCGATTACGCTGTGTCTCGTAAACGGTTGGCCCTGACTAGTATTATTATGCAATCTGACTGCATAGAACAACAACAAAGAATGAAATGAAAATTTCCGTTAATACAATTAATTAAGTCCCCAGCAACTATAAAACCTACGAAACCAACAAAGCACAAGTGTAGCTGTTCTGTGTGTGGAAGTGTGATTCAACGTACACATCTAGCACGGTTCTTCTTCACTAAGACAAGAAATTTTAAATATCATTTATACTGAAGTAATTAAAAAATAGAAATACTATAATTGCGTAAGGAAAGCAGAATTACACTCTAATACAAGAACACAAGCCAGATGCTTTGTTGACTGAACCTGTAATGACGCATTATTTAAGACATTGAGATAATAAAAAGAAAAGGAAAAAAATTTTTTTTCTTTTACCTTCGTATATTGACGAAAAGCACTCAAATCATTACAATATATCTCCACACCGACTCGCTACTACCACATCTCAACAAGAACTCTCCACCACGACCTCTCGACAAGCACTCTTCACTACCACATCTCAGCAAGCACTTTTCACTAGCACATCTCAACAAGCACTGACTACTATGAGTTCTCCCCAAGCACTGCCTGTGGAGGCGGCTGAATAATACTCTTTGGCGCAATCTCTGGCGCAGTGGCTCAGTGTAGCCACCTTTCATCGTTTGGTTCAGGCCATGCATGAAAGTCCTGGATGTCCAGGGGCATGTAATTTCACCCATACAGGGCGTCTGTGAGACATTCCTAACACACACAGGTGTTAAGATTTTCCCTATATGTTCAATATATTTATTAAATCTAAAACTGTTACGCTCTGATTGGTCTTATGGCCCCGATACGTGCAACACGGTGGGCATACTCCCATTTAATCAGATGATGAATAACTATACACTGATCTTCAAACCACACTTTCGTAATAAGATGTGAAACAATGATGAACACATTATTAATTACAGAAGCCTTTATCAGACAAGTATTAATTACATATTACATATGGTTCCATCAGAACCACCTGATGATGGCGGAAAGGTTATTCGCCGAACTATCGTGGGACTTCAACGATCGCATCCGGCTGGACATCCGAGAGTCCTGGGAACAACACATACGCAAGGAAAGCCTCCGATCACATAAGATTTGTAATCATTAATAAAAATTTAGAAGAGAATAAGAAACATGGTGAAACAGTAACGAACACATCGTCAACAGCGGAATACATCCAGGCAAGTTAAGGTGTGTCATTACCATATGTGAGTGCAGATAAATAGAATAGTACTTACCAATACGAGGGTGGCGAGAGCCGCAACCGTTTCGAGATCCGGCTGTATTGTGAAGAGAAATATGTCTTCACTGTCTCTCCATAAGGATTATATACACTCAATAGCTAAGGTGGGAAAACAACTTCAGTCATGTTGAAGGGCGTTCGTTTAGGCCCTACGTAACATCAGTGTCCTTGAGAGAGGAAGTTTTGCATACACGAGCAAAAAGCCGTGCTACGGAAAAGAAATGATCACATTATAACGTCTGAACACGTATGCGTAGAAATAAAAATAAAAATATGTATTACAACTCGTTCCTGATAAAGTACAAGTGTAGAGCTAAAAAAATTAATGATCCGGTTCTTTAATATAAAACAGGCAGGCCATTCATATATTTAGTCAGGTCCTGTAACGTAAAACCGTTTACCGAGTATAGTAACACGAATCTAGATAAATCCATAACATCTGTAGTGCGGGATAACACAATTACTATCCATCTTCCTCCTCGTCACTCTCAGTAGATCTGAGCTTACACCCAAATAGAGGGGTCTTTGTGCACATAGAACACCAATGTTTCAACAATTTCACCAACATTTTAGGTGCGTAATACCCTGTATTCAGGAAACTTCCTTTGAATATATACACACATCAAAAAAAGTTTTGCATTACCCCAGTTTCCAGAACTCCTGAAGAGAATGTGAATTTTGTATCACAGACACAGTCCTTTGACTGTTCAGAGATGTCACCAAACCCGCCCAAAGGTGCAAATAACCATGCATTAGCAGCGCCTATTAGGCAGAGGGGGTCCGAAATCCTTTCAGTTCCAGGAAGGAGATACACGGCTCGTGTTGTCTGTAGTTCAACCATACCTAGACGGTCAACACCATGGTTCGATCACATCCGCATTGTTACTTTGTGCCTGGAAGGGCTCTAAAGTGGAAATGTCTTGGCGTCACGGTCTGAACCAAAGCGATATTTTTCCGACATATAGGAGATACAGAGAGACAGGGACTGTCGATGACATGCCTCGCTCTGGCCGCCCAAGGGCTATTACTGCAGTGGAGGACCGCTACTTAAGGATTATAGCTCTGAGGAACCCTGACAGCAACGCCACTATATTGAATAACGCTTTTCGTACAGCCACAGGAAGTCGTGTTACGACTCAAACTGTACGCAATAGGCAGCACGATGCCCAACTTCACTCCTGACGTCCATGGCGAGGTCCATCTTTGCAAACACGACACCATGCAGCGCGGTACAGATAGGCCCAACAACATGCCGAATGGACTAGTCAGGATTGGCATCACATTCTCTTCCCCTATGAGTGTCGCATATGCCTTCACTTCAACCAGACAATCGTCGGGGACGTGTTTGGAGGCAACCCGGTCATGCTGAACGCCTTAGCACACTGTCCAGCGAGTGCATCAAGGTGGAGGTTCCCTGCTGTTTTGGGGTGGCATTCATTATGTGGGGCGACGTACGCAGCTGGTGGTCATGGAAGGTGCAGTAACGGCTGTACGATACGTGAATGCCATCCTCCGACCGATAAGGCATCCATATCGGCAGCATATTGGCGAGGCATTCGTCTTCATAGACGACAGTTCGTGCCCCCATCGAGCACATCTTGTGAATGACTTCCTTCAGTATAACGACATGGCTCGACTGGAGTGGCCGGCATGTTCTCCAGACATGAACTCTATCGTACATGCATGGCATAGATTGAAAAGGACTGTTTATGGATAACGTGACCCATCTACCTCTCTGAGGGATCCACGCCGTATCGCCGTTGAAGAGTGGGACAGTCTGAACCAACGGTGCCTTGATGAACTTGTGAATAGTATGCGACAAATACAGGCATGCATCAATGCAAGAGGATGTGCTACTGAGTGTTAGAGGTACAAATGGTTGAAATGGCTCAAAGCCCTATGGGACTTAACATCTGAGGTCATCAGTCTCCTAGACTTAGAACTATTTAAAATAACTTAACCTAAGAACATCACACATATCCATGACAAAGGCAGGATTCGAACCTGCGACCGTAGCAGCCGCGCGCGGTTCCGGACCGAAGCGCCTAGAACCGCTCGGCCAAAGAGGCCGGCATATTAGAGGTATCGGGCCGGCCACTGTGGCCGAGCGGTTCTAGGCGCTTCAGTACGGAACCGCGCGACTGCTACGGTTACAGGTTCGAATCCGGCCTCGGGCATGGATGTGTGTGATGTCCTTAGGTTAGTTAGGTTTAAGTAGTTCCAAGTCTAGAGGACTGATGACCTCAGATGTTAAGTCCCATAGTGCTTAGAGCCATTTGAATCGTTTTAGAGGTACCGGTGTGTACAGCTATCTGGACCACCACCTCTGCAGGTCTTGCTGTACGGTGGTACAACATGCAACGTGTGGTTTTCATGAGCAATAAAAAGGGTAGAAATGATGTTCTTGTTGATCTCTGTTCCAGTTTTCTGTAGAGGTTCCGGTACTCTGGGAACCGAGGTGACGTAAAACTTTTTTTGATGTGTGTACATCGATTGACCTCTCTCCAGAAAAAAAATCTTTCGCTTGCACGTTTTGGCGACATAAAGTAACAGCTCGCTTGTAACAGTTACCACACGTACAAATCGGATCTATATCTGACTATAATATGTGATTTCCTTGTTAACGTAGTATGTATTAGCCTCGAAAGGTAGATAATTAGTTGTTCTCAGACAAAAAATGGCAGTCGAGCTCACTACATCCAAGAGGTATTTTCTCGACAGCCTTTTCAGCTGTACTGCAAATGGTTGCAATGTTCAGTAGATACGGACTGAAGGTAAGAAAAGCCTGCGGAGGCAGTCTCGTCCTCACCATAGTGTTGGTAAACCTGCCAAATTCAAAACTTCTTGCTAACGGGCACTGCACAGAGTAAGAGAGAGGTAGGTCGAACACGCCAAAAACAGTTTCAAGAAGCTTATTAAGAGCTTAGAGTTGAGCTTCACTGGATGGCTCTATGACGCTTCACTGCTGTCACCGATGATAAGCTTCTCATTTTTATTCCATTTACAAAATATTGAATGAAAGCTTGCTACCTGTGCGGTACCCGGAAACTCGATCAGAAATGTCATCGCGAAATCGTTATAAAGCTGTGAACGGTGACATCGTACGTCTAGAATTTCTCCTTCAGTCTGTAACAGAATGGCACAAGGAGCAGATGGGCGTTCTGTCAGTACAGTAGGGATATTCTAAGTTGTACGTAGGAAATAATGTGGGAGAAATATAAGAGTAAACATATATTAATATGCATACATTCCGTTGAAAAGATACAGGAGCATTATAATAAACTTGACTCGGTGAAAATTACAGTGTTCACTCCAACAACACAGTTGTACCGAATTGAGTGTTTAGTACTGAGCAGTTCATAATTCTCGTTCAGCGGTAGTTCAATTAGTTGTTTCACACGCTTTTGCTATCCTGATCTGCTGATTTTGTTCCGTTTCCTGATGACTGAAGACCTGTTTGAAATAAATATGAATTATATCCTAACTCCCTCTCTCTCTTTGTGCAACAAAAAAAAGTTTGAATACTTACATTTTTCTTCGGCTGCTAACTGCTTCGATACCTCTTCTCCGGCGTAGCTGACGGAGTTTACTCATCCACCGATGCAGGCGGTAAGAGGGAAAAATATTTGTATTTTATAATTTCACGAAGAATTTTTTTTTTTCATTTATTTCATTAGCAATACAACATTTCCATACGCATTCGTAAATTTACGACTTCTTGTCGGCTTCATACTACGAGTAAGTAGAGACGGACATCCATAGTCTTCAAGAAGGCGAACTTCTACTCGTTAAGATATAGTCCTGGTCCAATTCGTCTTCTCACTTCCTTGTGACATAAATAATATTGCTCACATTATCAAACATTCTGGCCGTTGTTATTAAGTCTGTGTATGAAATAACTGCATCGTTCCAGCCGAGGCTGTGGAAGTTTTGTGCTGGTCAGCGAACTGTTTTACGTATAAATTCTCGATATCACTAAAATGGTTTTTAGATGATACGATTGGATCGATTTAGCGACGTTTTTCCATCAGTGCTACGAGAGCATCGTTTTTAACCGTAAACCCTACATTCTTGTCATAGTATTCTTGTACACCTAAAATCAACGTAATATAAGTAGGTTCACCTTGAAATGTGGTGTAATGTCTTTTACGCTGCCTTAGCAGTTTTACGTATTAAATTACGTAAACAGCTTTTGACTTTGAACACTTGTAATTCATCTAAAGGATAGATGAATAGAAAATATTTCTGTTTAACGTAGAATCTCTCAAAGAACTACCGTTATATTTCTCCGTAATGATAGCCTAGAGGCGTTGACATGGCGATATTTTTTGATGCTCGAAAATATTGGTTACCACTAGGTGCTGTCGTTGCAGATCTATTCGTTGATACTGAATTTATTACCACATACATAAAACAAGATTCTGACGTGCGGTGCATAATGAACTGAGATGTGTACCTTTAACGCAAATATCAAAGCGTCTGTAGCAGCTGAAAGCGAATTTACTGTCATTCTGTCTTAATTTAGAACGAGTGTCAGTTAAATTTATTTCAGTTGTCAGAACAAGGCCAGCATCACGATGCATTTCAGTTTAATAGCTTTCATATTCAAAGATCATTACTTACAGCCGTAAGTAAAAACTGAGTTCCTTTTCAATCACATTGGGAGCGTGGTACTGATATTTTTATTTAGTATACTATAAGCATCTCCGGCTATTTTTACTCCTCTGTTGATTCCTTTTTCCTGTCAATCCTGTCGTTTTGCCCAATTGCTCTGAATACAAAAACATCCTCAAACTGACCTAATACTTTTTACTATTTTTCTTTTGACCACATATTGATGTTAGCTTTTTTTATAATCGGTTTAACTAGTCTACTAACAATTTTCATCCAATAAGTTATACGGTTCGTACAGCTGATGGCTAGAATGCATTTCATTCTTATGTTTTATACATTCGGAGTCAATTACTCACAGCCGTAACACATTCAAATGGTTCCGTTTTACTGCCTCTATATGTGTGTTGATATAATCAAATTCTGATAGAATACTGGGGAGCGTAACTTTACGGAAAAATGGGGCGGTAAAGTAGATTTAAAGATCTACCTCGTACGTATACATGCATTCATTACAAATTCGTTCGAAAAT